>NC_060211.1:121345000-123745000 GCF_021130785.1 Homalodisca vitripennis | reverse complement strand
CCACAGAAATATTTTTTATATTTTAGTACAGGTTGAAATGGGAATGGTCAATAATATTATATAATATTTTTTTCCTCTTGTCGATTAAAACTATATTAGTATTTTGTTATTTTACCTATTTAACAAAAATCTTTTACAAACATGTTTCAATTCAATTTTTATTCAAAGTACCTACCATTTTCTAACATACATTAAGAATTTGTTTTAGTGCAAACCTGCTTATTTCCTTAACATACTTTTAAGGAACACATTATATTTGCACAGATTATGTGCAAAAAGTTTCCAAAACACAAACAGGCTTCCGTTTTGTTTTCTTAATGGCCCAAGAATAGGTAAGTAATATTTTTATTTTTACACTCCAAACAATTATTTAAATACGCCTTGAAAATTTTACATCTTGGTGTAAAGGAAATATTATCTCTCTTCCTGATAATGTATATAACTGTAACTTAAGTCGTACGATTAGCCTATTTCTCCACTAACAATAATTATTCCTCGTTACCATGAAAACACAGTTTAAAACAATACTTTTGGAAAATGTTTATTTCAGTGGCATCCTGATTGATTTTGCTTCATGTTGATAGGACAAATTTAGCAGAATTCTTCTTCCAACCTGTGACCCCAACGCTACGGCTGAGCCTGTGTATTTGACTGCAATATTCTTAAAATGGGTGAGTCAAAACATCATATTTTTCATATAACTCATGTAGCTGTTGTATTGTATGTACGGCTGTAAATCTCTGAATATTGATGTTCAACAATTAGGCCTTGAGTTTAGATTGTAGCAACTGATGAATTTGACTTATTACCTGTAGGACATCAGAAGTACTCTTACCTACTTATTTCACTTTAGATTTAGCTGTATGTAATTACTGTATGGGCTCCAGCCACTACTCCACATAAATGTCCGTTATTATCACTACCGATGAGGTAATACAGGCGATTAAATATTTTGATAAATTTAAATCAACACTATTCACTCTTAATAAATTTCAATAAAGTTGAAAACACGATTTGTGTACTTAGTTCGCAATTAAAAATGTATATGTACTTCCTCAGAAGTAATTAATTTTGACATTTTTGACTAAACCAAAGTGTTTATAGTAACTTAAACATTACACGTATTTAATTATTAAATTGGCGCCAGGATTCTTTTTGTTGGCAGAAACTTGTCCAGAATTTTGTAAAATTACAAGTTCTTTGAAAAGTATTTATTCTCTTGTTTATTGTTTTAATTGATACACGTCCAGTAGCCCACATGGGAGAGTATCAAAAAAACAAGATTATGAATTACGAGTTTTTTTTTTCAAATCATATTTCTTTAGCTTTACACTAAAAACTGACTGACAGGTAAGTAAATATATTTTTAAACATATACAGACCTATAAAGTGACAAGTTTGTCTCTTATCTAGTTTTCTGACAGTAATATAGCTATCATCTATTTTTTAATGTCAGTATTAAATATTGCAAGCTAGGTTAAGTATAAGGACAAGTTATTGTATGATATTCTTAACCCTTTCGATTCTGTTCCTTTTTAATTCTACTAAATATTGTGATTGATGATCAATTTATTCCTGGTCATCCAGGAAACTCATATTGATAAAATGACATTGATAACAATTACATAAGTAGGCATATACATATTGATACAGGTTGCGAATAGTTTTCTAACATATGTCAGGGTATTTATCTGAAATGCAAACTCAATAAAAAGCAAGTGCGAATTAATTATCACGTCTACGGTTAATCAAAATATTGTAATATTAGATAAATCCTACATAATCTCTGATAATTGAAAGGAGTTTCATAATTGAGAGAAGTATTTAATATACTAATTTTTTTATTTATAGACGCTACATATTTCTAACTATCGGAGAACATATTTAGGATAATATAAGGAAATACTCCATAATGTTAATAAATCTATGAATTACATTGTTAGAAATTTTCCAAAGAAACTAAATTAATAATACGATATTTAATCGTGATAACCGTTGTGAACTTAATCTTTATGAAAAAGGTTAGTACAATGGTTAGTGTCTTAAAGTTTTATACCAATTTTAAGACCCTAATTTTAAGTCTAACTTATATACACTTATAATATTAATACATCTCTCAAGTCAGCACATTGTGCATTTGAAATATTGGCGAGAGAGGTGGCGGAAGATATCAAATTAATTGAAAAACATATTACGTAACCTGTTTATTTATATTATTTAAATCGCAACCGAGAAAAGAATAAATTTACTTTTTATATCAACCAAGTTTTTAAAATACAAAATATTCTTTCCTTTTCTAAATCTACTAGGAGTTCAATAATAATTTTTGAATCATATTCTGAAACAATTATCGCCGTTATCAAGTATTTATGCTGTAAAATTCAATACGTGTAACAATTTACGGATCTACGTTATTCTCTTGTCGAGTAAGTGCATATTGTCTGCGGTAGATTTCAGCACGCGTGACGTAAACTGAAATATCCCAACTATCCAACCTAATAAGGGAGGGGAGTATTACATGGTAGAAGGGTGACTACCTGCGCAAGGACTGGTCCTAGTACCATGTAATGCTTTAACCTTGGTGCGCATAACAGTTTCACTGCAGCCATTGCTGTTGGTGCTATTAACAGTGGTGAATGCACGGCTACTGTTTTAAGCACAGGCATTTCCAATCCCTACCAAGGTTGATAATTAAATATTTTTAGTAACATATTAATAGATCACATATACATTTTCTTCGCGACCTATTTTTATTCTATATATCTTTATGCATCTTTTGCAAGCATACATCTGTATGAGCAAATGCTTATTCTGTTCTTATTACTTCCTTGTAATTATGTTTCAGGTAGCAATATTACTTAAACTCAGTGCGAGAAGACCCAGTACCGTAAGTATTTGGGATGTTTCAGGTGTAAATTTAATGCCATTCTGAAACTGCAGTTGTAGTCAAATATATGGAAACATTTTATTATAAGTTACTAGAAATCAAACAGCCAACTCATTTGTGTCATTTTTGTGATTCGAGAGTTTTGTTCTGATTATTTTCAGGTGGCCTCGGTCCTGCGTTGGTTGGCGTCCTCTCTGTGACATTAACATTTAGCACTACTCCACGTGTGTTGCAAAACACACAAAGTATGAATGTTTTGTTTGAATGAAAGTGCGAGAGTGTGCGTGCGTGTAGAACTACATTGAACTAGAACAAGTAATCCTCCACTAGACAACACATTAAGGTATAATAAATGTATCTGCTTATATTATACTTAAGTATACATATTTCTTCCATGATTATACTTAATTTTTAATAATACTTATTTAATTAAGGTATATTTCTGTAATTATATTGGTTATGGCAAGTGCATGTTTTACCATGATACATTATTATATGCTGTATTTTCTGATTGTTACAAGGGTGATGCGGCCAGTGCGGCAGGAGGTCGCCCCACTCACACTAATACATACACTACACATACACTAGGTAATGTATTTTTCTACTTATAAACATCATAATGAATTTGGCTACAATATTTGTTTTAGAATGGCACACTTATATTAATTAGTTTAGATTATTTTTATAAGAAAAGGTCATAACCTTAATATAGTTAAAATTACTCATAACATTAGTAAAATATTTGTTAATTTTATTGTACTTTAAGTGTATTTATAACAGTAAATAAATAGTAAAATATTTTATACTTTAGTTTTGAGATAATAACCCGTTTGGCTTATGGTCTTTCACTATTGAATTATAACAGAAGAACGTAATATAAAACTGCAGAGATTCAGTTTAGAGGTTTTTGTAATTTCTATCTTAGGGTTCTCTGCAGCTCCAAATTAGAACTCGTATCAAGTGCGTTAGTGTCTGTCTCGCAATCATAATGTATGTGTGTGCGAGTTTGCAATATTTTTAATATAAATTATAGAGATCCATAAAGTTAGATAGCAATAGTAATTATGCAATAACATATACATTGTATATAATTATAATAATGATTTGTATTTTAAGTCGATCTATCAATCATTTTAATATTGTGAAGTACAAATTTAAAATTCATGTAATAAAAATGTAGTTTGAACACAATTAGGTTCAATTAGTATATTTGTACAGATTCAAAATTATGTTGTTGGACTACAGTTTTAACGTTCTCAGCACCTGAGATTTCAATAGCACAAATTTATGTTACATTATAGACTTCTATGGCAGTTATTTGATTTAAGAGCCTGAAAAAAGTCATAAGCATTACTCATATTGCATAAATTTATTTCTTAATTTATTTCTAAATGATAAATCTCTTTTATTATTAATAAATATATTTTAATAACAATTATTTAATCATTGATTAACATAAATATATTTATAAAAAACCGCTATATATCAATATTGCAAATTTGGAACCAAATTACATACCAGAAGTTTATGCCAAAAACTTGCCCTCTCAAAATGTCGTGGTCTTATGCTTTAGCCCATGTAATTTATTTTTAGAAATCTGAAGAAAAACATTAGAGAATTAGAGAATAATTTTATGAAAATTTTTTGTGTAGAAGATAATTCCCTCCATTTTACATTATTTAAATAAAAACATTGTTTAAAAACCCACCCAATCTATGTGCTAATGCCTTTGAACAAAGTTCAATCTGGATCTGATTACAAATACGGCACTTATTAGCTTACGGTATATTGCATATGCCCATTTAATTTGAATACATATGTGTCTACAAAATTTACCTACTTGTAATACTATTAAAAATAAATAATATTTACAACTGATAAATAGTGATTCTCCGGTTTATGACACTACTTCCTGAATACTGAGCTTACGATTGTGAAATCTTTAACAACATATGAAGGCAAGATATATCAATTAGTCAGAAACTCGCCTTTCTCACGTGATCTTGGCAAAGGAAGTATGGTCTCAAGATTCCTTCACTTTTAAGTATATCGATATGGAATTCTCTCAGGCTATATCACAGTACTCGAATGCCAAACTTTGTACATATCAGCTTTATAAAGGCTTGGTAGGGCTGGAGAAATGGTTAAAGTCAATGGCGTTGTTTCAATATGTGGTATTGGATTATCTGAAATAATACATAACATATTAAAATATTTTTTTTAGCGCTTTTGAATGGCCCAAGATATAAACAAATTCAAATTCAAAAAGTTTTTAATTTAATTGAGTTCTTGACTATTATACTTTGTAACATAGGTTGCTATTGAAAATGTTTGGATATTCGGTTTTTTACGTTTAATGATATTAATGATATTTTAAAATTACAAAAGGATTTTAAAAGTTACGCTACTTCATATTTCATGATGGGGTATATTACAAATATCATACAAAAAATAATTGTTCCTAGGGGGGAAGGCAGCATAATTTACTGTTAAATTAAAGACATTATGTCACACTGTCTAGGAAGCTAAGAGGGAGAGAAAAGTTCCACTGCAGATACCGGTGGATAACACTGCGCTGAGATGAGTTCCAGTTCTTGCCACTTAAGTATTTAGGAGATAAGGTTAATTTTGTAACCGAGAAAGGATTATAGTGGACTCATACCACATGGATATAGAATCAATGGTAAATTCGTACCCAGTTTGTCAGCGCAGTAACCAACCAACTATAAGATGCTAAGAGATGAGCAGCTCACAGTTCTAGTCTTGGTTTACTCTTTGTGCACTGCAAGTACACTTTCCGACACGCCAGAGAGTACTTGTAGTTTATACTTTATACAATTCACTTAACTGTGGAGGACGGTGGATAGAGTTGTCAGTCAAACTTTTAAGTTCTGACTTATTGTGGTTTATATTTCCCTTTGAAGTTTACATAACGGTTTATTTACGTCTCATTAAAACGGTAATTCTGCTTCGAATACACATAAACATGAGTGATGCGAAACAAATGTATCCCGTTCAAAAAAACCTCCATAGCTCGCAAAATGAATTAGTCATTTCCACAAGGAGAGACAGCAGCCTCTCACTAGCACGCCTAAATAGCTACTGAACGGAGCAACGCCTGCCCTAACAACATTGCCGCGTTATCCCGCCCCTAGCGGTTAAATAACCAACTAGTGTGACGTTACGTTCCGTGACGCGAAACGGAAAGTTTTCGTCCATGCAAAACATACATCCATATCCCGCCAAAATATGTTCAAAACTAATACCTCTAAAAATCCACGTTATTATTATTCTCCTTTTGTATTTGTTACGTGGGTTAATAAGTAAATTTGATACCCTACAAGTAACTTATTACTACTTTATTAGATGTTATCTCTCATTTTATATTCTATCAAAAAATCCTGGAAGGCAACAACTTTTAATGGATGCGTAGCAATATTTTCTCTCTCATTCGTATTAAGAAAGTGTCATTTGGTACAATAAGAATTTATCCCTAAATTTAGTTTTAATATTATGGAACGGACTAGGAATGATTCGTGCCTCATATTTGCCAAAAACTCAAACGTCGTCTGATGTAAAGCATAAGTGAAGCATTGCACAATATTTTCGAATAAAATTTACTTATGTAAAACTTCAAACCAGAACTTTCCTGTCGCTATTATCTTAAGGTAACCAAAAATTAAACAATAATACTAAAACAAGAAATAAAACCCTGCATTTGTCATAATTTAAGGTTCATATTGACAATGCATTCTGCGCATTACTCATAGAAATTCGTTTAGGATTGAAGCTTGGGGTTACAATGGTTATTCTGTAAAGATCAGGCATGCTTGTGCTTCTCTGTAACTGTATAATGATACAAATATACTTCATATAAATTATAGCTTTCATAGTTGTCTTATTACATTGAATACTGATTTATTCACAATGAGATTTACTTTCATATTAAAATTTTAAGAAATCTTTAGTTTGACATTCCATGTAAAAAAGTAAGCTTTTCAGCTAAATTAAAATTTCAATATCACTAATTAATATTAAATACAACGAAATATTTTACAATTATTCATCTATAAATAACATTGCTAAGTTTACTGTATGAGCTAAATTTATAATTATTCCTGAACTATCTCATCTCCAACAGTTGTAAACTTTAGAAAATCTTTTTTAAATGGTCACATTGTTTAACAGACATTTTATATCTGGTAACGTAAACCTCATCCTGTCAAGATCCTTATATAGATCAAACTTATCTACAGTAATATTGATATATCTCTCAAGTCAGCACATTAAGCACTTGAAAGATTTTGTAGAATTATCCAGATAGAACCAGCTATAACCAAATAACCATATAGAGTAGCCTTATATTATTAACTCTTATTATTTAAATGGAAACCGAGAATCAAATAGTATTCCTTTCTATATCAAGTGGTTCGTCTAATACAAAATTGCTCTTTTCTTGTCTGAGGCTTCTTCGACTACAATGATAATTAATAAATATATAATCTGATAAACCAAACCCCAGTTATATAGTATTTATAATTCTAAGTTCAATATGTCTCAGTGAGAATTTACGGATCTACATTATCCTCTAGCCGTGTAGGTGCATATAGTCTGCCATAGATTGCAGCACACGTTAGGTAAATTTAGATATCATTCTCCAACCTAATAAGGGGGGCAGTAATACATGGTAGAAGGGCGAAAACCTGTTTAAGGACTGGCACTAGTATCATTGGATGTTTTAACCTGGGTGCGCATAACAGTGTCATTGCAAAATTGCTGTTGGTTCTAGTAAAATTGGTGAATTCACAACAACTGTTTGAAGCAAAGACAGCCCCAATCCCTCTCTAGATTAGTAATTTAGTATGTAACATTATAATAAACCTTATTAAAAGTTTCTCCAAGACATATTTCCGGGAGATTTTTACCAATCACAAAGTTTTTTGCCACCAAAATTAAGAAGGTCGAGCATGTTGCTTGGCTTAACAGTTAGACATTTGCCCGTTATGTTTTACTACTTAAATATATATATATATATATATATATATATATATATATATATATATATATATATATATCATATATGATAAATAGTATGGTACTTCACAACTGACACCTCTAGCGCAATTACTGCTCAGATATCTCTTCAGCAGCAATGTGACTAGAGTAGAGTGTCATTTAGATATTACCTACTAATTCTAAGGTGTAATTGCTTAGTATAATTATAGTCATGTTGAGTATATGTAATATTTCACATGTACACAGATATTAGACAGCATTATTTAATTATCTTTCTAGCATGTTCATTGTTAAGCACCCGACATAACCTTATTGAAATCGTATTATAGTCCGTTCACCCGTCCTTCTTCCTAATAACTCTTAATACAAAGGAGGACTAAAACTTGGTACAACTTGGTCTTATCAGTCCACCTACCTACCTGTGTGACTGTCTGTGAGTTACATTTTCATAGAATAACCATATGAACTTAGCAATTTGTATTTAGTTTGCTCTTAATTAATGTCTGAGATAACTTAAGGTTTATGTTCTGTCGGAAATTTTAATGTTCTGTTATATCTGTTTTGTCTCTATAATACAGTTGTATACTTGTTCAATTAAGAACTTCAAAGTAAGTTCGATTGTGGTACATATCACTACATGTGATTTAGCTGAGCGTTAGTGAATATTTTACTTAGGTCAAAGGCGGAGGGCCTATTATTAGGACCCTATTTAGTATAAACTCATAACATCTTAACATTAAACTTCAGTCATACTTGTATAGTGTCATATTCTTATATTTACTCTTGTCTGAAGTACTTGACTGGTACTTAATATCGATATCTGTTATTCACAATCTAAACCAAAGAAGTAATTCCAGTAACAAGTTAAACAATAAAACGTTGTTGCTATAAAAACAATGTTTCGTCCATTACCTGATTTCATTCGTTATTGTTTCCGACTTGGTCAACAAAACATTTGTGGCAACAAAATATACGTTCATACAAGTGACTAACTTTTTACTACCATAATCAATAGTTTGAATAACTTAAAACAAATATTAAATTTATTGTGCATTGATTATTATCTTAAAAAATTCAAACAAAATTGATTAGTTTCGATTTATATCACAAAATAATGATTTTGCATTCATGGTAATAATATAGAGAGGTGTTATAACGTAAAAATAAGTTTGTGGTGGAAATGAGTTTAAGTACTTAAAGAAACATATAAATAAAAATATCATAGTTAAGCAATCTCAGCTGTTATAATTGGAAATAATTCGTTAAATAAATGAAACGAATACTGTAATAAAGGATATGAAGCTTTCACAAGATGTATAAAAAGCAGCTGTTGAGTCTCCGTACTTTTCGTCTCCAACAGAACCAGCGGAACTCACTGTCACAAAATCTCATCTGATTTGTGATTCACTTCCGGTGTCATTTCCGGTCCAGAAGTGGATTACATTCACTGATGTGACAGCTCACAAATTCTAAGCGAACAATAAACAATTCTACTCTGTATCTAATCTAAAATGAAAGGGATTACTGATGAGATTAAACTACTAATAGTGAAGTAAATAAGTTTTTTCTTTAATTTATATCTTACAAGTAATTCGTATTTACAGTATTAACAGTGCTAATAATATATTCAATAACTGTTCTGTATCAATTTAGAGACTGGAACAGAAAATTACTAAACAAATTTGTCAATCAATCGTCATACAATGATTAAGCTGCTAAAATACATTTATAGTAAATCGGCGCTTAATATTTAAATTTGTTCAGTTAGTTAACAATGGAAGGTTTGAAACCACATCAGGGTACGGACATTTTCCATCGTTATAGGCTATAAAAGGTATAACACAACGTTTCTAGGATTGAAAGCTATCCTCTTTGTCAGGTGGAGGAGGTATTAACACATACAAAAATAAAGACCAGAAGCAAGTAGTCAAAGGAAATAAAAGGATTCAAACACACCAAAAAGCTGCTTGGAGTCCAGTCCAGGCGTTGTCACTGCACAGGATACAAATCCCGAGCTCAAGTACGAGAGTCACAATCGCACATTACACTAGCACAAGCTACAGTGGGATACTAAAAACGAAGAGGACAGATTCCAACTCTCGAAACGATGTATTATACCTTTAATAACATATAACAATTAAAATTAAAATTTAACATGTTACTTTAGAAAAAGGTAATTTATGGTTCAACAGAATATTTTGGTACTTTTTACATTTTATAAACTTTTATTGCAAAATGTTAGATTCAAAATATACGTCAGGCTGCGTCTTAAAGAGATAAGGAGAAACATCTGTATCTCGCGTTGGTTCAGTGAATATTAAACTTGGGTGTGACATTTATTGAATATGCTACTTATGTATGCCTAGTTACAGCTTAGTTAAAACGATAGGCATTAGAATTAAGCTGTTCTCTTTACGATAAAATTATTATTCTGTATTATACTAGGCTTAAACCCATAATGTTTTGAAACGTTGAGCTAGATTATAATTATTTTTCCTCTATTTTTATTTGACATCAATAATATTAACATCAAGAAAAGCCGGAGAGTTGTAGTCTTTGTGCCTGCGAGATTGTTTTAACATAATGTGCAAATTTTTAATGGAACATTTTTCAGGTTATTGTTTATATATTCAATATAAAACAACGTGATGCTGCTTTATAGGTTTAGGAGGAACACTCTTTATATTACCTTATATGTAGTATCTCGTTAAGTACTCGAACAAAAAAGGCAAGAGATAGTGGTAGGCTAGATATAATATAAAATAAAATACGATTTAAGGTTTTATGATAAATTAAAATATTAAAGCGTTGGGCAAAGAAAATGTGTAAATACCACAATTGCTTCCAGGTGGCTCTTTAAAACGTAGAGGTTAACTTAAGCAAAAAGGTAACGTACGTGGAAATGTTAGCCTTCTGTCCCATACATGGATTGCGATTTTTGATGAGCATGCAACCTCGCGCTACCTCAAACTTATTTTAAATAGAACAAAACTAGTGTACTGATTATACTTTTGCTAGTTCTCGCCTGTTCATAAAAAATTTCTCGCGTATTTTAATTGAGTTTAAGAAATGAGTGGACCAACTTGTTGATATTCCATAGATTGAAAACGAACTAAAACTATTGCACAATTTAGACTTTCATTAGTTCAATAGTTCAGCTATAAAAAATTTAGTTTTATCTTCAACTTACTAACTTACTTTTTAAAATACCAGTGGGTATTAAATTATAAGAAATACTCTTGTTGTGAGCGATTACTTCAGTAATCTTTGGACTTTCCTGATGACGAATTTTAAGTTTTTTTTTCATTTCTGAGACATTAAGAGGGTGTCAGGATATTTAAGCAGTTGAGAGTTGTTTAAAATGTGTATACTAATATTTTAGTACAAACTGCCACCTGACACCTGGGGGACAATGCAGTCACAAAGAGACAGAGTAAGGAATGGTGTACAGGATTATTTTCCTGGATCTGGATGGCCTGAAATTCAAACCTAAGCAGCACAGTCCATCTGTATACAGTACTACCTACGTAAGAACAATTTTTCCGTTCAGTACATTTTGTAAATCAATGAACCAGTACAAAATCAAAATTTTATAACATCCACAGTCAAAATTAATAATATAAAATAATACAGCTTTTAACACTTTTTGATAGAGTTTGTTTTGTACGATGTACATTTCAAATTCATTCTAATATAAATTTTACTAGTGAAATCTAAGAAAATAAACTACCTTGATTTGACTTTAACCAACAAAAAGAAAAAGCACAATTTCAAAATTTATTGAAAACCAACATACAGAGATTTAGTTATTCCTTCCTCATCGAATCACCCACATCACTAAACATGGCTGCATTCAAATCAATGATCGACAGATTATACAAAATACCAAAGAAAACCGAAGATTTTGATAAAGAATGGAATATTATCAAATGCATCCACCAAAATAATGGATACAAGCCAAGCATGAATGATGTATTATCCACACCACGAATGTAACAACCACAGAAAGAAAGAATATAAGAAGAAAAAGATATCATATACATTGAATATGACTATCTTGGTAAACATTGCTACAAAATTAACAAATTATTATTCAATAATAACAATTATTCAATAAACTTTTAAACATTATATATTCATGCATATGACATTAAATATAAAATTTAGCCACCAAAGTATTTAAAAACATATCAAAATTTGGTTTAGTTATTTATTTACTTCATTTTCCTTAACCTACAAGCACATGTTGTTGAATTATCTACATTCAAAATGTACATTGTACCAAATAAAATCTATCAAAAAGTGTTAAAACATGTATCATTGTATATTTATATAAAACACTTTTCGAGGCTACATCTTTAATAAATAAAGAAATTCCTTTTCAAGTGACACCCCCTCATGCCTTTGAAAGATGTATCAATTCCAATGTACCAAGCAAGAGATTGGTAATTTTCTATTCTAAATTAATTTTAAAAGTTAACAGAAAATTATTTCCCTTATTTGTAATACACTTTAGAACATCAACCCTAAAATGCAATATCAAACAAATATTCATATTTATCATAGTGAATAATAATTCATTATAGACATAAGTATAACATATTCAAATATTATTTATAAATTTTGTTGAATCTTTGGTAATATTTGCCGTATGGATGGAACAATTCACATATTATGCTCTTCTAACTCACGAGATCTGGCCCTGGAGAAAATATTAAAAAAAGACTAATATATGGTTTTTGCTCACGAGCATCAAGGACCTCGGGGGCTATACTTCGACGTTTAGAGAAGGGTTTTATATAATGTGTTGGTAAGATAACGTAATGTGAGGTCTCTACCAACTACACCAGAAGTGTCGATTTATCATGTAACGGACTACCGTTACCTCAGGCCAATCTCGCTGTCGCCCTCCACAATATTCTCAACCTTGTATCAGTTTTATTACTTATACAATTCTAAGACTTATATAACTTTTAAACGCGAAAACAGCAAAAAGTGTTGCAGATCACTAGATATTCCTTCAGTAAGATTGTAAAGATCCAAAACTTTTATTAAATAATTTTACGATATTTTTAAATATTAAATTAAAAAACTTATTTGGGACAAAACTAGAATCTTTAGTTCTTGCAAATAAGCCTAATTATTTTAATTATTTAATTTACTTGTAATAGTTGTGTAATTTTTATTATTATTATTTACTTCATAGTTTTAAGGATAATGAGTGTTAGGGTATATTTTTACATCGTTCTTATATAAAATAGCAGAATAAATCAATTTGAAGACAACCTGAGTACAGACATGTAGAATTTTGAAATTTCGTAATTTTAATGTTTGGATTGCATGTAGAACATTATATCATGGAACGCCAATGTAAAAACTCTTTAGCAAGATTTTATTTCAGCACACTCTTACGCTGTTGTACTCTCTCTACCTCACCGGAACTCTTATTATTTAAACACTGCTATGAAATCTAACTCAATGCAGAAAAATATAAATGTATCATATGGCGATATATCACGAAACCTGTGGGCTTTAAATTTAGCATCGTACTATGGTCTATGTTGATGCATGTTCAACCATGAAATTCAGCTAAGTGTTATTGAGGCATCAGCACTCAGTAGGATGACGCAATTAATTATTTTGAAGCCTACCGAGGGATGTAAAAGATTTGTTTTCTGTATGATTGTTTGCCTGCCTCTCTGTCCCCGGACGTCTCGAGAATAAAATGAGCTATGGTGTGCGCATGCGCATGCAACACCAGCGAAGCCTGTTACACAACACATGGACAAATTACCCTCCTGGATAATTATCTCTTTAATGTACTGGACAAAATTACCCTTCTAGAAAAAACGCACGAAGATCGCACGTATTTTAATTCATACATATAAAAATAATTACGTCCTAACAGTACATAAGAAAATATTAAATGTAACACTATAGATAATACATTCCCTTAAAACTTACCCTGGTAAATTCCCTTGATATCCTTCTTCCCGTAAGCAACATTGATGTCAAAACTGGTAGGCATAGTCTTATCTTGCAACATTACAAATCAAAGTTCAATGTTACTCTAAGCCTCTAACTGATCTCCGTCAAAGTTACGTAAAAACTTTATAACTTATTGACAGGATAAAGCATGCTAGCTTTAGAGGAATAGAGGAAACCCTCGTATTTGGTTACTTGTTTAATATAAGATTCAATCGAACAATAAAAATGCCTCTCGACTAGGTTATGACGTCCGATTTTTCACATAAACAGTAAACATTGTGAATGACACAGCTGAACAACAATCAACTGAGTTGCACAAGTTTCCATGAATACAAAGTAGGATAGAACACTTATAATAATTCAATAACGTATATTATTTTTTATATAAGAGAGAGAGAGAGAGCCAGTTCCTGAATAGTGCTTTGGGGTAAATTTTAGAGTCCAGCCTCCTGTAAGGACGATGAGTAGGTCTATAATGTGGTCTGGTCTTGCGTCCATCTGCTTCCCCTTGGAGCTCTAAATTGCTGGCGACTTGAAATTTAACGTCCAATTATTGGAATATTTGAACTAAATTTCTTAGAAGTGGCCTGCGATTGTTAAGTTTAATTTATCCTAAACTATATACTTATAGTAAAACGCAACTTAGTGCGTCAATGATCACACTATCAATGATTTACACATAATTATACCCCGTGAACGCACAAAAAGCTATTACTGTGCTTTCAATTCCAGTATGGATTATATGTGTGTAGTTTAAGCGTAGTTTGCAATTTTAGTGTTGAATTTAAATTAACGCGAAAATAATTACCTTATATTAAATTCAACAGTTTTATATTTTTGTGCTCGCATAACACACGCATTCGGGGAGTTACTCATAGTTACATTGATCTAATTAGTATATTTTGATCACAGGATATGATTATAAAACCATTCTCATACAAAACAAATAAAAATATAAGGAAAGGAAATTTACCATTGTATTTTTATCTTTAATATTAATATCTGTAAACTTTAAAAGTGTTTTATAATTTATTTAAAAATTATAAATAGTTAACACAATATTAAATGATTCATCATTCATTCTATCTGACTTATCCTTTTTCCATGCTTATTATCTGGCTTAGATTCCAATCTGGAAGGAAATCTCATTTGCGTTTTAATACATAAACTTCGCAACTCAATTTATCATTGTCCTGCCTTATTTTTCTTCACAATAGTCTAATATGGCCTAATTGCTCTATTATTAAAGTTAAATGTTTTAATTAACTAATCATTACGGGTGTATTGATTTTTGTACATACAATATTTATAGACTTTATATTCTGTTAATTTTACTGTAAACTGCAAACTTAGAAGTTAAATAATGTATACAGTTTTAGAAATTTGTCCGATTCCTCCTTGACACATTCAACCCTGAACTAACATCAACCACATAAAAAACCATAAACAACTTCGAAAAAAACTCAATTATATATCTACAACTGAAAACAATGACAACTCTTTTTATTAATTTAGTGCAATTTTAGTGATGTGCCGCACAAAATCCAAATCTTTTAAACAGGCTACATAATAAATAACTGTTTCCCGGAAGCATGTAAGATATTGCTTTTTTTATATGTAAACAGTTCTCATAGCAAGAAAATAAATGTTTTTTTAAAGTAGGAAGTAACATGTTGTACCTAAACTTTTTTATATCTCAAAAGAATAATAATACCCAGGGCTGTTCACTTCTAGCTGGGTTATGCCTACCAGTTGAATCTACACAGTAAAAACCAATGTATCACTTTTATTTGCGCAACCCCATTGAAGTCCAGGAGCGGCACATCATTAACCGCAAATGTCGGAAATTCAGTGTAAAACCGTTGTCTGAGCGTCAGTAAAGACTGTCATTCGAGGTGCTGGAATGTGACAATCCTCTATCTCTCTTTTTTCGTACAATATCTGGAGAATGAAAGTATCTATAGACTCTAAATTTTTCATGAGCCTTACTTTGCACATAAACAACGTCTAGTTTGATGATAGTGAATGTTACTACATGGTGTCAACGAGTAATGAAGAATACATTAATTTATAAGAAAACAGAGTGCAATCATAGGACATTTTAAAATGTGCATCATAGCAAATTTCCTTAATCAATCCACACTAAAGCAAGACTTGAAAGTTTGATTTCTTAAATGGAATTAGAAAAATTTGTATATTTAAAAATCCAAAATATTAATCTTTTCTTCTAAAAATAAATTATACCATGTTACCATGAAAACACTCAATTTCTAAAACATAATACTTTCTAAAAATTGTACAACACATCGGTCACATGATTAAATGTGCTTAAAGTTGGTAAGAACGGAGTTAGCCGTATTCGCTCTTCTGCAGACAAGTGACCCTGACACCGCGACTGAGCCTTTGTTGTTGGACTGCAAAATGTTTGAAAAATGTAAGTCAAAATATTACTATGTACATTGAAATTAACTCACGCATATGTTGTCTGAATGACTGTGTTAAAAACAGTAATGTCTAAAATTTAGACTGCAGTAAATCATGAATTTGTCGTATTACCTCTAGGAGAGCAGATAAACACTATAACTCACTTATTGTATCGTATACCTATGTTCATGTAATTACTGTATGGACTTCAGCCACTATGACACAAGAGCCTGTCTGTTATAATGCTATCGCTAAAACAGAGGGTAATACTTTTCTTGATGTATTTGAAATTTGTATTACTGTATTTTAATTACTATATAACTTCTGATTGTTTGGGAACAGGAAGTTCTACCTCTCTTCAATTGTTTAGTTCCCGGGAAATCCGTAGGTCTGATTCATGCTTCCAACGAGGAAGAAGCCCGCGTCATATAGACAATTGACGAAAGAAAACTTGTGAGATCAATGGAATGTCAGTGTGGTTACTAGAATTATGCTGCAGTCAATGATTGAAACCACTCAATCGATGAATTGATTTCTCATTAGAATCAAGATTCTTTCGGGCTCTCTTCTCAACATATCCAGAGTGTTTAAAAGGCCAATTATGGTTAAACGGAAACTATCGTCATATTTTAATTCTACTTGTATTGTCAGCAAAATGTTTAAAATTGTATATACGAAATACAGAGGGCTCCTTGAAATACTTACATTCTTTAAACCACACCAGTGTTGATTTAAGGATAATCTAATTGATGAGCTTCATAGCCTTGTAGAATTTCTTTAGGTAGTTTGTAATGGACGTAAAACTTTTTTAACTATTATCTAGAAATTTTAAAGACATTTGATTATGTGAAGCAATAAAATTTGATGCAGAAGTTGTAAAAACTTAAGTTAACGGTGTCCAATCATGTGGCTTTTACCTCAAGGATAAAACATGTTTACTATATACAACTGTATAGTTCATCTTTTGTTAAATATACATGCAAATTACATTTAGTCTCTCTTAGAGATCAATTCTTGAGCCTTTACCATTCAAGGTATACGTCAATAGATTGAATGATGTTGTCCAAAAGGACACTTTATTTAGTACGCTGACAACACTATACTTAGTTTAGAAAAAATAACAGGTATACCAAATCGAATATTTTGTTGTTATGAATTCTTGCTTTTAGTATTGTACTCATATTACTTTTGAAATTAACAATTCAAAAACCAATATTATCCTTTATTGCTTCAAGAGAAAGTTTCAGCAGGTGCTATACTTGAAGGAGTACCTTCTACACATTTAAAGGGATGTACCTTGATTAAAGGCTGAACTGAGACTTTCATATTGATGATGTTATCTTAGTGATGTAATAGACAAGAATAAACTACATAATCTCTCAAATGTTTCCTCCGAATTAAACTTTAAAATTGCATATTACGACGTTTGTACGTTATTACAGCACATATTTTGTAATTTATATGGAGCTAATACTTTATAAATTAAACAACTTTTCGGAAATACTTGGTTTATTCCGAAATTCAAGTTCACCCAAAAGTTTACAAAGTTTTACAAACTTTTGATTCCAAATTTTATTCAAAAATCACTCAATCAATCAAACTCTAATTAAGAGTCTGATTAAAAGATATTAAAATTAAAATTAAACTAAAATGTATACTTCTCCAAAATGGTTTAAATTAACAAAACAAAATAAAAAGTTCTCTTCTCAAAATACTCAAAATTAATATAACACAAAAACTTGATATTTACTTTATCACCAAAATTTAATTTCACAAAACTTCAAAAAATTTGAATTAAATTTTCAGACTCTGAAAGATGGGAAACTTTAGAAATTTTTAATACAGTATTATAAAATAAAAGATATTAACTATACGCTGGTACGGGACTTACTACTTTGAAGATTACGGAGGGCAGATCGGATCTTAAAACGCACTAAAAATTTTAAATACTTCAAATTGACTTTACCCACGAAAAATAAATTACTCTAAATCCCAACTATTGGGTTAGAGAAAAAACTTCAGCTACTAACTCGACCGCTACACGTACTCCTCAATCGCCAAGACTCGACTGACCCTCCAGCGGAGCCGGGAGGAACGCATCACCCGATACGTCACTGACCGATCAGCTGATTGCCGGTCAACTGAACAAACAATGTCCCGCACCGCGTCTAGTTAATAATGAGCTACTTCCTACCGCGATTCAGCATAAAGAATTAGAACTATGGTACATATTTTCCCTAGCCCGAAGCTGCAATCACGGTAGGAACCTAAACCTTTAAACACTCATCCTGGACTAAGTACAATAATATCCCTCCACATGCACACTTTTAAATAAACAATTCTTTTGTACTTATCACTACGTGGAGGCTGTGATGTGTAGTCCGAGGGGTGATGTGGTAGGAGTGTCCGACGTCGAGTGTGGCTCCCCAGGTAGCCATCGCAGAGGGATGTGGTGGGGTGAGGAGTCGAGGCAGGTAGCTTCTCCAATGATTGTGCGGCGGTGCAGTGCGGCGGTCTAGTTGATCTCGTGGTTGGCTGGCTCTGGTTCGCTAATAGCACTGCTACCTGCTCCTCCAATCTAATAATAACAATTTCAGCCGCGCGAGGCATTGAGCTCTTGGAGGGACATTCCATTTTACAAAATATTCCCTCCGTATGATTGTATGGCTGTCAGTCTTTCACGGTGTTCTTATTGTACGCCTGCGCCAGTGTCGCGAATGTAAACCATTACCAAATTTTGTTAATTACAAGACAATCAATTTACAGGGATTACAATGGCACAATAATCAACTGTTTACACACAATAAACCTCATATAGTGATAAAAAACTATATTACCCTGTCCTTCTACATTTGAAGGAACAGGGAAGAATATATCACTATCAATACAACTCATTGTATACCAAAAAATATTACCCTGTCCTTCTCCTATTGGAAGGAAACAGGGGACAACAACACCACAACATACCAAAATTACCCTGTCCTTCTACATTTGAAGGAACAGGGAAGAAAAAATATATCTCATGATATATCACAATACCTCTGTGTATTAATTTTCATTTTACACCATTAATGCCATTCATTGTCCCTGAAAATTACATGGTTCTACAACAACACTCCTATCACACACTTTACACTGGCATTTTCTATATTATGACTTCTCATCTTAGCCATACAATTGCTGAAATAAAAAAACGTCGTCACATCACCCTTTTCATATTCCAATATTTATTTGTATTATTATAAATAAACTACTGGACTCTCATACTTTAACTTGTTTTGTGTTTTGGGCCAAATTAATACATAAGTATATAATCAATTCTTGAAGTTAATTTAGAAATAAATTATATTGCCATTTTATTGTTTTTTTCTTAGACCCATCTTCAATTCCTTTTCAACAATATAATTGTCCTAAAAATAAAAACATACTGACCTTTGCCCCGGGCTAATGTTTATTGAGTTCTCAAATTTCACATTTCGAATTTAAATTTAAATTTAGAAATTGTACCTTATTATTTGTTAATACTTATGCACCTTAAAAAAAAAGAAAACAAGCTATCTTTATTTTAAAACAAAAAAAAAACCACATCTTTACCAGGATCAATATTTCCTTGTATTTCCGATAAGCATTTCACATGAAAATATTCAATCATATTGCCCCAGTCCTATCTTTACTGCCGTGTCATAAACTCTTTCACTTATTGGGCCCACTTAGTTTTCACTTTTCAGAGTCACTTCGCTTTCACTTATCGGGTTCACTTGTAATTAAACTTTACGTACGGACTCTTCTGAACAAATACTTTTACAAGGGGCGAGTTATTCCAGCTTGATTACATCCGGACCTTTTTTACAATTTACACAGGACGCTCTCAACAATAATCCTTTCTCCTGCATTCATTGTTCTTGAACCTTTCTATAACCATAATTATTTTTTATAACCCCTTTTCGGTTACTAGCATTGTCCATATTATTAAATTTCAAAGGGGATTAAACAACTTTTTCGGAAATACTTGGTTTATCCGAAATTCAAGTTCACCCAAAAAGTTTACAAAGTTTTACAAACTTTTGATTCAATTTTATTCAAAAAATCACTCAATCAATTCAAATCTAATTAAGAGTCTGATTAAAAGATGATATTAAAATTAAAATTAAACTAAAAATGTATACTTCCAAAAAAAAAAAAAAAAAAAAAAAATGTTTTTAAATTAACAAAACAAAATAAAAGTTCTCTTCTCAAAATACTCAAAAATTAATATAACACAAACTTGATATTTACTTTATCACCAAAATTTAATTCACAAAAACTTCAAAAAATTTGAATTAAATTTTCAGACTCTGAAAAGATGGGGAAACTTTAGAAATTTTTAATACAGTATTATAAAATTAAACAGATATTAACTATACGCTGGTACGGGACTTACTACTTTGAAGATTACGGAGGCAGATCGGATCTTAAAACGCACTAAAAATTTTAAATACTTCAAATTGACTTTACCCACGAAAAATAAAATTACTCTAAATCCCAACTATTGGGTTAGAGAAAAAAAACTTCAGCTACTAACTCGACCGCTACACGTACTCCTCAATCGCCAAGACTCGACTGACCCTCCAGCGAGCCGGGAGGAACGCATCACCCGATTACGTCACTGACCGATCAGCTGATTGCCGGTCCAAACTGAACAAACAAAAGTCCCCGCACCGCGTCTAGTTAATAAGAGCCTACTTCTACCGCGATTCAGCATAAAGAATTAGAACTATGGTACAACGTTATCCATTTGAACTTATCACTCGGATTCTAGGGAACCTTAGCAAAACACAAAATTGGAAGAGTCATAACTTTAGAGCGTCATAAAAAGATCTTTCAGGGAGTTTAGAATGCTGATATGCCATTTTATTCTTCACGTAACCTTCGTATTGTGTTGAAACTGCCACATGACATTATAGGCACAATTGACCGTTTTATTTATGTCTTTTCAATTAATAACACAACATCCATGTCTCTTTCCTGCCTTTTTTCACGTGCTGGTTCTTTCTTAATGGCTTAAATGTGTCACTGTGACCCCTTCCTCTGACCAATTCTTCGTTTGTCTAAATAACGTCTTCCAATAATCTACTCCCTCTCTTAACATAGCAATTATGCTCTGCGTAACATGACTGTTATTTTTGATTACTTATTGATACTCCACTAAATTGTCATGTATATATGGCACAGTTTATTTGTTTACATTGGAGGAAATACGACGTTGATTCACCACAATGCTTGCAAAATCAACAAGAAAAATCAAACTTATTAGCTTTCGTGGAAATGCTCTACTTTAACAGTCATAATTGCTATATCATGAAACAAGAACATTTGTAAATTTCGTACATGATGTAAATATTTTCAGGCATGTGTCATAATGTGTTAAAATATGGGTTGAATCTATATTAACAAAGGTTACTTGCGTAAAAATTTCACCCGTAATTAAATCATATCCACGACGTTTTATCAAACTATCATTTTCTTGTTTTTACTGTAAATGATCCATCCGAAATTTTTAATATGATATATATTAACTTTTAATTATGAAACCTGAGCTCAGATCCAAAGTTCGACGTCTTATACAACTTGCCTAACGGAACTTATGTATATTTACTTTAAACCACAAAAATATTATCTATACTAAGTATTATTTTAATAATTGACTTATTTTTTATTAATAATTTGAAATCATGTTTCAGCCTGCGATATTACTTATCTTCAATTTGAGATGACACAGTACCGTAAGTATTTGGGAAATTTCAGGTGTAAAGTTAATGCCATTCTGAAACTACAATTTTAGTCAAAGGTCAAGACTTATAACAATATTTTATGAGGTTTATAAATAAAGCAGAATACTGATTAGTGTCGTATTTGTGATTCGAGGGTTTTGTTCTGATTGCTTTCAGGTGACTTCGGTCCTGCGTTGGCTTGATGTCCCCTCTTTGACATTATCACGTAACACTCTCCACGTGTGTTGCAAAACACACAGAGTATGAATGATGATTGAATAGAAAAGTGTGAAAGTGTGCGTGCGTGTAGAACTACATATAACTACAACAATAATTCTCCACTACACAACATATTAAGGTATACAAAATTTATCTGCTTATATTAGACATAGGTTTAAATATTTGTCCCATGAATATACTTAATATTATTAATATTTATATAATTCAGGTATTTTTCTGTAATTATATGTGATTTAGGAACTTTGTGGTTTAAAATGATACATTATTATATGTTGTCTTTTCTGATTGTTACAGGGTGATGTCATCAATGCGGCAGGAGGTCGCCCCACTCACACTGATACACACACTACACATACACTAGGTATTGTATATTATATATTATATAATATAGTATATTATAGTGTATAGGTAATAAATATTATAATCAATTTGGCTGCAATTGTGGTTTCAGAATGGCACACTAATATTTATAACATTAATGTATGTTGTTTATATGAGAACCTTTCATAATCTTAAAACACAAAATTAAATAATTCAAACTACTCATGATGTTAAATACATTTGTAATTTCTATGTAAGGGTCCTATTCAGGTTCTATTTCCTAGCACACGGTTGCATTCATCGTCTTCAAGGGAAAAAAATTGATAGCAAAAAATATAAGAAAACAAATCTGATAATTTATGTATTCCTATTTAATAAAATATAAAACGCTTATAATTTTAATAATGTCCTGTACATCAAGTCAAACTATCGACTATTTTAGTATTGTAAAAATGTTAGTTTTATAAAATAAAAGAGTTGTTT
Source organism: Homalodisca vitripennis (assembly GCF_021130785.1). Taxonomy (NCBI): domain Eukaryota; kingdom Metazoa; phylum Arthropoda; class Insecta; order Hemiptera; family Cicadellidae; genus Homalodisca; species Homalodisca vitripennis. Next base: position 123,721,891 of record NC_060211.1, on the reverse strand, counting down.
TTCCACAATTAGATATTTTTTTACTGTTTCCAAATTACGGTGTTGCCTACAGTTTAAACGTGTGCAGCACCTGAATCTTCTATAGCACACTTTTTATATCTCATTATATATTTTATATGGAATCGTATTCAAGAGCCATAAAGGTTTATTAGGATAATTAACAATTATCCGTTAAGAAATGTGTTAAGGTGAAATAAACTTATGTAATATACCACAATTAAATGGATGTACTGCAATTTGTAATCAATATTACATATCTTAGTTAGTTAATACCTAAAATTGTACTCAAACCATATCACTCGAAATCTTAGGTTTAGTAAGTGTATTACATTATTTTTCCAAAATTTTAATGGTTGCAGTCTTGAAATCTAAAGATATTGCAAAAAATCAACGGTATTGTATTGGAAAATAATTTAATTGCAATGTTTACATAAATGATCATTCCCGCTATTTTGAATAATTTAATAAAATAAGATTAGTAAAAACTCAACCATCTATATACTTTTATCTTTGCACGAAGTTCAATATATTCGCATTTGTAAAATATTTTTAAGACATTTTACTTAATTGGACGGAACATTCTAGATAATAAAAAATCATTATCATTTAAGGCAGTGATTCCCGAATGACATTAAAAAGATTTACGAGTGTTTCATAACAAAATCTAATCAATTTATTTCACCGTAATTTAACGTTATTTATGCCTTGTCCACACCATTACAATTGTATGTAGTATAACATAAATTCAAGAATAAGTAATATGTGTTTTAGAGACTATTAATTTTGTCTTTTGATGGGCTCATAATCGTTTAATGTTAATTGAGTTGAGATGCAACCACATGGCCTGATTTTGAAGTTTTTATCGGGGAACGAAGAATTACAAGTGTTGTTTTTAGAGAACTCATTTATGTTGTGTGTTCATTTACTAAAGGGAAAATGCTATAGAAACAATATCGACTTATAATTATTCAGGCACCTATACTATATCAATATTGGTACCTATTTAAATCATCCAGTTCTTAAGAACGCTGTTTATGAAAATATTCTTACGTTAATATAATTAACGCAATTACTTCACCTGATGCATTCCTAGAAATAACTCAATTTGTAATAGGTTGTATGATAGGTTTAAACTTTTTTACCTTACCTTTTTAAAAATGTAATTTTTTTTATTTGCTACAAAGCTTACGTGTTTTACTTATATAGATGTTGGAGCTTCTGTACATATTTTTTAAATACATTTAAAAAAAATACTTTTTTAGAAGTCTCTGATGAGAGAGAAAAGCTATTTATTACAAATTACTATTTAACAAAAATATTAAATCTTTCATTAGCTACGAATGCGAAAGTTATTTTATATTTGTACTGCGTTATAAATATAACTTCAATAATTTGTGCATACACAATTCAGCTAGATTTTTTTATAACTTTTGTTTATCATTCTGGACTCTGGATAGCTTTCAATAGAAGAACTAAAGATGTTGCACGGGAATGGTGTAGCGACATAGCCTGAATTCCGTCGTAATAGCTTACACCAGGCTGCGTCTCGCTTCTGAAGGGGCTTGTATAAACATCACATCGCTGAATTGAATTACAGAAGCCTCATTTCTCACTTTAAAAGCATTTCTGCTGAGAGAATTGGTTGAAACCCTTCATAAAACCAATACTGGAGCAGCGCCGAAATATAACTCCTACTGATTTATAATATGTGAGACGAGGCTTGTTCCTTGATTTTTATGTTTCCCATTTCTGGCACTATCATCATTTTGTAATCGTTTATAGTTATTTGGCACACAAGGACCTTTTTACATATTTTCTGCCTCACACATCGGCTGATTTGATAAATTATAATTATAGTTACTCGAAATAATAGTAATTAAAATATATAATACACTATATATACCAACGATCAACCTTCATTCATGACCATCGAACATTGGTAAACCCGATACTAACAAATTATTATTCTTTATAATTGTGAATTTTTTTTTATTTAGCTTAAAAAGCGTACAAATTAATTGAATTATTATTAATTTTTACTTATAACCAGCATATTACAATTCATATCAATCATTGTTATATTATTAAAAGATCATATAATCTCTTTAAATGCTCTTAAAAACATTTAGTAACACTGATATAAACAATTGATAGCTTAATGATAATCTCTGGCTGCTGTGCCCGATGTAGAGACATAGAGCATATTATTAAGCCTGGCTAAAATGTCACCTACAGTTAGTTTTCAAGGGAAAATCAACTGATTCTCTGTCACTTATCAATTAATTATAAAGTCCTAACGATATTGCTATGGATGCAATAGTTAACAAATACAAGCAAATTATTCTAAAAGAATCTAAAATCATAAAATCCGCAGCTTCTAGCCTGAAAACTTACCTCGCCCTAACTTAAAAGGTAAATGAATACCATTATAACAAGTTTACATACATGGTTATCACTATAGATGAAACACTAAAGATTTAAAAGTTTATGATCGCATGTTATCAGTTTTTTAATGAAAACACTTTGGGAACTTGTTAAATTTTAAATGTTATAAGTGTCAGTGTACTTTGTATCCGATAAAAATATCGAATTTATAAATATTTTATGAAAACCAACAGTTAAGCTGTTTTATTATTTTTTAGACTAATGACAGTTTCTGTAACTCATGCTAATTTAATTATAATAAACATAAAATTATACATAAACAACAAGGGCTACAATCGAAGGAAGCTAATAAAATATTTTGATGTACCATTTGGAGAGGTACCTAGCGGACCTTCAGGTTCTTCTTGTGGACACTCGGATTTGAAGATTTAGTGAGAATTCCACATTTCAGTTGACGAGTAGGTTAACTTTCACTAACTTGTTGAACTGTTGTAACCTCTCACTGGGAGACAGCAACGCACATATAAGTCCATGTTATATCAAACCACTACGACAACATGTCAAAAATTTTAAAGTGGTTTTTATACGGAAGACGCCTGTGTGCTTTGTTAAATAAAACAATGTTTCACCCTAGAGCAATCTGACTAATTTACGTCTCCGAAATAGGTTACTGCACAATTTGTATACACTGTATCTTGATTTGCTTGAAACGACAAATTAATATGTTAGGAAGACGTTATTAATAAGAAAACTTAATGTAAACATAACACATAACATTTAATAAAGCCAGCTGGTGTAAAATGTTTCAATTAAATCTCTGTAGCAGAGCTGACATAAAATAAGTTAATAGTATTGACGAAAACTTGTATACCCAGCAACGCTTGGAAATTATGAAAAAAATTTTCCTAAAATCCATAGGTATATTTGTCTTTAACATAATTAATTAACATAATTAGCTTGCTCTTTTTTCTTAAAATTATAATTTACTGCGGTTTTCATCAGGTCACGATATGTTGGTATTTTATCGATCCATATTAACGTCAAACTCTGTAGAATTTATGATTTTCAGAATACCTTGCCGATGGTTTTAATTTTTTTCCGGTAGAAATTGACCGAAATTTACCCTTTCCTTTCAATTCTAAAATTCAGCATATATACCAAATGAAACATAACTTACTTATTTGTATATATTACATCAGAATTAGTATAATCTATGAACACAACTACGAGATAAGTTAGTCGAGCATGGTTGCTGATGAATTCTCCTAAAACATTCCTAAATTTACATGTTTCACTATTCACGTGTTTTTACATGGACCATATCCATTTCTTTTGTTGTTTGTTTATACATACAAGGTAAGAGTAAGCTAATATACGTGTTGTTGTAATAGGCTTCGCTAAGTTTGCTTGCTAAGTTTTAATCATATAACTCATTTTACGATCGTCATGCGGTCATATAGATAGATTATACAGAAAATTAAACTTAACATCACATCAGAAAACATAAACGAAATGTTTCAGGCTACTTATTTCAGGGTAATTCATTCATAAACCCCAATGGTGCTCAACTAAATTCCACGGTTGAATATGCACAAACATATAACTTAATGTCGTTTATGTAGAGAGGAATTATCATAAAAATTTTAAAGATCATGTGTGATAATGATAATTAATAAATATATAATCTGAAAACCCAAAACGCAGTTATATAGTATTTAAACTCCAAAGTTCAATAAGTCTCAGTGAGAATTCACGGATCTGCGTTATTATCTTGTTGTGTAGATATTGTCTGCGGTAGATTGCAGCACACGTAACGTACACCGAGATATCCCAATCCTCCAAACCTAATAAGGGCTAGACGACCTGAAAATACTGGCCAGAGCACCATATAATGCCCTAACCTGAGTGCGCATAACAGTGTCATTTGCAGCCATTGCTGTTGGTTATAGTAACAGTGGTGATGCACGGCAACTATTTTAACCACAGGCAGTCCCAATTCCTGTTTAAATTGGTTATTTAATATGTAACATTATAATAGATCCAATGGAAATTTACTTCAAGACATATTTTCCGGCAGATTGTTTGAATATTTTACCAATAATAAACGAGAGTTACATGCAACCAGCAAGCTTTTTGAGCAAGCATGTTGCTTAGCTTAACGATTACACATTTGTTCGTTATGTTTTACTGTGTTAGGAACGTACTATTTTAATATATACAAATTATGTTAGAAATTAGAGCCAAAGAGGGTGAATTTTGTCAATAATCCAAGCTTGTACAGGTTGGTATATCGCTTAGCTTGGCCACACTACCATTTTGAAAATAACTATTTTCTGTGTTGGATCACATTATAGTTCATCTGCGAAAACTAAAACAAACATGGTCTAATTAATGAAACTATTTCTTTAATTTTACTCCAGCCTACGACTGGCATTACATATTTGTTTAATACAACTTTCTGTAATGGTTTTATATACTTATTCTGTATATAAAACCAGAATAAAATCCATACAAAATTAGAGAAATAAGTTTTTCTGGTGTAAATGTTAAGAATGTTGTTGCTGATAATTTCTATAACTAACTTACGCCATACGAATAGTATATTTCTTAACCAACAATAATTATTCCTCGTTACCATGAAAGCACAATTTTAAAACCTAATATCTTTGAAACATTTTTGGTTTAGAGGCATCGTGAGTAATTTTCCTTCAAGTTGAAACGTACAAAGTTAGCAGAGGTCTTCTGAATTATGAGCCGAACACTACGGCTGAACCTGTGTCGCTTTGACTGGAATATTCTGCAAATGGGTAAGTCAAAAAATCACATTTTTTCATTGAATAAAATTCACGTAGATGTTGTCTTGTATGTATGGCTGTATTTGTTGTCTGAATTTTTGTGTTAAACAATTAATCCTTGAGTTTATATTGTAGCAACTCATGACTTTGACTTATTTACCTGTAGAACATCAGAAGTACTACAACCTACTTATTTTACAGTATATTAACTGTATGTAATTACTGTATGGACTCGAGCCACTACTTCACATACAAGTACTTTATTATCACTACCGCTGAGGTGGTACATTTAATTAAATATTTGCATAAATTAAAAACTCAACATATCACTCTTCAATGAAGTTATACACGCGATTGTTTTGCACTGATCACAATCAAAATTTTAAGTCTATTTCCTCAGACGTAATTAATTTAGTCTTTTTATACTGCAAGAAAGTGTGTATAGTATAGTATACACAACAAACGAAAAGAAAAACTTGCGAGTTTACAAGTGTAATAATAAACACATTTAATTGTCTAATTGGCGCCACCATTGCTTGTTGCCAGAACCTATTATAAAATTTCTCTCTTATGATATTTACTTTGAAAAGTATTTTTTCATTTTTTCTTGTTATAAGTGGTGTACATTCAGTATTCCAGAGCCAATGTTAATAGTTAAAGTACTCAAACTGGTTCTTGATTTTTTTGGGAAAGTTTATCTTAGAAAAAAAATAGTTTTGAGAGTTGTGGTAATGGTCCACATAGGAAAGTATCAATAGGGTTAAAAATATGAAATAAATAATTGTTTTTCTAAAATTATATTTCTTAAGCTTTGCGCACTAAAACTGACCTTCAGACAAGTAACTATGTTTGTAATTATGTGTAGACATTTTAACTAACGATATATCTCCCTTTTAATTGCCTGAGAGTGAATAAAATATTACCTAAATGTCAGTATTAAGTATAAAATCCCAGATATATTTTAAGGAAGAGATTCCAGTTTCATATTTTCTATCCCTTTCGATGCTGTGTCGTTTTGATTCCACTAAAATTAGCGTGGTTGACACTAGATTTCTTCCAGGTCAACCAGTAAACTCAGATTGATTGTGTCATTTATAAGCTTTATATGAACACGCGTAGGTCAACCTGCGTTGTAACTTTATTATCTCATTCAACTAGACAATGTTGTAAGAGCTGTACTTGATGTTAATGTTTGAAAGCATTATTTTTAGTCCTTTCTTATTTGGAGTAAATCGAAATATACAAAAGTTACAAAAGTTACAAGCGTTAATATTATCTCATGCAACTTGACAAACGCCAGGTTTTTTGTCAACCAAAGAGTGTCATCCACTTGTAGATCATAGTGGAACAGAAGTTTGCTAATCAACAATGGGTTTTGGCTACTTTAGCTATCATTAAACTCCACATTAAGGGTAGTCTGAGTCAGAAATATATATTCAACGTCACCAAACCACAGGAAGAATGCATGTGTTATTTACTGCGAAGCGCTCAATTTTTTTTCCTCAACCTTCTCCTATATAGCAGAGATTAGGGATAAATGTACATTTGCTCCAGGGTCTCTACGGAAAATTTGTTCTTCAATCTTTCCTTGTAAAATAAACGGTGGAATTACGTTAGTGCGAGATCACTAGCCGCTAATAGTGATCCCCGGCTTTTTCCCGAGGATTTGATGGCGTACTGACAAGGTTTGGTACATTTACCGGTTTAGTTTCCAAATCTCTTGTAAAATCAGCACATTTAAATTCTTTTTCCACTGCTGGAACTCAAATAAATATTCAATTACGAGTGTTTCCTCGTTTCGTCTCCTTTGACGTCACCAGGACGTTGGTAATGGTAGTAGCCCCCGCTACCTGTGGTCGTCGTGGGCCAACTTCCAACACAGTGTCAGTGAGAACAGGACGGAAATTATTAACAGAGGATATTATTAAGTATATTTAATAAAAGGAAAGATTCCATGAGGTTAATACATCTATCAATTCTATTGTTAGAAAGTTTCTACAAAAACGAAATTCAAAATGGTTTCAATATCGAGTCGCTTGTAATCGTTGTAAACTTTTCCGTTGTTGTTCAATGTTTAGCACCAGTCTTATCGTCTTAATCTTATTCTTATAATTTATATGGAATTCTTATCATATCAGATCCAAATATTAAAACAAAAGTATCTATAATAATATTCATACATCTCTCAAGTCAGCACATTGTGCACTTGAAAGACTGGGTGGAATTGGATCAAAATCCTATGTCCAAGTCCAAGTCCAAGTCGCTGTGACTGTGGGGACGGGTGAATTCCCCACATCTTTCAAGGCCTCTGCAGGTTAGGCTTTTGCCTTGTGTCTCGAGGGTCAAAGCCGTAGTAGCTTTCGCTACCTGTCAGTGGGGTGAAGTGTCGTGGTGCAGTCGAAGTTGTAGTCGATGTCATCAGTCATCCATGGGAAGACGCAGTTGGGGGACCTCCTGGGCGCGAAGCTCACGGATGTGATCCCACGGTGAGGTCTCTGCAGCTTCCTCAAGGCTCGATGTCAGGCCTTCTACGAAGCTCCTGATGGTAGGGACATTGGACGAAGCCCTGACTACGGTGTTCCTCACGAACCAGGGCGACCCAGTGGCCCGCCGGAGACACACGCTCTGGACAGCGAGCAACTGCCTCCTTGCGGTCTTGCAGGTGAGGTGGTACCATGCTGGGGCCGCATATGTGAGCATTGATCGTATCAGAGCCGTGTAGAGAAGGACCCTCGTCCTGGTCGGTAGCTTCGTGGAGTTGAGCAGGGGGCCGATGCTGCCGAAGCCCTTCCTCGCTTGGCCACAGATCCTCTTTGACGTGGGGTGTGAAGGTCAGCTTGGAGTCCAGGAGTACCCCCAGGTACTTGACTGAAGTCTTCCACGGTATGTCGTCGCCGTTGAGTGACAGGTGACGGCCGTCCGCTTGTCTCCTTGTCCTTGTGAAGCTTATGGCTTCACATTTGTCAACGTTGACCTTGATCCTCCACTTGGTCAACCAGGGCTCCAGTAGGTGCAGCTGCCGCTGGATATAAAACCCAGCCATCCATTAAACATTAAACGCTATAACCAAGTAATTATACTGTAAAGTTCAACTAGTCTCAGTGAGAATTTACGGATCTACATTATTCTCTTGTTGAGGAAGTGCATATTATCAGCGGTAGATTGCAGCACACGCGACGTAACCTACATATATCAATTATTAACCAATCTAATAAGGGAGGGGGGTATTACATGTTAGAAGGGCGACGACCTGCCTAAGGACTGGCCCTAGTACCATGTAATGCTCTAACCTGGGTGCGCATAGCAGTTTCACTGCAGCCATTGCTGTTGGTTCTGGTAACAGTGATGAATGCACGGCTACTGTTTTAAGCACAGGCAGTCCCAATCCCTGCCAAGGTTGGTTGTTTTAAATTCTTAAATTAAAACTTTAATAGATTTATTTGACATTTTTTCTATATAGATCGGGAAGTTCTATCTCATATACATAGAAATTAAATTCATAACTATTTCAATATTTAGTCGTGTTTAACCGTTTTTTAACATAATCTTAATTCAAAAGTTAGTCCAATGTTCAGCATTCGTCTTAACATTTTACACCTAGGGAACGTGAAATTCATATCATATCATAATATTCAAACTTATTTATAATAATATTTATACATCTCTCAAGTCAGTATATATTATGCACTTGAGTGATTTGGTACAATCATTGCAGAAATTTCTGTCAAATCGAAGAACGTAAGGAGTAACCTCTATTTATTTATATTACTTAAATTAAAAACGAGAACAGAATAAATTGCCTTTAAATATCAAACGGTCTTTCATAAAAAATACTTTTTTCTTGTATAAATGTACTCGAACTTCAATAATAATTTATAAATATATAAAAAATAATATGACAACATTAAACGCTGTTATCAAATATTTACACTGTAAAGTTCAATACGTCTTAGTGAGAATTTACGGATCTATATTATTCTCTTGTTGAGAAAGTGCACATGAAGTCTGCGGTAGGTTGCAGCACACGTGACGTAACCTACATATATAAATTATAAACCAATCTAATAAGGGAGGGGAGTATTACATGGTAAAAGAGTTACGACCTGTCCAAGGACTGGCCCTAGTACCATGGAATGCTCTAACCTGGGTGCTTATAACAGCGTCATTGCAGCCATTGCTGTTGGTTGTATTAACAGTGGTGAATGCAAGGCAGCTGTTTTAAGCACAGGCAGTCCCAATCCCTGCCAATTTTGGTCATTTTCAATTCTTAAATTAACATTTTAATACATTTATTTGACATACTCTTCTCTATATGGGATCGCAAAGTTCCATCTCATATACATGTCCTTCGTGAGGTATTTTCCGTCTGCATATTATTATCTGATTGTGATTTGAAATTTATTTCTGTTTCTGACGATTGGTTGTTTTCAATACATCGTTTTTTATGGTGTTTTAGACTTTATTCTGCGTATCTTTCGGGCTTGGTTTACTTAAAACTTTATCTTTCCTTTCATAGTAATTTGCTTTAAAATTGATGAGCAGAAACAATTTCAATTTACAAAAGATAAAAGATTCATGTGACCAAAGCAAAATCAAAACCAAACATCAAATAGTTTTGTGACTATCAAAGTAACATCTAAATGTTCTGAACAAAGAGTATCTAACCTAAGTGACTGGACTTCAATAACATAAACGTGCTATGGATTACATATTACAGTATTGTTCTAATGTAACAGATTATTTTATTGTTTTGGATTTTTTTTAATGGTAGCTTTTTGTGTGGGGTTTATGTCTTTTGAGGCTACGAAATATTTTTCACTTAATATAACATATAGGGGCCTACTTAGTTTTCCAATAAATATTCGTAGTCACAATATCCAGTGGACTCTACACGTGTGTTATATGTTATATGACGCATTACTTCAGAGACAATAAAAAACTTTAAATCGTTTGCAAAGTAATAATGTAATAAATAGAAACTTTTGTTCATTAGAGGACTTTTTATAATTTGTAACTTTCCTCACGTTAAAATGTAGTTTATTTCAAACTTGCCGACTCAATAAAACATAATCTCGCTTATTATGTCTTTTGATAATTAGACATATTACTAGTTCAAAATAGAAACAAATCTAAAAGTAGTTTTGTAGAATCTTAAAGAAGAATACTAATGTGGGTCTCTCTTTATCTGTAGTATATTAAGGCTACCTGATTGGATCGAATGGTTTCTGGACTTGAACACTAACACTGAATTAAACATGAACTCATAAGAAACTGGAATTTTAATTAACTGAATAATAGCTTTGCCTATCAATCAGGGGGATATATCGATAACAAATTAACCTACTGACTTGAAGTGCGTGTCCTTGACTGGATATACCTCGTTCTATCCTTATACTGTAGAAGCCGTTTAAGTTAAATATAATATTTAAGTATTAGGATTTTTTACTTACTTGTTTATTGTATACATCTAAATTCTGTTATAGAAGACACGCCAAGAGCTCAATTATACATTACCATTCTAATATTGCTTAGTCAGTTACAAAAGAATGTACAAAATATTGCACTTCAACCATATATATGTCATCACAAAGACTTTCTCTATAGTGTTTTAAAAAACAAAACAATGGCAGACATAGTTTAGCACGCAAGTAACATTACGTCACAAGCCTTGCCTATCTATCTATATATATAAAAATGAATGTTTGTATGTTTGTCCTTTATGGAATCGTGAACTATTGGACCGATCATGATGAAAATTTGTACGTATATGTATTTTTCCACGGAGAAGGTTTATAAGCTATGCCCATCCCTTTCCCGATTCAGGATTCCGCCCCACTGGTTACAGAAATACCCATAAGAAATGCATTGCAGCAAACATATGTTAACGTCTTTTCAAATTTTTAATCAGCTGTTCTTTGTAAACATATATTACACTTATAGTTTTAAAGCATAGAGTAAGCTTAAGAGAAACGACAAATTTTGTTTAAACTGTTTTTGCAATCACTGTTAAACATAGACTTTACTATCCAGATAATACAATTCAAATTTGACGTAAAAATTCACCTTTAACTGCAATATTTATTTAATATAAACCATGCTCATGCTTGATCAGAAGAGTAATGCAGATATCATAATTACTATCTTACGTTGGCTACAAATATAAAGAATGTTATAAAATCAACCTTAGTTGTTTTTTTTTGACAGAAGTATGGTTCTCAAAACTCCGTGTGTACATATTCTCTCGATCGAGACAACAAAGCAAGCTTAATCGTGGCATCGGAGATATAACTAATTTAATCTAAAATTTATTATAGTAAAAAAAAAAATTTACTAAGTAATATAAGGACTTCGGTTCTTAAGATTTGCGTGCGAAGCCGTGGGTAACAGCTAGATAGAGGCAGGAATATGGTACATACCTTCATAATACGCCCAAGAGGCTCACGATGGAACGACTATCAATTATCTCAGCAATGTTTAGAATGTGATAGAAAAAGAATAAGTGAATATAGTGTACTGTTTTCAACGGGAAATTGCGTGCGAAGCCGCGGGCAACTTTTGCAAAAAATTATTGAAATGCGCAGCAAAGCGCGCCGGGCCCGCTAGTTGTCAATAATTCCAACAGTGTCCGATGCGGAGTATACAGTGAACATTGTATGAGTACATCATATTACGTACATGTATGTAGAGGTTTTAAAAATTACCGAAGTGAAAGTACAAATAAATGTTTTGCTGCTGTATAAATACAAAGTTGAGCAGAATTTAAACAAAAATAACTAAAGAATGAATATAGCACTTTATTTCTCTTGATCATAAGTTCATATTTTAATCATTTAAAATAATTTACTCATAGAAATTAAATTTAGTTACATTGTAATTTTGAGTTAAGCGTTACATTGTTAACTCTTCACACTAGCAGCCCTATTATTACTTCTCTCCATGCTTAGTTAAAAGAGTATACCATATTACAAATTGCGAGTCTAAACTATTCATTTGCGGTCGTATTGTGCGTGAGCGAATCCGTGAAGGACATCTTCCGTCTTCACGCCTGCCTACAAGACAGCAGCCTATTTCCACACTTACTGATCACAACCTGGCCCTCAACAACAGCAGACTACGGTTAGGTACCTCTCATGAAAACAAAGGTAACTGTTTATTTTCTGGACTTTATTTGAATATGCACTGTTCATAAACTCATTATGTGTAACCTAGTGAACTCTTGTTAAAATCAGTGTGTTCGGCGTCTTCACTGCCTAGTGTGAAGTGGTCCTTCTTAATCGAGCCTCTAAAATATTATCTCACGGTTCTCATAACCAAAATTCATTCTTTTCAACGATAATACACAGTTTTTCTCCCTTTTCTTTTGTACGTCACAGATCCAGAACAGCACCTGACTATTTTCATCTTTTGTAAAGAGACTTTAAGTGATGGCGGAAATATTCCATGCAAAATCTCAAGAGATTTTATCCTTCCCCACTAAAGCAGAATTTTGAATGAACAAATTTCTACTGCAATGACTGTTTCTTCACTTTTTCCGTGATAAAAGGACGCTGATTGACATTAGCGAGGGAGTGGTAGTGATTCCCAGCTCATTTCCTGAGGTATGGCAGCGTACCTCCAGTGACACCAGCACACGTCTTTTCTATTTCGGATTCTGGAGCGCAAATGAGGACTCGACAGCGATTCGGACTGGCAATTAAGGTACTCATGTTGGCCTGCCTTGACGTCACTCATTTCTTGCCTCAGTGTTTTCGTGGCCTCATTTATCTTTGTCAACATCATGATTTTTAATTTCTTCATCAAGACAACCCACATTGACAAAGATTACCTGCGTAAAATGTCACTGGTAATTAGAATAGCCACGACCTTTTATCAAATTATAATAGATTGTTTTTATTTAAATGATACTTCCATCAGACATCAATCCCACGTAGTTTAAAATATATCACATGTACTATTTTTTTAATTTTTCTGTGCAAAAGCAAAAGTTAAACCTGTGCTATCTCTAGCTTAGGTCCAAAGTTCAACGTCTTAGACAACTTGGCTACTGGAACGTATATACATATACATTCACTTTATATCACTACAATATTATCTATGCTAAGCATTAGTTTATTAATTTACTAATTATGTTTTGATTATTAATTTGAAATCATTTTTCAGCAGGCTATATTTCTTATCCTCAATGCAAGATGACACAGTACCGTAAGTATATGGGACAATTCAGGTGTAAATAATGTCATTCTGAAACTACAGTTTTAGTCGAATCTCAAGACCGTTATTATAAGGTATTATAAATAAATCAGCCTACTAATTGATGTCATATTTGTGATTCGAGAGTTTTGTTCTGATTATTTTCAGGTGGCTTCGGTCCTGCGTCGGCTTGACGTCCCCTCTTTGACATTATCACTTAACACTACTCCACTTAAATTGCAAAACACACAAAGTATGAATGATGATTGAATGGAAAAGTGTAAAAGTATGCGTGCGTGTAGAACTACATATAACCGAAACAATTATTCTTCACTACACAACATATTAAGGTAACTAAATTTATCTGCTAATATTAGACTTAAGTTTACATATTTATTCCATGAATATACATAATATTAAAAATATTTATTTAATGAAGGTATATTTCTGTAATTATATTGTTTTTTGGAACTCTGTCGTTTATTAAGATACACTACTACACGCTGTCTTTTCTGATTTTTACAGGGTGATGCGGCCAATGCGGCAGGAAGTCGCCCCACTCACACTAATACACACACGACACATACACTAGGTAATGTATTGTTCTACTTTAAATATTTAAACTAATTTGTTTAAAATTGTTGTTTCAGAATGGCACACTTGTATTAATTGGTTTAGTATATGTTTACATGATAATAATTAATAATCTTAATATAATTATAATTACTCATAGTAATAATTTAATAAATTAGATTGCAATATACATGTGAATCACTACCATAAATAAAACGTACAGTCCTCCATACTTCACTTGTAAACAAATGGCCTGTTTTGTTTATCTTATTACGTATTACATTACCTACAGATGAAAATATTGTAGAATTACAGTAATTCAGTTTGCATTTTTTTGCATTTTTTTATTTTGGGATTATCTTGAGTTTCAAATTAGAGCTCATAAAAAGTGTGTTAGTTTCTGTCTTACAATAATAGTTTTTGCGCGTTTGCAAACTTGGTACTATAAATTACAGGGATCCGGAAAGTTAAATCACAATAGAAAGTGTGCGACACACACACACACGCACACACACACACACAAACACACACACAACACACACACACAAACACATACACACACACAAAACACACACACACACACACACACACACACACACACACACACACACACACATATATATATATATATATATATATATATATATATATATATATATATATATATATATATAAGTAGATATGAACATGGGGTTTCTAGACCACTTTCGGAGCCAACAGAAAATCAATGGAAAATACTGTTTAAAGGACAATAAACGAATCTGTAAACCACGAATGAAAAATTACCGAATCTATAGCTGTTTGCTTCTACTTTCTTAAGCTGTCTAGTCAAATCAATCAATGTGGAGTCAAAATCACAGTTTTTAGGGTTAAAATCAAGGGTTTTTAAGGTCCCTACACACTAGTATTAGAGATTTTTTTTAAATCCTGAAAATCTACTGAATTATCTGAAATTATTGCCAACTTTAAGCTTAAAAGTTGATAACTTTTCCTTAATAAAAAGATATTTTACTAAATAGTGAAACTTGACACACTCAAATTTTTTCTATATAAATGGTATGTGATAAAATATCATGTCCGTTCTGCAAAAAAGAAATTTTAAGAAAAAACTATGATCGACATTATGGCTCCAAAATCCATGCCAAAAACAAAGAAATTTACGAGAAAGAACTGAATTTTTTAAGACAATGGGCTAAAGAAAATCAAATTGTCGATCATGAAAAGATGTACAATATAGAAAAATTGCGTGAATTAAAGAAAAACTTTAAAGAAGATAAAAAAGATCTCAATCTATTTAATGATGAAAAAATTCAATCAATCGCTGAAAAATTGTCCATTGAAACAAACGATAAAACTAAGTCTGAAATGATCGAAGAAATTGACAAAACTCTTAACGAAAAACCTGAAAATATCATTGATGTAGAAGTTTTATCCTCAATACACGGTCTTTTCAAGCAATACATTTTAACAAACTTGAACGACAATTCCATGTCAATTTACAAATATCTATCAATTATGAGGCCAGAAATTAAAAGTTTAATAGAAAAATTTCAAGAGAATGTTAAACATATGAAGGGTTATCTCTCTTTGGAATGCGAATACGAACGAACTTTAGTAAACGGTGAACCACAATCTTGTCCAATGTACTTTACTATAAAAGCAGACGAGATCTTTGATGTAAACGATTTTATCACTAAGCAATTTAATAAATTATCACATCGAGAACAGACAAATCATCCAAATAGGGGTTCAGGATGGACATTTAAAAGTTGTAAAAAATTAGTTTTGAGCCTTAACAAACACGAAATGATGAATGCCGGATCATATATCGATTTACCACAAGAGATAAAGGTAAAGAAAGCTTGTGTAAATATCAAAAATAAAGATGACTATTGCTTTATTTATTCTATCCGATGTGCTATTGAAAAACCCGAGACTCATGTTCACAGAGCAAAACAAAACGAAAAATTTGTAAATGACGAGATATTTTCAGGTTTCGAGTATCCAATGTCCTTAAAAGATATACAATCATTTGAAAAACGAAGTTACAATTCCAAGTATAAGTATCCGAAAATGTTAATAAATATCTACAGTTATGATGAGAAATTTAACATTGTTCCGTTGCAAATTTCAGAAATTTATGACGCCGAGTTAGAAGTTGATTTATTGTATGTAAAACAAGAAGATAAATCTCATTATGTTTTAATAACCGATCTAAATAGATTAGTGAGTTCACAGTTATCCACGCATAAAGAAAGGAAATTTTTGTGTCGAAGATGTTTAAGCCATTTCTACAAATCTGGAGATTTAACAGATCATTTAGAAATTTGCAAGCAACATGAAGTTTGTAAACCAATTATGCCATTTCCAGGTCAAACAACATCATTTACTAATTATCAAAAGAAGTTTAGCCATCCGTACGTTATTTATATCGATTTTGAGAGCATATTGGAAAAAATTCCGACATGCAAGAACAATCCACAAAGATCGACTACAACCAAGATTCAGAAGCACATCCCTTATCGTTTTACTCTATATTTAGTGTCGAATGTGACCAATCGTATGTACAAGCCGATATGTTATCGAGCAAAAAATGAAGAAGATTTGCCAAATGTTCCTGCAAAATTGTTTGAAGAACTCAATAAAATATCAAAATACATAGCTACAAAATATAATTCTAGGAACAAAAAACCTATGAAATTGACTGAAGAAGAAGAAATTTCATACCAAAATGCAAACGTTTGTCATATTTGCGAATGGTCTGCTTATGATGTTGAGTCAATTCAGTATGGTTTTACTCCTGATAGTTGGAAAGATAAGAGTTATAATAAAGTAAGAGATCATTGTCATTTGACTGGAATGTTTCGAGGAGCAGCTCATAGAATTTGTAATCTAAATTTGAAATTTCCTCAGAATATTCCCGTTTTCTGCCACAATATGTCAAATTACTATACTCATTTGTACATAAAAGAATTGGCTAAACAATATGGAAATGTTGATTTGATCGCAAACACCGATGAAAAATATATAAATTATTCAGTAAATACAGGATATGGATATGAATTCGAAGGTGATAAGCCAAGAAAATTCATCAAGTTTTCTTTCGTAGACACGTTCAGATTCATGGCCTCGTCTATAGAAAAGTTAGCTAAAAATCTAAAGAAAGAAGACTTCAAACATACAAATCATTTTATACAAGATGGACGAATATTGAACGCAATTCTAGAAAGACAACCAAATGACGAAGAAGAAATCTTTAAAATTCTATCTGGAAAAGGTATATTTCCTTACGAATTTATCGATAGTATTGAAAAACTTGATTACACAGAAGAGCTGAAAATTCAAGATTTCTATTCACTTTTGACAGACGAGAGCATATCTGATAAAGATTTTCAACATTACTTGAGCGTTTGGAACAAATTAAAAGATAAAAATCTTGGAAATTACTCTGATTTGTACAATATCCAAGATGTACTATTGCTCGCTGATATATTCGAAAACTTCAGAAACATTTGTCTAAATTGTTACAAACTTGATCCAGCACATTATCTAACAGTTCCAAGTCTCGCATGGGACGCTATGTTAAAATTAACGAAAATAGAATTACAATTGATTAGTGATTATAATATGTATTTAATGATTGAAAAAGGTATTCGTGGAGGTATTTCTCAATGTATTAAACGATATGTTAAAGCAAATAACAAATATTTGAAAGATTTCGATAAGACAAAACCTGAAAACTATTTACTTTATGTCGATGCAAACAACCTTTATGGTTATGGTCTTATGCAAAAACTGCCGTTTAGTGATATTAAGTGGATGAATCCTAAAACGTATACAAAAGAAGAGTGGCAAGAAACAATTTTAGAACTCACTGGCGACGAAGATTATGGCTATATTCTCGAAGTTGATCTAGGATATCCAACAAATTTACATGAACATCACAAGGATTTACCTCTTGCTCCCGAACATTAAAAAAAAACAAACTTTGCACAACTTTACTGGATAAAACTGAATTCGTTGTTCATTCAAGAAATTTGAAATTTTACCTCG
Organism: Homalodisca vitripennis; assembly: GCF_021130785.1. Taxonomy (NCBI): domain Eukaryota; kingdom Metazoa; phylum Arthropoda; class Insecta; order Hemiptera; family Cicadellidae; genus Homalodisca; species Homalodisca vitripennis. The sequence goes on along the minus strand of NC_060211.1, from coordinate 123,703,895 downwards.
AACAAGGGATGGTGTTGAAACATGTGAATAGAGTTATAGCATTCGATCAGAAGCCTTTTATGAAAAAGTACATTGATTTTAACACAAAAATGAGAACCAAAGCTACAAGTGACTTTGAGAAAGATTTTTATAAGCTCATGAACAACTCTGTTTTTGGAAAATCTATGGAAAATGTGCGAAATAGATGTGATATCAAACTAGGAAATGAAGAATTTTCAATGAAACAGGCCAAGAAAACGAACTTCAAATGCTTTAATATCTTTGACGACAACTGTATAGCGAGTCACATGTACAAACAAAAGGTTAAATTTAACAAACCGACCTACATAGGATTTTCAGTTCTTGACCTATCAAAATTGTTAATGTATGAGTTTTATTACGATAAATTAAAGAAGTTTGACCCAGATTTGAATCTGTGTTACATGGATACAGACAGTTATTTCTTAGAATTGAAACGAGATCCTTTTAAAATTATTAAAGAAAATATAGATGACTTTGATACAAGTGATTATCCAAAAGATCACGAATGTTTCACTAATAAAAATAAGAAGGTAATAGGGAAATTCAAAGATGAGTTAAATAGCGAAGTTTTAGAAGAATTTTGTGGATTGAGATCGAAAATGTACTCGTACAAATATCTAGACAAAAATCCAGTTAGGTGTAAAGGAATTAAGAGAAGCGTTGTAAATAAAACAATAAATATCGAAAACTTGAAGAGATGTTTGTTCGAAGGTAAAGAAGAATTTAGAGAGATGACGCATTAGAAGCTACAAACATGAGTTGTACACAGTTACCATAAACAAGTTAGCACTGAACGCTAAAGATGATAAGAGAATTGTCCTAGAAAATAAGATCGATACAGTACCGTATGGCTATAAAAATGAAGCGAAATCTGATATATTAGACGAATTAAATAAACTTGGAAACTTTGAAAATTGAGAAATAACCGGAAGTTTTTACGAATATGAATTGAGAAAGTCAAAGCTGTAATTTTTTCTATATAAATGGAGGCCCAAAAGAAATGTTCCATGTGTCAAGAATTTAAAGATTTATCAAAGTTTTGTCAAGATAAGACTAGAAAAGATGGATTATACTATTATTGTAAGGATTGTAATAAGAAATATAGAAAAGAATTATTTAATAAAATGGAAAAATTAACTTTAGAAGAGAAAGAATGCACACGGTGTAAAAAAGTTAAGAATATTTCAGAATTTTATAATCTCCATTATAGTAAAGACAACAAACAAGCATATTGTAAAGATTGTGCTAAAAAAATCTTTGCTAGACCAGTTCATTGCGTATGCGGAAGAGAAATTCAACATTTCTATAGTCTTAAAAGACATTTACAAACAAAATATCATAATTCGAATGTTTAGTAAAATTTAGAAACATTTTCATCGTGTAATTTAGATATTCTATAAATCAGTCGAGATTCTACCATATTTATAGTAAAATGATTTCCGTTGTATAAAATATTCAAAGATTCTTTCATTTGGTTGTAGAGAGTTATACTATTTGGATCTCCATGTCTTAATAAAATTTCCATTTCTGGGTAATCAATTTCAAGTTCTTTAAATATTTTCGGTATTTCTCTCTTTTGAGCTCTGATAACGTAATAAGGATATTCCCACATGTGATTCTTCTTAATTAATACAAAAACATGGTGTTTTTTATTAGCAAAATCTTTACAAACAAGGTGTGGTTTCATTAAGTCAATTTTTACACTTTGTTTTGCGATTATTTCCGTTTTGATTTCATCTTTAATTTGCAAGTGTTTTACTTCATCCTCTAAATATTTAATCTTGTTTTCAAGTTTGTACTCACCAAATTTACGAATACTTGGCAAAACTTCTTTTGTAACCCATTTTTAAACAATTTCGATTCTGGCTTATTAGATCTCAAAATTAAAGAATATAAACCAGATACATTAACGAAAATAGTATGTTTTTGAATATTTTCTCGGGGTCTATGGGATAGACTCCTGTAATTTATACATTCAAAAGTTGTTTTATCGTCATTATCGACATTATTTATGATAGCTTGCCTCGTGTTTTCATATTCTAAAATTTCTGCAACATCTTTTGCTTTGAACCAAATTTCGTTATTTTCGTCAACAATCGTAAAAATTTCTGTATTATTGAATTTGAGTTGATTATTTATTAGATCTACAACTGTCTCCATTTAGATAGAAAAGAAATTTAACTAGTAATTTTTATTTTGAGTGTAAAGTCCAGATTCATTGATAAAAACGGTGTCTTTTTGAAAGTTTGAAGGTAGTAACGATTCGTTACCCCCTTGTTTTTTAAGTAAAAATATTGAATTTTGTCATCATCATCAACTCATTTTTATTCCTTTTTCAATCTTAAATATATTGTTGTTTTACTCTCATTATTTAATAAATTTCCCTCAGAGTCTTGTATAGTTAGAGCGATTTTTTGAATTCTGTTATTATTTTTTCTAATTGGAATATAATCGATTTCATTCGGTTTTTCACTGATTTTTGATCCATAAGCAACATTTGGAAAAAAATTGTACAAAATTTCAGATTCTTTGTGTAAATGTTCGGTATGATTTTCAAAACTAGGTTCAACGAAATTGCAGTGCACTTCAATTACATCAAACGGTCTAAATTTTGGCGTTTTATTTCCTAAATATACCTGATTTGGCTCAATAGTTTCTTGAACAAACCCTAATTAATCTACTATAATTGCTGAAAACATTATTCTTACTGGTGATTTTATTTGAATTTTATTAGAGAGATAATTTTTTTTTGCATTTCAAACTTGTTTTCGTCAAAGTTTAAAGATTTATCTGATTGTTTGAATGTTTTCAGATAATTTTTAAGGGAATTTTTTATTTGATCGAAAGTATAATATCCTTTGTTTAAACCATAATATTTTGTTATGTTCTTCTCACTAAATCCTATACAATAAGGAGAACTTTCACTAATATTTATTACAAAATTGTCAGAATAAAAACCGCTTAAACCGATAAAATAATTTGATTCTTCCTCTAAGTGTATAGGATGTTCCAAGTTTAAAAATAATTGGGAGCTTTCTGAAATCAACTTGAACAGCTTCATTTTCGCTATTTAAATGGAGAAATTTTTAAAGCAAAAAGATCAGATAAAACTTCAAACGTTTGAAGAAAATAAGAAAGATCAACCAATCAGATATTGTTGGTTCAAGTGGATGTGGTAAAACAACTTTATTATTGAATTTTATCTACAATAGGTTGATTCCTTATTCCAATTTGTATGTTTTTAGTAAATCTTTAGAACAAGACCCATACAAAAAATTACAACAAAGATTCAAAAATATTGAGAAGAACTTAAGCAAAGAAATATCACATTTTTATAATGCTTCTGAGGACATAGTTCCGTTAAGCGAATGTAAACCCAATTCGTTAATCGTTTTTGATGATTGTATTTTGGAAAATCAGGACGTTATTAAGGAATATTTCGTAATGTCTCGTCACAAAAACATATCTTGTATCTATCTTTCCCAATGCTTTTCAAAGGTTGATAAACAAGTTATTAGAAATAATTTGAATATGTTGTGTGTTTTTAAGCAAGACGATCACTATTCGAGAAATATTTACAACAATTATGTGGGATCTGATATGAGTTTTAACCACTTTAATGAATTATGTGAGATTTTTAACTATTAATCTAACTTTGAGCCTAAAAATGGTAAATATTTGAATAAATTTTCTAATATAAATGCTGCTCAGTGGTCTGACAAATCTACTTGATAAAATATTTGTTACAATTATTTTTACATTATCTTTACTTTTTATTTACATTATGAAAACAACTTAAAAACGGTAAATCTGTTCACGTTTTTACGTTCCACGTTCACGTTTTTAAGTTCCACGTTTTTACGGTCCACGTTCACGTTTTTAAGTTCCACGTTTTTACGTTCCACGTTCACGTTTTTACGTTCCACGTTCACGTTTTACGTTCCACCTCCACGTTTTACGTTCCACGTTCACGTTTTACGTTCCACGTTCACGTTTTTACGTTCCACGTTTCAAAATTTTTCTAATTAAATGGTGAACGTAACTTCTGAAGAAGCGAAAAAACTTGATCAAATCGAAAAGAAATTAATCAAAGAATTTAAAGAACAGATTCGAATTGATGAAAAAGAACAAGAATTTATTCAAAAAATTAATCAACCTGTAACTTCTGCAATTAAAAATGTTGAAGGTAAAATTGAAAACGTTTTAAGCGATAATCAAAATTTGATGAATTTAGTTCCAGTTGTACGACAATTTGCTGATATTTCAATTCCAGAATCTGAAGTAGAAGAGTTTGAATTGCCAAAATTACCATCTTCAACACCATTTAGACCTCGAATCATTGAAGACTCTACCATAGTTAAACCAATAAGTCCTGGAACAACGGATATAATAATTGGTGAAATTGGTAAAAAATTCCTTCCTAGAGCAAAGGATGATAAATTTGGTTTGTATTGGAATAAAAAAAAGAAAAGTTTTATGATTGGAAATTTACCCGTTAATTTTGAGCATAATGATATCATTATTAATGAAAAAACATATGAAGGAACTCAAGGTTTATGGAGATTATTAACAGACGCTCCAAAAGATAATTTATATTCTGAAGAAGATTTGAAAAAGTATACAGAAATTTTATGGGAATCTGACTCAATTTACAAAAATAATGATCCATCTACTAAGAAGCCTAAGTCAAGTAGAGGTAAAAAATATATTAAATTAATTAAACCAATTTGGGAAAAACGAATCGAAGGTGTAAGAAAATACAATGATAATAAGATTGAGTACAGATATATCGACGATTTGACAAAACTGGATGGAATTATTAATTATATTTATGCTCAAGAAAAGGCTGGAAACAACAATTTTTTGAACGAAAAGAAAGCGATTAAGGATTTTATTTCGAACAAACTTGATGAAATGATTGAAAAACCTGATGGAATTAAATATTTAAAACGAGTTTTGCCAGCAATAAGTTCATCTATGATTGAAGGTAGCGGACTTTTGAATGATTTTATCAACAATTTACCTTTTGAATTACACGTACCAACTTATCAGTATCTGGGGCCTGGCACAAAACTCGAAAAAAGACTAAAAAGAGGAGATCCTGGTATAAATAAATTAGATCAAGCTGCTATGGAACACGATATTTTTTATGCAAAACATAGAGACACAAATTCCAGACATATAGCAGATAAAATTTTGCAAGATAAAGCAATGGATAGATTTTTATCAAAAGATGCTAGTTTAGGTGAAAGATTTGTTGCGCTTCCAACAGCTGGAGCAATGTTTTTGAAGAGAAAACTAGGAATGGGAATCGAAGAGAACTTGAAATTGTAACTATATAAATGGAGGTGAATGTAAATTTCAGCAAAAATCAGAAAGAAAAAATAAAATCCGCTTTTAAGAAGAAAATACCCGTTAGTATTCAATTTAAAATAGATCAACTAAAAAATGGCGAAGATAAGATATTTTTAACAAATAGACAATAAAATAAACTCGAAAAACATAAGAAAACAATAAAGGAACCAGAATAGAATTTTCTTATAATCAGTTGAAAGAACTTAAAAATGGTGGACTTTTGAAAGATTTATTAGATTTTGGAGAAAATATTCCAGTTGTTAAAAATGTTGTTCCTTATGTTCGTAAAGCTGCTCCAATCGTTAAAAAAGACGTGATTCCTATTGTTCGAAACATTTTAAATTGGTTAGATAAAGAGTTGGAAGATGTTACAGGATCTGGATTAGATGAAAAAACATTTAAAAAAAATTTGAAATCAAACCATTAACATTCGGAGAATTGGAAGAAATCTGCAAAAATATTAAACATTTTAGAGGAATCTTCATGAGAGATACATTACCTAAAAAAGTTAAGAAATTTGAATGTAGAATTGTGAATTTAGACTCGATTATGGGAGGTGGAACGCATTGGATTTGTTATTATAAAAATGATAAGAATGCATGTTATTTTGATTCGTATGGAAGAATTGAGGACAAACCACCTATAGAATTTATATATATATATATATATATATATATATATATATATATATATATATATATATATATATATATATATATGATAAATATTTGAAAAAATCAAGCGTCTACTACAATGATTCTCAGATTCAAGATTATAAAGATCCCCCAATTTGTGGTCATTTATGTGTTTTTGTTTTGAATGAACTGAGTAATGGTAAAGATTTTAAAGAAGTTGTCAACAAATTATTACTTAATAAATATGGATTCACAAAATATTTTTGACGTATTTGGTACACAAATTATTCAAAATGTAGATAATAGTTTGAATTTTGATAGTTTGAGAAATGAGTTTGATAACAAGTTAGAAAATTTATTACAAAACCTTCCAGATTCAGATATGTTTGCTGTCGAGATTGAAGATTTTAAAGCAGAATATGATAACAAACTTGCAAATTTCATGAGTTCAAGTGAAGTTGCTGATAAAATAAAAACATTGAAAAAAGAATTTGAAGATGGTGCAAAAAAAATATTTACCAATTTAATGTCTCATATCGAAAAAGCTGATAAAATTACTGAAGCGATCAAAGTTGAAAAGAATTATGTTAGTTTGGCTAATAAAAAAAGAATTGTCGGTGTTCGACCTGGTATTGACAAACATGATGTTGTTGTTAAAGAACAAATTTTAAAACCTCTAAAATTATCAGAAAACATCGATATCGTTGATTTACATGATCCGAATGTTAAAAATGCCTTAGATTTTAAACGAAAAAGACTTAGCAGCGTTAGTAAGGGAATTTATCCGTTTGATGTTATCGTAAAAGATCAATTCGAAGATCATATTAAAATGTTTAATGAACTAAAACAAAATTAGGAGAATCATAAACAGCATGTTAAAGATTTTACAACAGAAGTCTATAACAATTTAGAAGCCAGAAATAGAAGATCAGTAGACGATGTTGGTGAAATTAATGAAAAACTTACTAAATTTAATGAGTCTTTTGATAAGTTTAGTTTAGATGCTACGAAAACTTTTGAGAATATTGGTCATAAATTTGTTGAATACAATGATTCTTATGCTGTCAAATTTCAAAAATTAGAAGAAAAAATTAATAAGTTCGAGGAAGATCTTACTGAAATAGGTATTCTCGCAGGGTATTATGCATGATAAAATTTCCTTATATAAATGGCGCTTATATACTGTGTGAGATGTAAAGAAAAAACTGCAACAAATGATATAAAATACTATGCAAACATCAATGGAGTTAAGAGAATTTCTGGAAAATGTGCTGAATGTAACACTAAAAAGAGCCAATTTATAAAAACTTGAAATTTTTTCTTAATAAATAGAGATGGCGGGACATTACAGTGCTTTCGATCTTTTTATAATGCAACTCGAAAGAGATTTGAAAAAAGAACATTGGGATGATATTTCTCAAAAATATGAATTATCCGAAGATATGATGAGATTATACGTAAACAAATTGAATTGGTATAACATTGCTAAATATCAAACTTTATCATCAGAGTTCATTCAAGAAAATATACATTATCAATTAAAAGATCATATGTCTGTTCTTTGTCTCTATCAACACTTGAGTATAAAGTTTTTGGATGAAAATAAAGATACAGTTGATTGGAATAATATTATAGATAGCGGTTACTATCCTGTGCAAATTTTATTGAAATATGTGGCTGAGATCGCAAAATTTAAGGAAGATAATCCTGAATATGACGAAGTAGATCATTAAAAAATGACTAAAATCTTTTCTTATCGACTTATACATGATGTTTAAAATGTCTAAATTTTCTCTTATTAAATGGTGGACTACAAAAAGTATTCAGGCGATATTGAAAGGGCGGAGTTTAAAAATTTCTATCCAATTAGTAAACAACATTTGAATGAACCGAATAAAAGAACTGAGTTTAATATTGATTTTGGAGATAACTTTTGCTCGTCTAACTTCCAGTTTTATATTTCTGGAACTTTAACAAAACAAGATGGTCAAGCATATCTTGGAACTGATAATGTTAGATTAATCGATAATTTTATACCGTTTTTATTTTCTAAGATTGAAGTAAGAAAACACAATAAATTGATAGAAGAAGTCGAAAACTGTGGCCAATTAAGCACAATTAAAGCAACTATTTCGTATTCAAAAAGTGATGTTATTTCTCAAACTTCTAATGGCTTTGAATCAGATTTTAAATTTGGTGTTTTTGAAGCAGCTGGAAATTTATCTCATTTTGGATTAGGATTTTTTGAAAATGTTACTATTCCGATCTATAAAGGAGGATTTTATCTAAGTTTTATAAGAGCAGAAGACGATGATGTGATTCTGAAGACTCCAACTGGAAATGTTATGCCTGTTGATGGAAAAATAACAATTACAGATTTTTTTATTAGAGTTCCAATGATTGATTATAAAACCACGAGTAAAATTAGGTTGATTGATGAAATTACAAAAAGTCAAAACATTATTCAAGATTCAAGATCTTTATTCGTAAATGCAAAATACATTTTTACATTACACGTCAAAATACTAAAACTATATCTAACTTAACAAATCTCTTACACAGTAAAAACATTTATCAAGAAAGTGTGTCTTTAGTTTTTTTTTTTTAAATAAACGTAGATTTTGCTCATTTTTAATATTCAATGGCAATGCATTGAAAGCTTTTGCACCCAAGTGGTATGGACCCCTCTCAAATGCGCTAGTACTATGTGCAGCCACAGATATCAGCCCTCTTGATCTGGTCGGATACTGATGGTAGTGTCCATTGCTTACAAAAAGCTTTGGATTACCCTTAACAAAAGAGCATAGCTCGTACCCCACCAGACCCGCCAGAGTAAGTATTTTTAATTCACCGAAAAGAGGTTTACAAGTTTCGAATCTCCTACGTCCTGAGATGATTCGCAAACACCATTTCTGGAGGACAAATACTCTATTAAAATTTACTACACTGGATGGACCCCAGAACATTAACCCGTACCTCAAAATCGATTGAACGTGGGAAAAATATACTGTTCGTAGAACCTCTTGGCTACAGACCTTGGCGAGACGGCTGAGAGCAAATCCCATGGTTCGAAGCCTTTTGCAGACATGCTCCACGTGGCCGCCCCATGTGAGCCTATTATCGATATATAAACCCAGAAATTTAACTGAGATTTCTTGCTTGGCTTCCTCGCTTCCTAGTTTGATAAGACCCTGGATATTAAACTGGTTTGTGTTCCCTAGATGAAACTGGATGATATTAGTTTTGCTGATGTTTAATTTAAGTTTATTTAAATTGAACCACTGATTTAAACTTTGCAACTGGATGTTTGAATTCGATATAGCCAAACGTGGGGATTTATTGGAAACAAGAAAAGAACAATCATCAGCAAACATCGTAACTTTGAGGTCTGTTGAAATTTTTGGAAGATCGTTTACATAAATGAGAAATAATACAGGACCAAGAATAGAGCCTTGAGGAACACCACAAGTAACAGCTCTATATGATGAGAAAACTTTATTTTGGCCATCATGGATTTGGACGGTTTGATTCCTATCAGACAAATACGACTTTATGAATTGAAAAGAGTGACCTCTAACTCCATATTTTTCTAGTTTTCCAAGGAGAATATTATGATCAACGGAATCAAACGCTTTGCTTAAATCACAGAAAACACCAAGGGAATGAAGTCTATTGTCCAAAGAAAGCGATAGTTCGTTTATAAAATTGAAGATGGCTGATGTAGTGGATTTCCCTTGGCGGAAGCCATGCTGCTGAGTAGAGAGAATGTTGTTGATTTCTAGGAAAGCCACAAGTTTTTGACAGACTATTGATTCAAGAATTTTTGAGAAGGACGATAGAATTGAAATCGGTCTATAGTTTTCTGGTAGTTGTTTACTGTGAGATTTGTAGACTGGAATGATTTTACTGATTTTTAAGAGGTTTGGAAATATACCTGAAGATAAACTGGAATTACAAATGTGAGAGAATACAACACTTATAGAAGGAAAAATTTTCTTTAACACTGTGCAAGGAATCTCATCCACTCCAGCGGCATTTGTACTCCTCAGCCGTCTCACCGCCGTCTCAACCTCTGAAACTGACACCTCAGAAAGATACATACTATTCAAGCGTGCGGTGATACCATCCACAGGGTTGTAAGCCCCACTAGGCTGTGATAGGGACTGCCGCCCCAGTCCTGAAAAAAAACTGTTAAAATACTCTGCAACATCATTGCAATTCCTTATCCGTTTGTCATTGACACTTAGTTCAATATTTTTCTTATCTTTTTGTGGCCTCAATTTCAAGGTATCATTGACTGTTTTCCAAATTGATTTTGAACGATTTTTTGAATCTATGATTCGATTATCATGAAAAGATCGCTTTGCTTTGTCAACCTCAATTTTGTACTCACGTTTCCTCTCATTAATTGTTTGTTCGATTTCAGGAGTAAAAAACGAATGTTCTCATGGTCACGTTTTAAATCCGGAGTTATCCATCTCTGTGGCTGTTTCTTTCTAACATTGATTTTTTTTGTTTTAAGCGGGAAAGCTATATCAAAATAATACTTAAAAATTCTTGAGAATGTAGCAAATTTTTCATTTGTGTCAGTAGCATTATAAACTTGGTCCCATCTCTCCGCCTGCATTAAATTTGTAAATGTAGCAAAAGCATTGTCTGTAAAATAACGTTTTTTTATTTGAATGTGTTTTTTAAATGGCACACCTGGTGAAATATTAAAATATACTACTTGAGCTCTATGGTCTGAAAAAGATATGTCAAGATTTTTATCAGCAAGATTTGATTAGAGTCCATATTAGTCATAATATTGTCGATAATACTGCTACCAGTGGATGTTATTCTTGTGAAATCTTTTATAAGAGCTTCAAATCTATATAAATGAAACAGGTCATTAACAGTTACACACTCTTGATTAGTCAGATTGTGAAAGGGTATATTAAAATCTCTACATAAAATTGTGCTACAACTAGAAGACTCAAGATAAAGAAATAATTCATTTAGTCTATTTATAAAAATTGAAATATTTCCAGTTGGAGGTCTGTAGATAACAACTACATTAATTCTAAGAAAAGAGATTGATACACCTGTCAACTCTATATGTGATTCCACACTCAAGCTTTTTACATTTTCCATGATTTCTGTGCACAGAAAATTTTTTTAAAAAATTGCAACGCCTCCACCTACATGGTTCCTTCTATTTTCAAAAGAAACTAATTTATAACTATGAAAAAAGCATTATTTAAGTTATCATCATGTAACCATGTTTCAGAGATGCAAACTATATCGGGATTTGTGTCGTCCAAAAAAACATTTATTTGATCAATTTTATTACAAATACTCCGAGCATTGAAATGGATTAAGCTAAAATTTTCATTCTGCTTTTTATAAGAAACGCATTTTTTGTGAAGATGAAGTCAAGTTTAGATTGTTAAGTACAGATTGTCTAAAAAAGAAAAGTTTTTTTTCATTATTAAGCTGGTTACACGATGAGTATTTTTTTGTTAGAGTAAGAGAGCTATTCACATGTACAGGGCTTAGCCCAAGAGGAGGAAAGTCCGCAAGCGAATCTATTGACACCGTAGCAGAAGAGTCGGAGACCATCGGCAGCGGCAGGGTGGTAGGGGGCGGTCCCACTGGGTCGGGGCTGGGGCAGGGCTCTATGCGGTCGAGATCCACAGTCTCTCCGCGGCAGGTGGTCGTGCTGGTAGACTTTGAAACCTCTGCAGGCAAGGCCAGACAAAGTCCTGAAGATGAGTGCACAGACGACTGGATTCGTGACTGGACAGTTTTAGCAATCGCACAGCTCAGAACCTTCTTTCCATGCTTGTTTAGATGGAGTCCGTGGCGTGTGTAGTGTTTTCTGTAGAGGATGCAGTTCAACTCGCCATACGTCAATCTGAGTTTACCCTTGTATTCTCGGATGACTCTTGCTATTGCCAGGTTAGCATAGAAGATTGCATCGTTAAGATGGTTTAAATCATAACGATAAGGAACACTGTTAATTATTATATTCGTATCTGTTTGCAGTGTCAACAGATCTTTAAGTCCATGAACGATTGAAAGCTGACTAGGGTCATGGTCACTAATGTTGTTTGTGCCGGCTAACAATATCACAAAGTCATCTTTGCATAAGTCTTTGACAAAAGGTTTACCCTCAGAGATGATTTCCTTTAACTTAGCTCCCGGCTTAAAGTACACAAAAACATCGTAATCTCCAACAAGGTCTTGAATGTAGGGATGTATATCCTTCCCCTGGCTGTCCGTCAACACTACGATTTTTTTACAGTGTTTTGGATCACATGTCTCACGTGTTACAGATGGTGGTGGGGCATTTTCAGATCGATGGACTTGCGCTTTGGTAGTAACCTTACAGTCCTGACGATCCTTTTGCGCTGGGGAATTATCTCTGTCCAAAGAAGAAAACTGATTTGATGTTTCAAGTGTAAATCGTTTTGGGGATCCATTTTGTTGTCTGAATGTTCTTCTTGGCGTTAGAAAGATCGATTTATTTTCAGAAGTTTCATTATTCTTGGCATTTTTTCCATTTAGTAGTTTAAAATTTATTTCCAATTTATTGTGTTCGGATTGTAATGTAACAATTTTTTTATTTAGTGAGTCGTTTTCTTGCTTCAAAACGTGTTTTTGCTTCTCTAGATTGTCAACTTCTTCTTTCAATTTAGCAAGCTCAGTGTCAACCATCCCTTCCATTACTAGAGACTCTTCTAAATCTTGTTTTCGTTTCATCTTTTCATTTTCTAAACATCTTTTGAGTTGACAGATTTCATCACTCATTTCTGTAAGATTCTCTGTAAGGTCATTTTTTGCTTTTATTGTTTTATCAAGCTGATTTAATAAAGTCATTAGGTGGGGGATTAGATCTACGATGGCATCAGTTGTGTATTTATCCGATATTGTATTTAATATTCCATACAGATGGACGGCTTGATCAATGACCTCTTCATTTAGTTTATGTTTATGTTTAATTTTCTAGATTGGCAATGTATTGAACAAAAAGGTATTTCCGGAACAACTTATTCGTTCGATATTACAAATATTTATAGAAATATTTTCAATCCCAAGTTCGTTATCATTGGTTTTCAAACAGATAGACAGAATAATCAAGAAAAAAATCCTTCAAAGTTTGATAGTTTGAATGTAAAAAATATCAGAGTAAAATTGAACGGTTCTTATTATCCAGATGTATTACAAAATTTAAACATTTCAGGAGGTCTTTTCAGAATCATGTATCAGATGTATCAAGATTTTAAGAAAGTTTACTGTAATAATAAGGAAATGTATTACAATCCTAAAGAATTTTTAGCGAATAGACCTATTTATGTCATTGATACAACAAAGAGTTTGACAAATATTTCTGGTTCAAAGAACGATATAATTATCAATATGGATTTTCAAAATGCTGTTACAAACGCGATTTGTTATGTTGTTGTTGTCTCTGAGAAATTTTTAGCCTATGATGTGATTAAGAACGATATTAGAGAAATTCGGTAAAAATCGCGTTATTTTCACGATTATTCATCGGATATTTTTAAAACTTTACAGAATTGTTAAAGACATTGATAAAAGTATTCATTTTAAATTACATAACACAATTTTGAAAAATAGGGATGATATTAGGAAAAAACTATTTCAAGGTCATGGACCGGAAGTGATGATTTTAAAAAATATTTCAATATTTACTGAACCTATATACCAAATTTCATCAAAAAATCTCCAATAGCTCTCGATATATAAGAGTTTAAAGATAAGGGTTGATTGGGGTAGATTTTGAAAATTTTGTTATTTTCATGAAATTTTAAGTTGAACTCGCTTGTTTTTGAAGTTTCAGATTTTTCTGATAATTTTTTATATTTTTTATGAACATTAAGAAATAGGGGATGATTTCACCCTTATGGATAAGTTAAGTCGAAAGAGTTAAGTATTTACTATATGTGTACCAAATTTCATTAAAATCGGTTGAGTGGTTTTTGAACAACAAGGTTTGAAATAAATATTGATATTCACTTATTTAATATACATTGGAAACTATAACAGTTCTAGGGAATTGAGACATTTCATTTCAACATGTTGGTAACACTACATCTCGTCTACATCTCTTGCTGGGCGTTGGCCACGTATAGCTAGCCATGTGTGATCCTCCTCTATTTTAACGAAATTTAACAAGATATATCATCATTTAGAAGATTCTAATGTATTTGTGAGTTGAAGAAAGAAGATATAGACTTTATATGAAGTAAGAAGATTGTGTGATGTTCTGTGTTTCTTGTTAAAAGTGAAGTGAAGTGTTCCACTGGGCGTTGTCCTTCATATTTAATAAGTTTCTATTATATTTATGATTCGAAGAAAGACATTACAAGAAGATTGTGAATTTGTTTAGACATTCTAAACTGTGATAAAAACATTGTGTGAAAATAGTGTTCATTTGTAATACAGAATTAAGTGTTTTTACAGTGATTTCATTGTCGCACACGGTGTGAGCAAACCAAGGTCATTGTGGTGTGAGCAAAGCAAGGTCATTGTTCATGGCGTGAGCAAACCAAGGTCAAGCGTTAGTGACACAAACGCCTCTCACATGTTTCAATAAAATGAGATTCGAGGTCAAGCGTTAGTGGTACAAACGCTCTCAGCTGAAAAGCAGACGTCACAAATCTACAGTTGATTGAAATAAAATATATGATACCTTTCTTCTTCTCCCATTCCCAATTTCTTAGAAGTTAAGTAGATATCGCAAAAACACGCACACTAACAACACTCATTTTGTATGTCTTTAAAAATATACTCTTTCGCTGATTTTCAATCTCGATTTCTTCCGGAATTATCTTTGTAATCATAGACAAAATATCCTAAATAGTTGTATCATAGAATGAAATTATTTCTATTTATGTCTGTTGTAGAAATGTAAACATAAACATTTGTGCTGAAAAATTTATATCTCGGTAGACTTAGTTCCATAATCTCCATTTATAAAAAAATCTTTTTTTGTTTAAATGGAAGAGTATAATGCCAACTGTTACAAGTGTTATAATAGAGGAGAAATTATTGATAAAAAATATTTAGTTTGTAGGGATTGTAATTTAATTTTGTTCGAAAGACCTAAACCTAAGAAATTACGAAATAAACTAACACATTTGAATAATCTGCTTATAAAATTACAATACGGAGGTGAAAAACAAACAAAATTTGTTACAGAGTTTAGGAAAATAAATAAAAATTTTTACTTATCTCTCATAACCATTGAAAAAATTATTTTCCTTTTCAAAGAATACATTAGGTTTGTAGGTATCGATACACACGTTTATTATGAGAAGATTTTACCTGGATTTTTTCATTATCTGGATGTTGAATTTGTCTACGATTTTAAGCCAGAAATCCTCGATGATTTTATAGTACACTTGGAAAAGATAAATAATGAACCTCGTCAAAAAAATGTGGTTTTACTCACATTCTCCCCGACTTCTCGAGTGATTGTTAGCAAATTCCATCATTTCCGTTTATAAGTTTTAATTTATAGTTTATTCGTAGCAGACATTTCAAATAGATTGATTTGACAGCTCAAGAAAGTAGAAGCAAACAGCTATAGATTCGGGTAATTTTTCATTCGTGAGTTACTGTTTGATTTTACAGATTCGTTTATTGTCCTTTAAACAGTATTTTCCCTTGATTTACTGTTGGCTCCGAAAGTGGTCTAGAAACCCCATGTTCATATCTACTTATATATATATATATGTACATATATTTATTTATTTACATTCTGTAAATTGGGTAAACACGTTTAACACAAGAAATAATATAACAGTTTAGAAAGCATTTCGCCTGCTGAGAGTTTACTCAGTACGTGAATGTAATTTCAGCAGATGTCGTGTAACACCTCTACAGTTTATAGTTATTGTACGAAAGACATCTTGGTGGGGCCATTAAGTTAATTTTTTAATCTATAATTTTTGTTATTGAACTATTGTTATTTTTACAATATATGAGGAAGTCTTTTATTTCGAAACTTGTTTTGATTAAAGTAAATAAGTAGGTTTTAAGCTCAGTCTTTCCGTGATGAGCTAATTGTTTATATCTAAAATAATAAAGCATATATTTAATATAACATTACTTAATTTGTCTCATGTTCATAAGCAGGTTATTTTATAGAATGAAATTCACTCTAGACTTTACAATTGTTACGAAAACTCATATTGCAGTATTGCGATTCGTTATAGCATCTTCTACAAACAATTTGTAATATCTACTTTTATGTCGTAGTTCCAGAAAAGCAACTGACTTTATTGTCTTTTCTAAATTTGATTCTTTTATGATGTGGGAAATTCCCGACATTTTTACCAAATCCTGGGATGACAGTTAAGCATTTCACATGTCCTCAAAAATAAAAGTCACTATTGGCATTTTAGTAGGAGCGGCAAAATGTTTGTAATATCTTTGAGGTAAGTTGCGGTCATTGGAAGAAAATTCCACGTCAGCAACTTATATTGATCTACAACACCATGTTCTAGGATTGCCAGTGGGGTGTCGCATAAAGAAAAATATCAACGTATCATCTCTGAGGTCATTCTATACAATTAAACTATGAATAAGTACAAGTATTTGCATTCTATACTATCCCTATTCAAACCAATCTCATCTAGTTCCTTTTCCCATATAGCAAAAGGCTTCGAAAGAGTTTTAGCGATCACTAAACAAGAAGTTTTATATTAATATTAATTTTCTCTGCAATATACTTTTTAAAGAACTTTTATCTCATTACATATATTATGCATTTAACTAAAAATGAACGCTCAAAAGAATTTTTATTTGTAATAGCAATAATATAAAATTGTAATGACCAGAAAGCGACCTGTTCAACAGCTTATGTTGGAACACTCCGTTTGTGTCGCTTCTTATGATAATCAATAAGAGTAGACGTTGTGATGTTCAAATTTCTGAGTGTTTTTTCCATCAAACAAAAGCAAAGATACAGTATTTAATTTTTACGAAGTACTATTTACATGTCACATATCTAAATAATAAATTAAAAATATATTTTTTTGTATAATGAGTGAGTTAATTCATATTATTTTACGATACTGTGAAGTGTACACACTATTTACAACATGCTTTTCTGCAGGCACCTACTGAGAATCACATTATTTTAATATATAATATTAACAATAAGGTGGCGTTTGTCCTTTTTCTTATAGTTTAATGATTGTAATTCTTTCTCTTTACAAGCACTTGATGGAGGAACAAGGAGATGGAACTACAAAATATAAATTATCTTACTTGTGTTTAGCCTTAAGGGTTTTAGAGATCTTCTCCGGAGAAGAAAACTGAAGGGCCAAAGTTGGACTCAGCAGTTATAAAAGGACCAACTTCGCCAACTCCGAGTCCACTTCTACCACTTACTTAATTTCTTTTTATTCTCCTAAGTAGAAAATATCCAATAATACGAGAGAATAGAGCAAAGTTTGCAGCTTAATTTAGCGTAACTCTTATAATTACTTATAATACATTAAATTTCTTGTATATTTTTTTACTATTTAACAATAATATTCTCCTCCTCCTAATAATTTTTAAGATTCATATGAAATAGAAATTCATTTATTTCTATGAGGTCTTGGTTTGCTACCAAATATGGTATGAACCGTAGCTAGCTTATAAAAAACTTCATTAAAATTACAACTTAGGATATTCAATTATACACGAAAAATAAATTTTAAAAAGTTTTTGACGTTAAATTTTCAAGCATGAATGGTTTATTATCCACACCACGACTGTAAAAACCATACAAAGAAAGAAAATAAGAAGATAAATATATCATGTACGAGTACATTTAATGACTATCTTGGTAAATATTGCTACAAAATTAACAAATTATTATTTAATTATAACAGTTAACTTTTAAACAATATAAATTCATACATACGAAATTAAATATAAAAATTTAGCCAACAAGTTAAAAACATATGAAGATTTGGTTTTAATTATTTATTTACTTCATTTCCCATAACCTACAAAAAGCACCTGTTGATGAATTCGTTGAATTCAAAATGTACATTGTACAAAATAAAACCTATAAAAAAGTGTTAAATCGTGTATTATTGTATATTTAAATCAAACACTTTTCGAGGCTACATCTATATTAAACAAAGAAATTCCTTTTATGTGACACCTTCACACTCACACACTTCACACCGAAAAAATACAAGATTTCATTTGATGCGTTAAGGAATCTATCCTCATGCCTTGGAAGGAATGTCTCAATCCCAATGTATCAAGCAAGAGATTGGTAATTTTCTATTCTAAATTAATTTCAAAAGTTAACAGATAATTATCTCCCTTATTTGTAATACACATTAGAACATCAACCCTAAAAGGCAATATCAAACAAATATTCATGTTTATCATAGTGAATAATAATTCATTATAGGCATAAGTATAACATATTCAAATATGATTTAAGAATTTTGTTGAATCTTTGGTAATATTTGCCGTATAGACGGAACAATTCGTACATGCTCTTCTAACGCACGAGATCTGAGCCTGGAGGAAATACAAAAAGAAGACTAAGACAAGATTTTTGCTCATGTCCATCACAGACCTCGGGTGCCACCCCTCCTCGCGGGTTAGCAATATTGTCGGCCTCGCTCAGTGGAGAAGGGCGTGAGTATTGGTAGAGCGCCAGGACAACCAAGTTCTTGCGCAGTGACAGAGGACTACTAAGATTGACGGATACCCAGATGGTTACGGTTTGCTCGGTAATAAGGGCGCCACCTTGTTGATGGGGTGTGATAGTCGCAGGTCTCCAACAAGGAACAGTTTCCTGCCCTCAGGTATGCTCAATCGAGACCACTACCATGCACGCAAGAACTATTAGGTTTACGACACTAAGCCTTAGGTACTTAAATTAGCCACAGATTTCGGTTGATTATTTTCTAATAGTAAGTTGCAAGGTCTCTAATTAAATATCAGGCAATTAGAAATTAAAACCAATATTTCACGTATTTCATTCTGTATTGCTTATTTCTCTCACAGTGCTAAGGTCTTAAACTAAATAAACAAATATATATTTAACTTAACTTAAACTTAACTCGTTGGCCAATTGAAATAAAAATACGAAAAATTATTACGGTAGGAGCGCTCCGATTACTAATACAAAATTACAGTGGCCAAAATCATGATGACCATATTCTTGAACTACAAAATTACAAAACAATAATTCACATGAATACATAATGGCTAGACATTAAATTAAAGTTGAGTCCCATTTGTCAAAGTTCGGAACTGGATCCACCATGATGCAGTTATTCAGGCCTAGTCCGATAGGTAGAGGCTCCACAATAACATTGACGGAGTTAGTCCGACCTCCCAGGGGAGCACGATGGAATAAGTAGTGTAAAGTCTACTCACCAACTGGGCGGACACAAAACGCACACACGAGCCGTCGATTGTATCGTCCGTGCAATCCAATATTGAAACTTTAATTTCATAAAGTCAGTTTTATTCATTTTCTGCCGCTCATTGAAATCAGTAAACACTACTTATAATCAATCATGAAAACAATCTCAAACTTAACTTAAAAGAAACCAGCTGACTAAAACAGCAACATCTGTCACTATTGTTGGTGTGTCTAACATACTCGTATTTAGCTTACAGCGGCCAGTAAAATGTAAAGAAACGTTTAATGTATAAACATAAGTACATTAAAAAAGCGCAGAATCTGCCAATTACAATGATATACAATATTGGTCTTAAACACAAAGCATAATTATTCTGACACAGAAAAAATTAATTACGTTTGTTCTTACTTAAACTAATTAATTACAATAATTATAGTAAAGTGTATTGAAGTATTAACATAATGCATTAATGTATGCACTTTCACGGCAATGGTAGGTATAAATTTCATGAAAACTGCCTTTACATTATTCTGAGTAAAACTAAATAATATACAAACATTAGGACATAAAGTTACCGATTCAACTATTTATAGAACAGTTAACAAGTTTAGTAAGGAAATTTATGAGAGACGATGCAATTGTTACGAGATAATATCTCGGCCTAATCATGTACAATTTACAGAAACAATTTGTGGTTACAGTATTTGACACTATGAACACGTATTTACAACTATTTATCTCCGTGAAATATTAAAAGACTAGATTAGTATTAATTTATTACAGATAACGTATTAATTTCCTACGTTTATCGACAGGACTTGACAATCTTACTACGAGGCCCAAGGCTTAGTTTACCGTAGATATTTAATTCTGTAAAGACAAAATTATTATACTGAAATTTTATTAACTGACATACGCAAGCGACAAAATATCAATGGCATGGTAATGGCTCACCTTAGCCTAACTCCTTTATTTGAACAGCTGATTGGCGTCTAATCAGTGACCGTTCTGTTATTGCAGCAACAATGAATGCACGCTTCTTCATTTGGATGTAAAATTTCGTTATGTAGAGTGATCAGTTCTACATAACAATTGCTCAGGTAAAACAGAAAAGTACACGTCACACGGGGACTATACTTCCAAGTTTAGAGAAGGGTACTATATAATATGTTGGTAAGATAACGTAATGTGAGGTCTCTGCCAACTACACCAGAGGTGTCGATTTATCATGTAACGGACAACCGTAACCTCAGGCTATCTCGCTGTCGCCCTACATAATAGTCTCAAATTTGCCCCAGTTTTATTACTTATACAAGTCTATATATATATATATATATATATATATATATATATATAGTGTGTGTGTGTGTGTGTGTGTGTGTGTGTGTGTGTGTGTGTGTGTGTGTGTGTGTGTGTGTGTGTGTGTGTGTGTGTGTGTGTGTGTGTGTGTGTGTGTGTGTGTGTGTGTGTGTAAATGTGTTGTGTATAACTTTTAAACGCGTAAACAGCAAAACGTATTGAAGATCATTAAATATACTTTCAGTAATATTCTAAAGATCCAAAAATTTTATTAAATAATTATACGATATTTTAAAAATATTAATTTAAAAAAACCTAATTAGGACAAAAACTACGATCTTTGGTTCTTACAAATAAGCCTAATGAATTTAATTACTTAATTTACTTTTGATAGTTGTGTAATTTTTATCATTAATATTTACTTCATTTTATTAATGATGGTGAGTGTTAGGGAATATTTTTCCATCGGTCTTATGGGTATATAAAATAGCAGAATAAATCGATTAGGAGACAACTTGAGTACAAGCATTTGGAAATTTAAAATTTAGTAATTGTAATGTTTGGATTGCATGTACAAATAAACATGATATAAAGAAACGTCAATGTTACAAAGCTCTTTCATAAGATTTTATTTTAGCCCACACTTACCCTGTAGTACTCTCTGCTATGAAATTTAACTCAATACATAAAAATATAAATGTATCATATGGCGAGATATCACGAAAACCTGTAGGCTTTAGGTTTAGCATCAAACTTAATGTTTACATAGACAAGAATGGTGTGTATGGTAATGCATGTTCAACCATGAAATTCAGCTAAGTATTATTGAAGCATTAGCACAAGGTAGTATGACGTTTTCTGTATGTTTGTTTGCCTGTCTATCTGTCCGCGGGACGTCTCGAGAATAAAATGAGCTATGGTGTGCGCATGCGCATGCAACACCAGCGAAGCCTGTTACACAAGCCATAGACAAATTACCCTCCTGGATAATTATCTCTTTAATGTACTGGATAAATTACCCTCCTAGAAAAAACGCATCAGGATCGCACGTTTTTTAAATTCATACATGTAAAAACAATTACGTCCTAACAATACATAAGAAATATTAAATGTAACACTACAGATACTACCTTCCCTTAGGACTTACCCCGGCAAATGCCAGCGACATCCTTATTCCAGTAAGCAACAATATTAAAAAAAAAAAAAAAAAAACTGGGACGCATAGTCTCATCTTACAATATTACAAGTCAAAGTTCACTCTAAACTCTTAACTGTTCTCCGGCAAAGTTCTCAGAACCTACGTTACAAAGTTACGTATACCATTTAAAGTTACGTAAAAATGTTATAACTTATTGGCACGATAAAGCATGCTAGTAGAAACCATGGTATTTGGTTATTTGTTTAATATAAGATTGAATGAAACAATAAAAATGCCTCTCGAACAGGTTATGACGTCCGATTTTTCACATAAACAGTAAACATGTTGAATGACACATCTGAACAACAATCAATTAAGTTGCATAAGTTTCCATGAATACAACTTAGGATTTAAGAGAACACTTATAATAATTCAATAACGTATATTATGTTTTGATATAAGAGAGAGAGCCAGTTCTTGAACAAAGATCTCTGGTAAATTTTGGAGTTCAGCCTCTTGCACTAACGACGAGTAGGTCTATGATGTGGTCTGGTCTTACGTCCGTCTAATTCCCCTTGGAGCTCTAAATTGCTAGCGACTTGAAATTCTTCGTCCAATCAATGGAATCTTTGAAGTAAATTTCTTAGAAGTGGCCTGAGATTGGTAAGTTTAATTCACCCTAAACCGTATACTTATAGGAAAACTCAACTTAGTTAGTCAATGATCTTTTGTATCTATTTGTAAGTACATGTCACACTTTTAATTATTTGTATTAATATAAAATTGAAATTTATTCATTGTTTTATCTGTATCACCCACAACAGCAGTGTTAGCACATTTTACCATAGACATACCACTGGCTAATCAGTAGTCCTAATCCTTGACTATTCCGTTGAGCAAGTTCCACTATAGATTCACTTTAATCCAGAGGTGAGGTTTCACACTCAGAGAGCACTCTTATACAGTCTATAGTTCCACAGAGAGCAAAAGTAAAGTTTTTGAAAAAAATTCATCATCAGTTTTTATGTTTTACATGAAACCCACATGCTTCGAACTGAGTCAGAGAAATGTTTCTATTTGCCATTGTCTAAATTAAATTTAAAATTAGGCAATGTAATTATACATTAGATAAGTCCAAACAACTTGCCGTAGTATAAACTTTTTTGAATAAGCCACTCACTCTCTTGCTTTATGAGTAATGAAAGTTACCACTTTATTTCATTACTTATGTAGTACACTAGACCTATAATATCACACTAATATCACTCTAATTTATTTTACTTTGTCAATTACTACCATCAAAATTTATTTTCAATTTAATTTGATTTTACTACCTTCCCTTCCCAATCAATACATTTTTTACCCGATTACCTTTACAGTGTACCATTAATGTATTGGATATTGGATATGGCCAGGTAATGGTGTACCAATTGTTATTGCTTTATTTTTAGTCGTTAAAAAATGCATAGTCTGTTCGAGACTCCATTAGCAGATCAATATATATTAGTTTCATGTAACTCAATATAGGAATATGTATTTTTATTTTACGCTACTATATCTTACATCACTCGACATACTAACACATACTTATACCTCTGAATTCCACGAAACTATTATTGTGATTTCATTTTCAGTGCGTGTTATCTCTGTGGAGTTCAAGTAAAGTTTGAATTTTCAGTGTTGAATTTCAATAAACGAGAAAATATTAACTTCTAATGAATACCATACCATATTTTTTATGCTGGCACAACAAGTATATTTTGATCATAGGAATTAACTTTAAAACCAGTTTATACAAAATATAATATTATTTATTTATTTACGGTAACATCATTAGTACATGGAAAAAACAATAAGATATTCTTGTATCCAACAATAAGCTAATGAAAATGATCCACATTATAAATTATTAACAATGCCAAAATAAAATGCTACAACATAACAATAACATATAAAATACTA
The DNA here is from genome assembly GCF_021130785.1 of Homalodisca vitripennis. NCBI lineage: Eukaryota > Metazoa > Arthropoda > Insecta > Hemiptera > Cicadellidae > Homalodisca > Homalodisca vitripennis. The sequence goes on along the minus strand of NC_060211.1, from coordinate 123,680,085 downwards.
TATATAGAAAATAACAATAATAGCATAGCAACAATAATAAATAGTAACAGTAATTATACAATCAATTATACATCCATCTGCACTTACACATATACTACATAGGAATAATTTATTACAATAAAAGGGGAAAAAAGAATCAAATGTATGCATGTAGAAAAGAGTAGAGGAAAAAATAGAAAGAAATAAATATATACACATATTACTATGAGCCAGGTGTCAATGTCTACAACAAAAGAAAATGTTTTTTCAGGTGCATAACACTATCACTGAAAAAGTCATGCTGGGAGGAGACGAGGTTTCCAAGTCTGTGAAGTCTCGGGATAGTGCTGTGATGTACATAATTGGTTGAGTAGACACGACGGCAGAAAGTGTGAAGGGACCTGGTCTGATGAGGCACTCGGAAGTCGATCCGCCTGGGCAGTTCTGGACAATTCACGTCTCCGTTAATTAGTTTATGGAGAAAAACCACATCTAAAAGTTGTCTACGCTTCACAAGCGAGTTCAAACCCAAGGAAATCCCCAAATCCTCCAATGGCACAGTTCTGCATTCAAATCCACATTTGACTCCAACCACCCGCAAGAAGCGATCCTGGACACTTTGGAGCTGCTGGATATGACCAACCTGATAGGGCGACCAGACAACGCTGCCATATTCAAGCACTGACCTCACCAGAGCAGTAAAGATAAACTTCATAGCTGCAACACTCAGTCCGCTTCTTGAAGTTCTGATCAGAAATCCAAGATTACGAGAGGCTTTAGTGGTGATGGCATCAATGTGGGATTCAGGGCCAAGACTGTGGGAGATTACGATTCCAAGATCTCTAATAGAAGTTTTACGAATGAGAGCAGAGTTATTGAGTATGTAATCAAACAGTATAGGAGCGGAGGAACGGTGAAAGGTGATGACTGCGCATTTAGCAATGTTCAACTTAAGATTGTTTTGCACACACCAATCATCCAATCCAAGAAGGCAACGTTGAATTTTTAAGCAATCCTGCAGGGTTGAAACGGATGTGAATATTTTTATGTCATCAGCAAACAATAAACATTCAACATCGATACAGTCAATGATGTCATTGATAAATAAAGTGAATAAAAAGGGACCCAAGTGGGAACCCTGTGGTACGCCAGAGGTAGCAAGAAAAGGTCGGGAGGTGGCACCAGAACATTTTACAGTCATGGACCGATTTGAAAGATATGAACGGAACCACTGAAGAAGGCTGCTCAAAACACCATAAGCCTCCATCTTAGCCAAGATATGTGCATGACTGACCGTGTCAAAAGCCTTCGAGAAGTCGATATAAACACTGTCGACTTGACTGTGGTTTTGAAAAGAAGATAAAATGTAGTCTTGATACAGAACAAGATTGGTGACTGTAGACCTACCAGGTGTGAAGCCGTGCTGCTCATGAATAAGAGTACTCCTGAAGGCAAAACTAATGCGATCAAGTACGAGAGACTCAAAAATCTTGCCCAGGGCAGGCTGAATAACAATGGGCCGATAGTTACGAACATTAGTCAGCGTAGATGATTTGTGGATAGGAACCACGTAACTGGACTTCAGGCTATCATGAATATAAGGTAAGGAAATGGCCGGTATATGTTATTATTTGGGATTTTAATTGTGTTTTATAATTCATTTTTGAAGTTATAAATGTTTATAAAACAAGAACAGGTTCTATTATGTTATGCTTTATTTCATTCTATCTGACTTGACCTTATCCCTGCCTATCCGGCTTGGATTGTAATCTGGAAGGAAATCTAACTTGCATTTTAATATATAAACTTCGCAACTTACTCTGTAACTGGCCTGCCTAATGTTTCTTCACAGTAGTCTAACACTGCTAAATTCCTCTACTACATTTTAAGGACATTATCTATTACAGGAGATTTTACAATATGCCACATACGTTGTGCTACTTGCTCCTGTGCTCTTGGTCCCAAAATGAATTTGCTTTACACTTGAAAGTTTGAATATCAACTTATCGAAGCTAGTTGCGTGATCCGTGGTATGCCGCACTACTGCCTTATAACTTTAATGTGTATATATAGAGAAGTTATATGCAACATTAAATGGATCAAGACAAATTGAAATAGTTTTTATATTTGTGTAAATCCCTTTTATAAATCCTCAAAAGGCCGCGATCATGTATCGATAAAATTGTATCTTATCGGTTGTACAACAGTTTTATATAGTTAATTATGTGTAATGGGGGAAGGTAAAAACCTATAATTTGTTTCAATTGTTTGTAATTGCTTTATTATTGAAGCTTTATTAAAATTCACATCTGTTTCATTATTTTCAATGCAAGCAAACACTGACCTAAACAGTTATTTTTATGTGGATATCATGTTACTTAATCTATTATGAATACGTAAACAAACGCAAATACTATAAGGTGTAGAGTTAGAATTTGGATTACTAATTATCATTTCACAAATTGACTCGCAAAACTTACACCTTAAAATTTGCCTTACAATCTCAGTGTAATATTAGGCCTACCTAATTATTATTGGAGGTAAGAATATAAAATAATTTTCAATTTTAGGTACCAGGAAACGTTTAATATGCATTTCTGTTTTATTAAATGCAATATTTAAATTGAAAAAGATTACTGTCTTGGCATAAGCATAAATTTAGGCAATATCACGTTAAGCGTATTTGTCGGCGACTGAGTTTGTGAAGGCTCGACATAAGTATAGTGTAGAGTAAAAAAATAAAAACACTGATGTGTGTCTTTAAAAAATAAAATTGCATAGCCTACTCTGTATTTTAAACTTAATAAGCAAAATTTTAGGTGCTTCAAATTTATTAATTTATTTTTATACTGATTACCTATTTTTCGAATTTAGAAATATATGGCCTACACTTGTAACTACATTCCTGAAAGGCTAGACCAACGCATTCCTCATTTCCTACTTAATGTTCCAGAAACTGCAATAGGCTCTTTAACATATTATTCTGTAACTCCTCTGAACTACTTTCGTTGTTTGTACTTGACTTGCTTTTTTTGCCATATTCTCAAACGTGCAATTAAAAAACGTTACTATATTAGTCGAAAGATCGTTGACGCATTTTTATTTTTACCTATATTAAATGTCTCTAGTGTGATTCAATTTAGTCAAAAAGATTTAATGAGTCTCGTATGAATCTTAATCTTAATTAATAGTTGTGAAACTTGAACAATTATTTAAACTAGTACTCAACTAAGAGTGTACTACTAACAAATCTACGCTTTAGACTATTTAGTGCCTTGTAATATTTGCCACCTGGGGAGGGAAAATGAGCAACAACATTCCCTGGCTCTTTTGTAAGCTTACGTCACTTAGTGAGATACTGAAACTTATCATCATTTTCTATGTTTAGATATTTATAAAATAGAACAAATTTCATATGCAAACTTAATGGTCAAAGGAAATTTGATTTTTCGTTTATTGGTGGCCAATGAAGTACGTTGAGTAACTAACTGAAAAGTCATTATTGACCAACTTTAAAAACTACCTGTATAAATACAAAATTGCATTCATCGGCTTGCACAATTTCTTTCACTAAGTTTTCAGCTGTACGCGGAGAGTTTTTGGGCTGGATTTCTCGTATTTAGTAAACGCTGGGCTTCATACATAAGTTTAAGCCTACCCTATATCTAATTTAAATTCCTCTACAATACAAAGACTATCATTATACTAATTTTTAATGATATGTTTATTTTAAGTTTTAAACATACATAAAATAAAGAGCGAATTAAAGCAATCCAGACATGAACTATGACTAAAGTAACCGACAACATGGTGCAAGTTCCACATCGCTATAATTAAAAAAAAGCAATATATTTATAGCAAGCATTTACACAAAAAGAAATTATAATGACAAAAATTAAACTTATCTCCTCCATATTATGAGTTATTAAGAAACTATCTAGCATGAAAAGCTAAATCCTAATGAATCTCTGATCAAACTAATTTTGTTTCTTGTAAATGTACATTTTTTGATAAACTAAAGGATAGATAAATATAAAGTTGTAGAACATTTATAATAAAAAAAATAAAACGCTATTTTCTTTCGAATATGCAACAATGACACTAAGCAATAGAAACGAAAAAAATCTAACAAAGCAGAAGCAAAAACATTAAGCTCGAGGTCCAATATCTTGAAGAATAATATCCAGGTATTCAATCATATTCAGTTATTGGCCATTAAATAGTAAGTCTCACTGACCTAAATTTGTTAACCTTACTTTTCGTTGATTTCATGTAAGTTCGTATTCTTAGATTTTGAGGTTGTATATTTCAGTAACCATATTTGATAGCTTTACAAAATTGATGCAGGGTAAGTTCACAACGGTACAATGTAGCTTCCTACAAGGATATTTAAGAATATTTCATTATATATTTAGAAAAACATACTAAAATATCTTAAGTAAAATGGTACCTTTGTAACCAAAATCATTTAAGTATTTGTTCTTATACTAAAAACCTGTGCACGCAAATAAATGATGAACTCTTACAAAAGTTTCCAAAAAGTGGTTCATGACATAAACTTATCATTGTGGTCTTATGGCATTGGAATTCCACTTACGTGCAATATTTTTTTAATATAATTCACAAATACAAATAATAATAATGAAATAACAATATTTACGTAATTATAGTAATTATTAATTAGTAATATAATTCATTGCCATAATGAAAAATTGCGTTAGTTACCAACAATAATAGATCTTATCAAGTCTTGTTTAGTCCATCCGCCCAGTGTGACAAAGCTCGGCTGAGGGCTGATCTTGTATCTGCTTGTCTAGAATATGTTCGTTATTACATTGGTGAAACGTTTTGTTACCTCTGTCTTATACATTTCCCAGTTTTGTTTTCCTTTCTAGTTTCCTTTGCTCCAACTTCACAATTTTACATAGACCAGGTAAAATATGAGAAGTTAATCAGTTGGATATTATGTATTTTACTTTAACTGAATACATCGAACATTGGAAAGAAAATAATAAGTTAGTGTTTCAAATAGCTTTTATTCAATAATATTTTATTAATTTATACTTGGTGATTTTAATGAGGTTTTTATTGTATAGTTTAAACTAAGTAGTGATGAAAATTTGTTAATGAGGGCGGTACGTACTTTTTGGTTTATTTTAGAAATGAACCTTCAAAACTTTAGATAAATATAAACTTCTTGAGATGACTTAAGACTATTTTTACAACGGAGAACTTGACTATAATCATTGTAAAGTTTGGAAATATTACTTTAAAAAATTAAAACTCAAAATGAGTAGTTAGTAATAACCAATGATAAAAGTCTTTAAATAACATATCAAATCAAATGGATCATAAAATGTATATGAATGTTTTTAGTTTTAACACTTAGAGTGCTAATCCCGTAATTTTACGGAACGGCGAAACTTCTGAAGAATGCTAATCCCGTAGTTTTACGTGGTTGTCATTTCAATTGGTATTATATTACATTGTCCGTATTTAAACGGGTTTTGCCTACTCTACAATGTTATTTGGGTTTTTAGTAACACAATTCACCGCTAGAAAGCGTCAGATGTATTGTATGAGATTAATGACAAAGCAACTTCGCTCGCGTTGTTTACGTGCCGCTAACGTGACGTTCGTTGCAGCCGGCAGTCGATGTCGCAATCATGGATTCTCGCAGCTTGAACGACGTTGCGATCAGTGATGTATTAGATAAAGATAATTTTATTGGAGTAAATAGTATTTTTGACGATTCTGACATTGATCCTGATTTAATGGAAGAAGATTAGACACATACTTCAGGTAAGAATAAGTAAGTCTATTTATCATATAAACATCAGTCTAAAAGTTTGGTTATGTTATTGTTTTCGTGAATCAAACTATAATTTGTATTATAATAAATTAACTTTATACAACTAATATTTTATTCTTATGAATAAAATAAAAATATATTCATATTTTACATAGTATATTATTATGTTACAGATGCTGAAAACAGTGCTGACAGCGAAAGTGATGCCGACGCATCAATATGACGGCATAGTTTTTTGTCAAAAAACTACAAAACATAAAAACATGATTTGTATTATTCAAAGGACAGTTTATATTTGTAAATGGGTCATTGTAAATAATTGTATGTATGCTTAGTTTAGTAAGTTAGATAAAAAAACTGTCTCAAAAAATAATTTTTTTTCCAAAAATATACGTTTTTAAAAAACATTTTTTATGTGTAGTTTTTAAAAAAACCACAAAAAATCTCACGTTAAAAGAAAGACGAAAGTAAGCTGAATTAAGGTATGTAAGTATTTTTCTCATACGTTAAATATATTTTTTTTTTAATTTTTGAAAACCACCAAAAACGCCCAGCATTCTACAGAGTTACATGTCATTTAGGGCCAGCACTCAAAAAGTAAAGACGATCAACGTTCAACATTTTTTTTTAAATAACGAATTAAAACATAATAATACAATTCATGTTAAAATCATCATATACGTATATTGCTTTTGTTCTGATTAAACCACTTGTATTTTATAATTTACTCAACGCAAAAAAACTCGTTCTCATTTTAACATTTATATAAGCTCACCTGTTTTTAATTTGAGCTCCATACTTTCGTTGAAAAGTTTCATGAAAAATACACTCATTTTTAGTTAAACCCTATCCAAATCAATTACATTTTCAATTAAAATATGGTACAAATGCGGTGTAAAAATATTTCTAGATGCAAGCCATATTTTTTCTAACATATATTTACATGCAAAACAACATATTTGCCAGACTTTAGAGCAAAAAGTCTTAATGCTGAAAAAACCAGATTTCGTTCATACAAGCTTAGATCAATGATATTTTTTGTTTAGACCACATATTACTCTATAAAATATCCAGAATATTTATTTCTGTCCTCAAAAAGTATAATTTTTCTTGTTCCTTTAGATACAGAGTTCTTGAAAGAGTTGTACGATGTTGGTAAATTTAACAACAATTATTCCTCGTTACCATGAAAACACAATTTTAAAACCTAATACCTTTGAAAAATTGTTTAGAAGGTGGCATTTTGAGCAATTTGGCTTCAAGTTCATACGGAGAAAGTTAGCAGAGTTCATATTCATTCTTCTTCCAAGCTATGACCCGATCACCACGGCTGAGCCTGTGTCGTTTTTGCTGGAAAATTCTTCAAATGGATAAGTAAAAATATCACACTTTTTATTGAATACGATTCACGTAGGTGTTTTCTTCCATGTATGGCTGTATATGTTTTGTGAATATTAGTGTTAGACAATTAAGCCTTGAGTTTCGATTGTAGCAACTCTTGACTTTGACTTGTACCTGTAGAACATCAGAAGTACTCTGACCTACTTATTTTACTGTATTCGATTTATATCACTGTATATTTAGCTGTATGTAATTAATGTATGGGCACCAGCCAATACTCCACATATATGTCCGTTATTTTCACTACCGCTGCGGCAATACAGTTGATTAAATATTTGCATAAATTAAAAACAGCTAATCACTCTTCAATATAGTTATGCAATGTTTACAATCAACATTTATATGTATTTCCCCAGACGTTCTTAATTTTGGCTTTTTAGACTAAACGAAAGTGTGTATATCAACGTAGACACACTCAAAGGAAGAGAAAAACGTTGCGAGTTGTAATGTAATAATAAACGTATTTAACTGTTAAATTGGCGCCACAATTGCTTGTTGCCAGAACATATTCTAAAGGTTTTCCCTTGTGATATTAACTTTTAAAAGTATTTATTCACTTGTTTATTGTTTTAAGTGGTGTACGTTCAGTATTCCAGAGCCAATCGTTATAGTTAAAATACTTAACCTGGTTCTGAAATTTTTGGGAAAGTTTATCTTAGAAAAAAAGTTATAAGTATTGGGAGTTGTAGTGGACATGTACAGTAAATTTAAAATAGGGTTAAAAATAGGAAATAATTAATTTTTTCTAAAACGCTTTACGCTTTACTTACGCTTTACACACTAAAACTTCCCCCAGACAAGTAAATATATTTTTAATTACATTTATATAAAATAGTTCTTGGAGTTTATGGAAAAGTTAACCTTAGAAAACAATAAACGTTAGTTTTGTGAGTTGCAGTGGTATTCAACATTGAAAAGTATCAATAGGGTTAAAAATATGAAACAATTAATCCTTTTTTCTAGAATTATATTTCTTAAGCTTTACACACTAAAACTGCCCCCAGACAAGTAAATATATAATAAATTATATTTAGACATTTTAACTAACAATTTTCTCCCCCTTTTAATTGCCTGACAGAGATTAAAATACTACCTGAATGTTAGTATAAAGTAAAAATATCCAGCAAAATTTTTAAGAAAACATCCCAGCTTGATATTTTGTATTCCTGTCCATGCTGTATCGTTTTGATTCTTCCAAACGCAGCGTGGTTGACAATCGATTTATTCTAGGTCAACCAGTAAACTCAGATTGATTGTGTCATTTATAAGCTTTATATGAACACGCGTAGATCACCCAGCGTTGTAACTGTACTATCTGATTCAATAAAATTAGACAATGTTTTAAGAGCTGCACTAGACGATTATTTTTAAAAGCATTAATCTTTGTTATTTCCTATCTGCATTAAATCTAAATATTCAAAAAATAATGGTAGAATTACATAAGTGCGAGAAAACTAGCGGCGAATAGTGATCCATGACTTGCCTCCCGAGGCTCTGATTCCGTACTGACAAGGTTACGTGCATTTACTGGTTATGTTTTAAAATCTCCTGTGATATCAGCACACACAATTCCGTTTTCCATTACTGGAACCTAAATAAATATTCGACCGCAAGTCGTTTCTCGTTACGTCTCCTTTGACGTCATCAATGTATTGCCTCAGTTTGTTTCTCCATAAACACCTCCAGGGTGTTGGTAAAGGTAGTACCTGTGTCTGCTACCTGTGGTCGTGGGCTAACTTCCAAACACAGTATCAGTGAGAACAGGACGGAAATTATCAATGTAGGATATTATTAAGAATATGTAATAAAAAGACAGATTCCATGTGGTTAGTATATCTATGAATTCAACTATAGAAATGTTCTATAGAAACTAAATTATAATGGTTTCAATATTTAGTAATTTTTAACCGTTGTGAATCTAATTTTTATGAAAAGGTAAATCCAGTATTGGCCTTAAACTTTTATATGTGGTGAAAGTAGAAGTCTTATCCTATCAGATCCTAATAATGTTAATCTAAACTTATCTTTAATAATATTGAAATATCTTTTAAGTCAGCACATTGTGCACTTGAAAGATTGGGTGCAATTAGTAGTGAAATTTAAAGTCAAATTGAACAAAATATGGAGTAACCTCTATATTTATATTACTTAAATTGCAACCGAGAATAGAATATATTTCCTTTTAATATCAAGCGGTGTATCAACTAAAACATGTTCTTCTTGTCCTAATCTATTAGGACTTCAATATAAAACGGACTTAATAATTATGCAGTCTGAAAACATTTAACGCTTTTATGAAGTATTTATACTGTAAAGATCATTACGTTTAGTGTGAATTTATGGATCTATATTATTCTCTTGTCGAGGAAGTGCATATTGTATGCGGTAGATGGCAGCACACGTGACGTAACCTACATATCTCTATTAACCAACCTAATAAGGGAGGGGAGTATTACATGGTAGAAGGGCGACGACCTGCCCAAGGACTGGCCCTAGTACCATGTAATGCTCTAACCTGGGTGCGCATAACAGTTTCACTGCAGCCATTGCTGTTGGTTCTGGTAACAGTGGTACAGTGGTGGTGGCACGGGAAATGTTTTAAGCAAAGGCAGTCCCAATCCCTGCCAAGGTTGGTTAATAGAACTTTTTAAAGTTACATTTTAATGGATCTCATATACATTTTCTTCATTACATATTTTCTGTTTGTATTTACACCACTACAATATTATCTATGCTAAGTATTACTTAATAATTAAACCACTATATTTTGATTATTAATATGAAATCATGTTTCAGAATGCTATATTTCTTATCCTAAATGCGAGATGACACAGTACCGTAAGTATTTGGGTCATTATTTCAGGTGTAAATTTAAAGCCATTCTGAAACTACAGTTTTAGTCAAAGCTTAATACTTGTAACACTATTTTATGAGGTATTATAAATAAAGCAGGATACTGATTAGTGTCATTTTTGTGATTCGAGAGTTTTGTTCTGATTATTTTCAGGTGACTTCGGTCCTGCGTTGGCTTGACGTCCCCTCTTTGACATTATCACGTAACACTTCCCCACGTGTGTTGCAAAACACGCAAAGTATGAATGTTGGTTGTATGAAAAAAAGTGTGAAAGTGTGCGTGCGTGTAGAACACATTTAACTACAACAATAATTCTCCACTACACAAAATATTAAGGTAACTAAATTTATCTGCTAATATTAGACTTAAGTTTACGTATTGGTTCCATGAATATACTTAGTATTAAACCTATTTATTTAATTAACGTATATTTCTATAATTATATTGGTTTTGGGAACTCTGTGGTTTATCAAGATACACTACTACACGGTGTCTTTTTTTATTGTTACAGGGTGATGCGGCCAATGCGGCAGGAGGTCACCCCACTCACACTAATACACACACTACACATACACTAGGTAATGTATTGTTGTATTTAAAATATTTAAATAAATTTGGTTCAAACTGTTGTTTCAGAATGGCATACTTATATTAATTGGTTTAGTATATGTTTACATCATAATAGTTAATAATTTTAATATAACTAAAATTACTCATGACAGTAGTAATAATTTGGTAAATTATATTGTAATATAAATGTGAATCACTACCATAAATGAATCGCACAGTCTTCACAGGAAAGCAAATTACTTGCTTGGTTTATCTTATTCCCTATTAACGTATACATGAAAGTATTGTAAAATCGTAGTGATTCAATTTGCAGGTTTTTTTCTAATTCCTATTTTGGAATTCTCTTCAGTTTCAAATTAGGGCTCTAAAAAGTGTGTTAGTTTCTGTCTTACAATATTAGTGTATGTGTGTGCGCGTTTGCAAACTTGTTATAAGAAATCATGGGGACCCGGAAAGTTAAATCACAATAGAAAGTATTCTATATTTTATATATATATATATATATATATATATATATATATATATATATATATATATATATATATATATATATATATATATTTCCATGCACACTATCAGATTAATCGTATTCTTAGAACAATCTAGATAGCACGCAATATACCACAGCAAAGCTGGCACTTTGTTTCTAATTAGGATACTATGCTATGCAAATAAAGTGTTAATTTCGTATAATAAAAATTGTTGAACGGAATTCGGAATTTTCCCTCAATTTCCAACTTACGTTTCTGTCTGCATTTTAACGAGTGCAGCACTTGAGTCTGTTCGTACAAAATGTTATATCTTACTATAGGTGTATATGGTAATTATTCTAGAGCCTTAAAACATATTAGCATAGTCAACAAAGCTGAAATTTATAAATATAAAATTACCTTAAAGCTTTATTTGTTATTACTACATATTTTAAATTAAAACATTAAGTAGCCATTAATTTCAATAAATTTATGTAATAAACAATTATGTCTCGTCATTGGAATTTTTAAACCATAGGTCATGGAATTAAACGTTTAAAATTGTACTCACCCAATGTCAATCGCGATCATAGGCTTTAGTCCAGATATGTAATTTATATTTCCAAAATATGAACGGTCACATTCTCGAAATCCTGAAGTGATTACAAAACATAAATGGGTATAAATTGGAAGATATTTTAATTAGACTGTTTCCATAAATGAGAAATTTTGCCGTTTAAAAATGTTCGATTAAATAACATTGTTTAAAACCCATCCAAGCTATATGCTATTGTCAAGATGTCGATTAAAATAAATCCGTGTCTATTTTATCTATCTAACTGGTAATTCCATTACAAAGGATTAATGTTTAAAATTAATAGACGTGAACCGAGATTTCTAAACTATCTAAGTTAATATGGGAGGGGGTTATTCCATGATAGAAGGATGACGACCTTCCCAAGGACAGGCCCTAGTTCCATGGAATGCTCTAACCTGGGTGCGCATAACAGTTTCACTGCAGCCATTGCTGTTGGTTCTAGTGACGGTGGTGAATGCATAGCAACCGTTTTAATCACAGGCAGTCCCAATCCCTGCCAAGATTGGTCTTTACAAATTTAAAAATAGTATTTTTATTTTAAAATGTATATCTTAAAAGACAGGTTTTACTAAACTTTTAATGTTAACATTGTTTTTTAAAGTAAGTGTAGGAACAGCTAAAACTAATTATTTGTATAGCTATGGTGGGAAGTGTCGATTCAATTTGAATGTGAGTTTAGCTCCAGTTCACTGTCCTCTTAAGTGCAGCTCCTGAAATCCGTAGCTGAAATCCTGAAATGGAGTCATGGTTGTCTGAAGGGATACAAAAATATTCGGCGACAAAAAAGCTCAACGTACTCTTTGCATTCGTTTTTGACGACAAAATGTAGAGCAATCCAGATGAAGAGGCATTCTCATTGTCTCATCAAGCGCTCATGTGAGTGCACTACGCGTTGGAGAGGGATTATTGATTATATCTTTAAAATATTGTTGACTTTACATTGTAAACAACTAATAAAAATTTATGAAATATGGCTACTTTCGTGCCAAAATTACACAGAGACACCGTTTTTTGCATCACAATTGTGTTAATATAAAGCTAAGACATTTGACTTTAGGATTCCTCTACACTGAGCTATAATATTTAATAATAAATACTACTATATTGCAAGGATATTAGAGCTAGTATACTAATATTTAATAATAAATACTATAATATTGCAGGGATATTAGAGATAGAGTATAGGTACTTATATCAAATGTTCCATTCTTCGCCTTAACAGTCCTGACAAAATGCAATTTATTTTTCTATTTTAAATTGTATCAGGAAGTTACAATATATTTACACCCTTCTCTACTTTTCTGACGGAGATTATTATACGTATCCGATACGTATCGATATTGTTTAAGTATCCTACAGTTAATTTTAAGAGTTAAAAACCAAATTATCGTTAAGCATATTTTACTCCTATGCCATCCTCTTTGAATTCCGCCAAGCAAAGTGGCTGAGGGTCGCTTAATTTGTAGGAGGTTATCCTGTATGAATTACTATAAAACTATAGAATATAAAAGTATTATCATCATTAACCCCTTAACTGCTGTAGACGTGTTAACACGTGCAGTAGCTCAGAGCCATTACCGCGGCAGAGTGGAAGAGTTGCGGCACAGCCAGCGCGGAGCATTCAAGGTTGGATAGTCCACTTTGTGCCGGCACGCTGTTTTAACAACTGCTTAGGCTCTACAGATCAAAATTACAGGTTATATTATATTGTTGTAAGATTCCGTATTTTATGAACAATAACAAGTGTACATGTACATTAGTTGCTGATAAAATACCGGTACAGTAAACAATAACAAACTGTAAAGAATTCTTACTAAATGCATATCCTGATACTGTTTAAGTGGAATAAAGTTGTATTGTTCATTTGTATACTATATTATTGTTTATTTACACTATGTACAGTCACAACCCAAAACTCACTACGTTTATAAAGTGTGGTTAGACACAAACTAATATTTTGTTGATGTGAACACGTGCTACCGACGTAGTACCAAAAATATAAACCACGCAGAGACACTTGTCAAGGGGAGCTACAGTCATTGTAGTACTGAAAATAGCTGCCAGAGTGCAGTCAATGCTCCGTAGACAGGCAGAAATAAACAACAACCAGCCGTCTTTCAGAAACGTTTTAACACGAGAGTAGCAGTGAGGGCACGACGCATCGGAACGTGAAACACGTGAGTAGCGCTGTAGGTGCCCGGCTCATGGTATTGCTCAACAGTTAAGGGGTTAAAGGTGCACTATTATTATATAGTGCAAATATTATTGTTCTTATCTCCATGTGTGTACAGCTAAGGGATTGTAAGTATTGTGAGTTGTGGGAGGAGTCTATGCGCGTATTACGATCAAACTTCAAATTTATTCTGCTGCGGCCAAAAACACCAGTTCCCTGGAGGAATCGCTGGGTAAATGGAGATTCCGACAGGCTTAAATAAATTCATCGGATCCAGTGGAATTACTTCTAGGAGAAGTGACCGAGAAATTCTTACTTGGCAGTTAAAACATTGGTACGCCAAAAAATCTGTTTCATTCGCATATTTGGCTGTTTTAGACCAACGTTTCAAATCTATCACTAATTTGGAGATAATTTTTTTACTTAAATTATGTGTAATTTATTTATATTGTGTAAAATTCTAGCAAATTATTTATGTTATTAAATATTAGGTACTTTTTTGTATATGTGTAAAATTTCAAGATTTGTTCTATATTCGTTTATGTATAGCCAACATTATTTAAATGGCCAGCATATTTTAATCTTAATGATGTCTTCAATGCATTTATATGTTTATTAAAGGTTAATTTTAAAGGATCAGCCGGGTTGTCCTAAACAGAGATTATGGCATGCGTTGCATATTTTATTTTGTTCAATACACAATTTTTAAATTAGATTTTACATTTTAATTTATGAAAAGTTAGTTTTAAGTTTAAAAATTTAAGTTCATTTTCCATTATAAGGCCAAGGTTACTATAAGATTTGATTTTTAAGTTAAATTTGGCTTGTTATCCCGATAGAGAAAATATATTCACCTACGTAGGCTTGAGAAGAACGGTCTAAAGTGTGTATTCCGACTTTTTAATTTCGAGTCTAGTTTAATATATTTTTATGCTACAGTTGAGTAGCCATTATCAAAAGAAAATATACAAAAATATAGAATTTCTAGGAAAGCCAGACGCTTATAATTTACTTCTGTCTAAGATATTTCAAATGCCGTGGTCTTTTTATACCGAGGAATTAACTTTAAACATACTTACATATGACTGAAAAGATACTGCAGTCAAAAAGTGTATATTTTAGCTGTTTAAATTCACTTTCGTTCTCATTTAATGACGGTCCTATAAGTGAATTTACATTATTGCACCGACTAGGAAAATAAATGTTTTATTGGTTCTTGAAAACCAGCTCACACTAAAAGCGTCCACATCTGGTCTTCTGGCGCTATAATTGATGTTAATTTTATTACTCCTTTTATCAAATATATGTGGGCTTAAATGACTACTTCGATCAAAACTTATCTACTTCAGTCGCTTGTGTTTTACTTTCGATACAAGGGGAAGAATAAAACATCCTTGAATTCAAAATAATCGTTTATAAAGTTGTGCCCGATTTAAATATTATATTTTTATATTGCAGTTTGAGATACAAATTCCTTGTTGAGTTATTTTTAGTTTATGCCTCTGTTTTTTAAGACAGTAAAAAATCATATGCAATGTCAAAGAATCCAACTAATTTCGAATATCGTATGTATACAAATTCACAGCTTTGTTCATTATGATGGATTTTATAACTGCTTATCATATTGCCATTACATTCATGGTATACATTCTTCATTTCTGCAATCTGTTGTAAAAATTGAAAATTAATATCGTCTTTGCAATCTGCACTACACTACTGATCGAAAACTATACGATTAATGATTTCTTTAATTCTAAATCTTAATGTATTGTTATTTCTCTGTGGTGAACTTCTGCTGAAAGTGTCAACAGCTATTTAATTTCAGTAAAATTTGATTATGTTGCCTGAATATTACTATCAATTTTTTTAATCCAACAAAGTACTGGGTAACATTTAAATTTTTCTTTTCAGAAAAGAACTTCTCGTACTCCAAACAACATTTTGAAAATTAATTACCTGAATCGACTCTAATTTATAAAATATTAAGTTCTGTTAAAAAATGTGCGAATTTTCAACTTGGCGCTATACTTAGTGCAGAGTCTGTGATCCGAAGCTGCCACAGACTGGTTTCCATGAATCAAGAGTCTATGTATGTCTGATGAAATGGAGCTAAACTCAAAATTTTCATTGCATCAACTTGTCACAACAAATCTTTATTATTTACAGAAATTTTGATAACGGAGATGGAAAATTAAGGAACATATGAGAATCATTGCGTTGTTAAAAAGTATCTATAGAAACTAATTTTAAAATTTACTTAGTATTAAAAAGTTTTCACCCGCGATGAAATTTATCAGGAGTCAACCTTTCACTGATAAACGTAAAATACTTTCTTGTTAAAACTTAATTGTTAAAATACTAATATCGACCTATATCGCTCAAGTGATTATCTGGTGCACTATTGTATTTTGTTAAAAAAAAAGAAGAGACGAAACTCGGAGAACTCATGGCGAAGTGTTTTAGCAGTGTTCCTAACGTTTTATATCCGGTTAAAATGGAATATTTACATTATAAAGATCCTAATATAGCATCAATTTATCTGTAATAATATCGACATATCTGTCAAGTTAGCACCTTGTGAACTTAAAATATTTCTTTACAATTAAAAACATGTCTTTATTAATACCATTAAACTCACATAATGTAGCGTCTTTATTTATAAAATTTAATTGACAACCGAAAATAAAAACACTTCTTTTTATCTCCAGCATATCATTTTATATAAATACCTTTTTCATGCCTAAATCTACTCAATAATTAAACATATATAACCTGAAAATCTAGTGCGCTGTAATAAAGTGTTTATAGTATAAAGATCGATCAGGCAGAATGTGTAGATACATATTTTCTGCAGTAGGCAGCAGCATAAGTTACGTCAATAATTTTCCAACCTAATAAGGGAGGGGATTATTACATGGTAGAAGGGCGACGACCTGCCCAAGGACTGGCCATAATACCACGTAATTCCCTAACCTGGGTGCGCATAACAGTGTCATTGTAGCCATTGCTGTTGGTTATAGTAGTAGTGGTGAATGCACGGCTACTGTTTTAAGCACATGCTGTCTCAGTCCCTGCCAAGGTTGGCCATTTAAGATTTTTAAAGTAATATTTTAATACATTTCATTGACATTTCCTTCGCGACATATTTTCCGCGAGGTTTTTGAAAATTTCACAACTATAAAGGGTTACGAGAGTAACATACTAACTAGTAAAGAGGTTAAAGTTTATTTTCATGGTCCAAAATTGTTGATCGAGCACGTTGCTTGACTTGACTATTTCAAAATTGATAATTATATTTTACTGTGGTTTAAGCGTTTATGCTATATACAAATTAGTTCAGATTTAGTACAAAAGATTAATATAGTTTTTATAAAGAAATCCCGACATTGATAAGCTGGCATATCACTTGACTTGGTCACGAAGTTTTATTAAGAAATATGTATGCGTACAAAACCTAATTATTCTGTAAACATGAAAACAAGTAGGTTTTAATTCATAGTGTGATTTTATACTAAAACTCGCCTTCGGGCTACGCTCCCAGGCCCCCTTTTGGGTTTGGGCAAAATTCGGGGATAATTGGAATTCAGTGACAGGTTAAATCAAAGATTTAGATTAAGGGTCTGGGAGTTTAAATTAGACATATTTTATTGAGTTTTCCAGTCTTAATCAAAGTTTTGACTTTAAGTGCATTTTGTGGCTGAACCATTAGAGATACGTGAAAAAGTGACTGAATCTTTCTTGTTGGAAATTTTATTTTATGTTTATATTCCGCCCTCAGATTTAAGCTGAGATCCTGTGGTTTAGGCAGTACAGAGCTTGAAAGAAATGCCTGCACTGGTCAGCCATCTTGAATTGTTTAGTATAAATATAATGAAAATCGACTCTAAGTCAGTGTTTTTAAGTTAACTATGCGGTTTAATTTACTCAGGAATTTATCCAGTCATGCCAGGAAATTCCGAGGGAGGGGGTTAATGTTTGCGGGGGTTTAGACATCAGGGGGTTTAATTTACCCAGGAGATTATCTGGTCATACCAGAAAATTCCTTGCTAGGTTGTTAATGTTACCGGGGGTTAAGACACAAGTGATTCTCTTTTGGAGGGTGTTGTGTTTATGCATAAATAAAATTTACTGAGAGAGTTTTCGGGCTTACGGAAGGGTATACAATAACTTAATCAGGGGGTTTATTTAACTTAGGAGATTATCATTCCACACCAGAGTTTTTACAATTAACCACTATTTCATGAAATCAATTAAAAAAAACACACCTATCTAATATTAACGCTTCAATAACTTTTAAGGGCATTTTACGGCTTAACCGTTAGAGATAAGACAAAAATTGACTGGACCTTTCTTTTTGGAAAATTAGTTTCATCCCCCTTATTCTTCTTAATAATTGCCGGTATAGCCCAGGTATTTCCTACTGAGTAGCAATTATTATAGTGAGAAAATGGAATACTTGCAAGCGTCCACAATCATGGGAAGAGTCTATTTTGAATACTTATAGGACTTATGTATGTAAAAGTTTTATATAATTAAATTGTATATTTTATTTTAAAAACAATAATAATTAGCTTTTTTTATGTTTATCAAGTAATATGCTTAAATGTCACAGAACTGTCCTATAATAGCCATATTCGACAATATATTCAGGAATAATCCAAATAAGATATTTAATGTCTGACTTAATTGTTAATTACAAAATCGTCTTAGAATCATGGCATTAACTACCTTAACGAGATTTCGGGTATCAAATTGAATACTAAAAAAGAGCATATGAATTGTATATCAGTGAAGAATAATCCAAGTAAACCAGAACCGTCGTTAATGCTCAATGAGCTACAAATATATATGTAAAAACATTATTATTGTCTTTTAAGATTTTTAGGTTCACAAAATATTTCTTTTGAATCAAATTCAACAAGATGGAGGAGTTAT
Organism: Homalodisca vitripennis; assembly: GCF_021130785.1. Taxonomy (NCBI): domain Eukaryota; kingdom Metazoa; phylum Arthropoda; class Insecta; order Hemiptera; family Cicadellidae; genus Homalodisca; species Homalodisca vitripennis. The sequence continues at coordinate 123,661,293 of NC_060211.1, read as the reverse complement.
TATATCCTCGTTATATCCTTAAGTCAAGTGACAATATTTATAGACCGTAAATCAATCTCTGACAATGGCTACGTCATGACGGTAGATGTGTTCATTGTTAACTTTATCAGATTATCGCTCCATGGTATTACTCGTGGGATACGTCTGTCCTCGTCATCCCTCAAGATAGTGTCAATATTTGTTGATTGCACAAGTAATTTCTGACTGTGGCTCTTTTATGACGATAGAAAGTCTTCATTTATTCACATATTCTTTAGCAAAACTGCCCCTCTACCTGTTTGTCACATTAATCAAAGGTGTAAACAGAAGCACTGAAACTTTATTAATACTTTACCTGTACCAAATACACATTTTTAAAGTTTGGAAATATATATTTTATGATGCACATCATTATTCAATTAACTGAGCATGATGAAAATAACTCTATTTCGTACAGTCTTATATACATACTTATATATGTTTATACTTAATATAAAAAATTTAATTATGTGCAACGGACATATTATACCGCAGACTCATAAAATTATAATCGATATCTAGGTAAATTATAAAACTTTTGCGAGGTCAAAATCAATCAGCTGATGGCGTGTAGTTAGTAGTTATCATTGAGTTAATAGATTTATTGACTGATCTTTTAGGACCAATTAATTAAATATCAGTTGTGATATCATTATATTGAACAATTGTTTATATAAATGGTATTAATTTCAATATATCTTGTGTTGACAGGAATGTCTTATAAAACTTAACAATACAAAAGACGTTCTATCGTTTAGTTATTAAATGTGATATTCGACCCCATTTTCATGTAGTAAAATCTTTTAGTTATTAAATGTGGTATCCGATCCCATTCTCATGTAGTAAAATCTTTTAGTTATTAAATGTGGTATCCGAACCCATTCTCATGTAGTAAAATCTTTTAGTTATTAAATGTGGTATTCGACCCCATTTTCATGTAGTAGAATCTTTTAGTCATTAAATGTGATATTCGACCCCATTCTCATGTAGTAAAATCTTTTAGTTATTAAATATGGTATCCGCCCCATTATCATGTAGTAAAATCTTTTAGTTATTAAATGTGGTATCCGACCCCATTCTCATGTAGTAAAATCTTTTAGTTATTAAATGTAGTATTCGACCCCATTCTCATGTAGTAGAATCTTTTCATGCATATAAAATCCTTTTAAAATTCTGTACTTAACTAATTCATAATTATTATTTAATTCATTAAAATTTCGTTAATTCAATATAGTGAAATCCCTTAAAAACTAATTTGGACTGTAATTTAAGAGTCTTCAGACTTGACGAATTGTTCATATCTTAATAGCCGTTTAGACAATAACATCCAAAAATGAAAAATGTTAAGGTTTATTTCAGCCATTTTTGGATAGAAAATATAGTTTTACATTCTTTTTAGATTTTAAAATTTATATCCTTTAAGTATAAAAATACTTTTTTGATCACTTTACATAAAATTCTCTTTTTTAAATTGGCGAATTTATGAAATTTCTTATCGGCCCCATATAAAAACGTCCCATAAGAAATTGTGACATTTTTGCAGATTGTACAGTTTACATACTCACTGAATAACAATTTTTTATTCATAATGAGTGGTAGTTTCGTTAATTATAAATATAAATTCCTGAAGTCATATATTAATAACAGATTTGTCATTTCCTAAAATGTACATTAGGTGAAGCTGTGTACAACGCAGTAAACACAATTCATATTTACTGCAGGAAAAACTTTAGTTTCTATTGATAACATGATGATATGATTGATCACAATGAATGTGAGATGTGATAATTGTTCACTTTGATTGAAATCAACCGTTTACCCCTGTGTCTGTAATTGTAACAGCCTGCGGTGTCGGGTAAGACGGAAGCAGCGATACTGAGATCCACTCAAATGCCAAGAGGCTAAACAACCTCAGATTATTAAGGCTGAGATCCTCGTACTTTCAAGTACAGATCAATACTCTAGAAGACAATGGCTCTGTGGCTAGACAATGACCAAATAGTTTCACCCCGGCCTCTATTACTTGTACTTAAGTCTATTAGGCACATTTCATCATTTTGTAAATGGGAAACGCCAGTATTCTGCGTCTATAAGGTAGTCTATAAACACGACTCTTCAGAGTTATTTTATTTTATAATGCTCTAATAAGATTCAATTGAACTTTAATCTTAAATTGAATTCAAAGTGTTTCCGTCTCTATTTCACATTAAATTCTCTATGTCCGCACAAATATTTCAAACACGGACTGATTTAGAGACTTGAAATTGATCATGGAACTTTGTTTCTACACTTAGGTCAATGATGTTTCGTGTCCAATCGTGGAAATATTTTTCTAAAAGTCGTTGCTGTCCAGCACTCAGTAACATGACACAGGTTGTCTTACGTGAACAGAGGAATGAATGTCTTCTGTTGTGTATGTTTAGCTGCTTGTAGATTTGAAATATTGCATGTTACCTCAGCGAAACGTGTTACGCGACACGTTGAATGGCGTAGGTTACTTGGGTCTTACACAATACATAACAATGTACCTGCTGTGCTAGGTTGCGTAATATTTGGTTACCTCAAGGATATTTTTAGTTAACCAAGCCAGGGAGCTCTGTTGATGTAATCTAAGCTTTTGCCATATCTTAGACTAATACAAACGCCAATCGACAACAGTACCAAAGTGGTAGTTGTGGTGCAGGCCTGGTGAACGCGATCAACCAAAGCTCTTTCGAATTTAGTATCGGCCATGATCTCAAACCCATCTTCCTTAGACAAAGATATATACCAAATTTCATGTCGCAAGAATCTTCTTACTATATATAGTTATTGCACATACGGACGGACACATTGACAGACGTACTGTCGGACCTACAACAACATGATTGCAATAAGGCCCTGTTGGATTCATAATAAAGTTTATACGTTTGGAGGAAAACTATTCCTTTATTATAGATTTCTGCAATTAAAAGGAGGAATATATTGTAACATAAAATTTAACACCCACGTAATTCCTCAGAGTTACAAAAAAATAAAAACTATCATCTGTGAATTGTAATTGTAATTATAAAACACAAAATTATATAGGGTAAAGAAGAAAGCTGTGAGAATTAAAGTTTTACAACACCCTTTGATGAGAACTAATGTGCCAAATTAGAAGCAGTGTTCTTTGTTGCCGGAACCTGCTCCAGACCTACCCACGTGTAACCAGTTACATTCATAATTTCTTCTATACATTTTTACTGCACTTATGTGATGTACATTTGTATGTTTCCATTTAGTGAGATTCTGTATGAGAAATTATAGTTTACATTTAAGTGAAATTAAAATATTTTTATTTTATGTTGTTTTGAAATATTCACCTAGAGATATCATTAACAATCTCTAGTTGTTGAATCAGGTAAATCTTGAATTAATCGGGCTCAGCGGCCAAATAAAACAAATGAGTATTTTCAAAACTCTGAGATACAACTATCAGTATGAATTATGTAAGGTTAAACCGTATGTTACCTAATAATACATATTTTCATCTCCATGAAAACGATTCTGGAAATTTAAATTTTTCAAAGTTTAGTTTTAGAAACTTAGTATTATGTAAATTTGTGATCGGATTACTATTAAAAAGGGATAATAACTAGTACATGTTAAATCAGATGTAGATTAAAAATTGTTAATCTCAAGGGACTACAAGTTCTCTTCAAAATGGTAAATAAATATGTTATATTTGTTTCCTCGCTCTTATATATCGTTATGTACATTATAAACACTGTTTTATAGACGACTGTAAGGTATTGAAAGTATTGCTCTGTGTATTGCAAATGATACTGTCCAGTAATACAAAACAAACACGACATCATCAGTGCGAGATCGGAACACAATTAGTTCACTCGGACGCATGAGTTATAGTAAACGTGATCAATTTTGTGTGAACAAACTACGTTGTGCAATACTGAGATAGAGCTTATGCATAAGTAATTAAGTTACATTGACAAATCGGAATGAAAGTTGCTACATTTTAATGCTTATACACTGTATGCAACGTTTTAACAAAATTGTTAATTAACAGCTAACAGTGTAACATTATGTTTTATCGTATATCGTATCACTTCTAAATAGAGTGCATATTTATTATAAACATATATAAGTCTGTATATATGACTGTACGAACTAGCTGTTTTCATTGTGCTATGTTTAAAAATAATGATGTGCTTCATATAAAATATATTTCCAAACTTTAATAATATGCATTTAGTGACAGGTAAAGTAGTAATAATAATTTCAGTTTCCTTATTGAAAAATAAACTTTATGCTATATAATAAGAATTACAGATCCCTTCCGAGCATCTAAATTATGATCTTGTTTGAGCCACCCATCATATATAGGTATTATGAAGGATCGATAAATCCCACAACCACGTGAGCAGAATATGCGTGTCTTCTAACCGCTGTTGATCTCCAACGTGAAATTATTGTCCCTTCCTAGAATTTTTAACTATATTTTTTTATTTAGGTCAGTAAGGTTTACAGTGATCCCCACTTATGGTTTGATCAAATATACGTTGCATCAGTCAGTTAAAACATTGAATTAAATATAGCTTTCCCGGAAACATACGTAGATCCTCCTCCTATAATAAAACCAGACATAGAATTTGCTAACTACTATTAAAAACACTAACATGTGGTGATATTTAGAAATATTATGTTAATTAATAGATATATACGTGGTTATCTAGGAATCATTAATTTATACAGAGATCTTTACCCAAGCTGTGATCAAATATGTAGTTTAGTTTAGCAGCTCGTGTATCGTTTCATTATTAGATCTTAAATTTACAGTGTTTAAAGCATGGTTCATGGTACTACAGAAATTTGTACTTGGTATAGATCAAATAGATGCATTTTAAATTATGGTCCATGAAAATCCATGGGCCGCGGCTTCGAGCTATCGTAACTTTATAAATTGGTCTTATGGATAACTTAAAGATGTTTAGCAGTGGTCTTATTGTTTTATATCAGGTAAACGTGGAATACTTATCTTATTATTAAGATCCTAATGGAACATAAATATTTATATATAATAATAATGACATATCTTAAGACGTAGAACATTATTTGTAACTCAACAGTCCAAAAACATATATAGTAGTTTCCTTATTTATATGATTTAAATTAATACCGAGATTCAAATGTTTTCTTTTTATCAAAACAGACTCGTATTATAAAAATAATGTTTTCTAGCCTCAGTCTACTAGGACAGAAATAATTATTAAACATTACGTAATCCGAAAACCAAAAACGCTGTTATAAGGTATTTAAATTGTACCGGTCACTAGGTAATGTTGAGAATTTCCGACTCTACATTAATCTCTTTTCGTGTAGATGCACATTGTCTACGGTAAATAGCAGCACATGTGACGTAAACTGAGATATCCCAATTAACCAACCTAATAAGGGAGGGGAGGATTACATGGTAGAAGGGTGACGACCTGCCAAGGACTGGCCCTAGTACCATGTAATGCTCTAACCTGGGTGCGCATAACAGTGTCATTGCAGGCATTGCTGTTGGATACAGCAACAGTGGTGAATGCACGGCTACTGTTTTAAATACAGGCAGTCCCAATCCCTGCCAAAGTTGATCTTTTAAAATTTTGAAGTAACGTTTAATGAATCTCATATAAATTACTTTATAAAATATTTTCTTCGCCATTTATATTTATATTTTCAAGAATCATAAAGTGTGATGAGCGTAACTTACCAACTAGTTAAAATTATAATATTCTTTTATAAATGCGAAAATGGCGGAGCAAGCATTTTTTTTGCGCCATAAAAAAGCTGGCGCAAAAAGAATGTGTGGCGACATAACCTGAATTCCGTCTCAATCACTTACACCACGCTGCGTCTCACTTCTGAGGGGGCTTACATAAACATTACATCGCTAAATTGAATTACAGAAGCCTCATTTCGCACTGGCGTTTCGGCTAAGAGAAAGGGTTGAACCCCTTCTTAAAACCCTAGTACTGGAGCAGCACTGCAATACAACTTCTCCTGATTTTTAATATCATAGACGAGGCTTGCTCTAAGATTTCCCATATCTCCAATTTCTTCCAGTATCATAATTTTGTAATCGTGTACGATTATTGCTACACGAAGAGTTCTTACACATCGGCTAATTTGATCAATTATAGTTACACGAGTTAATAGAGTTATATCGATGGAACAAGAAAACTGTAATACTATGTACTACAAGTGTATGTTTTGCATTATTATGAAAGAGGCAGAATGTATAATATACTAAGTATATTAATTGAATCTGATCCCTCACAGCAGGTGACGGTCAATAACAATGTTACTAGGGACAGTGAATGATTGTGTTATTTACTAGATATAAACAATTCTTGCATGGACTATCCTCAACTGTGACAAAGCTCGTCTGGGGCTGATCTCGTAACTGTGTCAAGAATATATTTGTTATTATATTGGCGGAAAGTTTTGTAACCTGTTTCTTAAAAAATCCAACATTTCCTTGTCACCAAATTTGCGATCACCATTTTCATCATTTTAAATTTGCATATAACAGAAATTCAATGCAAAGTAAATTTAATAAAATAATCCTGTAAAAAATAGTTCCACTAACATTTCATATTCCATAATCCTATCTTATAACTCACAATAAACGAAATTGAGTCACAAATGGTTGACTTAATAATTACCTTAACAGAGAATAATAATTATACCTAGTTACCATGAAAACACCATTTTATAATCATAATATTTTAAAAAAGGTTTCAAGTCAGCAGCTTGCTGATTCATTGGACTTTTAGTTAATACGGACGAAGTTAGCAGTGCTCACATTCACTCTTCTACGGACCTGTGACCTTGACATCACGCCTGAGCCTCTATCCTCTCTGCTGCAATAATCTTTAAAAGGATAAGTCAAAACATCAAATTTTTCATTAAATATAACTCGCGTATATGTTGTCTTGCATGTATGGCTGTGTATTTTGTCCAAATATTTATGTTACGCAATTATTCCTTCCGTCTAGATTGTAGCATCTTTATTACATCATCTTATAATTTTTTTCTACTATCTGTTTCTATAACAGTATCATACCTATTATTTATTTATTTGAAAGCCGGTGTTAAATATGTAAATACAGGAAAAAATATATGGAAGGATTATCGTTTGATATTATTAACTCATCCGAAAATGTTCCATTTATCTTCCACCAAAAGTAACGTGTTTGACGATTGTTGTTTCTAGCTCAGATAGGAAACTCAGATTGATTAGGTGTTATTAAGTTTTATTTGAACAGGCAAAGGTCAACTTGCATTGTAACTGTACTATTTCATGCAAATAGACAGTGTTAGAAGTGCTGTACTTGATGTTTATGTTAACAAGCAATAATGATAGTGCGTACCTATCTGGATGAAATCTACATTTACAGAAGATTGCAAGCGATAACAGAATCTTATGCGAAGTAAAGCAAGACCCAATCTATAAATTTTATTTTGTCACCAAATCGTATTCATCGGGTTCTTTTCAACAAAACGTTATCCAAATTGACTTTTTTTATTATGACAAATTTAAATGTCTCATTCTTGTACCGTGATATTTTATTAGCAAATAATTATTTTCTGACTATTAAATTTGAATAATGTTTCAGGCCACAATGCTACTCATCTTAAACATGAGAAGAACCAGTACCGTAAGTATTTCGGACATAACAAATGTTTAATGCCATTCTGAAATTGCTGTTTTAGTCGAACCTTCTATGTTTTACAATATTTCCTTTAAAATTATTAGTAAATAAACAGCCAAAAGAATTTGTTTCATATTTATGTTTCGAGAGGCTTGTTCTGATTATTTTCAGGTGGCCTCGGTCCTACGTTGACCTGACGTCCTCTCTGTGACACTCATCATATAACACTTCTCCACGTGTGTTGCAAAACACGCAAAGTATGAATGTTGGTTGAATGGAAAAAAGTGTGAAAGTGTGCGTGCGTGTAGAACTACATTTAACTACAACAATAATTCTCCACTACACAACATATTAAGGTAACTAAATTTATCTGCTTATATTAGACTTAAGTTTAAATATTTGTCCCATGAATATACTTAATATTATTAATATTTATTTAATTAAGATATATTACTATAATTACATGGATTTTTAGAACTTTGTTGTTTAAAATTATACATTATTATAAGCTATTTTTTCTGATGTTACAGGGTGATGTCGTCAATGTGGCAGGAGGCCGCCCCACTCACACTAATACACACACGACACATACACTAGGTAATGTATTGTTCTACTTAAACAGTTTATTATAAGTTTGACTACAATAGTTATTTCAGAATGGCACAGTAATGTTGATTGGCTGATTATATATGTTTGTAGAGAATAGATTTAATCTTAATATAATTATAATTACTCATGGCAATTGTTAGTTATAATTACTCATGGAAATTGTTAGTTCATGAGTTAAATTAGTTTATCTTACTATCTTAATAGTGATTTTAATGGACCTTTAAAAATATTTAATATTGAAGTTCTTGAAAAAAGAAGCAGAAGGCTTTGTCCCATGTGGAATATGACTATGTTGACATGAAAAGTTGTAATCAAAATTTCAGTGTTCCCAGCGGTAAAGAAATGTTATGCTGTAAATGTAATAACTGTGTTCGTTATCGCCTCGTTTATAATTTGTTATCAAGGCCAGTAATTTTTTCCGGAGATCTCTAATAGAGGTCTTACCATATGTTTAGCTACAAATACTAACTATATGGATATGTTTACCGATGATCTGGCCAAATATGAAGTATGGCTTAGTAGGCATATATCGTTTCATTATTAGTTCTTAAATGTACAGTATTTAAAGCATTTTATATGATAATGATGGAATATTTTTCGTGACGTAGATCGAATAGATGTATTTCAAATTATGGTGAATGTCACTCAGTGGGAATTGGTTGAGAGTTATCGAAACATTATGTTGGTCCTATAGGTAACTTAAAACGTATCCCAATAGCAAAGATTAAACGACGAATAAATAAATAAAAATATATAACTTACTTTAGCCAATATATTGAAATGGCCATAAAAGCCGCGGCATGCCGTATTATGGAAATGAAGTGATTTTTCTAAGCTGAAAATATTGTAAATTTTATCATTGTTGTTTACTCATTGCGTTTTTATACATGTGTTGTAGATGCTTGTGTTTTGAGAATAAGTATTAGAAAAAATTTTCACTATATAATAATTTTAAAAAGTATTATAATTAAATTATAAATTCCTAAAGTGAAATTTATTGAAATGGACTTTTTGAACATAAATTTTAATATACATCTATTATGTAATTCACTATCCTGGGTTCACTACAAGAGATATAGGAGAAATTTACTATTAAGAATTAGTGCTATAACTGTAAACATTATTTAGTATTAGTAAAAATATAGGATATTAGAAACTAATATGAAAGAAAAGAATTAATCCAGTTTTAACTGTCGGGGCGGCTCGGTCAGTCTCATTCATCATGGTCACTCTAACATGTTCTGACAAGTTGGCTGTCCTGCCTCCACTGACGTTGATCTCCTTCGATTTAATTTAAGGTTCAGTTAATACTAGATACACTTATGTACAGCATTAAATTTGGGAATAATTTTGCCGTTCAAATGTTTTTGCCAATCAAGAAAGAAAACGATTAACAATAATACAAATAAAATTATATAGTCAATTACCAGAAAATAAACATTAACTTTATTTTATTAATTTTCAGAGCGAAAATATCTTTCTAGGAACGATTTAACAACATTTAAACCCGGATCTTAAAATGATATAAGTAGTACTTTTTTAATTATTATATAGTAGAGTTTTATTTTAATACCAACACAGTTAATACGCTCAAACGTTATTTTAATATTTTGTAATGTTGCCACGAGTCTAGGTATAAATATAAATATATACTGGAATCAAGTTTTGAGAAAAGTCATAATGAATTAATATATGAGGTTTTTGAAAAGGGCTTATATGTGGCACAAGAGAATCTTAATCTTGTGGATCATCATCTATTACACGTGGAGAGTCACTAACTGAAATAAAAAATATTTCTTAGCTCTAATATTCATTTACAAGATTTTAATTCCTGAAATCGAGTGAAGAAATGATTATTAAGCCATTTAAAACAGGACCTACATTTTATCTTTCTTGTAAACCGGTGTAACTTTAAAAGATAAAACAATTAAGTGACAGCATTGTATTCTTCTAATAGAGACCTTTAATTTGATATATTTATTACTCAACGTCGTATGCGGATAAATTGTAATTGTATTAGTCCGCATATTTTCAAAACTAACTGAACCATAGACTCAAATATATACTTTTAAACTTTGAAGACGTTGATGATAGGCTCGAAATATATTCACTCGAGATATCTCAAAATAAATATTTTTTAAGAAATCTGAGTAACACGTAATGTGTAATGTATTTGCTATGAACTTGAAGATTTCCATGTAGCCTTATGAAAACTAGACATATAATTCGTGATGTTCCGTATTCCTGCATTTAACTGTAAGGTGAATAGATAGATTAAATTAAATATTAAGTTAAATAAATCATCTATAAATAGGTTTTATCTTGTTCTACAACCCTTAGAGATTTAAATTATTTTTTATATATCTTCATTTAATGTTGACACATTGTCGTATCAGTTATTGTAAAAGTTGTATTTAATTAATTACGAGAAAATACTGAAAGTTAAATACCCATAATTTGTGGTTAGGTTTTATTTATTATCTTCTATTTGAATGTTAGTAAAATACCCATATTTTGTAATCAAGCTTAAACGTTTTAATTGGTTCTGGCTATCCCGTTAGTTAATTGTGTTATGAAAACATCAGCAAGCGTAATCACTGCTTAAAGTTTAAAATATCTCTAAAATAGTTGTCATTTCCTAAATGGACTCTATTAAACTTAAACCTTAGTGTATACCTTCAAGTGGTGGTACTATAACCTAATATAACCAGAGATTTTTGTTCTATCAGTGTTTACTATATAAAAAAGCTTTATGAATTTGTATATATTAGATAGTTAAATGGACTTCTTTTATAATATAAAGCCAACATTTGATATTTATAAATATCCAGCACAAGGCCACGCCAAAGTAAGAGTTTTTGTTGGCGTAACTGAGGGGTCTGTCACTTGGACACTTACATTTATCATGTCATTGTCAATGTTTCGATATTCATAAATTTTAAAAAATTTGCCCCACAACAATACAGTCTTATGTTTCATCCCGAAACTTAATGAGTTCTTGCATGGGTGATTTGAATTATCACTTATTAGTTGCAACTTCAGTACGCTGACTAGCTATAGCTGAACATTAATAATTATTTTTGTTTACATAAACTATAGTAACTATAAACTAGAAATACTCACAATCTTAAATTTATTCTTTGACTCGTCTTACATAATTTTAATTTATAAGATTTATTCTTTTCTATTAGACTCTAGCACTTTAAATATGTCATTGTCCTGGTGATGAAGCGCATTCAAAGCCAGCCTTGGATTTCACTACATTTATTTTGGTACTTTGGGATTATAACGACCACATCACAAAAATATTTAATAGAAACAAACATAATAGAACGAAAAACAACTCTTTAATTACTAAATATTACAAACTTGCAACGATTATCAATAATTGTTAATGGGGTCAGATTCCGTTATAATGCCCCCAACGCTTAAACTTTTTTCAATGAACTTAGAACGTTATAAAACGATGTAGTTGAGTAACAGAACTAACATTCCATCAATCAACATGAATTTCCAGGTATTCTTGTCGCTGTTATCTTATCTTTCTCGAGAATCCCGATTACGGCAGCCCGCGCGGCATCACATGATTATATAAGTTTTTTGCACGGTACATGATTGCCTTTCCATTACAATTCAATTTATATTTCTGATCAGCCCCTCTAGAATTTGATATTTTACTGATAGGTACTATCAGTATCTCGAGGGATGTTTTTCTTTCGTTGACATCAGCGCGGGGCATCACCCGCGCTGATGAAATGAAATGAAATGAAAAATGTCTTTATTTACAGAGGCGAAGTTAGGACTTAAAAGTCCTCTCTACGACTTAACCTTCAAACAAAACAAACAAAGTAAAATATAATCATACCTATTACAACATTGTAACTGACACCTAAACTAAATCACTTTAATAATTAATTACATATTGGATGTAACATAATGTATATATCAATTATAATTAAAATTAACCATTTAGATTAAACTCTGACATAAATCTCTTTAATACAACAGGCAACTAATAAAACTATCCTATCCTAATTAGCTTTCATTCCCCATTCACGCCCCTTACATACAGTTACCCCAAGTGTGACCGCAAGAACCACCAACCGTCACTCCCGCCGAGTCCGCAGCAGAAAGGCCATAACCTCCGCCCCAAAGCGATCGCGCTTGTCAATATTTCTGATGTTGTCTGGGAGAGCGTTCCACAATCTACATGCGGAAACAGTGAAAGATTTATTATATAAGGTTGTCTTATGAATTGGAGTTGATAATAAAGATGCACCCCTACGAGTTCTAAGTGCACTAATATCAGACATAAAAACGAAACTTTGGGCCAAATAACTTGGACAACCATTGTGGATTAGTGCGTGCAACAGAATAAGTACATGAAGATCTCTTGGATAAGTTCTTTGGATTTTAAAGGGATAATTGCTCAAAATAAGGACATACGTGATCATCACGTCGTAAGTTGAAAATAAACCGAATACAATAATTCTGTGCACGCCGAATTTTGCTAGAAAGGTCAACAGTCATGTCATTGACCACCACGTCACAGTAATTGAAGTGAGGTAAAACTAGAGTTTTCACCAGCATCACTCTAACATCCAACGGCAAGTATTGTGCAAATCGCTTGAGGCCATGTATACAGGCAAAACCCCTATTACACATTAGTGACACCTGATCAGCCCATCCCAGGTTTTTGTTGATAGTTATTCCCAGGTTTTTTACTTTTTCATTGTAAACTATTTCTTTGTTGTTCAGTATCAGTCTTGGAGCAGTATTAATGTCGATTTTAGTAATAAGCCTTTGATAGCCTATTAAAATACAGTTAGTCTTGGTTTCGTTAAGTTTCAGTCCATGTCTGCAAGTCCAGTAAGCTATTGAATCAATATCAGAGTTCATTACTTGTACACAAGTGTCCATCTCATTAGGTGAAAAGTGGCGGTAAATTTGTAAATCGTCAGCGTACAGATGGAACTTTGAGTGTAGGATGCTAGTAGTTATGTCATTAATGTAGAGTGTAAACAGAAGTGGTCCAAGTACAGAACCCTGAGGCACCCCTCGGGTGACAGGTTTCCACTCGGAGCACCCATTGTCAGTCTTCACACGCTGCTGTCGCTCGGAGAGATATGACCCCACCCACCTGACACAACCATCAGAGAAACCATACCTCTTCAATTTGATCAGTAAAAGAGGGTGATACACGCAGTCAAAGGCCTTGGAAAAATCGAATAGAGTCAAAATTGTAGCTTGTCGCTTGTCCATAGCAAGTCTTATATCTTCTGTGATTTTTAAAAGGACTGTGACAGTACTGTGGTGAGGGCGAAACCCAGATTGAAATACTGACAAAATATTGCCACTGTCAATAAAACGGGAGAATTGTTGGTGGACTATTCTTTCTAAACACTTGGATAGTGCAGGCAGTATACTAATAGGTCTTAAATCAGATGGAGCTTTACTGGAAGAACACTTATTTAAAGGACGGATTTGAGCACGCTTCCATATATCTGGAAAAGATGAGGACATTAAAGATTGATTAAATATTGCAGTAATAACTGGGAGGGTGACTGGCAGAGTGCTCTTAATGAACTTGATTGGAAAGGCCGGAGGCACTCGCATTTTGGGTGATAGGGTGTAATCAAGAATAAAATCAAGTTTTGTGTGTTTTTTTCAATACCGTACAGAGTTTAGTTTTTGTTTGGTAATGTTTGTTTTTGTTGATTTTTTTGTGTTTGGAGAAATGTAGGGGTAAAACACGGAAGTACAACAAAGTGACGCTACAGCTGAACGGGCGGCGAGACTGTGCAATCACGTTATCTACTAGACCGCTCGACTTTGACCTCTGTCTGAGGATGGGGAGGGGTTTGCGATAAGACAATTCCTGTTTTATATTGACTAAATATTGCTCTACGCTAATCTAGTAATCAGTAGAAGCAAAATGTCAAATAACGATTTATGTCTAGGTGTGGTTGGTATAATCCCAAAGTCCCTTTATTTTATATTATTCAGTAAATGATTTATTCACACCATTAGTATTCAAGTAATATTACTGCAAAGAGATAAATCATTTTGAAATATAAACGCTACACTATTTGGATTTCAGTTTGGTTAATACAATTATTAAAGTGCAGTATACACTCTTATTTTGATTGCAATTACTGAAAACGTTTATTATGTCAACATTTTATACTTGATACTTGTTTACATAAATCACATGTTTTAACAAAAGTGACACTTCATATCCTAACAAACTGTAACCATGGGAACTGAATGACTAAAATCACTCTGCTATACCCAGGATGGTGGAGGGGGGGGAGGAATGCAATGTTCCGTACATAAAAAAGTTGAATCAAAACTACTACCTACTACTTCCTAATCCCAACAATATATACAGCAAGCAATAATATATATATATATATATATATATATATATATATATATATATATATATATATATATATATATATATATATATATCACGTATAGCTCTAATGCAGACGATATCCTTTAGCTGTTTCTCCCAATTTATTTGTTCTATTGAAAGCTGGCTAAAGCAACTTCATACGATGGTTCAGATTTAATAAATTAACTGAAGAATCAGTTGAATAATCAGGAGAGAGGTAAGTTTTAGAAATATTTAATATAGATTAAGACATATCATTCATTGACATGTAACTTATTTAATTATCCGTTTTGGTTTTCCTAACGCACGTCTCGTAGAACATTACTGTTCTATCATACAATATGAAATATTAGTATTGTACCTATTAAATTATATCTTCGCATTCTTTCTGTTACTAACAGCTATTTAATTAGCACAAAATTGTCTAAGTAAAATTAAAAAAAAAACTATATTATTAATTCTGAAATAATTGCTAACCAGTTGTTTACAAAGTTTATTTACTTACTTCAAAGGAAACGTTTAAAGATAAGTTCAAGGAAGAAAATGTACTTAAGAGATCTGCAGAGCGAGGCTACAATACGATTTTGGATTGGGATTTTTAAATTTTAATTGATTTAGATAACTTACTTGAAAGTTTATACATTTGTTATCACCACCTGAAATTATAGGCATTTATAGCTAGAAATTAAAGCCATTTCACAAAAAATCCCAAATAAAATCTATGGAAGATATATTGTGTAATTTTTAAGAACATATAAAGCTATAGTTTCGGAGATGAGACACATATTTTGTTTATTTTATAACTTATTACCAAAATCATATTATTTAAGAAATATAATTCTAGAAATAATCCGTTTTTAAATTTTTGTTTTCCTTAAAAAACTGATTTTTTCATAAAATGAAACATCTTACTGCCTGAAGATATATCTCATGTACAAGTTAAAACGTGTCATATAGACCATAATTTCAATGTAAGCCTATATTTACTACTTTATAAACCTCCCAGTTCACGTTCAGTGGTTAAAATTTGTTCAAATTTTCCTATATTCGGGTAATTTATTACAAATGGCTATCAGTTTAACATCAAAAAATCTTTTCCTTATTGAAAGCTGGTTGCAGCACATAAAAATATTCTCAAAATTTCTTATCTGAGATATTAAACTAAATTACCCCAAATACTTATACATTTCCTCAATTATAATAGCATTGTTATTTAATATAATTATAAACTATTTTTTATGACATGATGTAACTATAAAATTTGTTCAAAATACACAAATATATTTCTAAACTAATTTTAAAGTGTTTAATAAAATATATTTTTATTAGAGAGTGATCCTTTTTGGGTCAATAATACATAGAGAAAAGGTTAATATTAACCAGACTGCAAAGCGACGTGACAGTATGCCCGGTGCCAGGTGTCCGGCCTGACAGCGATATGTGATAGAACTCCAGCTATCAATTGAGCACTGAACTCGCCGCTCCTCGGGGAAATCACACTGGAGACATTCTATTAATGAAGTATACATTGGTTTTCTTTAGTACTTATCGTTACCTAATTATAAAAGGTAGGAAAGCATCACAGAACATTCGTGTAACCACCTTTTCTGAGGTCGTATGCAGAATTTCTTATCTATACCTAGGTAATTTAATTCAGGAGGTGTTCTGCGGGCGGTTAGATAGAAAGACAAGGTATTGACTCAAACATTACGTTTAGCCAAATGGCATGGATGGAAATTCACCATATTCGAACATGTTATTGCCAATGCAAAAATTAAATTGCTTTCACAATTGAAAGTCTGCGAATAAAATCTTTCTCTAGATATCTTTCCATTTAATTCATTACATTTTTTTCATTGTGTTATATTTCATAGCTATGTTCAAATAATAAAGGTGTTATACCTGTGAAATAAGGTGTTATAGTAAACGGAAATCAAATCTTGTCGTCCAAAATTTAACATAGACTTTCTACTATAATTTTTGCGTCACTCAATAAAACATTCCTACATCCTCAAATTACTTATGATTGCATGCAATTATTAAAATTTATTTATTCTGTCATATTATCGTTGTTATCATGGATATCCATAAGACCTATAAAAAATATTCGCTAACGTTAAAAATATTCCATTGAGAGTCATACAACAATTACTGAACTCGGTTCTCCTCTAGTAGAAATGAAGCTTAATGGTAACATTCAACTCTGTAGTTGTTTTGTTTCCGAAATGTTTGAACAGAAAGCAGATAGACAGACAGGGAGAAATTAAATTCTTCAGACCATACTTATAAGTTTAACTGAAGATCAGCCAAAAATGTGTGTTTACAAGGAATTTACGTGGCAAATTCTACTTAAAATGATACTTCACAATATTTCATTACTCATATAAATACTTGTAAGAGTCTTATACTAACTAATTATTATCGAAAACTTGAAGCAAAACTTCATTCATTGTGATATTTACGTATTTCTTATACACAAAGTGTTTCTAAATACTACGCATCTAGAAATTCTTAACATTTCTCTAAAATTTTGTAAACTTATAATTCTTAAGCTCTCTAGAACATCATATAATCTAAGTAGCAGTTTTATAATGGAATCTATGACTGCATGTTTGAATTCTTTTTGTCTCAGCTATAAGCAAATATTCAAAAGAAAAGTTCAATATTACATTTACTAAATTTGTGAATTATTTGCAGTAAACATAAAAAGTATAATAATGATCCGTTTTAAATTAAATAATTAAATTATAACTGTATTAAATCTTATTTGAATAATATTTCACTTTTAATATAGCGGATAATTAAAATTTAGATTTTACACTAATTGATCTTAGGCCACATGTCTTGTGCAAAATGTACATAGTACAGTTTTATTAATTAAAATTTAGGATTAAAATTCCTTCATTAATTTTTTAAAATATTGAATAATGCATTTTCGTATGAAGTAAATTGGCTTGAATTTGGCCTGCTATCCAGTAGTAGCCTCGCTTTTAATGTACTACCAGTGGCTAAGAACAAGTTACTCGGCTTGTGATTTACTTAATGTTAGTTTGGGGAAAGGTGAAAGATACCAAAATTAGATTTTACTTATTTTATGTCACTTCGTCAATCTTAATCTGTTACCTAGCTTACTAAATACCACTATCTTTAATAAATACTTCAGTTTTAGTAGGATTTGGATTTAACTTCCAGGCTCTAAAATAATCTGCGAGGATGAAAGATCATCAGTGAGTGCCTGTTCTGTTTTCGTTATGTCCTTATGTTGGTAGGCTAAGGCAATATCATCCGCATAAATAAACTTTCTGGATAACGTTGTTGGGATGTCGGCAGAGTACACGTTGAGTACTCTCTGACAATGGAGCACATTGTAAACGACTGCCCTTTGCGATTGTTTTCTGGTGGTCTAGCTGGTCTAAGTGGTTTAGAGGGTGGGTCTCTAAACTGGCTCAATAATTTGGATTTAGCTTTGTGACGGGAGATCTTA
This sequence comes from Homalodisca vitripennis, assembly GCF_021130785.1. Lineage (NCBI taxonomy): Eukaryota > Metazoa > Arthropoda > Insecta > Hemiptera > Cicadellidae > Homalodisca > Homalodisca vitripennis. The sequence goes on along the minus strand of NC_060211.1, from coordinate 123,643,100 downwards.
ATATTATTTTTAATTTATGACTCAAGAACTTTGTTCTTACGTACTTTTTAATAATTGTAATTTTTAATTTATTTATTTATGGATAGCTGCCTTTGTCCCCCATACGATATATATGTATATATATTTAATAAATAAGTAAATTAGATACGGAATTTGAAAATGGTTGAGAGTTTGTAGGTTATTAAAACAGTCGCATTATTGTTTTAAATATATGAACAAAATTTGGATGATAGTACCTCTGAAAATAATAATTATAACTTTACGTTTTAAATGTCCCATCAAAAAACAAACAAAATTAAAACTTCTAGTAAGTGAACAAGTTGCAGAATTCAAGGTAACAGCCCATACTTTGAGTAAGTAGTTAAACTAATAAAAACATATTTCAATTAAAACATTCCATACAAAATATTTGATTATAAATAAGTTGATCAAGATTCAGCCAATGTAAGGTTTCCAAAGCAAGATCGACCAGGAGACATGGTTCTCAGAAATTAATTACACGTGACTTAGAATCATGTTGGAACTTAGGCTACGCTAAAATATCCGTAATATGCCTCATGTTGTATGTTGTCGAGTAAAGAATATATGGCGTACTCAAATGCATTGTAATATAAATAAAACGATTTTGAATAAACAGAGTTATTTTAATATGTAATTAGTCTTTATATTTAAACTAGCGGGCCCGGCGCGCTTTGCTGCGCATTTCAATAATTTTTTGCAAAAGTTGCCCGCGGCTTCGCACGCAATTTCCCGTTGAAAACAGTACACTATATTCACTTATTCTTTTTCTATCACATTCTAAACATTGCTGAGATAATTGATAGTCGTTCCATCGTGAGCCTCTTGGGCGTATTATGAAGGTATGTACCATATTCCTGCCTCTATCTAGCTGTTACCCACGGCTTCGCACGCAAATCTTAAGAACCGAAGTCCTTATATTACTTAGTAAATTTTTTTTTTTACTATAATAAATTTTAGATTAAATTAGTTATATCTCCGATGCCACGATTGAGCTTGCTTTGTTGTCTCGATCGAGAGAATATGTACACACGGAGTTTTGAGAACCATACTTCTGTCAAAAAAAAAACAACTAAGGTTGATTTTATAACATTCTTTATATTTGTAGCCAACGTAAGATAGTAATTATGATATCTGCATTACTCTTCTGATCAAGCATGAGCATGGTTTATATTAAATAAATATTGCAGTTAAAGGTGAATTTTTACGTCAAATTTGAATTGTATTATCTGGATAGTAAAGTCTATGTTTAACAGTGATTGCAAAAACAGTTTAAACAAAATTTGTCGTTTCTCTTAAGCTTACTCTATGCTTTAAAACTATAAGTGTAATATATGTTTACAAAGAACAGCTGATTAAAAATTTGAAAAGACGTTAACATATGTTTGCTGCAATGCATTTCTTATGGGTATTTCTGTAACCAGTGGGGCGGAATCCTGAATCGGGAAAGGGATGGGCATAGCTTATAAACCTTCTCCGTGGAAAAATACATATACGTACAAATTTTCATCATGATCGGTCCAATAGTTCACGATTCCATAAAGGACAAACATACAAACATTCATTTTTATATATATATATAGATTAAGATTACTACGTTATTGTTTGTCGTTTTACCAGCTGTTATTGTATAGAGTACTCTCAAAGATCAGAAATGTACAGTTGTATTTTGGGATTAAATTTCTTTCCATATTAGAAAAACACACAATAACCCAAATTATAGAAAACAAATGACATACAACAAACATAAAAACCAAGAAAGGGCTTACATAAATAATAGCCAAAATAAAATTAACCAAACATATTGTTCCAGCTATTTACAAAATAGCTATTGCCAGTGCCAGTGGAATAATCCCACTATTTATTCTTTTAACATTCTATGTACAAGATACATTAAATGTCTATGAATACTAAGAGGGCGGCTCTACACACGAGATTAAAAACTAACGCTGTAACAAAATTTAAAAAATAACTTTGAAGAGAGATGTGTCTATAATTAATAGACATTATATAATTGCCCCCCTTAATACATTACAACTAAATAGTATACTTAAAATCTCATTTTCTCCGTTTCAATAACATTTTTCGAGCATTTGTATAGTGATATAAAAACATGGCTATCCTTGTTAGATCAATTTTTATTTAAAATTAGACGATAAGTGTAACAATTCGTGACATTTTTCACAATTTAAATTATTTGGATTTAATTTATACGATGCGATTAAACTTTTCGATACATTTTGAACTCGATTTTAAAAAGATAAAGACGTCATTATTAAAAAATGAAAAATTAAATTCGAAATACACTAAACAAAATTAAATAGAAGAGAAGCTTGTAAGATTACTTTTGAAATAAATAACTAAATTGCAGTCGTTGCCTAATGATAAGTTATACCAGAAACTTACAGACGACAAGAATTTCAATGAAAATCTTTCCTAGGGTAAGATAAATTATATTTTTTACTTTTTCCCACTTGGGGCGGCCTACTGCCATGCACTTAAGCCTCAAGGGCTTTTTGCGCACCCCGGAAACACACTATGAGGCCCACCAGTCTACAACTTCAGCAATTCCACAAACCGCCGAAAACAATCTATCAAGTCCTCCTGGGAAAATTAATCACCCTGTCCAAACTACCAAAGATGGCATACCGCTCTCTTGCTATTGCAGTGCAATCAAAGAGCAGGTGCTCAGCAGTCTCCTCCTGCTCATTACACCTTCTACAGAGCGGATCCTCCTGAAGGATGCCGACTCTATGAAGATGCTTCCTCAGGTGACCATGCCCCGTAATGAGACCAATAACCTTAGAAGACATTGATCTGTTTAATGAGAGAAGGTTCGAAGCCACCCTGGAGGAAGGTAACTGTAATACCATTCTACTCATTCTCAAACCCGGATGCAACCTCCACCTTCTCTCATGCTCCGCGCGAATCCATTTCGAGACAACCCTAGCGGATTCACTCCTTGGAACACCGCAGAACGGTTGAGGGCCCGTCATAATTGTCGCTGAGCCTTGGTTGGTCAGGGCATCAGCTCTTTCGTTCCCAAGAATCCCCTCATGACCAGAAACCCAACAAACGGTTACATTGTTGATTCTGGCAAGGGAGGAAACGGCCTGATAGCCATCCCAAACCAGTTTGGATTTGATCACGCAAGAATCCAGCGCCATCAGAGTTGCCTGACTGTCCGTGAAAATATTAATCGTCTTTCTCCTATATCGCCGACGAAGATTCTCACGAGCACATTCCATGATAGCTGCGACCTCCGCTAGAAAGACTGTCGGATACGGACCCATAGGGACCACAAGCTCCCTACATGGTCTCACTCCCAGAATTTCAGCGCCTGTGTCGCTTTTTGTTTTAGAGCCGTCTGTGAACCATTCGAGCTCCGCTGGTGGAAGAGGTTTCCTTCCCTCTGACCAATCATCCCTAGAGGGTAAAATAATCCTAAAGGGTTTGTCAAAGGAAAACTTTTGTGGCATCCGATCAGAGATCATGTGCAGAACATCCTCCTGTATCAGGGTGCTAATTCTGCAGTGCCCACCACTGCAGCCCGACCAGAGTTCCATCTGCTGAAGACAGTAGGCACTCCTCCTGGCTATAGCCCGAAAGACAATTTCCAGGGGGGCGAGGTTAAGACAACAGTCCAGAGCCGCGCCTGGCGCACTAAGAAAAGCCCCAGTGATAGCAAGGCAGGCTATCCTTTGGATACCCGCCAGACGAGATACCACCGTCTTGGCCTCCGTTTTTGGCCACCAGACAACAGCTCCGTACATTAGTGCAGGTCTGACCACGGAAACATAAAGCCAGTACAAGAGCCTCGGCTTCAGTCCCCAGGGCCCACCTATCACACGTCTGCATTGCATTAAAGACCACTTCCCCCTGGCAATGACCCTTTCTAGATGAGGTCCCCATTTTAGAACTCTATCTAGGATCACGCCCAGGTACTTGACCTCAGACTTCAGCTCAACGGGAGAGCCTTTGAATAGAAAGGGACCAATGCCCTCCATCTGTCGCCTCCTGGTAAAGGCAACCACAGCAGCCTTGGTGGGGTTGACAGTGAGGCCAACCTCATCGCACCAATGTCCCACCATGTTCAGAGCAGCATTGGTCAGTTCCGTGATTGTTTTGTTGAACTTGCCACTCACAAGAATCACTTTTTCTTTCAAATGCATATTATAATAAATTTCACCTTTACGTTTTAATAATAAAACTACCTTTATTCAAAGTACTTACTTATAACCAACCTATACAGCTGGATTAAATAATAAAAATCATATATTCAGAATGTGTTTTAATGCTATCCTGCTTCTTAAAATATTTATAGGAAAAACGGATTTTGAGAAAAAAGTCTCCAAAACAAAAACATGTATATTTTTGATGGCCAAAATATGAGGAACTGATATTATTTTATTTACAATACTTAGCATTACGTAAGTACACATGAACATTTAATACCCTAGTGCAAAGATATACATAATCTCTATTTCTTAGAATTTATACAACTATAACTTGAGGTTTAAGATTATTCCATTTCTTAACTAACAATAATTATTCCTAGTTACCATGAAAACAATTTTAAAATCTAATACTTTCGAAAAATTATTGTTCAGTACAGTGGAATCCTGATTAGTTTTACTTCAAGTTAATACGGACAATATTAGCAGCGTTATTGTTCGGTCTTCTTCCGACCTGTGACCCTGACACCACGGCTGAGCCCTTGTGTCTTTGACAGGAAAATTCTGCAGATGGATAAGTCAAAACATCACATTTTTCATTGAATATAACTTGATGTAGCGTTGTATGTATGGCTATAGATGCTGTCTGAATATTGATGTTGAAAATTAGGCCTTGAGTTTAGATTTTTAATCATCTCAATAATTTGACTTATTACCTATAGAACAGCAGAAGTACTATAAACTACTTGTTTTAATGTATATTTACTATAGGTAATTACTGTATGGGCTCCATCAACTACACTACATACTGTTTAGTTGTTATCACAAGCTTTGAAACAGTACAGTTGATTAAATAGATTAATAATTAAAAATATAACTAATCTCTCTTGACACCAGTCTATGAATGTGTGTGCGTTGTTTACAATTTAAAATTTAAATGTATTTCCTCACAAGTAATCAATCTTGGTTTATTTCATAAGATGATTAGAGTTGGGTTGTTATGAGACCAACGTCATTTACTTCCTTGTAGTGTGCTTTTTCTTTCTTTTTATAGGTTACATATTCTATTACGTGTTCTAAAGAACAATATTGATGATTTTCTGACTTGAATACAATAACGTTAAGAATATCTTTGTTTAATTTTGCTAAAGAAATGAAACGCGTTTTAGTCATCACTCATATTAGCCGTGCATGAAGTTTATGAATCAGTCTTTCGAACTTTAAGGCAATTTCCTATTTGATTTGATGGTGAGTCCTTACTCTTGTTAAGTAAATTACACATATACCCTATTCTTACGCAGAAAACATTTAATTTGTAACACAACTACATGCAAACTATTCTAAAAGAATCTAAAATAAAAAAGCAGTGCTGCTTCTAACCTGAAATCTTGCCTCGCCCTAACTTAAAAGGTAAATTAATACCCTCATAACAAGTCTACATACAAGGTTATCACTTTAGATGAAACACCAAAGATTTCAAATTTATTATAGCATGTTATCAGTTTGCTAATGAAACCAATTTAGGAACTTGTGAAATTCTAAATTTTGTAAGTGTTAGTGTAATTTGTATCCGATAAAAATGTCAAATTTATAAATATTTTATAAAAACCAACAGTTAAGCTGTTTTATTATTTTGTAGACTAATGATAGTTTCTGTAACTCATGCATAATTAATTATAATGAACATAAAATTATACAAACACAACGAGGGCTACAATCGAGAAAGCAAATACAATATTTTGATTTACCATTTTGAGAGGTACCAAGCGGAGAGGTTCTTCTTGCGGACACTCGGATTTAAAGATTTAGTGAAGATGCCATATTTCAGTTGACGAGTGGGTTAACTTTCACTAACTGTTGTAACCTCTCACTGGGAACAGCAATGCACATATAAGTCCACGTTATATCAAGCCACTACGACAACATGTCGAAAATTTAAAAGTGGTTTTCATACAGAAGACGCCTGTATGCTTTGTTAAATAAAACAATGTTTCACCCTTGAGCAATCTGAATGATTTACGTCTCCGAAATAGGTTACTGCAAAATTTGTGTACACTGTTTCTTAATTTGCTAGAAATTAATTTGTTACAAACACGTTATTAATAAGACAAATGAATGTACACATAACACCTAAAATTTAATAAAGCCAGCTGGTGTAAAATATTTCAATTAAATCTCTGTGGCACAGCTGACAAATAAAATAAGTACATATTATTATCGAAAGATTTTATGTCTAATAACGATTGGAAATTATCAAAATTTTATTTAAGGCTCTAAAATTTAAAGGGATATTGGCCTTAATATAATTTACGAGTTTTCTCCGTGTTTTCTTAAAATTATAATCTACTGCAGTATTCATCAGGTCACGATATGTTGGTATTTTATCGATCCATTTTAACGTCAAACCCAAATCGATTTTTTATGATTTTCAGAATACCTTGCTAATGGTGTGCAATTTTTGTATATATTACTTGATTAGAATTAGAATCTATGTAGGCAAATGCAAGATAAGTTAGTACAGCATGGTTGATTGTGAATTTTCCTAAAAAATTCCTAACTTTACATGTTCCACTATCGTGTTTTTACATGGGCCACATCCATTTATTTTACTGTGTTTTTATGTATAAAAGGTACGAGTACGCTACAATACCTGTCGAGTAATAGGCTTCGCTAAGTTTGCATGCTAAATTTTAAGCATATAGCTCATTTTACTATCGACATGCGGTCATATAGACAAATCATGCAGAAAAATAAACTTAACATCCTCTCAGTAGACATAAACGAAATGCTTCAGGCTACTAAGTGCTTCAATTTCGCTCAACTAAATTCCACGTTTGAATATGCACATTCATATAACTTAATGTTGTATATGTAGAAAGGAATTATCATGAAAATATTAAAGATCATGTGTGAAAATGATAATTAATTAATAAAAATATAATCTGAAAACCCTAAACGCAGTTATATAGTATTTATACTTCAAAGTTCAATAAGTCTCAGTGAGAATTTACATATCTACATTATTCTCTTGTTGTGTAGATAAATATTGTCTGCGATAGATTGAAGTACACGTAACGTACTCCGAGATATCCCTATCCTCCAACCTAATAAGGGAGGGCGGGGGGTTTTACATGGTAGAAGGGTGACGACCTACCCAAGGACTGGCCCTGGTACCATGTAATTCCCTAACCTGAGTGCGCATAAAAGTTTCACTGCAACCACTGCTGTTGGGTCTAGTAACAGTGGTGGATGCACGGCAGACGTTTTAAGCACAGGCAGTCCCAATCCCGGTATAAATTGGTTATATCATAAGTAACATTATAATAGATCTAATAAAAACTTACTTCAAGACATATTTCCCAGAATGTTGTTTGAATAACCAATAATAAATGAGAGTTACATGCAACCAGTAAAAAATAAAGTTTTCATAAAAAAATCAATCTTGTCGAGCAAGCATGCTGTTTAGCTTAACGATTACACATATGTTCGTTATGTTTTACTGTGTTAGGAACATACTATTTTACTATATACAAATTATCTTAGAAATTAGAGCCAAAGAGGGTGAATTTTGTCAATAATCCCAGCTTGGACAGGTTGGTATATCGCTTAGCTTGGCCACACTACCATTTTGCAAATAAATATTTTCTGAGTTGGGTCAAATTATAGTTCTTCTGCAAAAACTAAAACAAACATGGTCTAATAAATGAAACTAATTTCATGTTACTCCAGCATAAGTCTGGCACTAACTATTTGCTTAATGCAACTTTCTGTAATAGGTTTATGTACTTATTATGCTGTAAAAATCTATACAAAATTAGAGAATTAAGTTTTTCTGTGGTAAAATTTTAGTGTTCTTCCTGATAATTTCAATAACTAACTTACGCCATACGGGTAGTATATTTCTTAATAAACAATAATTATTCCTCGTTACCATGAAAACAAAATTTTAAAATCTAATACCTTTGAAAATGTTTTAGTGCAGTGGCATCGTGAATAATTTTGCTTCAAGTTAATACGGATAAAGTTAGCAGAGTTCACATTCAGTCATCTTCCGACCTAAGACCCGAACTCCACGGCTGAACCTCTTTCGTTTTGACTGGAATATTCTGCAAATTGATAAGTCAAAACAAAAAAATTGTTATAGGATACAATTCACGTAGATGTCTTATATGTATAGTTGTATATGTTGTCTGAATATTGGTGTTAGACAAAGCTTTGAGTTTAGATTGTAGCAACTCATGACTTTGACTTATTAACCTATAGAACAGCAGAAGTACTATAACTTACTTATTTTACTGTATATTTAGCTGTAATTACTGTACTGGCACCAGCCACTACGTTACGTACAAGTACATTATTATCACTACCGCTGACACAGTACAGATGATTAAATATTTGCATAAATTGATAACACAATATATCACTCTACAATGAAGTTATACACGCGATTGTTTTACATTGCTCATAATCAAAATTTAAGTGTATTTCTTCAGACGGACTTAATTTTGGCTTTTTAGTCTGAACGAAACTGTATATAGTATCTTAGACACACGCAAAGGAAAGGAGAGAACTATGTGAGTTTTCAAATGTAATAAACGTATTTAACTGTTAAATTGACGCCAAAATTGCTTGTTGCCGAAATATATTGTAACATTTCTCCCTTATGCTATTTACTTTGAAAAGTATTTCTTCACTTTTTTATTGTTTTACGTGGTGTACTTTTAGTATTTCTAATTTTTACAGTTCAAATACTCAACCTTGAATTTTTTGGAAAGTTTATCTTAGAAAAAAATCATAACATTTAATTTTGTTGTTAAATATTATTTTTTTAAGCTTTACACACTAAAGATAACCCCCAAAAAGGAAATATATTTTAATTATATGTAGATATTATAACTAACGATTTTCTCTTCCTTGTAATATCCCGACAGTGATGAAATATTACTTAAATGTCAGTGTATTTAGTATAAAAAGCCCAGAAAATTTTTAAGGAAAGATGGTAGTTTTATATTTTGTATCTCGTTCGACGCTGTGTCGTTTTGATTCTACTAAAAGTAGCGTGGCTGATAATCGATTTCTTCCAGGTCAACGAATAAACTCAGATTGATTGTGTCATTTATAAGCTTTATGTGAACATGCGTAGGTCACCTTACGTTGTATCTGTACTATCTGATTCAACTAGACAATGTTGTAAGAGTAGACTAGTTGTTTATGTTAAAAAGTATTACTATTAGTGTTAGATTAAATCTAAATTTACAAAATTTACAAGCGTTAACAGTATAAACGAGGCTGTTTGATCAACCTACGAGTGGCATCGGACATCCACTAGGTGATCATAGTGGAACGGAAGTTTAGAAATCAACAATGAGTATTGGCTAATTCAGCTATCATTAAACTCCACATAAGATAGTCTGAGTCGGAAATATATATATTCAACGGCACGAAACCGTAGGAAGAATGCTTATGTTGTTCGTTGCGAAGCGCTCACAGCTTTTCCTCAACATTCTCCTCTAATCAGAGATTTGGGGAAAATGTACATTTGCGCCAGTGTCCCTAATAATAGGCTGTTCATCAATCTGTCCTTAATAAAAAAACCTCGGAATTACATTAGTGCGAGATCACTTCCCGCTGATCCCCGGCTTTTTCCCTAGGCTTTGATGGCGTAGTGACAAGGTTTGGTACATTTACCGGTTTAGTTTACAAATCTCTGGTTATACACAATATCATTTTCCACTTCTGGAACTAAAAATAAATATTCAAATTGAGCCGGGGCTCAGTTTGGACTATTTTTTTTCTTTTACCTTTCCCACCTCGGCCACTCTTGTCTTTCGGTGGGGGAGTCACTCCGTCAAGTATTGATTTTCTGCCTGGTTGGACTGATTGGTCGAGGTCAGCTGGTTGACCTTGACTAGTTTACCGACCAGCTGTTCACCGGCACCGGCACCGGCTACTGTTCGGAGACACGTTCGGAGAGGCTTACTGCGTTGCTGTCTGTTCACTGCTCGTCCCGTTCCACATGCCTGGCTAATTCTACTACTTTCGGCAGGTAATTGTCTTTTTCACTCTCTTTACTTAATTAGTTGGCGGTTTTTCTCTCCCACCCAGACATATATTATCGTAGATTAGTTATAAGTAGTTTATATATATATTATTTTGTAACTTGTGTTCCTCGTGTACGTGTTCGTGTCGCAAAGTGTTCTATCCTGTCTTTCGTACGTTCTAAATTTGTTAATTTATTTACTATGCAAGTTAAGTTTTTTATCTTTGCTCTAGTGCTTTCTAACTGATCCGTTCGGCGAACGGAAATTATTTATTTAGTTATTGCGTTGTCTTTATTTAGTGTAAGCGAGACGGTACAGACTTTGCAAATTTCGTTACCTCGTGTTTTGTGTTGCGTGCAAAATTGGGTGGCAACATTAATGATTTTCTTTTATTGCTTAATTAATTATTTGCCTTATAGTAGCGTGAACAGATTATAATTTAATTATTGTTATTTGGGAAATAATGTACGGTTATTATTTGTAAATTATATAGTTACTAGCGGGCCCGGCGCGCTTTGCTGCGCATTTCAATAATTTTTTGCAAAAGTTGCCCGCGGCTTCGCACGCAATTTCCCGTTGAAAACAGTACACTATATTCACTTATTCTTTTTCTATCACATTCTAAACATTGCTGAGATAATTGATAGTCGTTCCATCGTGAGCCTCTTGGGCGTATTATGAAGGTATGTACCATATTCCTGCCTCTATCTAGCTGTTACCCACGGCTTCGCACGCAAATCTTAAGAACCGAAGTCCTTATATTACTTAGTAAATTTTTTTTTTTACTATAATAAATTTTAGATTAAATTAGTTATATCTCCGATGCCACGATTGAGCTTGCTTTGTTGTCTCGATCGAGAGAATATGTACACACGGAGTTTTGAGAACCATACTTCTGTCAAAAAAAACAACTAAGGTTGATTTTATAACATTCTTTATATTTGTAGCCAACGTAAGATAGTAATTATGATATCTGCATTACTCTTCTGATCAAGCATGAGCATGGTTTATATTAAATAAATATTGCAGTTAAAGGTGAATTTTTACGTCAAATTTGAATTGTATTATCTGGATAGTAAAGTCTATGTTTAACAGTGATTGCTAAAACAGTTTAAACAAAATTTGTCGTTTCTCTTAAGCTTACTCTATGCTTTAAAACTATAAGTGTAATATATGTTTACAAAGAACAGCTGATTAAAATTTTGAAAAGACGTTAACATATGTTTGCTGCAATGCATTTCTTATGGGTATTTCTGTAACCAGTGGGGCGGAATCCTGAATCGGGAAAGGGATGGGCATAGCTTATATAAACCTTCTCCGTGGAAAAATACATATACGTACAAATTTTCATAATGATCGGTCAAATAGTTCACGATTCCATAAAGGACAAACACACAAACATTCATTTATATATATATATATAGATTATTAGGCCTACCTTACAATTAATATTTAATAATAGAATGTAAATTATTATAATATTATAATAGAATGATTAAAATCCAGCGAATTATAGTTACAAGTAAATGTTATCACGCTTAATCATTTAGTATGGCTGTTCTAGCCTATAAGTAAATGTTTATATATTTGAAAATTTGTTTTGTACATAAAATTTAAATATTTTATATATACTTTGTGGCAAACATAATTAAGTTATTATTATTTCTCAGGTTACAATAAAATTTTTCTAAATATCTACTGGTTATGTTGGGATTCAATAGGGTCCCCGTGAGTGCCGTCAGCGGGACTGGTGCGGCGAGTCTGCCCGAACAACTGAAAAATTGAATGCCCTCGCCCTGCCAGCGCTTCTGTACCGGCATCCAACCGGAGTGTATGTGCTCCTATTCATTTCATCTGGAACAAGGTTGGATCAAAAATGTGTTTGTTTTTCTTATACCACTTGAGAGGATTGGCTTGTATGGAGCGCTGCCAGATGTTAGATCTGGAGGAGGGCCAGTATATTAGCCAGTATTATTTAGTTTAGTTACATGAACTGAAGGGGAGGATTTCATCTTTAATTCGGATTCGTGGAGGCAACCAAGCCCCCACCTCCTTCGAAAATTGGCTTTAAATATTTTTTTTTTTAATTTTCGGCTACAAACTTGAAACCAAATTACTTTTTAAAATTAGTAGGCTTAGAAATTCTACAACCTTTTCCCTCCCCTCAGTTCATAAAAAAATTACCTGTTAAAATTTATATATTTACTACTGCCGTACCTGAAATTGTTATTTATATATCAAATTTCTATATTATATTATATTATCTATTTATTATGTTATTGTTTCTATTTATTATGTTATTGTTTCTATTTATTATGTTATTGTCATTACTGGGTTTCTATTTATTGTTGTTATTTATTTTTTAAGTTACGCGGTGCACCGCGGTGCGGCAGTCCATTGTACTTTTGTGTAAAGATGTTTGCCACCTAATAATTATATCTTGTTCTGGAAATTTTGTCTCGCTTTGTGTCTCTTCCCACTAGTGGCATGTGATTAAATACCAGTTGGTCCTCGTTTCGTCTCCTTTGACTTCCCAGGACGTTGGTAATGGTAGTAACGTCTGATACCTGTAGTCGTGGGCTAACTTCCAACACAGTATCAGTGAGAACAGATCGGAAATTATTAACAGATGGTATTATTAAGTATATTTAATAAAAGGAAAGATTCCATGAGGTTTATACATCTATAAATCCCATTGTTAGAAAGATTCTACAGAAACGTAATTCACAATTGTTTCAATATCAACTCGCTTGTAATCGTTGTAAACTTGCCCGATGTAGTTCAATGTTTAGCACAGGTCTCATCGTTTTAATCTTATTCTTATCATTTATATGAAATTCTTATCATATCATATCCTAACATAAATTTAAAAGTATATTGGTACATAGAATATTGGTACATCTCTCAAGTCAGCACATTGTGCACTTGAAAGTTTGGGTGGAATTGGATCGAAATTCTACGTCAAACGTAACAAGATTTTATGAATGGAGTAAGCACTACATTAATATTACTTAAATTGCAACCGAGAATAGAATAAATTGTCTTTAAATATCAACCGCTTTATTACATAAAATACTATTTTCTTGTTTAAATTTACTCAGCCATCAATAATACTTAAAAATAATATAATCTTAAACATTAAATAGTATAACCCAGTAATTATTCTGTAAAGTTCACCACGTCTCAGTGAGAATTTACAAATCTACATTATTCTCTTGTTGAGTAAATGTATATTGTCTGCGGTAGATTGCAGCACACGTGACGTAACCTAAATTTCTCAACTAACCAATCTAATAAGGGAGGGGAGTATTACATGGTAGAAGGGTAACGACTGACCCTAGTACCATGCAATGCTCTAACCTGGGTGCGTATAACAGTGTCACTTCAGACATTGCTGTTGCTTCTAGTAACAGTGGTGAATGCACGGGAAATGTTTTAAGCACAGGCAGTCCCAATCCCTGCCAAGGTTGGTTATTTGATGTTTTTAAAGTAACGTTTTAATAGATCACATATACATATCCTTCCTTACATATTTTCTATCTGTAAATTTTAACCTGACGGTGATTTGACATTAATTTCTGAGTCTGACGATTGGTTGTTTTTAATGTAACGTTGTTATGGTTTTATAATCTTTATTATGCGTATCTTTCAGGCTTGGTCTTATCATTCTTAATTTTTCTTTGTATTCACAGTAATTTCCTTTAAAATTGATGAGCATAAACAATGCCAACTTACAAAAGATAAAAGATGCAACTGACCAAAGCAAAATCAAAACCAAACATCAGTTGTTTCACAAAATAGTTTTTTAACTACCAAAGTAACATCTAAATGTTCTGAACAAAGGGTTTCTACCTAAGTGACTGGACTTACATAAAATAAACGTGTTATAGATTATATGTTTCAGTATTGTTTTTAAATGTAACAGATTATTTTATTGTTTTGGAATTTTCCCAATTGAGAGTTTTGTTATGTAGGGTTTATGTGTTTTGAGGCTAAGAAATAGTTTTCACTTAAAATATATGCTTAGTTTTCCTATAAATATTCGTAGTCACAAAATCCAGTGGACTCTACACACGTTGTATGACGCATTATTTCAGTGACGATAAAAAACTTTAAATTGTTTGCAAAAGAATAATGTGATAAATAGAAACTTTTGTTCATTAGAGGAATTGAAGTGAGGCCGTATTAAAAATCACTGGTAATTATAATTTTTCTCTCATTTTAATGTATATTAATTAAACGTGCAGACTCATTAAAACATAATCTCGCTTATTATGTCTTTTGATAATCAGGCATTTTACTGAATTCAAAATAGAGAACAAATCTAAAAGTAGTTTTTTTAGAATCTTAAAGTAGTATTCGAAAGTGAGTCTCCCTTTATATGAAATATGTTAAGGTAACCTGGTTGGATCAAATGGTTTCTAGACTTGAACACTAACACTGAATTAAATATGAAGTTATATTGAACTGGAATTTTAATTAACTGAATAATAGCTTTGCCTATTAATCAGGGTGATATATCGATAACAAGTTAACATACTGACATGAAGTGCGTGTCCTTGACTGGATATACCTCGTTCTATCCTTAGAGAAGCCGTTTCCGTTATATATAATATTTACGTATTAGGATTTTTTTACTTACTTGTTTATTGTATACTTCTAAATTCTGTTATAGAAGAAACGCCATGAGCTCAATTATTCATTACCATTCTAATATTGCTTAGTCAGTCACAAAATAATGTATAAAATATTGCACTTCATCCATATATGTCATCAAAAAGACTTTCTCCAGAGTGTTTTAAAAAACAAAACAATGGCAGACATAGTTTAGCACGCAATTAACATTACGTCACAAGCCGTGCCTATTGTCAAAAATTCCAACAGTTTCTGTTGCGCAGCATACAGTGAACGTTGTATGAGTATTGAGTACATCATATTACGTACATGTATGTAGAGGTTTTAAAAATTACCGAAGTGAAAGTACAAATAAATGTTTTGCTGCTGTATAAAATAATACAAAGTTGAGCAGAAATTAAACAAATATAACTATAAAACGAATATAGCACTTTATTTCTCTCGATCATAAGTTCATATTTTAATTAATTGAATTCAGCGCGTTACTCATAGAAATTAATTTTAGTTATATTGCAATTTTGAGCTAAGCGTTAAATTGTTAACCCTTCACATTAGCAGGCCTATTATTACTTCTCTCCAAGCTTAGTTATAAGAGTATATCATATTACAAATTGCGAATCTATATTATGATAATACACAGTTTTTCTCCCTTTTCTTTTGTACGTCACAGATCCAGAACAGCACCTGACTATTTTGATCTTTTGTTAAGAGACATTAAGTGATGGCGGAAATATTCCATGCAAAATCTCTTAAATTTTACCCTTCCCCACTAAAGGAGAATTTTGGATGAACAAATGTCTATTCCAATGTGTACAAGAAATGACTGTTTCTTCACTTTGTCCGTGATAAAGAGGCGCTGTATTGACATTAGAGAGGGATTGCTAGTGATTCCCAGCTCGTTTCCTGAGGTCTGGCAGCGTCCTGACAGGGAATAGTACATTTCCTAGCTTATCCTAGCCACGACGTTTTATCAAAGTATAATAGTTTTTCTTTAAATGATACTTCCATTAGACATTTGAAGAAACATTAATCCTACTTAGTTTAAAATATATCATATATACTATCTTTTAATTTTTCTGTGCAAAAGCAAAAGTTAATGCTATCTCTTGCTTAGGTCCAAAGTTCAACGTCTTAGAAAACTTGGCTACCGGAACTTGTAAACATATATATTCAATTTACATAACTACAGTATTATCTATGCTAAGTATTAGTTTATTAATTTACTAATTATGTTTTAATTATTAATTTGAAATTATGTTTCAGCAGGCTATATTTCTTATCCTCATTGCGAGATGACACAGTACCGTAAGTATTTGGGACATTTCAGGTGTAAATTTAATGCCATTCTGAAACTACAGTTTTAGTCCAATCTCAAGACTGTTATTAGACTCTTTTATAAGATATTATAAATAAATCAGCCTTCTAATTGATGTCATATGTATGATTCGAGAGTTTTGTTCTGATTATTTTCAGGTGGCTTCGGTCCTGCGTTGGCTTGACGTAATCCCCTCTTTGACATAATCACGTAACACTACTCCACGTGTGTTGCAAAACACACAAAGTATGAGTGATGATTGAATGGGAAAGTGTGAAAGTATGCGTGCGTGTAGAACTACATTTAACTACAACAATAATTCTCCACTACGCAACATATTAAGGTAAATGAATTTATCTGCTAATATTAGACTTAAATTTACATATTTCTTCCAAGAATATACTTAGTATTAAAACTATATATTTCATTAAGGTATATTTCTATAATTATATTGGTTTGGGGAACTCTATGATTAATTATGATACACTATTACATGCTGTCTTTTCTGGTTGTTAAAGGGTGATGCGGCCAATGCGGCAGGAGGTCGCCCCACTCACACTAATACACACACAACGCATACAATAGGGGTAATATATTGTTGTATTTAAAATATTTCAATCAATTTCGTTAAAACTGTTGTTTCACAATGGAACACTTATATTAATTGGTTTAGTATATGTTTACATGATAATAGTTAATAATCTTAATATAATTAATATTACTCATGACAGTAGTAATAATTTAGTAAATTAGATTGTAATATAAATGTGAATCACTACCATACATGAATCGCACAGTCCTCCATACTTCACTTGTAAACAAATGGCCTGTTTGGTTTATCTTATTACGTATTACATTACATACAGATGAAGGTATTGTAGAATCACAGTTATTCAGTTTGCATTTTTTTGTAATTTTTTATTTTTGGATTCTCTTGAGTTTCAAATTAGGGCTCGTAACAAGTGTGTTAATTTCTGTCTTACAATAATAGTGTTTGCGCGTTTGCAAACTTTCTACTATAAATTACAGGGATCCGGAAAGTTAAATCACAATAGACAGATCATTATCACCATCTTTAATATTTAGATCATTAAAGGTATTACCAATAAGAAATATGCATGTTTATAAAGTTATGAAGGTTTTTTTAACAGAAGTAGGAATAGTCATGATTGTTATAATGCATATAAAGGAAAATTAAGAAATTCTGATAATGTAGCTGTACCTAGACCATCAAAAACCTTTTTCACTAAAACATATAACTTTTTAGCCCCTCTGATATTCAATAGATTGCCTAATGAAATAAAAATGTTGGATACTTCACACAAATTTATTAGAAAACTCAAAGATTGGCTAATCACAGTGCAAGATATAAATGAATTGCTATTTGAAATCCAAAGTTGAAAAATTACTTCTACAATTACTGTGATTTTTATAAATTATTCTATACTATTTGTATGTAAGGGTGTGTGTGTGCATGTATTTTTGTGAATATGCAAGTGTAATGTAAATGTATGTGTGTATTGAGAATATGTATGTGTACATGTTCATAGTTGTATTAGTGAATATAATGATACATATTGATGATATTCTATTGTGAGATTTGTGAAAGAATTCTTGTGCTTGAGTATAGGTCGGATTTTTTATTTATTAATGTTAATATTCTAGATATTTACGTTTAGTTAAAGTGGTTAATTTTGTTAACTCAAGATACAACTTTTTTTACTAGGTCTCTCATATTATATTGTTCAATGAGGCCTACTTATTAAATTGTTTATATAATTCATAATAATGTCTTTTATAAGAATTCAAATTTCATATACTATTTTAATTCTTAGGGAGTTGGGTCAATGATACTGGAATATAGAGCCCTGTATTACTTGACGGCAATTACTTATCCAATAAGTACACGTTATTTCCTCCAATCAGGCTTTGCCTTGGAGGTTTCATTTTCCAACAACAACCAACAAAAATAATGTTCATTGTATTTTACTTTTAATTAACTGGTAAGTGTAAAATTAATTGGTCAACCTGAGCAAATCATTTTTGTTTTGTATATGCTATGTTATGTTTTTTATATATGCTATGTAATGTTTACCTTATTTTGAATTATTGTATTACTGTTGGATTTATTGTAATTATTTGTTGTTATTTGGAAATAAATTAATTAAAGATTAATTAAAGACAGTGTGCGACACACACACACACACACACACACACACACAAACACACTTATATATATATATATATATATATATATATATATATATATATATATATGTTTATATTTATATATAAAAGTATTATAAATAAAAATAAATATATATATTTATTTATTAACATTCTGTAAATTGGTTAAACACGTTTAACACAAGAAATAATATAACAGTTGGGAAAGCATTTGGCCTGCTGAGGGTTTACTCAGTACGTGAATGTAATTTCAGCAGATGTCGTGTAACACCTTCACAGTTTATAGTTATTGTACTAAAGACGTCTAGGTGGGGCCATTAAGTTAATTTTTTATCTCTAACTTTTGCTATAGAACTGTTGCTATTTTTACAATATATGAGGAAGTATTTTATTTCTAAACCTATTTTGATTCAAGTAAATAAGTAGGTTTTATGCTCAGTCTTTCCGTGATGAGCTAATTGTTTATATCTAAAATAATAGAGCATATATTTAATATAACATTACTTAATTTGTCTCATATTCATAAGCAGGTTATTTTATAGAATGAATTCACTCTAGAGTTTATAATTGTTACGAAAACTCATATTACAGTATTGCGATTCGTTATAGCATCTTCTACACACAATTTGTAATATCTACTTTTATTTCGTAGTTCAAGAAAAGCAACTGACTTTATTGTAATTTCTAAATTTGATTTTTTATGATGTGGGAAATGTCCGACACCGTTACCAAATCCTGGGATGACAGTTAAGTATTTCACATGTCTTCAAACATAGAGGTCACTTGGGAATTTAAGGAACAAGGGAACAATAAGGTGGCGTTTGTCCTTTTTGTTATAGTTTAATAATTGTAATTATTTTTCTTTACAAGCGCGTGAATAAGGAACAAGGATATGGAACTATAAAACATAAACTATTTTAATTGTGTTTAGCCTTAAGGGGTTTTAGAGATGTTCTCCGGAGAAGAAAACTGAAGGGCCAAAGTTGTAAAAGGACCATCTTTGCCAACTCCGAGTCCACTTCTACGACTTACTTAATTTCTTTTTGTTTTCCTAAGCAGAAAATATCCAATAATACAAGAGAAGAAAGTAAAGTTTGCAGCTTAATTTAGCGTAACTCTTATAATTACTTAAAATACATTTCATGTCTTGGATAATTGTTTACTATTTAGCAATAATATTTCACTTCTTTCTAGTGCTATAATTTGTAAGAACCATAAATAAGAAAAATTAATTTATTCCCACAACGTCTTAGTTTGCTACCAAATATGGTAAGTCCTGGCTTCTAAAATGCTTCATTAAATTTGCAAGTTTGGATATTACAAGATGAAAATTAAACTTCAAAATGTTTTTTACGTTTAAGGTATAACCGTAGTATAGCTTCATTTAATACTCAAAATCAGAAATTTATAGCTAAAGTTCATAAATAAAATATAAAACAATTGTTTATTGAAAATAAAATTTAAATTTTATGTTTTAAAGAACATTTAATATTAATTCTACAAGTAGTTTTAGTGTAGTATAAAATCAGTTTATCTAGAGAGATTAATGGCATTCGACCAATATATTTATAATTATTCCTTTAACACCAACCTACTTTCAAATTTCAAGGTTTTGTACAGAAAAACTAACATTATATTTAGAATTTTATTTTTAAACTTAAGCACTTGTAATTTTAAACCTACCCAAAATTAAAATTAGAATATACTATTTGTAGTATTGCAAGTTTAACGACACACTTTTCAGTTTTTCACGAGCCCCGTCTCTATATAAAGAAAACTGAGGTCGATGGCTGTACAATGTACATGTCACTCCATGGGAATTGGGAATTATCTAAGCGTTAGTGAATATTTTACATTGGTCAAATTAGAGAGAAGACTATTAGGACGCTATTTTGCATAAACTCATAACCTCTTAACATTATACTCCAGTTATACTCGTACATTTTCTCTTGTCTGAATTACTTTACTGATACTTAATATCGATATCTGTTACTCACAATCTAAAACCAGAAAAGTAATCTCAGTAACAAGTTAAACAATCAAACGTTGTTGTTATAAAAACAATGTTTCGGCCATTACCTGCTTTGATTCATTATTGTTTCCAACTTGGTCAACAAAACATTTGTGGCAACAAAGTATACGTTCATACAAGTGGCTAACTTTTTACTACCATAATCAATAGTTTGATTAACTTAAAACAAATATTACATTTATTGTGCATTGATTATTATCTTTAAACAATTCAAACAAAATTGATTAGTTTCGATTTAATATAACGAAATAATGTTTTTCTATTCATGGTAATAAAATAGAGAGGTGTTATAAGGTAAAAATAAGTTTGTGCTGGAATTAAGTTTAAGTATTTAAAGAAACACATAAATACAAATATCATATTCAAGCAATTTCAGCTGTTATAATTGGAAATAATTCCATAAATAAATTAAACGAATAATATAATAAAGGATATGAAGCTTTCACAAGATGTATAAAAAGCAGCTGTCGAGTCTCCAACAGAACCAGCGGAACTCACTGTCACAAAATCTCATCTGATTTTGTGATTCACTTCCGGTGTCATTTCCGGTCCAGAAGTGGATTATATTCACTGATGTGACAGCTCATAAATTCCAAGCGAATAATCAACAATTCTGCTCTTTATTTAAAATTCCATGAATAACTTATGAGAGTGAATTACTAATAGTGAAGTAAATATTGTTATTCTTTTTTCTTACAAGTAATTCGAACAGTGCTAATAATATATTCAAAAATGTTTCTTTATCTATTGACCGGCTAGAACAGAAAATTACTAATCATATTTTTCATGCAATCGTTTATACAATGATTAAGCTGCTATAAATAGTTATAAATTAATTAAATGCTATAAATAGGCGCTTGATAATTATAACTTTTTAAGTTAGTTATGAACGATGGAAGGTTTAAACTATATCAGGATTCGGAGATTTTCCATCGTTATAGGCTATCTCTATCCTCTTTGTCGGGAGGAGAAGGTATTAATATATACAAAAATAAAGAACAAAAGGAAGTAAAGAAGGGAAAGAAAGTGGTTTGCGTTGTCACTGCAAAGGATGCAAGTCCCGAGCACAACTCAAAAGTATGAGGATCACAATCACAAATCACACTAGCACAGGCCACAGTGGGATGCCCAGGTTAGTTTTAGACTTTAAAGACAATGTTACCATCTAACTTAAACTAAACATTTAAAGACTGATATAATACTGTAAACTTGAATCTAACATTTTATAAACATTTGATAGATTCAAGATATACCCTCACACAGATGAATTAAGCAAGTTAAATATTGCCTATTAACAAAGAATAGCAAATAGTATGATTACATTAAGCCAATTTGCATTCAAGTGAGCAAACACAATATATTTGAACTAATATATTCCTAATGTACGATCATGTTGTAGTTACATGAGAAGACGTATACACGGTTGCCTATTTAGCATTCAATTCATATATTTCAGTCAAATATATCGGCAAATCCATATGTGACACATCTGACTGGATACAAAGAGAAGTAAGGTAACAGATCCCTCAGGCTGCGTCTCAAAGAGATAAGGAGAAACATCTGTACCTCGTGTTAGTTACGTGAATATTAAACTTCGGTGTGACATTTATTGAATATGATATTTATGTATGCCTAGTTACCGCTTATCACTACGACATGCATTATAATTAAGCTGTTCTCTTTACGATACAATTATTATTCTGTATTATACTAGGCTTAAACCCATAATGTTTGGAAACGTTGAGCTAGATTATAATTTTTTTTCTCTATTTTTATTTGACATCAATAATATTAACATCAAGAACAGCCGGAGAGTTGTAGTCTTTGTGCCTGCGAGATTGTTTTAACATAATGTGCAAGTTTTTAATGGAATATTTTTCAGGTTATTGTTTATATATTCAATGTAAAACAACGTGATGCTGCTTTATAGGTTTAGGAGGAACACTCTTTATATTACCTTATATGTAGTATCTCGTTAAGTACTCGAACAAAAAAGGCAAGAGATAGTGGTAGGCTACATATAATATAAAATAAAATACGATTTAAGGTTTTATGATAAATTAAAATATTAAAGCGTTGGGCAAAGAAAATATGTATATACCACAATTGCTTGCAAATGGCTCTTTAAAACGAAAAGGCTAACTTAAGCAAAAAGGCAACGTATGTGGAAATGTTAGCCTTCTGCCCTATACATGGATTGCGATTTTTAATGAGCATGCATCTTCGCGCTATCTTATTTTAAATAGAATAAAACTAGTGTACTGATTATACTGTTGCTAGTTTTCGCCTGTTCATAAAAAATGTCTCGCTTATTTTATTTAATTGAGTATAAAAAACAAGTGGACCAACTTTTTGACATTCCATAGACTGAAAACCAACTAAAACTATTGCACAATTTAGATTTTCGTTAGTTAAATAGTTCAGCTATAAAAAATTTATTTTTATCTTCAGCTTAATTGTTATAATAACAGTGGGTATTATATTATAAGAAATACTCTTGTTGTGAGCCATTACCTTCAGTAATCTGGACTTTCCTGATGACGAATATTGTTTTGTAATTTCTTAGACATTAAGAGGGTGTCAGGATATTTAAGCAGTTGAGAGTTGTTTAAAATATGTATCAATACCAATATTTTAATACAAACTGTCAGCTGACACCTGGGGGACAAGGCAGTCACAAAGAGAAAAAGTGAGGAATGGTATTCATACAGGATTATTTTCCTGGATCTGGAAGGCCTGAAATTCAAACCAAAGCAGCAGAGTCCACCTGTATACAGTACTACCTACGTAACAAAATTTTCTCATTCAGTAAATTTTGTAAACTAATGAACCAGTACAGAATAAAAATTTGATAACATCTACAGGCAAAATGAAGAAATTAATAATATACAATAATACAAATTTTAACAATTTTTGATAGAGTTTATTTTGTACGATGGACATTTCAAATCCATCCTAATCTAAATTGTACTAGTGAAATCGAAGAAAATAAACTACCTTGATTTGACTTTAACCAAAAAAATAAAAAGCATAATTTAAAAATTTACTGAAAACCAACATACACAGATTTAGTTATTCCTTCCTCATCGAATCACCCACATCACCAAAAAATTGCAGCAATCAAATCAGTGATCGACAGATTACACAAAGTTCCATTGAAAACCGAAGATTTTGATAAATAATGGAATATTATCAAATACATCCCCCAAAATAATAGACACAAGCCAAGCATGAATATTGTATTATCCACACCACGAATGTAAGGACAACACAAAGAAAGAAAATAATAAGAAAAATATATCATATACATTAAATAAGACTATGTTGGTAAAAATTGCTACATATTTAACAAATTATTATTCAATAATAACAGTTATTCAATAAACTTTTAAATAATATAAATTCATACATACGAAATTAAATATACAAAATTAGCCACTAAGGTAGTTAAAAACATATGAAAATTTGGTTTTAATCATTTATTTACTTTATTTTCCTTAACCTTCAAGCACCTTATGATAAATTCGTTAAATTTAAAATGTACATTGTACAAAATAAAACATATCAAAATATGTAAAACGTTTATATTGTATATTTGTTTATTGTGTATTTGTTGTTGTACAAGTATTTGTATATTTATAGCAAACACTTTTCGAGGCTACATCTTTAATAAATAAAGAAATTCCTTTTAATTGACACCCCTCTCCTTCACAATGTCTCAATCCCAATGTATCAAGCAAGAGATTGGTAATTTTCTATTCTAAATTAATGTTAAAAGTTAACAGAAAATTATTTCTTTTATTTGCAATACACATTAGAACATCAACCCTAAAAGGCAATATCTAACAAATATTCCTGTTTATTATAGTAAATAATAACTCATTATAGATATAAGTATAACATATTCAAATATGATTTTGGGATTTTGATAGGAATCTTTGGTAATATTTGCCGTATAGATGGAACATTTCGCATATGCACTTCTAACTCACGAGATCTGGGCCTGGACAAAAAAAAGACTAAGATATGGTTTTTTTTCTCATGAGCATCAAGGACCTCGGGGCTATACTTCGACGTTTAGAGAAGGGTTCTATAAAATATGTTGGTAAGATAACGTAATGTGAGGTCTCTGCCAACTAGACCAGAGGTGTCGATTTATCGTGTAACGGACTACCGTAACCTCAGGGCTATCTTGCTGTCCCCCTCCACAATAGTCTCAACTTTGCACCAGTTTTATTACTTATATACTTCTAAGACTTGTATATAACACTTTCACACTCGATCATAGCAAATTGTATTTAAGTACAACACTAACTAGATACATTTTCAGTAAGTTTGAGTAGATTCTTAAAATTTTATAAAATAATTATTACCATTATACGATTTTTCTAAAACTATTACATTTAAAAAAAACCTATTTGGGACAAAAACTAGGATTATTGATTGGTGAAACAAATAAGCCTAATTATTTCAGTTAAATGATTTTATGTAATAGTTGTGTAATTTTTTATAATTTATACTTACTAAATCTTTTTGATGATAATGAGTGTAAGCGAATATTTTTACATTGGTCTTATGGGCATAGAAAATATCAGAATAAATCAATTTTAAGACAACCTGTATACAATCGTGGAATTTTAAAGTTTGGTAATTTTAATATTTGGATAGTATGTAAAAATAAACATTACATAATGGAACGTCAATGTTAAAACTCTTTAACAAGATTTTATTTCAGCACATACTTACGCTGTTGCACTCTCTCTACCTCACCGGAACTTATATTATTTGAACACTGCTATGAAATCTAACTCAATGCAGAAAAAAATAAATGTATCATATGGCGACATATCACGAAAAGCTGTGGACTTTAGGTTTAGCATCAAACGTAATTTCTACATAGACAAGAATGGCGTCTATGGTGATGCTTGTTTAACCATGAAATTCAGCTAACTGTTATTGAGGCATCAGCAATCAGTAGGATGACGCAATTTATTATTATGAAGCCTGCCGAGGGATGCAAAATATTTGTTTTCTGTATGATTGTTTGCCTGTCTATCTGTCCGCGGGACGTCTCAAGAATAAAATGAGCTGTGGTGTGCGCATGCGCATGCAACACCAGCGAAGCCTGTTACGCAAGCCATATACAAATTACCCTCCTGGATATTTATCTCTTTAATTTACTGGATAAATTACCCTCCTAGAAAAAACGCATCAGGATCGCACGTTTTAAATTCATACATGTAAAAACAATTACGTCCTAACAATACATAAGAAATATTAAACGTAACACTACAGATACTACCTTCCCTTAGGACTTACCCCGGCAAATGCAGCGACATCCTTCTTCCCGTAAGCAACAATATTAAAAACAAAAGTGGGACGCATAGTCTTATCTTACAATATTACAAGTCAAAGTTCACTCTAAACTCTTAACTGTTCTCCGGCAAAGTTCTCAGAACCTTCGTTACAAAGTTACGTATATAATTTAAAGTTACGTAAAAATGTTATAACTTATTGGCACGATAAAGCATGCTAGTAGAAACCATGGTATTTGGTTATTTTTTTAATATAAGATTGAAAGAAACAATGAAAATGCCTCTCGAACAGGTTATGACGTCCAATTTTTCACATAAACAGTAAAAATTTTGAATGACACATCTGAACAACAATAAATTAAGTTGCATAAGTTTCCATGAATACAAAGTAGGATTTAAACAAAAACACTTATAATAATTCAATAACGTATATTATGTTTTGATATAAGAGAGAGAGCCAGTTCTTGAACAAAGATCTCTGGTAAATTTTAGAGGTCAGCCTCTTGTAAGAACGACGAGTGGTCTGGTCTTACGTCCGTCTAATTCCCCTTGGAGCTCTAAATTACTGGCGACTTAAAATTCTTCGTCTAATTAATGGAATATTTGAAGTAAATTTCTTAGAAGTGGCCCGAGATTGGTAAGTTTAATTCACCGTAAACCATGTACTTATAGGAAAACTCAACTTAGTTCGTCAACGATCTTTTAGTAAGTACGTGTCGTACTTTTAAATATTTGTATTAATATAAAATTGAACTTTTTTCATTTTTTTAATCTGAATCAATCACAACAACAGTGCTAGCATATTTTACCATACACATACCACTAGCTAATCAGTAGTTTTTTAACCCTTGAATATTCCGTTGAGCAATTCCCACTATAGATTCACTTTAATCCACAGGTGAGGTTTCACACTAAGAGAGCACTCTTATACAGTTTATAGTTCCACAGAGAGCAAAAGTAAAGTTATTGAAAACAATTCATCATCAGTTTTTATGTTTTACATGACACCCACATTCTTCTAACTGAGTCAGAGAGATGTTTCTATTTGCCACTGTCTAAATTAAACGTAAAATTAGAACATGTAACTATGCATTAGATAAGTCCAAACAACTTGTCGTAGTATACACTTTTTTGAATAAGCTACTCTCTTGCTTTGTGGTAAAGAAATTTACCACTTTATTTCATTACTTATAGGTACACTAGTCCTGTCTAATTTATTCTACCTTGTCAATTAAAACTATCAAAATGTATTTACAATTTAATTGTATTTTACTACCTTCCCTTCCAAATCAAAACATTATTTACCCTAATACCTTTATAGTGTACCATTTATGTATTATATACTGGACATGGCCCGATAATTGCGTACGAATTGTTATTGCTTTATTTTTAATAGTTCAAAAATATATAGTCTGTTCGAGACTCCATTAGCAGATCAATACATATTAGTTTCATGTAACTCAATATTGCAGGTATATGTATTTTTATTTTACGCTACTTTATCTTACATCACACGACATACTAACACATACTTATACCTCTGAATCCACGAAACTATTATTGTGATTTCATTTTCAGTGCATGTTATCTGTGTGCAGTTCAAGTAATGTGTGAATGTTCAGTGTTGAATTTCAATAAATGTGAAAATATTATCTTCTATTGTATACCATAGGCCTACTATGATTTTTATGCTCGCATAACCCATTTACTCGCGGTGTTACTTATAGTCTTATTGATCAACAATAAGTATATCTGGATCATAGGATATAATTATAAACCTGTGGTTATACAAAATATAATATGAATATAAGGTAATAAAATTAACCAAAATATTTTATTATGTACGTTTTTAATGTGTTTTATGATTTATTTTACAAATTATAAATGGTTATAATAAAATACCAGGTTCTATTATGTGGTGCGTTATTTCATTGTATCTGACTTTTTTTCGCTACCTATCCGGCTTGGATTGTAATCTGGAAGAAAATCTCGTTTGCATTTTAAAATATAAATTTCGCAACTTACTTTGTCACTGTCCTGCCTAATGTTTCTTTACAGCAGTCTAACATTGCTAAATTCCTCTACTACATTTTAAGGACATTATCTATTATAGGAAATATTACAATATGCCACATACGTTGTGCTACACTGCAACTCCACTTGAACTCCTCTGCTACTCTTGGCTCCTAAATGAAATTGCTTTACACTTGAAAGTTTGAATGTATACTTAGCGAAGACTGTTACGTGATCCACGGTATACCGTATTACTGCCTTATAACTTTAATTTATATATAGATAAGTTATATGTAACATTAAATGGATCAAGACAAATTGAAATAGTTTTTATATTTGTGTAAAACCCTTGTATAAAACCTCAAAAGGGTGCGAT
Organism: Homalodisca vitripennis; assembly: GCF_021130785.1. Classification (NCBI taxonomy): domain Eukaryota; kingdom Metazoa; phylum Arthropoda; class Insecta; order Hemiptera; family Cicadellidae; genus Homalodisca; species Homalodisca vitripennis. The sequence goes on along the minus strand of NC_060211.1, from coordinate 123,614,993 downwards.
CATGTTTCGATAAAATTGTATCTTATCAGTTGTACAACAGTTTTATATAGTTAGTTATGTGTAAATAGGGGATGTTAAAAACCTATAATTTTTTTAATTGTTTGTAATTGCTTTATTATTGGAGCTTTATTAAAATGCACATCTTTTTCATTATTTACAATGCAAGCAGACACTGACCTAAACAGTTATTTTGATCTGGATATCCTGTTACTTAATCTGTTATGAATACGTAAACAAACGCAAATACTATAAGCTGTAGAGTTAGAATTTGGATTACTTATTATCATTTCACAAATTGACTCGCAAAACTTACACCTTAAAATGTACCTTACAATCTCAGTGTAATATTAGGCCTACCTAATTATTATTGAAGGTAAGAATATAAAATAATTTTCGATTTTAGGTACCAGGAAACGTTTAATATGCATTTCTGTTTTATTACATGCAATATTTAAATTGAAAAAGATTACTGTCATGGCCTAAATTTAGGCAATATCACGTTAAGCGTATTTGTCGGCGACTGAGTTTGTGAAGGCTCAACATAAGTATAGTGTAGAGTAAAAAGATAAAAACACTGATGCGTGTCTTTAAAAAATAAACATGCATAGCCTACTCTGTATTTCAAGCTTAATAAGCAACATTTTAGGTGCTTCAAATTTATTAATTTATTTTTATACTGATTACCTATTTTTCGATTTTAGAAATATATGGCCTACACTTGTAACTACATTCCTGTAAGGCTAGACTAACGCATTCCTCATTTCCTACTTAATGTTCCAGAAAGTGCAATAAGCTCGTTAACATATTATTGTGTAACTCATCTGAACTATTTTCGTTGTCAGTACTTGACTTGCTTTTCTGCCAAATTCTCAAACTTGCAATTACACAACGTTACTCTATTAGTCGAAAAATCGTTGACGCATTTTTAATTTTAACCGTATTAAATGTCTCTAGGGAGATTCAATTTTGTCACAAAGATTTAAAGACTCGTTTGAGTCTTAATCTTAATTAATAGGTATAAATCTTAAACAATTATTTAAACTAGTACTCAACTAAGAGTGTACTACTAACAAATCTACGCTTTAGACTATTTAGTGCCTTGTAATATTTGCCACCTGGGGAGGGAAAACGAGCAACAACATTCCCTGGCTCTTTTGTAAGCCTACGTCACTTAGTGAGATACTGAAACTTATCATCATTTTCTGTGTTTAGATATTTATAAAATAGAACAAATTTCATATCCAAACTTAATGATCATAGGAAATTTGATTTTTCGTTTATTGGTGGCTAGTGAAGTACCTTAAGTAACTATAACTGAAAAGTCATTATTGACCGACTTTAAAAACTACCTGTATAAATACAAAATTGCATTCATCGGCTTGCATAATTTCCTTCTCAAAATCTTCAGTGTACGCGGAGAGGTTTTGGACAGAATTACTCGTACATAACTTTAAGCCTACCCTATATCTAGCTTCATTTCCTCAAAAATACAAAGACTATGATTATAAAAATGCTCAGTAATATACTTATCTTAATTTTTAAACAATACATAAAAAATGAGTGAATTCGAGCAATCCAGACATGGACTATGACTAAAGTAACCGACAACATGGTGCAAGTACCACATCGCTATAATTTAAAATAGCAATATATTCATAGCAAGCATTTACACAAAAAAGAGATTATAATGACAAAAATTAAATTTATCTCCTCCATATCCTGAGTTATTGAGAAAATATCATCAGGATAAACTCTAAATCTTAAAAAAAGGTTCCAAAGCTGTATGTCTAATAGCGTTAGTGCTAAATGATATAAATTTATCATTACGGTCTTATGGCATTGGCACTCCACTTACGTGCCGTATATTTAAATATAATTCAACTATTATTCATTGCGACAGTGAAAGATTGTGTTAGTTACCAACAATAATAGATCTTATCAAGTCTTGTTTAGTCCATCCGCCCAGTGTGACAAAGCTCGGCTGAGGGCTGATCTTGTATCCGCTTGTCTAGAATATGTTCGTTATTACATTGGTGAAACGTTTTGTTACCTCATTCTTATAAACTTCCCAGTTTTGTTTTCCTTTCTAGTTTCCATTCTTCCAGTTTCATAATTTTGCATAGACCAGGTAAAATATGAGAAATTAATCAGTTGGATAAAATGTATTTTACTTTAACTGAATACATCGAACATTTGAAAGAAAAAATAATAAATTAGTGTTTAAAATAACTGTTATTCAATAATATTTTAATTTTTTATACTTGGTGATTTTAATGAGGTTTTTATTGTATTGTTTAAACTAAGTAGTGATGAAAATTTGTTAATGATGGCGGTACGTACTTTATGGTTTAATTTAGAAATCAACCTTCAAAGATTTAGATAATTATAAACTTCTTGAGATGACTAAGACTATTTATACAACGGAGAATTTCAATATAATCATTGTAAAGTTTGGAAACGTTACTTGAAAAAATTAAAACTCTAAACGAGTAGTTAGTAATACCCAATCATAAAAGTCTTTAAATAACATTTCAAGTCAAATGGATCATAAAATACAGGGCGTTTTATAACGAAAATTTCAGATGGCATATATTGAGAAATAGTAGCATGTTTTTTATTTTTAAAAGTAAAGACGAGATCAACGTTCAACATTTTTGAAACTAACGAATTGAAACATATTAATACAATTCATGTTAAAATCATCATATACGTCTATTGCTTTTGTTCTGATTAAACCACTTGTATTTTATAATTTACTTAACGCAAAATAAAACTCGTTCTCATTTTAACATTTATATAAGCTCACCTGTTTTTAATTTGAGCTCCATACTTTCGTTGAAAAGGTTCATGAAAAATACACTCATTTTTAGTTAAAACCTATCCAACTCGATTAAATTTTCAATTAAAGTATGGTACAAATGTGGTGTAAAAATATTTCTAGATGAAAGCCATAGTTTTTCTAACACATTTACATGCAAAACAACATATTTGCAAGATTTCGAGCAAAAAGTCTTAATGCTGAAAAACCCAGATTTTGTTCGTACAAGCTTAGATCAATGATATTTTATGTTTAGACTACATATTACCCTATAACATTTCCAGAATATTTATTACTATCCTAAAGAAGTATAATTTTGCTTGTTCCTTTAGGTAAACAGAGTTCTTTAAAGAGTTGAACAATGTTGGTAAATTCAAATTTAGAGAATTCAAGAAGATAAATGAAATAAAGATAAATGAGAAATATAAAATTTTGAATTTAGAAAGAATTAAAGATGATTTTTGTATAACAATCGTTGCAGAATTAGAAGATTGCAAAGTTCATTTGCCAAAAATATTTTTGAATATATTGGATGATAACAAGATCAAATAAATCAAGATAAGATAACTTACATTTAATAATTGTTGGAACGAAGAAAATTAAAGAAAAAGATTTTAATATGAATAATATTGTAGAATAAAGATTTTTTAAGATTTTGAAGATGCTTTCGTTTATTCGAAGCAGATTTTACAACATTTCTAATAGATTTTTTATTAAAACAGCTCAAGAAAATAGAAGCAAACCTTAATGGTTATATTTATTCTATATGCTGTTTGATTTTGCATTTGTTATATGTATATATTATTTTATATATATATATATATATATATATATATATATATATATATACATATACATATATAGTACTGGGTGCTTCAAAAAAATGTATACACACTTTGAACTTCCATAGAAACTTTATTTACCGTTCTACAAAGTAAAATTTCAGGAAATAAGAAAGCTTAAAGTCCAATGTAAATGAAACGTAAATAACAAATGTTAATACTGTTCAAATTGGTGACCTGCAGCATCAACACAATTCCGAGTACGAGTCACCACTGATTCTGTTCATTGTATCAAAACGTCCAATGAGATTTCTCTACACACAGCTTGAACCTCATTCCAAAGAATGTCTAGGTTACGTGGTTTACGTGTGTACACCTCATCTTTTACTGTGCCCCATAAGAAGAAATCCAGTGGTGTAAGGTCTGGAGAGCGTGCTGGAAACTCGATTGGCCCCCTGCCCCCTGCATCCTATCCACTGGCCCGGCAAATTTTGTACGTCCCTGTGATAGTGCGGCGGGGCACCATCTTGTTGAAAATAAAAATTATAATTACCGCATAATACACGAATGGCAGGAAATATGGAATCAGCAAGCATTGTTAGGTAATTAATACCAGTTACAATACCTTCAAATCGAAAAGGTCCAATGAGTCCCCTTGAAGACAAACCGCGCCACACATTTACACTAGGCAAATTTAAAGCTTTTCCAAGCTTTTCCAATTGTAATGTGAGGATTGTCTTCAGCCCAGTAAACACAATTGTGCCTATTGACAGTTCCATTAAGTTTGAATTGGGTTTCATCCGACCAAATGATGCTACCCATAAATTCCGGTTCACGTATCACCATCTCCTGAACCCATTCACACCCAAAATTGCAACCTTCGATCTGTATCGTCGTCACTTAGCTGTTGCTGTTGCACCAGCCTTGGAATGTAAAAACGGTACTTGCCTCTCTTCAGAATGCGTAGCACGCTGCTAGCACTTACATCACTTTCACGTGCCCCTTGCCTTGAAGATTTGTTAGGAGAGCGTTAAACAGTTCCAAGACTGCCATTGAAGACTCATCACTTGTAGCTGTTCGAGTTCGACCTGAATGACCTTTATGCACATCACGCACTGTTCCATGAACTTCGAATTTGTCTCGTATGCGTGTAATTGTTAATCTTGAAGGTGGTTCTGTATCATAATCCCCTCTCCACTGTCTTTGAACTTCATTTACATTCTCAAACTTCCAGTACCACTTAATAACCTGCTTACGTTCTTCAAAACTCAAACGTACGTCTGCCATGTTGATATTTCAAATTCCAACTAACAACATAACATAAAGGGACGATTATGCTGCCACCTGGCGAAGAAATATAACATTAGCCTTGTAGAGCGGGAAAACTACGATAGTTTAAAGTGTGTATACAATTTTTTGAAGCACCCATATACGAGTAGCTTATTTCCACATATTATTTGCAAAATAATCACGTATTTTTGTTGCATTTTCTTGGTAGCCCAAGCATATGTAAGTGATATATTAAACTCAATATCATTCTTTAAATGCGCCTTAAACATTTAACACCATGGTTTAAAGTTATAGTTCTTCTTCCTGATAACTTCTATAAGTAACTTTAAACCATAAAAATAGTATATTTCTTAACAAACAACAATTATTCCTCGTTACCATGAAAACACAATTTTAAAACCTAATACGTTTGAAAAATTGTTTAGGACAGTGGAATTTTGAGCAATTTGGCTTCAAGTTCATACGGAGAAAGTTAGCAGAGTTCATATTCATTCTTCTTCCGAGCTATGATTCTAACACCACGGTTGAGCCTCTGTCGATTTTGCTGGAAAAGTTTTCAAATGGATAAGTAAAATTATCACACTTTTTATTGAATACGATCACTTAGATGTTGTCTTGTTTGTACTCCTGTATATGTTGTGTGAATATTAGTGTTAGACAATTAATCCTTCAGTTTTGATTGTATCAACTCTTGAATTTGACTTATTTACCTGTAGAACAGCAGAAGTACTCTGACCTACTTATTTTACTGTATTTTATTTATATCACTGTATATTTAGCTGTATGTAATTAATGTATGGGCACCATCCACTACTCCACATATATGTCCGTTATTATCACTACCGCTACGGCAATACAGTTGATTAAATATTTGCATAAATTAAAAACAACTAATCATTCTTCAATATAGTTATACAATATTTACAATCAACATTTATATGTATTTCCCCAGACGTTCTTAATTTTGGCTTTTTAGACTAAACGAAAGTGTGTATATAAAGGAAAAAACACACTCAAAGGAAGAGAAAAACTTTGCGAGTTGTAATGTAATAATAAACGTATTTAACTGTTAAATTGGCGCCACAATTGCTTGTTGCCAGAACATGTTCTAAAGGTTTTCCCTTGTGATATTAACTTTTAAAAGTACTTATTCACTTGTTTTTGTTTTAAGTGGTGTACGTTCAGTATTCCAGAGCCAATCGTTATAGTTAAAATACTTAACCTGGTTCTGAAATTTTTGGGAAAGTTTATCTTAGAAAAAAAGTTATAAGTATTGGGAGTTGTGGTGGACATATACAGTAAATTTAAAATAGGGTTAAAAAAATATGAAATAATTAATTTTTTCTAAAATTATATTTGTTACGCTTTACACAATAAAACTTCCCCCAGACAAGTAAATATATTTTTAATTACATTTATATAAAATAGTTCTTGGAATTTATGGAAAAGTTCACCTTTGAAAACAATAAACGTTAGTTTTGTGAGTTGCAGTGGTATTCAACATTGAAAAGCATCAATAGGGTTAAAAATATGAAACAATTAATCCTTTTTTCTAGAATTATATTTCTTAAGCTTTACACACTAAAACTGCCCCCAGACGAGTAAATATATAATAAATTATATTTAGACATTTTAACTAACAATTTTCTCCCCCTTTTAATTGCCTGACAGAGATTAAAATATTACCTGAATGTTAGTATAAAGTAAAAATATCCAGCAAAATTGTTAAGGAAACATCCCAGCTTGATATTTTGTATCCCTGTCCATGCTGTATCGTTTTGATTCTTCCAAACGCAGCGTGGTTGACAATCGATTTCTTCTAGGTCAACCAGTAAACTCAGATTGATTGTGTCATTTATAAGCTTTATATGAACACGCGTAGGTCACCCTACGTTGTACCTGTACTATCTGATTCAATAAAATTAGACAATGTTTTAAGAGCTCCACTAGACGATTATGTTTAAAAGCATTAATCTTAGTTATTTCCTATCTGCATTAAATCTAAATATTCAAAAAATAATGGTAGAATTACATTAGTGCGAGTAAACTAGCGGCTAATAGTGATCCACGACTTGACTCCCGAGGCTCTGATGCCGTACTGACAGGGTTACGTGCATTTACTAGTTATGTTTTAAAATCTCCTGTGATATCAGCAAACACAATTCCGTTTTCCATTACTGGAACCTAAATAAATATACGACCGCAAGTCGTTTCTCGTTACGTCTCCTTTGACGTCATCAATGTATTGCCTCAGTTTGTTTCTCCATAAACACCTCCAGGGTGTTGGTAAAGGTAGTACCTGTGTCTGGTACCTGTGGTCGTGGGCTAACTTCCAACACAGTATCAGTGAGAACAGGACGGAAATTATTAATGGAGGATATTATTAAGAATATGTAATAAAAAGACAGATTCCATGAGGTTAGTATATCTATGAATTCAACTATAGAAATGTTCTATAGAAACCAAAATATAATGGTTTCAATATTTAGTAATTTTTAACCGTTGTGAATCTAATTTTTATGAAAACGTAAATCCAGTATTGGCCTTAAACTTTTATATGTGGTGAAAGTAGAAGTCTTATCCTATCAGATCCAAATAATGTTAATTTAAACTTATCTTTAATAATATTGAAACATCTTTCAAGTCAGCACATTGTGCACTTGAAAGATTGGGTGCAATTAGTAGTGAAATTTAGAGTCAAATTAAACAAAATATGGAGTAACCTCTATATTTATATTACTTAAATTGCAACCGAGAATAGAATATATTTCTTTTTAATATCAACCGGTGTATCAACTAAAATATGTTCTTCTTGTCCTAATCTATTAGGACTTCAATATTAATTAAAAATTATGCTGTCTGAAAACATTTAACGCTTTTATCAAGTATTTATACTGTAAAGATCATTACGTTTAGTGTGAATTTATGGATCTATATTATTCTCTTGTCGAGGAAGTGCATATTGTATGCGGTAGATGGCAGCACACGTGACGTAACCTACATATCTCTATTAACCAACCTAATAAGGGAGGGGAGTATTACATGGTAGAAGGGCGACGACCTGCCCAAGAACTGGCCCTAGTACCATGTAATGCTCTAACCTGGGTGCGCATAACAGTTTCACTGCAGCCATTGCTGTTGGTTCTGGTAACAGTGGTGGATACATGGCAACTGTTTTAAGCACAGGCAGTCCCAATCCCTGCCAAGGTTGGTTAATAGAACTTTTTAAAGTTACATTTTAATGGATCTCATATACATTTTCTTCATTACATATTTTCTGTTTGTAATTACACCACTACAATATTATCTATGCTAAGTATTAGTTAATAATCGAACCATTATATTTTGATTATTAATATGATTAGACTAAACGAAAGTGTATATATCAAAGTAGACACACTCAAAGGAAGAGAAAAACGTTGCTACTACAGTTTTACTCAAAGCTTAATACTTGTAACACTATTTTATGAGGTATTATAAATAAAGCAGGATACTGATTAGTGTCATTTTTGTGATTCGAGGGTTTTGTTCTGATTATTTTCAGGTGACTTCGGTCCTGCGTTGACTTGACGTCCCTTCTTTGACATTATCACGTAACACTTCCCCACGTGTGTTGCAAAACACGCAAAGTATGAATGTTGGTTGAATGAAAAAAAAAATTGAAAGTGTGCGTGCGTGTAGAACTACATAATTAACTACAACAATAATTCTCCACTACACAAAATATTAAGGTAACTAAATTTATCTGCTAATATTAGACTTAAGTTTACATATTGGTTCCATGAATATACTTAGTATTAAACCTATTTATTTAATTAACGTATATTTCTATAATTATATTGGTTTTGGGAACTCTGTGGTTTATCAAGATACACTACCACACGGTGTCTTTTGTTATTGTTACATGGTGATGCGGCCAATGCGGCAGGAAGTCGCCCCACTCACACCAATACACACACGACACATACACTAGGTAATGTATTGTTGTATTTAAAATATTTAAATCAATTTGGTTCAAACTGTTGTTTCAGAATGGCATACTTATATTAATTGGTTTAGTATATGTTTACATGATAATAGTTAATAATTTTAATATAACTAAAATTACTCATGACAGTAGTAATAATTTGGTAAATTATATTGTAATATAAATGTGAATCACTAACATAAATGAATCGCACAGTCTTCACTTGAAACCAAATTACTTGCTTGGTTTATCTTATTCCCTAATAACGTATACAGTACATGAAAGTATTGTAAAATCGCAGTGATTCAATTTGCAAGTTTTTTCTAATTCCTATTTTGGGATTCTCTTCAGTTTCAAATTAGGGCTAAAAAAAAGTGTGTTAGTTTCTGTCTTACAATAATAGTGTATGTGTGTGCGCGTTTGCAAACTTGTTACAAGAAATCATGGGGACCCGGAAAGTTAAATCACAATAGAAAGTATGCTATATTTTATATATATATATATATATATATATATATATATATATATATATATATATATATATATATATATATTTCCATGCACACTATCAGATTAATCGTATTCTTAGAAAAATCTAGATAGCACACAATATACCACAGCAAAGCTGGCACTTTGTTTCTAATTAGGATACTATGCTTTGCAAATAAAGTGTTAATTTCATATAATAAAAATGTTTGAACGGAATCCGGAATTTTCGCACAATTTCCAACTTACGTTTCTGTCTGCATTTTAACGAGTGCAGCACTTGAGTCTGATAGTACAAAATTTTATATCTTACTATTGGTGTATATGGTAATTATTCTAGAGCCTTAAAACATATTAGCATAGTCAACAAAGCTGAAATTTATAAATATAAAATTACCTTCAAGCTTTATTTGTTATTACTGCATATTTGAAATTAAAACATTAAGTAGCCATTAATTTCAATAAATTTATGTAATAAACAATTATGTCTCGTCATTGGAATTTTTAACCACAGATCATGGAAGTAAACGTTTAAACTTGTACTCACACAATGTTACTCGAAATCATAGGCTTTAGTCCAGATATGTAATTTATATTTCCAAAATATGAACGGTCACATTTTCGAAATCCTGATGTGATTACAAAACATAAATGGGTATATATTGGAAGATATTTTAATTAGACTATTTCCATAAACGAGAAATTCTGCCGTTTAACAAATGTTCGATTAAATAACATTGTTTAAAACTCATCCAAGCTATATGCTATTGTCAAGATGTCGATTAAAATAAATACGTGTCTATTTAATCTATCTAACTGGTAATTCCATTAAAAAGGAATAATGTTCAAAATTAATAGACGTGAACCGAAATTTCTATCTAAGTTAATATGGGAGGGGGTTATTCCATGGTAGAAGGGTGACGACCTGCCCAAGGACAGGCCCGAGTACAGTTCGAGGACTTTAGCTGTGCGCGTGACCTGGAGTGTGTGGTGATGGGCGGGGGGGGGTGGCGGGTAGCATTATGCGCTGTGTCCCGAAAACAATTTCCTTTGACTCATGGTTAAAACCCTCCTTTCAGGAATCGTATTGGCCCAAATAACTCATCGCACTCGCCACAATCAGTCTGTTTTGTGACAGTGCTGAGTGTAGCTTGTGCTTCGCTTTTACCGATAATGTCTGTTTGAGTTAAAGTCAAAAGTCAAAAGCCTATTCATAGTCAGGCTCGCGAAATTGTGAGTAATGTTTATACATTTAAGGAAGGAAGAGGCAGACCATCAAACTTAAAAATTCCATTGTCAAAGGCTCGCCAAAGAACTGCTGCAGCAACTGGAGTGTCAGAGCGAGTTGTGACTAAAATAAACAGTTTAACTTAAACAAGTTGAAGGTTAGTAACATAGGTGAGGCAAGTTTTACTACACCAAACAAAAATCGTCAACGACGTAGAATAGTTGACAATTTCCATGTTGAAAAACATCGAATACCGACTGCAAAACTTTTGAGGGAGGCGCTAGGGGACAAAATATCTTTCCAGGGTTGTGAGAAAAGTTTTAGGTGGGTATTAAAAGGACCTGGAATTTACTTGGAGAAGGACGGCAAACAATAGGAAATTATTAATTGAAAAGCCAGAAATCCGAGAGAAGAGGATAACATACTTGAGAGCGTTGAAAAATTACAGGGAGCAAGGACGCCCCATAATTTAATTTAGACGAATATTATATACTATTGTCCTCACGTATCTAACCAAACTTGGTCAAATGGCTCAAATGAAGGGTTTACACGTGCCGATTTCCAAGGCGAGAGACTAATAATTATCCATGCGGATGGAGAGAAAGGGTTCTTGCCCAATGCTTTTACATGTTGGAAAAGCAAGCAACCATAGTGGAGACTACCACGACAATGTGTGAATGGGGACATTTTTATGAAGTGGATAAAGGAAAAAGTGTTACCGAATTTAGAACCAAATTCAGTACCTACTAGTATTCGATAACGCGCCCTACCATAACATACAAATTGATAAAGCTCCTACTTCAAAAAGTAGGAAGCAAGATATGAAGGTGTGGCTTTCAAAAAACGGAATACCATTCTGCGACGATATCCTTTTATCCTGAAATCTACAAAACTTGTGCAGCTATATAAACCAAGGCATGTCCGGTACGCCTTGGACGAAACTATTCAACTACAGGGTCATGACATCTTACGACTTCCGCCCTACCACCCAGACTCAATCCCATTGAGTTAATTTGGGTGAAGTCAACATCATGTGGTTATGAGATATACATCTTTCACTATGTATCAAGCTAAAGCTCTATGCGAAGACAAGATATCAAGTATGGGCGCAGAAGAGTGGTCAGTAAAGTGCAAGCACGTAGAGAAAATCGAAAGGGACTATGCAGCCGCAAAACCCCAGATTGACAATATTATAGAATCCCTTATTATATCAGTTGGTTCTGATACAGACAGCAGTGACAGTTTACCCAGAAGAGGAGGACAACTTGAGTGGAATTGAAGAACTCCAATGAAAAAACAATCATTGTAAGTAACATTTGTTATTAGAAAATTATATTCTAAGCATTAAATATTATTGAAGTGATTGTAAATTGAATAATAAGAGAATACCAAATAATAACAATAATAGGACTTATCCTTGTTTTTCAGTTGTTATATTGTTGTTTAACGTGTTTTTTTTGAAAAATAACGTAATGTGTGAATAATAATCGGCAAATCGAAATCGTGAGTTTAAAGTCGTTTAAGAGATTTCTTGCGCCTTCATCTCAGCGGCTAGCACGTAAACGCAACCCGCCACACAGATAACGTTCGTTTTTTTTTGAAAGGGTAGTATTAGGGCTGTACGAGCACAGCTAAATTCCTCCAACTGTACCATGGAATGCTCTAACCTGGGTGCCCATAACAGTTTCACTGCAGCCATTGCTGTTGGTTCTAGTAACAGTGGTGAATGCACGGCTACTGTTTTAAGCACAGGCAGTCCCAATCCCTGCCAAGATTGGTCTTTTAAAATTTAAAAATAGTATTTTTATTTTAAAATGTATATCTTAAAAGACAGGTTTTACTAAACCTTTAATGTTAACATTGTTTTTTAAAGTATGTGTAGGAACAGCTAAAACTAATTATTTATATAGCTATGGTGGGAAGTGTCGATTCAATTTGAATGTGAGTTTAGCTCCAGTTCACTGTCCTCTGAAGTGCAGCTCCTGAAATCCGATGCTGAAATCCTGGAATGGAGTCATGGTTGTCTGAAGGGATACAAAAATATTCGCCGACGAAAAAGCTCAACGTACTCTTTGCATTCGTTTTTGACGAAAAAATGTAGTGCAATCCGGATGAAGAGGCATTCTCATTGTCTCATCAAGCGCTCATTTGAGTGCACTACACGTTGGAGAGGGATTATTGATTACATCTTTAAAATATTAAGTTGACTTTACATTGTAAATAACTCTTAACAATGTAGCAAATATGGCTACTTTCGTCCCAAAATTACACAGAGACACCAATTTTTGCATCACAATTGCGTTATTATAAAGCTAAGGAATTTGACTTTTGGATTCCTCCACACTGAGCTATAATATTTAATAAGTACTACTATATTGCAAGGATGTTAGAGCTAGTATACTAATATTTAATAATAAATACTATAATATTGCAGGGATATTAGAGATAGAGTACAGGTACTTATATCAAATGTTCCATTCTCCGCCTTAACAGTCCTGACAAAATGCAATTTATTTTTCTATTTTAAATTGTATCAGGAAGTTACAATATATTTACACCCTTCTCTACTTTTCTGACGGAGATTATTATACGTATCCGATACGTATTGATATTGTTTACGTATCCTACAGTTAATTTTAAGAGTTAAAAACCAAATTATCGTTAAGCATATTTTACTCTTTTGCCATCCTCTTTGAATTCCGCCAACCAAAGTGGCTGAGGGTCGCTTAATTTGTAGGAAGTAATCCTGTATGAATTACTATAAAACTATGGAATATAAAAGTATTATCATCATTAAAGGTGCACTATTACTATATAGGTATAGTGCAAATATTATTGTTCTTATCTCCATGTGTGTACAGCTAAGGGTTTGTAAGTATTGTGAGTTGTGGGAGGAGTCTATGCGCGTGTTACGATCAAACTTAAAATTTATTCTGCTGCGGCCAAAAACAACAATTCCCTTGAGAAATCGCTGTGTAAATTGAGATTCCGACAGGCTAAAATATATTCATCGGATCCAGAGGAATTAATTCCAGAAGAAGGGACGTAGAAATTCTTTCTGGGCAGTTGAAACATTGGTACGCCAACAAATCTGTTTCATTGTAGTATTTGACAGATTTAGATCAATGTTTCAAATATATCACTAATTTTGAGATCATCTTTTTAGTAAAATTATGTGTAATTAATTTATATTGTGTACAATTCTGGCAAAATATTTATTTTATTAAACATGAGGTACTTTTGTATATGTGTAAAATTTCAAGATTTATTCTATATTTGTTTATGTATAGCCAATATTATTTAAATGGCCAGCATATTTTAATCTTCATGATGTTTTCAGTGCATTTATATAAGTTAATTTAAAGGATCGGCCGGGTTGTCCTAAACAGAGATTTTGGCATGCGTTGAATATTTTATTTTGTTCAATAGACAATATTTAAAATAAATTTTAAATTTTAATTTATGAAAAGTTCATTTAAGTTTAAACCTTTAAGTTCATTGTATATTATAAGGCCAAGGTTACTATAAGATTTGAGTTTTAAGTCAGACCCTTATAATTTACTTCTGTCTAAGATATTTCAAATGCCCTAGTTAAGGTTTTGTCTTTTTATAACGAGGAAATAACTTTAAACATACTTAAATATGACTGAAAAGATACTGCAGTCAAAAAGTGTCTATTCCAGCTGTTTAAATTAATTTTCCTTCTCATTTAATGACGGTTCTATAAGTGAAATTACATTATTGAACCGACTAGGAAAATATATGTATTACTGGTTGTTGGAAACCAGCTAACATCAAAAGCGTCCACTTCTGGTTATCTGGCTTATTTTAAAATTACAATTATAAAATTAATTGTAATTTTATTACTCCTTTTCATCAAATATATACATATGTGGGCTTAAATGACTACTTCGATAAAAAATTATCTACTTCAGTTGCTTGCGTTTTCCTTCCGATACAAGGGGAATAATAAAATATCCTTCAATTCAAAATAATTGTTTATAAAGTTTTGCCATATTTAAATCTTGTATTTTTTGTATTGCAGTTTGAGAAGGAAATTCCTTGTTGAGTTATTTTTAGTTTATGCCTCTGTTTTTTTAAGACAGTAAAAATATCATATGCAATGTCAAAGAAGCCAACTAATTTTGAATATCTCATGTATACAAATTAACAGCTTTGTTCATTATGATGGATTTTATAACTGCTTATCATATTGCTATCACATTCATGGTATAAATTCTTCACTTCTGCAATTTGTTGTAAAACTTGGAAATTAATATCGTCTATGCAATCTGCACTACACTACTGATAAAAACTATACGATTAATATTTTCTTTAATTCTAAATCTTAATATATTGTTACGTCTCTTTCGTGAACTTCTGCTGAAAGTGTTACGAGCTCTTTAATTTCAGTTAAATTTGGATTATGTTGCGTGAATATTACTATCATTTTTTTAATCCAAAAAAAATCTGGGTAACATTTCTATTTTTCTTTTCAGGAAAGAATTTCTCGTAGTCCAAACAACATTTTGAAAATTAATTTCCCGAATTTACTTTTTTATATGCGAATGTTCAACTTAGCGCTATACTTAGTGCAGAGTCTGAGATCTGACGCTGCCACAGACTGGTCTCCAAGAATCAAGAATCTATATATGTCTGATGAAATGGAGCTAAACTCACAATTTTCATTGCATCAACTTGTCACAACAGTTCTATATTATATACAGAACATTTTGATAGCAATTTTTTTCTCAACAAGTATCTGACTCTGGGGCCGGAGATGGAAAATTAAGGAACATATGAGAATCATTGCATTGTTACAAACTATCTATAGAAACTAATTTTAAAATTTACTTAGTATTAAGAAGTTTTCACCCGAGATGAAATTTATCAGGGGTCAACATTTCACTGATTTTACGAAACTAAATTATTCTCTTGTCAATGCATATTGTCTGCGGTAGATTGCAGCACATGTGACTTAAGCTAAATATCTCAAATAATCAACCTAATAACGGAGGGGAGTATTGCATGGTAGAAGGGCAACGACTTGTCCAAGAACTGGCTCTAATACCACGGCATGCTCTAACCTGGGTACGCATAACAGTGTCACTGTAACCATTGCTGTTGGTTACAGTAAAAGTGATAATTCACGGCAACTGTTTTAAGCACAAGCTGTCTCAGTCCCTGCCAAGGTTGGCCATTTAAGATTTTTAAAGTTATATTTTAATAAATCTCATTCAAATGTTCTTCGCGATATATTTTCCGGAAAGGTGTTTGGAAATTTCACAATTATAAATGTTACGAGAGTAACATACCAACTAGTAAAGAGGTTAAAGTTTATTTCCATGGTCCAAAATTGCTAAACAAACACGTTGAAATAGTTAAGTCTAGCAAAGTGAAATCCCTTAAAAACAAAGTTGGACTGTAATTTAAGAGTTTTCAGACTTGACGAAATGTTCATATGTAAATAGCCGTTGAAACAATAACATCCGAAAATGATAAGGTTGATTAAAGCCATTTTTGGATCATACAATATAGTTTTAAATTATTTTTATATTTTTAAATTTTATATACTCTAAGATAAATTTGCTGGATAAAAAAAATATAAAAACACATTTTTTATCACTTTACGTAAAGTTTTCTTTTTTAAATTAGCGAATTTATGAAATTTCTTATCGGCCCCATATAAAAACGTCCCATAAGAAATTGTGACATTTTTGTAGATTGTACAGTTTACATACTCACTGAATAACAATTTTGTATTAAAATGAGTGGTAGTTTCGTTAATTATAAATATAACTTCCTGAAGTCATATATTAATAACAGATTTGTCACATTCTAAAATGTACATTGGGTGGATTTGTGTACAACGCAGTAAATAAAATTCATATTTACTACAGGAAAAACTTTAGTTTCTATTGATAACATAATAATATGATTGATCCCAATCAATGTGAGATGTGATAATTGTTCACTTTGATAGAAATCAACCATTTACCCCTGTTCCTGTAATTGGAATATCCTCCTGTGTCGGGCAAGACGGCAGCAGCATTACTGAGATCCACTCAAATGCCAAGTGGCTAAACAGCCTCAGATTATTGAGGCTGAGATCCTCGTACCTTCAAGTACAGATAAATACTCTAGAAGACAATGGCTCTGTGGCTAGACAATGACCGAAGAGTTTCACCCCGGCCTCTATTACTTGTACTTAAGTCTATTAGGCACATTTCATCATTTCGTAAATGGGAAACGCCCCTATTCCGCGTCTATAAGATAGTTATACAAGACTCTCCAGAGTTATTTTATTTTATAATGCTCTAATAAGATTCAACTGAACTTTAATCTTCAATTGAATTCAAAGTGTTTATGTCTCTATGTCACATTAAATTCTGTATGTCCGCACAAATATTTCAAACACGAACTGATTTATAGACTGACGTTCAACATGAAACTTTGTTTCTACACTTAGGTCAATGATGTTTCGTGCCCAATCGTGGAAATATTTTGCTAAAAGTCGTTGCTGTCCAGCACTCAGTACCATGACACAGGTTCTCTTACGTACACACAGAAATGAATGTCTTCTTTTGTGTATGTTTAGCTGCCTGTAGAGTTGAAATATTGTTACCTCAGCGTAATGTGTTACGCAACACGTTGAGTGTCGTAGGCTACTTGGGTCTTACACAATACATAACAATGTACCTGCCGTGCTAGATTGCGTAATGTTTGGTTACCTCAAAGATATTTTTATGTAACCAAGCCTGGGAGCTCTTTTGATGTAAGCTAAGCTTTTGCCATATCTTAGACTAATACAAACGCCAATCGACAACAGTACCAAAGTGGTTGTTGCCTGGTGAACGCGATCAACCAAAGCTCTTTCGAATTTAGTATTAGCCATGATCTCAAACCCATCCTACTTAGACAAAGATATATACCGAATTTCATGTCGCAAGAATCTCCTTACTAAGTAATCAACTTTTGTTAAAAGGGCGTAAGTCAATTTTTTTTCGAAACTGAGTTATATGTGGATTTATTATGTTAGATGATAGACACATAGATTTTTTTAAAAGGGCGTTTTGAAGTGCTACCATAACAGCACAATAAATAGCTGAAATTTGTGGTTTTTGTTTAAAGGGCGTAAGTCAATTCTTGTTTTTTGTTAAAAGGGCGTGAGTCAGCTGGAAATGCCACAACAGCTGTGCTTAGAGTTGACTCCCGCCCTTTTAACAAAAACTAGTTGCTCTCTTTGCAGTCTTGTACTAGATTCTGACTGTGCAATAAGTAACATAACTTCACTTTGTTGGTTAGTTCATTGTGTATTGTAAACATTTTTTGAATTTAGCGTTTGCATTTTATATTATAGAAGAGATTATAATTGGAAGTCCTAGGAAGAGAAAAGGTCGCAATGACTTTGATTATGCAAGGACTAAAATCAAACAGGCTAGACTAAAAGGACAAGCCTATGTGAACCATTTCAGTAATCCAGTAGCAGCAAAACATCCCGGATTTTACTGCAGGTTTGTTTCTAATTTAATTCATATCTAATTAAACTTATCTTAATATTTGTCCAATATCCTTTTATGCATGCATACATAGATACTAGATACATAGATAGTATTTACAGTCATTGCCGGTGCTCAAACAAATCATAAACTTAAAATTGTTTACTATCTCATCTAGGCTCTAACAAACTTAACCACTCTTGCATTGGCTAGATGTAATTCATGGTATTTATTTAACCTAAACATAGCTTATTTAAAACACAACTAACTATATTATGTACAAAGAAATACCCTGTTATACAAAATTGCCATTATGTAGTGTCAAACGTAAGATTTATAATAGCCTAATCGTTGTTTTATTTTCTGATGCTCCAAGAAGTGCCTACAATCGATGGGGGAAGAAAACTGTCTCGAAATTTTCTCCAAGTTTTCCAATATGACATCACAAAATGAACAGGACTTATTCCTACAAGGACTCATTGATGTTATTGATGTCCAGCAACGGCGACCCAGAGACAATGTAGACAACAATGGTCCAAAAACAGCCTCTTTCAAGATTCATGTAATGGTGGGAACTGATCGAAAGGAGGTATGTTTCAACGCTTTTTTATCAGTATGTTCAATAAGTGAAAAGAGAGTCAGACGAATACGGAAGCTCAAGCTCATGGGAAAGACTCCTGAGGATATGAGAGGAAAAGGTATTACATATTCCTTGCCACAGGAGGTTCAATATGCAGTTAGTTTCACATAAAGTCATTTCCCTTGAAGTGCTCACACTATAGTGGCAAAATAATGTACTATTTATCACCTGAGCTCAATCTGAAGCGTATGTAGAAACTGTTTTGTGAGGTAAACCTTACTCTAAAAGTCAGCAAATCCTTTTATTGGAAGTTTTACCGTGACAATCTTAACTATAGATTTGGGCGCCCGCAGGTGGATGTCTGTTTTGGCTTGAAAAATAAAATTAGATCACCTCACCTCAACCCGGTTGCTAAACGGGCAGCTGAAGCTGAGCTTGCCGTTCACACTAGAAAAAGTAAAATATTCTTCTCAGCTCTACAGCATGAGTCATCTAAAGCATGCTAAAGCAGAAACTCATGTTCTATCATTGGTGTTTGACTATATGAAGGCAATGTCTCTGCCAAAAATGCCAGTACAAGAACTTTACTATCTACAACAGCTCTTTGTAAATGTTGATATGATCGCATATAAACCCTAAACGAGGTTTCAGACCACATAAAATACAATACTTCAAGATTTGATAAGTTTAAAGTTTGTGAAATTTTATCTTCTGATATTTTGGACTTCAAAAATTGGGCCAAAGTCCACTACAAAAAATCTTGTATTTCAGATGAGACAAAGGGGAAAAATGTCCCAAAAAAAGACAAGGTGTACTTCCAAATAAGTACCTTATTCCAGTTTGTTTATAAAACCCAAAGAAAAGGGTACATCGAAACATTTTCTTCTATAAACAGTTTGATTCCTCCTTCCACTTTTTTATGTCTAAGTCTCAGGCAGTTGTTCAACCACCAACTGTTCCAGCATATCCATCAGGAAAGTACCCATAAATAAAGTTAAAATCCTGGATATTGTGAAGATGAGTGAGTACATCCCTGACCAGAACAAAGATTACTATGAGGTGATAAGAAACTGGCCTACAACAGATGCTGAACTTGCTGACAGTGATTTTGAACCTGAGTACAGCGACAATGAAAACTAGCTGCTTTCATGTTTTCTCTTTGTACAATTTTTTTACATTGCAACATTTGTATCTTGATCAAATTGTATTAAATACTTGATGTATAGTTCATTAAAAATATATTTTAACCTCAAAACATTTATTTTTAAAGTTTTTTAACCATATTTCCACATTTACTTTTACATTTTTGTTAAAAGGGCGTTTTTTTACAAACTTTAGGATTTAATTGTATTAACCAATTTACGTAAAATTTGTTAAGTATATTGAACAATAGGTTAACTTTCAAGAAAATGGTTTTTTGGAATTTATTTTTACCAAATAAAAATATATATGGTTTTTATTAATTTCCCGAAAGTTTTAATTTGTTGACTTACGCCCTTTCAACAAAAACCGATTCTATATATAGTTATCGCACATGCGGACGGACACATTGACAGACGTACTGTCGGACCTACAACAACATGATTGCAATAAGGCCTATTGGATTCATAATAAAGTTTATACGTTTGGAGGAAAACTATTCCTTGATTAGAAATTTCTGCAATTACAAGGAAGAATATATTGTAAAAGAAAATTTAACATCCACGTAATTCCTTAAAGTTACAAAAAAAATTTAAACTATTATCTGAGAATTGTTATTTATGCTATAGTACACAACATTATATAGGGTAAAGAAAAAAGCTGTGAGCATGCAAATTTTACAAAACCCTTTGTTAAGAAATTATGTGCCAAATTAGAAGCAGTGTTCTTTGTTGCCGGAACCTGCTCCAGACCTACCCACGTGTAAACCGTTACATTCGTAATTCTTCTGTACATTTTTACTGCAATTATGTGATGGACATTTGTATGTTTCCATTTAGTAAGATTGTTTATGAAAAATTATAGTTTACATTTAAGTGAAATTAAAATATTTTTCTCATTTGTTGTTTTGAAATATTCATCTGGAGGTATCAATAACAATCTGTAGTTGTCGGATTGGGTAAATATTGAATTAATCGGGCTCAGCAGCCAAATAAAACAATTGAGATACAACTATCAGTATGATTTATGTTAGGTTAAACCTTATGTTACCTAACAATACATATCTTCATTTCCATGAAAACGATTCCGGGGATTACAAGTTTTCAAGGTTTAGTTGTAGAAGCTTAGTATGAGGTAAATTTGTGATTAGACTACTATTAAAAAAGGATTATAACTAGTGCATGTTTAATCAGATGTAGACTACTGTTTGTATTCTCAAGGGACTACAAGGTCATCCAAAACTCTTAAAAATGGTAAATAAAAATGTTATATTTGTTTCCTCGCTCTTAGATATCGTTATGTACATTATAAACACTGTTTTATAGACGACTGTAAGGTATTGAAAGTGTTGCTGTGTATTGCAAATGGTTCTGTCCATCAGTACAAATCAAACACGACATCATCAGTGCGACATCGGAACACAATCAGTTCCAGCGGGACGCAAGAGTTACGTGAACGTGATCACTTACATGTAAAAAAACTACGTTGTGAAATACTCAGATAGAGCTTATGCATAAGTAATCCAGTTTAATTGACAGATAAGAATGGAAAGTTGGTACATTTTAATGCTCATACACTGTATACAATATTGTTAATTAAGAGCTAAGAGTGTAGCATTACTTGTTATCGTATATTGTATCGCTTCTACTAGAGCGCATGTTTATTATAAATAAATAAATATATATATATATATATATATATATATATATATATATATATATATATATATATATAATATATATATTTAGCAATATATATAAATATATATATATTTAGCAATATATATATATATATATTTAGCAATATATATAAATATATATATATATATATATATATATATATATATATAAGTATGTATGTATTACTGTACGAAATAGCTGTTTTCATTGCGCTATGTTTAAAAATAATGATGTGCTTCATAGAAAATATATTTCTAAACTTTAATAATATGCATTTAGTGACAGGTAAAGTAGTAATAATAATTTCAGTTTCCTTATTGAAAAATAAACTTTATGCTACATACTAAGAATTACAGATCCCTTCCGAGCATCTAAATTATGATCTTGTTTGAGCCACCCATCATATATAGGTATTATGAAGGATCGATAAATCCCACAACCACATGAGCAGAATATGCGTGTCTTCTAACCGCTGTTGATCTCCAACGTGAAATTATTGTCCCTTCCTAGAATTTTTCACTATATTTTGTTATTTAGGTCAGTAAGGTTTACAGTGATCCCCACTTATGGTTTGATCAAATATACGTTGCATCAGTCAGTTAAAACATTGAATTAAATATAGCTTTCCCGGAAACATACGTAGATCCTCCTCCTATAATAAAACCAGACATAGAATTTGCTAACTGCTATTAAAAACACTAACATGTGGTGATATTTATAAATATTATGTTAATTAATAGATATATCCGTGGTTATCTAGGAATCAGTAATTTATACAGAGATCTTTACCCAATCTGTGATCAAATATGTAGTGTAGCTTAGCAGCTCGTGTATTGTTTCATTATAAGATCTTAAATTTACAGTGTTTAAATCATGGTCCATGGTACTAACAGAAACTTGTACGCAGTATAGATCAAACAGATGCATTTTAAGTGATGGTCCAAGACAATCCATGGGCCTCAGCTTCGAGCTATCGTAACTTTATAAATTGGTCTTATGGATAACTTAAAGCGTATCCTGGCAAGGAAAAAATTAAAGAGTAAATAAATTTGTAAATACGCATCTCACACCTGGGCCAATCAAGTGAAATAGTTTTAGATGCAGCGTCAAGCGGCGCACCCACTTAAAACAAATTTTTATCGTAATTGTTTTAGAGATCATGAAGTGTTTTCAAGAATGATTATGAAAAAATAATTTAAATATTTATCATTACTAAATCATACATTCGCAAAGTGAGGTTTAATTGGCTAGGATTTTGCAGTATTTTGTATGTTATTTTATAACTTACCTGAACCATTATTGCCACCAATAATATATACCTGCTTCTCTGCAAAGTTTTTAAAATTTTAATCGAGACACTAAATTATTATTGGACAGGTACACTATTTAATACAATTTTGTACAAATTTTAAGCAAAACACTATTTAAAACCGAATGAAAAAATACAGGTCCAAACAGTTCCTCACTGAACGACCAACCACTCAGAACTGACCAGAGGCCAATATTAAATAGGGATTGTTATGTCTACAAAGTATGAGACAGTAATAGGGTTTTGTTATGGATTCATACTAGAAGAAATACCAAAAAACACACAGTGATAATAAGTTAATTGGACATTTGTAATCTGTTTGACACTTTTTTCTCGTAGGATAATTTTTAAAAATTGGCAGCTAAAGCGGGCCTTCAAAACACATTTTCTCGGTCATTTATTAGGGATCTTCTAAAATATTATTGACTTCGATATTAAAGAGAGACATTTTTCGCGGAGCATAATAAGAAGCAACTAAATGTTACGCCAAAAAGTAAAGGAATCATTCTGCACACGCAGTTGTGAGATATGTTGTCCCTTTATAATATTTAGATATGATGGATGGCCTAAACAAGATCATTGTTTAGACGCTTGTGTGAGATCTACAATTCGTAGTATACATCATAACATTTCTTTACCAATATACCATTTTCATGCTTACTGAGTATTTGGTTATTACTTTACATAACATATTCAATAAGTATAAAATATGTTTTCAGTATAATTTTTAATATTTTTTACAGTTTAAAAGTTAGTGTCTGCGTTGGTTTTACAGTAAGTAGTTTAATTTTATATGATTTTTGTTTTCATTAAGAATACTAATTTATTACTTAATTGATAGTCACCTAGAAAATAATTAACTATTCTTATGTTAGTAATCTTGTTCTTATTCTCTTTCTATATTTAATTGTATATTTACATTAAATTGTATAAATGGCAATAGCCTTATTTAATTTCAATAAACACTGAATCGCAAAAAGTACTTGCTCCGCCGGGAGTCGAACCCGGATCTCTCACTTGCCGGGTGAATGTGCTACCATTACACCACAGAGCGCTCACTTTTTCCGATTCAATTATTTTGTATTTGGCCGTATCTGTCACATATGATTTTAAATAAGCAAACTAACATATGATCGGAAGACCAAATACCTGTCAAACGACTTTTATTTACATTAAATTGTATAAATGGCAATAGCCTTATTTAATTTCAATAAACACTGAATCGCAAAAAGTACTTGCTCCGCCGGGAGTCGAACCCGGATCTCTCACTTGCCGGGTGAATGTGCTACCATTACACCACAGAGCGCTCACTTTTTCCGATTCAATTATTTTGTATTTGGCCGTATCTGTCACATATGAGTCGTTTGACAGGTATTTGGTCTTCCGATCATATGTTAGTTTGCTTATTTAAACTCATATGTGACAGATACGGCCAAATACAAAATAATTGAATCGGAAAAAGTGAGCGCTCTGTGGTGTAAATGGTAGCACATTCACCCGGCAAGTGAGAGATCCGGGTTCGACTCCCGGCGGAGCAAGTACTTTTTGCGATTCAGTGTTTATTGAAATTAAATAAGGCTATTGCCATTTATACAATTTAATGTAAATAAAAGTCGTTTGACAGGTATTTGGTCTTCCGATCATATGTTAGTTTGCTTATTTAAACTCATATGTGACAGATACGGCCAAATACAAAATAATTGAATCGGAAAAAGTGAGCGCTCTGTGGTGTAATGGTAGCACATTCACCCGGCAAGTGAGAGATCCGGGTTCGACTCCCGGCGGAGCAAGTACTTTTTGCGATTCAGTGTTAATTGTATATTTAGAAATAAAGTGTTTTAACGTATAATTTATTGAATGGTATTAGTTGAAACTATTTTATCGACGATAACTTTAGTTTTTATTGAGATTCTTTAATGGTATAATATGAAATGTATACCTTTTTTACCCTATAGATGTATTTTTCTAAATAGTATATACCAATTACAATACATAAAAAAGTTTTAATATGCTACTAATAAAATATGGACAATTGCGTAAAAATTCAAATTGTCTATCAAGTATATCCTTGCAAAGTTGTGGTTTAATATGACCTAATTGTTGAAGCTCAATAAATTTTTTTAATCAATTTTAATAAAGAATTTTATTGAAACATTAGAATTTAAAAATTGTAAACCGAAGCAATGTTTAAGAATTTTTTACTACGTGATGAATGTTATTTTATTCTAATAAGAATTCTGACTTACGTATGTTTTATACCTTAGAATTGTTATATATATATATATATTTGTATTCTTCAATTGTATCGACGAAACTGAGTAATACATGGTAATAAACAAAATTTTGATCGCTTTTTTAGCAATTTGCAATCTGTAATTTGTACCTCGTAAACGCAATCTCTTCCTGTTAAAACAATGTTGCAACACGTAGTTATTACCGTATTACATTATATAACTCTTTAATGCCTGAAATACTTTTAATATATGTATTTAAAAACTCATCACTGAATATCCTTAGTGTAAGTTACGCAGTGAGTATGAGGAGACTGACAATCACATAATTTTGGATTCTGGGAAGTTTGAGGCTGAGAGAAGGACTCTAGAGCCAGGTAATATGTGTGCTGTAAGTATAAGGCTGACACTGCTGGATCTCATTGAACTTACTTGGCATAGCTACTGACAACATCTGAGGTGCACAAGTAGGTTACGTGGACATACTAGGACTATTAATCATCATAAAATCCCCTCATACCCTAATAATTAAACATTAGGTAATCTGAAACCCAAAACGCTGTTATAAGGTATTTAAACTGTAAAGTTCACTACGTCACGGTGAGGATTTACGACTTATCTCTTGTCGTGTATATGCACATTGTTTACGGTAAATAGCAGCACACGTGACGTAAACCTAGATATCCCAACTATCCAACCAAATAAGGGAGGGGAGTATTACATGGTAGAAGGGCGACGACCTGCCCAAGGACTGGCCATAGTACCATGGAATGCTCTAACCTGGGTGTTTATAGCAGTGAAATTGCAGCCATTGCTGTTGGTTCTAGTAACAGTGATGAATGCACGGCAACTGTTTTAAACAAAGGCAGTCCCAATCCCTGCCAAGGTTAGTCTTTTAACATTGTCGAAGTAACGTTTTAATGGATCGCATATAAATTTCTTCATAACATATTTTCTTTGAAATTATGTAAAGTGAATTATACCCATGAATTATACACCTTAATTATACCCAGCACTGAAGCAGCACAACTTCTCCTGATTTTTAATATTAGAGACGAGGCTTGCTCTAAGACTTCACATATCTCCAAGTTCTGCCAGTATCATCATTTTGTAATCGTGTACGATTATTGGCAGACGATGACTTCTTACATAGTTTCTGTCTTACATATCGGCTGATTAGATAAATTACAATTATAGTTAGACGGGATAATAGAATTATATGGAACATGATTAATAGTACAGAAAGCTGAAGAGTGTGATGAATCTATCATGCCTGCAGGTGTTAGGTGAATCGAACAAAATTGATTGGAGCATCTGCATACCACTGTACTTCAAATCCTTACTTTCTTTTCTTCTCTTTATTTTGTTTTATGAATTCCTTCTATATTACTGAAAATGTATAGTAAATTATATATGCCAACGATCAACCTTCATCCATCATCATTTATCAACGGTTAACCCAATAATCAAAAAATATTGTTTTTGTTGAATGTATATGAAATTTGTTTATTTTAGCTTTAATGAACGTACAAATCACTTTAATTACTATTAATTTTTTCATATAACTAACATATTTCAATTTATACTAAAAAGTTTTACAATGGAACATGGTACCACTGATAGACACAATAGATAACGTAATGATAATCTATGGCTGCTATGACAGAATGTCTCTAGGATATATTAAGCCCAGCTCTTAATGTCACCTGCAGTTAATTTGCAGGGGGAAATTCACTGATTCTTGTCACTTATCAATTGATTATAAATTCCTGACAATCCTACTATGGATGCAATAGTACATCACAAAATTGCAAAACATTTCACTTACAATTAGATGTTATTTCCTATAGTAAACTGTGATGATAGAGTTGGGTAGTTATGAGATATACGTCGTTTAGCTTCTCCCAATTTTACTTTCTTGTAGTGTGGTTTTTCTGTTCTTTTTATACATATTCTCATTCAAACTCTAAATAACGATGTTGATGATTGTCTGACTTATGAATTTTTGTTTAATTTTGCTCAGAATGAAAAACGTTTTATTTATTACCTATATTAAACGTGCATGAAGTTAATAACCGTGAATGAAGTTTATGAGTCATTCTTTGGGTTTTAATGGTGGGACCTCTCTCTTGTTAAAGTAAATTACACACATTATTCTCACACAAAAAAAAAACGCTATTCCTTTTTTAACACAACTACATGCTAATCAATCTAAAAGGATCTAAACTAAGATAGCTGTGCCGATTTATAACTTGAATTCTGGTCTTGTCATCACTTAACAGGTTAATGAATACCTTAATGATAACGTGGATTCATTATTGATTAAACACGAAATATTTATAATTTATGATCGCCTGTTATCACGTTGATAATGAATCTACGTTGGGAATTTGTGAAATTCTAATTATTATTATTGACGTTCTAATGTTCATCGGATTGAAGAAAATTTTTAATTTTTATATAAACCAATAGTTAAGCCGTTTTATTATTTTGTAGAACAATCTAATGATAGTTTTTGTAACTCATGCTAATTTAATTCCAATAAACATGACATTACACATACACAACAAGGGCTATAATCAAGGAAACAACATATTTTGATTTACCATTTGGAGAGGTAGCAAGCGGACCACACCCAGCAGGGATCACTTCCGGCTGGTTTATATCGTCCAGTTAAACCCACCACTGGCCACAGCAAAAATCGATGTGTCACTTAAATCTGGGCAACCTTATGATGTCAAGGAGCGGCACATCACTAACCGCAAATGTTGAAATTCTGGGGTTCATGGGCAATTCGATAAGTCTGGTCTGCTGTGGGAGATGACTGTTGGAGTTGGTGGGCTTTGTTCCCTAAACTCAGAGATTTTTGTTAGCTTCAACAAGGGTGAGCCAACCCCTACCTACTTTGACTGGAGAGGCTGGTTTAAAGATGGCCTCCCCTTCTTTCGGGGAGATGTAGTGCCCTAATTCTTTCTCATGGATCTCGATTCTTCGTCATGCATTTATAAGCTTCTTGTCCTAAGACAAAAAAAAGCGGACCTTCAGGTTCTGCTTGCGGATAACCAGATTTGAAGATTTAGTTAAAATTCCATATTTCAGTTGACGAGTGAGTTAACTTTCACTAACTGTTGTAACCATTCACTGGGAGACAGCAATGCACATAAGTAAACGTTATATCAAGCCACTATGCAAACATGTCGAAAATTTAAAAATTGTTTTCATGAATACGAAAAACAGTGTTTCACACTAGATCAATGAGATTGATTTATATCTCCGAAATACATTACTTCAAAATTTGGATACACCGTTAATTGCGTTACTAAAAATAACGAATTATTATGTTAAAAACCCGTTATTAATAAGAAAATTTGTAATGTAAACATAGCACATTAAATTTAATACATCCTGCTGATATAAAACTTTTCAATAGAATCTCCGTGGAACACCTGTCATAAAATAAGTAAATTGTATTGATTAAAACTTTTATATCCAGCAACGCTTGGAAATTATTAACAATATTTTCTTAAATACACTACAATTCAAAAGGGTATTTATCTTTAATATAATTTTATGAGCTTGCTCCGTGTTTTCTTAAAATTAAAACTTTCTGCAGTTCCATCAGGATAGGAATTTTGTGGTATTTTATCGATCTAATTTAACGTAAAACTGTTCAATTTTTTTCATTATTTTCAAAACCTTGCTAATAGATTTTGTCCTTTTCTTTGTCGGAAATTTTAAAAGTATGCCTTGTTATTTCAGTTCTCATATGTTTAGACGTTTCGCACATACAAGAACATTTATGAAGGCTGTAATTATGTACTAAATGTATATGTTTTACATTAAGTTGAAAGAGACAAAATATATAATATGCTAAGTATATTAATTGAATCTGATCCCTCATCAGCAGGTAACGGTCAATAACAATGTTACTAGGGAACAGTAAAAGATTGTCTTAATTACTAGATATCAACAATTCTTGCATGGACCATCCGCCCGGTGTGACAAAGCTCGTCTGGGGCTGATCTCGTAACTGTGTCAAAAATATATTTGTTATTATAGGCCTAATGGCGAAAAGTTACGTAACCTATTTCTTAAAAAATCCAAATTTACTTGTCACCAAATTTGCGATCCCCATTTTCATCATTTTAAATTTACATATAATGTAAATTCAATGCAAAGTAAATTCAATAAAACAATCCTGTAAAAAATAGTTCCACAAACATTTCATATTCCATAATCTTTTCTTATAACTCACAATAAACTAAATTGAGTCACAAATGGTTGTTTTAATGATTACCTTAACAGAGAATAATTTATACCCAGTTACCATAAAAACACAATAAAAATCATAATATTTTCAAAAAGGTTTCAAAGCAGCAGCTTACTGATTCATTGGGCTTTTAGTTGATACGGACGAAGTTAGCAGTGTTCACGTTCGTTCTTCTTCGGACCTGTGGCGTTGACATCACGCCTGAGCCTCTATCCTCTCTTCTGCAATATTCTTCGAAACGGATAAGTCAAAACATCTCAATTTTATTGAATACAATTCACGTAGATGTTGTCTTGCATGTATGGCTTTGTATGTTGTCCGAATATTGATTTTACACAATTATTCCTGTAGTTTAGATTGTAGCAACTTTGCTTATTGCATGTAGAACAGCAGAACTACTATAAGATACTTATTTAACTGTATATTTAGCTGTATGTAATTACTGTATGGACTCCAGCCACTACGCCACATGCTTGCCCGTTCTTGTCTAACGTTGGTGCAGTAAAATTGATTAAATAATTTCAAATATTAAAATATTTATCTTTACTATTGACTGCTTTAAATATAATTATAAACGCATTTGTAGCATTCATCATAATTCAGCATTTACAAGTATTTAAAGTGTTTGCTACCAGAACCTGTTTATCTGTATTATAATTACTTCATAAAATATTTCATCTCTTGTTTATTGTTTTACGTGGTATATGTCCAGGAGCCCAGGGCTCATTATTATTGTTTAAGTACCCAACCTAGTTCTTAGAAATGATAGAGAAGTTTATATTAAGAAAGAAATTATTCGTCAGTTTTGCGTGTTGTAGAGGAGGTCAAAAGGGAAGGGTATGAAAAGTGTTTAAAATATGAAATAACACTGTTTTCTCAAATCATATTTCTTTAGCTTTAAACTTAAAACTGACCGCAGACGAATAAATATGTTTTAATCATATACAGACCTTTAAAGTTATGGCTTTTTCAATTATTTGTTTATATGACAGTATCATTACTATCATTTAATTATTTAAAAGCCGGTGTTAAATACGTAATTACAAGGAAAAAAAAACTAAGGAAAGATTATTGTTTGATATTTTTAACTCTTCCGATACTTCCCTATTTTAGCTTCCACCAAAAGTAGCGTGTTGGACGATCTATTTATTCCAGGCCAAATACTAAACTCAGATTGATTAGGTGTTATTGATAAGTTTTATATCAACAGGCAAAGCTCAACTTGCATTGTAACTGTACTAATAGACAGTGTTAGAAGTGCTGTACTTGATGTTTACGTTTACAAGCATTACTGGTAGAACGTTCCTATCTGGATAAAATCTACATTTACAGAAGATTAAAAGCGATAACAGAATTTCATGCGAAATAAAGCAAGACCCAAACAATAAAAGTTAATTTTGCCAATAAATCTTATATTAATTGGGATCTTTTCAAGAAAATATGAAACCAACTGACTTTTTTTAACCATGAAATGTAAATTTCTCATTCTTGTACCGTGATATTTTATTAGCAAATGCTTATTATGTTCTGACTATTAAATTTGAATTATGTTTCAGGCTACAATGCTACTCATCCTAAACATGAGAAGAACCAGTACCGTAAGTATTTGGGACATAACAAGTGTTTAATGCCATTCTGAAACTGCTATTTTAGTCAAACTTTCTAGGTTTTAGAATATTCCTTTTAAAAGTATTAGTAAATTGACAGCCAAAGGATTTGTTTTATATTTGAGATTCGAGAGTTTTGTTCTAACTATTTTCAGGTTGCCTCGGTCCTGCGTTGACTCGACGTCCTCTCTGTGACACTTCTCATCATATAACACTTCTTCACGTGTGTTGCAAAACACGCAAAGTATGAAAGTTGGTTGTATGGAAAAGTGTGAAAGTATGCGTGCGTGTAGAACTACATTTAACTACAGCAATAATTCTCCACTACACAACATATTAAGGTACACAATTTATCTGCTTTTATTAGACTTAAGTTTAAATATTTGTCCCATGAATACACTTAATATTATTAATATTTATTTAATTAAGGTATATTACTATAATTATATGTATTTTTAGAACTTTGTGGTTTAAAATGATACATTATTATATGCTGTTTTTACTGACTGTCACAGAGTGATGTCGTCAATGTGGCAGGAGGCCGCCCCACTCACACTAATACACACACGACACATACTCTAGGTAATGTATTGTTCTACTTAAAAATTGTATTATAAGTTTGGCTACAATAGTTATTTCAGAATGGCACAATAATTTTGATTGGCTGATTATATGTTTGTAGAGAATAGTTTTAATCTTAATATAATTATAATTACTTATGGCAATTGTTAGTTAAATTAGTTTATCTTAATAGTGATTTCTATGGATCTTTAAAAATATTTAATATTACAGTTATTGAAAAAGAAGCAGGAGGCTTTGTTCCGAGTGGAATATGACTATGGTGACACATAAAGTTATAATCAAAATTTCAGTGTTCCCAGTGGCAAAGAAATGTTATGCTGCAAATGTAATAAGTGTGTTTGTTATCGCCTCGTTTATAATTTATTATGAAGGTCATTAATGTTTACGGAGATCTCTACTAAATGTCTTCTACAAATACTAACTATACGGATATGTTTAATGATGCTCTGACAAAATATGAAGTGTAGCTTAGTTGGAATATATCGTTATATTATTAGCTCTTAAATATATACTGTTAAAAGTATTTTTATGTTAATTATGGAAACTTTCTCGTGACATTGATTTAATAAATGAATTTCAAATGTCACTCAGCGGGAATTAGATGAGCGTTATAGCAACGTTATATCTTGGTCTTATGGCTAACTTTAAACGTATCCTAATAGCAAAGATAAATCAACACATAAAAAAACTGTAAGTAAACGTCTCCTACTTTGACTAATTTATTGAAATTATAATAAATCTGCCCACCCACACAAAACATAGCAATGGAGTGATTTTTCAACTGGAACTTTTGCATGTTATCGTTTTTATTTCCTCATTGGGCTTTTATGGATGTGTTGGAAATGCTTGTGTCTTTAATAGCAAGTTTTGGAAACAAAATTCACTTTTGAAAGGATTTAAAATATTATTATTACTAAACACAAATTCATAAAGTAAGATTTAATCAGATATGCTATTGGAACACGAATTCCATATAGATGTATCATGTAATTGACTATTCCGAGATCACCATTAAAAGAGATTAAAAGTCAAATTGACTGTTAAGTATCAGTAATTAAACTGACATTATTCGGTATCAGACCGGATATGTATTACCAGGAACAAATCCGAATAAAATTAATTAATCCAGGTTTAAGTAGCGGCGCGGCTCGGTAGTCTCGTTCATCTTGGTCACTGTAACAGGTTCTGACAAGTTGACTGTCCAGCCCCTACTGACGTTGATCACCTTCTATATAATTTAAGGTTCAATTAATAATGGTATTTACAACTTAAAAGTTTGGGAATAATTTTTCTGTTTAAAAATTATTTTGTGAAGCGAGAAACAAAATAGTGAACAAATAGGAGATTATTTTTGCCGTGAAAGTTATACTACGCTTCCTTTTACCTTAAAACTGAAAAAATACCAGATTATTTTTAAGGGGAGCCCTATCTTTATCCAAGCCTTACTTTGCCAGTCCTCATGGGCCATTGCCTGAAAGATGATCTAATCAAACGAATTTAATTTAAATGAACCAAGTTCGATGGTACTGATAAAACTTGTTACTACTCACGTTAAGAAAATTACTACTTCCGACATTGTAATCTATTGTCAGTTTAACGAATTTTCGCTAAACGGGAGTCTGTTGAGAGCATAAGAAAACCAGTGCCAATTTAACCTATCTAGAAAATTGGCATGTTGAAAATTAAAACTTATTATTACCTTCTATGGATGTTAAATCATTATGAAAATGCTGCCATGTGGTACATGAGTTTAAATTGAATGTTCTGTGATTTTGAAAAGTACGACAATTAATGGTGAAGTGAGTGAGTGAAGACTTTAACTGTTATATGTAGAAATGGCCAAGTTAAGAATGTAAAACTGTCATGAAAATGCAAGACGTCTTCTGAATTTAAAGAAACGAATTAGAGATTTCTGACGACTACCAGACACCTCTAATATTTTCCACTATTCCGGTCCCCAAACAAACTCACCTTGCCCTGTGTTATAGCTATAAATTCTTTCGGTCCGTCCGGTCTCTAGGAGACTTATCATCCCTTATCCTAAACCTTATTACGGCTGGACTTGAATGGAAACAGAATTCATTAATTCAAGATTCTACATTTTGCTTTTGTTAAAAGCTGATTTATTCCTCGACTTATTCCTATTTCCTTAGAAAAATGTAGTACTGTGGAAAGAGAATACTCTTTTATATTTACTGTTTTTCATTTCGAGTGGAATCAGTGACTAATGGATTAGAAAATATGGTTTAGACCATTTATACTCTGTGAAATAGCTAGTCAGTGACAGCACAACAGTACAGCCTTTTCGTACTCAACGCTCAACGTACTCTTGCAAAACAAAGAGCAAACTTCAGCTTCTATCTACGTAAAAGTAAAATATGGGGCGCCAGAATGAATATTTTTGTAGCTCGTTAAAAAATTAAACCTTGAGCTTAGACCGTAGCAGCTCATGGATTTGTCTTGTTACCTGTAGGGTTGCAGATGATTACAAAATCTCACTTATTGTACTGGATATTTAACATGCATATAAATTACTGATTGGACTCTGACCGTTATGCCACTTACTTTTCCGTTTGTTACTATCACTACAGGAAATACGGTAAAGTTTATACCGCAAAAAATTAAATAATTTTACGAACATCAGAGATAGCCATTCATGTTTGACACATTATATTGAAGACGTTCTTTTTTGAAGCATTTTATACTTGTGGCTTTCATACGATATTTGGTTTACAACACTTTTAAAATAATATACGAGGTTGTGTGCTATTAGATTTCACAAAAATTAGAAACATAATGATAACAAATGTGTTATAACAAAAGATACCTCCAAAATTATAGTTTTAATTTACACATTATTTTTACCGTTATTATTACATCATTCTTTCATCCTTAATATCAAATATCATTTATTGGTTTAAAATCAACTGTACCACACAGATATTATTGAAATATTTGTCCTTAGTTGTATTATGTTGTAAGATGTGTTAATTTTACGTTACATAATTTATTGTTTTTAGTATAATAATTCATATTTCACTTCCAACTAACCAAGTAACAGTGCATTCCAAGTTTCGTCCAGTGCATTCAACATTTCGTCCACTATCCTAGCTTTGGAGATATAATCAGTTTGATTTATCTAGGGTGAAACACCGTTTATCTAACACTGGAAAATCACCATGAAAACAGATCTATAGTTTTAAAGTTGTTGACGACGTAGTACCAAGGTATAATATAGACTTGTGTGTAAATTACTAGCTACTGGTGAGAAGTTACAACAGAAGTTAACTCGGTCATTGACTACCTCTCGAGTTTTCATCAGTTCAGCGATAAGGGACTCAGCGTGAAACTCTCCGGACTGGTAAACAATATACTATATTCCTAGCCTTGGTTGCACTTCTTATTATATACAGTAACTAAGGGGTATATATGATCCAAGTATATTGTAAGCTTTATTTAAACCAGATTCTGTACGACTTTTGTTTACATCAACATTGCAACCACATTCGACGCTCCTTAGAGAAATCATATAAACTATTCTCTACATTCAATAGATTTTAATTTAATTTTTTATTTCACTACTATGAAAGCTTTACACTTTGATGTTTTTAATCTATATCATACATATTTTAATAGAATATGTGTAAATATATTTTGCAAGTAGCATAAACTCATTTATGGATAATTTAAAAAACTTCGTATATTTATTAACAATTACCCTTAAAGTAACATTTTATTTTATTGCGTTGATTCGGTGATTCGGTCAATCATTATATGTCGTGAATGAAATAACTTCTTAAAATGTTCAAATACAATTGCTCATTATGCTATAAAATATTATTCCTTACTTAAAATTCTAAATCAATATAATTCATAAAATATCTCTTACACTACTATTTTCCACAATTATTGCTTATAAATCAATTATTTATTGGCTGATCTAAAGCTAAGCATAAATAGTCAATTCCGTCTGATCATTCAGAATTAAATTTGCTATTAATAAAAGATAATACCGTAAACGAGGTAAAAAAGACCACCAAGAACGACCTGTTTAATGTTATTTTTTGAGATAACCCAAGCATTGATTGTTATTAAATATTGTAATTTATTAAATAAGTATAAACAAACAGTATATTTGAACTATTATTAATTTTAAGGGAACCGTGTAACCAAAAAATCGAAAAATTTTCAATTTTCAGGTTATAATTTAAAATAATTAATTCTACTCTTTTTCCTGTTTAAAATTATGTATAAGTTATAAAAATATGATAAGTATAAATGTATGAAACAATTTTTTGAAGTTTGCTATACACTGAGAAATTTTCCATTGAGGAGAATCATCATGGTGTAAATATCAGCAAAATAAAGAAAAATATGACCATACTTCACATTTTCATCTGCCTGAAGCTATCATGGAGGTTGTAAAGCCTATATACAAGGATCTAGCTGCACCTGATTTACTAAAAAAATGCTTGCATGGAAAAAGCCAGAACCCCAATGAATCCTTCAACAATGTAGTATGGAACCGAATTCCGAAGAATACATTTGTTCAACTAAAAACACTTCAACTGGGAGCTTATGATGCAGTTAGTGCCTTCAACAAAGGAAACATCAGCAAGTGCTTGGTTCTGAATAATTTGGGCCTTCAAGTTGGAAAACACTCTGCAAAAGTATTCAAAAACTTTGATGACCAGCGCATATGGAGAGCGGATCGACTAAATGCAGAAATTGAAAAAAAAGCCAGACAGTCAAAACAACTATCTAAAAAGAAACTGGAGGAGTTGTATGCTGAGGAAGAGGGGCCAGACCAACCATCATATGCATCTGGATCGTATTAAATAAATAGGTAATGTCAAAAATTCTCTTTGTTTTCTTTCTTTTGCGTTTTCCGAAAGTTTATCTTTTTATTATGTATGTACCTTTTTCTCAGCAACCATACAAGATATCAAGATACAGTTTTTTTATGTGTTTGTCTTATAGCCTTCTACATTTTTATAACTTTTGGTTGTTGTAAATTATACCTAACCATCTTTTACACAATTAAAACAAATTTTTTTTTAAATAATTTTGTTTACACTTACAAAAAAATTAACAAAACTCCTACTATGAACCAATTATTACAAAAAGTTATAAATGTGTACAAAAAGGTGTATAGTACATAGGGTAAAAATTTCAAGCACACATTTTTTATAGTTTTTGAGAAAAAGGAACATAAAGTTGGCAAAATTAACATGGGAAGGATAGAGGTTACGTGGTCGCCTTAAGCAATCAAGGAAGCCTGTTTAACAGATTAACAAGTAATATGAAAAAGAAATTAGGATAAGCAATTTGCTTATATTTACCCTACAATACGCATTCAAAGTTATGTAATTTACATCTGTTACAAATATTATATTTATCTCACGATATTACCTGCAAAAATAACACTATGAATAATAGTATCAGTCAATAGATTAAATAATCTCATTCACTTCATTTTGTTGTCTCATAGTTCCCTCCAGTATGTATGTTGATACCTGTAACATATCCCTGGCTCTCGTGTATGGCTCATTCGCTTGGAATAGATACTGAACCTTTGAGAACTTAATGAATGTCTGAAAATTCATACATTTTACGAAATCAGACCCAATCTTCTACAATTTCTTTTCTTAACTTATGTTCTATCATAGGTCATGTTTATTTGTTGCAATTTCCGTACGTTTACTATCCTTCACATTCACAAAAAAGACAATTCTATCAAAATTGACCAGCTGAACCCATTAGTTTGTTATCAATTTCGTCTAAGATTTTTGAAAAACTTATGTTGAAAATAATTCTAACCAACCTATTAAATAAATTTAGTTTTTTAAGCGATATATGCTTTTACAAAAGAGAAGTCTACTGAAGATGCTTTGATTTCAGCAACTGAACAAATTTAAAATAATTTTAACTCTGGTGATAAAACTATTGGCATCTTTGTCGATTTTAAAAAAGCCTTTGATTATGTAAATCACGAAATTCTTGAAGCTAAACTATAAGCGACGGGAATTCAGGGTGTGGCTTTTGATTGGTTTAGAAGCTTTTTGATTAACAGAAAACATTTTAATGGAAAAGAAATTTTTCTTACTTCCACAATAAATTTATTCAAAAAGCGCTTTCGCCAGTTAAGGGATCATCAGTTTGATATTGTTTACAGAAAAACATATGTGTAAAATAGAAAAAAAACATATGATAAAAAAGAATAAAATTTAAAACTAACTGTAAAGACCAAAAGCTAATAAATTATAAAAGAATTATGTAGAAAAATATGGTTTGAAATTCATAATTTTGGAATGGATTTCTTTTTTCACTAATGGTATAAAAATATCACTGAAATTTACTGAAGGTTGGGAAATACAATTATCTTTTAAAATTGTCATACATGCACTTTCAATTTTATTCCTTTTAGTCCAGGAAGATTCTTTAAACACTACACAAGACGATTCAAAATTTATATGATGATTTTCCTTTACTGCATGTTCAACTAATTTAGATTTTTCGATGTTTTCTTTTTTATAATTATAAATATGTTCTTTTACCCTAATTTCCACAGGTCTTGATGTTTGGCCGATATACGTCTTGTTGCAACCACAGTCAATTTTATATATCACATTCTTTGTTTCTTGTTGTTTGTTTTTCGGTTTTAATTTTGTTAAGTAGCTTATGATGTTATTTTGTGACTTAAAAACAGTACAGATGTTAAATTTATAATTTATCTTACGAATTTTTTCTGATGTTACTTTTACATAAGGAATAGTTACAGTAGTGAGATAATTAGGATTGACTTTTTTGGTCATTTGCTTGCAACTTTTGTTTTTAGCCTTAGCTCGTTAAATAATTGACGGAGGGTAGTTGTTTTTAATCAAAAGTTCTGTAGTATAATTTTCCTTTAAAATTTTATCTTTGTTATCAGTTACCAAATTATTAATCTTCTGGAACAAACTTTGTACTAATCCAGTTTTTACATGTTGAGGATGATTTGAATTATAACTAAGGTACTGTCCACTGAAAGTCTTCTTGTAAAATAATGTTGTTTTAATTGTGTTTCCTTTTGTTCTTGTTATCAAAATATCAAGAAATTGAATTTCACTGTTAACCTCATTGTCAATAGTAAATTTTATCGATGGTCTAATTGAATTGATGTGTTTTAAAAATTCGTCTAGGATGTTAATTTTATTTTCCCATACACAAAAGACATCATCAACATACCGTAACCAAATTTTGGGTTTAATATTCCAATTTTCATAAGCAATGTCTTCAAAGTGGTCCATAAATATGTTAATTATTGGGCTGAGAACACCACCCATAGGTAAACCGGATACTTGATTGTAAAATCTATCTTTTAACTGAAAATAGTTGTGGCTAACACATACAGTAAGAACACATTACACAGTTAATAGATAATGTTGTTCTCATTCTGAAGTTGTTATCATTAGAAAGTCGTTGTTTAATCAAACACAAAGCTTCAGAGACAGGTACATTTGTAAATAGACTATTTACGTCGTAGCTGACCATAATATCATTGTAATCAATATTAATATTTTTTATTTTATTTATAAAACCTTCTGAATTCTTTATGTAAGAATTAGCTTGTCCAAATAATGGACTAATAATCGGTAACAAAAATTTTGATAACTTTGATACAGGAGAGTCAATGGAACTTACTATTGGCCTAAGAGGAATTAAATCTTTGTGAATTTTTGGTAATCCATACAAATGTGGTGGCTTTGAATATTGAGGGCTTAATATTACAATAAGAGGTTTACCTAGTTAATTTTCATGGTTTTTTTTAGTTTATGTTTTATAATTTCCTCAATTTTTACTGTAGGATCCTTATTTATTGATGTATATTCATCACAGTTAACTAATTCATTAATTTTACTATCATACTCTTCCTTGTCCAAGATAAATGTAACTTTACTCTTATCAGCAGGAAGAATTACAATGGATTCATCATTTCTTAGCGATTTAAGAGCACTAATCTCTGTGAAAGTAAGGTTACTTTTGGGTCTAATTGACTTTTCCAGTGTTGGATCAAAGCCCGGTAATAGTCTTGCTGTTCAGGAGGTAATAGATTTGCAGCTGAATCTGTTGGCATAACTATATCCACGCATGAAAAGTGTCCATTTGATATTGAAAAATTTAGACCTTTGCTCGACAAGTTTAACTCACAATCTGTCATCGACTTATTAGAAAGATTAAGAACAAACTGATTATTATTTGTCTGGTTATTATCAGAGGAAGGTAATTCGGAATCAGAAAAAGGACATATTATTTTATTGATATTACAAAGCCTTATCATATGTTTTTTTTTTATATTTTACACATATGTTTTTCTGTAAACAATATCAAACTGATGGTGCCTTAACCGGCGAAAGCGCTTTTTGAATAAATTTATTGTGGAAGTATGAAAAATGTCTTTTCCATTAAAACCAACTCACTTCCACCAAGAATACAAAGCAGAAAATAACAGAAAACAACAAGTAAAAATAAATAATTGATACAGTTCTCAACAGGAGATTAAGGTTAGTGTTCCGCAAGAATCAGTGCTCTCAACAACTTTGTTCCTGGTCTTTTTTAATGATTTAATGAAGATTGGTTGGAGGGGAAATGTATCTGCACTTGCCGATGATGTTGTACTGTTTTACCATGATAAGCATTTGAAACTGTTAGATAATTACATAAATAATGATTTAAAATTATTAAGATATTGGTGCAATTTGAATAAAATGTAAGTAAATTTGTATAAAACGAAATCGATACTTTTTTATCCAAATAGTGGCGATTTACCTTTTGAGATAAATTTCCATTCCACTGACTGCAATTTACTTGTTTGTAATGTGGAACAATCCAATGTGTAAAGAGCATTAAATATTTGGGACTAATTTTTGATAAAAAAACTTAAATAGGACGAACAAATATTACCTCTACACAAGAAAATAAATTCATCTATTCGAACTTTTTATGTTTTAAGAAATTTCTGTTGATCTTTATTGTTAAGAACGTTGTATTTTGCTTTAATTCACTCACGTATATACTATGATATCGTCTGCTTTGGAGGCACATTTCAAACTTTGATAGATAAATAATACAAGTCTTTAAAAATAACTTTTTTACGTATTATTTTAAAAAAGCAGAAAAGGGACAGCTTCTTTCCACTATATCAAACGTGAAATATACTACCTTTCCATCATAGTTTTGTGTTTAAGTTTTAAGTCTGTCCTACAGGAGAAATGGCAATAACGAAAATAATTTAATATATCATTATAATACTAGGAGCTGTTCTGCAGGTATATTAGACCAATTAACGTAAACAATTACATTTTTAGGCATTCCTATAGCTACCTTGCACCTAAATATTTTAATCAAGTCCCTTATTATATAAGACAGAGCATTGGACTTAAGGAATTTTGTTCGCTGTTGAATAGTTGGGTAATAACTAAACATGATGTAGAATGTTTGAATCAGGTAATTTTTTGTATGAAAAGGAGAGGCCGATCCCCTTTTAAGCCTTATTCTGTCCGTCCTCATGGGCCAATGGCCTGTGCGAGGATCTTATCAAACAGAATAAGGGGGAGAGTTTATACAGCACAAGGTCAATGGTACTGATAAAAAGTGCAATGGTCACAGACAGGATTTGAACCTGCGTTATCTCTAACTCAGACCCAAAGTCCAACGACTTAGACCGCTCGGCCATCGTCAATTAGTTAATATTATTAAATTATTTCCATAACATACAATATATGTCATACATTAATCTTAACGCACATTTTGAAAACCTCTTCACAGTTCTAATTATTGAATAATTATTACAATATTTAAGTAGTTTATTTCAAAGTTTAAAATCATAAATAAGCATTTCAGAGAGTGTCTTTCTTGAATATTCAAACTTTATGTGCTACACTCAAAAAGAAATTATTATTGTATTTTTATCTCTGCCTTATAAAAACTGGCCACACTACTAGTTATGTGGCCAGTCAGTTTCCAGGTTTTGTATTTGTAATTGCTGTTGTATGATGCTGATGGAATTAAATCATTTATTCATTCATTTATTTAGTTCCGCCTCTAGCGGCTACGTAGCGAACAAACGCGACGTTACGTGCCGTGACGCGAAAAGAAATACATCCATTTTTTTAATCTGCATATGCATTTCCTCTATTGAAAAACTTTTTGAAAATTATCCAAGTTGGGTCTGATTACACAAAATAAGGTAATAAACAAATGTTGAAAAAATTATGACTGTAGCCTAAGTACTTTCTGATAAAAATGTACCTTTGTTAACATGGTGAATATGGGCGTTCCGACTCCCCTTAAACGGGTTATTTAAGTAAAACTAATATCCTACTAGTAATCCTTTACCACTTTAGTAACTGTTACATCTCAATTTATATTCTCTCAAGAAATTCTGGAAGGCAACAACCTTTATTGAACGGGCGAATCATTTTTCCTTCTCACTCGTAGCAAGATACATGTCATGTGGTGTAATAAGAATTGATCACTAAATTTAGTTATTATAAAGTTCGGTACATAATTCATAGATATTACAGTATTTGTAAAGTAAATTTATCATGTATAAAATGGGCTAGGATTGAAATTCGTTAATCATATCTGCAGAGAGCTCAAACCTCGTATGATATGTATCATAAAGAAAACCATTGCACATTATTTTAAGATTCAGTGAAATTTATGTAAAAAGTTTTTAAATCGCTTACGTAAAACTGCAAAAAAAGAATTCTGCTGTGGCTGTTCCTGTAAATTAACCAAAATCTACACAATGAACAATAAAACAACAAATAAAACACCGTATTTGCCTCAATCATATTGACACTGTTTGCATTCTTCACGCTACTCATATAATTTCGTTTATGTTTGACCCTAGGGGTTAAAATCGGTATTATCTAAAGTGCAGGCATATTTGTGCTGATTTGCAATCAACATAATGATATCAGTATACTTCATAAAAATAAAAACTTTCATATTTGTGTTACCACATTGCATACTTATTTATTCATAATGATATGTTCTTTCACATTTAAAAACCTTAAGAAATATTTAGTTTCATGTGAAAATAAGTTAAAGGTAAAGCTAAATTAATATTCAATATGACTGCTCGATATTAAATGCAACCAAAGATTCGAAATTAATCCATCTATAATTAGCATTGTTAAAGTTAAATGGTCAGTGCATTGTTTAACAGTGGTCTTGACAATTTATATCCGGTAACGTAGAACTCTTATCCTGTCAAGATAAAAATTTAGCATTAAAATTAGATATAATTATATCGATATATCTCTCAAGTCAGCACATTGTGCACTGGAAAGATTTTGTAGAATTATTATTTCTAAAACTTTGACTCCAAGACAATAAAAAACATATGTGGTAACCTGATATTATTAATATATATTATTTTAATGGCAACCGAGAATCAAATAAGTTTTACTTTTATCTTAACATGTTCGTCTCATTAAAATACTGTTTTCTTGTCCGAGTCTGCTCGGACTGCAATGATAATTAATAAATATTTAATCTGAAATCCCAAAACGCAGTTATATAGTATTTTTACTTCAAAGTAATATACGTCTCAGTGAGGATTTACGGATCTACATTATCCTTTTGTCATGTATGCGATAGATTGCAGCAAAGTAACGTAAACCGAGATACCCCAATTCTCCAACCTAATAAGGGAGGG
The DNA here is from genome assembly GCF_021130785.1 of Homalodisca vitripennis. Lineage (NCBI taxonomy): Eukaryota > Metazoa > Arthropoda > Insecta > Hemiptera > Cicadellidae > Homalodisca > Homalodisca vitripennis. Next base: position 123,571,818 of record NC_060211.1, on the reverse strand, counting down.
GAGTAATACATGGTAGAAGGGTGACGACCTGTCCAAGGACTGGCCCTAGTAATATTAAATGCCCTAACCTTTGTGCGATTAACAGTGTAATTGCATCATTGATGTTGGTTCTAGTAACAGTAGTGAGTGCACGCCAACTATATTTAGCACAAGCAGTCCCAATATCAGTCTAGATTGGTCATGTAATATGTAATATTATGTTAGATCTCATGAAAATTTACTTTGAGATATATTTTTCGAGAGATTTTTTAACCTTTTACTAATCACAAGTTATAACGAAAGTTACATGCCAACCAATAAAAAAAGGTTTTTTTAAAAACATCAAGATGGTCGAGCAAGCATGTTCCTTAGCATAAAGATTACGTATTTTTAGTTATGTTTTACTGTGTTAGGGACGTACTATTTTACTATATTTAAAGTAGTTTCGATTATAATAAAAACCTAGAAAAAGGTAAAATGAGAATTACTCATTATGAGTTACACTGCATTTACGCTTCGCCTCTAGAAGTACTTACATTATAAATTAGTCCCATTTCTAAAAAAAACTGCATTCTAAAATGCACTTAAAATAAGTTATTATGTTTTCGCAGTGTGTTGGCCCTCTAACTTACATAAATCCCAAGTACTGGTGCCAATATACACTTAGTGATGATTATATGAATTTTTGGATAAAATTTCTTCCTTGATAGCTTTACAATGCTCTGTTTAGATTAATTTAGCCATTATAAATTTCATAACCCACCATATTACAACTTAAAACGAATGAGTACAAATAAAAGATCAAGTAGGGCAAGCTTCCAAACATTATCGACATATCTTAGAAAAAACTCTTGGTAACATTTAAACTAGATTAACTACAAGATAAAAGCAAGAACACGAAGTCTAGTAATAACATAATTTTTAAAATCTGTATTCTGAGAGGCTTTTTCAGATTAAAAGCCAAGAGAATCGAGGATATCTTATCTTGGAAAATACGTTCTCTAGTTTAGTCTGTTGACGTGAAGTTCCGGATATTCCAAAAAAGATGAAACCTTTTTGTTTCTCTGAGAGTCAAAATTCACCCATAAGTAAGTGAGTTGTTTTTAAACTATTTTGATATACATGTGAACTGAGTGAAACTCTTTCATATCATCGTTCTTTCTCCCCCCCCCCCACTACTAACTCTTTTAAGCATGTCTGGAGAGATAATACTCACCTCGATAAGATTAATTAAATTTACAGAATAGATATAAAACTATCTAATACACTTTTTCAACAGAAAATATATAATTCTTTTAATATAAATTGCAGTTTTGTTTTGTTTTACAAACCATGAATTATTATTCATTCTTTTAATTTCGAATGCTTTTGGTTCATCTGGTGTAACACTGCTAATGCTGAGATCCACTAAATGATAAAGCAGATCACCACTATTAGTGCTACAGTAGCAATCCTTCTTATCGTTTTACAATGTGATCTAGAAGTGTACACCGATGTACATGAGATTGTATTGGTTCTTGGGAACCAAATACAGTCCAGTATTTCTTTACACACTTATCTATTTACTAATAAATATAATAAACGATACGGTACTTCGCAACTGACTCTAGTAGCGCAATTACTCCTCAGATAATCGTATTTCTTCTAAAACAGTTTGATTACAGGGGAGTGTAATTTAGACATTTTCTACTAGCTCTTATGGATGTAATTGCCTAGTATAGTTATAGTCAGTTTTTAGTATATGTAAGCTTTTACATGTACAACGATATTGAGCAGCAGTATGTAATTATCTTTCTAACATGTGAATGGTTAAGGAACAGACAGGTTTTTATTGATAACGTATTGCAGTCGGTCTTCTGTCCAATAACTCTCAATACAAATGAGGATTGAAACTTGGTACAACTTGGTCCTATATTTTGGAGTCAGATAGCGGTCCGTATTCCTACCTCTCTGCCCGTCTGTGCGATATATGTTGATAGAACGATCATAGAAACTTGACAATTTGTATTTAGTTTTCTCTTGGTTTAAGGCAGAACATCTTGAGATAACTTAATATTTATGTATCTTGCGTATTGAAATCTGAGTACACATTGATAGAAGTAAGTTTTATGCAATACCAAATATTAGTAACTGTTTTTGTAACTATTAATTATACTTTTGGGTGTGGAGTAGTAATCTATCTCAAAATCTAAGTAGGTAGGTATAAATTTTATTTTTACAAGTAACACTCCCGAGAGTCTCCTATAATCACCCAGCTTCCACCGCCTCTTCGCAGCATACATGGACTATTGCTCACGATCGTTTATAGTGTTGTATTTATGATTTATATTTTATTGTCTTATCTGCTTGTTTATGTGTTATGTTATGTTAACTTTATGGCAAATCCACCCTCCACCACGGCACATACTACAGATATGACGATGAAAGTATAGTAAGCCTTCGAAACATGTCATCTTAAATCATACACGTAAATCGAATTGTTTGACAGTAGGCCTTTAAACGTGATTATTAGTCTTAGAAACTCTGTACTATCCACAAAGAACCATAAAATATGTTATATCATATATAGTTTTTTTATATATTTAATTCCTTATTGCATATCGGAGAGGTCATACTAATTTATAAAGTCACAAAGTTAAGTGATTCCCTCGATGTAACCTATCCTGTCACCATACATATATGAATATATTAAAGGCATATGATTATATCAAAGAGAAATTTACAGATAAAAAATATAGAGTACTTATGAAAGCGACAGTCAGGAGCTGTGTTATCTCTAATGATATCAGATTTCTATCATGGTCGCCTGTTTATAATTAATTTCATTTTATCTGGTTTAACTTGACGTTAAAAGATTAATATTATCAATCCATTAAAGATTTTCCGACATAACTGTTTACCACAAGAAAATGTATAAAGTAAGGATAAAAAATCCTATGTTACAGTAAAATCAAGTATTTCATCATGTAAAACTTTAAAAAATTATAGATCATGAATGCATATTAAATTCATATAGTAGTAATTTAAGGTTTGTTATATTTGTTGTATCCACATAGAATTCAAGTCAGCAGAAACTGTTATTACAATAAGACGCCTTTTGTATCTCAAGAAAAGAATTAGTTATTTGTGACATCTGCTATAGTCTATAAGGCCCGTTCCATCTCGACCTGTAACACAGGAGTATAACATATAACAATTTATTTTAAGAATCTCTTTAAATAATCAATTGTAATTTTTTTCAATAAGTTTTCAATACTTATTGGAAATAACGTTAGTATATTTATTCATAATTTGTGTAATTTCAATTATCCATATTTAAAAACAGACAAATTTTATAAACTAGATATTAAGTTAAACAAACGAAGTTAATTCAATAATTCATATTTTAGTACACTAAAGTTAATAGAAGAGTACCTTACTGGATTACTTTAAAATAATTAACAAAATTGCAGTCTTTGTCTAAAGATAAACTTAATAAGAAACTTACAGATTTATTTTAAAATAAATAACAAAATTGCAGTCGATTTGTAATGATAAATTAAAAAAGCAACTAACAGATAACATTTAAAGTACAAGTATTTAGTCAATTTTATTTGTGTAGGTCAACAACAAAAACAATATAATCAACAAGTGATATGTTACACATAATTCATTACCTGAATTCCAATACTTATGAAAGGAAAACCCTAAACTACAAAAAAAAACGTATTATACCAGGATACGGGAGCCTATTTGTTTAGTATAACCACACAACCTGTCTGAGATTTTAGTATGAAAGAAATAATTCGATAGACTTACTATGTTGGTGCAGTTTAAATGGATATGGTCAAAAATATGAAAATACATTTTTTTTAGTTCGGACTAAACTATATTTGTAATTTGTTATTTAACCTATGCAAAATAAAAAAATCTTCTTTCAAAACCATGTTTGAATTCGTCTTTAATTCAAGGTACCTGATAGTACCTTGAATTAAACCTGTTTTTAACTATCCTATACATTGGGTTAAACTGCCCAAAACATATATTCCGAATGTTTTTTTATGTAAATTTGCTTATTTCCACAACAGACGCGCGCGCGCGCACACACACACACACACACACACACACACACACACACACACACACACACACACACACACACACACACACACACACACACACATATATATATATATATATATATATATATATATATATATATATATAATAAAGGGAAAATGGCTTATTTCCAAATATTATGTGCAAAACACTTACACAACAATCACGTATATTTGTTGTATTTTCTTGAAAGCCCAAGTATCGGTAAGTGATGTATTACAATCAATAGGATTCTGTAAATGGGCCTGAAACATTTAACACCCTAGTGTAAAGTTATATTCTTATTGCCCTTTACAATAATGTTTATAATAAGACATACGAATAGTTTACTTCTTAACAAACAACAATTATTCCTCGTTACCATGAAAACACATTTAAAAACCTAATACGTTTGAAAAATCTTTTAGTACATGGGGATCGTGAATAATTTTGCATCAAGTTGGTACGAACAACGTTAGCAGCGTTAATGTTCAGTCTTCTTCGGACATGTGACCAATACACGGATGAGTCTCTGTCGCTTTGATGGAAAAATTCTTCAAATGGATAAGTCAAAACTACATTTTTCATTAAATACAATGTAGATGTTGTCTTGTATGTATGGCTGTATATGTTGTGTAAATATTGGTGTTAAGCAATTAACCCTTGAGTTTAGATTGTATCAACTCATAACTTTACATTATACCCGTAGAACAGTACTATAACCTACTTATTTTTCTGTATATTTAGCTGTATTTAATTACTGCATGGACACAAGCCACTACTTCACATACAAGTGTATTATTATCACTACCGCTGAGGCAGTACAGTAGATTAAATATTTGCATAAATTAAAAACACAACTTATCACTCTTCAATGATGTTATACACGCGATTGTTTTGCATTGTTCACAATCAAAATCTAAATACTTATACAGCCGCATGTGAATCTACAATGTGTATATCCTCAGAAATTCTTAATTTTGACTTTTTAGACTAAACGAAAGAGTTTATAGCAACGTAGACACATACAAAGGAAGAGAAAAACGTTGCGAGTTGTAACGTAATATTAAACTTATTTAATTGCTAAATTTTCGCCACCATTGTTTGTTTGCCAGAACCTGTCCTAAAATTTCCCATTATGATATTATTTTGAAATGTAAGTCTTCACTTGTTTATTTTTTAAGTGGTGTACGTCCAGTAATCCAGAGCCAATTGTTATAGTTCATATACTTAACTTGGTTCTTGAAATTTATGGAAAAGTTCACCTTAGAAAACAATAATCGTCAGTTTTGGGAGTTGTAGTGGTATTCAACATTGAAAAGTATCAATAGGGTTGAAAATATTAAACAATTAATCTGTTTTTATACCTGAGTTATATTTCTTAAGCTTCACACACTAAAACTGACCCCTAGACAAGTAAATATATTATAAATTATATTTAGACATTTTAACAAACTATTATGTCTCCCTTTTAATTGCCTGACAGTGATTAAAATGTTAGCTAAATGTAAAAAGATAAAGATAAAGATAACAGATCCTGGAAAACTTTTAAGGAAAGATCCCAGCTTGATATTTTGTATCCCTATCCTGGTTTTACCAGTTCAACCAATAAACTCAGATAGATTGTGTCATTTATAAGATTTATATGAACACGCATAGGTAAGCCTGCGTTGTAACTGTACTATCTGATTTAACTAGACAATGATGTAAGAGCTAGACTAGATGTTTATGTTTAATTAATTAATGTTAGTGCTTTCTTATTTGGATCTATATTATAAAATGTAAATATACAAAAAAAATAATGGTGTAATTACATAAGTGCGAGAAAACTAGCGGCTAATTAATAGTGATCCACGACTTGACTCCCGAGACTCTGATGACGAGCTGACAGGGTTACGTGCATTTACTGGTTAAGATTTCAAATCTCCTGTGATATCAGCACACACAATTTCGTTTTCCACTGCTGGAATCTAAATAAATATTCGACCGCAAATCGTTTCTCGTTGTGTCTTCATTGACGTCATCAATGTATTGCCTCAGTTTGTTTCTCCATAAAGACTTCCAGGGTGTTGGTAAAGGTAGTACCTGTGTCCGCTACCTGTGGACTTCCAATAAAACATCAGTGAGAACAGGATTATATAAATTATTAACCGAGGATATTAATAAGAATATGTAATAAAAAGAAGGATTCCATGAGGTTAGTAAATGTATGAATTCCATTGTTAGAAACTTTCTATAGAAACTAAATTATAACGTTATCAATATTTATTAATTTTTAACCGTTGTGAACTTAATTTTTATGAAAAGGTAAGTCCTATGTTTAGCATTGGTCTTTAAGTTTTATATGCGGTGAACGTAGAAGTCTTATCCTGTCAGATCCTAATAATATTAAATCAAACTTATCTTTAATAATATTGACACATCTTTCAAGTCAGCACATTGTGCACTTGAAAGATTGGGTGCAATTATGAGTGTATTTCTAGAAAACATTGAACAAAATATGGATTAACCTCTATATTTATATTACTTAAATTGCAACCGAGAATAGAATATATTTCCTTATCGACCGGTGTATTAAATAAAATATTTTTTTCTTGTCCTATTCTATTAGGACTTCAATAATAATTAAAAATTATGTAGTCTGAAATCATTTAACGCTTTTATCAAGTATTTATGCTGTAAAGATCAATACGTTTAGTGAGAATCTATGGATCTATATTATTCTCTTGTCGATGAAGTGCATATTGTATGCGGTAGATGGCAGCACACGTGACGTAACCTACATATCTCTATTAACCAACCTAATAAGGGAGGGGAGTATTACATGGTAGAAGGGTGACGACCTGCCCAAGGACTGGCCCTAGTACCATGGAATGCTCGAACCTGGGTGCGCATAACAGTGTCACTGCACCATTGCCGTTGGTGCAAGTGACAGTGGTGAATGCACGGCAACTGTTTTAAGCACAGGCAGTCCCAATCCCTGTCAAGGTTTTTATTTAAGACAATTTTATTCGAGCCATCCATCATATTTAGGTATTATGAAGGATCAATAAATCTCATAACCACGTGAGCAGAATATATGTGTCTTCTGTCGCTTTTCTTCAGCGTGATTTTTGTCCCCTCCAAGTTTGGTTTTACGAGTTAGGTTACTAAAAATTTAACAATGTAACTAAAGCAACAAATAAATCACTTTATTTGCCACAATTGGTTTTACGCAAATGGTTACAATGGTTATTCTCAAAGTATAAAGCCTATTAGTGCTTCTATATAAGCTATATATTTGTATCATCAAAATTCATAAAAATAAAAGCTTTTGTGTTAACCCTATCCCATTTCATATCAATAAATTGTTTTATCATTTTTACAAACATTTAGAAATCTATAGTTTAAGTTTTTATTTGATATAATGATAAACGTTAAATATAAATATTTTCATAAATATTTTAATACCATTCATTATGTATAAACATAGGCGAAACTAGAAATCAAAACAGTAGAAAAACAGCAAAAATTGCATTAAATCAAAAAGTATGAACAAATTTCAACAATGAAAAACATGAGGCTGGAAAAAATATAATTTTCACAACTTAAATTGATTGAAACTTACAATAAATGTCTTAAATAGAAAATATTAACCATTAGAACATGTTCGAAATATAAGGCACTACTTTTAGAATAAATTATATATGTACGCGCGTGCGCGCGCGCGCGTGTGTGTGTGTGTGTGTGTGTCCAAAGAAACTTGTGTCTATAACCTTCAACAAACCTCCAAATTTCCAGCAAAACTTGCTTCAGGCTTTGAATGATAATCTTGAATGTTTCAAAACAACATCTTAATATAAGGAAGACTATATAGCAATAAAAGCTGTTCTGTCAATAAATTTAATCAACTTTCGAAGAAAATTACTGTATGGTATTTAATACAAAGAGGGATTCCATAGCATTAAGTTATCTATGCATTACATTATTACAGGTTCTTGAAACAAATTTTATAATGACGCCTTCATCCGGTGCATAAAGTTCAAATTTATGTTATAGTTTTACTGGTCTTATTGTTGTATATTAGGTAAACGTGGAATTCTTATCTTATCAAGATCCTAATGTAACTTAAAAATAACCTATGATAAGAATAATATATCTCTGAAGACTTGGTACAGTTTGTAACACTACAGTCCAAAAACATATAAAGTAGGTTATTTATTTATATTTTTTTAAATTTCAACGAAGATTCAAATGCCTTTTTTCCCGATAGACTCGTCTTATAAAAATACTCTTTCTAGTCTAAGTTTTCTCGGACTGCATTTATTATTAAACTTTACGTAATTTGAGAACCAAAAACGCTGTTATAAGGTATTTATTCTATAAAGTTCACTAGGTAACGTTGATAATTTACGAATTTAAATTAATTTCTAGTCATTTAGATTCGTACTCTCTCCGGTAGATAACAGTACATGTGACGTAAACCGAAATATCCCAACTATCCAACCTAGTAACGGAGGGGAGTAATTACATGGTAGAAGGTTGACGATCTGCCCAAGGACTGGCCCTAGTATCATGTAATGCTCTAACCTGGGTTCGCATAACAGTGTCACTGTAGCCATTGCTGTTGGTTATAGTAACTGTGGTAAATGCACGGCAACTGTTTTAAGCACAGGCAGTCCCAATCCCTGTCAAGGTTTTTATTGAAGACCTTTAAAGAAACTTTTGAATATATCTTACAGACAATTTCCTTCATGACATTTTTTATGTAGGGTTTTTGGAATTTTTACTAATCACAAAGTGTTACGAGATAAGCACAAGAACAAACTATACGATTTACTAAAAGTATAGTTTGTTATAAAATCCCAACAAGGTAGAGTACGCACATTGCTTGGATTGACCCATTACACGATTGCTTATTCTAGTTCACAATTTATTCCAACAAGTAGTACAGTTTTTGTAAATAATCCCGACAGGGGCGGATTAGTATGTCGCTTGGCTTGGTCAATACTTTTTTATTAACTATTTACTGTGTTTAAATTAAATTACAACTCTACATCAAAGAAAAACTAATAAGTCCTATTTAATTTTACTATTTATTTCTTTAAATTTCGGTATGTTGAATTGTGTTTTAATGGCCCAGGAATATTTGTTTGTTAAATGCACCCATCATGTACTAGCGTGCCCTAAGTAGAATTATATTTGTATATTTTATATATGCTAAAAGCATTCTTCTCTATTTAAATCACGTCATATAAGTCATGGTTTAAGTTACCCTTAAGAAAATAAACAAATACAGCACTATTACTATTTATCAATAGTTTGTATTACTATTTATATATTAAAAACCAAGCAATTCAATTCTTTAACTACATTATATAACATCGATACAAATCGCAATATGATTATTGTAAAATTTTATAGATTAAAAAGAAAAACCAACTTTAGGGTGATTTTGTATGAGGTTTTGATGGTTAGGCATATTTCTTGTTAAAGTAAATTACGCATATAGCCTGTTCTCACTCAAAAAAGCTCTATAAAATGTTCAACCAAACTACATGGGAATTAATCTAAATGGTTCTAATATGATAAAAGCAGTCCCAATTATAACCTGAAACCTTGCCTTGCCCTAACTTAATAGGTAAATGCATACCATATCTCCAATTATATACACATGTTTGACAGTATACATGAAATACCAAAAATTTGAAATGTATGATCGCTTTTTTTAGATTCCTAGTGAATCCACGTTGGGAACTTGTGAAATACTAATTTTTATTAGTTTCGTTCTAATGTTTATCCGATTTTAAATTTTTTATACAAACTAATAGTTCAGTTGTTTTATTATTTTGTAAAACCAATTTGCACTGTATAAGAGCAGAACCAGGTAGCTTTATCTACTTAAAACCGACCGTCAAACAGTTCTACAATAATGAAATCGCTGTAAGAGCACTAAGTACGCACCACTCACCATCGCCACTTTAACGGTCGATATTGAATAGCTCATGGTGTTTTTTTTTAATTCTAGGTGTGTAACCTCGCATCTGGATGGTTCTATTACTTCTACCTGTTATTAGCTGTTCTTGATTAGGAACTTCCGTTATCTAGTTCCTACAGGATCGAAAAGAGAACGTTTTACGTCATATTACATTCGAGTGAAATATATGTTGATTGTTTAAAACATTTCCTGAGTAAAAGTAAAAACAAATACATTGAGAAATATATATATATATATTTTTTTATTAGGTAAAAGTTTAATAACTATATCTTAAACAGCAAATAAAACAGTATTTGTCATAATTTGAAATTCATAATAGAATTAGCCCTAACTTCGCCTGGTAAAATAAGACATTCTTTACTTTACTTTTACTTTACTTTACTTTACTTTAGAATTGTTTGTGTTATTCCCCACAGTAGCAGGCATATCATTGCTTCTCCTTTAGCTGAATAATATGAATGAGCTTAATGTACTTTGGAGAAATACTCATATTATCTATAATATTATCTAATTATCTTTCCTAATATATCTATAATATTGCATTAAAATTTCATAATCAAAGAGATGTTCTTTCATATTTACTAGGATTTACAAAATTTGAGTTTTAATGTTTCATGAAACAATTTGTTATTTTAAAAAACTAAGAAACATTACTAGTCAAAAATGTTTGCTCTATTTTAATTATATACTTACATAGGCTTAACTTTTTTTTTATTAAAAAACAAAACAGCTAGAAACTATTTACAAAATATTTACAATAAACAAGGTAAAGGAAGTTTAGAAAAAATTTAATTTAGATACATTTTTATGTCCATAAATTTAATTGAATAAACAACGATATTTAATATAATTTTTGTAAAACATTAATTGTAATGACTAATACATGTCTTACAAAAGCTATCAACAATAGAAAATCCAATAAGTTAGGCACTCTTTTACGGCAAAATAATAAGATTAAAATAAAAGAGAACTAAGAACCTTAGAATCTAGGAAAATAGAACGTAGAAAAATGGTTCTTGTTGGAGTAAGTGTTTTTCAGTTGCGTTTCTTCCTTCAGGGTGAAGATAGATTTCTAACATGTATTTCCCAACAAATTTTTCTTATCATCAGAGAAGATTAACACAAATGTAATACCTATTGCAAACAACGTTATTACATGTATACACAAATTATATGATTAATTATTTAATTTATGTGATTGTGATTACAAATCTATTAACACAAATATACAATTTAAATTAAATTTCAAAAGATAAAGACAAAAAATAACAATCGTATTACAGTACAACAAAGTTAATAAAGGAGTAGCTTGTTAGATTACTTTTGAAATAAATAAAAAAATTGCAGGCGTCGTGTAATAATCAAGTTTACAATAAACTTACATACTACATTTAAAGTAATAGTCTTTAATCCATTTTAGGTATCAAATTGTAGAACAAAAACATTATAGTTACTAAATGAAAGAATTTGGCGTTACATATAATTCATATACCCAATTTCCAATAATTAGAACTTACGGAAAGAAAACCTAGCACTAAATAAAAAACAGTTTACTCCAAGAGTCAGGAGCCAATTTGCTTAGTATAAACACACAACCTGCCTCAGAAATATTTTTTTATATTTTAGTACAGGTTGAAATGGGAATGGTCAATAATATTATATAATATTTTTTTCCTCTTGTCGATTAAAACTATATTTGTATTTTGTTATTTTACCTATTTAACCAAAATATTTTGAAAGCATGTTTCAATTCTCTTTTTATTCAAAGTACCTTTTTCTAACATACATTCAGAATTTGTTTTAGTGCAAACCTGCTTATTTCCTTAACATACTTTTAAGGAACACAGCATATTTGCTCAGATTATGGGCAAAGCATTTCGAAAACATAAACAGGCTTTTGTTTTATTTCTTGATGGCCCAAGAATAGGTAAGTAATATTTTTATTTTTACACTCCATAGAATTATTTAACATCCTGGTGTAAAGATCTGTATTATCTCTCCTCCTGAGAATTTATATAACTGTAACTTAAGCCATACTATTATTTTATTTCTTTACTAACAATAATTATTCCTCGTTACCATGAAAACACAATTTAAAACTTAATACTTTTGAAATAATTTTCAGTGCATTCTGAGTCATTTTAACTCATTTTGATAGAGACAAAGTTAGCATATTTAACAGTCAGTCGTCTTCCGACCTGTGACCCCAACACCACGGCTGAGCTTGTGAATTTGACTGCAATATTCTTGAAATGGATGAGTCAAAACATCACATTTTTCATTAAATATAACTCACGTAGATTTTGTATTTATTGCTGTAGATGCTGTCTAAATGTGCATGTTAAACAATTAAGCCTTGAGTTTAGATTGTAGCAACTGATGAATTGGACTTATTATGTAGGACATCAGAAGTACTCTTACCTACTTATTTTACAGTATATTTAGCTGTATGTAATTACTGTATGGACTCCGGCCACTACGCCACATACTTCTCCGTTATTATCACTACCGATGGGGTAATACGGTCGATTAAATAATTTCATAAATTAAAATCGGAACTAATCACTCAATAAAGATTATGAAACACATTTCAATAAAGTTAAACACGCTTTTTTTACATAATTTACACTTCAAAATTAATATGTATTTCCTCAGAAGTAATTAATTTTAACATTTTTGACAACCAAATTGTGAATAGTAACGTAAACACACACAAAGGAAAATAAAAACGTTGCGAGTTTACAGATGTATTAAAACACGTATTTAGTTATTAAATTGGCTCCACGATTCTTTTTGCTGGCAGAAACTTGTCCAAACTTTTGTAAAATTACAATTACTTTAAAATTATTTATTCTCTTGTTTATTGTTTTAAGTTATACACCTCCAGTAGCCCAGAACCATTTTTTTATAAATCAAGTACACAGCCTTGTTATTGAAATGTATAGGGAAGGTTATCTTAGAAAAAAAATATCACTAGTTCTGAGAGTTTGCTGGAGATTAACATGGGAGAGTTTCAAAAGAGTCAAAATTATGAAGTAAAAGTTTTTTTCTCAAATCATATTTCTTTAGCTTTACACTTAAAACCGACCGTCAGATAAGTAAATATATTTTTAATATATACAAACCTATAAAGTGACAAGTTTGTCTCTTATTTAGTTGTCTGACAGTGATATAAGTATCATAAGTTTTTTCAAGTCGGTATTACTAATAACAAGCTAGGTTATGTCTAAGTACAGATTATTATATGATATTTTTAACCCTTTCGATTCTGTCCCGTTTTTGGTCTACTAAATAGTGTGATTGACAATCAATTTATTCCTGGTCATCCAGGAAACTCAGATTGATAATATGACATTGATAACTATTATATAAGAAGGCATATACATATTGCTTCAGGTTGCGAATAGTTTTCTAACATTTGCCAGGGTATTTATCTGACATGCAAACGCAATAAAAAGCAAGTGCGAAGTAATTATAACGTCTACGATTAATGAAAATATTGTAATATTAGATGGATCCTACATAATCTCTGATAATTTAAAGGAGTTTCAGAGTTTTTAGAAGTATTTAATATACAATTTCTTATTTATAGACGCTACATATGTCTAACTATTGGAGAACATTATTTAGGTTAATATAAGGAAATACGCCATGATGATCTATGAATTTCATTGTTAGAAAGTTTCCAAAGAAACTAAATTAATAATAATTTCAATATTTAATCGTGATATCCGTTGTGAACTTAATCTTTATTAAAAAGGTTAGTACAATGGTTAGTGTCTTAAAGTTTTATGTATGTTAAACGTGGTTTTCTTATTTTATCAAGACCCTAATTTTAAATCTAACTTATCTACACTTATAATATTAATACGTCTCTCAAGTCAGCACATAGTGCACTTGAAAGATTGGCGAGAGAGGTGGCGGAAGGTATAAAATTGAAAAACATAACGACGTAACCTGTTTATTTATATTATTTAAATCGCAACCGAGAATAGAATAAATTTACTTTTTATATCAACCAAGTTTTAAAATAAAAAAATTCTTTTCTTTTTTAAATCTACTAGGACTTCAATAATAAATTTTTAATCATATTCTGAAACACTTATCAGGTATTTATGCTGTAAAATTAAATACGTGTAACAATTTACGGATCTATATTATTCTCTTGTCGAGTAAGTGCATATTTTCTGCGGTAGATTTCAGCACACGTGACGTAAACTGAAATATCCCAACTATCCAACCTAATAAGGGAGGCGAGTATTACATGGTAGAAGCGTGACGACCTGCCCAAGGACTGGCCCTAGTACCATGGAATGCTCTTTACCTGGGTGCGCATAACAGTTTCACTGCAGCCATTGCTGTTGGTGCTAGTAACAGTGGCGAATACACGGCTACTGTTTTAAGCACAGGCAGTTCCAATCCCTGCCAAGGTTGGTAATTAAATATTTTTAGTAACATATTAATAGATCACATATATATTTCCTTTGCGACCAATTTTTATTCTATATATCTTTATGCATCTTTTGCAAGCATACAGCTTTATGAGCAAATGCTTATTCTGTTCTTATTACTTCCTTGTAATTATGTTTCATGTAGCAATATTACTTAAACTCAATGCGAGAAGACCCAGTACCGTGAGTATTTGGGATGTTTCAGGTGTAAATTTAATGCCATTCTGAAACTGCAGTTGTAGTCAAATATCTAGACTGTAAACATTTTATTATAAGTTACTAGAAATCAAACAGCCAACTCATTTGTGTCATTTTTGTGATTCGAGAGTTTTGTTCTGATTATTTTCAGGTGACCTCGGTCCTGCGTTGGCTTGGCGTCCTCTCTGTGACACTAACATTTAGCACTAATCCATGTGTGTTGCAAAACACGCAAAGTATGAATGTTTTGTATAAATGAAAGTGTGAGAGTGTGCGTGCGTGTAGAACTACATTGAACTAGAACAAGTAATCCTTCACTACACAACACATTAAGGTATAATAAATATATCTGCTTATATTATACTTAAGTTTACATATTTGTTCCATGATTATACTTAATTTTTAATGATACTTATTTAATTAAGGTATATTTCTGTAATTATATTGGTTATAGCCTGTGCATAAAAAATAGCAAGTGCATGTTTTACCATGATGCATTATTATATGCTGTATTTTCTGATTGTTACAGGGTGATGCGGCCAGTGCGGCAGGAAGTCGCCCCACTTACACTAATACACACACTACACATACACTAGGTAATGTATTGTTCTACTTAAACATCATAATGAATTTGGCTACAATTGTTGTTTCAGAATGGCACACTTATATATTTTTTATGTTTATAAGAATAGGTCATAACCTTAAATAGTTAAAATTACTTATAACAATAGTAACAAATTTGTTAATTTTATTGTACTTTAAGTGTATTCATAACAGTAAATAAATAGTAAAATATTTTATACTTTATTTTTAAGATAATAACCCGTTTGGATGGCTTATGTTCATTCACTATTATCTTAGTACAGAAGAAAGTATTATAATGATTCAGTTTAGAGGTTTTTGTAATTTCTATCTTAGGGTTCTGTTGAGCTCCAAATTAGAGCTCGTAACAAGTGTGTTAGTTTCTGTCTCGCAATCATAGTGTGTGTGTGTGTGCGAGTTTGCAATCTTTTTACTATAACTTATAGAGATCCAGAAAGTTAGATAGCAATAGAAATTATGCATTTCCTTGCACACTGCTTAGATCTGTCGTATTGAAGGAAAATTCTTGATACCATAAAATATAACAAAATAACACTTGTTTCTATTCAATAACAAATACATTGTATATAATTCTAATAATGATTTGTATTCTAAGTCGATCTATCAATCATTTTAATATTGTGAAATAAAAATTTAAAATTCATATAATAAAAATGTAGTTTGAACACAATTAGGTTCAATTGGTATATTTGTACAGTTTCCAAATTATGTTTTTGGACTACAGTTTTAACGTGTTCAGCACCTGATATTTCAATAGCACAATTTTATGTTGCATTAAAATTTCTATGGCAGTTATTTAATTTAAGAGACTTACAAAATCCATAAGCATTATCCATATTGCAGAAATTTATTTCTTAATTTATTTCTAAATGGTAAATCTCTTTTATTATTAATACATATATTTAAAAAAAAATAGATATTCATTGATTAATTTAAATATATTTCATAAAAAACCGCTATATATATAATTCTAAAATCTATATATAATTGCAAATTTACAACAAAATTTCATACCAAAAGTTTAGGCCTAATCTTACCCTCACAAAATGTCGTGGTCTTATGCTTTAGCCTATGTAATTTATTTTTAGAAATGTGAAGAGATCGCGGAACATAAAAAGGTACGTATTAGAGAATCATTTTATGAAATTGTTTTGTGTAGAATATAATTCCCTCCATTTTACATTATTTAAATAAAGGCATTGTTTAAAAACTAACCCAATCTAAGTGCTAATTTCTTTGAACAAAGTTCAGTCTGGATCTGATTACAAATACGGTACTTATTAGCTTATGGTATATTGCATATGCCCATTTAATTTGAATACATATGTGTCTACAAAATATACCTAATGTAATACTATTAAAAATAAATAATATTTACAACTGGTAAATAGTGTTTCTCCGGTTTATGGCAGTACTTCCTGAATACTGAGCTTACGATTGTGAAATTTTTAACGACATAAGAAGGCAAGATATATCAATAATGCTTAGTCAGAAAATTGTCTTTCTCAAGTGTTCTTAACAAAGGAAGTATGGTCTCAAGATTCCTTCACTTTTAAGTATATCGATTTTGAATTCTCTCAGGCTACATCACAGTACACGAATACCAAACTTTGTACATATCAGCTTTATAAAGGCTTGGTAGGGCTGGAGAAATGGTTAAAGTCAATAGCGTTGTTTTCAATATGTAGTATGGGATTATCTGTAATAATATATAACGTATTAAAATATTTTTTTTATCGCTCATGAGATATGAAACAAATTAAAATAAAAAAAGTTTTGCATTTCATTGAATTCTTGAATATTATACTTTGTAACATAGGATGCTATTGGAAATGTTTGGATATTCGGTTTTTTACGTTTAATGATATTTATTGATATTTTAAAATAACAAAAGGATTTTAAAAGTTACGCTACTTCATATTTCCTGATGGGGTATATTAGAAATATCATACAAAAAATCATTGTTCCTAGGGAGGAGGCAGCATAATTTACAGTTAAATTAAAGACATTATGTCACACTATCTAGGAAGCTAAGAGGGAGAGGAAAGGTCCACTGCAGATACCGGTGGATAACACTGCGCTGAGATGAGTTCCAGTTCCTGCCACTTAAGTATTTAGGAGATCAGGATAATTTTCTAACCGAGAAAGGGTTATAGTAGACTCATACCACATGGACATAGAATCAATGGTAAATCCGTAGCCAGTTTGTCACTGCAGTAACCAACCAACTATAAGATGCTAAGAGATGAGCAGCTCACAGTTCCAGTCTTGGTTTACTCTTTGTGCACTGCAAGTACACTTTCCGACACGCCAGAGAGTACTTGTAGTTTATACTTTATACAATTCACTTAACTTTGGAGGACGTTGGATAGAGTTGTCAGTCAAACTTTTAAGTTCTGACTTATTGTGGTTAATATTTCAATTTCAAGCTGTCCTAAGAGATTTTTCGCTTACGTTAACTTTTGTTACTTTACATCAGATGTTTACATAACGGTTTATTTACGTCTCATTAAAGTTGTTATTCTGCTTCGAAAGCACATAAACATGAGTGATGCGAAACACCCCCGTGCAAAAAAAACCTCCATAGCTTGCAAAATGAATTAGTCACTTCCACAAGGAGAGACAGCAGCCTCTCACTAGCACGCCTGGATAGCTACTGAACGGAGCAACGAGTGCCCTAACAACAATGCCGAGTTATCCCGCCATTAGCGGTTAAATAGCGAACGAGTGTGACGTTACGTTCCGTGAAGCGAAACGAAAAGTTTTCGCCCGTGCAAAACATACTTCCATATCCCGCCAAAATATGTTCAAAAACTAATATCTCCTACGTTATTTTTATTCTACTTATGTATTTCTTATACTTAAGTGGGTTAGTTAAGTAAATATAATACCCTAAAAGTAACTTATTACTACTTTATTAAATGTTATCTCTCATTTTATATTCTCTCAATAAATTCTGGGAAGCAACAACTTTTAATGAACGCGCAACAATCTTTTCTCTCTAGCTCGTAAGAAGCTAGCTAGTAAGAAAGTGTCATCTAGTGTAAGAAGAATTTATCCCGAAATTTAGTTTTAATATGTCTCGCCACATAATTCACAACGACATTATAAAATGTATAGAAAGGGCTAGGAATGAGATTTGTGTCTCATATTTACCAAAACCTCAAACGTCGTCTGATGTAAAAGGTAAACATTGCACATTATTTTAATTTTAAGTAGATTTATGTGGGACGTATAAAATTTACCTATGTAAAACTTCAAACCAGAACTTTCCTGTCGCTAATATCTTAAGGTAACCAAAAATTAAACAATAAAACTGAAACAAGAAATAAAACCTGAATTTGTCGTAATTTAAGGTTCATATTTGCATTCTGCGCATTACTCATAGAATTTCGTTTACGTTTGACACGTGGGGTTACAATGGTTATCCTGTAAAGATCAGGCATGTTTTTTGCTTCTCTGTAACTGTATAATGATACAAATATACTTCATATAAATGATAACTTTCATAGTTGTCCCATTACATTGAATACTGATTTATTCAAAATGAGATGTACTTTCATATTAAAATCTTAAGAAACCTTTAGTTTGACTTTCCATGTAAAAAAGTAAGCGTTGACGCTATATTAAAATTTCAATATTAAATACAACGAAAGATTTGACAATTATTCATCTATAAACAACTTTGCTAAGGTTGCTGTAGGAACTAAATTTATAAGGATTCCTGACCTATCTCATCTCCAACAGTTTTAAACTTCAGAAATACTTTTTTAAAAGGTCACATTGTTTAACAAACATTTTATATCTAGTAACGTAAAACTCTAATCTTGTCAAGATCCTAATATAAATCAAACTTATATACAGTAATATCGATATATCTCTCGTCAGCACATTAGGCAGTTGAAAGATTTTGTACAATTATCTAGATAGAACCAGCTATAACCAAAATATCAAGTCCAAGTCGCTGTGACTGTGGGGGGTGGATCCCCCACATCTTTCAAGGCATATGCCGGTTAGGCTTCTGCCTTTTGTCTCGAGGGTCAAAGCCCTAGTAGCTTTCGCTACCTGTCAGTGGGGTGAAGTGTCGTGGTGCAGTCGAAGTTGTAGTCGATGTCATCAGTCATCCAAGGGAAGACGCAGTTGGGGGACCTCCTGGGCGCGAAGCTCACGGATGTGATCCCACGGTGTGGACTCTGCAGCTTCCTCAAGGCTCGATGTCAGGCCTTCTACGAAGCTCCTGATGGTAAGGACGTTGGACGAAGCCCTGACTACGGTGTTCCTCACGAACCAGGGCGACCCAATGGCCCGCCGGAGACACATGCTCTGTACAGCGAGCAACTGCCTCCTTGCGGTCTTGCAGGTGAGGTGGTACCATGCTGGGGCCGCATATGTGAGCACTGGTCGTATCAGAGCCGTGTAGAGCAGGACCTTCGTCCTGGTCGGTAGCTTCGTGGGGTTGAGCAGGGGGCCGATGCTGCCGAAGCCCTTCCTTGCTTGGCCACAGATCCTCTTGACGTGGGGTGTGAAGGTCAGCTTGGAGTCCAGGAGTACCCCCAGGTACTTGACTGAAGTCTTCCACGGTATGTCGTCGCCGTTGAGTGATAGGTGACGGCCGTCCGCTTGTCTCCTTGTCCTTGTGAATTTTATGGCTTCACATTTGTCAACGTTGACCTTGATCCTCCACTTGGTCAACCAGGGCTCCAGTAGGGGCAGCTGCCGCTGGATGTAGAACCCAGCCATCCTCAGGTTAGCAGAAGTGGCGTTGAGGAGCGCATTGTCCGCGTACAGGGAGAGCTGCACTCTCGGAGCGACCGGAAAGTCGTTTGTGTACCACAGGTACAGGATCGGGCCGAGGACTGATTCCTGTGGCACACCAGATGTCACTGGGCGGGTCGTGGAGGTGGATCGGGCAACGCTGACGGAGAAGGTCCGGAGGTGGAGATAGCTGCGGAGCAGCCGGAAAATCCTGCCAGGCAATGGAGACGATGACAGCTTGAAGAGCAGTCCCTCGTGCCACACCTTGTCGAAGGGTTTGCTCACGTCTATCAGGACCGAAGTCTAGTGGTGCTTCCTTCCTACAGCTCCGGTGATGTTGTTCAGGACTCTGCGAAACTGAAGGGTGGTGGAGTGGCCGGTGCGGAAGCCGAATTGTTCTGTCCTGATAGACGTGAAGAACTCCTCAGGGAATCTCGCCAAGACGATCTTGGAGAGCACAGGCAGGAGGGAGATCGGCCTGTGGTTCTCCGGGAAGAGAGGATTATTATTTCAAATTTCACTAATCTTATGATAGTCACTAAAAATATGCCAGATGTATAAGTGTAGTGACAGCTTAGCTAGTGTTAGTATCCTGCTCTTCCAGCGAATGCTCATGATTATATGACATTTTAATAGAGTACATAGTAAATTACAAATTTCATGTCCATTATGACATTCATATTCTTATGCTAATATTGAAAAGAGATGTCTAATTATCAAAAATGTATTTATTCTTTATAAAACAGATCCAAAGAGGAGCGTTATTTCAGAAAACATTGATTGCACCCATTGACCTACCCTTACTCCGTATCTTACCCGTGTTGACTGTCTAGGATTTGTAATATTTTGATTTTTATAATACACAATTGTTTATATGTAACGTTGATGTGGTATGAGGAATACTGTAATTGTTATGTCCATAGTGTTTTACTATTACACTTAGTGTAGAAAATTTGAAATACAATTTTTATTTTTACTACATACACATGGCTGTGGTGACCTCAATATTATCGGCGTAAAATTCGCGATGAGTGACAAGTCTATCCCTTCACAATTTTATGTATATATATATATATATATATATATATATATATATATATATATATATATATATATATTCACTTCGAGTGTATAAAAGCAGAATTGCTCTGTTATATCAATTATTAAACTTCTTGATACAAAGTTCCTTTAATATTTCGGCTTTTTGCCGTTTTCAAAAAGGTATAATACAAAATAACAATACAGCAACAAAATTTACAAAAGTAAATAAATAAAAACTGACATAAATAAATGAACAAGAATTTTTGAACATGTGGTTAACACCAAAGAGAAATAAATAATATCATGAACAGAGAATGAATTTAGAAAAATAATCTAGAAAAAATAATATATAATAAAAACAATTGATCATTTCATCTTTTATTCAGACCAAATATATATATGTGTATATATATATATATATATATATATATATATATAATTTCAACTGATTTGTATAGGTTTCGATATCTTGGTGGAAAACTGCTTAAATTAAACGACCAGTAATTTTTTTAAAAAGTAAATCAACATAAGTTAATTGAAAAATTTATAAAACGGAGGAGTCTTTTAAGGGAAAAATTATGCATTCTAATACATTTTAAACAATTTGTACTTTTTTATTGGAGTTAGTGCTGAATAATTGGTCTCCTTGCTTCAGGGTGCGTATATTGTTCTAACATAGCATTTGTCAGGGTAGTTATCTAACATGCAAATACATCAAACGGGCAAGTAAAAGGACTTTTGTCATGTCTAGGGTTAATCAAAACAAAGTAATATTAGATTCATCCTACTGTTTATCTTTGGGTGGATCCTTTAAAACTTGTTGGAAGAATTTAATAGACTAAAATGTTTTGTTTATGGACACTAAATATTTCTATTTATTTGAGTAAATTATTAAGAATATGTAATAAGAGGACACATTACATATGGTTAATAAATCTATGATTTGCATTGTTACACAGTTTCTATAGAAACTAAATTCATAATTATTTCGATATTTAGTCGTGTTAATCGTTTTGAACATAATCTTAATTAAAAGGTTCCTCCTATGTTTAGCATTCGTCTTAACGTTTTATACCCAGGGGACGTAAAATTCTTATCATATCAAATCCTAATATTCAAACTTACTTATAATAATATTTACACCTATCAAGGCAGTTCATTGTGCACTTGAGTGATTTGGTAGAAGCAGTGAGGAAATTATGTGTTAACTCGAAGAACATATGAAGTAAGATCTATATTTATATTACTTAAATTGCGACCAAGAATAGAATACATTTCATTTTAATATAAACCGGTTTGTTACATAACAAAAATTTTCTTTTCTTGTCTAAATCTACTCGGACTAGACAAATAATTTTATAATATGTCATCTGAATACCTTAAATGCTGTTATAAATTATTAAAACTGAAAAGTTCAATACGTATCAGTGAGAATTTACGAATCTACATTATTCTCTTGTCGGGGAAGTGCATATTGTATGTGATAGATTGCAGCACAGGTGACGAAACCTAAATATCTAAATTAACCAACCTAATAAGGGAGGGGAGCATTACATGGTAGAAGGGCGACGACCTGCCCAAGGACTGGCCCTAGTACCATGGAATGCTGTAACCTGGGTGCGCATAACAGTTTCACTGCAGCCATTGCTGTTGGTTCTAGTAACAGTGGTAAATGCACGGCAACTGTTTTAAGCACAGGCAGTCCCAATCCCTGACAAGGTTGGTCATTCAATATTTTGAAAGTAACATTTTAATAGATCTCACATACATTTCCTTCGTGACATATTTTCCGTGATTATAGAGTTAGGTTGTTATGAGATCTACGTCATTTACTTCCTTGCAGTGCGCTTTTTCCCTTATTTTTATACATATTTTATTGCGTGTTCTAAGGAACAATGTTGATGATTGTCTGACTTGACTGCAATAACATTAAAAATATCTTTGTATAATTCTGCTAAAGAATGAAACGCGTTTTATTCATTACTTATATTAGCTTGAAGTTTATGAATCAGTCTTTCCAAATTTACGGTAATTTTGTATTTGATTAAAGTTAAAGTATATCACACATATACCCTATTCTTACACAGAAAAGATTCAATTTTAACACAACTACAAGCTAACTATTCTAAAAGAATTTAAAATAATAAAAGCAGTACTGCTTCCAACCTGAAACCATGCCTCGCCCTAACTTAAAAGGTAAATTAATACCCTCATAACAAGTCTACATACATGGTTATAACTTTCGATGAAACACCAAATATTTAAATTTATGATCGAATGTTATCAGTTTGCTAATGGAACCACTTTGGGAACTTGTGAAATTCTAATTATTATAAGTGTCAGCGTACTTTGTATCCGATTAAAAATATCAAAATTATAAATATTTTATAAAAACCAATAGTTAAACTGTTTTATTATTTTGTATACTATTGATGGTTTCTGTAACTCATGCTAATCTTAATTAAAATAAACATAAAATTATACATACACAACAAGGCCTACAATCGACGAAACAAATAAAATATTTTGATTTACCATTTGGAGAGGTCCAAGGAGAACTTCAGGTTCTTCTTGCGGACACTCGGGTTTGAAGATTTAGTGAGAATTCCAGATTTCAGTTGACGTGTGGGTTATCTTTCACTAACTGTTGTAACCTCTCACTGGGAGACAGCAATGCACATATAAGTCCATGTTATATCAAGCCACTACGACAACATGTCGAAAATTTATAAGTGGTTTTCATACTGAAGACGCCTGGATGCTTTGTTAAATTAAACGGCGTTTCACCCTTGAGCAATCTGACTGATTTACGTTTCCGAAATTGTTTACTGCAAAATTTTTATACACTGTTTCTTGATTTTCTAGAAATGACAAATTAATATGTTAGAAACAAGTTATTAATTAGAAAATTTTATATAAACATAACACATAACATTTAATAAAGCCAGCTGGTGTAAAATGTTTCAATTAAATCTCTGTGGCACAGCTGACATAAAATAAGTAAATAGTATTGACGAAGAGTTGTATATTCAGTAACGCTTAAAAATTATTAACATAATTAGTGAGCTTGCTACGTGTTTTCTTAAAATTATAATCTACTGCAGTTTTTATCAAGTCACGATATGTTGGTATTTTATCGATTCATTTTAACGTCAAACTTAGTTCAATTTTTTCATGATTTTCAGAATACCTTGCCGAAGGTGTGAATTTATCTTGGTAGGAAATTACAAAAATATATAATTATAAAATGATTAAACGTTTAGTACATACATTAATTAAAACATAACTTACGTAATTTGTATATAATATTCTTTAGAATTAGAATCTATGTAGGCAACTGCAAAGTGGGTTTGTCCAGCATGGTTGATTGTGAATTCTCCTACAAAATTCTTAACCCAATATCGTGTTTTTACATGGGCCAAATTCATTTATTTTATTGTTTTTTTTATGTATAAAAGGTATGAGTACGCTACAATACGAGTCGAGTAATGGGCTTTACTAAGGTTGCATGCTAAATTTTAAGCATATAGCTTATTTTACTATCGGTGATATAGAGCAATCATGCAGAAAAGTAAACGTAACATACTCTCAGTAGACATAAACGAAATGCTTCAGGCTAGTAAGTGCTTCAATAGCGCTCAACTAAATTCCACTTTTGAATATGCACAATCATATAACTTAATGTTGCTTATGTAGAAAGAAATTATCATACAAATTTTAAAGATCATGATCATGAAATGTGTGTGATAATGATAATTAATAAATATATAATCAGAAACCCCAAAACGCAGTTATATAACGTTTATACTTCAAAGTTCTATAAGTCTCAATGAGAATTTACGGATCTGCGTTATTCTCATACATATTGTCTGCGGTAGATTGCAGCACAGGTAACGTATACCGAGAAATCAAAATCCTCCAACCTAATAAGGGAGGGGAGTATTACATGTTAGAAGGGCGACTACCTGCTAAAGGACTGACCCTAGTACCATGTAATGCTCTAACGTGGGTGCGCATAACAGTGCCATTGCAGCCATTGCTGTTGGTGCTAGTTACAGTGGTGATGCACGGCAACTATTTTAAGCACAGGCAGTCCCAATCCCTCTTTAAATTGGTTATTTGTATCATTATAATAGATCCAATAGAAATTTACTTCAAGAAATATTTCCGACAGATTATTTGAATATTTTAACAATAATAAACAAGAGTTACATGCGACCAGAAAAAATAAGGGGTTTTATAACAAAATCAACCTTGTCGAGCGAGCATGTTTGCTTATCTTAAGGATTACACATTTGTTCGTTATGTTTTACTGTGTTAGGAATATACTAATTTAATATATACAAATTACTTTAGAAATTAGAGCCAAAGAGGGTGAATTTTGTCAATAATCCCAGCTTGGGCAGGTTGGTATATCGCTTAGCTTGGCCACACTAACATTTTGCAAATAAATATTTTCTGAGTTGGGTCAAATTATAGTTCTTCAGAAAAAACTAAAACAAACATGGTCTAATTAATGAAACTATTTATTTAATATTACTCCAGCATACGACTGGCGATACCTATTTGATTAATACAACTTTCTGTAATGGTTTTATATACTTAATCTGCTGTAAAAATCTATACAAAATTAGAGAAATAAGGTTTTCTGGTGTAAATGTTTAGAAAGTTGTTGCTGATAATTTTTTTAATTAACTTACGCCATACGAATAGAATATTTCTTAATCAACAATAATTATTCCTCGTAACCATGAAAACACAATTTTAAAACCTAATATCTTTGAAAGATTTTTAGTTTAGAGGCATCATGAGTAATTTTCCTTCAAGTTGAAACGTACAAAGTTAGCGTAGTTAACGTACAGAGTTCAGTCTTCTTCCGGCCTAAGACCAGAACACCACGGCTGAACCTGTGTCGCTTTGACTGGAATATTCTGCAAATGGGTAAGTCAAAACATCACATTTTTCATTGAATAAAATTCACGTAGATGTTTTCTTGTATGTATGGCTGTATTTTTTGTCTGAAATATGGTGTTAAACAATTAATCCTTGAGTTTATACTGTAGCAACTCATGACTTTGACTTATTTACCTGTAGAACAGCAGAAGTACTATAACCTACTTATTTTACTGTATTTAGCTGTATGTAATTACTGTATGGACCCCGGCCACTACAAAACATGCATGTCCGTTATTATCACTACCGCTGAGGCAGTACATTTGATTAAATATTTGCATAAATTAAAAACTCAACATATCACTCTTCAATGAAGTTATACACGCAATTGTTTTGCACTGATCACAATCAAAATTTAAGTCTATTTCCTCAGACGTACTTAATTTTGGCTTTTTATACTGCAAGAAAGTGTGTATATATAGTAGACACAACAAACGAAAATAAAAACTTGCGAGTTTACAAGACAGTGTAATAATAAACACATTTAACTGTCAAATTGGCGCCACCATTGCTTGTTGCCAAAACCTATTATAAAATTTCTCTCTTATGATATTTACTTTGAAAAGTATTTTTTCATTTTTTTTTGTTATAAGTGGTGTACATTCAGTATTCCAGAGCCAATGTTAATAGTTAAAGTACTCAACCTGGTTCTTGAATTTTTTGGGAAAGTTTATCTAAAAAAATAGTTTTGGGAGTTGTGGTCGACATAGGAAAGTATCAAAGGGTTAAAAATATGAAAAAAATAATTGTTTTTCTAAAATTATATATCTTAAGCTTTACACACTAAAACTGACCCCCAGACAAATAAATATGTTTGTAATTGTGTGTAAACATTTTAAATAACGATATCTCTCCCTTTTAATTGCCTGACAGCGATTAAAATATTACATAAATGTCAGTATTATGTATATAAAGCCCAGACATTTTTTAAGGAAAGATTCAAGTTTTATATTTTCTATCCCTTTCGATGCTGTGTCGTTTTGATTCCACTAAAAGTAGCGTGGTTGACAATAGATTTCTTCCAGGTCAACCAGTAAACTGAGATAGATTGTGTCATTTATAAGCTTTATATGAACACGCGTAGGGGTCACCCTGCGTTGTAACTTTATTATCTCATTCAACTAGACAATGTTGTAAGAGCTTTACTTGATGTTTATGTTTGAAAGCATTATTGGATTATAACAGCATTATTCTTATTTGGATTAAATCAAAATATACAAAAGTTACAAGCGTTAACATTATCTCATGCAACTTGACAAAAGCCAGGTTTTTTGTCAACCAAAGAGTGTCATCAACTTTTAGATCATAGTGGAACAGAAGTTTGCTAATCAACAATGGGTTTTGGCTACTTTAGCTATCAATAAACTCCACATTAAGGGTAGTCTGAGTCAGAAATATATATTCAACGTCACCAAACCACAGGAAGAATGCATGTGTTATTTACTGCGAAGCGCTCAATTTTTTTTTCCTCAACCTTCTTTTATCTTTTTTTTCCACGCTCAACCTTCCTCCTATACAGCAGAGATTTGGGATGAATGTACATTTGCTCCAGGGTCTCTACGGAAAGTTTGTTCTTCAATCTTTCCTTGTAAAAGAAACGGTGGAATTACGTTAGTGCGAGATCACTAGCCGTTAATAGTGATCCCCTTTGATGGCGTACTGACAGGGTTTGGTACATTTACCGGTTTAGTTTCCAAATCTCCTGTGATATCAGCACATTTAATTTCGTTTTCCACTGCTGGAACTCAAATAAATATTCAATTACGAGTTTGTCCTCGTTTGACGTCACCAGGACGTTGGTAATGGTAGTAGCCTCCGCTACCTGTGGTCGTGGCTAACTTCCAACACAGTGTCAGTGAGAACAGGACGGAAATTATTAACAGATGGTATTATTAAGAATATTTAATAAAAGGAAAGATTCCATGAGTTTCATAAATCTAAGAATTCCATTGTTAGAAAGTTTCTACAAAAACGAAATTCAAAATGGTTTCAATATCGAGTCGGTTTTCTTCGTTATAAACATGTCCGTTGTTGTTCAATGTTTAGCACCAGTCTTATCGTCTTAATCTTATTCTTATCATTTATATGGAATTCTTATCATATCAGATCCAAATATTGAAACAAAAGTATCTATAATAATATTGATACATCTCTCAAGTCAGCACATTGTGCACTTGAAAGACTGGGTGGAATTGGATCAAAATCCTTTGTCAGACGTAACAAAATTATATATGGGGTAAGCCCTATATTAATATTACTTAAATTGCAACCGAGAATAGAATAAATTGCCTTTAAATATCAACATCTTTGTTACGTAAAACGCTCTTTTCTTGTTTAAATCTACACGGACTACAAAAATACTTAAAAATTATATAATCTCAAACATTAAACGCTATAACCAAGTAATTATACTGTAAAGTTCAACTAGTCTCAATGAGAATTTACGGATCTACATTATTCTTTTGTTGAGGAAATGCATATTATCAGCGGTAGATTGCAGCACACGTGATGTAACCTAAATATTTCAAATAAAAAACATAATAAGGGAGGGGAGTATTACATGTTAGAAGGGCGACGACCTGCCCAACGATTGGCCCAAGTAATATAATAGAGCTGTAATGCTCTAACCTGGGTGCGAATAGCAGTTTAACTGCAGCCATTGCTGTTGTTTCTAGTAACAGTGATGAATGCACGGCTACTGTTTTTAAGCACAGGCAGTCCCAATCCCTGCCAAGGTTGGTCGTTTTAAATTCTTAAATTTAAACTTTAACAGATTTATTTGATATTTTTTCTATATAGATCTGGAACTTCTATCTCATATACATAGAAACTAAATTCATAACTATTTCAATATTTAGTGGTATTTAACCTTTTTTAAGACAATCTTAACTAAAAGGTTAGTCCAATATTTAGCATTCGTCTTAACTTTTTATACCTAGTGAACGTAAAATTCTTATTATATCAATTCTTAATATTATATCAAAATTATTTATAATAATATTTATACATCTCTCAAGGCAGCACATTGTGCACTTGAGTGATGTGGTACAAGCATTGCAGAAATTTGTGCTAATCAAAGATTATATGGAGTAACCTCTATTTATATTACTTTAATTAAAACCGAGAACAGGATTCATTTCCTTTTAATATCAAGATGTCTGTCATATATATATTTTTTTATTATAAATGTACTCGGACTTCAATAATAGTTTAAAAATATATTATATAAAACCCTTTAAATGTGTCATAAAGTATTTAAGCTGTAAAGTTTAATACGTCTCAGTAAGCATTTACGAATCTAGATTTTTGTTTTGTCAAAAAAGTGCATATTGTCTGCGGTAGATTTCAGCACACGTGACGTAACCTAAATACATGAATTAACCAATCTAATAAGGGAGGGGAGTATTACATGTTAGAAGGGCGACTACCTGCTCAAGGACTGGCCCTTGTACCATGTAATGGTCTAACCTGGGTGCGTATAACAGTTTCACTGCAGCCGTTGCTGTTGTTTCTAGTAATAGTGATGAATGCACGGCAACTGTTTTAAGCACAGGCAGTCCCAATCCCTGCCAAGGTTGGTCGTTTTAAATTCTTAAATTAAAACTTTAATACATTTATTTGACATTTTCTTCTCTATATAGATCGGAAAGTTCCATCTCATGTACATTTCCTTCGTGACGTATTTTCCGTCTGCATATTATTATCTGATTGTGATTTGAAATTTATTTCTGTTTCAGACGATTCATTGTTTTCAAATGTATCGTTTTTCATGGTGTTGTAGACTTTATGCTGCGTATCTTTCAGGCTTCGTTTACTTATTCTCACTTTGTCTTTGCTTTGACAGTAATGTGCTTTAAAGTTGAGGAGCATAAACAATGTCAACTTACAAAAGACAAGGGATGCACCTGACCAAAGCAAAATCAAAACCAAACATCAGTTATTTCACAAAATAGTGTTTAACTACCAAAGTAACATCTAAATGTGCTGAACAAAGAATGTGTCTACTTAAGTGACTGGACTTACGTCCATAACGTGTTATGGATTACATGTTACTGTATTTTGTTTAATGTAAATGATTATTTTATTGTTTTGGAATATTCTTAAATAATAGTTTTTATGTGGGGCTTATGTGTTTTGAGGCTACGATATAGTTTTCACTTAAAATATATGCTTAGTTTTCCTTTAAATATTCGTAGTCACAAAATCTAGTAGACTCTACATACGTTATATGACGCATCACTCCAGAGACAATAAAAAACTTTAAATTGTTTGCAACGGAATAAGGTAATAAATAGAAACCTTTGTGTTTTAGAAGAATTGAAGTGAGGCCGTATTAAAAATCATTGGTAATTATAACCTTTCTCACATTTTAATTTATTTTATTTCAAACGTGCTGACTCATTAAAACGTAATATCGCTTATTATTTCTTTTAATAATCAGACATTTTACTGAGTTCAAAATAGATAACAAATCTAAAAGTAGTTTTTTTAGAAACTTAAAGTAGTATACTAAGGTGAGTCTCCCTTTATATGAAATATATTAAGGTAATCTGGTTAGATCAAATGGTTTAGACTAGAACACTAACACTGAACTAAACATGAACTCATATGAAACTGGAATTTTAATTAACTGAATAATAGCTTTGCCTATCAATCAGGAGGATATATCGATAACAAATTAACCTACTGACGTTAAGTGCGTGTCCTTGACTGGATATACCTCGTTCTATCCTTAGAGAAGCCGTTTGCGTTAAATATTATGTTTAAATATTAGGAATAGTTTTACTTAGTCGATTATTCCATACTTCTAAATTTTTTATATAAGAAACTCCAAGTGGTCAAATATTAATTACCGTTCCAATATCGCTTAGTGAGTTTCATCACGAAGACTTTCTCCAGAGTGTTGTTTTAAACAACAACAAAAAATGGCAGACATAGTTTAGCATTAGATTTAGCATTACATCACAACCCTTGCCAATGTCAATAATTCCAATAACGTTGAGAAGAGTTTAAACAAATATAACTAAAACAACGAATATAGCACTTTATATATCTTGATTATAAAATTATATTGGTATTTTTTTAATTCAGAGCGTTACTCATAGAAAGTAATTTAATTTACATTGTAATTTTGAGCTAAGCATTACATTGTTACCTCCCTACAGTAGCAGGCTTATTACTGCTTCTCTCCATGCTTAGTTATAAAAGTATACCCTATATATAACAGCTATCATAATTATCTTAATATAACATTAACCAATAAGAAATAAATATTTTTTCATATTTTTGCAAATGCTTGTACATTTTTTGTTTAACTTTTCATGTGAAAAAAATATTATTAATTGTAACAACTACATAAACTTTCTTTCCTACCCTAAAATCTGTTATAATAATTATCTTATTTGTAAGCAGTTTACAATGCCAATCAGTATACATTTTGACAACTCATATTACAAATTGCGAGTCGATATTACAATAATACACAGTTTTTATTCTTTTTCTTTTTGTACATCACAGATCAAGAACAGCACCTGACTATTATCGTCTTTTGTAAATGAGACTTTAAGTGAAATATTCCCTGCAAAATCTCTCAGATTTTGCCCTTCCCCACTAAAGCAGAATTTTGGATGGACAAACGTCTACTCCAATGACTGTTTCTTCACTCTGTCCGTGATAAAGAGACGTTGGGTGGACATTAGCGAGGGATTGCTAGTGATTCCCGGCTGCTCGTTTCCCGAGGTCTGGGAGCGTCCTGACAGGGAATAGTGCATTTTCTGGCTTGGTCCCGAACCTCCAGTGACACCAGCACACGCCATTTGGATTTTGCCTGCGCAAATGAGGACTCGACCGCGAGTCGGACTGGCGATTAAGATACTCATGTCGGTCTTCCTTAACGTCAGTCATTTCATGCCTCGGTGTGTTAGTGACCTCACTTTTCTTTTTAACATCATGATTTGTAGTTTCTCCATCAAGACAATCTACGTTGACAAACTTTACTTGCGTAAAAATTTCACTGGTAATTAGAATAGCGACGACGTTTAATCAAACTAAATTTTATAATAGATTGTTTTTCTATAAATGATACTGCCATTAGACATTTGAAGAAACCTTAATTCCACTTAGTTTGAAGTATATCATATATATATATATATATATATATATATATATATATATATATATATATATATATATATATATATATATATATATATATATTAGCTTTTAATTTGTCAGTGCAAAACTAAACTTAAACCTGTACTATTTCTAGCTTAGATCCCAAGTTCAACGTCTTAGACAACTTGGCTACCGGAACTTATATACATACACACATATATATATATATATATTCACTGTTCACCACTACTATATTATATATATATATATATATATATATATATATATATATATATATATATAAAGTATTAGTTTAATAATTTACTCATTATGTTTTGATTATTAATATAAAATCATGTTTCAGCATGCTATATTACTTATCCTCAATGCGAGATGACACAGTACCGTAAGTATTTGGGACATTTCAGGTGTACATTTAATGCCATTCTGAAACTACAGTTTTAGTCAAATCTCAAATCTGTTATTACACTCTTTTATAAGGTATTAAATATAAATCAGCCTACTAATTTATGTCATATTTGTGATTCGAGACTTTTGTTCTGATTATTTTCAGGTGACTTCGGTCCTGCGTTGGCTTGTCGTCCCCTCTTTGACATTATCACGTAACACTACTCCACGTGTGTTGCAAAACACACAAAGTATGAATGATGATTGAATGGAAAAGTGTGAAAGTGTGCGTGCGTGTAGAACCACATTTAACTAGAACAACAATTCTCCACTACACAACATATTAAGGTAACTAAATTTATCTGCTAATATTAGACTTAAGTTTACATTTATTTGTTCCATGAATATACTTAATACTAAAACTATTTGTTTAATGAAGGTATATTTCTGTGATTATATTGGTGTTGGGAACTCTATAGTTTTTCATTATACAGTAATACATGCTGTCTTTTTGATTGTTACAGGGTGATGCGGCCAATGCGGCAGGAAGTCGCCCCACTTACACTAATACACACACGTCACAAACACTAGGTATTGTATTGTTCTAATTAAAATATTGAAAATAATTTGGTTAAAATTGTTTTTTCAGAATGGCACATTTATATTAATTTTCGTTTAGTATATTTTACAGAGAATAGTTCTTAATCTTAGTATAATATTACTAATGAATGTAGTAATAAATTGGGTAGTTAGATTGTAATATAAATGTGACTCACTACCATAAATGAGCCGAATAATCTTTCATACTTTACTTATAAATAAATAACCTGTTTGGTTTTCTCATTCCCTATTAACTTAGTACAGAAGAAAGTATTGTAAAATTGGAGTGATTTAGATTCAAGTCTTTGTAATTTTTATCTTGGGTTTCTCTTGAGTATCAAACTATTATAAATCATGAGGATCCGGCAATTTAAATTACAATAGTAATTATGCTAAATCTCTTTCCTTCCACATAATAATACGATTAATCTAATAAGATTAATCGTATTCTATGAAAAATCTAGATAGTACACAATATACCACCGCATAGGTAACACTTTGTTTCTATTAATTTAAAATGTAATGCATTCCGTTCTAATAATATATTTTGTATTATTTTGTATCACCCACTATAATATTATAAAATACAGTTTTAACTTCGTATAATAAAAATGGTGTTTGAATATAATTTTACATTTTTTCACAATATCCAACTTACGTTGCTGTCTGCATTTTTAACGTGTGCAGCACTTGATTATTCGATAGCCTAGTGTATTTAGTAGTTATAATGGTGTATTTTAAATTATTAATTATATGGTTTATAAGCTGAGATTTATAAATATAAAATTACCAAATAATTTAGTGTCATAACTCAAAATTTGAATTTTTATCGCAAGTCACTCGCAATCATAGGTTTTAGTCCAGATATAAAATGTATTTCTCCCAAATTTGAACGGGCTCATTCTCGAAATCTGAAGGGGTCTCAAAATATAAATGGTATATATTGGAAAATATTGTATTTAACAAGTTTTCGTAAATTAGAATATCCGCCTTTTTAAAACGTTTAATTAAATAATTTGTTTAAAACCTCACCCAAGCTATGTGCTACTGCTATTGCACCAACTTCAATCTGGATATAATAACAAATACGGTAGTTATTAGCTCACGTTATATTGCATATTCCATCAAGATATAACGTGATAAGATATAACACAGTTGTTTAAGATGAACAAGATATAATCGAGTTTCACAAATATGTTTTTATTAAATCTTCCTAACTGGTAACACATTTAAAAAAATAATATTTAAAACTAATTGATAGTGTTTCCCTATTGTAATCAATAAGTAATCAATAATCCTTAGTCACCAGATCGTCTTCTTTAGATATCCTTAACAAAGGATATAGAGTCTCTTAAGTCATCCTTTAAAGTTAAAGGATGTGGATATGGCATTCTCTCTCAGGATATATCAAAGTAGAGTTTGTGGATAAGAAATTCTCTCTCAGGATATATCAAAATACAGAACTTGGGCATGAATTATAAATAAAAAATTGTGTTAAACAATCGTAAAATGTCTATATTTATTTCTCTATTCTTGTTATAGTAAACTGTTAGACAAGAATAGAGACAATAACCCCTTAACAAGTTTATTGGAACAATTCTTTCAAACATTGTATGAAAATTGAACTTATGTACTTTTACAGTGTATTGAAAAAGACAAAATATATAATATATGCTAAGTAAATTTTTTTAATCTGACCCCTTAACAGTAGATAGTTAGGATGAATAACAATATAAAAGTGACAATAAAATATGTAGTTTTTCGAGAATCTTACATGTCTACAAGACGCTCGTTGAGAAAAACCTCGTCGGGGTTGATCTCGTAAATGCGTGTCTAGAATATCTTCCATAGCATATTTTGAAACTGTTTGTTACCTCTTTCTTGATAATTTTCCAGTTTTATATTCCTACAAAGTTTGTTTTAAGTATTTTATTTTGCTTAAAGTATTACATTAAATCATTAAAACACGATTATTTAATTATTCAGTTGAATCTAATATGTTTTAACAAAATATAAAAACAAATTAAAGTCCAATAAAATAATTCCTGAAAAAGTTTTATACTGCAAACAGTTATTATGCTGTAAACTTTCATTCTATATTACATAAATCTAAAGTGAATTATACATATTTATTTTCAAATTCGTTTTTTATCTATATGTTTTATACCGTACCGCTGACGGAGAGTTTTCAATAGGGGTTCACTCTTACTATTTGCTTATTTTTAAAACCAATTTTAAAAACCAGAAATTAAATTAAATTAAGAAAATCTGAAGTGAGTGAATTCTAATTAAAGCCTTAAATACGATGTAATTTATAACTACGATGTTATTCAGTAAAACGTTTGTAAACGACAAACGCTCTTAAATAAAGGCATTTTTGCTTAAATATTTAAGAGCGCTATTTATTTTGAGACCATACGGCCAAAGGACGTACGTCTGTCTGTTTGTCGTCCTTATTCCTGTCTTTGACAACTTTTGATAACATCTGTACATAGATTCCTTGTGAGTAGATTATACGAGTGTTAGTTCTGAACACGCTGTTATTTGGTTTAGCTCGGTTTCATTTTAATATCTTCTAAAATTACACAAATTTACTAAGTATCAATAACACTTATAATAATATTGAAATGAAAAATACTTTTAATAGTGAAAATGCTATATCAGCTGTCATTATTCATTCATAGTATATCAGCCTGCCGCCTAGTATCTCTGCGTGCCTTAGAGTGACCAGCCATTCAAGGAATGTTGCTGCCCTACCTAGCAGGAGAGTAACGTTGTACTTATGGGGTTCTAAACCCTTTCTTGCCCTTGTTGTTGAATATTAACTGTTGGAAATTCCACTACGACCGTATATAGATTGGGGTTATTTGTCACAAAACCCTGAATACAATTCTAGGATTAAATTGTAATCAACTCTCCAAGTCGGTACAAAATATTTTTGATTAGTTTGGCCTGCTTAACCAGTGAACACCAGATATATTAAACATTATAACCAATGTGGCCCAAAAAGCTACAGGTGAAACTACCTTCGCCAGAGCACTATTTTATCGTGTTAGTCGTTACTGTCCACTAGAGTACTGTCAACGATTGGTGTCCATATCAGTTCAATATATCGTGAAAGCTCATCTTTATGAACGTAAAAACTGTCTAAGGTCCCTGACTGGATGGATTAGGAATAGGGCTTCCACTGTAATGTCTTCTAAAGTTCATTATACAGGATAGTCCCAAATTAGGAGAAAATTTTTCGGGTAGTCTCTAGCCTAACTGTAGGAAAATTTAGTATTTTACGCAGACTAACACATCGTTCAGCAACCTCTTTCCGGGAAGTCTCTCACTAAGGTACTGCGGCTCCTTTAGAGACAAGACGTTGTTGACCATGCAGCACGTCACCATACTGAAGAAGTCTTATATAGGACGAAGGTGGGCAGCCTCACGAGAAAGGGACACTTGGTCAAAACGTAAGAGGAGTAATCTTTGCTGCAGTGTTTTGCAACTTTGGAATCCTTCCCGTATCCTCCCTTGAGAGGCTACTCTCATATGCTGGATAACAGTAATAAAATACTGACAAAATTATTGGCAAAAGAGATCGCTGAATCATCAGGATCTGGGCTTCAAGTATCACCTGCACCTTACGTGGTCGAGAGACTGTATCTCTTGTTGTGTAGCTATATGTAAAACAGTACACTTGCTGATATTCAACTTGAGGCCGTTGCTAACAGACCAATAACCTTATACTGATAAGAATTTATATCAGCGACTACAAGTTTAATATTTTCAATTTTATATAAAATACGATACTGACGACTGTCTTCATGTAGATTGACTGTGCAATTTTTTACACGTACGCATAGATTAGATGGTCACGTCGCTTAGGAAGGGGTTCAAATCTTCCTTCACACGTAAATCAAATCTTCCTATAAAGAGTTATCGTACAGACAGACAGACGGATGGATTGACGTACTGAAAGACGTACAACAACAATATTTTAATAAGACCTTGGGTTCTTAATAATGTTCATATTTTTGGAGGATATCTACTTCTTGATTACAAATTTATGCAATTGCCATCAAGAAGATAATATTGCAACAACAAATTATATATTCTCGTAACGCCTTTAAAATAAAAATTCCAATTTGTACTGTACGTTGCTGAAACACTGTGGAAAAAGCAAAACGTTGTGAGTGTGCAAATTTAATGAAACCCTTTGTTAATAACTAATGCGGCATGTTAAGCTAGTGTTGTTTGTTGCCGGAACATGTTCCAGACTTTCCAACGTGTGGCCAGTTACATTTTTAATTACTTCTATACAAAGTTTACTGCTCTTACGGGATGTACTTTTATATGTTCGCATTTATTAAGATTATGTTCGAGATTATGTATCCTTCCTTTAGGTTTTTTCATAGTTTTTTAAATCTTCACTAGGAGGTATTATTATCAATTTCTAGGTATTGACTTGGTTGAAATAATACATTCATGTGAACAGCCAATCGAACAAAATAGCAAGACTCGAAGATACAATTATCGGCAAGAATTATATAGGGATAAACCGTATACTACCTAACAACAATTATATATAATTATTCCTCGTTACCATGAAAACACAATTTTAAAACCTTGTACCTTTGAAAAAGAGTTTAGTACAGCGGCATCGTAAGTAATTTTGCTTCAAGTTGATACGGTCAAAGTTAACAGAATTCGTATTCAGTCTTCTTCCGCCCCATGACCCGAACACCACGGCTGGACAGTCTTTTTGACTGGAATATTCTTCAAATGGATAAGTCAAAACAACACAATTTTCATTAAATACAATTCAGGTAGATTTTGTCTTCTACGTAAGGCTGTATATGTAGTCTGAATATTAGTTTTAAACAATTTAATCCTTGAGTTTAGATTGTGGCAACTCATGACTAACTTATTTACCAGTATAACAGCAGAAGTACTATAACCTACTTATTTTACCGTATATTTAGCTATATTTAATTACTGCATGGACTACGGCCACTACGCTATACATGTCCATTATTATCACTACTGCTGAGGCAATACAGTTGATTAAATTTTTACAAAAATTAAAAAACTTATCACTCTACAGTGAAGTTATAAACGCGAGTGATTTGCATTGTTCAAAATCAACATTTAAGTGTATTTCCTCAGACGTACTTAATTCTCGCTTCTTATACTGAACAATGTTTAGTATCGTAGACACACACAAAGGAAAAGAAAATGAAGTAATAAACGAATTTAACTGGTAAATTGCCGCCACCATTGCTTGTTGCCAGAAACCTTTAAAATATCTCCCTTATGATTTTTACTTTGAAGAGCATTTCTTCACTTTTTTATTGTTTTAAGTGGTGAACTTTCAGTATTCCAGAGCCAATTGTTATAGTTCAAGTATTCAAATTGTTTCTTGAATTTTTTGGTAAAGTTTAACTTAGAAAAAATCATAAGTTTTGAGAGTTGTGGTGGTGGTTGAAATTGAAAACTATCACTAGGGTTTAAAATATGAAATAATTAGTTTGTTTTTCTAGAATTATATTTCTTAAGCTGACTAGACTAAACTAAACTGACCCCTAGATAAGTAAATATATTTTTAATTATATGTCGATATTTTAACCGACGATTTTCTCTTTCTTTTAATATCCTGACAGTGATTAAAATATTACCTAAATGTAAGTATTAAGTATAAATAGCACTAAACATTTTTAAGGAAATAGCCTATTCTAGTTTTATATTTTGTATCCCTTTCGATGCTGGGTGCTTTTAGATTCCACTAAAAGTAGCGTGGTTGACAATCGATTTCTTCCAAGTCAACCAGTAAACTCAGATTGATTGTATCATTTATAAGCTTTATATGAACACGCGTAGGTCACCCTGTGTTGTAACTGTACTATCTCATTCAACTAGACAATGTTGTAAGAGCTGTACTAGATGGTTATGTTTAAAAGCATTAATGTTAGTGCATTATTATTTAGATTATATTTAAATATACAAAAGTTACAAGCGTTAACAGTATCTCGTGACACTTGCCAGAAGCGAGGTTGTTTTATCAAACAAAGTGTGTCATCGGACTTTCACTAGTCAATCATAGTGGAACAGAAGTTTAGAAATAAAAAATAAGTTTTGGCTAATTCAGCTATCATTAAAATCCACATAAAGGGTAGTCTGAGTCGGAAAAAAATTATTCACTGTCACCAAACCGTAGGAGGAATACATGTGTTATTCGCTGCAAAACGCAGAAAGCTTTTCCTCAACCTTCTCCTCTAAAGCTGAGATTTGGGATAAATATACATATGCTCCAGTGTCCCTAACTAAAGGCTTTTTTTCAATATGTCCTTGATAAAGAAACGGCGGAATTACATTAGTGCGAGTTCACTAGCCGCTAATAGTGATCGCCAGCTTTTTCCCGAGGCTTTGATGGCTTACTGACAGAGTTTACCGGTTTAGCTTCCACATCTCCCGTGATAACAGCACACGCCATTTCGTTTACAACTTCTGGAACTCAAATAAATATTCAATTATAAGTTGGTCCTCGTTTCGTCTCCTTTGACGTCACCAGAACGTTGGTAATGGCAGTAGCCTCCGCTACATGTGGCCGTGGCTAACTTCCAACACAGTATCAGTGAGAAAAGGACGGAAATTATTAATAGAGGATATTATTAAGAATATTTAATAAAAGGAAAGATTCCACGAGGTTCATTAATCTATGAACTAACTATTCCATAGTTAGAAAGTTTCTACAGACACGCAATTCACAATGTAATCGTAATCGTTGTAAACTGGCCCGTTCTTGTCCAATGTTTAGCACTGGTCTTATCGTTTTAAACTGGGAACGTGGAATTCTTATCATATCAGACCCTAATATTAAGTCAAAATTATCTATTTTAATATTGATACACCTCTTAAGTCAGCACGTTGTGCCCTTGAAAGATTGGGTGGAATTTGAGCAAATTGTCAAGTGTAACAACATTTCAAGTCAAGTCGCTGTGACTGTGGGGGGGGTGGATCCCCCACATCTTTCAAGGCCTCTGCCGGTTAGGCTTTTGCCTTGTGTCCCGAGGGTCAAAGCCCTAGTAGCTTTCGCTACCTGTCAGTGGGGTGAAGTGTCGTTGTGCAGTCGAAGTTGTAGTCGATGTCATCAGTCATCCATGGTAAGACGCAGTTGGGGGACCTCCTGGGCGGGAAGCTCACTGATGTGATCCCACGGTGAGGACTCTGCAGCTTCCTCAAGGCTCGATGTCAGGCCTTCTACGAAGCTCCTGATGGTAGGAACGTTGGACGAAATCCTGACTACGGTGTTCCTCACAAACTAGGGCGACCCAGTGGCCCGCCGGAGACACACGCTCTGGACAGCGAGCAACTGCCTCCTTGCGGTCTTGCAGGTGAGGTGGTACCATGCTGGGGCCACATATGTGAGCACTGGTCGTATCAGAGCCGTGTAGAGCAGGACCTTCGTCCTGGTCGGTAGCTTCGTGGAGTTGAGCAGGGGACCGATGCTGCCGAAGCCCTTCCTCGCTTGGCCACAGATCCTCTTGACGTGGGGTGTGAAGGTCAGCTTGGAGTCCAGGAGTACCCCCAGGTACTTGACTGAAGTCTTCCACGGTATGTCGTCGCCGTTGAGTGACAGGTGACGGCCGTCCCCTTGTCTCATTGTCCTCGTGAAGTTTATGGCTTCACATTTGTCAACGTTGACCTTGATCCTCCACTTTGTTAACCAGGGCTCCAGTAGGTGCAGCTGCCGCTGGATGTAGAACCCAGCCATCCTCAGGTTGGCAGAAGTGGCCGTGAGAAGCACATCGTCCGCATACAGGGAGAGCTGCACTCTCGGAGCGACCGGAAAGTCGTTTGTGTACCACAGGTACAGGATCGGGCCGAGGACTGATCCCTGTGGCACACCAGATGTCACTGGGCGGGTCGTGGAGGTGGATCGGGCAACGCTGACGGAGAAGTTCCGGAGTTGGAGATAGCTGCGGAGCAGCCGGAAAATCCTGCCAGGCAATGGAGACGATGACAGCTTGAAGAGCAGTCCCTCGTGCCAAACCTTGTCGAAGGCTTTGCTTACGTCTATCAGGACCGAAGTGGAGTGGTGCTTCCTTCCTACAGCTCCGGTGATGTTGTTCAGGACTCTGCGAAGCTGAAGGGTGGTGGAGTGGCCGGTGCGGAAGCCGAATTTTTCTGTCCTGATAGACGTGAAGAACTCCTCAGGGAATCTCGCCAAGACGATCTTCTCCAGAATCTTGGAGAGCACAGGTAGGAGGGAGATCGGTCTCTGGTTCTCCGGGAAGAGAGGGTCCTTGCCGGGCTTGGGTATCATGATAACCTTGGCATCCTTCCAGGTGGTAGGGAAGTGAGCCAGGCGTAGGCATGAGTTGAAGATGCAGGTGATCGTGACGATTACCCCAGCCCGCAGGTTCTTCAATAATACGGGGTAAGCACTATATTCATATGTATTACTTAAATTGCAACCGAGAATAGAATAAACTGTTTTTATATAGGGCTTTGTTACATAAAATACTCTTTTCTTGTTTTAATCTACACGGACTACAATAATAATAAAAAAATTATATAATCTGAAACATTTAAACGGTACAACCAAGTAATTAAAGTTTAATACGTCTTCGAAAGAATTTACGGATCTACATAATTCTCTTGTCGAGGAAGTGCATATTGTCTGCGGTAGACTGCAGCACACGTGATGTAACCTAAATAATTCAAATAAAAAACCTAATAAGGGAGGGGAGTATTACATGTTAGAAGGGCGACGACCTGCCCAAGGACTGGCCCTAGTAATATGTAATGCTCTAACTTGGGCGCTTATAACAGTGTCACTGCATCCATTGCTATTGGTTCTAGTAACAGTGATGAATGCACGGCAATTGTTTTAAGCACAGGCAGTCCCAATCCCTGCCAATGTTGGTCGTTTTAAATGCTTAAATTAAAATTTTAATAGATTTATTTCACACGTTCTTTTCTATATAGATCGGGAATGTAACATATTATTTTATTGTTTTAGAATTTTCCCAATTGATAATTTTACTATGTGGTGTTTATGTGTTTTGAGGTTAAGAAATAGTTTTCGCTTAAAATATATGCTTAGTTTTCGTATCAATCAGGGGGATATATCGATAACAAATTAACCTACTGACTTGAAGTGCGTGTCCTTGTACCTCGTTTTATTCTTAGAGAAGCCGTTTCTGTGAATATAATATTAAAATATTAGGATTTTTATACTTACTTGTTTATTGTATACTTCTAAATTCTGTTATAGAAGAAACGCCAAGTGCTCAATTATTCATTACCATTCTAATATCGCTTAGTGAGTTACAAAAAATGTACAAAATGTTGCACTCAACCAAATATTTCATCACGAAGGCTTTCTACAGAGTGTTTTAAACAACAACAAAATGGCAGACATAGTTTAGCACGCAATTAACATTACGTCACAAGCATTACCTATCCCCTTCAAAATCTCTCAGATTTTATCCTTCCCCACTAGAGTAGAATTTTGGATGGACAAACATCTATTTCAATGTATACGAGAAATTTCTTCACTCTGCCCGTGAAAAAGAGACGTTGGATTGACATCAGTGTGGGATTGCTAGTGATTCCTGGCTCATTTACCAAGGTCTGGTAGCGTACTGACAGAGAATAGTGCATTTTATAGCTTGGTCCCGAACCTCCAGTGACACCAGCCATTTCGATTTTGGCTGCAGGAGCGCAGATGAGGACTTGAACGCGAGTCGGACTGGCGATTAAGGTAGTCATGTCGGTCTGCCTTGACGTAAGTCATTTCTTGCCTCCGTTTTTTAGTGACCTCATTTATCTTTGTCAACATCATGATTTTTAGTTTCTCCATCAAGACAATCTACATTGACAAAAATTACGTGCGTAAAAATGTCACTGGTAATTAGCATAGCCACGATGTTTTATCAAACTATAACAGATTGTTTTTCTTTAAATGATACTTCCATTAGACATCTGCAGAAACCTTCACCCACTTAGTTTAACTATATTTATCATATATAGTTTTAGTGAAATCTCAAGACTGTTATTAGACTCTTTTATAAGGTATTATAAATAAATCATCCTACTAATTAATGTCATATTTGTGATTCGAGTGTTTTTTTCTCATTGTTTTCAGGTGGCTTCGGTCCTGCGTTGGCTTGACGTCCCCTCTTTGACATTATCACGTAACACTCTCCACGTGTGTTGCAAAACACACAAAGTATGAATGATGATTGAATGGAAAAGTTTGAAAGTGTGCGTGCGTGTAGAACTACATTTAACTACAACAATAATTCTCCACTACACAACATATTAAGGTAACTAAACTTATCTGCTATTCTTAGAATAAGGTTTATATATTTATCCGTGAATGCACTTAATAATAAAAATATTTATTTAATTAACGTATGTTTTTTTTTATTATATTGGTTTTGGGAACTGTATGTTTTACTATGATACACTATTATATGCTGTCTTTTTTTTAATGTTACAGGGTGATGCGGCCAATGCGGCAGGAAGTCGCCCCACTCACACTAATACACACACGACACATACAGAAGGTAATATATTGTTCTATTTTAATTATTTAAACTAATTTGGTTAAAATTGTTGTTTCCGAATGGCACACTTATATTAATTGGTTTAGTATATGTGTACATGATAATAGTTAATAATCTTAATATATTTAATATTCCTCATGACAGTAGTATTAATTTGGCAAATTAGATTGTAATATAAATGTGAATTACTACCATAAATGAGTAGTCCTCCAT
Source organism: Homalodisca vitripennis (assembly GCF_021130785.1). Taxonomy (NCBI): domain Eukaryota; kingdom Metazoa; phylum Arthropoda; class Insecta; order Hemiptera; family Cicadellidae; genus Homalodisca; species Homalodisca vitripennis. The sequence goes on along the minus strand of NC_060211.1, from coordinate 123,527,887 downwards.
ACTTCACTTGTAAACAAATGGCCTGTTTGGTTTATATTATTCCGTATTATTCAACTTAGTACAGATAATAATATTTTAGAATCACAGTGATTCAGTTTGCATATTTTTGTAATTTTTAATTTTGGGATTTCTTGAAATACAAATTAGGGCTCGTAACAAGTATGTAAGTTTCTGTCTCAAAATAATAGTGTATATATATATATATATTTATTTATTTATTTCCATTCCGTAAATTGGTTTTAAACGTTTAACACATGAAATAATATAACAGTTAGGAATACATTTGGCCTCCAATACAAGAGTTTACTCAATACGTGAATGAAATTTCAGCAGATGTCGTGTAACACTTTTACAGTTTATAGATATTGTACGTCAGTTTATTGTATTGTAGGTATTGTGCGTCATCGTCTCTGAGATAATGTATTTTTTGTTTGTCCATCTTCATTTGTTTTTACCGTGTTTGATTTAAATGCGTGCTAAGACAGCATATTCTAGAATTTTTGTGTGATTCTGATTAAATGTTATACTTTAAATTATGTATAGACTGTCAAGTTTTTATTTTTTAGTTAAAGTTTCCTTTAGTTCATTTCTGTTTTTATTTATTTATTTTTCATTAACATATAGCATTTCTTATTTTATTATTAATACTTTGTACATTCTAGATTTGAACTGGACAGCACGCACAGACTTTGTTCTATGTGCTGTCAATTTTCATGCATTAACATGTACAAGTGTTGGAAATTTGTTTTTGAAAATAAAATTTATTTGAGTTTGAGTTTGAGTTTGTACGAAAGACATATTTGTGGGGCCATTAATTTAATTTTTTTATCTCTAACTTTTGCTATAGGACTGTTGTTATTTTTACAATATATGAGGAAGTCTTTTATTTCTAAACCTATTTTGATTCAAGTAAATAAGTAGGTTTTAAGCTCAGTCTTTCCGTGATGCGCTACTTGTTTATATCTAACATAATGGAGCATATATTTAATATAACATTACTTAATTTGTCTCTTGTCCATAAGAATGTTATTTTATAGAGTGAAATTCACTCTAGAGTTTACAATTGTAACGAAAACTCATATTGCAGTATTGGGATACGTTATGCATCTTATACACACAATTTGTAATATCTACTTTTATTTCGTAGTTCAAGAAAAGCAACTGACTTTATTGTCTTTTCTAAATTATATTTTTTATGATGTGGGATATGTCCGACACCATTACCAAATCCTGGGATGACATGATGGGAAGCATTTCACATGTCCTCAAACATAGAGGTCACTTGAGATTTTAGTAGGAGCAGCAAAATATTTGTAAAACCTTTGAGGTAAGTGGCGGTCATTGGAAGAAAATTTCATGTTTGTAACTTATATTGATCTACACCATGTTCTAGGATTGCCAGTGGGGTGTCACATAAACAAAAATATCAACGTATCATCTCTGAGGTCATTCTATACAATTAAACTATGAATAAGTACCAGTATTTGTATTCTATACTATCAAGTTAATCCATGAATGCATTTAACAAAGGAGTAATAATCTACCTCTCGTTAAGTAAGATTATTTGTGATCATCAAACGAAAATCAGACTCCTCAAATAAAAGGGCTTCATAGTACAATGCGACCACACAATTTGCGGCTGAAGACCACAAAGACTCATATTCGAAATTTATATGATAATATTATATTAAGCTATGAAATCAAAAGGATAAAGTGCCCTAGCATCACTGACGCCAACCTCAATATATGCTCTCCTTATTCCCTCAATTTACTAGGACGGATTCCATATATCCCTGAGGAACTCGATGAGGTTGGTTTGAAGATCACCGTTTGAAAGTCATTTTTATTTAAATCGGAAATTTGACCTAAATTCTTCGGTATTATGAGGTAATATTATAAATTGGCATTTTTGCCACTTTCGCACAACACATTTCACCTGCTCAAGCTGCAGGATCAAACTTATTTAATAGCTGATAATAGATTAGCAGTATTGTAATATTGCATGTATGATGGAATAACGTTTAATGCAGAAAAAAAACAATATAATAAAGGTTGAGATTACATATATTACAATAAGAAATTGTAGTTTAATAAACAATATCAGTACGGTTTGTTTTTACAAGCCTACCTTCAATTATGCAAACAAATAGGTATACATCACAGAACTTAGAATGCAGATGTCTTGTAACAGTCAATGTTTCACATTGTAATCTGGTAATTATTCTACCTACTGAAACTGCAATAAATTATCAACATTTTCTATGAAGCCTGTATAATAATCTCAAAATATACTAGCATTAATAATTTAGATATTACACACTTTATTACGTAGACTTGTTATTTTAGGAACATTGTATAAATAATTTGGAAGCTTATCAGCAAATAAATCTTCTGCCCGTAGTTAAATTTTGAGAAAAAATACATAAAAAGAAATAGATTTTTAACAAATTACCAGCCGGATATTATCTTAAACCTAGATTTCAGTGATTAATATTTCATGATCCTCGCAATAAATAACTTACATTTGATACAATTAAATTTACAAGATATTTCCATTTTAGTTTCAAGTATAACCATGTCCATAGGCGCGCTCCCTGCTTAACACAAGTGTTGACTATAAAAAGAGGAAAGACGTTATACTATTCAATTATAATCAAATTTAGGCTGACCAAATTATCTCCAACCATCATACCAGGTTGAACGGAATAGGTAAAGAATGCACTTAAATATGTTTCATATAATCTGAAGGATTTTATTTTAATTCGTATATTTTCCTAGACGCCACGTATTGCAATAAAATATCAATATTGATTTTATATCAATGTTTAAATCACACTCTCACGCTCTGTATTTCCTGAGTATCAACTTATAAAATACAAAAGGTAAACTACGGGGTTGTTTGGATGGTGTTCTCTGTTTGTTATCGACCCAATCCTCAGACAATAGCATCAAGAACAACTGAAGAGATGCTCTCTTTGTCTCTTGGAGATCAGTTTTTACAAAATTCGCGAGTTTTAAGGGAATTCTTCAGGTGATTGTTTATTTATTCTCTATAAAGCAAAGGAATACTGAAATAGAGATTTTGGAGAAACACTCTTTATATTATCTTCTCTGCAATTTCTTGTTGATTAAACGAAAAAAATTAAAGTAAAAGTTAGTGGTATAAATAATATAAAAATACGATTGAAGGTTTTATGATCAGATTAAAATATCAAAGCGTTAAGAAAAATAAAGCAATTTAAAACACCATCATTGCAGCCTGGTGGCCATTTAAAATTAAGCAGATAGTGATATTGTTAAAGGCAACGTCTGAGGAAACGTTAGCTTTCTCTCCTATACGTGTTTTTTTTGCGATTGTGTTAATGAATAACTGTTAATGCAACTTCACGCTATCTAAAGCATATTGAATATACAAATAAACTACGGTACTGGTTACAGTTTAATTAGTTCTCGCCTGTTTATAAAAAATTTTTCGGGTATTTTTAGTCTAGTTTTCAAAACGTGTGGACCCACTTTTTGACAGACCATGTATTGAAAACCAACTAAAACTATTATACAGGTTAGATTTTAGGTAGTGCAATAGTTCAGCCATAAAATATTATTTTATGTCTTTAACTTACTTTTTATACTACCAGTAGGTATTATATTGCAACAAATATTCTTGCTGTAAGCGATTACCTTCAGTAACCATTGAACTTTCCCGATAATGAATATTGAGTTTTTTTAACTTCTGTGATATTCACAGGATGGCAGGAAATTTAAGAAATTTAGTTTTTTTTAAATAGATATGAATACTAATATTTTGATAAAAATTTTCACCTGATACCTAGGGGATAAAGAAGTCACAACAACAAAGAGTTAGGAATCGTGTACAGGATTATATTTCTGGATCTGGATGGCGTGAAATTCCAACTGAAGCAGCGCAGTCCACTGTACACAGTACTACCTACGACAGAACGATTTTTCAATCAGTACATCTTGTGAACAAAGGAACCAGTACAAAATACAAATTGGATGGCAACCACTGACCAAATAAAGACATTCCTTTGGGTGACAGTACACTCCTCCTTCACAGCGAAAAGTGACACTTTTTCATGTGGGGCGTTATGGGATCTCATGCCTCGGGAGAAATGTCTTGATCCCTATCTAGCAAGCCATAGTATCGTAATTTGTTATAGTACATTAATTTATCAATGTAACACAAAATTATGTTTTTTATTTGTACCACACATTAAAATATCTACCTAAAAAGATCATATAAAACAAATACTATTGTTTATTTTATTGAATTAAATTCTTCACGCACATTAATATAACATATACAAATATGATGTTAGGATATTTTCAGGAATCGTTAAAAATATTGACCGTACAGATGGAACAATTCGCATGTGCCTTTGTAACTCACGAGATCTGAGCCTGGAGAAAATACAAAAAGAAAGCGAAGACACGGTTTTTGCTCATGAGCACCACGGACCTCGGGAGCTATACTTCGACGTTTAGAGAAGGGCACTATATAATAAGTTGGTAAGATAACGTAATGTGAGGTCTCTGCGAAATAGACTAGAGGTGTCGATTTATCATGTAACGGACTACCATAACCTCAAGGCTATCTCGCTGTCGACCTCCACAATAGTCTCAACTTTGTACCATGTTATTACTTATGTAAGTCTAAGAATTATATATAAGACACTAAAATACGACCATAACAAAATTGCTTGCAAAAGAACACTAGCTAGGTATATTTTAAGTAATATTTAATAGGTCCTGAAAATTCTATTTAATAATTATTACAGTTATACCAATTTTCTAAAAATATAAATTTAAAAAACCTATTTGGAACAAAAAATAAGATCGTTGATTGGTAACTAAAATAGGCCAATTTATTTTATTTACATGATTTACTTATAATAGATGTGCTATATTATATTATTGATGTTTACTAAACTTTTTGTTTACTCAAACAGCAGAATAAATCTATTTAAACCTTAGTACAATCATATGAGATTTTTAATTTTTAATGTTTGGATGTACGTAGAAATAAAAGTTACAGAATGGAACGTAAATGTTAAAAATCTTTAACAAGATTTTATTCCAGCGCATACGTACGCTGTTGTACTCTCTCTACCTCACCGGAACTGTTATTATTTGAACACTGCTATGAAAATCTAATTCAATGCAGAAAAATATGAATGTATTACATGCGAGATATCACGGAAACCTGTAGGCTTTAAATCTAGCACAAACTTAATATCTACATAGACAAGAATGGTGTCTAGTGTAATGCATGTTCAATAATAGATGTAAAATAATTTGTTTATGTATGATTGTTTGCGTGTCTATCTGTCCGCGGGACGTATCGAGGATGAAATTAGCTACGGATGCGCATACAACACTAACAAAGCCTGTTACGCAACACATGATGTGGCGTACTAGACAAATTACCCTCTTGGATATTTATTTGTTTAATGTACTGGACAAATTACCCTCCTAGAAAAAAACGCAGCAAGTTTGTACATTTTTTAATTCTACATGTAAAAAAATTACGTCCTAACAATACATAAAAAAATTAATGTAACACTATGTATACTACCTTACCTTAGAACTTATCCCGGCAAATGTCTGCAATATCCTTCTTCCCGTAAGCAACAATATTGAAAACAAAACTGGGACGCATAGTCTTATCTTACAATATTACAAGTCAAAGTTAACTGTAAGCCTCTAACTGTTCTCCCGGCACAGTCCCCAGAACCCAACTTACAATTTTACGTATTCCATATAAAGTTACGTAAAAACGTTACAAATTTTTGACATGATAAAGCATGCTAGCTTTAGAGGAATATAGGCAACCTTTGTATTTGGTTATTTCTTTAATATAAGATTCAATCGAACAATAAAAATGCCTCTCGACTAGGTTATGACGTCCGATTTTTTACATAAACAGTAAACATTTTGAATGACACATCTGAACAACAATTAACTAAGTTGCACAAGTTTCCATGAATACAAAGTAGGATTTATACAGAACAATTTTATATTAGTTCAATTACTTATAATATAAGTATTATATATATATATATATATATATATATATATATATATATATATATATAAGGGTTTTAGTTTACAATTTATTATTCTAATATATATAATAATATAAAAATATAATAAGAAAATGATAATAATATTATTATGTTTTCATATAAGAGAGTGAGAGATAAATAGGTCTATGTTGTGGTCTGGTCTTACGCCCGTCTGTTTCCCCTTGGAACTCTAAATTGCTGGTGACTTGAAAGTCTTCATTCAATTATTGGAATCGTGGAAGTAAATTTCATAGAAGCGGCCTACGATTGGTAAGTTTAATTCACCATACACTAGGATACCTATAAAAAACTGAACTTAGTTCGTCAATGGTCTTTTGTATATTTATGTAAGTACGTGTCGCACTTTTAAACATTTGTATTAATATAGAGTTGAAATGTACTCATTTTTTTAATCTGTACCAATCACAACAAATGTTAGCACATTTGACCATATACTGGCAACTGGGTATTTAGTAGTCCTGAACCCTTGACTATTCCGTTGAGCAAGTTCCACTATAGATCCACTTTAATCCAAAGATAGGACTTCACAATCAGAGAGCACTCTTATCCAGGTCATTGTTCCACAGAGAGCAAAAGTAAAGTTATTGAAAACAATTCATCATCATTATGTTTCACATGACACCCACATACTTTGAACTAAGTCAGAGAGATGTTTCTATTTGCTATTGTTAAATTAAATTTAAAATTAAGAAAATTGTGCATTAGATAAGTCTAACCAACTCGTAACAGAATGCACTGTTTTAATAAGCTACATATTGCTTTTTTGTAATGAAATTTTTCACTTTATTTCATGAATTATTTAGTAAACTAGTCATATAATAAAACACTAATATCTTACTCTAATGTATTATCAATCACTACTATCAAAATTTATTTACAATTTAATTTTTGTTTGCCACCTTCTCTTCCCAAAGAAGACATTATTTGCCCTGATATCTTTATAGTGTACAATTAATATATAGTATACTGGACATGGCCAGGTGTACCAATTGTTATTGCTTTATTTTTTATTTTTTTAAATATTTAGTCTGTACGAGACTGCATTAGCAGATCAATATATATTAGTTTCATGTAACTCAATATTATAGGTATATGTATTTTTATTTTACGCTACTATATCTTACATCACACGACATACTAACACATACTTATACCTCTGGATTCCACGAAACTGTTATTGTGATTTCATTTTCAGTGCATGTTATCTGTGTGCAGTTCAAGTAATGTTTGAATTTTCAGTGTTGAATTTCAGTAAACGTACAAAAATTACCTTCTATTGAATACCACACTATTATTGTTTAACGTTCGCATAACCCATTTATTCGCGGTTTTACTCATAGTTTCATTGATCAACAATCAGTATATTTGGATCATAGGATATAATTATAAGCCAATGTTTATACAAAATATAATATAAATGTAAGGTAAGAAAATTGACCGGTGTATTTTATTCTTAAATTTTAAGATCCGTGAGTTTCTAATGTGTTTTATAATTCATTTTAGAAATTTTAAGTTTTATAACACAAGACCAGGTTCTATTATGTGATGCGTTATTTCATTATATCTGACTTATTCTTTTCCCGGCCTATCCGGCTTGGATTGTAATCTGGAAGGAAATCTCATTTTCATTTTAATGTATAAACTTCGCAATTTACTTTGTCACTGTCCTGCCTAATGTTTCTTTACAGCAGTCTAACATTGCTAAATTCCTCTACAACATTTTAAAGACTATCTATTATAGGTAACTTTACAATATTCCACATACGTTGTGCTACTTAGCTTTTGGTCCCTAAATAAATTTGCTTTACATTTGAAAGTTTGAATGTATACTTAGCGAAGCTTGTTAGGTGATCCATGGTATGCCTTACTACTGCCTTATAAATTTAATGTGAATATACAGATAAGTTATATGTAACAACATATGGACAAATTGAAATAGTTTTTATATTTGTGTAAAACCCCTTTATAAAACCTCAAAAGGGCGTTCATGTATCGATAAAATAGTATCTTATCGGTTGTACAACAGTTTTATATAATTAATTATGTGTAAATAGGGGAAGTTAAAAACCTATAATTTATTTTTAATTGTTTGTAATTGCTTTATTATTAGAGCTTTATTAAAATGCACATCTTTTTCATTATTTGCAATGCAAGCAGACACTGACCTACAGTTATTTTGATCTGGATATCCTGTTACCTAATATGTTATGAATACGTAAACAAACGCAAATACTATATACTGTATACTGTTAGAATTTGGATTACTTATAATCATTTCACAAATTGACTCGCAAAACTTACAACTTAAAATGTACCTTACAATCTCAGTGTAATGTTAGGCCTACCTAATTATTATTGGAGGTAAGAGTATAAAATAATTTTCGATTTTAGGTACCAGGAAACGTTTAATATGCATTTCTGTTTTATTACATGCAATATTTAAATTTAAAAAGATTACTGTCTTGGCCTAAATTTAGGCAATATCACGTTAAGTGTATTTGTCGGCGACTGAGTTTGTGAAGGCTCGACATAAGTATAATGTAGAGTAAAAAGATAAAAACACTGATGTGTGTCTTTAAAAGTACACATGCATAGCCTACTCTGTATTTCATGCTAAATTAATAAGCAACATTTTAGGTGCTTCAAATTTATTAATTTATTTTTATACTGATTACCTATTTTTCGATTTTAGAAATATATGGCCTACACTTGTAACTACATTCCTGTAAGGCTAGACTAACGCATTCCTCATTTCCTACTTAATGTTCCAGAAAGTGCAATAAGCTCGTTAACATATTATTCTGTAACTCATCTGAACTATTTTCGTTGTCAGTACTTGACTTGCTTTTCTGCCAAATTCTCAAACTTGCAATTAACAAACTTTACTCTATTAGTGGAAAAATCATTGACGCATTTTTAATTTTACCCGTATTAAATGTCTCTAGGGAGATTCAATTTTGTCACAAAGATTTAAAGACTCGTTTGAGTCTTAATCTTAATTAATAGGTATAAATCTTAAACAATTATTTAAACTAGTACTCAACTAACAGTGTACTACTAACAAATCTACGCTTTAGACTATTTAGTGCCTTGTAATATTTGCCACCTGGGGAGGGAAAACGAGCAACAACATTCCCTGGCTCTTTTGTAAGCCTACGTCACTTAGTGAGATACTGAAACTTATCATTTTCTATGTTTAGATATTTATAAAATAGAACAAATTTCATATCCAAACTTAATGATCATAGGAAATTTTATATTTTGTTTATTGGTGTCTAGTTAAGTACGTCGAGTAACTCTAACTGAAAATTCATTATTGACCGACTCAAAAAACTACCAGTATAAATAGAACATTGCGTTCATCGGCTTGCATAATTTCATTCACTAAATTTTCAGCTAAAAAATGAGCTAAAGCTAAAAATAAAAAAGCTAAAAAACGCGGAGAGGTTTTGTGCAGAATTTCTCATATTAATAAACGCTGGGCTTCATACATAACTTTTAGCCTACCCTATATCTAACTTCATTTCCTCAACAATAAAAAGACTATGATTATACAAATGCTCAGTAATATATTTATCTTAATTTTTAAACAATATATAAATAATGAGTGAATTCGAACAATCCAGACATGAAATATGACTAAAGTAACCGACAACATAGTGCAAGTACCACATCACTATAATTTAAAATAAGAAATATATCCATAGCAAGTATTAAAAAAAAAAAAAAAATAATGACAAAATTTAACTTATCTCCTCCATATCTTGAGTTAATAGTAAATATCTAGCAGTAAAAACTAAATCCTAACTAATGTCTGATCTAACTAATTTTGTTTCTTGAAAATGTACATTTTTTTATAAACTAAAGGGTTCGTAGTACAAGATGCTGTGTTGTTCTTCAATTAAGGATTTTATACTAAGTATAAAGTTGTAGAACGTTTATAATAAAAAAATAATACGCAATTTTCTTTTGAATATGCAACGCAGACACTAAGTAATAAAAACGATAAAAACCAAACAAAGCAGAACCTAAAACAATAAGCTCGAGGACCAATATCTTGAGGTAGATTATCCAGATAATCAATCATATTCAGTTTTGGCTATTAAATAGTAAGTCTCACTGACCTAAATTTGTTACTCATACTTTTCGTTGATTTTACGTAAGTTCGTATTCTTAGATTTTGAGGTTGTATATTTCAGTAACCATATTTGATAGCTTTACCAAATTTATACAGGGTAAGTTTACAACGGTACTATGTAGTTTCCAACAAGGATATTTAAGAATATTTCATTATATCTTTAGAAAAACATTCTAAAAAATGTTAAGTAAAATGGTATCTTTGTAAACAAAATCATTTAAATATTTGTTGTTATACTCAATACTTGTGCACGAAAATAAATGATAAACTCTTAGAAATAGTTTCTAAAGCTGTATGTCTAATAGTGTTAGTGCTTCATAACATAAACTTATCGTTGCGGTCTTGTGGAATTGGAACTCCACTTACGTGCAATATTTGTAAATATAATTCACAAATACAATTAATAATAATGAAATAATTAAGAGCTGAGGGCTGATCTTGTATCTGCTTGTTTAAAATATGTTCGTTATTACATTGGTGAAACGTTTTGTTAACGTTTTCTTATAAACTTCCTTTCTAGTTTCCTTTGCTCCAATTTTATAATTTTACATAGACCAGGTAAAATATGAGAAGTTAATCAGTTAGATAATATGTATTTGACTTTAACTGAATACATTAAACATTGGAAAGAAATCATAATAAATTAGTGTTTCAAATAACTGTTATTCAATAATATTTTATTAATTTATACTTGGTGATTTTAATGAGGATTCTATTGAATAGTTTAAACTAAGTAGTGATGAAAATTTTTTAATGAGTGCGGTACGTACTTTATGGTTTATTTTAGAAATCAACCTTCAAAGATTTAGATATATATAAACTTCTTGAGATGACTAAGACTATTTATTAAATCGAGAACTTCAATATAATCATTGTAAAGTTTGGAAACATTACTTGAAATATTATAACCCCAAACCAGTAGTTAGTAGTAACCAATCATAAAAGTCTTTAAATAACATTTTAAATCAAATTAATCGTAAAATAATCATAAAATGTTGTTCCATAACAAAAATTTCAGATGGCCTGTATTGAAAATAGTAGCATGTTTTTTATTTGAAAAAGTAAGGACTATTAACGTTTAACATTTTGTAACTAACGAATTAAAACATATTACTACAATCCATGTTAAAATCATCATATAGGTATATTGCTTTTGTTCTGATTAAACCACTTGTATTTTATAATTTACTTAACGCAAAATAAAACTCGTTCCCATTTTAACATATATAAGCTCACCTGTTTTTAATTTGAGCTCCATACTTTCGTGGAAAAGGTTCATGAAAATTACACTCATTTTTAGTTAAACCCTGGATAGGGTACAACTCGATTACATTTTCAATTAAAATATGGTACAAATGCGGTGTAAAAATATTTCTAGGTGTAAGCCATATTTTTTCTAACATTTACATGCAAAACAACATATTTGCCAGATTTCGAGAAAAAAGTTTTATTGCTGAAAAAACCAGATTTTGTTCGTACAAGCTTAAATAAATGATATTTTATGTTTAGACAACATATTACCCTATAAAATGTCCAGAATATTTATTACTATCCTCAAGAAGTATAATTTTTCTTGTTCCTTTAGATAAACAGAGTTCTTTAAAGAGTTGAGCAATGTTGGTAAATTCAAATTTAGAGAATTCAATATGATAAATGAAATAAAGATAAAAGAGAAATACAAAATTTTTAATTTGGAAAGAATTAAAGATGATTTTTGTATAACAATCATTGCAGAATTAGAAGATTACAAAGTTCATTTGGCTAAAATATATTTGAATATATTGGATGATAAAGAGATCAAATAAATGAAAGAAGATAACTTTCATTTAATATTTGTTGGAACGAAGAAAATTAAAAAGACAAAGATTTTAATATGAGTATTATTGTAGAATAAAGATTTTTTAAGATTTCGAAGATTCTTTTGTTCATTCGAAGCAGATTTGACAACATTTCAAATAGATTTTTTATTAAAACAGATTAAGAAAATAGAAGCAAACTTTAACGGTTATTTTCATTCTAAATGCTGTTTGATTTTACATTTGTTATATGTATATATTATTTTATGTATAATTTCAATAAACATATATATATATATATATATATATATATATATATATATATATATATATATATATATATACGAGTAGCTTATTTCCACATATTATTTGCAAAATAATCACGTATTTTTGTTGCATTTTCTTGGTAGCCCAAGCATAATGTAAGTGATGTATTAAACTCAATATTATTCTTTAAATGCGCCTTGAACATTTAGCACCATGGTTTAAATTCATAGTTCTTCTTCCTGATAACTTCTATAAGTAACTTTAAACCATACGAATAGTATATTTCTTAACAAACAACAATTTTTCCTCGTTACCATGAAAACACAATATAAAAACCTAATACCTTTGAAAAATTGTTTAGGACAGTGGCATTTTGAGCAATTTGGCTTCAAGTTCATACGGAGAGAGTTAGCAGAGTTCATATTCATTCTTCTTTCGAGCTATGACCCTAACACCACGGCTGAGCCTCTGTCGTTTTTGCTGGAAAAGTCTTCAAATGGATAAGTAAAAATATCATACTTTTTATTGAATACGATTCACGTAGATATTGTCTTGCATGTATGGATGTATATGTTGTTGTGAATATTAGTGTTAGACAATTAAGCCTTGAGTTTCGATTGTAGCAACTCTTGAATTTGACTTATTTACCTGTAGAACAGCAGAAGTACTCTGACATACTTATTTTACTGTATTTTCTTTATATCACTGTATAGCTGTATGTAGTTAATGTATGGGCTCCAACCACTACTCCACATACTTGTCCGTTATTATCACTAGAGCTGCTGCAATACAGTTGATTAAATATTTGCATAAATTAAAAACAGCTAATCACTCTTCAATATAGTTATGCAATGTTTACAATCAACATTTATATGTATTTCCCCAGACGTTCTTAATTTTGGCTTTTTAGACTAAACGAAAGTGTGTATATCAACGTAGACACACTCAAAGGAAGAGAAAAACGTTGCGAGTTGTAATGTAACAATAAATGAATTTAACTGTTAACTTAGCGCCACAATTGCTGGTTGCCAGAACATATTCTAAAACGAATTTAACTGTTAAATTGGCGCCACAATTGCTGGTTGCCAGAACATATTCTAAAGGTTTTCCCTTTTGATATTAACTTTTAAAAGTATTTATTCACTTATTTATTGTTTTAAGTGGTGTACGTTCAGTATTCCAGAGCCAATTGTTATAGTTCAAATACTCAACCTGGTTCTGAAATGTTTGGGAAAGTTAATATTAAAACGATATAAGTATTGGGGGTTGTGGTGGTGATCGACATACGGTATCAAAGTATCACATAGGGTTACAAAAATAATACGACATAATTAATGTTTTCTAAAATTATATTTCTTACGCTTTACACACTAAAACTGACCCCCAGACAAGTAAATATATTTTTAATTACATTTATATAAAATAGTTCTTGCAATTTATGGAAAACTTCACCTTAGAAAACAATAATCGTCAGTTTTGTAAATTGCAGTGGTAGTCAACATTGAAAAGTATCAATAGGTTTGAAAATATGAAACATTTAATCCTTTTTTTCTAGAATTATATTTATTAAGCTTTACACACTAAAACTGCCCCCAGACTTAATATAATTTAATATAATTAAATTATATTATAAATTATATTTAGACATTTTAACTAACAATTTTCTCTCCCTTTTAATTGCCTGACAGAGATTTAAATATTACCTGAATGTTAGTATAAAGTAAAAAGATCCAGGAAAATTGTAAGGGAAAGATCCCAGCTTGATATTTTCTATCCCTTTCGATGCTGTATCGTTTTTATTCTTCTAAACGCAGCGTGGTTGACAATCGATTTCTTCCGGGTCAACCAGTAATTTATAAGCTTTATATTAACATGCGTAGGTCACCCTGCTTTGTAACTGTACTATCTGATTCAACAAGACAATGTTCTAAGATCTATACTAGATGTTTATATTTACAAGCATTGATCTTGGTTCTATCCTATCTGGATTAAATCTAAATATACAAAAAAAATAATGGTGGAATTACATTAGTGGGAGAAAACTAGCGGCTAATAGTGATCCACGACTTGACTCCCGAGGCTCTGATGGCGTACTGACAGGGTTACGTGAATTTACTGTTTATGTTTTCAAACATCCTGTGATATCAGCACACACCATTTCGTTTTCCACTGCTGGAACCTAAATAAATATTCGATTGCAAGTCGTTTTTCGTTATGTCTCCTTTGACGTCATCAATGTATTGCCTCAGTTTGTTTCTCCATAAAGACCACAGTTTGTTGGTAAAGGTAGTACCTGTGTCCGCTACCTGTGGTCGTAGGCTAACTTCTAACACAAAATCAGTGATAAGAGGACGGAAATTTATAATGGTGGATATTATTAAGAATATGTAATCAAAATAAAGATTCCATGAGGTTAGTAAATCTATGAATCCCATTGTTAGAAACTTTCTATAGAAACTAAATTATAACGGTTTCAATGTTTAGTAAATTTAACCGTTGTGAACTTAATCTTTATGAAAAGGTAAATCCAATGTTAAGCATTGGTCTTAAAGTTTTATATGTGGTAAACGTAGAAGTCTTATCCTATCAGATCCTAATAATATTAAATCAAACTTATCTTTAATAATATTGACACATCTTTCAAATCAGCACATTGTGCACTTGAAGGATTGGGTGCAATTAGGAATGTACTTCAAGATCAAATTGAACTAAATAAGGAGTAACCTCTATATTTATACTACTTAAATTGCAACCGAGAATAGAATATATTTCCTTTTAATATCAACCGGTGTATCAAATAAAATATTTCTTTTTTGTCCTAATCTATTAGGACTTCAATAATAATTAAAAATTATGCAGTCTGAAAACATCTAACGCTTTTATCAAATATTTATACTGTAAAGATCAGTACGTTTATTGAGAATTTAGTTGATTCTCATATATTTTAACAAAATATAAAACAAATTAAAGTCCAATGGAATAATTCCTGAAGAACAATTTAATACTGCAAACGGTTATTATGTGATAAACTATCATTTTAGTTTATATAAGGCTAAAGTGAATTATACATATTTATTTTTCAAATTTGTTTTTATCAATATATTTCATACCGTTTGGTTGATGGTGAGTTTTCAATGGGGGATCACTCTTACTATAAAACCAATTTTAAAAACTAAAAATGAAAATCAAATTATAAAATATAAATTGAGTGAATTATAATTAAAGCCTTAAATAACCATTAATTTATAACCACAAAGTTATGCAGAAAAACATTTTTCAATGACAAGCGCTCTTAAATAAAGGCATTTTTAGTTATATATTTAAGAACTATATTGATTATGAGATCACACGGTAATAGGTCATACGTCCGTCTATTTGTCTGTATGCCCGCCTGTTATTCCTTGTAGATGTTTGTAGATTCCCTGTACGTAGATTATTCGTGATCCAAGGAAGGACCTTACTGGTTATTGACATTTAGGTAAAAATATCAAACAGTCCGTCTTTCCGTTGGTCTGTCCGTTTACCGGTCTGAATAACAACACAGAAAGGTCATATAGACTTAAAAACACGGGTTCCTCTCTTGTACTAAGGGAATCAAAAGGGAAAGAGCAGTCTGCGCGCACGTGTGTTAGTTCTGAATACACTGTTATTCGATTTAGCTCGGTTTTATTCCTATTTCTTCTTAACTGATACAAATTTACTAAGTATCAATAACACTTTTATAATAATATTGAAATAAAAAATATTTTTAAGACTGGAAATGCTTAGGTCATCTGTCATCATTCATTCATAGCTACTATCCTGAACAATAAATTTAGAACTATTATATTTACGATCAAAAGTCCACACACCGCCTGTATGAGTATCCCTGTGTGCCTTAGAGTGACCAGTCAATCAAGGAATGTTCCTGCCCTACCTAGCAAGAGAGTGACGTTGTATCTTATGGGGTTCTAAACCCTTTCTTGCCCTTGCTGTTGAATATTAACTGTTGGACATTCCACTACGACCGTATAAAGAATGGGGTTATCTGTGATAAAACTCAAGGATGAAATTGTAATCAACTCTCCAAGTCGTTATAAAATATTTTTGATTAGTATGCCTGATCTACACTTAACCAGTGAACACCAACTATATTAAAAATTAAAACCAATGTAGCCCAAAAAGCTACAGGTGAAACTACCTTCGGCAGAGCACTAGTTTATCGTGTTAGTCGTTACTGTCCACTAGAGTACTGTCAACGATTGGTGTCCATATCAGTTCAATATATCGTGAAAGCTCATTTTTCCGAACATAAGGACCTGTCTAAGGTCCCTAACTAGATGAATAGGAATAGGGCTTCCACTAAATTATATTTTTAAAAGTAAAATTAAAACTAACTTAGATTAAACCATTAGCTAAATTAAAAATAAGAAACTTTTTAAACAGGTAAAACGTTTAACACTACTACAATCACGTAAAATTTGTTTTATCTAGCAAAAGGCGGTTCAAGCTAAAACATGTTATGTCTTCCAAAAGATCAATATAAAGGGTAGTCCCAAAGTAGGAGAAACTTTTTCAGCTATTCTCTAGCCTAACTCTAGGAAAATGCAGCCTACATCGCTGACATGCAACCTCAGAATGAAGTCTCTCACAGGTACTGCGGCTACAGTAGAGACAAGACTTATTGGACCATGCAGCGTGCCAGCATCCTGCAGAAGACCTCAATAGGAAGCAGGAGAGCAGCCTCGCGATAAGTGGAACACTTGGTCAAAATGTGAGTACCTTACTGCAGTGCTCGGCAACTTTAGAATCCTTTCCATGGCTACTCTCACATAGAGGGTGCGGTAGTACAATCTGACAAAATGACAGACTGCATGTGGTGAACTTTGGCGGGTTTCAGTGACAGGTTTCTGAGCCTATAGAGTCACCTAAGCGTTCCAAACGATTGATGAATGACGTGGGCAACGTAATCAGAAAATATGAGCTCTTGGTTAAGCACTATGCCCAGCGTTTTGCCCATTTCACAAACTACCAGGGTCTGGCCTTCAGGCATCACCTGCACCTTACGTTGACTGAGGCATTGTTCTTGTGGAGATATATGCAGAAATTAACATTTGCTAATGTTTAACTTAAACTAATGATGACAGACCGTGTAATGATCTTGTTCGGATCAGAAATTATACCAGCGACCACAAGTTTTATATTACAAATGTATACGAAATATATAACTGACATTCGTTTGCATATAGATTGACTGTGGAACATTTTACACATATAGGTAGATTATATGAACACGCCGCTTATGAAGAGGCAAGGAAGTCTCACTCTATACCTTTGTGATCTGCTGCCGTTCACTCAGACATGACAATGTTATCTCCAAATCCATAATAAATCACTTTTATGTCAGAAATTTGTGAAAGTAAGCAAGTCCTGGGAATAATCAAGCATGGTCAGCGAGCTATATCCCGTGTCTCTTGCACCATACAGGACAGCTCATAAATTTAAAAAGTGCAGTACATATGCAAAGCTACTCTGAATTTCAGATTGCGATTTCGGATATATATCTTTGTAATTAACATAACTTACGATCTGAAAAAAGTAATCTTTTCAAGAATTGCAATTTTCTTCATATTCTACCTTGGACAAAGATCACATGTGAACCTAATTTCAAACCGCTAGAACATTCTTCTCAATAGTTATCGTACAGACGGAAGAACGGATGGACCGACGTAATGACGGGCGTACGACAACACAATATTGCAATAAGGCCCTGTTGCCTTCTTAATAATATTTATATTTTTGGAGGAATCTAATACGTACTTAAAAACTTCTGCGATTACAATCAAGAATATAATATTCCTCCATCAAATTTTATATTCCCTTAAGGCCTTTAAATAAAAGTTATTATTGGAGGCTTCCAATCTGTGATGTACGTAAATACTCTGGAAAGATCAAAACGTAGTAAGCGTGCAAATTTAATAAAGCCCTTTTTAAGAAGTAATGCGGCAAATTAGAGCCAATGTTGTTTGTTGCCGGAACATGCTCCAGACTTTCCCACGTGTGGCCAATTACATTTTTAATTACTTCTATACAGGTTTGCTGCTCTTACGTGATGTACTCTTATTTGTTTTCATTTAGTAAGGTTATGTTCGAGATTATGTATCATTTCATTTCAGTACTAGCATTATGTTTTTTCATGGTTTTTGATATCTTCAGCAAGAGGTATTACCAATTTCAAGCTTTTTTATTGAGTACACTCAGAATAAACCGAGGTGAACAACCAAACAAACCAAGTAACAGTGTCACTACAACTCAAAAATCTATGGTTAAACGGTATGTTACCTAACAATACTTACCATCATCTCCAGGAAAACCGTGTACGAGATTTTAACATTTATTTGCAGTGGCTTAGTGTAAAGTAAATTTGTAATTGGAATAATATTAAAGAGGAGTTACAGCTAGCGCAAGTTAAATCATTCGTTGACTGCAGTCTGGATTTCTCAACTCTTCTTTAAATCCGGAACTCTCAACTAAGGAACTGCAGCTTTAGACTAAACTTCAAACTGGTAAATCTAAATTATATACTTATTGCTTTGGTCGTAGCTATTTTTATTAACAGTAAAAATATTGTATAACGTTCAGCTGCAAAGTAGTGAGCGTATTGTTCTGTCTATTGCAAATGACATTATCAATCCATACAAAACAAGTACTGTGGATAGTCCACAAGCAAGTGTAAGTATTAATTTCCAACATGTGAATTATGCTGTGATCATCTTAGAATTACTTCTTACTTATTTACATTAATGACTTTCGAATAAGAAAATACAAATTTGAATCATTAACATATAAACTTTTATCTTTCTGGAGTGCGTTAAAAAGCATAGCAAGATGCGATTATCAGTATTGGAAATAGTAAAATTCGGTGTATACTATATTAGAAAGTTAAGAAGTCTAAAAGTCTTTACACATGAAATTCACGAATACGACTATTATATAATATTCCCATTAAAGAAAATTACAAATTAAATTTTGAATTAGTCAAAGTATATCTTTATCAGAAAATTGTAAATGACAATGACATTTTTTTTAATTCATCAATTAAATCATCTCATTGGGGATTAAACGGGAACGAGGCTCTTATCCAACTGTGGGAGACTCTAAACGTATTTTCACTTCAACATAAATATGATTAGCTGCTTACAGTAGTAATACTCTTACAGCAATGCAAAATTAATAAAACTTTGTTTATTCCTTTCATCTGTGACCAAACGTCACACTCGGTAACGAAGAAAATTTACGGATGGTATCAACTTAAATACGAAATGTACTAAAAGTACGCATATAAGTTAAATTAAAGGATAAATATACACTATAACGTAGAATGAGCAGATGTCTGTGAGCTAGAAAAATCTACACTAATTGTGAATCTGTACTTTATGAAAATATATCCGTAAATAAAATGGTTTTGCAAATCTTATGATTAACACCATAAGAAATTTTAGATTATAATGTACTCTTTTATTGTTACAGGGTGATTTAATTGCAAGTCGCCCCACTCACACTAATACACAAACGACACATACACTATTGTAGGTAACGCATTGCTTTATTTAAAAGTCAATTTGGCTACAATAGCTCTTTCAGAATGGCACGCTAATATTATTTGGTTAAATATGTGTTTATATGAGAATAGTTTATAATCTTAATGTAATTAAAATCACTCGTTTCAATTATTAGTTCATGAGTTGTATTTGTTGTATCTTTTCATCGCCTTAGATAGATATGACGTTTAGTAGTGTACTTCTTTAAACTAATCTGGTGACTTTGCCACAGTACAATATAACGACATGTAAAGTAATAGTAAATTAAAGTGTTCCCAGTTGCAAAGAAATGTTATGAAATATACTAAGAAGTGTAGATCTTTTAAACAAGCATATAACCCATAACCTTGCCATATCTAAGTACTATAAAGGGTCGCTAAATCTCATAACTGCATGTAAGGAATATATAATTCTGACGCTTTCTTGTTGCTTTTGATCAGCACCGTCAAATATTCTATCAAGGTCACTAATATTTACGGAGATACCTACTAAAGGTCTGACAAAATATATGTTGTACCTTAAGATACTAATTTTACGGTAATACTAACTTACTAAAGCTCTGATCACATATCTACTGTGAATAAGTATATTGTTTCAAAATTATACCTTAAAATTGCATTGTTTTTAGCACTGTCCATGGTACTCAAGAATCTTTCTCGTGATATAGATCAAATAGATGCATTTCGAATTGAGATACATATCAACGAGTAGAATTTTGCTGAGCGTTATCGAAACTTTAGTTAATATTATGGGTAACTTAAAAGGTTCCCTAATGGCAAAGAGAAATAGAAGAACAAATCATTTGTAAATAAACATCCCTTAGTTTGGTCACCCAATTTAAATGGTTATAAACGCAGCGTTACGCTCACTTTCCTGAATCATAGCAAACGATAAAGGTTCTAAAATTAAATTAATTGTAACATCTTTTTGTTTGCACAATAGGTTTTTATTTATGTTTGGAGATTTTTAAAGGTTTTAGAAATGATTATTAGAAATAAATTGCAACTATGTAATAATTAAAAGGTTTATTATCACTAAATCATATATTCATAAAATGAGGTTTAATCAGATAAGCATTTGTACAACAAATGTAATATACATGTAATATATAAATCACTATCACGGGTTTACCACTAGAAGAAACAAAAGTCAATGTGGCTGTTAAGTAATAATAGTTAAACTGACAACATGATTTGGTAGCAGTTCAAATATTCATTACAGGGAACCAATACGAATGTAATTAATTAATATACAGGGT
Organism: Homalodisca vitripennis; assembly: GCF_021130785.1. NCBI lineage: Eukaryota > Metazoa > Arthropoda > Insecta > Hemiptera > Cicadellidae > Homalodisca > Homalodisca vitripennis. The sequence goes on along the minus strand of NC_060211.1, from coordinate 123,506,744 downwards.
GTCCAAAAAGTCCCGGGTCGGTTAAATATTTTTTTAATATTTAAAATATAGAGCTAAAAAACCTTACACAAAGTTACTGGACATAAAAATCTATTACTCTACTAATAAATACCTTTTATTTGATATACATATCAACCTATGCTTACATTTAAGATTTTCTTCTGACTCCTAGCAGGCCGCCCCCCTGAGGAAGTAGCGGATCACTGAATATGTGATAAAATAGATTTTATGTCCAGTAACTTTATGTAAGGTTTTTTAGCTCTATTTTTAATATTTTGAAAAATATTTAACCGACCCGGGACTTTTTGGACCCAAACTCTAGCCATCTTTGAACGGCTGTCATGTTTGACTCGGTTATCCGTTTGAGGTCGGGTTTGCGGCTCTGTACTCTAATAATAAAGACCTTTTATTTGATATGCATATCAACCTATGCTTACATTTAAGATTTTCTTCTGACTCCTAGCGGGCCGCCCCCCTGAGGAAGTAGCGGATCACTGAATATGTAATAAAATTGATTTTTATGTCCATTAACTTTGTGTAAGGTTTTGTAGCTCTATTTTAAATATTTTGGAAAATATTTAACCGACCCGGGACTTTTTGGACACCCTGTATATTTAAGTAACGGCGCGGATCGGTTAATATTTAACAAATCTGCATGCTAATTCATCTAAAACGTTCCAAAATAATAAATGTTTTGCCCAATTCTAACCTAAAACCTTGCAATGTCCTCTTTTAATAGGTAAATAAATACCCTAACAACAAGTCTATTATACACAAAAAGTTTATCACTATAAATGAATTACCAAATATTTCCAATTTATGAACGCCTGTTATGAGTTTACTAATGAACGGAACTACAAAATTTTAATGTAGGACTTGTATAAAATATAAAAATTAAAGGTTAATTATTTTATTTGTCAACTCATAATACTTTTTTAACTCATGCTATTATAACTCCAATAAACAAAATAAATACACATAACAAGGACTACGATCTAGGAAGAAAATAATATATTTTGATTTACCATTCAGAGTAGTGTCAAGCTGGACCTTTAGGTTCTTTCTTCGGAGACTCAGTTTTTAAGGTTTAGTGAGAATTCCAGATTTCTGGTGACGAGTAGGTTGACTTGCACCAACTGTTGTAACTTCTCACCACGAGACAGCAATGCACACAGAAGTCCACGTTATATTAAGCCACTTAGACCACAGGTCAAAAAAATAAAATTTGGATGTCATGAAGACGACTGTATGACGACGTATGCTTTGTTGAATAAAACATTGTTTCACCTTAGATCAATCAGACCGATTTATGTCTCGAAATAGTTTACTGCAAAATATTTATACACTGTGACATGTTTTAATGGAAATAATACAATAATACGTTAGGAACCTGTTATAATAAGGAAGAAAGTGAGTGTAAACATAAAAAATCACATTTAATAAAGCCAGCTGGTGCACAGAATTAAATCTCTGTGGCACAGCAGACAAAATATGTAAATTTTTTGTAATAATGTAAATTGTAAATTACAATAATGAAACATTTACATTGTAATTTATTACCAAAATTTCCTTGAATACATTATAATCCAAAAGGATATGTCATTAACATAATTTGATGAGCTAGCTTCTTGTTTCCTTAAAATTATAATCTTCTGCAATTTCATCAGGTTAGGACTTGCTGGTATTTTATCGATCCATTTTACCGTAAAACTAGTTCACTTTTTTCTTCACCATTTTCAAAATACCTTGCAATTGGTTGTCTTTTTCTTGTTGGAAAATATAAAAAGTATGCTCTGACCTTTCAATTTTAAAATAATTGGACATTTAGTACATATATTAATTGAAATAAAACTTACACTTAATTTGTATATATTATATCGGTAGAGTTACAGTCGATGTAGACATTTACTGTTAATTGAGATTAGTTCAGTATTGTTGATTGAGAATTTTCCTAACATTTCACAAACTTACATGTTCCACTTTTGTGTTTTTACATGGACCACATCCATTCCTGTTATCGTTGGTTTATATATACAAGGTACGAGTACGCTGCACCACGTGTTGTGTAATAAGCTACGCTAAAGTTGTATGCTAAATATTAATCATATATCTCATTTCATTATCGTCATGCTGTTCAGATAAATGATAACAGATAACTCATACAGAATAGAAAACTTCACACCCTCTCAGTAGGCACAAACGAAATTGTTTCAGCCCACTGTGCTTCAATAACGCTCAACCAAATTCTACAGTTGAACATGAATCATAGACCTTAATGTTGTCTATGTAGAATTGAAGTATCCTGAACATTTGTAAAGGCTGAAGATGACATTTATTGAGATATCATGCTAAATGATACATTCACATTTTTTTTATTGAGTTAGGTTAAGAACCTGTGTCTTAATAATTAGTTCTAGTGAGGTAGGCAGTGTACTACAACGCAAGAGTGCGCTGAAATGATGCGTTGTTTATTTTTACGATCCTAGTAATTTATTTTTACCGCGTGAATAATTTACGTATTCTCAAATGATAGTACTCAACTTTCTTACTACTTTAGATTTGTTTCGTTAAATCAATACTCTCAGTCATTCCAGGCTTTTTAATAAAATTTTCACTTATGAGTGTATGGGAGATTGTAATAAAGAATGGTTTTCAAATGTGGAGCATTAACGAAGCAGTCAATAAATAATGATAATATACATTTAATTATATGCTGAAGAAAATTGAAGCAGCAACACGTTTAAATTTTAAAACAAGGTATCTATGTTGTGAAAACTTTTCGATAAAACTAAGGTCTTTATAAATGATATATTTACAGACAGAATATTATATTATAGAACTTTAATAATTAATACACAATAAAAATATTTACCTTATGTTTTATATGAATAATTACAAAACTTTATGTGTTATATAAAAGAACAATTTATTAAATTTTGGTTACACTACATCAATATAATTGTAAGCAATTGTACATGTTAGAAATTGAATATTACAAATTTATTATTATTATTAGAAAGACAACAAGGGTGTCTTATTGAGGGATAATGCAGCTCCTGTTTGTCTCTTTTGTTAGTACTCTCTATTTGTCCAGTACAAACCATTCTATTGGATCTGTTTAGTAAAGATCAAACATCTTTATCCGTCAGCCTTAGCATAAAAATAGGAGGGGTAGAAAAAAATTAAAAAGAAAATTTTTTCGTGTCTACAAAGATGTGATACAACAATGCACATTCACTGGCATAGTAGGTTAATTGTAATTGCAGTGCAGCCACTAAAATTGTGTCATGTAATGTTGACAGATACTTGATCATGAGATGGATGATGTGACATCACTAGCTTAATTGTTGATCCTGTGTTCATCAGGAGTATTTACAGTGGTTTGGCGTATGATAGTGACATGATGTTGTAGCTGTGTAGTATTGTGTGTTGAGAGAGAGCTTCTTTTGATGGTGGTAAATGTAGGGACAGGAAAAGGGGGAGATAGAGCTAGAATGAGAGAGAGAGTGAGAGAGATAGGGGAGGGGGGAGAAAGAGAGAGATTTTGGTTATGTGTGGCGTGAGTCTATAAGTGTGTGAGTTTCCAAGCCTCCTAATAAACTGTTTTCGATGTAATCTTTTTTTAATAAATTAAGTTAAAATTGTTGATATTTAATAATCATTCATAATAACATTATCATTTTTGCCGTTGTTATCTGGTAGTTTTCTTATTCCCTAACATTTGATTTGTTGTAGCTATGATGTATTTGTTTTTTTTTTTTTTATTATATTATGAGTGCATATATGTTACATTAATACATATTTATATTGTAAATTTCATGTTCTCAATATGTTATATTTTTAATACAAAGATCATACACTACTTATATTTGTAATTATGCTGCGCCTTGGAGATCATATCCTGTTTTTGTATATATGTGTGATCTTTATTTCATTTAAGAAATAATTATTCATTCATTTATTAATCATCTTCGTGTAAAGATCTAGATGTGCTCTCTTCCTGAGAATTTATAAAACTGTAACTTAACCCTTACGATTGTTCTATTTCTTAACAAACAATAATTATTCCTCGTTACCATGAAAACACAATTTTAAAACATTATACCTTTGAAAATTTGTTTAGTACAGTGGCATCGCAAGAAATTTTGCTTCAAGTTGATACGGACAAAGTTAGCAGAGTTAACATTCAGTCTCCATCCGGCCTATGACCCGAACACCACGGCTGAAATTCTGTCGTTTTGAGTGGAATATTCTTCAAATGAATAAGTCAAAACAACACAATTTTCACTGAATAAAATTCACGTAGATTTTATTTTGTATGTATGGCTGTATATGTAGTCTGCATATTGGTTTTAAACAATTAATCCTTGAGTTTATATTGTAGCAACTCATGACTGACTTATTTACCAGTATAACAGCAGAAGTATACTATAACCTACTTATTTTACTGTATATTTTGCTATATGTAATTACTGTATGGGCACCAGCCACTACGTCACATACATGTCCATTATTATCACTACCGCTAAGGCAGCAAAGTTGATTGAATATTTGCAAAAATTAAAAACCTTATCACTCTACATGAAGTTATACACGCGAGTGATTTGCATTATTCACAATAAACTTTTACGTGTATTTCCTCAGACGTACTTAAAGCTTTTTATACTGAACGAAATTGTTTATAGTATCATGGACACACGCAAAGGAAAGAAAAAACGTTGCGAGTTTACAAATGTAATAATAAACGTATTTAACTGTTACATTGCCGCCACCATTGCTTGTTGCCAGAATATGTTATAAAATTTCTTCCTTATGCTATTTACTTTGAATTGTATTTCTTTCACTTGTTTTTTGTTTTAAGTAGTGTAATTTCAGTATTCGTAATAGTTACTGATCAAATACTCAACCAGGTTCTTGAATTTTTTGAAAGTTTATCCTAAAAAAATCATAAGTTGTAGTGGTGGTCGACATTGAAAAATATCAATAGGGTAAAAAATATTAAATAATTTTTTTTTTCTGAAATTAGATTTCTTACGCTTTACACACCAAAGATGACCATTAGATAAGTAAATATATTTTTAATTATATGTAGACATTTTAACTAATGATTTTCTCTCCCTTTTAATATTCTGACAGTAATTAAAATATTAAATAAACGTCAGTATGAAGAGCCCGGAAAAAGTATGAGAGCGTTGTAACTGTATTATCTCATTCAACTAGACAATGTTGTTATAGCTGTACTAGATGTTTATGTTAAAAAGCATTACTGTTGGATTAAATCTAAATATACAAAATTTACAAGCGTTAACATTATGTCTTAGGGCATCCACTAGGTGATCATAGTGGAACAGAAGTTTAGAAATCAATAACGAATTTTGGCTAATTCAGCTATCATTAAACTCCACATAAAGGGTAGTCTGAGTCGGAGATATGTATTCAACGTCACCAAACCCCAGGAGGAATGCATGTGTTATTCGCTGCAAAGCGCTCAAAGCCTTTCCTCAACCTTCTCCTTTAAAGCAAATATTGGGGATAAATGTACATTTGCTCCAGTATCCCTAAGACAACGGTGTTCATAAATCTGTCCTTGATAAAGCAACGTCGGAATTACATTAGTGCGAGATCACTTCCCTCTGATCCCCGGCTTTTTCCCTAGGCTTTGATGGCGTACTGACAAGGTTTGGTACATTTACCGGTTTAGTTTCCAAATCTCCTGTGATATCAGCACATTTAATTTCGTTTTCAACTGCTGGGACTCAAATAAATATTCAATTACGAGTTGGTACTGGTATCGTCCCCTTTGACATCACCAGGACGTTGGTAATGGTCGTACCCTCCGCTATCTGTGGCCGTGGCTAACTTCCAACACAGTATCAGTGAGAACAGGATGGAAATTATTAACAGAGGATATTATTAAGAATATTGAATAAAAGGAAAGATTCCATAAGGTTCATAAATCTATGAATTCCATTGTTAGAAAGTTTCTACAAAAACAAAATTCACAATGGTTTCAATATCAACTCGCTTGTAATCGTTGTAAACTTGTCCGTTGTAGTTCAATGTTTAGCACAGGTCTTATCGTTTTAATCTTATTCGTATCATTTATATGGAATGCTTATCATTTCATATCCTAATATTAATTTAAAAGTATATATATAAATAATATTGATACATCTCTCAAGTCAGCACATTGTGCACTTGAAAGATTGGGTGTAATTGGTTCCAAATTCGACGTTAACCGTAACAACATTTTATATGGGATAAGCACTATATTAATATTACTTAAATTGCAATCGAGAATAAAATAATTTAATTGAAATATCAACCGCTTTGTTACATAAAATACTATTTTCTTGTTTAAATTTACTCGGACTTCAATAATACTTAAAAATTATATAATCTGAAACATTAAACGGTATAACCAAGTAATTATACTGTAAAGTTCACCACGTCTCAGTGAGAATTTACATATCTACATTATTCTCTTGTTGAGGAAGTGCATATTGTCTGCGGTAGATTGCAGCACACGTGACGTAACCTAAATATCTCAACTAACCAACCTAATAAGGGAGGGGAGTATTACATGGTAGAAGGGTGACGACCTGCCCAAGGACTGACCCTAGTACCATGGAATGCTCTAACCTGGGTGCGTATAACAGTGTCACTGCAGCCATTGCTGTTAGTTCTAGTAACAGTGATGAATGCACGGCTACTGCTTTAAGCACAGGAAGTCCCAATCCCTGCCAAGGTATGTCGTTTATTATTTATAAAATACCATTTTAATAGATTCATAAACATTTCTTTCGATACATTTTTTTTCGGTAGATTTCTGGAATTTTCATAAGTAATAAATGTTGCTTGGCTTGGTCACTAATTTTTGTTAACAAATATCTACTGTGTTTTGTGCTAACTATATTTCTGCTGTAGAAATAAAAAAAAAACAAGTTCTAATTTATTATTGTATTTTTTCATGAAATTTCGGCACTGGACGTGACATGTTACCGGCCCGCCAACAACTATTTATTTCTCTTACAACTTACCGTAACTTGTACATGTTCTATTAATGCAGTAAATGTGTGTACCAAACGAAATCAAAAGTTTATAAGTTTATTTAATATCATTCCCACTTGGCCAAGCTAGTAACACAACAACTGAAGTAGTTCTTAAGGCTTCTCGCTCTAACTTTCGAGCCGGGTAGGATATTTTAAGGTATAACTTAATTTCATTTTCTGGTCGATAACAATCTGAATGCCAAATTAGTTATGTATATTAATCGGATAATATAAGTTAGTATAAATAAAAGTGAATATAGCGTATATATATATATATATATATATATATATATATATATATATATATATATATATATATATATATACAGGGTGTATATTATGTCTGGAAACACCCAAATATATCCTTTAATAATTTAAATATAAATTTGAAAACCTCTTACAATCGTGATAGAGATTGGGCATCTACTTTTTGGAAACAATGTTTTGTTATGTCACACCACGGGGGACGTCCTGCCGAGGGTATCGTGAATATTCTTAATGGAAGCCTATACCTTGTGATACATAATTTTAAAGGTAATAGCTTACTGAATTGAATGCCACAAACCGCATCTCAAAGGAATTATTCTATCAGAAAATAGAGCATTTTTAGTATTGAAAAATTTACTGATGTTCAACAATGTAATTTTAACATGGTTCTTGCCACAAAATGTGTTACACTAATTTTTTAGCATTTTTTAAATGTTCAATTAAAAATAAAATAAACAATTTATTTTTAAGCTGGTTTCATTAGTACAAATTTACCAGTTTTTATTACAATGAATAAAACTTATGAGGTCACTTTCTCTGATTACTTATGAATCTGTACTTGGTGTTTTCCAGTCAGCAGGAAGGTTTAAAGAGACAAAGGTCGCTAGCCTATGAGAAACATTATTGTGTTATTAATCATCTGGTCTACAGGTTTCAGTTTGTTGAGCATTGGAGCTTTCACTAGACAGGTCTAATCTTGGGAATTACAAAATGGACAAAGGTCATATCATTCCTGTCGAGTTAATCAGTGTCTCTGAAGCATTGCTGTCAACAAGTTATCTAATTACAGTAGTTCAGTTTTTATTTGGCATTTTAATGGAATTGTCTGAAAGAGAACGAATTACTCTGTTGATGATGCGAGGATATGGCGATCGTCCCAAAGATCTTATCGGGAAGTTTGTAATTTGTTTAATGACACTTTCCCAGAAAGGAATCCCATAGTGTTTCAACAATATCAAAAACTATTGAGCGTTTTGAAATGACAGGGAGTGTACGTAATCGGCCAAAGTCGGGTAGGATACAATCTGCAACAGATGAAGAACAAGCACTAGATATTTTGCAAACATTTATTGAAGACCCCACATACATCGCTCAGAAAAGCTGCACAGCAACATGATATGCACCCTATGGTCTGTGAGTAAGATTTTGAAAATTAATAAAATACAAACCATTTAAAGTTCATTTAGTCCAACAGTTAAGTGAGGATGATTACGACAGAAGAGTTGAGTTTTGTGAACTTGTGATGCGCAAATGTGATGACAATAGAAATTTTCTGACCAACATACTATTTTCTGATGAGGCAACTTTTTTCCTAAATGGCAATGTTAACAGGCACAATTGCCGTTACTGGGCTAGTGAAAACCCACATTGGATTACTGAGTCCATTCACAGCAACCACAAAAACTGAACGTATGGTGTGGAATTTTTAGGTAAAAAAATTGTTGGGACCCTTTTTCATCAATGGAAATTTAAATGCCGAACTTTACTACAATATGCTCCAAAATGAAATAATCCCAGCTATTCAAATTGCATCAGGAGAATACTTTGATAATGTATGGTTTCAGCAGGATGGTACTCCACCCCATTATGGGAGACAGGTAAGAGAGTATTTGGATTTAAGGTTTCCTCATAAATGGATTGGGCCAAAAAGGAGAAATCGAATGGCCTCCAAGATCTCCGGATTTGTCACCAATCGATTATTTCCTATGGGGTCAATTAAAATCCAATGTTTATAGAGAAAGCCTCATAATTTGGAAGACCTAAGGAAACAGGATTATAGAGGAGATTGCTTTGATAACTGAAGAAATGTTAGGCAACTCTGTCGAATCATTTTACACAAGATTGGCTCATTGTCAAACCGTAGAAGGAACACGGTTCGAACAATTGCTTTGACACCAAATGCAGGTAAAACGTTTGTTGTAAGACTTTTCTAACAGCATACATTATTTTTTATTTGTAATAAGAAATCAATAACATAAGTATTTCCATAATTGTACTGTAATAAAAACTGGAAATTTGTGCTAATAGAACCAGCTTAAAATGAAATTTTTGTTTTATTTAATTGAACATTTAAAAAAAATGCTAAAAAATTAGTGTAACACATTTTGTGGCAAGAACCATGTTAAAATTACATTGTTGAACATCAGTTAAATTTTCAATACTAAAAATGCTCTATTTTTCTGATAGAATAATTCCCTTGAGATGCGGTTTGTGGCATTCAATTCAGTAAGCTATTACCTTTAAAATTATGTATCACAAGGTATAGGCTTCCATTAAGAATATTCACGATACCCTCGGCAGGACGTCCCCCGTTGGTGTGACATAACAAAACATTGTTCCAAAAAGTAGATGCCCAATCTCTATCACGATTGTAAGAGGTTTCAAATTTATATTTAAATTATTAAAGGATATATTTGGGTGTTTCCAGACATAATAGACACCCTATAATATATATATATATATATATATATATATATATATATTTATATATATATATATTTATTTATTTATTTATGAAATGAAATTATCAATCCTATTTAACAGCCTCTTCTACCTTGCTTGCGGTTTTACCCTTTCTCATGCAGCAAGGTTTAACCATAAAATGATCCTTTACCATCCCTCCTAGAGCACAAGCATTGTAATTACTACGATGTTTTATGATGTTAAAAACTGTGATACAGTTATGTTCCAAGAGTATGGGGAACGTAAACAAAAATAGGAAAATGTTTATTAATAAAATGCATCAATCAAACATCTAACTTTAGAATATATGAAATATTTATCAACTTGGTAATCTGGCTATTTTGTTTGGATATACCCTAACCTTGTATCGAAAATGTTTTTAACAAGATATCAGTATACTTCATATAAATTTCACAGTTGTCCAATCATATTACATACTGATTTATTCACAATGAGATGTTCCTTAATATATTAAAACCTAAATAAATCTTTTATTTGACTGTTCAAGAAAATGAAGTTCACAACACCAACATAATAATGTAATGTTTGTTGTGTGTGTAATATTTATGTTGACGTTACAGCTAAGTTAAAATTTTAGTATTACTAAACGATATTAAATACAAAAAAGACGTTAATAAATTACTAATCGTAATTGATAAAGTTCTGGTAGAATTAAATTAATAATTATTTTACTACTTTCACGAGTCAAACAGTTGTAGACTTTATTAATATTTTTTTCAAAGGTGAATAAATTTTTTAACAGTGGTTTTGACGTTTTATATACTGTAACGTAGAAGTCTTACTCTGTCAATATTCTAATTTTGCATTACACTTATCTATAGTAACATCGATATATCTCTCGTCAGCACATTGTGCACTTAAAATATTTAGTAGAATTATTTATAAAATTCTTACTGTAGCTCAAAAAACATATGGAGTAACCTTATATTATTAACTTATATTATTTAAATGGCAACCGAGAATAAAATAGGATAGCTTACTATCTGTACGGTTTCTTATTGTAAAAATACTCTTCTTGCCTAAGTCTGCTCGGACTACAATGATAATTAATAAATATATAATCTGAAAACCCAAACCCTGTTATATAGTATTTCTACTTCAAAGTTCAAAATGTCACAGTGAGAATTTACGGATCTATATTATCCGCTTGCCGTGTTGATGCATATAGTCTGCGATAGATTGCAGCACACGTGACGTAAACTGAGATATCATTCTCCAACCTTATAAATGAAGGAGAGTATTACATGGAGGAAAGGCGACGACCTGCCCAAGAAATGGCCCTAGTACCATAGAATGCTCTAACCTGAGTGCGCATAAGTTTCACTGCAGCCATTGCTGTTGGTTCTAGTAACTGTGGTGAATGCACGGCAACTGTATTAAGCACAGGCAGTCCAAATTGGTCATTTAATGTGTAACATTAAAATAAATCTCATACAAATTTACTTCCAGACATATCTTCCAGGACATTTTTTAAAATGTTTACCAATCACAAATAATTACGAGAGTTACTTACCAACCAGTAAAAAAGAAAGGTTTTATTAAAATAACAAGATGGTCGAGCAAGCATGTTGCTTGGATAAACGATGTTTCGTTATGTTTTACTTTTTTGGATAATACTATTTTACTATGTTACTATTTTGCTACTATTAACTAACTAACTAGTATTACTACTAACTATTTACTAGTATTACATAGTAACTACTATTACTATGTTTTTTTTATATATTTATGATATGGAAATTAGAGTCAAAGGATGGATTTTGTAAATAATACCAACTTTGACAGGCTGGAGTGTCGCTTAGCTTGGCTACTACCATTTTGCCAATAAATATTTCCCTCGTTGGATCTAATTCTAGTTGTTCTCAAAATAGATTAAACACGTCCTCATTGATAAGATTATTTGTGTTATAAATTCCGGTACACTACTGACAATGCATTATCTATTTTTAAATAGAACTTTCAGTAATGGGCTTATATTCTAATTTTGCTATAAATATATATAATGAGTGAAAAGTTTTCTAAATATTTACTTGAAAATATTCCTAAATAAACAAGTCAGTGATAAGGACATAATAAATTATCACAATAAACCTTTGGTGCCAGAAAGGATATTTTAATATGAAACTTTTTACAGTTAAAGTCAAAAAATTTATTGTCAGGTTCCATTCATAATCAATAAAATCTATAAATAGTTAACATTGAGAATGGCACGTTATATGTTACTCTTGAAACGCTCGTTTCTTGGTCTACTGGACGAAGGTTTAGCCTGATCAACTAAACAAAGTTATATTTGCGTAGTGGCGCGCCTTACGCAAAATTCGTCAACCACCAAGAAAACGGAGTGTGTCCACCCCGACCTTGACCAGATAGATAAAGTGATTGTTGTTATCGGTTACAATGAAGTAGGCTACCGGATGACTAAAGCTGAAGTTCAAGGTTTGTCCACATAGCGCTGGGAGTGATGAGTCACGAACGAAACGTTGAGCTTGGGAGTTCCTGGTCTGTTTTAGCCGAGTGCAAAGTTGAGGCAGGTGACCGACCCTCTTCAGCTCCGTGGGAGGATTTCCGTAAATTGCTATATTTTTGAAGAGGTAAGGCAGACTGTACTTTTAAGTATCTTCGTAATTTTGTTTCAAGGAAATTTAACTTTTTTATTCAAGTTCACATTTTAAACACCAAAAATTCATTTAAACTTGAATCGAGCGATAAAGCCATTCCTGCATGAAAATGAAACATGTAACGGCCATTTGGCACATGTATAATGTTCATGTTAAGTAGGATATGATGTCATTACTTTTAAAATTGTATGCTACGGCTTGTTTTACGTTAAAGTGTTAATTAAACACGTAACGGCCTTTTGGCAAATTATTTTAAAGTGTATGGTACGGTTTGTTTTACTTTACAGCGTAAAAAAAGAAACTTTAAATTCAGGAAAATGCTTATTTGTTCTTAACAATTTGAACGTTATACTGTAATGCTTTGCGCTGAAACCTCTTAATTTTCATGCCTCTTATTAATTATAAAATATTTTACCAAGAATTTGATGGTTTTACTGAAACGTTAGTATTTACACCATTGTTTTATGTTTCTTTGTATAACAAAACTAAGTGAAGTTTGGCACTTCCAGAACATACCTGTTAAATATATTACTTGTCGAAAGCTAGCTAATTATTTTACTATCTCGGGTGAAATTTTGGACCTCAGATTCACATTAACTAGTTTATATAAAAATTAAAATCGGCTCTTAAAATCATGTTTTAAATTTACATCATAATCTTAATGTGATTAATAAATTCAAGTTATTGATAATTTGAACTTGGTTGTCACTGAAGTTAACCTTTTCTTATAATTATCTAAATAGTATAACTACAGTTGGCGCATACCGATAGTATTAAAGTACTGAGAAGAGGTAACAACTACTCAGAAATATTGGTATAGGAACTGCCAGAGAACATTTTCTGTATTTGTTATAAAAACCAAGCCTTGGCCTAATTTAATTCTAATTGATAAAGCTATTGGTTTTCAATTTGGTTCAGGTCCACAACTTAAGTGATTTTGTTGTCGAGGTTTGCATGCATGAATGGTTACTTGTTTAAACTAAGTCTGCCTTACCAGTTAGAGCTATACCAACTACGGGAGGGACAGGTCCCCGTATTGTCCCTAAAAGAAGTAACCCGCCAGGGTGGCGCCCTGGTATAAACCTACATTCAGCCTACACTTGGTATAGGTAGTAACCATAACACTGCCTGCCGACTTTACTACTTCAACCCCGCCTATGCAACCTACTGGGACCCGGGCCGTTACACTCTGCGTTAACGTTCTTCTTCTATGGGTATTTAAATTAAAAAGTTTTCGCATTTCTTCAAATGTTTCAGCCCTCTCTAGCTTAAGCAAATCGCATATTTCTTAAAACACTAGTGCCAACACTAGTGATAATGCCAGTTGTTGGATAAAATTAAATGTATACGGATATTAGACAGCAGTATATAAATAATGATCTTTCTAGCATGTGCATTGTTAAAGAACCGAAAGGACCTTATGTAAATCGCATTTTAGTCCGTCCACCCGTTCTTTTGTCCAATAACTGATAATACAAAGGAGGGTTAAAACTTGATACAACTTGGTCTTATATTATGGTATCAGATAGAAGTCCGTCTGTATACTTGTCTGTCTGTCTGTGCGATACATTTTGGTAGGGGGCTCATAGAAACTTGACAACTTGTATTTAGTTTGCTCTTGGTTTGAGGTGGAACACCTTGAGATACTTCTTTGTTTGAAGGTTATTTTTGACGATGGAAGGATTGTGAAGGAAACAGGCTTTTTCCAGACATTTGCCATCGTTTAGTGAAACAATATTATGATAGTGATAGTGTTACTGATTTCTTGTTTCACTGAACGATGTCAAATGTCCGGAAAATCCTGTTTCCTTCACCTTGAGATAACTTCAGCTTGATGTTCTGTCGGATACTTTAATACTTCGTTATATCGGTTTAGTCTCAATAATACAGTATAGTTGATGGAAGAAGTTATGAATTGTTTATATTGTTCTTTATCAACAAAAGGATAATAATAATAATTTTCCGTTTACTATTTAGTTCGATACAGTGGAAAATAATTGTCTTTGGTTATTGAAATATCGTATCAAGTCATTATTGGGAGTGAGACAATCAATGTAAATTAATCTGCCACCATACATGTATGAATATATTAAAGGCATATGAGCATATAAAAGAGAATGATAAATAAAGATTTACAGATACAAATTTACAGTAGTGATTAAAAGCGACAGTCAGGGAGCTTTAAAACCCAGGATCCTACATCCATGCGGACACTCCAACACTTGTAATATTTGATTATTAAATTATATCAGATTTCTCTCTTGGCTATTTGTCTTTAATTAAGTTTATCTTATCAGTTTAAACCTGTTCTTAAGAGATTTATATCAGCAATCCATTACAAATTCTCTGATATATAAATGTATATCGCAAGACGTAATGTAGGGATACAAAAACCTATATTACTGTTAGATCAAGTATTTCATCATGTCAAACCTTAAGCAAATGTAGATCTTCAAAGCATATAACATTCATTTAGTAGTGATTTAATGTTTCTTATATTTATTTTAACCACATAGAATTCAAGCCAGCAAAAACTGTTATGAAAATAAGACGCCTTCTGTATCTCAAGGAAACGATTCGATATTTGTGACGTCTGGCATGGTCCATAAGGTCTGGAAACTTATTTAAAGAATCTCTTTACAAATTGCAATTTTGCCAACAATTTTTTCGTAGCGTCAGAAAAGAGTAACACAAATTTAATAGCTATTGGAAATAACGTTAGTATTTATATAATTACGATTAACAATATTTTAAATAAAAATTATACATTTTAAACTTGATTTAAAAATATAAGAACGAATTTATTTCAAATTTAAAAATAAAATTGAAAATAGAGTACAAGTATGTAGTCTATTTTATTTGTTTGGGTCTACAACAAAAACACTATAATTAACAATTGAAGCGTTACATTTATTGCATATACCTGAATTCCAATACTTATGAAACTACAACTCTGAACTACATAAATAAAACGTATTATACCAGGAGTCGGGAGCCAATTTACTTAGTATAACCACACTACCTGACTCAGGGGTTTTTCTATAAAAGAAATTAATCGATAGCCTTACTATTTTGGTTTAGTTGAAATTGGAAGGGAGAAATATATGAAATTATATTTTTTCCTCAAGTCGGATGGACCTATATTTGTATTTTGTTATTTAACCTATACAAAATAAAAATCTTCTTTTAAAAACATTTCTACATTCGCCTTTTATTCACGGTACCTTAAATATAATCATTCTATAAATTACACTTGGGTTAAACTGTCCCAGAAACATATATTCAGAATGTTTTTTGATGCAAAATCAATTATTTCTACGGCATGTGTGTAGGGAAAAAGCTTATTTCTCAGACTATGTATAAAACTATTCTAAAACGAAACAAAATATTTTCTTTTTCTTTATGGCCCATGCATAGGTAAGTGATGTTTTATATTTACACTGAATAGGGTTATTTAAATTCACCTTGAACATTTAACATCCTGGTGTAAAGTTATAGATTGTTCTTCTTAATAATTTGTATAACTTTAACCTAAGCCTTACGTTAACTCTATTTATTAACAAACAATAATTATTCCTTGTTACTATGAAAAAAACATTTTAAAACCTAACACTTTTGAAACAATTTTTAGTATAGTGGCATTTTGAGTGGTTTTGCTTCGAGATCATACGGACAAAGTTAGCAGAGTTCACTTTCAGCCTTCTTCCGACATATGACCCCAACTCTACGGCTGAGCCTGTATCGCTTTGACTGGAATATTCTTCAAATAGATAAGTCAAAACATCACATGTATCATTGTATACGATTCACGTAGATGTTGTCTTGTTTGTACGGTTGTATATATTGACTGAATATTGATGTTAAACAATTAAGCCTTGAGTTTAGATTATAGCAACTCATGATTTTGACTTATTTACCTGTAGAACAGAAAAAGTACTATAACCTACTTATTTTACTGTATATTTAGCTGTATGTAATTACTGTATGGACTCCGGCCACTACGCCACAAGCATGTCCATAATTATCACTACCGCTTAGATAGTACATTTAATTAAATATTTGCATAAATTAAAAACACAACTTATCACTCCACAATAAAGTTATACACGCAATCATTTGCATTGTTAACAATCAACATTTAAGTGTATTCCTCAGACGTACTTAATTTTGGCTTTTTAGACTGAACGAAAGTGTGTATAGTATCTTAGACACACGCAAAGGAAAAGAAAAACGTTTCGAGTTTACAAATGTAATAATAAACGTATTTAACTGTTAAATTGGCGCCACTATTGCTTGTTGCCAAAACTTGTTCTAAGATTTCCTCATTATGATATTATTTTGAAAAGTATTTTTTACTTGTTTCTTTTTAAGTTGTGTACGTCCAGTAATCCAGCTCCAATTGTTATAGTGCATATACTTAACTTGGTTTTTGAAATTTATAGGAAAGTTCATCTTAGAAAAAAATCGTCAGTTTTTCGAGATATTTTGGTGGTCGACATTGAAAAGTATCAATGGGGTTAAGATGATGAAATAATAAATTTTTCTCTGATATTATATTTATTTAGGCATTACACACTAAATATGACACCCAGTCAAGTAATTATATTTTTAATTATGTTTAGATATTATTGTAACTAACGATTTCCTCTCCCTTTTAATATCCTGACAGTGATTAAAATATTACATAAATGTTAGTACTATGTATAAAGAGCCCGGAATAATTTTAAGAAAAGATTTCAGTTTTAAATTTATATCTCGTTCGATGCTATATCCTTTTAATTCCACTAAAAATAGCGTGGTTGACAATCGATTTCTTCCAGGTCAACCAGTAAACTCAGATTGATTGTGTCATTTATAAGCTTTATATGAACACGCGTAAGTCACCCTGCGTTGTACCTGTATTATCTGATTCAACTAGACAATGTTGTAAGAGCTTTACTAGATGTCTATGTTTAAAAGCATTAATGTTAGTGCTTCTTTATTTAGATTAAATCTAAATATACAAAAGTTACAAGCGTTAACAGTCTCCCATGCCACTTGCAAGAAACGAGGTTTTTTTGTCAAAAAAAGAGAGTCATCGGACATCCACTAGTCGATCATAGTGGCACAGATGTTTATCCACATAAAGGGTAGTCTGAGTCGAAAATATATATTCAATGTCACCAAGCCGTAGGAGGAATGCATTTTTTATTCCCTGCAAAAGTGCTCACAGCTTTTCCTCAACCTTCTCCTCTATAGCATAGGTTTGGTATAAATGTGCATTTGCTCCAGTGTCCCTTAAAAAAGACTGTTCTTTAATCTGTCCGTGATAAAGAAACTGCGGAATTACATTAGTGCGACATCACTAGCCGCTCGATTTATCGGTTTAGTTTCCAAATCTCTTGTGATATCAGCACACACAATTTCGTTTTCCACTGCTGGAACTCAAATAAATATTCAATCACGAGTTGTTCCTCGTTCCGTCTCCTTTGACGTCACCAGGACGTTCGTAATGGTAGTAGCCTCCGCTACCTGTGGTCGTGGGCTAACTTCCAACACAGTATCAATGAGAACTGGACGGAAATTATTAACAGAGGATCTTATTAAGAATATTTAATAAAATTAAAGATTCCATGAGGTTAATAAGTTCATAAATTTCGTTGTTACAAAGTTCATATAGAAACTAATTACATAATATATTCAATATTTAGTCGTTTTTAACCGTTTTCAATTTAATCTTTATGAAAAGTATAGTCCAATATTTGGCACTGGTCTTATCGTTCTATAGCTGGAAACATGGAATATGGAATTCTTATCATATCAGATACTAATATTAATTCTACAATAAGTATCTATAATATAACGGTTCTGTTGATACATCTCTCAGCACATTGTGCACTTGAAAGATTGGGTGGAATTGAGTAGGAAAGTTTCAGTCGAATTTAGTAACATATGGAGTAAGCTCTATATTTATATTACTTAAATTGCAACCGAGAATAGAATACACTTCCTTTTAATATCAACCGGTTTGTCATATAAAATACTCTTTTATTGTCCAAATCTACTCGGCCTTCAATAATAATTAGAATTTATATAATCTGAAAACATTAAACGGTGTTATCATGTAAATATACTGTAAAGTTCAATACGCCACAATGAGAATTTATGGATCTACATTATTTTCTTGTTGAGGAAGTGCATGTTGTCTGCGGTAGATTGCAGCACACGTGACGTAACCTACATATTTGAGATATTACCCCTAGTAATAAGGGAGGGGAGCATTAAACGGTCAAAGGGTGACGACCTGCTCAAGGACTAGCCCTATTACCATGGAATGCTCTAACCTGGGTGCGCGTAACAGTTTCACTGCAGCCATTGCTGTTGGTTCTAGTAACGGTGATCAATGTACGGCTACTGTTTTAA
Organism: Homalodisca vitripennis; assembly: GCF_021130785.1. NCBI lineage: Eukaryota > Metazoa > Arthropoda > Insecta > Hemiptera > Cicadellidae > Homalodisca > Homalodisca vitripennis. The sequence continues at coordinate 123,487,921 of NC_060211.1, read as the reverse complement.
GCACAGGCAGTCCCAATCCCTGCCAAGGTTGGTCATTACAAGTTTTAAAGTTACATTTTAATAGATCTCACATAAGTTTTCTTCATGTCATATTTTCCCTCTGTATATTATTATCTGACGGTGATTTTAAATTTATTTATGCGTGTGACGGTTAGTTGTTTTTATGTAACGTTTTTTTTTACGATTTAGTAGATTTTTCTCTGCATATTTTTCAGATTTGGTCTACTTACTCTTAAGTGTTCTTTGTTTATACAAGATGCTCTAAAAGTAATGCGCAAAAACAATGTCAACTTACGAAAGATAAAGGATACTACCAATTTTGAACAATCAAAATCAAAACCAAACAGCAGTTCTTTCACAAAATATTTTTTTAACTACAAAAGTAATAGCTGTTTTGAACGAAGATGTGTCCACCTAAGTGACTGGACTTTAATCAAATTAACGTATTGTGTTTGTTATTTATGTATGTAACGTATGTGTTTGGTTATTTCTTTTAAATGTAACATATGGTCTCAGAGTTATAATGTTCTCTGATGATTGCTGTTGTGTTGTGATGTAGTTAATATGTTTTGAGGTTATGAAATATTTTCAAATGATTTATATTCTTTGTTTTTTTCTATAAATATTTGCAGTATTGTAGTGTTTGTACACCTAATCCAGTTAATTCTATATACGTTATTGGACACATTACTTCATAGACTAAAAAACTATGAAATTGTTGCAAAGGAATTGCGTTATAAATGGAAACGTTTGTTGATTAGAGACATTAAGTAAGGCTGTATTAAAAATCTAAGGTAAGTATAACTTTTCTCATATTTTCTACGTAAGTTATTACAAACGTACCGATTCATAAAAAAATCATCTGGATTGTTAAGTAGTCTGATGATTAAGCCTTTTACTCAGTTAATAATAGAGAACAAATCACTATATTGTATTGTATAATCTTAGAGAAGAAAATATTCTAAGAGGAATTTGGCTTGATCTATTGTGGAATTAAAGTTTATTGTAGGTTGGATCAAATGGTTCCTGGATATGAACACTGAATTAAATATGAACTCATATTGAACTGTAATTTTATTTAACTGAACTATAGCGTTGCCTATCAATCACGGGGATATTAAGAGAACAAATTAAGCTACTGACTTGAAGTGCGTGTCCTTGACTTGGTATACGTCGTTCTATCCTTAGAGAAGCCTGTTACGTTAAAAATAATTATAATTTAAACATATCTGTTTCTTGAATAGTTTATAATTAATTACTCAAGCAGTGCCTATCGTATTAATTTATTATCTATTTGTGACACAATAAAACATGTATTTGTTAGGGTAGTTAAACAGGAGAATACTTTATGTAATCAGTTCAAAACTGTATATCAATTAGCAGTTACATAATTGGACTTAAATAACAATTCATTTACTTTTCAGATTTTTAATTTAATTCCACAAAACCTTACACAATCACTTCTGTTGAAAAGTAACTCAAGGAAAGGGTTTTTTCTTTCAAATAAAATAAACTAAAATAAAGTTTTGTTTTCTTTAATAGCATAAAAAAATTTAACACTCCAAAAAGACGCCGATAATCGCGTGTCGTAGCTATTTATACCTTCCCTTCCAATAAACCAGTCAACTGAAAATCAAGCCTTGGGCGTCCAACTGTCTAACCAGAAGGTCAGGGAAAACAAAGTAAACTTCAAACTACCCCTATTTTAATCACTTTAACAAACTATACTCCTAGAAAACCCTGCTATCGCCCTGCATCATCCTAAATGCGCAGACCCTTTATTGAAAAATTACATAATTTAATATACCTATACATTGACATAATTAATTAATTTTAAAAATATTTTCGTATATATTCTTCCATAAATACTTAATAAATAAATATTAAATTGCAAATGATACACATTTAAAAGTGTATTATTAATAAAATTTCAGATACAGATGTAGAGAACTGATGAAAAGCGACAGTCAGAAGGTGTTAGCTCTAACCAACAGTGTTAGCTCTAAGACCAAGGATTTAATATCAACGCAGACATTCACATAATATTTGATTATTAAAGGATACCCAATTTCTATCATTGTCGTTTGTTTGTAAATAAAGTTACTTGTTAATCCGTTTTAACCTGTGATTAGGATATTAATATTGGCAATCTATTTAATGTTTTCCGACATACATGTATTTCACATAACGTAATGTAGGGATCCAAACAGCTCTAGGACGATGAAATCAAGTATTTCATCATGTTAAAACTTAAATAAATATAGAGAAAGAAAGCATATAATATCAATTTAGTAATATGTATTTATTAACAGTTTTAAATGTATTTATAACGATATTTTCAAGAATCAAGAATCAGTTTTTATTACCCATAAGGCACGGATTTACATGCATGAGGTATAGTCAAAAAAACAAGCCAGTCCATACAATTCAAGCCAGTTGAAACTGATATAACAATAAGACATCTTCTGAATCTCAATAAAATAATTGATTTGTGACGTCTTACGTGGTCCATAAGGTCTGTTTTATTTTGACACGTAAAACTCGAGTACAGTGTATGAAAACTTAAATTTACCAATCTATTTACGAATTGTAATTTTGATTTTGCTAACACGTTTTTCGTAATATCAGAAAAGAGTAACACCAACGTAATACCTATTGTAAATAACGTTATGTGTATGTGTATGTAATTTAAAGGACTTATTATTAAATTTTTATGATGCAGTTACAAATATTTTAAATTAAATATACATTTTAAACTCGATATTCAAAAGATACAGACGATGTTATTTAAAAATGAACAGTAAAGTTCGAAATGCAGTACACCACAGTTAATCGAAGATTAGCTTGTAAGGTCACTTTAACACAATTACAAAATTTCAGCCGTTGTGCAGTTATGATAAATTATCTCAAGAAACTTATTGACAACTTTTAAGTACTAGCATTTGGTCTATTATAGTTGTCAAAGTTTAGAACTAAAACAGTGTAATTAACCAATGACACCATGTGGCGTTATATGTAATTGATATTCATGAATTCCAATACCTATGAAAGAAAATCTTTTACTTTGAAAAAACAGTCTTATTTCAGGAGCCGGGAGCTAATTTCTTTGTGTAACTACACAACCTGCCTGAGGGACTTTCCTAAAAAAGAATTTGAATGACAGTCGTATTATTCTGGTACAAGTTGAAATGGGGTGAGTCAAAATATAAAATGATAATTTTTCCTCAGGTCAGATTTAACCATATTTGTCTTTTGTAATTTACCCTATGCAAAATTAAAAAAAAATTTCTTAGCATAAACTTTAAAGCGTATTTAAATTTGCCTTTACGTTCAAACGGCCTTTTATTCAAAGCACCTTATTTCTAACCAACCTATACAGCTGGATTAAACTGCCCAAAAACATATATTCATAATGTTTTTTTAATGCAATTCTGATTTTTCCCAAAATTATTTTTTTATTTTGATGATTTATATTTACACTCCATAGCAATATTTAAATACGCCTTGAGCATTTTATATCCTGGTGTAAATATCTAGATTATCTCTCTTAATGATAATGTATATAACTGTACCTTAACCAGTACGATTTGTCTATTTCTTCACTGACAATAATTATTTCTCGTTACCATGAAAACACAAGATAAAACCTAATACTTTTGAAAAAATGTTCATCTTCCGACATATGACCCCAACACCACGGCTGAGCCTTTGTATCTGACTGCAATATTCTTGAAATGGATAAGTCAACATTTGTCATTAAATATAGCTCACGTAGATTTTGTCTTGTATGTATGGCTGTAGATGTCTGAATATTGATGTTAAACATTTAAGCATTGAGTTTAGATTGTAGCAAATAATGAATTTGACCTATTACCTGTAGGACATCAAAAGTACTCTTACCTATTTATTTAACAGAATATTTAGCTGTAGATGTCTGAATATTGATGTAAAACAATTAAGCATTGAGTTTAGATTGTAGCAAATAATGAATTGCAGCAAATAATGAATTTGACCTATTACCTGTAGGACATCAAAAGTACTCTTACCTATTTATTTAACATAATATTTTACTGTATGAACTCCAGCCACTACGCCACATACTTGTCCGTTATTATCATTACCGATGAGGCAATACAGTCCATTAAGTACTTTCATAAATTAAAACCACAGCTCTTAACACATTTCAATAAAGTTAAACACGAGATTTTTGTACATAGTTTACAAATTCAATATTTATATTTATTTCTTCAGAAGTAATTAACTTTTAAGTTTTTGACTGAACCAAAGTATGTATCTTAACGTAAACACACACAAAGAAAAAGAAAAACGATGCAAGTTTGCATATGTATTAATACACGTATTTAATTATTAAATAGGCTCCACAATTCTGTTTGCTGACGGAAACTTGTCTAAATGTTTTAAAAATTATAATTACTTTAAAAATGCACTTGTTTATTGCTTTAAGTGATATGCGTCTAGTAGCCCACAACTATTTTTTATAATTCAAGTTCACAGCCTGGTTATTGAAATTCGTTAGGAAGTTCATCTTAGAAAAAAAATATTGGTAGTTCTGAGTTTTTCTGGAGGTTCACATAAGAAAGTATCAAAAGAGTAAATATTGTGAAATCAAAGTCTTTACTTAAATCAGATTTCTTAAGCTTTACACTTAAGACCGACTTTAAAGTGACAGGTTTGTATCTTATTGTCTGACAGTAATATAATTATCATCTATTTTTTAAGTCAGTATTAAATATTAGAAGCTAGGTTATCTAGGGACAAGTTATTTTATGATATATTTCACCGTTTCGATACTGTCTCATTTTGATTCTACTAAATAGGGTGATTGACGACCAATTTTTTTATAGTCATCGTGAAAACTCAGATTGATTAAATGTCATTAATAAGCATTATATGAACAGGCATATTGCTTCAGGTTGCGAATAGTGTTCTAAAATTTGTCAGAGTATTTATCTGACATGCAAAGTCTTTGAAAAGACATGTGCAAGGTAATTTTCACCTATAAGGTTATTCAAAACATTATAATATTAGATGGATCTTAAATAATCTTTGATAATTCAAAATAGTTTAAAAAGGTTGATAAGAATTGTATTACATAAATGTTTTATTATAGTCGCTACATATTTCTAACTATCGGAGAACATTATTTAGGATATTTAATACAAGGAAGTATTCCATGATGTTAATAAATATATGAATTCCATTGTAAGAAAGCATGTATAAAAATTTAATTCATAATAGTTTAAATTTTTATTCTAGATAACCGTTGTGAACTAAATATTTATTAAAAGGTTAGTACAATGTTTACCAGTAGTCTTAAATTTTTATATATGGTGAACGTGGAATTCTTATCCTTCCAAGATCCTAATTTTAAATTAAATTTATTTACACTTATAATATTAATACATCTCTCAAGTCAGCACTTAGTGGACTTGAAAGATTGCCGAGATAGGTGGCGGAAGATATCAAATTAATTGAAAAACATATGACGTAACCTGTTTATTTATATTATTTAAATCGCAACCGAGAATATAATAAATTAACTTTTTATATAATTAACTAGTTTTTTTTTAAATAAAAACAATTATTTTCTCTTTTAAATCTACTAGGACTTCAATAACAATTTTTTAATTATATTATGAAACACTTATCGCCGTTATCAAGTATTTGTGCTGTAAAATTCAACACGTGTGACAATTTACTGATCTACATTATTCTCTTGTCAAGTAAGTGCGTATTTTCTGCGGTAGATTTTAGCACATGTGACGTCAACTGAAATATCCCAACTATCCAACCTAATAAGGGAGGGTAGTATTACATGGTAGAAGGGCGACGATCTATTCAAGGACTGGCCCTAGTACCATGTAATGCTGTAACCTGGGTGCGCATAGCAGTGTCACTGCAGCCATTGCTGTTGGTTCTAGTAACAGCGGTGAATGCACGGCAACTGTTTTATGCACAGGCAGTCCCAATCCCTGCCAAGGTTGGTAATTAAATATTTTTAGTAACATACTAATAGATTTCATATACATTTCCTTCGTGGTATATTTTTATTCTATACATATATCTCACACACACACACACACACACACACACACACAAAGATTTGTTTTTTAAGTTGTTTCCTTCTTAATAATAATTTGGGTTGTTTGTTATCCTGTTGGCAACTCCTATTGAAATGTATAATTATTTCCATCTGTAGCTGACATTATTTTCGTCCACTAACCGACAAAGTTTTTTTTATCTTAGATTTGTGTTCTGATTGTAATTTGTTTTGCTGTGATAGATTTGTGAGTGTAATTTATGTGAATCTAGAACTTACATTTTTTGAATATAACTATTTACATAACTACGTTAATAGGTAAAATGGAAAAGTAGGTACTGGGTATAAACTGAGATGTCTTATATATATTTTTATAACTTTCTAAGACATTTGATACTTAAGCAATAAACATTGTTGCACAAGGTAGAAAATTTGTTAATCTCTGTCTATTTCTTGTTTGCTTTTTACCTCAAATGTAAAGAACATAATTCTAACTACATATAGAGTCCGTCAGGGATAAAACCTTGGACCTTTAGAGTTATAGGTGGACGTCAACAGATTGAATAATGCTGCGCAAACGAGACACTTTATTCAGTATGCTAACAATACTATGATTTGTTTCAACGGTATTACAGGAGCTGGAAAGCAAATAGTTTGGTTGTTTGAACTCTTGCTTATAGTATTATACTGATATTACTTTTCAAACTAACCATTTGATTTCCAATATTATCACTTAATGCTGAAAGCAAATGAAATTTTAAGATTCAGCAGCTGTTTTATTTTATGATCTCCCCCCCACGACGTGTCTAGGAATGTATCTTGATCGAGGGCTGACCAGAGTCAGTCATGCTGGTATTGTTTGCTCTTGAGTGGCAGCAGGCATTTATAACTTTCGTAATTGCTCAAAAGTTCTCTCCGAAGTAAAATTAAATATGGCAAAACTAATTTTTATTCATCCAGTTTTATTTCAATTTTAGAGCTTTATACAAAGATGCTTTAAGTTGGTTTAGAATGCTGATATTTCGCACATGCACACGTGGCCTTTATATTTATATCTGTTAACCTAATAATACAACAGTCGTGACTTTTTCCTACCATTTGACACGCGACTCCGTCGTGCCATTTCTTCTTTTGCGTAAATAATTCCTTCTAATAATCTACTCACTCTTGTATAAAATCAATTTTGCTCTCAGTCAAATTATCAGTTACTAATTAATACAACACTATACACATGGCTGATAAAGATTTTTTTACATTTTTCCAAAATACGACGAAACGCAAATAGATGCTATATCATTTAAAATATATATGATAATAGGCATATTCTATATCATGCAAAAATTCCAGGTTGAATTGTTGTACTAGATGTAAATATTTAAAGACATTTTTGATGTTAGGTTGTATATAATTTATATACACTCTAACCTTTTATTATCTTTATGAGCAAATACTTATTCTGTTCTAATTACTTCCTTGTAATTATGTTTCAGGTAGCAATATTACTTAAACTCAATGCGAGAAGACCCAGTACCGTAAGTATTTTGGATGTTTCACGTGTACATTTAAAGCCATTCTGAAACTGCACTTGTAGTCAAATATCTAGACTGGAAACATTTTATTATAAGTTACTAGAAATCAAACAGCCAACTTATTTGTGTCATTTTTGTGATTCGACAGTTTTGTTCTGATTATTTTCAGGTGGCCTCGGTCCTGCGGTGGCTTGGCGTCCTCTCTGTGACACAAACATTTAACACTACTCCACGTGTGTTGCAAAACACGCAAAGTATGAATGTTTTGTTTGAATGAAAGTGTGAGAGTGTGTGTGCGTGTAGAACTACAATTAACAAGAACAAGTAATCCTTCACTACACAACACATTAAGGTATAATAAATTTATCTGCTTATAGTATAATTAAGTTTACATATTTGTTCCATGATTATACTTAATTTTTAATAATACTTCTTTAATTAAGGTATATGTCTGTAATTATATTGGTTATGGCAAGTGCATGGTTTACCATGATATATTATTATATGCGGTATTTTCTGATTGTTACAGGGTGATGCGGCCAGTGCGGCAGGAGGTCGCCCCACTTACACTAATACACACACGACACATACACTAGGTAATGTATTGTTCTACTTATAAACATCATAATGAATTTGGCTACAATTGTTGTTTCAGAATGGCACACTTATATCAATTAGTTTAGTGTATGTTTATAAGAATAGTTCATAACCTATATAGTAATACTTACTCATAACAGTAGTAACAAATTTGTCAACTATATTGTACTATAAGTGTATTCATAACAGTAAATGAATAGTAAAATATTTTATACTTTAGTTCTAAGAAAAGAACCCGTTTGATTTATGTTCATTCACAGTTAACATAGAACAGAAGAAGCTATTGTAAAACTGCAATGATTCAGATTTTTGTAATTTCTCTCTTTGAGTTTTCTCGAGCTCCAAATTAGGGCTCGTAACAAGTGTCTTAGTTTCTGCCTCACAATAATAGTGTATGTGTTTGCTAGTTTGCAAATTGTTACAATAGATTAGAGAGATCCAGAAAGTTAGATAGTAATAGAAATTATTATTTTCCTTGCACACTATTAGGCCTATCGTATTTTAGGAAGATTCTTGATACCATAAAATATAACAAATCAAAACTTACACTTGTTTCTGTTCAATAACAAATACAATGTATAATTCTATGACGAACTAACAATTATTTTAATATTGAAAAATACAAGTTTTAAATATATTATAATAAAAATGTGTGACCAAAATCAGGTTCAGTTGGTATTTTTGTACAGTTTCCAAAATATGTTTCTGGACTACAGTTTTAACGTGCTCAGCACCTGAGATTTATGTAGCACAATGTCATATCTCATGAGAGACGTCTACGGCAATTATTGATTCAAGAGGCTTAAAAAGTAATGAGGTAGTCATTCATTAACATACAGTTATGTTATAAACAACAACTATATATCTAAATTTTATATCTGAAATTTATGCCATAACGTGCACTTACAAACGTGTAACTCTCAGTCTAAACGTTTTATAAACAATTTTCATTAATTTATTCTCCAATACATCTAATATATGTTTCGTAACCTGAAAAGATCGCAGAACATAAAAAGGTATGTATTGGAGAATAAATTAATGAAAATTGTTTATACAAAAGATAATCCCCACCATTTTAAATGATTAAAATAAAAACCTTGTTTAAAAACTCATCCAAGCTATGTGCTACTGTCTTTGCACCAACTTCAATATTGACCTGATTAAAAATGCGGTACTTGTTAGCTCACGTTGTATTGTATATGGCTATTTATATTCTTTAAAGATGGTGAGTTTAATAGATATATCAAAATCTACCAAACTGGTAATACTATTAAAAAAAAAATAATACTTACAACTAATATACAGTGTATCCCCGGTTTATGAATGTATGTCCTGAATACAGAACTCACGATTGTGTAATCTTTAACGACATAAGAAGGCAAGAAAAATCAATAATGCTTGAACAGAGGATCGTCTTTCTTCCGTATCATTGACAAAGAATGTGGGGTCTAAAGACATCCTTCACTTTTAAGTATGTCTACTTGTGTACCGTATATGCAAATAGTTACAATAATACATTGTTAAATAAAAAAAAAAAAATGGAAAATTGAACCAAATATTTTTATATGTAATATGCTTAGTTTAATAAAAAAAAAATAAATAAAACCTAAGATTGGTATAATGTTAAAATAAGGCATCCCTGAAATAGCTTGAATTGGACAAGTTCAGTTCTGTACATTTAAAACAATAGTACTCCATTGTAAGAAACTGAATTGTTTGATTGGTTCAGAGGTCTAAAACTTGCTAACCAATAGGAAAACCTAGTTGGTTACTTGTCTTGTAATGTTAGAACAAAACTACTGGAGAGCTCTGCTCATTATCTTGTGTAGTTTAGCCTTGTAGGCACATAGTTAGTAGTCCGGATTGAAAGAAGACCCCAGTTTACGGGTATGTACATTTTATAAGAACTTTGAACCAATCAACAAATTGTTTTAATTTAAATAAAAATTCATACATATCTTTATTGTGTAAAAAAAATTTTAAATATCAATAAAATTTCACTAAAATGTTTTAAATAACTAAGAAGTAAATTTTTTTAACAAAGTAATAAAATCTAAACTACATTACAATTCTAATAAGATTTGTAATTTGTTTCTTATTAGGGTTTTCGGTTGAACCGGACAAGAAACCAAATAAAAGGTGTAAGTGATTTAGTTTAATATATTAAGAAGAAGTATTTTATTTTTGTTGGATACAACAATTCAAGCTATAGTCAGGAATATAAAATGGTTTAACTATTGAAAATTTATAATGAAATGTGCTCTTACTAAAATTATATTAAGAAATGCAAAAATGTACAAAACATCAAATTAATTGTCAATTGAAGATTGCAACAAGATAAATAAAAAAAAATGTTAACATTACAAGACTGCAATTTCATTTGGCAGAACACAAACTCCATTTAAATATTATTATTTATGATACAAACCAAATAATCTGGTTATAATTATTTGTCATGGAGTATCTCCACCAGAGGATACAGTGCATAACTATTAATATACATATTTATTAGAGCAACCATGTTACAAATAAATTGCGCTACTCTGCTTGTAAAAAAAAATTTATTAAGTAAATTATATAAAAAAGAACATGGAGTTGTGTATCTGCAAAGTAAAGTGTAAAAGTTTGGAAAAGTGAACAGTTTAATTAGTGTTCAATATTTAATTTAATATAGATAAGCATAATCTAGCCCAGACGCATTTAGGTATAAGAGAGAGAGGGAGCGTGGTCCCAAATCAGTCGTCCGCTGTTCCAATCAGCGCCACACCCCCTGATATCTTAAAGGGTCCTGTCCTTGAAGTATTCTGGGCGCTCTTCCGCTTTGCGACTGCTGCCCGTTCGGCGAATAGCAGATACCCCTCTAACCAACCAGGGCGATAGCGTCCCCTGGAGCGAGCCGCTTCCCGGCATTCTGAGTGGAATCATCGGCCGGAGACCATGTAGCTCTACAGTTCGTGGGTCACTCTTTGTGCTCGACCCTTTCGTATTGACTTTGTTTTCAAGTGTTTTTCTTTAATGTGCATTACCATCCTCCTCCCACACTCCTTTGGAGGTAATTTCAGGGTATTAGTGGAGAAGACAGTGTCCAGTGCGGATTATTCGTCGTTCTACCGCGGCCGCCAGCGGTGACGCCCGTTCGCTACGCGCCAATTACGTCGCGCCTAAGCACTCCTGTCGTTGCTGCTTCCCCCTGTGGATCTCTACACACAGCGAGTTTTCCAAGGTACTGTTAAAACTCCATCACTTGTGTTGTATTCTCCTCTCACCTCTTGTTACCTGCCCACTTTCCCGCCATTCTGCACATTGTTTTATTTTTATTCTCATAATTGGTCCTCCGATTATTAATTTTTAACTTCTGCCCCGTACAATTAGTTTCATTGATTACAGTACTTGTAAAGTTTTAAAATGGCACTCAAAGTTGATCTTCTCACCAAAGAAGAACTAGTTTATGAATTAATGTTAAGGAATGTAAATACAGATAAGACAGATAAAGTAACAGATTTGAGAAAAAGGCTAAGAAGTGTGATAAAATTAAATGTCCAGCCGAACTTTTTAAAACCTACAAAATAAACTTAAAATTGCTGAGGAATTTGAAATAATAAAAGTGAAAGTATCAAGCATTGAGAATTCAGTGGAAGAAATATTAATAAGTAAATCAACTATTGACATTGTTAGGTTCGAACAAAAATTAAATCATTTACAAATTAGAATAAAAAATTTGCTAAAATTTAAATTGGATAGTACTAAAGAGGAAGAGTTACATAAATATATGGAAAAACTAGGTTTAGCTGAAACAAAATTTAAAACCCTCGAAGTTGACAGTAAGCTAAAAGAAGACATAGTTAGAAGGTTAAGTGAGACAAATATGAAGGAAGAAGACTTAAGTGATGTGTTTGAAAATAAACTAACTTTCAGTGCAAGTAAAAGTAGTGATAAAACCCCAATAGGCTTAACTTATAGAAAAGAGGGAGAGTGTGGTAATGATGAAGTTACTAATACATCAATATTTTCAAAACTTCCTAACCCGGTTGAGAAACACTTAAAAAAACTTTAAAATTACGAATGGTTTAAATATTAGTGAATTACTTGAGTTCATAAAAAACTTATTAAAATTAAAGAACGAAACACATTTATTGGATACAGAAGTTATAGAACTGTGCTTGGGATATGTGACCGGACCTCTACTTTCCAAAATAATGGAGTGTAAATCGGAAAAAAAAAAAAAAGACATTCAGGAGTTACATAGTGAATTGTTACATTATTTTGTACCACTGGGCTTAAAAGAAAATTTAAAAAGGGAACTGGTAACTAGACAACAAAAACCAGGGGAACCCCTTTCTGTTTATATAACTGAGGTTAGGGAAAACTCAAATATTTTAAATTGCAACTACAGTGAGGAAGAACTAGTGGAAATTATTAAGCTTGGAATAAATCAGGACGATAGAGCTAGGTTAGTATTCATGAAGAATCCAAAAACTTTTGAGGACCTTGATAGGTTATGTATACAAGCTCAAAATGTGGCATATGCAGATCACCAAAGAAGAAAATGTGAATGTTAAAAAACTTTAATGTTAAGCCAAAATTTGTCAGTAATATTCAGGAAGTTAAGAAATGCTTTAATTGTAATCGTGTAGGTCATATTGCAAAAAATTGTTACAGACCTAGAAATAATCTAAGAAATTTTGAACAAAAAAACTTGAATCAAGGGAGAGGTTTTACAACCCCTCGGGAAGCCTCTCCCAAATAAACAGTAAACTTGTAAATAGTAAATGGATGTATAACAGTAATAAATTTAGTACTTTGAAAAACAGTATGTATAAAAAGCGAGGTTATGTACATTTATTTATAGATAAAGCCAGAGATGAAAGAAAACAATTTAAAAAGCAAATGTATAAAGTAAAAAGGAAGTTAAACAATGAAAATAGTAAAAACTGGTTTAAGTATCAAAATAAAAGTTGTACTTTACCTAGTGTAGAAGTTGAATGTAGTAAAAACTTAAAAGAAAATGTCCTTATTGACACAGGGAGTAGCATTAATTTAATTAACGAGACCATGCTAAATATGTTAGTTAAGAAAAAACTTGTAAAAAAGGTGTATCCTTCTGATAGGGAATGTTTAACTGCTACAAATGATAAAATTGAGCTTATTGGTAGTTGCATTGTTAAAATTAAAATTAGAAAGTTTAGTTGGTATGTTAAATTTATGATTGGGAAAAATGTTGCTTGGAATATGATATTAGGAGCAAACTTTATGAGAGATGTTGGATTAGTTATAGATTTGAACAACGATGAATGTTATTTTAAATTTAATAAGAGTGTAAATATTGGCCTTGTTAACAACATTAATGTTATGAGTAATAATGTAAATGAAAATATCCAGATTGGTTGTTTTTAAGGCTAGAAATGAAATTTGTAAGCTAGTCAATGCCTACCCTAATGTATTTACCGCTGAAATAGGGGAAGCAATAGACTTTGAGTATGAAATCAAACTTAAAGATAAAGAGCCTGTAAACATTAGACCTTACCCATTAAGCCCTCCAAAAATGAAAATTATGAAGGAAATCATAGATGACTTATTAAGACAAAATATTATTAGACCTAGTTTATCGAGCTACTCTAGTCCTACCTTTTTAGTTGGTAAACCAAACAGTGATAAATTTCGCATGGTCATAAATTACTCTATAAGTTGAACTCAAAGCTCGAAAAGGTTAAACTATCCTATTGGTGATTTACATCAAAGTTATCATTACTTGGAAGGAGCTTGTTATTTTACAGTTTTGGATCTATGTAATTCCTTTTATCAAATAAAGATTAAAAGAAAATTGTAAACACTTGACAGCTTTCTCTACTCCATTTTCGAGCTACGAGTGGAATAGGGTACCTTACGGCCTGCATTGTGGTTCTGGCTTATTAAGCTCATATCTTGATAGAGTCCTTCATGGTATAAAATTTCAGTATTGTATGAATTTTGTAGATGACCTAATAGTATTTTCTAAAAGTTTGGAAGAGCACATTATTCATTTAAAAGAAGTCATTAAAAGATTAAGTGATCACAATCTAACAGTCAATCCCAGTAAAGTGAAGTTTGCCTATAAGGAAGTGAGCTTTTTAGGCCATAAAATAAGTAAAAATCAAATAAAAATAGACCCTGAAAGAACAGTTGCAATTAGGGAATTTGAACCTCCAAAAGAATGTTAAACAAGTCAGTCGATTTATAGGAATGGTATCATATTTTTCTAAATACATAAAAGATTATGCTAAAATAGCTAGTCCATTAAATGAACTCAGGAAAAAAGAAAGTAAAATTTAATTGGACAGTTGAGTGTAATGACAGTTTTGTTGTGAAGCTAAAATCATGTATAAGTAACCCCCCAGTGCTCAGGATAGCTGATTTTAATAAACCATTTATACTTATGTGTGACGCAAGCGAGATTGGTTTAGGAAGTACCTTACTTCAGGAATTTAATGGAGATAGGTTACCAATAGCTTACTATTCAAAGAAATTCACAGACGCAGAGAAATGTATGTCAGTATATGAGAAGGAAGCACTCTCTGTCATTTTAAGCATGGAAAAGTTTCATTCTTACCTAGAAATTCAGCCTTTTTTATTAATTACTGACAACAGCGCACTTTCTTGGGTATTAGGTCATTTTAGAAAGCTTGGTAGGTTAGGTAGGTGGGTAGAAAGAATATTAAGCTTGCCATTTAGAGTACAGCATGTGAAAGGAAGTGACAACAAGGTGGCTGATTGTTTATCGAGGATGCATGAAATTGTTCTAGATGAAGCTAATAATAAGAATAAAATTAGTACAGATAATAGTAATAAGAAAAATAAGCAATACAAGAAACATAGATGTGTAAATAAGAAGTTAGTTAAAGATGACAAAATTGATGTTATTCAATTAAATGTTATAAAAGATTTCCCATTAGCGTTCACTAAAATTGTACAACACCAGAAAAAATGATGTAGAAATTCAAGATATTGTTAAAAGTATAGAGAGAAAAGAAAATAGTGATAAGTTTTATTTAAATAAAGGTGTACTTATGTTTAGAATAAGTGATAGAAATAAGGGTAAAATTTATTTGCCAAAAAATGTTGATTGAAATGATTTTTAATTATTATCACTCAAGTGTTCTTGGAGGTCATCCAGGTATAAAAAGAACCATTGCAAAAGTCACAGAACATTTTTACAGGCCAAAACTTAGTTAATGAAATTAAGAATAAAATTAAGAACTGTGCTTTATGTAAAATGTCTAAGCCTGCTCAACGTATATACGAGGGCCAATTAATCGCTACTCATGCCAAACAAGCCTTGGAAAGAATATATATTGATATATTTGGTAGCTTAGTTAGAACTAAAGATGGTTATAATAATATTTTAATTGTGGTTGATGATATGACAAGATACTGTTGGTTAATACCTTTAAGAAATTGTAAGAGTATATCTGTCATAAGAAAATTAGAGGAAATTGTTTTTAATAATTTTTCAACTTGTCAAGTACTTGTGTCAGATAATGGCAGTTGTTTTAAAAGTGAAGAGTTTAAGCAGTTTTGTTTTAAGTATGGTATTGAACATCATAAGTTAGTTCCTTACAAACCATCAGGGAATAGATCTGAGAGATACCTTAGAAATTTAAAAAGCATGTTACAAGCATTTTATCATGATAAGCAAGATATGTGGAACAAAGATTTAAATTTATTTACAAATGAGTTTGAAACACAGCTTTAAATGAAAGTATAAATAGTACTCCATTTAAGCTTATTGTTTAATCATAGTCCTAACCATGCTTTAAGTAATTTATGGCGAATAAATGACCTGATAGACAATAAGGTAACACCTCAAGAAATTAGTATAAAAATTAAAAATGCAATAAAGAATGTAAAGAAATCTGTAGAACACAATAGAGGAAGAGTGAGATATTCAGAGGAAAAGGTCAAACACACCATTTAAATTAGGATCAAAGGTATTTTTAAAAACTCATTTTTCTCAGTAATAAAGCAAATAAGTTTCAAAATAAGCTTGGTTTAAGGTACACTGGCATTTACTCTGTAATATATTTCTTAAATCCTATTGTTGTACTTATTCAAAAAATTGGTGAACCACATATTGTGAAAAGAGCACATATTAGTCAGTTAAAACCAGCATAGAATATTGTAGAATTGCTGAATTTAGTTAAGTGTTAACTTAAATAGTTAAGTTGTAAAATATACTGCATAAAATAATTATTGTAAATACAAGGCATTAAACAGTTGTAAATGTAAATACTTGAAGTTGATAGAATTCATAATACTGAATTTAATATGTTAAAGTGTATTAAATATGTTTGACTCACTGGATGTAAAATAAATTCAAAAATTTGGAAATCTACACTTGAAAGCTTTCCTTGTAACCGAAACACTAACACTGATGAGACAAAACAACATGCGCCGCGACTACACACTGAACTTTACGTAATTTGAATCATGGTATCACGAAAACAAACTTTTTGATACGACTACTTCCACGGAACGCACTCAACTGAACTGAAAGCTTTCAGGATATTTTCCAGTTTTGATAAGGTTTTAACCTGCTTACAAAATAAATCCAGTAATTCAAACAAAATGTACATAATAGACTAAGATAAAAGTACACTTACAAAACAATAAGAAATTCGTTAGAAAGACATCATTGCAGGAAATCATTAGAATGATAATGATGTAATGACATTGTAATGCAATTAGGTTATTTTATAATGATGATAACAGACTATCTATAAACATCATTGAAATAACGTGCAATAGATAAGGTTGACAGTGATTAATGACTCTATTTAAGTTGTAGTGAATGTGCTGTGGAGCTGAGTTGTATCTGCAGTTCAAACCTCTGTTGCTGCACGGCGGCGGTTCCGGTAGTGGCACGGACATTGTTGTCATTGTTGGACTGTTGCCGCGCGCGCCCTGGCCCGGGCCGCACCTCAGCCGCATGTGGCTGGTTCCTACTCTCACTAGCCCCTAACATTACTGGTACCGGGCCCGTACCTCAGTGTCATGGGGACAGGTAGAAGGAATGATAAATTGAACTTTTAATGATTTAATAAAAAAAAGTTTTAGTTTATATATCTTCAAATAGATTAAGATATAAAGGGATTATTTACTTTAAGAATTAAGCCTGAAGATAGGAATTAGTTGAATTTTGAGTTTTTATGTGTAAAACAAATATGTATTTGAAAAATGACATGTTGGCAAGTTTGAATATTTTGGAAAATTTTCCTTTTTTTTGAGGGAGAGATTTTGTACCGTATATGCAAATAGTTACAATAATACATTGTTAAATAAAAAAAAAAAAATGGAAAAATTGAACCAAATATTTTTATATGTAATATGCTTAGTTTAATAAAAAAAAAATAAATAAAACCTAAGATTGGTATAATGTTAAAATAAGGCATCCCTGAAATAGCTTGAATTGGACAAGTTCAGTTCTGTACATTTAAAACAATAGTACTCCATTGTAAGAAACTGAATTGTTTGATTGGTTCAGAGGTCTAAAACTTGCTAACCAATAGGAAACCTAGTTGGTTACTTGTCTTGTAATGTTAGAACAAAACTACTGGAGAGCTCTGCTCATTATCTTGTGTAGTTTAGCCTTGTAGGCACATAGTTAGTAGTCCGGATTGAAAGAAGACCCCAGTTTACGGGTATGTACATTTTATAAGAACTTTGAACCAATCAACAAATTGTTTTAATTTAAATAAAAATTCATACATATCTTTATTGTGTAAAAAAAATTTTAAATATCAATAAAATTTCACTAAAATGTTTTAAGTCCCCTTGCATAATGATAGCAAAGCGCTTCATGCAAGTGTTGTGGACTTCCGGTGTATCTTGGGATGAACCCTTGTCTCCGGACCTCGCGCTAAAATGGCGAGACTTTGTGATCGACTTAAAAAACATTGTTGAAGTGTCGATCCCTCGGCCGATAATGGCCACCCCCTCTAGCTCATGTGAACTACATGGTTTCTCGGACGCATCCGAGACCGGTTACGCCGCTGTTGTGTATATAAGGTGCATATAAACACTGATAGTGAAGTGAGTGTGACCCAAATAATTTCAAAAACTCGTGCTGCCCCGCTAAAACGAGTAACTTTGCCGCGATTAGAGTTGTGCGCGGCTCACCTCCTGGCTAATTTAGTTCATTATGTACAGTCTCAGTATTCCAGTGTATTAAGTATTGACTCTACAACTTTGTGGTGTGATTCGACTGTGACTCTGTCCTGGATACATACTCTCCCTTACCGCCTCAAAACGTATGTAGCGAATCGTGTAGCTCAAATCCAAGAGCTCATTCCTCCCTCTTCTTGGCGTCATGTGTCTAGTGCTGACAACCCTGCAGACTGTGCTTCTCGTGGGATCCTCCCTTCGGAACTTGTTCATCACACTCTTTGGTGGCACGGACCCTTGTGGCTGCAACTACCTCCTCCAGATTGGCCCACTTCCAGTTTTTCTCCGCTCGATGATTCTTCCTTGGACGAGTTGAAGCCCGTTCCGCTGTCCGTCTTCGTTGCAGCCTCCCAGCCTCCTTGGGATCTACTCACTCGTTTCTCCTCCTGGACCAAGCTGCTCCATGTGTTGGCGTATCTCCTCCGGTTCGTCTCTCATAGCCGCCGGCAAGAACATCATGTGGGTCCTCTTTCTGTCGTCGAGGTGCGAGCTGCTCAACTTCGCCTCTTCCAATTAGTTCAACGAGAATCTTTTCCTGATGACCTGGCAGCCCTTCGAGACAACAAGAACTGCTCCATCAAGCTACAGCGCCTTGCTCCCTTCATTGATGCTGAAGGACTCCTCCGTGTTGGTGGTCGACTAAAGCTTGCTGACTTGACGGAAGAAGTGCGCCACCCCTGTATTTTGCCTAAATCTCACCATGTTGTTAACTTACTAATAGGACCACACTCACCTACAAAACTTACATTCAGGGGTTCAATTAACCATGTCCCTTTTAGCCCAGCATGTCTGGATTCTCTCTGCTCGTAGTGTGGTGCGCTCGCGCATTTTTCAATGCCTCCCTTGCTTTAAACAAAGACCCAAGCCTTTGTTCCCTCTCATGGGTGATCTACCCAAAGCCCGCATAATTCCCGCTCGACCTTTCTTGTCGACAGGCATTGACTATGGTGGTCCCTTCAACGTCAAGATTCACAACCTCCGCTCTATCCGACACACTAAAGCTTACATCTGTCTCTTTGTGTGCCTAGTGACTAAGTCTGTACATATAGAAGTCGCCACTGATCTGTCCACGGACGCATTTATAGCCGCACTCACACGTTTTGTTTCACGTAGAGGCCTATGCACCGACATCTATAGTGACTGTGGTACAAACTTTGTTGGTGCGAGAAACTCTTTACAGCAACTAATCACTTCCTCTGGCAAGCTCCAAATTCACCAATTTTCCCTCGGCCAGAAAATTAACTTTCATTTTAACCCCCCTGCAGCTCCCCACCATGGCGGCCTCTGGGAAAGCGCCATTAAGAGCGCCAAATTTCACTTGAAAAGAGTTCTGGGCACCTATGTTCCCACTCTTGCCCAATTTACCACCCTCACTTGCCAGGTGGAAGCAATGTTGAATTCCCGCCCGCTTACTGCGCTCTCCAGTGACCCCAACGATTTACAACCTCTCACTCCGGGGCACTTCCTGATTGGAGCGCCGCTAGTGGCTGTGCCCGAACGCAACCTTGCAGATTTGCCGGATAACAGGCTGGCTCATTGGCAAGCTAGTGCAGGCTTTCTCCCAGCGAGTGTGGAAACGCTGGAGCAGGGAGTACCTCCATTCCCTCCAGCAAAGACTTAAGTGGGAGCGGCCCTCCCGAAATTTACAAGTTGGCGATCTAGTATTGGTCCAACAAGACTCTCCCTCGCTGTGTTGGCCCCTCGCTAGAATAACTAAACTTTTCCCTGGACGTGACAGTGTAGTGCGTGTGGTAGAACTCAAGACCCCCCAAGGTACCTTCACACGCCCGGCAGTCAAAGTGTTCCTGCTGCCGTTCTTGTCACCAATAGCTTAAGTCTATCTCAACACTTTAGGATAGATAGTTAAGACCTAGTTTAAGATGTTAGTCTTTAGCTTTATTTCTCATGTTCTTTCTCGATCATGCCACTTTGATTTGTTGAATCCTGATGATTCAAAGCCGCCGGTATGTTCAATATTTAATTTAATATAGATAAGCATAATCTAGCCCAGACGCATTTAGGTATAAGAGAGAGAGGGAGCGTGGTCCCAAATCAGTCGTCCGCTGTTCCAATCAGCGCCAACACCCCTGATATCTTAAAGGGTCCTGTCCTTGAAGTATTCTGGGCGCTCTTCCGCTTTGCGACTGCTGCCCGTTCGGCGAATAGCAGATACCCCTCTAACCAACCAGGGCGATAGCGTCCCCTGGAGCGAGCCGCTTCCCGGCATTCTGAGTGGAATCATCGGCCGGAGACCATGTAGCTCTACAGTTCGTGGGTCACTCTTTGTGCTCGACCCTTTCGTATTGACTTTGTTTTCAAGTGTTTTTCTTTAATGTGCATTACCATCCTCCTCCCACACTCCTTTGGAGGTAATTTCAGGGTATTAGTGGAGAAGACAGTGTCCAGTGCGGATTATTCGTCGTTCTACCGCGGCCGCCAGCGGTGACGCCCGTTCGCTACGCGCCAATTACGTCGCGCCTAAGCACTCCTGTCGTTGCTGCTTCCCCCTGTGGATCTCTACACACAGCGAGTTTTCCAAGGTACTGTTAAAACTCCATCACTTGTGTTGTATTCTCCTCTCACCTCTTGTTACCTGCCCACTTTCCCGCCATTCTGCACATTGTTTTATTTTTATTCTCATAATTGGTCCTCCGATTATTAATTTTTAACTTCTGCCCCGTACAATTAGTTTTCATTGATTACAGTACTTGTAAAGTTTTAAAATGGCACTCAAAGTTGATCTTCTCACCAAAGAAGAACTAGTTTATGAATTAATGTTAAGGAATGTAAATACAGATAAGACAGATAAAAGTAACAGATTTGAGAAAAAGGCTAAGAAGTGTGATAAAATTAAATGTCCAGCCGAACTTTTTAAAACCTACAAAATAAACTTAAAATTGCTGAGGAATTTGAAATAATAAAAGTGAAAGTATCAAGCATTGAGAATTCAGTGGAAGAAATATTAATAAGTAAATCAACTATTGACATTGTTAGGTTCGAACAAAAATTAAATCATTTACAAATTAGAATAAAAAATTTGCTAAAATTTAAATTGGATAGTACTAAAGAGGAAGAGTTACATAAATATATGGAAAAACTAGGTTTAGCTGAAACAAAATTTAAAACCCTCGAAGTTGACAGTAAGCTAAAAGAAGACATAGTTAGAAGGTTAAGTGAGACAAATATGAAGGAAGAAGACTTAAGTGATGTGTTTGAAAATAAACTAACTTTCAGTGCAAGTAAAAGTAGTGATAAAAACCCAATAGGCTTAACTTATAGAAAAGAGGGAGAGTGTGGTAATGATGAAGTTACTAATACATCAATATTTTCAAAACTTCCTAACCCGGTTGAGAAACACTTAAAAAACTTTAAAATTACGAATGGTTTAAATATTAGTGAATTACTTGAGTTCATAAAAAACTTATTAAAATTAAAGAACGAAACACATTTATTGGATACAGAAGTTATAGAACTGTGCTTGGGATATGTGACCGGACCTCTACTTTCCAAAATAATGGAGTGTAAATCGGAAAAAAAAGACATTCAGGAGTTACATAGTGAATTGTTACATTATTTTGTACCACTGGCTTAAAAGAAAATTTAAAAAGGGAAACTGGTAACTAGACAACAAAAACCAGGGGAACCCCTTTCTGTTTATATAACTGAGGTTAGGGAAAACTCAAATATTTTAAATTGCAACTACAGTGAGGAAGAACTAGTGGAAATTATTAAGCTTGGAATAAATCAGGACGATAGAGCTAGGTTAGTATTCATGAAGAATCCAAAAAACTTTTGAGGACCTTGATAGGTTATGTATACAAGCTCAAAATGTGGCATATGCAGATCACCAAAGAAGAAATGTGAATGTTAAAAAACTTTAATGTTAAGCCAAAATTTGTCAGTAATATTCAGGAAGTTAAGAAATGCTTTAATTGTAATCGTGTAGGTCATATTGCAAAAAATTGTTACAGACCTAGAAATAATCTAAGAAATTTTGAACAAAAAAAAAAACAATTGAATCAAGGGAGAGGTTTTACAACCCCTCGGGAAGCCTCTCCCAAATAAACAGTAAACTTGTAAATAGTAAATGGATGTATAACAGTAATAAATTTAGTACTTTGAAAAACAGTATGTATAAAAAGCGAGGTTATGTACATTTATTTATAGATAAAGCCAGAGATGAAAGAAAACAATTTAAAAAGCAAATGTATAAAGTAAAAAGGAAGTTAAACAATGAAAATAGTAAAAAACTGGTTTAAGTATCAAAATAAAAGTTGTACTTTACCTAGTGTAGAAGTTGAATGTAGTAAAAACTTAAAAGAAAATGTCCTTATTGACACAGGGAGTAGCATTAATTTAATTAACGAGACCATGCTAAATATGTTAGTTAAGAAAAAACTTGTAAAAAAGGTGTATCCTTCTGATAGGGAATGTTTAACTGCTACAAATGATAAAATTGAGCTTATTGGTAGTTGCATTGTTAAAATTAAAATTAGAAAGTTTAGTTGGTATGTTAAATTTATGATTGGGAAAAATGTTGCTTGGAATATGATATTAGGAGCAAACTTTATGAGAGATGTTGGATTAGTTATAGATTTGAACAACGATGAATGTTATTTTAAATTTAATAAGAGTGTAAATATTGGCCTTGTTAACAACATTAATGTTATGAGTAATAATGTAAATGAAAATATCCAGATTGGTTGTTTTAAGGCTAGAAATGAAATTTGTAAGCTAGTCAATGCCTACCCTAATGTATTTACCGCTGAAATAGGGGAAGCAATAGACTTTGAGTATGAAATCAAACTTAAAGATAAAGAGCCTGTAAACATTAGACCTTACCCATTAAGCCCTCCAAAAATGAAAATTATGAAGGAAATCATAGATGACTTATTAAGACAAAATATTATTAGACCTAGTTTATCGAGCTACTCTAGTCCTACCTTTTTAGTTGGTAAACCAAACAGTGATAAATTTCGCATGGTCATAAAATTACTCTAAGTTGAACTCAAAGCTCGAAAAGGTTAACTATCCTATTGGTGATTTACATCAAAGTTATCATTACTTGGAAGGAGCTTGTTATTTTACAGTTTTGGATCTATGTAATTCCTTTTATCAAATAAAGATTAAAGAAAATTGTAAACACTTGACAGCTTTCTCTACTCCATTTTCGAGCTACGAGTGGAATAGGGTACCTTACGGCCTGCATTGTGGTTCTGGCTTATTAAGCTCATATCTTGATAGAGTCCTTCATGGTATAAAAATTTCAGTATTGTATGAATTTTGTAGATGACCTAATAGTATTTTCTAAAAGTTTGGAAGAGCACATTATTCATTTAAAAGAAGTCATTAAAAGATTAAGTGATCACAATCTAACAGTCAATCCCAGTAAAGTGAAGTTTGCCTATAAGGAAGTGAGCTTTTTAGGCCATAAAATAAGTAAAAATCAAATAAAAATAGACCCTGAAAGAACAGTTGCAATTAGGGAATTTGAACCTCCAAAGAATGTTAAACAAGTCAGTCGATTTATAGGAATGGTATCATATTTTTCTAAATACATAAAAGATTATGCTAAAATAGCTAGTCCATTAAATGAACTCAGAAAAAAGAAAGTAAAATTTAATTGGACAGTTGAGTGTAATGACAGTTTTGTGAAGCTAAAATCATGTATAAGTAACCCCCCAGTGCTCAGGATAGCTGATTTTAATAAACCATTTATACTTATGTGTGACGCAAGCGAGATTGGTTTAGGAAGTACCTTACTTCAGGAATTTAATGGAGATAGGTTACCAATAGCTTACTATTCAAAGAAATTCACAGACGCAGAGAAATGTATGTCAGTATATGAGAAGGAAGCACTCTCTGTCATTTTAAGCATGGAAAAGTTTCATTCTTACCTAGAAATTCAGCCTTTTTTATTAATTACTGACAACAGCGCACTTTCTTGGGTATTAGGTCATTTTAGAAAGCTTGGTAGGTTAGGTAGGTGGGTAGAAAGAATATTAAGCTTGCCATTTAGAGTACAGCATGTGAAAGGAAGTGACAACAAGGTGGCTGATTGTTTATCGAGGATGCATGAAATTGTTCTAGATGAAGCTAATAATAAGAATAAAATTAGTACAGATAATAGTAATAAGAAAAATAAGCAATACAAGAAACATAGATGTGTAAATAAGAAGTTAGTTAAAGATGACAAAATTGATGTTATTCAATTAAATGTTATAAAAGATTTCCCATTAGCGTTCACTAAAATTGTACAACACCAGAAAAATGATGTAGAAATTCAAGATATTGTTAAAAGTATAGAGAGAAAAGAAAATAGTGATAAGTTTTATTTAAATAAAGGTTGTACTTATGTTTAGAATAAGTGATAGAAATAAGGGTAAAATTTATTTGCCAAAAATGTTGATTGAAATGATTTTTTAAATTATTATCACTCAAGTGTTCTTGGAGGTCATCCAGGTATAAAAAGAACCATTGCAAAAGTCACAGAACATTTTTACAGGCCAAACTTAGTTAATGAAATTAAGAATAAAATTAAGAACTGTGCTTTATGTAAAATGTCTAAGCCTGCTCAACGTATATACGAGGGCCAATTAATCGCTACTCATGCCAAACAAGCCTTGGAAAGAATATATATTGATATATTTGGTAGCTTAGTTAGAACTAAAGATGGTTATAATAATATTTTAATTGTGGTTGATGATATGACAAGATACTGTTGGTTAATACCTTTAAGAAATTGTAAGAGTATATCTGTCATAAGAAAATTAGAGGAAATTGTTTTTAATAATTTTTCAACTTGTCAAGTACTTGTGTCAGATAATGGCAGTTGTTTTAAAAGTGAAGAGTTTAAGCAGTTTTGTTTTAAGTATGGTATTGAACATCATAAGTTAGTTCCTTACAAACCATCAGGGAATAGATCTGAGAGATACCTTAGAAATTTAAAAAGCATGTTACAAGCATTTTATCATGATAAGCAAGATATGTGGAACAAAGATTTAAATTATTTACAAATGAGTTTGAACACAGCTTTAAATGAAAGTATAAATAGTACTCCATTTAAGCTTATGTTTAATCATAGTCCTAACCATGCTTTAAGTAATTTATGGCGAATAAATGACCTGATAGACAATAAGGTAACACCTCAAGAAATTAGTATAAAAATTAAAAATGCAATAAAGAATGTAAAGAAATCTGTAGAACACAATAGAGGAAGAGTGAGATATTCAGAGGAAAAGGTCAAACACCCATTTAAATTAGGATCAAAGGTATTTTTAAAAACTCATTTTCTCAGTAATAAAGCAAATAAGTTTCAAAATAAGCTTGGTTTAAGGTACACTGGCATTTACTCTGTAATATATTTCTTAAATCCTATTGTTGTTACTTATTCAAAAAATTGGTGAACCACATATTGTGAAAAGAGCACATATTAGTCAGTTAAAACCAGCATAGAATATTGTAGAATTGCTGAATTTAGTTAAGTGTTAACTTAAATAGTTAAGTTGTAAAATATACTGCATAAAATAATTATTGTAAATACAAGGCATTAAACAGTTGTAAATGTAAATACTTGAAGTTGATAGAATTCATAATACTGAATTTAATATGTTAAAGTGTATTAAATATGTTTGACTCACTGGATGTAAAATAAATTCAAAATTTGGAAATCTACACTTGAAAGCTTTCCTTGTAACCGAAACACTAACACTGATGAGACAAAACAACATGCGGCCGCGACTACACACTGAACTTTACGTAATTTGAATCATGGTATCACGAAACAAACTTTTTGATACGACTACTTCCACGGAACGCACTCAACTGAACTGAAAGCTTTCAGGATATTTTCCAGTTTTGATAAGGTTTTAACCTGCTTACAAAATAAATCCAGTAATTCAAACAAAATGTACATAATAGACTAAGATAAAAGTACACTTACAAAACAATAAGAAATTCGTTAGAAAGACATCATTGCAGGAAATCAATAGAATGATAATGATGTAATGACATTGTAATGCAATTAGGTTATTTTAATAATGATGATAACAGACTATCTATAAACATCATTGAAATAACGTGCAATAGATAAGGTTGACAGTGATTAATGACTCTATTTAAGTTGTAGTGAATGTGCTGTGGAGCTGAGTTGTATCTGCAGTTCAAACCTCTGTTGCTGCACGGCGGCGGTTTCCGGTAGTGGCACGGACATTGTTGTCATTGTTGACTGTTGCCGCGCGCCCTGGCCCGGGCCGCACCTCAGCCGCATGTGGCTGGTTCCTACTCTCACTAGCCCCCTAACATTACTGGTACCGGGCCCGTACCTCAGTGTCATGGGGACAGGTAGAAGGAATGATAAATTGAACTTTTAATGATTTAATAAAAAAAAGTTTTAGTTTATATATCTTCAAATAGATTAAGATATAAAGGGATTATTTACTTTAAGAATTAAGCCTGAAGATAGGAATTAGTTGAATTTTGAGTTTTTATGTGTAAAACAAATATGTATTTGAAAAATGACATGTTGGCAAGTTTGAATATTTTGGAAAATTTTCCTTTTTTTTGAGGGAGAGATTTTGTACCGTATATGCAAATAGTTACAATAATACATTGTTAAATAAAAAAAAAAAAATGGAAAAATTGAACCAAATATTTTTATATGTAATATGCTTAGTTTAATAAAAAAAAATAAATAAAACCTAAGATTGGTATAATGTTAAAATAAGGCATCCCTGAAATAGCTTGAATTGGACAAGTTCAGTTCTGTACATTTAAAACAATAGTACTCCATTGTAAGAAACTGAATTGTTTGATTGGTTCAGAGGTCTAAAACTTGCTAACCAATAGGAAACCTAGTTGGTTACTTGTCTTGTAATGTTAGAACAAAACTACTGGAGAGCTCTGCTCATTATCTTGTGTAGTTTAGCCTTGTAGGCACATAGTTAGTTAGTCCGGATTGAAAGAAGACCCCAGTTTACGGGTATGTACATTTTATAAGAAACTTTGAACCAATCAACAAATTGTTTTAATTTAAATAAAAATTCATACATATCTTTATTGTGTAAAAAAAATTTTAAATATCAATAAAATTTCACTAAAATGTTTTAAATAACTAAGAAGTAAATTTTTTTAACAAAGTAATAAAATCTAAAAACTACATTACAATTCTAATAAGATTTGTAATTTGTTTCTTATTAGGGTTTTCGGTGAACCGGACAAGAAACCAAATAAAAGGTGTAAGTGATTTAGTTTAATATATTAAGAAGAAGTATTTTATTTTTGTTGGATACAACAATTCAAGCTATAGTCAGGAATATAAAATGGTTTAACTATTGAAAATTTATAATGAAATGTGCTCTTACTAAAATTATATTAAGAAATGCAAAAATGTACAAAACATCAAATTAATTGTCAATTGAAGATTGCAACAAGATAAATAAAAAAAAATGTTAACATTACAAGACTGCAATTTCATTTGGCAGAACACAAACTCCATTTAAATATTATTATTTATGATACAAACCAAATAATCTGGTTATAATTATTTGTCATGGAGTATCTCCACCAGAGGATACAGTGCATAACTATTAATATACATATTTATTAGAGCAACCATGTTACACTTGGAACTCACTCAAGCTACATCACAGTACTCGAATACTAAACATTGTAATATCAGCTTTATAAAGGCCTGCTAGGACTGGAGGAAATGCTTAAGTACAATAGTGTGGTTTTGAATATATGTTGTGGAATTAAGATTAATAATATATAATATATTAAAATAAGTTTTTAAGAGCTATTATAAGACGGGGCAAGATATAAAAAAAACTTAAATAGACAATTTTTGGCATTTATGTAAATTTTTGAATGTACTTTGCAACATATTTTGTTATTGAACATGTTTGGATATTTGTTAGTTTTTATTTATTAATATTTAATGATATTTCAAAATTAAAAAAAAAGGAAGTTAAAAGTTACACCATTTCATATTTCCTGACTGGGGTATATTAGAAGCATCACACAAAAAATAATTCTTCCTAGGGGGAAAGGAGACAGCAGAATTTACTGGTGAAACATTTATTTACTAAATTATAAACATGTTGTCACACACTATCCGTACAAATAAACATAATATTTTTTCCTCCAAAACGTTTAGGGTATGTAGACTTTTGAAAGAAAGTATTTTCCTACTTGCAAATTGTATTAAAAACGAAAACGACTTAAACAAATTGCTTTAGTTGGGAAATTTTTTGGGGTACAAATATTTTTATTTTTATTTTTGGTTCCAAAAATGGGGGTATCTGTTGAAACCTATTATGCAGTGTAGTTAGTTTTGTCTGCTTTAAATACTGTACGAGTAGTCTAAAACGGCCCTGTATATCCAAAACAGTTATGGAGTTAAATGTATGATCATATATACAAATATATATATATATATTATATATATATATTTTATATATATGATTTGTGTGTGTGTGCGTGTGTGTGTGTGTGTGTGTGTGTGTGTGTGTGTGTGTGTGTGTGTGTGTGTGTGTAATATAAACGAACGAATATAATATCTTTAACATCTAAATGATTACTATTCTAGAATATAATTTTTATTTCGTGGTTTGCTTGTGGAAAATTTATTTACTACGGGCAACAAACGTTTCTTTTCTCCACAGTGGTCAGAATAATTCTGTTCTTGAATAAAAATTGGTCCATTAAGTTAGTTTTTTACATGCACCCGTACATATCCATTATTTGTAATGGAAGTTTACATGTAAAAAGGGCTGGCAATGAGATTCGTTTATCATATTTTAACGAAGAAAATAACTAACTCCAATTAATGAGTAGGGTCGATTAGATTTGGGTTGTGGTCGGGGAAGGAAATATGATAACCCAGAGACAGGAAGCGAATTTTTAAGATTTATAAACTATGACTCAAAATGTGTGGGATCCGAACAATGCACAACATTTGAAGAGTTTTTTTTAGATATAAAAAGTCTCTATTTCTGTTTTTTTCAGTTCTGGAATACTACTTACTCGTACAGTATAGTCTATATAGTTGTCTCCATCATTGTATATAAAATATAAACTAACAGAAAGTTATTACATTGATAATATTCGGGATTTTTTCAATCACTGAATATGATAGAATACCCACTAAAGTAACTTTACAAGTTGCCTTCCCATAGTTTCTGTGTAAATTCTGTATGTGTAAATTTATAAAAAACATTAAACTGGGAATAATTTCAATAATGTATTATGTACTATTTAGGGTATATCAAAGTGATTGAAAGCCAGGTATTTAGCTGTCAACTCTTGATCGTAGGCGATGTATTTATTTTGAAAAGGACTAAGCTTTTAGAATAAGGACAACAAATGCCATGCATCGCCTTTTTTATACTGCAGAGAAGCTCCCAAACTTGATAACCAAGATCCATAGAAGCATCTATGATGTTGACGGGTCAACAATGTTACCTCACTAAGACTGCGCTTAGAGACCTAAAATGCTTACTCTCTACTATGTGTTCAGACAAGGGTGCATTACCTTTTAAATTCCCTTTTACGGTTGGGGTACAATAGTACGGCTTGTATATTCTCAATGCTGTCACTTTGGGCATCGTGCCACACAATTGTCTTTGATGGAGGCATAGCACGAATCAGTCGCTAAATCGATAAATAGCTAGAAGATCTGTGCTGCACTCCAAAGTCTTAAGGTAATAATAGGGTTTCACAGAGGTCAAATGTTAATATTTGTTGAGGATATTGACGCGAGAATTTGATGGTAAGTACGTACAACATCTCCATAAGAGAAAGTTGTAGCACTGCTGATTGAATGTGAAAAGTCCTAGATGTTTGAGAATCGGTTAGTGGCCGAATCTAGTTTTCTCTACGTGGTCTTCATTCAGAGTCTTTGTTGGGAATAATACGCAGGAAGAAGGGAGGTGATCTATAAAAGTCTGGAAATTCCTGTTTTAACCACCTATGCCTAGTTGAGTTTATCATAAGCTAGATGACGTATTTTAACAAGCCATCAGTAGTCCTGATGTAGTACCATGTGTCGAGTTTGACCGGTCAGGCTGGTTTTCCTGAGGGCAATTGGTGAGGTCCGGTGAGAGTTATTAAATAGCTGGGAATATGCAGACGCACTGGTACATTTTCCGTCTTAATACTACTTACGATACTGCAACGAGATGTATAGACACTTGCCGAGGTTTATTTGTTTGTCAACCGACTTTCATTGGACATTTAAACTAGGTCATCATAGTGGAACAGGAATTCTACTTAAACTATGGGTTACTTTAGATACCATTAAACACCATATAAAGAGTTACATGAGCCCAAAATCTATAATCGTCATGAATCGTAGGATGAGTGGATGTGTTATTTGCTGCAAATTGCTCACATCTGGTCCTCAACCTTCATTTATAGCAGATATTTTGGATAGACGCACATCTGTTCCAGTTTCCGTACGAAAAAAGCTGTTCGTGATAAAGAAATGGCGGAATGGCACTAGTACGAGATTACTAGCCGCTACTAGTGACCCCACTGCTTGTTTTCCAAGGCTCTGAAGGCGTAATGACAGGATTTGGTTTTTAAATTTCCTGTGATATCAGCACACACAATTTAATTTTCCATTGCTGGAACTAAAATAAATATTCGATCGCGAGTCGATCCTTGATCCGTCTCCTTTGACTTCATCAATTTATCTCAGTGTGTTTCTGGGGGTGGGGGGGGGGGGGGGTGGGGGGGGGGGGGGGTGGGGGGGGGGGGGGGTGGGGGGGGGGGGGGGTGGGGGGGGGGGGGGGTGGGGGGGGGGGGGGGGTGTCAGATTGAAATTTTCGTGTAAATTTTAAATAATCTTCATCCAGATTTGGAGAGATTCAAGGGATTCTGTAATAATCAACAGTAAAAGGCAAAGAAACTGTTAGAGCTAATGCGGAGGAGACTTTGGTCCTATGATAGTTTTGAATGGAAGCATCCTGGGAAAAGTTTGATAAGCAATGGTTAATTACTCATTTTTAGGTTAGGACCAATGGGCAAGTTCTGTGATAGACCTAGCTCTTTTGTAGTGGCACAGTTATCACTGTTGAATAGGTACGTCGGGACAGTGTGTGGTTGTTCATGTCTCCCCCCGGTTCGGGAGGTGATCCGCCAAATTAAAAATTCGGTATTGGGGATTTAAAAATGACAAGAAAAAGAAGCGTTTGAAAAATAACTTTTTTGAAAACAAACAGAAAATATTAAGGAAAATTAGTTGTTGCCTATTACTACCTCCAAATTTTTTAAAATGGCGAAAAAAAAGGGAATAAAGACCTTATTTGTACGGCAGTGGTGTCCAGTCTGCGTTTTAATTTTTACGTCATTATGCGACAACAATCAGGTAAATTGCTTAATAATATATATTTGATTGCATTTAAGATTTTTTTTTTCATAAAAACTAATCAAAAAGACACCTCGCGATTGATTACACGAAAGATGCGGCCAACCAACTTACTTTTTCAAAACCGCCAGTGGTATGGACTTCGAGTGTTTTCAGTTCTAGAAAGGATGGTGTTAGGTTTTTTAAAATTTATTTTAGAAAAAAACAATAATTTAGCCAATTAAGGTTTCCCCAGATTAAAATTTCATTGCCTTAGAACGGGAAATCCGTTAAGTAAATAACATTGGTTTTTGTGTTTCTTGACCAGTATAATAAAATAAAATACATCACATTTATGAGAGTATTATTTTAAATATGAATTAATATTTCGAATTTCAAAGGGGTTTTGGGGAGGCGGGTTTAATTAGTTTTTAAGGAAACAAATAAGGGGGTGTTTTGTAAGGAGAGATGTGGTGGGAAAAATACTTTCAGTGAGCCAGTGGTGGGTTGCACTTTTTCAAGAGTGCATGCGGAAATTTCACCCCCTTTATTCATCAAATTTATATGCCCTACCGCACGCACCATCTAATTATGAATGAAATACCTAGTTTAAGGAACTTGATAATAGTTGAATTTGAAGTCAGGAAACTAATGTACTGCGTTAAGACTGAGGGACGATTAAGGCTGCCTCCCGGTCCCGAGTTTTCGACAAAAGTCCCCATACGAGTTTTTTAATAATTCGAGCCAAATTCACTAACTCTGAAATATAATTCTACTTACTGTTTACAATTAACATTAGATATTCTAAACGGCCCACAAAATACCAGCGACATGCTCTTATTAAAAAAATTTAGGTTATTTTTCCAATATACAAAAAGGGCGAAATCATATCGTAGTATAGAGAACTACAGGGCGATGTATCAGGTATTGTATAGATATTGTGTTTGATAAAATATTTGTGTAGCATATTATTTGGAAACAGACAGCCAAAGGTTTTTCTTTTTTAGGGACCCCAAAAATGGGGTGTGTAAAAAATGAGAGGAAATATCATGGTGAAGGAAATTTTCCATGCAGGCTGTAGAAAAACGGCTATCTACTATAGATGATAACATTTTTTAATTTAAACTTGTATGGTATAAACTTACAATTGGCAATATGAAAAATTTTGCAATTATTATTACTGTTTTTATGTTGATTTTTCACCTCTGCAATTCGATATAATAATTGATCTTATTGATTGCTATTATTGTTTTTGCTGTCGTGGTTGGTAGTGGCTGGGGGTAGAACTTCACATGATATGGAGTCGGGGACATTTTTTGTTAGATGGGTGTTTTGTGTACATACGGAACTTCAGCAGGCGGGGGGGGGTGGTTTTTTTGGTGTGGGAGGGGGCAGGAAGGCACGGGTCTTTTAAAACTGAAAGGGGGGAGTTAACATGGGCAGGGCCGTGGTGGATAAGGTGGGTGGGGACGGGTCCCTTATTATTTGTCTTTAGATTATTAAGCGATGGATGGGGCGGGATTTGGGCTGGTGGGAGGGGGGGGGGGTTTTACTGGTGCGGGGTTTTGGGGGAGGGAAAACCAGGGTGAATGTGTTTGGCTTTACGCGGGATAAGTATGAATATTGAGGGGCACTACAGCAACAAGTGGTTGTTGTGCAATGTTTTTTGGTCAGGGTGTTTTTTTGAAAAAAGTATGTGAGAATTCCCTAAATGGGGAATCTAAATGTAATTTGAATAAATCAAAAATAATGGTGTTCAAAAACAGGCGGGGGAGGAAACGGAGTCAGTAAAAGTGGAGAGGTTGGCCCCGTTTCCCAAAGGGGGGAACAGAGATCGAGGTTGCAGCTTGTATATGGGAATACAAATTACACCATTGTGGGCTCTCCTCCTCCCGCCCCCCCCACCTGCCCATATTTCCACTACACAGTTATCGTTGGATACAACATTTTTAAAGAAAAAAATAGCAAGGGTTTCAAAATTTAAAATTTATAAAATTTTGTTCACCGAGGAATTTCCTTCTTTTTTAAAAAGATAAGAAGGTGTATCCCTCTGTTAAGCAAAATTTCATCACTCTTTTTGACATTTGCTGTTGGTCAGGTCACAGTTTTGTGTTACGGAGCCCTCATTATGGGCGTTTCAGGTGTATTTTGACTGCAACTTGTGGGAGACGGTACAAAGGGATTGTTTTTGAAATTTCAATATATCTTTTTTAGACATCCCCCACATTTTTAACACCATAATTATGTACACTTCTTCTTCTGTACCGAAATACGGGATCCCGGTATAAAAAATTATTTTACTTTACCATTCAATTAAATCTTAAAATTATCTCGGAAGGGAATCTGGTGTGCAATTGACGACCAAAAATTCGTTTACCTGACAGTATTAGCATAAAGGGAGATTGTTTTATAAAAAAAAATTTATCTGGTTTTTTCTAGGGGGCGAATGGACGTGCTTAGGAAGTAATGTGTGGACATCGAGGTAAAATTTTTTTAAATTGTTTGACAACCAGCCACTTGAGAGTTGGTGGGCCAATTGTTCTCTTTAGGGAGGTTTTTTGGGCACGATGGGCGAACAGGCTGGCGTGTGGGAACCGTACAGGCCGGGTCGCTTGTACGTCTGTCTATCTTACATCCAAATTTATCTAACATTAAAACTTGACACTTGGGAGATAGTTAAGACATTCCTGACAAGTATTGTTATGATATTGAATATTATGTCTTGGGGAATTTAAAGGCGCACGGGCAGGAACCCTGGTTGATTTTTAAATTACAAAAACCTTGGATCTCCTTGTAAAAAAGCTACGTTTGTTCTTTGCCTTTGTATAACCGGGGAATGATGTATGTGACGGGTCTTATAGACTTTGTGAGTTTTTGGCCATATTAATGGATAAGTTGCTGGTGTGTCTAAGGGGCCTGGAAAGGTGAAAGATGGTTTTGGCGAGTTACACGTGAAAGAGCGAAATCTTAATAATTTTTTTTTAGACCTTAATGGAAAGGTTTGCAGCTTCACATTGTGGGTAAAATATGTGAGTGATGTGAGGAGGGGTTACTGGGAAAAACGGGCCCGGTGAGGATTTGGGTGGGTGGTCTGGTTTTGGGGGGGGCTTCTTTTTAAATATTGGAAATATAGATGAAAAAAACTTTTTCATATGACAGTTGTGGTATGGGGGGTTGGTCCCAAAATAAGATTTGTTTTAACAAATTTATATTATATTTTGTGCCTGTGCTGTCGTGTGTGTGGATGTGGGGGGCGGGGTGGTGCGGTGTGTGGGTCGGGTGGCCGCGCGGGGGTGTGGCGAATGAAACACGACGGAGAGCTTTCCAGGGTTTCTTTTAGGGGGACGGGGCAGGGGTATTTTGTGGCGGCCTTAAGTTGGGTTGATATGCGCCAAATTTAGGTAAAATGTTACGATTGTTTTGGGGGTTTTTAATGGGTGGGGGTACATTTTTTTGTCATTATATTACGGGAAGTGTACAGACAGTTGCCACATTACCAGACAGGTAGGGTACGATTTTGGGTAATGGGGTGGGTTAAATTTGGGGGGGGAAAGTAGTTTTGTTTCGTTTTGTAGGAGTAAATGGGGGGGGGTACGGGGTTATTTGTTTTTTATAAGTGGGCTAAGTGGTTCCTATTAAGGTTAGGGTGAGGGCTTAATATTGGGGTGGGGGGGGGGGTGGGGTTTTTGTTTATGCATAGTTACCAAATTAAGGAGCGAGGGTTTAGTGGGGGTCTTATACTATTGAAAAAAGGGTATAGGGATCGTTGCTGATCAGAATAGTGGTGGGTTATATTATTTATATGGGGTGTTGAGGTAGGGGTTGGTAATCTTATTGGTAGATTGGGCGTACTGGTAGGGGGAATTTACCTGGGGTTCATGTGGGGGGGTTAGGGGGGGGATGAGGTTTTTCATCTTAAGAAGGTGTAAGTCGCCTTAGTCGGGGAGGTTTGACGTGTTAGCATTGTACTTCCAAAGGGGGGTAGGGGCAATATCCTGTGTTACTTGGTAGTGCCCTGGGGTTATAATTGTTGGTTTTTGGTAAGGACATGGGGCCTAAAGTAATATAATAATTAACAGTGTGGGGTGGTGCCAGTTGCAAAAGAGATTTG
Source organism: Homalodisca vitripennis (assembly GCF_021130785.1). Lineage (NCBI taxonomy): Eukaryota > Metazoa > Arthropoda > Insecta > Hemiptera > Cicadellidae > Homalodisca > Homalodisca vitripennis. Next base: position 123,452,078 of record NC_060211.1, on the reverse strand, counting down.
TTGATAGGGTGAAATAGTACTAAGAACTTCTATGATCTCAAAAAAAGCATGTATAATCCAATGGACCTTTTTTTGGGGAATGCGGCATCTTTAAGTTTGTACAAAGGGAGTTTTATTTTAAAAACGGAGTGCATGTAAAGAAGTGTATCTTTTAGTATAATTTGATGATGAGTTATTGGGGTTGCTTTTGTATCAGCAATTCGGTTAATAGGATTTTCTATCAATTGGTCATGGTGGTTTTTAGGGTGGAAAGGTACTAAAGGGGATGACAAAACTTATATGTGTGGGCGGCTCCGTTTGTTTAGCGTAATGTTTTAGGATGTTACTAAAAACTTTCTAATGCTCTTTTATCAAATATTTCGTCTGTAAGTAAAGTATACTTGCTTCAAAAACATATGGATTTCTTAAAAATTGCATTGTTTTTTAAGCACACTTGGTCCATGGGATTTGAGAAGTCTTTCTCAGTGTGTTAGATTCAAAATATTAGATTGCAATTCTAAGATTTTGTAGGGGGTTGCATGCATTCAATGCGTGATTGGAGGAGGTGAAGGGTGAGAATAGGGATTTTTGAGGTGGGTTTGTTTGGTTTCTGGGGACCACTTTGGGGGGTTAGTGTTATGGGGTTGATTAAAAGTACCCTAATTGGTAGGTATGTTGTCTTCCAGAATAAGCGTGGCGGGACATAAAAATCACATTTGGGTTTGGGTGTGTCACCAATTTATGAATGGTTATTTAATAGGAATAGGAATCGCAGCGTTATTAGGTGATGGGGAGATTTTGGGGTTGATGGCGGCAACGGGGGTGAGCTGGGGGTGTCTAAAATTAAGCGTAGGTTTTTATCGATGTTTGGGGTGTTTTTACAAAGAAATTGTGGTACGTTTTATTAGTGGTTTGGAAAGAAATTTAGTAAATGTTGGGTCTGGGTCTTAATGATGTTAATTGTTTATGGTATCACTAAAATGGTGAACTCAATAATGGTGGGGGTTGGGAATTGTTGATGTTGATTCTACCGCCCAAATTAGGAGCGTTTTTTCATTGACACACGTAATTTTTAAATCACTATTGCCCGGGGGGTAATTTAAGAGTGAAATGATATAAAATTTATCTGGTACTTGGTGGAATGTTAAGTAATGTTAAATGTGGTTGAAAACTGTCTTCAACATGGTTTCGACTTTAGCAGTTCAAATATTTATTGATTGTTCGGCAACCAAATTCACGGTTTGGTAAATTATGTTGTTGATCTACGGGGTTGGTGAGGTAGGGGATGAGGGATGGGGGGTTCATCTATGTAACATTGGAAATTACACATGCAAGATGAGTTTCTTAAAACATTTTTTAAAAATTTTTTATCAATGGGTTTTTTTTTGAAACATTTTATCTTACCATATTACTTTAAATTCCTTGAATACGTCCTTTCTCCGGGGGGAAATAAATTTATGCATGAGTCTTCTTTTAGCATTCAAAACGGTACTTCATTACTAAAAAAGTAAATTACCATAAAATTATGAAAGCGCCCTGTTATGTGATTGGTCGATTGCAAACCCCAGCACGGATCTAAATTCTCTGTTTGTTGAGGATTGGTGTAAATTGTTTTAAAATGGAAACTAGTGATTGGGGCGTTTTGGGGGGGGGTTTGTTATTTGTCAAATCATGATACTTTTTGTACTCGTGCTAGTATAATTCTAAAAAACAAAAATTTAAATACAACTAAACAATGACTGCGAATCGAGGAAGAATGTAATATATGTTATTTGCCATTCGGAGTGGTGACAAGCTGGACCTTTAGGTTCTTTTTCGGAGACTCAGAATTTCAGATTTCTGTTGGAAGAGTAGGTTAACTTGCACTAACTGTTGGAAACCCTCTCACCGGGAGACAGCATTGCACACATAAGTCCACATTATATCAAGGTACTAATACCACAGGTCACCAAATTTAAAACTGGATTTCATGTCGCATGTATGACGACGTATGCTTTGTTAAATAAAACAATGTTTCACCATAGATCAATCAGACCGATTTATGTCTACGAAATAGTGTACGGTACTGCAAAATATTTATGCACTGTTACTTATTTTAATGGAAGGATTAAAATTATTACGTAAGAAACCCGCTAAAATTAAAAAGAAAATAAATGCAAACATAAAAAAATTCACATTTAATAAAGCCAGCTGGTTTAAAATGTTTCATCTAAATCTCTGTGGAACAGCTGAAAAAATACGTAAATTGTATTGATGAAAACATTTTATATTCAGCAAACCCTTTTTTTAATTACCAACATTTCTTTCAATACATTATAATCCAAAAGAATATGTCGTTATCATAATTTGATGAGCTACCTTCATGTTTTCTTAAAATTATAGTCTTCTGCAGTTTTATCACGGTAGGACTTGCTGGTATTTTATCGATCCATTTTAATTGTAGAATTAGTTTACTTTTTTGTTCACCATTTTCAGGATACCTTGCCATTGGTTGTCATTTTATTGTTGGAAAATTTGAAATATATGCCCTGTCCTTTCAAATTTAAAAATATTAGACATATATTATTTTAAATAAATTTTACACTTAATTTTTTATATATTGTATCAGTAGAATTACAATCGATGTAGACAATTTCGGTTACTTGTTAAATTTCACAAACTTAAATGTTCCACTTTTTTATTTTTACATGGATCGCATCCATTTCTTTTTATTGTTGGTTTATATGTGCAAGGTACGAGTACGCTGCACCACGTGGTGTGTAATAGGCCTACGCTAAATTTGCATTTTAAATATTAATCATATAGCTCATTTCATTATCATCATGCTGTCATACAGATAAATCATACAGAATAGAAAACTTAACACCCTCTCAGTAGGTATAAACGTAATTGTTTCAGCCCACTAAGTGCTTCAATGACGCTCAACCAAATTCTACAGTTGAAACATGCACAATCATAGAACTTAATGATTGTAGAAATAAAGTATCCTGAACATTTTAAAGGCTGAAGATGATATATATTGAATTATCATGCTAAATGATACATTCAAATTCTTGTTCCTTGGGTTATGTTAAAAACCTGTGTCTTAATAATTAGTTCTAGTGAGGTAGGCAGTGTACTACAACGCATAAGTGCGCTGAAATGATGCGTTGTTAATTTTTACGATACTATTATTTTGTTTTTACTTTCTTACTACTTTAGATTTGTTACGTGAAATCAATACACTTACCCATTCCAGGCTTTTTAGTGAAAATTTCACTTATAAATGTATGGGAAATTGTAATAAAGAATGGTTTTTCAAATGTGAAGCAAATGGAGAAGCAGTCAACAAATAACGATAATGTACATTTAATTGTTACGCTGAAGAAAAATGATGCAACAAAACGTTTAAATTTTAAAACACGGTATCTATGTTATAAACATATTTCTATAAAAATAAGGTCTTCATAAATGATATACTTAGAGAATCTTGATAAGATATAATGTGACTGAATATAATATTATTAAAAGGTGATGAATAAAACACAATAAAAAATATTTATCTTGTGTTTTATATGAATAATAATATTACTAAAATTTAAAACGTTTTGTGTGTTATATAAAGAACAATTTATCAAAGTTTCGGTTACACTACATCAAAATAACTTTAAGCAATTGTACATGTTAGAAATTGAATATTACAAATTTATTATTATTATTAGAAAAACAACAAGGGTGTCTTATTGAGGGATAGTGCAGTCCATGTCTGACTTTTCTTAGTACTCTCTATTTGTCCAGTACAAACCATTCTATTGGATCTGTTTAGTTAAGATCAAACATCTTTATGGGTCTAGCCTTAGCATAAAAATAGGAGGGGGTAGAAAAAAAATTAAAAAGAAAGTTTTTCCGTGTCTACAAATATGTGGTACAATAATGCATATTCACTGGCATAGTAGGTTACTTGTAATGCAGTGCTGCCACTAAAATTTGTGTCATGTAATGTTGACAGATACTTGATCATGAGATGGATTATGTGACATGCTAGCTATGATTGACATCACTAGCTTAATTGTTGATCCTATTTTCATCAGGAAGGAGTATTTACAGTGGGTTGGCGTATGATAGTGTCATGATGTTGTAACTTTGTAGATTGTGTGTTGAGAGAGAGCGTCTTTGATGGTGGTAAATATAAGGACAGGAAAAGGGGGAGATAGAGCGAGAAAGAGAGAGAGAGAGATTTTGGTTATGTGTGGCGTGAGTCTAAAAGTGTGTGAGTTTCCAAGCCTCCTAATAAACTGTTTTCGATGTAAACTTTTCTTTATAAATTAAGTAAAAATTTTTACTATTTAATAATCATTCATAATCACATTATCATTTTTGCCGTTGTTACCTGCTAGTCATCTTATTCTCTAACACTTGATTTGTTGTAGCTAAAATGTATTTGTTTTTTCTTTTTTATTATATTATGAGTGCATATATATGTTACATTAATACATATTTATATTGTAAATTTCATGTTCTCAATATGTTATATTTTTTATACGAAGATCATACACTACTTTTACTTGTAATTATGCTGCGCCTTGGATCTTTATTTCATTGAGGAAATAAATATTCAATTATTTATTTATTATCTTCGTGTAAAGATCTAGATGTGCTCTCTTCCTGATAATTTATATAACTGTAACTTAACCATTACGATTGTTCTATTTCTTAACAAACAATAATTATTCCTCGTTACCGTGGAAAACACAATTTTAAAACATTATACCTTTGAAAATTTGTTTAGTACAGTGGCACCGTGAGAAATTTTGCTTCAAGTTGATACGGACAAAGTTAGCAGAGTTAACATTCAGTCTCCTTCCGGCCTATGACCCGAACACCACGGCTGAACCTCTGTCCTTTTGAGTGGAATATTCTTCAAACGGATAAGTCAAAACAACACAATTTTTTCACTGAATAAAATTCACGTAGATTTTATCTTGTATGTATGGCTGTATATGTAGTCTGCATATTGGTTTTAAACAATTAATCCTTGAGTTTAGATTGTAGCAACTCATGACTGACTTATTTACCAGTAGAAACAGCAGAAGTACTATAACCTACTTATTTTACTGTATAATTTGCTATATGTAATTACTTTATTGGCACCAGCCACTACGTCACATACATGTCCATTATTATAACTACCGCTAGTAGACTACCCTCGCGATGAGCGCTAACATGGGCTCTTATGGAGTTATTTTAAACAAGGGTTCTTATGGCGCTATTTTAGCATTGTCTCTTATGGGAGATACATTTTGGTATTCCCTAACCACAGACTTCCTGGTTTCCGGCAACTTATCTTAACCCCAGACTTCCTCTTGTCACCTATCTTAACCCAGACTTCCTGTTTATCACACACCTCTGACTTTCTGTACCACGGCTGTAGCCGACGCCTACTGAACCAAACCTTGGCCGTATGGACACCCGCACACTACCCAGAACCGATACGAATCCGTGCGTATCGATCTTACCTATTGCATAACCTTTACGTCTGCATACACCTATCGGTACCCGCTTTCGTCCGTATTTCTAACCGCCCCTCCGACTGTCTTACGCTGTTAGCCTCTGATTTCTAACAAACCCTTAGCCTGCGCTTACAGCCTAAGCGTCTTTTAAGGCTCACAATGGTCTGTCTTATGGTCTTATGACCTACACTTTACCGATCACTTTCCTAAATCATTAGTCTGTCGGGACCCTAAATTTTTCCAATACCTCCCGTACTCCTACTCTCTACTTTCAACCGATTGAATGTCCACATACTTCAACCGCCTACATTTTTCGTGTGTTCGGCACCCTGCTCCGCCATTTCCACCCACCATCACCTACCGTACTTTGATATCGCCTACACTCGGTTTTATACTGATAAAAATTCACGAACACTTTTCTATTGTCTCCTGTACTTCGGGCCTTAACAGGGCATATAACAAACCCAAAATTTACGTATGCCTACGCCTGCAGACTTCCCCCTTTTCGGGTAGCGGAACGCCTGCAGCCTTCAACAGCATACTGCCAAGGCTCTAATACTATCTAGCTGTCTCACCCCGGAATATCGCTCATACCCTGATTTGTGCATAGGACTACCCACCCTTTCGAGTACCGGATAGTCTTAAGGCTCGCACTGCCGGGATCCGATACTTCTCTAATGCTCTTAGCCGAGCGTATCGCTCTTACCTATCACCTTTACGTGTGCATAGACATTTCGTTACACGCTGTCACCTATATTTCTAACGGCTCCCTCCAACTGTCTTACGCTGTTAACTCCTGATTTCTAACAACCGTACGTGTGCCTACAGTTTTCCACCTTTTCGAATAACGAGCACCTGGAGCCCTCAACCGCATACTACCAAGGCTCCAATACTATCTAGCTGTCTCACCCCGGAATATCGCTCATACCCTGATTTGTGCATAGGACTACCCACCCTTTCGAGTACCGGATAGTCTTAAGGCTCGCACTGCCGGGATCCGATACTTCTCTAATGCTCTTAGCCGAGCGTATCGCTCTTACCTATCACCTTTACGTGTGCATAGACCTTTCGTTACACGCTTTCACCTATATTTCTAACGGCTCCCTCCAACTGTCTTACGCTGTTAACTCCTGATTTCTAACAACTGTACGTGTGCCTACAGATTTCCACCTTTTCGAGTAACGAGCACCTGGAGCCCTCAACCGCATACTACCAAGGCTCCAATACTATCTAGCTGTCTCACCCCGGAATATCGCTCATACCCTGATTTGTGCATAGGACTATCCACCCTTTCGAGTACCGGGGACTATTATGGCTCACACTGCCTGGACTCCACACTTTGCCTGTCTACCGAAACACCCTAACCATTACGTTTACCTACGCCTCAGTCTGCGTATCCCAAGCGTCTTAAGGAGCGTCTAAAACGTCACGCTGCCAAGGTTCTCATACTTGAGCATACCGGAGTTTTACCGTCTACACTGTACCGATCACTGCCCTACACCTTTCGTTTGCCGGATCCCCCCACATTCAATATGCATCCCCTACTCCTACCGCTTACTTTTTACCGATGAATATTCACATACTTCAACCGTTCACATGTTTCGTGTGTCGGCACCCTGCAGGGATCCCACACTCTCCATCTGTCTTTCGTACTTGAACGTAACGCTCATACACGGATTTTACCACCGATCAATATTCACACATAAGCCTATAACCACCCCGTCTCTTGGACATGCATTTCTAACGGTCCCTGCCGGAGCCTCACACTTTTCTACTGTTTCCCATACTTTGAGTTTTAACAGAGCGTATAACAGCCCAAACTTTACGTAGCCTACGTCAATGGTTTAAGCATATGGTCTACACTGTACCGTACACTGTCCTATAAAACTCATCTGCTGGTACCCTACACTTGGCCAATGCCTCTCGCACTTCTACTGCCTATTTTACCGATAAATGTCCACATACTTTAACCGTCCACATCTTTCATGTGTCGGCACCTTGTTGGGATCCCACACTTTCCGTCTGTCTTCCGTACTTAAACGTAACGCTCATACACGGATGTTATCACCAATCAATCTCCACATACATCGGCCTGTAACTGCTCGTCTCTTGGACATGCATTTTTTAAACAGGCCTCACACCTTCCTAACGCTTCCCACAATTCGGGTCTTAAAAAAACCCAAACTTTACGCGTACCTATGCCTACGTCTACAGCCTGAGTACTCCGAGCGTCTCCAAGGCTCACTCTGCCGAGGTTACTTTTCGAATGCCTCCAGCACTCGTAGCGCATACCCCGATTTATCACCTACGACCGGTATCCACATGACTGCCCATATATTCCCATGAATTATATACTGAAACACATTTCTAATTGCCCGGTTATTCCAGACACTGATGTCTTTAAACTCCTGTATTGGTTGACCATACATAGTCTATACATATTTTGTAGTTCACTTAACTTACTAAAGTTTTAGGAGTATGACCGAAAAATTCACCTTCGCTCCTCGCTCAGTTTCACGGAACCTTTAAGGGATGAGTTCAGAAAAAAACATCTATACATGTTTTATAGTACCTGAACTAAATATTAGACGCGTGTTTTCCAAGGCCCTACTCTGAAGCAACAACCCTAATATTTGCCCATACACTTGTCTCATTACCTTTACCTATTCTAAAACAGTTTAAAAACAGTCTAGAGAAAGGTCCATATATTTTTGTGTATGTACGTCCATGTATTTCGTACACACTGAGCCCATTACGGAACCTCAAAATCTTTTATTCACACTTAATACAGCGGGCACCTATTCAAGTGAGCTTTGCATCCTTTACCGTACACGCCTAAGCCCGACATACTCCTTACTATGCCAATACTTTACTTTTCGGACGAGATACATTCACTTAACCCCATATTAAAAACCAAAACGTTTGCATTATGGCCATGCATCTCCATAATTCATTAATAAACATTATCTTTCCGTTGAGGCACATTAATTTACTACTCTAGTGTATGAATTTCTGCCTGAAATTTTCTTAGTTCCGATATATTTATTACGGTAAACCATCACTTTATGAATGTCGACTTACTTGTTGCACCGCCTGACTGTTCGTAGTTGATACTGTTGTATACTCGGACACGTATACAACAAATACAATATTTATTGAGTTCACGGGATATCTGAATACAGCCAGAAACATTCATTTTATCCGAGTGTGTCCAGAGTCTATTTTCAAAAACGGATCTCGCTTAGTTCATACCGGGACGCGATGACTGAGGTTTGTGGTCACCTGTAAAACACCAGACATGCAACATCTACCTCAGCGGTCTCATTAGTCGGAATAAGCGCGTCCCTGATTGGTCTAAATTAGCTTCCATTGGTCGGCTCCCTACAGTAGCGGCAACACATACAACCGACAACCGGTAGACGGCAAAGAGACAGGACCTGTGCTCAGCGGTATTGTGTTTAACTTCTAATTTATTACTATAGTGAATATAGTGGTATTTGTTATACAGCAAAGCAGTGTGTTCTTAATGCCCTTAAATGCTTTGAGTTACTTGTATCATAGTGGTGTTTTATTAAAGTTAGTTATCGTATGCGACTGTGTTTCAAGTGCTTGTTTTTACTAACGCAGTGTTAGTGTGTAGGTATCGTAACGGTAACCTAAAAAGGCTTAGTCAATTCATTCCGGTTATTGCATCATACCATAGTGCACCGTAAAAAACGTGTACTGCGCATGTGCGGCTCCCACACCTATTTAAGCGCGTGACGGGGTCTTCTTGTCAGTCTCTGACGTGACGTTGAAGAATCAAGTCCGTTCTAAAAGCTTGTATCAAAGCTGTTCGCTGTATTATATTAGCGGTTTTTCATTATTTATAGCATTATCTTAGAGCTAATTATATACAAAATGGAGCCCATTAAGGTAATGAGTACCAATAAAACCTACAGTAGCAGGTTTAGAATTAATGGATCTGAAACCGTTTTCAAATTTAACCCGGTGCCTAAAGGAGTGTCTGAACTAGATTGGATTAGGAAAGGATTCTCTGATCTTGTTAAAAAAGCGAAAGAAGGTACTAGCGAAAACGATTATCTTGGCTTCACTTTAAATTCTATAAATTTCAAAACTAAAGATCCCGGATATGTAGCTTATCGACCTGCCAGCCAAGTACATGGCGATATACTTTGGGACATTTTTGGAGGGATCGTTCAGAGTAATGCCGATTCTATTAAATCTTCGGACACTTTTAAAATCACATGTACTAGAGTGAATCTTCCTGTAGGTAGTGGTGGCCCAAGAAGGCCTGGCTTTTATAATAATTTTGAAGAAGAATGTAAAGCACGTAGAGGTATCATAGTAATTAAGAATAGCGATAATCTGTGTCTATCGCGTGCGTTGGTTGTGGCCAAAGCCTACGCCAAGAAAGATCCCCAGTTTAAGGCTATACGTGAAGACAAATGTAAGAGGCAAACTTTTAAGGCCCAAAAAACTGATGACCAAAGCCGGTGTCCAAATTTCAGAACGGGGAGCTGGGATCCCCGAACTTTCAAGATTCCAAGACCACCTGAAGAATTACAACATTACAGTCTACAGTTATGGAAACAAAGGCCGGGTTGTGTACTTTAATGGTAACAACTCTGATGCTCAGTACAAAATTAACCTGCTGTATCACGATGGACACTACAATGTGATCACATCTCTCACCGCAGCCTTTGTATGTAAATTCTTCTGCGATGCATGCCATGTCCCTTATGACCACAAGGGTGAACACAAGTGTTCCAATATCTGCCCTGCGTGTCAGACTGTATCTCCGCCATGTAAAGAGGAGCATGGAGGAATAGTTTGTCCAAATTGTAACATCAAATTCAAAAACCAAATTTGCTTCGTAGCCCACAAGAGTGAGCGTTGCAATTCAGTTAAAAAATGCATGCAATGCCAAAGACTTGTGTTTTTTCAAAAATCGTAAGTCAAAACACGTTTGCGGTGAAGTGTTTTGCAAAACCTGTAACGATTATATGCCACCAAACCATCAATGCTACATGCGGGTTGACAAAAATAAACCCAAAACTAAAGACTTCTTGTTCGTTTTCTTCGATCTTGAGACCCGCCAAGATAAAATTTTAAACCGAAAATTCAAAAATTCATAAAGTCAATCTCTGTGTTTCGCAGCAATTTTGCTGGAAATGTATTGATGGTAAATCTTGTGACGTTTGTAAAGAGAGAACGAAAATATTTAATAATGATCCTGTAAATCAGTTTATGGAGTATGTAATGGAGGAGAGAAAAAAATTCAAAAATGTATGCGTCATTGCTCATAACGGTCAGGGATTTGATTTTCAATTTCTGCTAAAGTACGTTCTCGAACAAACCAAATTCACCCCGGAACTGATCATGCGAAGCACTAAAGTCATACTTATGGAGTTAGACAATGTGCGATTTATTGATTCGCTAAAACTATTTCCCCATGGCCCTCTCGGCACTGCCTAAAGCCTTTGACCTTCCCCCGGAGAAGAAGAAGGGCTACTTCCCTCACCTCTTCAACACATTGGCAAACCAAAATTATGTAGGCCCCATACCACCCAAGGAATATTACTGCCCTGAAACCATGTTCGAGAAAACCCACAGAGAATTTGAAAATTGGTATAACGAACAAGTCGCTAACAATGTAGTTTTTCATTTTCAAAAAGAGTTGGTCGAGTACTGTATCTCCGATGTAGACATACTGGCGCAAGCGTGCATTAGATTCAGAGACATCTTCTTGAAAGAGTGCAATGTTGACCCCTTCATGGAAGCCGTTACCATTGCAAGCGCATGCAACCTGGCTTTCAGACGCAACTTCCTAAAGCCAAACACCATCGGTCTGATCCCTAAGAATGGATACCGCATGGTCGACTACCAATCGCCTATCGCTTTGCAGTGGCTGTCTTGGGAGGAAGAAAAGCGCGGTGTTCAAATTCAGCACGCGGGGCGGGGGAGAGAAATCAAAATTGAGGGGCTAAAAGCTGATGGGTTCGACGGAGAGCGTGTATACGAGTTCCAGGGCTGTTACTTCCACGGGTGCCCCAAATGTTTTCCTTTTAAAAGGGAAGAGCCCCTTACAGATGACCCTTCCGATACTCTGCATGTAAGGTTCGAGAGAACCAAATCCAAAATTTCTCGACTTGAGAATGCCGGCTACGAGGTAGTTGAAATGTGGGAGTGTCAGTTTCAAAAACTAAAGAAAGAACAAAAATTGGACCATCTAAATTCACTCCCTATTCTAAACACACTCCCACTCAACCCCAGAGATGCCTTCTTCGGGGGAAGGACAGGAAATGCGAAATCCTATTACAAGTGCGAGGACGGAGAAACTATCCAGTATGCAGACGTCTGCTCACTCTACCCGTACGTTAATAAATTTTGTCCTTACATATTAAGCCATCCGAAAATCTATGTAGGGGACAAGGAGTGTAGAGAAAGAGGCTTGAAGGCAGAAGGTCTCCTCAAGTGTAAAGTTCTGCCTCCTCTAAATTTGTATCATCCCGTCCTTCCAGCACGTATGAACAACAAATTAATGTTTCTCCTTTGCCGCACATGTGGTCAAGAAATGTCCAACACAGACTGTAACCATAACATCGAGGAAAAAGCATTGACAGGGACATGGACAATGAATGAAATACGCAAGGCTGTGGAAAAGGGGTACGATATTTTATACATGTACGAGCTCTGGGAGTACGAGGGTGGCAAGATACGAGACAGGGGGCCTATTCACCGACTTCATAAACAAATTTTTAAAAATCAAACAAGAGGCATCAGGTTACCCCTCCTGGTGCCTCACTGAAGAAGACAAGGCCAAGTACATTCGTAGTTACCACGAACACGAAGGTATTCACCTGGACCCGACCAAAATTGAGAAGAACGGGGGTCTTCGCTCCCTAGCTAAATTAATGTTAAATTCTTTCTGGGGTAAATTCGGCCAAAGAGAGAATCAAACAAAGACATCGATTGTTAGAGACGCTTATGAGTACTTCCAACTGCTGACTAATCCAGAAATAGATGTAAATACTACTCAAATCATTAATGAGACGGTACTAGTTGTGAATTGGCAATATATTGATGAGGTATGTGAACCCGCGAGAACTGTAAACGTAGTAATTGCAGCATTTACAACATCACATGCCCGATTAAAAATTGTATGAACATCTAGAAAAGTTAGAAAGCCAGGTTCTCTACTACGACACAGACAGTGTCCTCTACGTTCACAGAGAGGGGGCATGCACAAGGTCCCCACAGGGGATTACTTGGGCGAGATGACCGATGAACTGGTTGACTACGGCCCCGGCTCACACATCGTTGAATTTGTTTCCGGAGGGCCAAAGACCTATGCCTACCTGGTATGGTCCACTAACAAAAATGCACTAGTCGAAGTATGCAAAATTAAAGGCCTTACTCTAAATTTAAAAACCAGTGGAAAATTAAATTTTGAAACTCTTAAATCATTGGTCCTGAGTGGCTCATCGGAGACAATAGACATTGAAGAAAACAGAATAAGACGTACTAAAGAAAAGAACATTGTTACAGTGGAGGAGCACAAATTATTTAAAATTACAGGACCCAAAAGAAGGCTCGAAGGATCCTATGACACTTTACCTTTTGGCTTTAAAAAACAAAAATTAACACACGAAGTAATACATCAATCACATTCTTAACGCAGCGTTGTAAAACCTGAGGAATGCATACAGAGAAAATAAATGTTATTTAACATCCGTTGATTGTGACCGAACATTCGTTGTAACGCGTCCTTCAGATGTGTACTACTATTGAATTATGTTATGAGAGCTGACCACGAGTAAAAATTTGAGATTATTTTATTATACAGATATTTCAATTACATACAAAAGAACTTTTTAAATACTAGATATTGTACTGTATTATTGCAGCCATTACATATAATTTTGCACTCCAGACCCTTCTTTGGGTGGTTGGCCAAAGGTGCAAGTATTTTGAGTGTAGTATATCACTGTTCTATCATCTTTACCTTCAACCATGTGAATGCGTGACCACCCTCGTGCCAGGGGAGCGTCTGCTTCTAAGGCAGGCGTAACACCTGTAAGTCCTGGAGCAGTTCAATCTCTTTTACGGCTGGCTTAAAAACCCGTAAGTCCGGGAGAGGTTGACCCTTCCACAGCGTGGAGGTATGAATGTGGGAGCTCAGTAGAGTGTTTGGACTTGGGCATGGAGATGAACAAGTCTAGGCCCTCGAACGGCTCGGTATGAATGTGGTCTTTCGGGTGGGCTAAGCCCCATAAGTCCCCGAGACCGTGATTGTCTACTGTTGACTGAACTGGTATACGCTGATTTTCTTAAGCCCTTTGGTAAACAGTTATTTGCTTTAGTATTTTATGTTTGTCTATTGTACTATGTCAATGTTTGGAGGCTATCACTTTTATAAGCCCCTATGTATGACCTCAGACAAATCCGTTTATCAATGTTCACACCATGATTTTGTCACAAAATTAAACCCTATATACTTAAAAAAGTATATTCCTTGAGTTTCTTTCCAAATATTATATAATAATCCGTAACAGACTCTACACATACCCATGCAGACACACATACCCATGCACACATACATCCAGATACTTTTTATATATGGATTGTAGCTTCTCCGTCTTCATTCCTACACGAGTAATCAGAGAGTTAACATGGGGACCGTCCTTAGGCTTGAGTCTAGAAACATTGTTAGCAAAAATGAGAGGTTTCGTACAACATGTGAAAAAACTAAAGTTTTCACTGACCTCTCCCATTGACTTAATAGAATGGCCCCTAGCATTTTCGGAGTGTATTGTTGATCATATAAAGGATTACGCCTTACCTACTGACTACTTTGGAATTACAATCGAACATCAAGGTATGCCTAATGAAGGCCGTATCCCTTTCATGCCAGCATCTAAATTAACCTCTTATGAATTTGATGATGCATTTGAGAAAACATTCTATAATGTTCAAACCTTGGCAGGCCCTTTACTTGTAACAGTAACTAGGGTAAACATACCGAAGCGGTTTCTTCAACAACTGACGTAGATATAATTTAGTACTGAGGTTTACCTTGAGTTAATATTCACTCTGTGCTGGCAACCTCATACCGGAACCGATAAAATATGCTGGGAGGTAGCAAGTGTGGCTATCACCGTAAAGAGCTATGGTTGAGGCTCTTTACACACACGTGGATAGGCCTACAGGGGAAGGAGCCGCGTTAAAAATCTCCTAACGCGCCGGGACCCCTACCCCTTGGGTGGTGTGGAAACGTGGGTCAAGGGTAGATTGCTGAAGTATAGAAACTTCATAGATTCATACTCTACGGTATTATATGTTCATATCTAGCAATACCGTTGGTAAAACTTTGATTTTAAGGTTTTGCCAACTGAGAAAGGGGATAGATTCAAGCCTCGAAACGTAGTGTCTTACCATATAACGGTGGAAATAATCAAAAATCCTATTATGCTTCCATACTATTTAATACAATTACCAATAGTGTTTACCGTGGCTACATTTGTACCATTGAATTAATGTTACACATGCAAGGCTACATATGTGAAGCTAATAAATGAAAAAAATTTTTACCAAAAATAATACAGCAGTGCAGTATGAGTCACATAATAGGAACCTACAGCATGTATTAGCTCGAGTTATTCAAATAAGACTGGTGTATTACTATTCCAATACACCAGTTTCTGTCTGCACTTGTAGCCTAGAAAGGTAGTTTACATTAGTATTGATATATAAAACAGCAATATGATAGCAAACATAAAAAACTAGCAGTAATACAGACAAGTAGAGTAAACGGAGGATTAGCAGGCCTCTGATTGGTCGAGAGGATCCACGAAGGCGACGCCCATGTCACGGTTTGCTGGGGAAATCGGGGTCCACCCAAGCGACCAAATGGCGGCCCGGCAAAACTCCGCCCATAAAGAAATAGCCGACACAACTCCGCCCATTACAAAAATATAGCCAATCAAGAACGGAGTTGTAAATATTCTACTAACCAATAGAAATTAAGCCAAGATAAGGCAGCGTTTCAATGTTTCGAGTATCAGGCGCGCAGAGATGGATAGCAGAACCTTGGCGATCACCGATTCCATCACAAATAACTGGCGATCTATTGAGGCGGGCAATTTGAATGAGCCGCTCTGTTTTAAACAAACATATATTAAATAAACCTGCGCCGATATATTTATTTCTGAACATAACATTTCTAATTTCTATAGTCATTAACTGAATAAGTTGGTGCTTCTAACTGGGTGGATTTTTAACAATTACATATTTATTGTAATTTATTTTAGTGAATTAAAACTTATAATCTAACTTATTTTGAACACCGTTAAAAACATAAAAAAGGAGTAACCTTGGAAATTTTTTATTACTGGGCAAGGAAAACACTTCCTACGACAAAGTTTTGGATTAAAGTATAATTTTAATCTGTATTTTAAACGTTTTTGATAGGAAGTCATTTTGCACCGTTTATAAGCGATTACAAATAAGTATTCAAGCTATCGTTACAGTTTGAATACTGGTTATACCCACTAATTGAAACAAACTTATTTCACAATCGTGTATCCAAACTACCTCAATGGCGCTGTGTAGCGAGTACAACGGTTATCCCTAGATAACCGGATCAAGCAACGTCGAGCGTGGCTGCTGCTTGGATGGGTGACCGCTGAGAGATCCAGTCCTTGCAAGCAGCCCGCCTGCCCGACAATTGGTGGTGGTTCGTAAGTCACCTTTAAGCCGTTGGTCCCCAGGTTAAGTGTTAGAGAGGGCTTCTTAGTCCTCCACCTGGTAGAATAAGACATCTTTACTGTACTTGTTTTTACAAATGAGGGGAACTGGCGCGACACTGACACTGGACTCTCGACTCCTGTTCTCAGTTTGGCGGAAGCTATTATATTGAGTCACACGTAATTATTATTATTATAATATAAGAACAATGAGAGCCACAAAGTATTGGAATTTAGGTCATTATTTCCAATTTGGCTAATAACAGTACTAACGTGTATTAACTATATTTAACAGAAACGCATCAGAAGAGTTGCATACAACTTTGTACAATAGTACACTTATTTATTACTTTAAGGGGAGCGGGAAAGGCCTATCTCGCCAATGTTAAATTTGCCATCTTTAGGTACACTTTTCTTCAAAAGTTGTAAAGCTATGACTTTCAAATTTTAGGGCTATATTTACCAACTCTTTTTGTGTTGACAGACCCAATTTTACACCTGCTAATCAAATATTACCTTAAAAAATCATTTTTTCATAGAAACACTAAAAAAAATTAAACATTTTTACAAAACATAAATTTTTTATTACAAAACTAGTAATGTGAGATTAATAAAAATGGGTCTAAATATTACTTATACCCCAACAATGATGTGTAAAAAATTTCAGGTATGTAGGTTAATTATTTACAGAGATAAAGTGTACCTTTGTTTAATAAAATGCAACTTTCGGCAAATTGCGACTGAACTCAATAAACTAAAAGGCATACAATATCTACCTTAAAATAGGCCAGCTCCATATTTGGGATCATCTGTTTCCTCTTCATGGTCTTCCTCCATGAGCCGCCTTTTTCTTCTTGCTTGTCTAGCCTCCTTCGTGATACTTTCAGCCGCTTTCTCACTTTTACGCTGTCTCAAAAATATCCATCTCCGCAAAGTTTTGACGGATTTTTCACACAAACTCAGTCCAAGTCTTTTGTAGAGGTCCAGTTTGCTGCTGTGGCCTTCATTGAATGATATTACCGCATCATATACGCCAACTTCAGTGTATCGAGTCTCACAAATACCCTCTTCGGAACTTTAGCCCATACAATATTATTAAAACTTTCATTAGGGTTTTGGGTGTGCCCGTGCAAACATTTCTTCAACAGCTCTGTTTTGTGTAAGTGCCTTGTAAATATCTTTAATTTTCACCATAACATCATAGGGCAAAACTGTCTTTGTGTTTGTAAGTCTTTCCCTCAGCTTTGGCTTTATTAAAACCGCACCATGAATCCTCACCCACAGGACACAATCCGTGCTGTGGATTATCATCCGTTGAAAGTTTATGGAAAAAGGTTGCCCAGATGTTTTTCTTCATTTCTTCAACACTGTTTACTCCTCTTCTTATGGCTAGGCCATAATAAGTCTGTAACTTATCAATTTGGGGTGTCAGTAAGTCTTTTTTTTTTCCTCCAAGCACTTTTCCGTCTGCAAGTTTTTGGCTTTTGGTTTTCCGCTTCAGTTCACGTAAACGCGTCCCCATACGCTTTTGTATGTGCCCAATGCATTTCCAATTTCTCAATCTCGACATCATCCCCATACGGTTTTAGATTCTTTCACAATCTGGAAACCCTTACTAAATCACCATCACCAAGGTACTTTGTATATTTTACATTTCGTGTCACAGAATTCTTGAATACTTCAAGAGCACCCGCTACCTCCATTCCTCCCGAGCTTCCATCATAGTTCTTAGTACACTCATGTTCCCCAGGTTTTGTCATGGTACATGTCTGACAGTATTTAGACAAAAATAGATACATCCAACACTTTCCCTGTATCGAAGCTGGTCACACTCACTAGTCCATTTAGAGATTTGAATCCGCGTCGCTGCCATGAACCGTCAATCGCAACTGCAAGCTCGGTACACCCATCATTTACCTGCACTGCTTCCATTGTAGCCTTCATCATAGTATCTTCGGCACAAGATTTGAGTGCTGTCTGTAGAGTCTTGTGGTATTTAGCATATTTTTGTGGGGGCTTAGGTAGGTCTAGTAAAACACAAAATTGGTTTCCGGCAGTTGGCCCTTTCCCAATAGTTCGCATAGCGTAAACAAATTTTACGTTGAGATCATACAGTTTTTCATCATTTGAAAGATTTTGAGTTTTTGAATTTTTGGAATTCTGAGCATGCTGTACATTCTAACTTAGTTTGATAATACTAAACCCAGAGTTCTCAGAGTCATCATAACACACAATAAGTTCGATTGTGTCTGTTGAATCACAATACTTACATTTAACAAATTTTTTTATTGCACAAGACAATAAGTGGACATCAAAAATACAATTTCCTGCTCCAGAAGATTGAAATGTTTTCATAGCTATCAAAGGACAACCTTCTTTGCAGAAGATACTTTAGTAGAACTACTCCCAAGTTCTTTGTTAGGTGTTTCTTGAGTTCCTGACAAAGTTTCTGAACCTACCAATGTAGGCCCTAGGCCTACTGTACTGGTTACTACATGATGTTTACTCTTGGTTTTATAACTCAATTGTTTCCTTGGCATCGCGAGTTCCACTAAACAAACAAATATGTTTCGAAAAATAACACAAACAATTCACCCAAATCAGTGTCTTCTTTTGAACAAAATACAAAATGTAAACAAGAAACAAGTTTACATGTTCGGTATTGTGAAAGGAACCAAAAACAACAGACGACAGCTGACGGATAAACTGATGTTTAGTCAACTGTCACTATGACCAACTACACAAACAAAAATGCAGAGTATAAAACCAATGGTACTATACTAAATGCCAGGAGTATACTAGCTACACTATTGACGTTGCTCAGAGAAAAAACTCTGTGTCTTGATATATTGTTTTTTAATTTTTTCAAGGGCTTATACGTAAGTTACAGTGATGGACAATTATATCATTTTAAAGAGAATGAAATGGAGTATAATAATTTTAAAAAAACTAAAAATGTGTAAAAAAAAAATTTTCCCCCGGTCTGGCTCCCCTTAAATGAGATTCGCCTCACGAATATCTAAGTCACAACTAACCAATAGAAATTGAGCCAAGATAAGACAGCGTTTCAATGTTTCACTGTAACTGAGTATCAGGCGCGCAGAGATGGATAGAGGTTCAGGTAGCAGAACCTTGGCGATCACCGATTCCAGCACAAATAACTGGCGATCTATTGAGGCGGGCAGTTTGAATGAGCCGCAGTGTTTTAAAGAAACATATATTAAATAAACCTGCGCCGATATATTTATTTCTGAACATAACATTTCTAATTTCTATAGTCATTAACTGAATAAGTTGGTGCTTCTAACTGGGTGGATTTTTAACAATTACATATTTATTGTAATTTATTTTAGTGAATTAAAACTTATAATCTAACTTATTTTGAACACCGTTAAAAACATAAAAAAGGAGTAAGCTAGGAATTTTTTTATTATTGGGACAGGAAAACACTTCCTGCGACAAAGTTTTGGATTAAAGTATAATTTTAATCTGTATTTTAAACGTTTTTGATAGGAAGTCATTTTGAACCGTTTATAAGCGATTACAAATAAGTATTCAAGCTATCGTTACAGTTTGAATACTGGTTATACCCACTAATTGAAACAAACTTATTTCACAATCGTGTATCCAAACTACTGTCAATGGCGCTGTGTAGCGGGTACAACGGTTATCCCAAGATAACCGGATCAAGCAACGTCGAGCGTGGCTGCTGCTTGGATGGGTGACCGCTGAGAGATCCAGTCCTTGCAAGCAGCCCGCCTGCTCGACAATTTGGTGGTGGTTCGTAAGTCACCTTTAAGCCGTTGGACCCAGGTTAAGTGTTATAGAGGGCTTCTTAGCCCTCCACCTGGTAGAATAAGACATTTTTACTGTACTTGTTTTTACAAATGAGGGGAACTGGCGCGACACTGACACTGGACTCTCGACTCCTGTTCTCAGTTTGGCGGAAGCTATTATATTGAGTCACACGTAATTATTATTATTATAATATAAGAACAATGAGAGCCACAAAGTATTGGAATTTAGGTCATTATTTCCAATTTGGCTAATAACAGTACTAACGTGTATTAACTATATTTAACAGAAACACATCAGAAGAGTTGCATACAACTTTGTACAATAGTACACTTATTTATTACTTTAAATGAGATTCGCCTCACGAATATCTAAGTCACAACTAACCAATAGAAATTGAGCCAAGATAAGACAGCGTTTCAATGTTTCACTGTAACTGAGTATCATAACATAACATTTCTAATTTCTATAGTCGTGTCCCTCCACCAGACACAGTCCCTTCATATAGACGTGTGACTGGCTCCGGAAGAAATTGTACGAAAATCCGGTCTGATTTCGGACCTGAATATACAATCAAAAAATTCCAAGCAAACCCGCACTGGCAGAACCGTAATTGAAAACGAAATTCTGTAATTGTATTATTACTTTTTTCTGTGCATACGTTATAGTCATAACATTTTAAAATGTTACATTATCATATATCATTTATAACACTACAAGATAATTACCGTTCGAATTGCAAAATTATAATTTATTTTAATTACGAATCACCAAAGTTAACCGAAAGTTAATCGCTAAAGAACGATATTTCAGTAATAAAAATAACTTCAAGTATAGACTGTCTGCACAACCAGTTAACTTGCAGAAAATTATTCGGTAGAAAAAACTAATCTAAAGACTAATTTAAAATAACCGATCAGAATCAACGATTAATTCAAATATAGACTAAGTCTTCACAACCAGTTAACTTATAGAAAAATTAGTCGGTAGAAAAACTTATCTAAAGACTAATTTAAAATAACCGATCAGAATCAACGATTAATTCAAGTACAGACTAAGTATGCACAATCAGTTAACCCTTCACTGGTACAGTGCATTTCGTGGAACACAACTGGTATAGTGGGGTCTTTCAAGACCCCAATACAAGAACTGGTATAAAAAGATTTTGTAAGATCATATTAGTACCAAAATTAGTTTCTTTTAATTAATATATTGTTAGTTATATACCAAGACGACAATTGCAAAAAATAAATGTAGCCTATACTTATATTATTTTTAAAGTTTTTTAAAACGAACACAAAAATCCTCTTGTTTTAGTAGCTATCTGAAAAACGGGCTAACCCAGCAAAAGTATTGTTAAATTCTTAATTTTATTACTTTTTCTCTACTGAATAGATCTCGGGAAACTACATGAAACAAGAAAATAGCTGTTATCTCTTAATTTCACTAAACCAACGTTAATGTTTGAAGTCATATTTCATGTAGCTAAATTTCAAAAATGCTTATGTTTTGTATTTATATTTTACTTGTAATTTCAACTAAGTTTACTTACTCGTCACAACAGTTGTTGCAGATAATTACAAACTAAGAATGCTCTTTACACACTGTTTTATCGCAGTGTTTACAATTTAATTTTTTTATCATTTTTCCTCGGACAGAGTTCATAGCGCTTTCGTTTGGCTGGTTCTTTCTTTTTAGGTTCAGTTTCAACCATCTCTATGTCAGCTACTGCAGAAGAAACAGGTCTGTTTTTATCTGGCAAAAACTGAGGTGGGATTTCTCTCTTATTTCGTCTCATGGTTCCGACATAAGTTAGACCAATCGCTTGAAGTTCCTCAACTAGTTCTATTGATGAAAACCAGTTATCTTCTGTAACATTTCTGTTTGTGTTTTGTATTGAAGACACCAATGTTAAGACATTTCTTGTAGGTGCAGAAAGCTTTCTAGGATTTGGAGCATTATCTTTCCCACAGTACACAAAGGAGTCAATCAAGTAGCCTGTGCGAGCATCGCATAGACACATTACCTTTAGGCCATATTTTTTGGGTTTGTTCTTGAGGTACATCCTATATTTGAACTTCCCTCGAAACGGAATCATATGCTCATCTACTGTGCTGTATTCTCCACAAGCACAGTTTTGAGTACAGTTTGACATAAAAGAATTATATATTCCAGAAATTGGAGCTAATTTATCTTCAGCTGCCTTTCGATCATCTCTGGTTGTTCCATCATCAAAACGTTGAGATATTAGTAGGAACAAAAATCTTTTGAGAGACATTATTGCACGAAATATGTACCATCAGAGGCAAACAGAGATGAGGCATTCTCGTGGCCAGATTTGAAAACTCCAGATAAAATGAGAAGACCAAGAAAGGCTTTCAATTCATTCATATCCACGTGGCCTGCGAAAGATGGTAAACCCTTATATCTAAAGCTTAAATTTGTAATTTTTTGGTTTGTATGTTCTAGAACATTACAAACAATGTCTTCTGTAAATAAAGAGACCAAGCATCTATCGGCAATTGGGGTCTATTAGTTTTCGCAGGTCCTACAACTTGAGGTATGTGCAGAATATTTTCTCTGCGGGTACGACTTGGTGCAGGGGGATTCTTAGCTCACTTATACCTATTTTTCCATAGAAATGCGTTTCTGAATTACGTACTTGTACTTCCTCTTCCTCTAAATTTTCGTCTTCACTATTATTATCTGAATCGTTTGATAATCCGAACTCACTTCCAGTTTCATGATTACTATCAATTACTTCGCCATCAGACAAATCGCTCCAACCACTGCTCTTCCGCATTCCAATCAACTCATCTTCCGGTCCCAACCTATGTTTTGTTTCTCGACCATATCGCCTGATGACTCGATATACCCAGCTCCTAAATAGTCCTTAATATTTTGCGCACTTGTTTTCCAACAACCCAATCCGTTTTGGAAGTTCTTAATCAATATATATACACACAAAACTTATAATTTACATTATTTTTGTAGAATTTTTTAGTAGCTTGAAACCCATTTGACGTTCAAGATTTTGAAGGTCGGAATAAAAATACTTAATGAGTAGCCCATCTCGTGGTAGCATATGGTTTAACACTGCTTTTCCCTACCGAATACCGATACCTTTGGTAGAATCAAAACTGAAAATTATTTCACCACTTTCAAGACAAAAGCATTTTAAAACCTAGAAGACGACAGCCATGCCATAAATTGTTTACTATAATTTGTTTTTCTAAAGAAGATCCCTGACGGAGCTGGGTCTAGACGACCTCTATTACAAGCTAAACATATTATTTCAAACTTCTACCACATAAAAGTATACACCTATAACACTTTGGAAAATTGTTTACTGATTGGGTTGTATTCACACATGTATTCGAGTAAAAGAAAAATATTTTGATTGTTATTGAGGATTGTGATAACCAAAAAAAGTTTTCTGTTTAAAATATAAGCTTTCTTCACGTTAACTTATCATTATTCCTTATTCTTATTCTGCATTTTGTGTGTGTCTTTTGAAGAACTACGTACAAAAAATTTAGAGTTCACGTTAATAATTAAAGGCGTAATTATTTTTGTTGAAAACCCTTACATAATCGGTTATCAGTTATTATATTTAGATTTATAAAATACTGTATGATATTATATGTTTTGGTATTATATGTTTTTCGGTATTTACCGACCGGAAGTGATTTTTTCTCGATAATTATATAGGTGGTCGAGTACAGTTTAATGATAACAAAAAATCGTCGTCCTAACTCAATCAAAAATACCACGTTTACCTCAATAACCGAAGTCCGAAGTAGGTAAAGTTCTAATCATTAGAGTTTTTCAGGTGTATTTTATTTCCGACAGAAAGTGATTTTTGTTGCTCTGTTTTGTACTTTTTCTTTCTTGTCCAGTAAATCCAACATCACTTTGGTACGTTCTACTCGACCAGAATCTAACTTCGTAAAGTTTCTGTAGCTATACAAGAGAATTTGTGGTACTAGAGTTGCTGTGAGAGTTTAATTTGTCTATTACATCTTTCCACTTTCTATAAGGCGTAGTTACTAAAGTTCCATATTTTTGGTATTTACCTTTTACCAGTGAATTCATTGGCAAATAACACACAAAACGTCCCCGGATCCCCCGGTTTCGGACCCCCCGAACGAAATTTGTGGCTACGCTACTGCAACTCGCCTATCTCTTCCGAGGGATGGTTCACACATTGGGAAGGGTTTACTTAATTTCGTCAGCTGGCCGGGCAAACCGCGCAAGGGCCACGTATAAGGGTAAAAGGACTGTAGGCCCACGTCGTAAAACTGTCGGGACCATTTCAACGCAGGAAGCTCGCTATCTCGACCCACCTGCCACACGTGTCCAGTCTAACAATGACTCACAACTAGTGATGGGTTATTCGAATAAAAAAGTTATTCGTTATTTGATAGTTTTTTGCCTTACAATTAATCGATTATTTTAAAATTATTCGAATAATTTGGGTGAATAAATGTTTTGAATAAACTGTTACAGGTTGCGGCCGTTTGCGTTTAGTTTTATTCGCTTAAATTATTATTCTTTCTTTGGGGGAAGTATGGGACCTGTTTATTCATTCAGCTGTTTGTAAATGTGAGCTGAACGAATAAATAACACTTATGATTGATCAGTAAGAAAAATATTATCATTAAATTAAAACATTGTATTAATTTTGTTGTTTTAGATATAGAAAATTACGTATTTGTTATTTAAAAATTAACCTTATATAGCATTGCACTTAAGATAATAATAATTGCCAATTCATGAAATATTGAAATTATTAGTAAATTAATATTCATGTATTTTATTTGTTAGTAAAATGTTGGAATTGTTTCTTTGACCACATATGTTTTATTTATTACTTATTTTACTGTTAAGTAATAATGTTAACGGGGTAAACAAATGTTAGAACAACTTCAGGATTATTACACACAATTTTATTCTTACATTTTAAAGGAAATTAATAATAAAGGCATAAATTCAGTGAACATTAAAATATTTTAACAAACAAGAATATGAACAGTAGTATTGATTAAAAGTAATAAAAACACATAGACTACATTTTTCTGTTAATACTACTTAGGAAAGCAACAAAGAAAACTAAAGTTTAGGTTCAAAAACCAGCACAAAATAAGTTAAATTAATGTGAAAACACACAAATGGGAAGTTCACTCCAAGTTTGAATGTAAAAATAATATGTTGTTAATGTTTTTTGGCTTTAATCGGTTTCTGTTCCAAGGGGGTGCTTATTCAGCGCATGGGCATGGCTCAGTCACTGAATTAGCACCCCCTAGCATTCAACCAGGAAAAAGGATATTTATCTTTTACATATTCAATTTAATCATAAATATAATAGTTGTTATCTGGACTTTTGTGACGCTGCCACTTATAAGCTACCATCTACGATTGTTTTGCAATTTCCGATACACAATTGAATAATATAATAATCAAATATGGCTACTTTCTCTTCAAAATTACCATAGACTTAATATTACATAATAATGTTCCAACTAATAAGGCTAATGTATATGAATCCATAATTAAACTATTGATTTCATTTAATACCTTCACGGAAATGGACTGTTCTTTTTTTAGTTTAATTTACTCAAATTTAAAAAAACTAATATAATTTTGTAAACAATTTAGGCTCGTATTTTAGGCAAAATAGTTCACTGTCACACAGTATAGAATTTTTATTTTCGGCATTTTTGTTTCATATTTAATATGAATTACATTTAAAAATTAGTTTTTATAGAACTAAAAAGATGAAGCATGAAAATTACAGTTTTTGACTTGTCATTAATTACAGAAATAATTTTTCAGTACCTGCCCTTAAATAATTACTCGTAACCATCTGCAGTAAGAAACTAGATTATAATTTTTTATCTTATGCACTATTAGGCGTACCGTGAATCATCTGCACAATGGAACAGCTCCATAGACTTAACACTACACAACAATCTGTAGAATGGTATTTACAAAAATATCTCAAGGTTACGCCCATAAGTATTACTATTGCTTACGTGTAAAATATCCTCTATAGAATCATGCCTAACTATTTTTCATAATTAAAGGAATATATAGAAACATCAAATACACAATATCCCTTCCGGCTGAGTCGGAAGAAAGGTATATTTCACATGAGGCTACAACTTGAAGATACATTATTAGTTTATGAACTTAACACAGTGATAAAAAACTTATGGATGAGGCATTGGTAGCTAAGGATGAAGTATATTAATCCGCAAGGTTTCTTCATAACTAGTTAATGTAAAAAAATGTTTGGTCGACTTCTGTCCATCTTACCTCTAGTAGATATATCCCTCTGGTAAAGGACTATACCCTCGATTTTATTACTTTTTCTAACGGTATCGATGATAATTAGTGTCATATTACGAGAATGAATAATAGAATTCATATTGGGACTTTCATATTAAGTGCTATCAACTATTACATGTAAAATATTCTCACATATACGTTTTGTTGCTCCTTTTGTGAGTAAACCTATTTTCAAATGTGGATCATGAGTCTTTAATTACCTACAGTACTATAGGAAAAGAGGGATCGTGATTTGTAATTACTTTAGAACATCAGTTCAAAAAATCATGGAATGTCGCATTTAAATTAAATTTAGAATATTTTCCAATGACCATAATTTTTTCATCAGTAGTATGCCATTTTTTTTAAAGACATCAAGGAGATGTCTATGACGTACCAGTTATTCTACAAAAATTCCGTACGAAGGGGTGGGTATCAGCTAGTAAACATATACAAACTTGAAACTCCTTATTTTTGCCTTAACATCGTTGCTCGTTATATATCGGCCGTCTACCAAATATGAAATATACAGAGTGAAATCAACCTGCAAATATCGATTGTAGGACTGTAGGTCCACACATAATTTTGACGAAGCTGACGAAACCCGTCCGTGCACTACCGACCCTACTGTTCAGAACTGATGTGGCCGTATCGAGTGGCCGAGTAATAATATCGATGTTATTCCCAGTTGTTATTCCTATATTAATACATAACTTATTATGTATAGTGAATTTGTTTGATGAACTTTCGAAAAAAATATAAGAAGAAATCAAACAATGTTTGAGTGTACTGGCCCAAGGTGTGGCATATTATACTCTCTAGGTAACGGATACTTTTACACTAGGAAAGAGTAAAGATAAACTAGAACACGGTAATAATGTATGGACAAAAACTGAAAATCATCGCCTTTTTGTATGCAGTTAAAGAATCTTTAACTATTGTGTGTTACATTAGTCACACGTGCACTTCTAACCCCATGTATCTTGAAGTGTCAATCTTAAGGATGACATTCTTACAATATTGTAAAAAGAAGAATGAAATCTCAGTGAAGTCTTTAATAAAGCGTCTATAAAAAGGTAAAATTTAAAATTACACTTCAGTCTAGCTGTACTTTTATTTTAAGGCTATTTATATCGGAAATTGTAATGAATGTTTTTACACTCTAACTTTCAATTCCTTGTAATTTTAATAGCTGAATTAGGACCCCCGTATTCGAAGGGGGTGCTTATTCAGGGCCTGGACACGGCCACTGTGCTGATTTAGCACCCCCTTTCGTGACGTCAAAATTACGTCAGTAGCGAGGGGGTGCTATGTCCAGGGGGTGCTAATTCAGGCCCACCCGGCGCAGTACCGTGGGATTGGAAGATATCCTAGTGAGGAATCCTGCCCTGGACATTCACGATATCCTAGTGAGGCCTCCTGCCCTGGACATTCACGATATCCTAGTGAGGACTCCTGCCCTGGACATTCACGATATCCTAGTGAGGACTCCTGCCCTGGACATTCACGATATCCTAGTGAGGACTCCTGCCCTGGACATTCACGATATCCAAGTAAGAACTCCTTCCCTGGACATTCACGATATCCTAGTGAGGATTCCTGCAATGGACATTCACGATATCCTAGTGAGGACTCCTGCCCTGGACATCTACGATATCCTAGTGAGGACTCCTGCCCTGGACCACCAAGTCTGTTTTCTACCAAAACCACATATGTAGCAGGAACAAAGTGATTCCTATCGTAGAAGTGACAACACCAATCTATAAACATTGTTCATGTGCTACTTCAATCCGTTAACATATTTTCCAATTGTTAAGAGTCACATAAACAAATAAATGTTCATTAAATGTGTCTGAACCATAAAATTACTAAGGGTTTTTTTAACAATTTATTATTTATTTGAGGTGTTTTGTACTCTAATTGTTTCAACAGAAAAACCAGTTATAATTTAAATATCATCGGTAGTTTTTAAATAAATACGTTATGATCTTAATTTTATTTTTACAGAAACAATCTTTAAACATCCGTCATCTAAAATATACAACTAGATTTGAGGCGTAATAGTTCAATTTATAGAGGACTTAATAAGCCTTTAGCATCTCAGTCACAACAAATTCTTTTTAAACGATATCCTACTTTGTTAAATAGTTATAGTAAAGTAAATTACACTCATACACAACAATAACTCAGTTACTAAACACTAATGTATAACGGTATACAGCTGTTGTAATTAAATAAGTAATTGTTATATATTAAAAAAAAAACATTACAGGATTAGAGTTTACATGCAACATTTCAGCTCTGTTGAGTAGTGGAAAGAGGTTAAATATAAGCAATGTATTTTTGCGTCATGACGATACAAACACAGAGATAGTTTGCATACTAGTAGTGGGCATTGAATAGACATTCATACGAAATTGTAACGCTATTATGTTTAAGACTAAAAATGCTTATATGTCATTATTCATTCATCGCTACCATCTTGAACGATACATGTATAATTATATTTACGAAAACACTCTACACACCGCTTGTTTTAGTATCTTTGAGTGCCTTAGAGTCTCCAAATAAAACTATAATAACATTTAAAACCAATGTCGCCTAAAACGCTACAGGCCGAAGCTACCTTCGATAGACCACTAGTCGATCGTGTTCACAGGGCCTGAGTCGTAGTTTTCACAAGTGTACTCTGAACGATTGGCATTCGCATCAGTTCATTAGGTTTTGAAAGCTAACCGGATGGATTGGAATATGTCTCCATTATATTACCTTTTTACAAGTGACATTAAAACTAACTTAGTTTAAAATGATAACCAAATTAAAATTAGTAAACTGTTTATAAAGGTGAAAATTGATAATTACTACAAGAGTATAAAATTGTGTTAAACCTGGCATAAAAGGCGTTCCATACTTTAAAACGTGTAATGTATTCGAAAAGATCATTGAAAGTGTAGGCCAAAAGTTAGGACTACATTTCCGGCCAGCCTCCAGTATAACCCTAGCAAAACCCTTGCACGCCGACGGACGCATCGTTCAGCAACCTCTTCCGGGGAAGTCTCTCACTAAGGTACTGCGGCTTCTTTAGGGACAAGACTTTGTGGAAATGCAGCACGTCAGCATACTGAAGAAGCTTATATAGGAAGAAGGTGGGCAGCCTCACGATAAAGGGACACTTGGTCAAAACGTGAGAGGAGTAAATGAACCTTGCTGCAGTGTTTTGCAACTTTAGAATCCTTACCGTGTCCTCCCTTGAGAGGCTACTCCCATATGTTGGATAACAGTAATAAAATACTGAAAAATAACTGGAAAAAGAGATCGCTGAATCACCAGAGTCTGGGCATCAAGCATCACCATCACCTCACGTGGCCGAGAGACTGTATCTCTTGTTGTGGAGCTATATGTAAAACTGAACACTTGCTGATTTTCAACTTGAGGCCGTTGCTGAGGGACCAATGATCTTGTTCTGATCAGAAGTTATATTAGCGATTACAAGTTTCATATTTTAAATTGTATATAAAATATGATACTGATAACTGATAACATTTAGATGGACTGTGCAATTTTGCAATTTTTTACACGTATGTATAGATGAGATGTAAACGTCGCTTAGGAAGGGGTGCAAATCTTCTTCCTTTGACGAAGATCACACGTGAATCAAATCTTCCTATAAAGTGTTACCGTACAGACGAACAGACGGATGGATTGTCGTCCTGACAGACCTATAACAACACAATTTCAATAAGACCTTGTTGGGTTCTTGATAATGTTTATATTTTTGGAGGATATCTACTCCTTGATTACAAACTTCTGCAATTACAATCAAGAATACAATATTGAAACAACAAATAATATATTCTCGCGATACATTTAAAAATAAAAATTATTATTGGAGGCTTCCAATTTGTGCTGTAAGGCGCTGAAATACTCTGGGAAAAGCAAAATGTTGTGAGCGTTCGAATTTAATGAAACACTTTGTTAAGAACTAATGCGGCAAATCAAATTAAAGCCAGTGTTGTTTGTTGCCAGAAAATGCTCCAGTATTTCCAACGTGTGACCAGTTACATTTTTAATTACTTCTAAAAAGTTTACTGCTCTTACGGGATGTACTTTTGTATATTTCCATTTAGTTAGATTATGTTCAAGATTATGTATCCTATCATTAGGTTTTTTTCATAGTTTTTTAAATCCTTACCAAGAGGTATTATTATTAATTTCTAGCTATTAACTCCATTGAAATAATAAATCGATGTGAACAGCCAATCGAACCACATAGCAAGACTCAAAGATACAATTATCAGTACGAATTATATAGGGTTAAACTGTATACTGCCTAACAATAACATTATCATCGTCTCCATGAAAACCAAACAAGATTTTAACATTTAGTTGGAGTAGCTGATTGTAACGTAAATTTTTAATTGGAATTCTATCAAAGAGAGGATACAGCTAGTGCAGTTTAATCAGTCGTTAACTACAATATAGATTTCTCGACGCTTCTTTAAACTTGGGACTCTGAACAAAGGTACTTCAGGTTCAAGCTAATGTATTTAAACTAGTAAATCAAATTCATATACTTGTTGCCTCAGTCTTAGCTATAGTTATGTATGGTAGAAATACTGTATAACAGAGTAGGGAGCAGAGTAGGGAGCGTATTGTTCTGTGTATTGCAAATTACTTTATCAATCCACGTAAACAAGTACTGTGGATAGTTCATAATAACAAGTGAATTATGCTGTGATCATCTTAGCATTACTTCTTACTTATTTAAATTTACTTTAGAATACAAAAATACAAATGTTAATAACTAACATATAAACTTTTATCTATCTGGAGTGCGTAAAAAGCATAGCAAATACGATTATCAGTTTTGGAAATAGTAAAACTCGGTGTATACTATATTAGAAAGTTACGAAGTCTAAAAGTGTTGACACATGAAATTGATGAATACAACTATTATATAATATTTCCATTAAATAAAATTACAAATTAAATTTTGAATTAGTCAAGGTATATCTTTATCAAAAAATTGTAAATGACAATGACAAATTATCAAAATTTGTCAATGATCCATCTCATTATGGATTAAACTAGAACGAGGTTCTTATCTAGCTGTGGAAGGGTCTGAACATGTTCTCACTTCAACTCACTCCCCCCCCTCCCAGCGATTATCAGCTTACAGTACTAATACTCTTACAGTAGTGCAAAATCAATAAAACTTTATTTTATTTCTTTCATCTACGACCAAACGTCACACTCGGTAACCACGAAAATTTACAGCTGGTATCAACTTACATACGAAATTTGCTAAAAGTACGCATATGAGTTTAATTAAAGGATAAATATACACTAAAACGTAGAATGAGCAGAGGTCTGTGAGCTAGAAAAATCTACACTAATTGTAAATTTGTAATTCATTGAAATATTTCTGTAAATTTAATGGTTTTGCAAATCTTGTGATTAACATCATAAGAAATTTTAGATTTTTGTGTTTTATTTTTTTATTGTTATAGAGTGATTCAATTGCAGGTCATCCCACTCACACTAATACACAGACGACACATACACTACTATAGGTAACGTACGTTTTTGTTTACGTTCAACACACTAGTACGCTTATTTGAATTTGGTTTACATAATCATATTTGGTATTATGATGGAAATCGTCTTTTAAATTTATAAACTCGTTTCATCATTATTTACTTTGTGGTGTACAAACGTGAACTGTGTTAGAACATTTATAGGACATTTTGTTGACCAGACAGCGTGTTGTAAAGTTAACCTCTCTCTCTTACCATTTTAACTAACTTATTCTCCATTTACTTGTTGTTTCATGTTGATGTCGGTAATAATTAGTTAATTTTTGTTCATTGTTGCTCAAATGTAATTTTATGTTGGGGCTGTTATATTTATTTATTTATTTGTTATCTGTGTCAGTGTTTAAGTTATTTCAGACTATCAGGCTCGATCCAAAGAAACTAAGTAAGGTTAGTAGGGTGGACCCGTCATAACGGATCCAGCCACCATGGCCACGCCAGAGTATGTTCTAGAAACCGAAAAAAAGCGGTTTTGAGTATTATGGAGACAGAATTTCCTCTGAACGAGCTACACCATAATGAGAAATTAGAATTAAATGCTAGTCATAAGAGAAAGTTTACTGAAACAGAAAGTCAGAATCAAGGAGTAAAAAATGATCAAATGAATCCCGCCAAGTTACCCAAAAAATCATTCATACAAAGATGGTATAATGCAGACTCAGCTGGGCCATATGAGGTTGTTGTAAGTTCTGTAAATAAAACAAGGGTTAATCCTTTTGCTGTTGGTAAACTCCTCTGTAAGTATGAAGGTAAGATAGACCATATTATTAGAAAGGGTAAGAATGTCTCCATCTTTTGTAAAAACCATGAGGCAGCAAACTCTCTCGTAAGTGAGAATCCTTCTAACCTTGTTAACTACCATGTGTTTATCCCTAGTTATAGGGTACAGGTAACCGGAGTAGTTTTTGTTGAACCAGATGTACTCCCAAATGAGCTAGTAACGCGGGCCCTAAGCCCAATCCCTATATTAGAGGCTTACCGTATCACTAAAAAGGGGAAGGATGGAGTGTATAATACTCACTTTATGAAAGTAATATTTGAAGGTACTGAGCTTCCAAATAAAATCAAACTAGATTATGTAATGATGTCTGTTGAAAAATACACACAACCTGTAAGACAGTGTTACAGATGTTATTCATTTAATCATGTTGCAAGCGCACCATGTAAGAACACCAACCTATGTGGCAACTGTGGTGAACCCGCCCATGGCGAATCTAATGGTGAGCACTGCCAGAAAGCTGCCAAATGTGTCAATTGTAAAGGGGAACACCCCAGCTTTTCCAAGTCATGTCCAGAGTTTAAGAAACAAGTAGCTATTAGGGTCAGAATGTCAGAATATAATGTAGATTTCTTCACTGCCTCTCAAGCAATTAATACAAAGAGCCACACACCAGGCACACAAGTTAAACCTCACAAATCTTTCTCATCAGTGGTCAGTCATAACGTCACAAGTCATAAAGACTTCCCTCAACTTAACTCTATTAGGCCTATTCAAAAACCGATTCTCGCAGATAATTACTATAACACTTTAATTGGCAGCGAAGATGAGGGTGAGATAACGGAAGAAAGTGGATGGCAACATCTCACTAGAAAGCCAAAGGACAGACGAGCACCTTTTAACAACAAGAACACAACTGTGTCTAGAAACAGAAATTTAAAACCCTCATCAAATGTCCCTGCCAAAGGAAAAATTGCTGAAGGTTATAGGCCTAGTCCTAAGCAAAGTAGGTCAGGTGAGCTTACTGAGGATGAAAGAGCCCACCTCAAAAAATCGATGGAGGAATTCCAGGCAAAATTATATTTTGAAAAGCTAATGATAAATGCAGCTGCCGATAATGCTGGCAACCCGATGCAAGCTGTCAATATAGTTCTAGAAAATATTAAACAGATTCTCGTAGGCTTGTCAGTGGGTATTGACATCGTCAGTAATGACAAACAATCCACCTCTTAGGATTATACAATGGAATATTCAGTCTCTTAAGTCAAAACGGGCTGAATTAGAACATTTTGTTACAATTAATAACATAAAACTCATTGTGCTCCAGGAGACTTGGTTATATCCAGAAGAAAATTTTACCTTTAAAAACTTCAGCACGGTAAGGAATGACAGATATGATGGGTATGGTGGTACAGCAATCCTAGTACACAAATCTCTAGAATGGAAAGTGGTACCAGTTCCAGGCCTGGAAAACTATCCAATCCAGTTTACAGGTATTGAAATATTAAACTTAGAAAAATCCTTATTTATATACAACTGCTATTGCGCTCCAAACAAATTAGATCAAACTCTATGGAAAAAATTATTTCTTTTGCAAAAAGAATTCTCAATCTTATGTGGGGACTTTAACGCTAAACACCCCTACTGGTCCAGTGATGGGCGGAAGGATTATAGAGGAATTCAAATTTTCAATACTTACTATGATTCACATTATATTCTCCTCAATGATAAATCCAGTACCACAGTAGGATCCCCTGGTAGGAGACCCTCTACCATTGATCTTACCTTTGCAACATTTCAACTGAAACAGAGGATCCTTTCTTGGAAAGTGATGAAGGACTCGATGGGTAGTGACCACTACCCTATTGTTATAGATATGAATGTTCAAAACCAAAATAATCCCACACCATTTTTAGACCAGGCAAGTTTCCAGGATAGAAACTTCAAAAAAGCAGACTGGTGTGCATTCTCCAATACTGCCGAGAAAGCCTCTGTACAAATTCTAACTGTCAAGGCCAAAGGTGACATAGAATATGAGGATTTTATGAAAGTTCTGAAAGAATCAATTATAAATGCAGTGCCAAAATATCACAATGGCCCAAAAGGTATTGGTTTTAACTCAAAATCCTGGTGGACACCAGAGTGTTCCAGGGCAGTTGCCATCAGAAGAAGGTATTTTAGCCAATTTACGAAGGAGATGACACCTATTAACTATAGCCACTACAAAAAAGCTCATTATGAAGCAAAACAAATCATAGTCAAAGCTAAACAATCTGCATGGCATTCACTATGCGAAATATTAAATTATAATAATAACTCTCAAATATGGCAAATGATAAATGGACTAAACCAAGGAAAGAATGCTTCAAATAGTTTCGAAAAGTATTTAGCAAATGACAAGGACCTAAGCTATAAATTCATGAAAACTATCTCCCCAGATTATGTTCCAGAAAAATCAGAAATTGACCTCCCCATCTTCATGAAAAATAGTAATAATCACCAACTTGAGGGTGAATTCAAAGAAATCAAACTGGAACATGACATCAAATCTAGGTCCAAGTCCACCGCCCCTGGATTGGATGGTATTAACTATTTAATCTTAAGAATGTTGCCCCCTTCAGCCAAAACCCTTCTGCTAATTGTCTTTAACAACATTTGGCAGGGAAAGAGCATCCCGGAATACCTGAAAAACATAAAGGTAATAGGTATATTAAAACCAACAAAAGATAGGACATCTGAAAACTCATATAGGCCTATCTCATTATTATCCTGTATTATGAAAATATTCAATTTAATGATTAAATACCGCCTAGAATGGTTTACCACTAAGAACAAACTTATTCCTGACAACCAATTTGGTTTCAAAAAGAAGAGTGGAAGCAATGACTTCCTGCTGACCCTGATAACCGAAGCTCAGGTAAGCCTTACAAACGATAGAACTGCAGTTGTTGCATCCCTGGACTTAAGTAGCGCCTATGACTCAGTCTCCATACCAACACTTGCAAGTAAGTTATATGTTTTAGGAATCCCAGACAAATTTATAATGCACATTTTTAAATGGTTTAGTTGTAGAAGGTTGACCTTCATCAGCAATCAGGGTACCTTCATCAGAACTGCATATAGAGGCCTTCCCCAGGGGTGTGTGCTCAGTCCAATATTATTTTCACTGTATACTGCAGACATCGGTAGGTATATGCCAAGACAGGTACAACCTCTACTGTACGCAGATGACATAACCCTAATCTATAGTCATAAAGAGCTAGACATTAGTGCAGCTGGGATCCAAGAAGCCTTGTCCAGCCTTGAACAATACCTGTTAAAGGTATCACTTAATATAAATCCAAGAAAGTGTAAAATTATCGTAATAAGTAGAAGGAAAGAAATCATAAATCCCACATTGACTGTTGACAATCAAGTCATTCCTGTAGTCAATAGCCGTAAGATCTTAGGTATTATAATCGATAATAAATTAAAATTTAAGGAGCACATCCAATCACTGGTAAGCAAATCCCTAAAAGACCTTGACATCCTGAGGTCACTGGCTTGTGGGAGGCTAGGTGTCCACCCGCAGCTTCTAACAAAGGTATATAAAAGTGTAATTAGATCTAAGCTGGAGTATGGTTGCTTTATTTTTGGTCATGCCCCAAAAGTCAACCTTAAAAGCCTACAAATAGTCCAAAACCATGCTTTAAGATGCATTCTCGGAGCTATGAAATCTTCCCCAACTAATACTCTGCATGCAGAGGCAGCATTACCTCCCTTACATATAAGGAGAGAATTCTTAACAGAGAAAATATTGTTTAAAACACTAAGTAATCCACAACACCCATGCTATGTGAATATAAGATATTTACATGCAGTAGCTTATCATCATAAGTACTGGGTCAAAAAAACCAAACCTCTATACATGGAACTGGTGAACACAGTAGATAATCTGGCGAATCTAAACAATATTGCAGTAAGTGATTCAAATCTTTTGGAATTCGTTGATAGCCCCCTACTGCTTAAGAACTTAAAAATATCATTTGAACTACAGATTGATGACACAGTTGGGAAAAAATCATTACTCCCACCAGAAGCCATTAAAGCATTATTTCTAGAATTAATGAGAAAGAAATATGAAAACTATCTAAGAATTTACACTGATGGCTCACGAAGCAAGGATGGCACAGGCTCTGCCGTGTATATACAGGACTTAAAAATAGAATACAAATATAAACTTCCAAACCAGGCATCCAGCTATTCCGCAGAACTGTATGCCATAAAGAAAGCTGTTGAAATAGCAAACGAACAAAATTATGATAACATTGTAGTATGTTCTGACTCAAAAGCTGCTATACTAGCCATAAAGGCAGCAAGTTCAGCAGATTATGAAGAAAATCTGGCATCAGCCATTACAATCTGCATGATGAGAGGTAATAAATACTTCACTTTTCAATGGGTACCAAGTCATGTGGTGATAGGTCCCAATGAACATGTAGATAGGCTGGCAAAAGAGGCAACCCAAGCAGGTGAAGAAACAACAGATTTTAAAGTGTCATTGGAAGATTTTGTTGGCACAATTAAACAATCACTACTTGCCCCTGATAGCCCCTCCCCATGGTATAATAATTACAAACTGAGTAGAAATAAAATAGTAACGATAAATAGACTAAGAAGTGGACATGCTTGGGTTAATGAAACCATATTTAAGATAAATTGTTATTTCACTCCGTTATGCCTCAAATGCAATGCAGGTTCCATAGAAAGTCTTCAACATTTAATCTTTGATTGTGTGCAATATAACGACTTCAGACATGAGTTGCTCACTAAACTGAAAGCGAAGAAAATAGATCCACCTTATATATTGAAAGATCTTTTAACAAGCTTTGATATGGAAATAATACTGGCATTTGTAAGTTTTCTTAAATCTATAAATAAGGTAATATAACAAAAATAAAAACACAAACTAACATAACTTAAGTCTTGAAAGTGACGTTACATACAAGAATGTTTATCGAGGTTCCATGCACAAAGTAAGCAGAACCTGCTGAAACTCAGCAAACAAGAAGAAAGAAGAAGAAGAAGGTAACGCATTGCTTTATTTTAAAATCGATTTGGCTACAATAGCTCTTTCAGAATGGCACGCTAATACTATTTGGTTAAGGATATGTTTACATGAGAATAGTTTATAATCTTAATGTAATTACAATTACTCATGGCAATTATTGACTAATGAGTTGTATTAATTGTATATTTTCATATTAATAGTTCATCGCCTTAGATAGATATGACGTTTAGTATTGTATTGCTTTAAACAAATCTGGTAACTTTGCCACAATATAATATTACGACGTGTAATTTAATAGTAAAATTACAGTGTTCCCAGTTGCAAATAAATGTTATGAAATATACTAAGAAGTGTAGATCTCTAAAACAAGCATGTAATCCATGACCTTGTTTGGATTATCATCATATCTAAGTATTATAAAGGGTCGATAAATCTCATAACTGCGTGTAAAGAATATATCTTTTATAATTCTGACACTTTCTTGTTGCTTTTGATCAGCACCGTCAAATATTTTATCAAGGTCAGTATTATTTACGGAGATACCTACTAAAGGTCTGACAAAATATATGGTGTACATAAAAATACTAATTATTCGAAAATACTAACTTGCTAAACCTCTGATATCTCGTGTAAGTAAGTATGTTGTTTCACAATTATTTCTTACAATTGCAATTTTTAAGCACTTTCCATTCCTCTTGATGTAGATCAAATAGATGCATATCGAATTGAGGTGCATATCAACCAGTGGAATTTTGCTGAGCGTTATCGCAACTTAAGATAATCTTATGGGTAACTTAAAAGGTACCCTAATGGAAACGAGAAATTTAAGAATAAATCATTTGTAAATAAACATCCCTCAGTTTGGTTACCTTATTTTAATGGTTATAAACGCAGCGTTAAGCCCACTTTCCTGAATCATAGCAACGGATAAATGTTCTAGAATTAAACATGGGTTTTTTATCGATGTTTGGAGATGCCTAAAGGCTTTTAGAAATGATTATTAGAAATAAATTGTAACTATGTTATATATTAATTATTATGACTATATCATAAATTCATAAAATGAGGTTTGATCAGAAAAGATATTTTACCGCAAATGTGATATAAATGTAATATATAAATCACTATCATGGGTTTACCAGTAGAAGAAACAAAACTAAATGTGACTGTTAAGTAATAATAGTTAAACTGACAACGTGATTTGGTAACAGTTCAAATACGCATTACAGGGAACCAATACGAATGTATTTAATTAACCCAAGTTTTAGTAGCGGCGCGACTCGGTCTGTATTTAACAAAACTACATACAAACTCATATAAAAAGTAAAAAAGTTCCAAAATAATAAATGTTTTGCCCAATTCAAACCTGAAACCTTGCAACGTCCTCTCTTAATAAAATACCATAATAACAAGTCTATTATGCACACAAGCTTATCACTATAAATGAATAACCAAATATTTACAATTTATTAACGCCTGTTATGAGTTTGCTAATAAACGGAACTAAAAACTTGTAATATAGGATTTGTAAAAATAATAAAAAATACTAAAGGTTAATTTGTGTTTGTCAGCTCATGATGCTTTTTAAATCATGCTATTATAATCGTAATAATCAAAATTAAATATACATAACAAGGACTACGGTCGAGGAAGAAAATAATATATTTTGATTTACCATTCGGAGTGGTGATGAGCTGTACCTTTAGGTTCTTTCTTCGGAGACTCAGATATTAATGTTTTGTGAGAAATCCAGATTTTTATTGACGAGTAGGTTAACTTGCACTAACTGTTGAACCTCTCACCAGGAGACAGCAATGCACACATAAGTCCACGTTATACCAAGCCACTAAGACCAAGGTCAAAAAATTAAAAATTTGATTTCATGAAGACGACTGTATGACGACGTATGATTTGGTATAAAACAGTGTTTCACCCTAGATCAATCAGACCGAGTTATGTCTCTGAAATAGTTTACTGCGATATATTTATACACCGTTACTTTTTTAATGGAAATAATACATTAATACGTTAGAAACCCGTTATAATTAAGAAGAAAATTAATGTAAACATAACAAATCACATTTAATAAAGCCAGCTGGTGTGTTTGAATTAACTGTCTGTGGCACAGCAGACAAAATATGTAAATGGTATTGATGATACATTTTATATCCAGCAACGCTTTGTAATTATTACCAACATTTCCTCCAATACATTATAATCTAAAAGGATATGTCATTATCATAATTTGATGAGCTAGCATCTTTTTTTTCTTATAATTATAATCTTCTGCAGTTTCATCAGGGTAGGACGTGCTGGTATTTTATCGATCCATTTTAACGTAAAACTAACTTTTTTCTTAACCATTTTCAGAATACCTTGCCATTGGTTGTCTTTTTCTTTTTAGAAAATGTCGAAAATATGCCTTGTCCTTTCAATTTCAAATAATTAGACATTTAATACATATATTAAATGAAATAAAACTTACACTTAATTTGTGTATATTGTATCAGTAGCTTTAAAACCGATGTAGACAATTACGGTTACTTGTGATTAGCCCAGTATTGTTGCTTGTGAATTTTCCTAAAATTTCGCAAACTTACATTTTCCACTTTCGTGTTTTTACATGGACCTTATCCATTTCTTTTATTGTTGGTTTATATATGCAAGGTACGAGGACGCTGCACCACGTGTTGCGTAATAGGCTACGCTAAAGTGTCATGCTAAATATTAATCATATAGCGCATTTCATTATCGTCATGTTGTCATACAGATAAATCATACAGAACAGAAAACTTAACATCCTCTCAGTAGGCATAAACGAAATTGTTTCAGCCCACTAAGTGCTTAAATAACGCTGAACCAAATTCTACAGTTGAACATGCACAATCATAGAACTTAATGTTGTCTATGTAGACATGAAGTATCCTGAAAATTTTAAAGGCTGAAGATGATATTTATTGATATCTTGCTAAATGATACATTCATATTTTTGTTCCTTGGGTGAGGTTAAAAACCTGTGTTTTAATAATTAGTTCTAGTGAGGTAGGCAGAGTACTACAACGCAAGAGTGCGCTGAAATGATGCGTTGTTAATTTTTACGATACTATTATTTTATTTTTACTTTCTTACTACTTTAGATTTGTTTCGTGAAATCAATACTCTTACCCATTCCAGGCTTTTTAGTGAAAATTTCACTTATAAGTGTATTGGGAATTGTAATAAAGAATGGTTTTCAAATGTGAAGCAAATAGAGAAGCAGTCAACAAATAACGATAATATACATTTAATTGTATGCTGAAGAAAAATGATGCAACAAAACGTTTAGATTTTAAAACACGGTATCTATGTTATAAAAATATTTCAATAAAAATAAGTTCTTCATAAATGATATACTTAGAGAATCTTGATGAGATATAATGTGACCAAATATTGTATTATTAAAAGTTGATGAATAAAACACAATAAAAATATTTATCTCGTGTTTTATATGAGTAATATTACTAAAATTTAAACATTATGTGTTATATAAAGAAACATTTATTTAAGTTTTGGTTACACTACATCAAAATAACTTTAAGCAATTGTACATGTTAGAAATTGAGTATTACAAATTTATTATTATTATTAGAAAAACAACAAGGGTGTCTTATTGAGGGATAGTGCAGGTCCTGTCCATCACTTTTGTTAGTACTCTCTATTTGTCCAGTACAAACCATTCTATTAAATCTGTTTAGTTAAGATCAAACATCTTTATGGGTCTAGCCTTAGCATAAAAATGGGAGGGATAGAACAAAAATTAAAAACAATTCTGTCTCTACAAATATGTGATACAAGAATGCACATTAACTGGCATAGTGGGTTACTTGTACTTGCAGTGCTGCCACTAAAAGTGTGTCATGTAATGTTGACAGATACTTGATCATGAGATGGATGATGTGACATGCTAGCTATGATTGACATCACTAGCTTAATTGTTGATCCTATTTTCATCAGGAGAATTTACGGTGGGTTGGCGTATGATAGTGTCATGATGTTGTAGCTGTGTAGGATTGTGTGTTGAGAGAGAGCGTCTTTTGATGGTAGTAAATGTAGGGACAGGAAAAGGGGGAGATAGCGCGAGAAAGAGAGAGAGAGAGATAGATTTTGTTTATGTGTGGCGTGAGTCTATAAGTGTGTGAGTTTCCAAGCCTCCTAATAAACTGTTTTCGATGCAATATTTTTCATAAATTAAGATGAAATTTGTATTATTTATTAATCATTCATCATCACTATCAATTTGCCATTGTTATCTCGTAGTTATATTATTCTCTAACACTTGATTTGTTGTAGCTGTGATGTATTTGTTTTTTTCTTTTTTTATTATATTATGAGTGTATATATGTTACATTAATACATATTTATATTGCAAATTTCCTGTTCTCAATATGTTATATTTTTCATACAAAAATTATACACTACTTATATTTTTAATTAGGCTGCGCATTGAAGATCATATCCTGTTTTTGTATATATGTGTGATCTTTATTTCAATGAGGATATAAATATTCTTTCATTTATTAATTATCTTCTTGTAAAGATCTAGATGTGCTCTCTTCCTGAGAATTTATATAACTGTAACTTAACCCTTACGATTGGTCTATTTCTTACCAAACAATAATGATTCCTCGTTACCATGAAAACACAATTTTAAAACCTTATACCTTTGAAAATTTGTTTAGAACAGTGGCATCGTAAGAAATTTTGCTTCAAGTTGATACGGACAAAAATAGCAGAGTTAACATTCAGTCTCCTTCAGGCCTATGACCCGAACACCACGGCTGAACCTCTGTCGTTTTTACTGGAATATTCTTCAAATGGATAAGTCAAAACAACACAATTTTCACTGAATACAATTTACGTAGATTTTATCTTGTATGTATGGCTGTATATGTAGTCTGAATATTGGTTTTAAACAATTAATCCTTGAGTTTAGTTTGTAGCAACTCATGACTGACTTATAGTTCGAGGACTTTAGCTGCCCTCGTGACCTTGAGTGTGTGGTGATAAGGGGGGGGGGGTGGCGGGATACCATTATGCGCTGCGTCCCGAAAACATTTCCTGTGACTCATGGGTAAAATCCCTCCTTTCAGGAATTTTATTGACAGATATAACTCATTATACTCGCTAAAATCAGTCTGTTTAGTGACAGTGCTGATTGGGGTGGAATTAAATAATAAGAGAAAACCAAATAATAGGAATAATAGGGCTTATCCTTGTTTTTCTGTTGGTATAGTGTCGTTTAACGTGTTTTTGAAAATAACGTATTTGTCAATACTAACCTGCAAATCGAAATCGTGAGTTTAAAGTCGTTAAAGAGATTTTTGCTCCTTCATCTCAGCGGCTAGCACGTAAACGCAACCCGCCACACAGATAGCGTTTATTTGTTGAAAGGGTAGTATCTGAGCCCTACGAGCACAGCTAAATTCCTTCAACTGTATTTACCAGTATAACAGCAGAAGTACTATAACCTACTTATTTTACTTTATATTTTGCTATATGTAATTACTGTATGGGCACCAGCCACTACGTAACATACATGTCCATTATTATTACTACCGCTGAGCCAGCAAATTTGATTAAATATTTGCAAAAATTAAAAACCGTATCACTCTACATGAAGTTATACACGCGAGTAATTTGCAATGTTCACAATTAACTTTTACGTGTATTTCCTCAGACGTACTTAAATTTGGCTTTTTATACTGAACGAAATTGTTTATAGTATCATGGACACACGCAAAGGAAAGAAAAAACGTTGCGAGTTTACAAATGTAATAATAAATGTATTTAACTGTTAAATTGGCGCCACCATTGCATGTTGCCAGAATATGTTATAAAATGTCTTCCTTATGCTATTTACTTTGAAAAGTATTTCTTCACTTCATTTTTATTTAAGTGGTGTACTTTCAGTATTCCTAATAGTTACTGATCAAATACTCAACCAGGTTCTTGAATTTTTTTCAAAGTTTATCTAAAAAAAAATTATAAGTTGTAGTGGTGGTCGACATTGAAAAATATCAATATGGTTAAAAATATTAAATAATTATTTTTTTCTGAAATTAGATTTCTTACGCTTTACACACCGAAGATGATCATCATATAAGTAAATATAATTTTAATTATATTTAGACATTTTAACCAACGATTTTGTCTCCCTTTTAATATTCTGACAGTAATTAAAATATTACCTAAACGTCAGTATGAAGAGCCCGGAAAAAGTGTGAGAACGTTGTAACTGTATTATCTCATTCAGCTAGACAATGTGATAGCAGTACTAGATGTTTATATTAAAAAGCATTACTGTTTGTGTTGGATTAAATCTAAATATACAAAATTTACAAGCATTAACATTATCTCATGCCACTTGCCAGAAGCGGGGATGTTTGGTCAACCTAAGAGTGTCATCGGGCATTCACTAGGTGATCATATTGGAACAGAAGTTTAGACATCAATAATGAGTTTTGGCTAGTTCAGCAATCATTAAACTCTACATAAAGGGTAGTGTGAGTCAGAAATATGTATTCAACATCACCAAACCCCAGGAGGAATGCATGTGTTATTCGCTGCAAAGCGCTCACAGATTTTCCTCAACCTTCTCCTAGCAGCAGATATTTGGGATAAATGTACATTTTCTCCAGTATCCCTAAGAAAACGGTGTTTATAAATCTGTCCTTGATAAAAAAACGTCGGAATTACATTAGTGCGAGATCATTTCCCTCTGATCCCCGGCTTTTTCCCTAGGCTTTGATGGCGTACTGACGAGGTTTGGTACATTTACCGGTTTAGTTTCCAAATTTCCTGTAATATCAGCACATTTAATTTCATTTTCCACTGCTGGGACTCAAATAAATATTCAATTACGATTTGGTCTTCGTA
The DNA here is from genome assembly GCF_021130785.1 of Homalodisca vitripennis. Classification (NCBI taxonomy): domain Eukaryota; kingdom Metazoa; phylum Arthropoda; class Insecta; order Hemiptera; family Cicadellidae; genus Homalodisca; species Homalodisca vitripennis. Next base: position 123,407,460 of record NC_060211.1, on the reverse strand, counting down.
TCGTCCCCTTTGACGTCACCAGGACGTTGGTAATGGTCGTACCCTCCGCTACCTGTGGTCGTGGCTAACTTCCAACACAGTATCAGTGAGAACAGGATGGAAATTATTAACAGAGGATATTATTAAGAATATTTAATAAAAGGAATGCTTCCATGAGGTTCATACATCTAGGAATTCCATTGATAAAAAGTTTCTACAAAAACGAAATTCAAAATGGTTTCAATATCAACTCCCTTGTAATCGTTGTAAACTTGTCCGTTGTTGTCCAATATTTAGCGCAGGTCTTATCGTTTTAATCTTATTCGTATCATTTATATGGAATTCTTATCATTTCATATTCTAATATTAATTTAAAAGTATCTATAATAATACTGATACATCTCTCAAGTCAGCACATTGTGCACTTGAAAGATTGGGTGGAATTGGATCGAAATTCTATGTGAAACGTAACAACATTTTATATGGGGTAAGCAATATATATTAATATTACTTAAATCGCAAACGAGAATAGAATAAATTGACTTTAAATATTAAACGCTTTGTTACATAAAATACTATTTTCTTGTTTAAATGTACTCGGACTTCAATAATAATTAAAAATAATATAATCTGAAACGTTAAACAATATAACCAAGTAATTATTCTGTAAAGTTCACCACGTCTCAGTGAGAAATTACGGATCTACATTATTCTCTTGTTGAGAAAGTGCATATTGTCTGCGATAGATTGCAGCACACGTGACGTAACCTACATATCTCAACTGTCACTCAACGGCAAAGACATACCGTGGAAGACTTCAGTCAAGTACCTGGGGGTACTTCACACCCCACGTCAAGAGGATCTGTGGCCAAGCAAGGAAGGGCTTCGGCAGCATCGGCCCCCTGCTCAACTCCACGAAGCTACCGACAAGGACGAAGGTCCTGCTCTACACGGCTCTGATACGACCAGTGCTCACATATGCGGCCCCAGCATGGTACCACCTCACCTGCAAGACCGCAAGGAGGCAGTTGCTCGCTGTCCAGAGCGTGTGTCTGCGGCGGGCCACTGGGTCGCCCTGGTTTGTGAGGAACACCGTAGTCAGGGCTTCGTCCAACGTCCCTACCATCAGGAGCTTCGTAGAAGGCCTGACATCGAGCCTTGAGGAAGCTGCAGAGTCCTCACCGTGGGATCTCATCCGTGAGCTTCGCGCCCAGGAGGTCCCCCAACTGCGTCATCCCATGGATGACTGATGACATTGATTACAACTTCGACTGCACCACGACACTTCACCCCACTGACAGGTAGCGAAAGCTACTAGGGCTTTGACCCTCGAGACACAAGGCAAAAGCCTAACCGGCAGAGGCCTTGAAAGATGTGTGGGATCCACCCCCCCACAGTCATAGCGACTTGACTTGATATCTCAACTAACCAACCTAATAGGGAAGAGGTTTCTCGTTGTGTCTTCATTGACGTCATCAATGTATTTCCTCAGTTGGTTCTCCATAAACACCTCCAGGGTGTTGGTAAAGGTAGTACCTGTGTATCCGCTACCTGTGGTCGTGGGCTTACTTCCAACACAACATCAGTGAGAAAAGGACGGAAATTATTAACGGAGAATATTATTATGAATATTTAATAAAAAGAAAGATCCCATAGAGTTAGTAAATCTATGAATTCCATTATTAGAAATTTTCTATAGAAACTAAGTAATAACGGTTTCAATATTTAGTAATTTTAACCCTTGTGAATCTAATTTTTATGAAAAGGTAAGTCCTATGTTTAGCATTGGTCTTAACGTTTTACATGTGGTGAACGTGGAAGTTTTATCCTATCAGATCCTAATAATGTTAATTTAAACTTATCTTTAATAATATTGAAACATCTTTCAAGTCGGCACAAGGTGCACTTGAAAGATTGGGTGTAATTGGGTGTGTAATTGAAATTCAAATTGAAAAAAATATGGGGTAACCTCTATATTTATATTACATAAATTTCAACCGAGAATAGAATATATTTCCTTTTAATATCAACCGGTGTATCAAATAAAATATTCTTTTCTTGTCCTAGTCTATTAGGACTTGAATATTAATTAAAAATTATGCAGTCTGAAAACATTTAACGCTTTTATCAAGTATTTATACTGTAAAGATCAACAAGTTTAGTGAGAATTTATGGATCTATATTATCCTCTTGTCAAGGAAGTGCATATTATATGCGGCAGCACACGTGACGAACCTACATATCTCTATTAACCAACCTAACAAGGGAGGGAAGTATTACATGGTAGAAGGGTGACGACCTGCCCACGGACTGATAATAGTATCATGCAATGCTCTAACCTGGGTGCGTATAACAGTGTCACTGCAGCCATTGCTGTTGGTTCTAGTAACAGTGATGAATGCACGGCTACTGCTTTAAGCACAGGCAGTCCCAATCCCTGCCAATGTTGGTCATTAGATGTTGTTAAAGTAACGTTTTAATAGATCTCATATACATTTCCTTCCTTACATATTTGTAGTCTGTAAATTTTTACCTGACGGTGATTTGACATTAATTTCTGAGTCTGACGATTGGTTGTTTTTAATGTAACGTTGTTATGGTTTTATAATCTTTATTATGCGTATCTTTCAGGCTTGGTCTTCTCATTCTTACTTTTTCTTTGTATTCACAGTAATTTCCTTTAAAATTGATGAGCATAAACAATGTCAACTTACAAAAGATAAAAGATGCAACTGAACAAAGCAAAATCAAATCCAAACATCAGTTTTTCACAAAATAGTTTTTTAACTACCAAAGTAACATCTAAATGTTCTGAACAAAGGGTTTCTACCTACGTGACTGGACTTACATAAAAATAAACGTGTTATGGATTATTTGTTGCAGTATTGTTTTTAAATGTAACAGATTATTTTACTTTTTTGGAATTTTCCCAATTGATAGTTTTGTTATGTAGGGTTTATGTACCTCAAAAGGGTACGAAATAATTTTCACTTAACATTTATGCTTAGTTTTCCTATAAAGATTCGTAGTCACAAGATCCAGTGGGCTCTACACACGTTATATGACGCATTACTTCAGAGACGATAAAACACTTTAAATCGTTTGCAACGGAATAAGGTGATAAATAGAAACTTTTGTTCATTAGAGAAACTGAAGGGAGGCCGTATTAAAAATCACTGGTAATTATAACTTTTCTCACAATAAACTTTAAACTATTACAAATGGACCGACTCATTAAAGCATAATATCGCTTATTATGTCTTTTGATAATCAGGCATTTTACTGAGTTCAACATGGAGAACTTCAAAAGCAGTTTAGTACAATCTTGAAGAAGAATACTAAGGTGAGTCTCTCTTTATCAGTAGTATATTAAGGTTATCTGGTTGGATCAAATGGTTTCTAGACTTGAACACTAACACTGAATTAAACATGAACTCATATTGAACTGGAATTTTAATTACCTGTATAATAGCTTTGTCTATCAATCAGGGGGATATATCGATAACAAAATAAACTACTGACTTGAAATGCGTGTCCTTGACTGGATATACCTCGTTCTATCCCTAGAGAGGCTGCTTACGTTAAATTTAATATTTAAATATTAGGAATATATTTACTTGATTCTTCATTGTATACTTTTAAATTCTGTGATAGAAGAAACGCCAAGTGCTCAATTATTCATTACCGTTGTAATATTGCTTAGTGATTTACAAAAGAAAGTACAAAATATTGCACTCAACCATATATTTCATCACGAAGACATTCTTCAGAGTGTTTTAAACAACAAGACAATGACAGTCATAGTTCAGCACGCAATTAACATTACGTCACAAGCCTTGCCTATTGCCAAAAAGACCAACAGTGTCTGTTGCAGAGCATACAGTGAACGTTGTAAGAGTACATCATATTACGTACATGTATGTAGAATTTCTAAAAATTACTGAAGTGAAAGTGCAAAGAAGTGCTTTATAGAACTTTGCTGCCGTAAGCATACAATGTTGAGCAGAAATTAAACAATTATAACTAAAAAAAGAATAATTAACTTTATTCCTCTTGATTTTAAACTCATATTGGAATTTTGTTTTAACTGAGCGCGTTACTCACCGACAGTAATTTGAGTAAAATTCTAAGCGTTACATTGTTAACCCCCCACATTAGCAGGCCTATTATTGCTTCTCTCCATGCTTAGTTATAAGAGTATACCGTATACAGCTTTCTTAATTACCTTTCCTAATATAACATGATTTATAATACAAAGAAATATTCTTTCATATTTAGAATCACTTATACATATTAAATTTGACATTTCGTGCGAAAAACTATTAGTAATTCTAACAACTAAAGAAACTTTCCATATCATACTAGAATATTTATCATACAAAAACGTAGGGTAAATTTGTTTTATTCAAGGAAATATGTAAAAAGGTTAAAATGTTTATAAAAAATTATAAGTAAACATAGACCTGTTACCTTTGTATAAATATATATGAAATATACGTTCATGTGAGTAAACTTTTTTTAAAGGTTAACAAAAATAATCAAGTGGTTGAACTGTTCTATAAGACAAAATATACTATTTACGTCTATTCTTTATGTAACTTAAGTTTTTCTGATAAAAAGTATATTTTTTATTTGTTGTGCAAAATATACTTGAATAGATTGACTAATAAATATTTTACAACATGCATGATCAATAAGATTAATAGTTTATTGGTCTCTTAAGGAAAAACTATATATATTTAATAAGAAGAATGTTCATAGACGTTTGGAAAAGGCCAGTCCGTCATTTCTCGTTACGTCTCTTGTTTTGTACGAAAAATTTTTCTAAATTAGCAATCGTCAGGGTATTTATTAAACCTACACATACATCAAAATAAAAGCTAAATATTTTGCCACATCTAGCGATATTCAAAATATTGCAATATTAGATGGTTCTTACTCATAATCTTGGATGTTAAAAACCAATTTCAAAACATAGGTTAGAATAAAAAAAACAGTAAAAGCTGTTATAAATAAATGGTTTAAAGTCTCGGAGGAAATTATTTAAATATATTTATTAAAATCGAACTTCCCATTAGATTAGTCACTGTATGAAAAGCATTGTAAGAATTTAAATACTTTAAAGTTAGTACGGTAATTAGCAGTGAACTAGCTTACAGTATAAAATAATACAATAATGTCCAGATATATCTCTCAAGTCAAGTCAAGTCGCTGTGTCTATGGGGGGGGGGGGGTGGATCCCCCACATCTTTCAAGGCCTCTGCCGGTTAGGCTTTTGCCTTGTGTCTCGAGGATCAAAGCCCTGGTAGCTTTCGCTACTTGTCTATCTCATTTTGTATATATTGTAGAATGTATCTATGGTAAAAATTAAATTATTTTATTTGTTGGATCAAACGGTTACTGGATTTGAATATGAGCATTGACTAAATAAAAATATAAAACCACATTTAACTAAAATTTTAATTAAGAGAACTATAGGTTAGCCTATCATTAGGGGATATTGCGAGAACAAATCAAGCTACAGACGTAAACTGAGTGTTACTGAAAGGATATAGCTCGTTTTATCCTTATATAAGCCTGTTACGTGACACGAGGTTTATTTAACATATCTATTAAAAATAAAAAATAAATGTCATCTGATAGTGACAACTTCTTTGTAAAAAAATATTTAATCTAGTCAAACGTGAAAATGTTCAATTTATGTCTCAAAACATGATTCTAATATTCTCCAGTTACATGATCGTGTATATCAAAATCCACAAGGCTTTTTATAAAAAGTCTAGATAAAGACATTATAGTCCTGCTCGCAGTTATTATTACGTCACAAGTCTTACCGATTTGAAAAATTCCATCAGCGCCTCGTGTAGAGCGTACAGTGAACGTTGTACATTAGTACTAAGTTCAAATGAAACTAGTTTAAAGTTTTAAAACTACTTAAAGAAAGTTACTGTCGTCATTATCTTAAGTTCATCAAAATATAACATCGTTTTAATAGTAAGTAAACAACTTTATTAGTCAGAATTCGAGGTTCTTATTCAGATTGTTCGCATTTCGTGTGCTATTCATAAAAAGCGATTCGAGTTTAAAACTAAGGGTTACAATGCTAAACCTCCTAGGTGTAGACCTATTTGTGCTTCTGAAAGCTATCTAAACACAATTATCACCTAAGTATTGGCTATCTAAAAGGAAAGTTAGTAAATAATAATAATAAAAACGTGAAAAGTGTACAAAAAATTAAGAAACTATATTTATTACTTTTAATAAGATACTGTAACACGATTATTTTCAAAATAATTTATTTTGAGGGGGTATACTGCTCTAATAAGTTAGATTTAGTATTTACCACAATGTTTTTGGTATATTTAAATTATAATAAAATACATAGACTTTAAATTATTTATTGGACAAACTAATTTAAGGAAGTAATCGATTAATGCATTGCATTATTATAATGTTTCTGTATAAACTAATTTGATATGAACATTTGTATTTGATTGTGTTTATCATTGCACTTTATTACTTTTTTTAATAGGTCGTTACAACGTTTAGCAATGGTATTAAAGTTTTATCTTGGGGATCGTGAAATCAATAACAAAACCATGATAGAAATCTGATATAATTTAATAATCAAACATTACAAGTGTCGGAGTGTCCGCACGGATGTAGGATCCTGGGTCTTAAAGCTAACACAACTGTCGCTTTTAATCAGAACTGTGAATTTTTATCTGTAAATCTTTTTTTAATCATCCCTTTTTAAATAATCATATGGCTTTAATATATTCATACATGTATGGTGACAGAATAATTTACATCGAGTGTCTCACTCCCATTAATTACATATTTCAATAAAAAAATATTTATCACTGTATCAAACTAAATTGTAAACGAAAAATTATTATTATTATTTTGTTGATAAAGAAAACTTCATTCGTCAAATTTACTGTATTATAGAGAAAACCCCGATATAACGGAATATTAAAGTACCCGACAGATATTTAAGTTATCTTAAGTTTTTAGCCTTAAATTAAGAGCAGACTAAATAAAAACTGTAAAGTTTCTATGATCCTTCTATTAAAATGTATCGCACAGACGGACAGACAAGTATACAAACGGACATCTATCTGATACCAAAAATAGGACCAAGTTGTACCAAGTTTTAACCCTCCTTTGTATTGAGAGTTATTGGACAGAAGGAAGGGTAACCGGACTACAATTCGATTTCAATATGTGTACATGTAAAAGCTTACACATACTAAAAATTACTATAATTATACTAAGCAATTACATCATTAGAGATGGTAGATAATGTCTAAATGACACTCTAATGTAGTCACATTGGTATAGAAGAGATATATGAGGGGTAATTGCGCTAGACATGACTGTTGTGAAGTACCAAATAATTTATCATATTTATTAGCAAATATAGATTAAAGAAGTGTTTCTAAGGCTGGGCTGTATTTTTTTCACAAGAACAAACACGATCAAACATACAATGGTGTACACCTCTAGATCACATTGCAAAACGATAAAAAGGAATCCTACGTTAGCAAGTGTTACATCTAGTCTACCCAAAGCACTAAAAAATCAGGGAATTAGTAATATTTCATGGTTTACATAACACAACAAAAAGAAAAATCCAGGTTATATTTACAGTAGGCCTATTACTTATTTTCTGTAGACAAAGTGTTTATTACATAGGTTTAAATTTACTTTGTAAATGTTAAATACAAATTATGGTATTTTATAATATTCAAACCTGCATTATTTTTAGAATACTTTCTATCGAGGCGTATATTATTTCTCATGGCATGTTTAAAAGATTTTGTGGTGGGCGGAGGAATATCGACGATATAAAAGAGTATAATTAAGCTTACATGTCTCCCAAGCATTTAACATTTAAACAAGTGTATTATGTAAGTTTTTCTAGAGGAAAAGCGTTACCGCAGATTAACTCATGAGCAATGCTCATTTTACATTTCTATAGATTTAATTGATTTAAGAATATAGATTGGAATCGAAACTGACAATAAAATTAGTTATGTATTAAAATATCCTTTCCGGCACTAAAGGTATACAGAGATAATTTATGATAATATATCCTGTCCATATCACTGACAACCATTTAGAAATATTTTTAAATAAATAAATATATATATACAAAACGTATTTCACTAATTTTGTATATATTTTTACAGCAAAATCAGAATATAATCCTATTACAGAAAGTTGTGTTTAACAAGTAAGTAATGCAGGGCCAGTCGTATGCCGGAGTATTATAAAATAAATATTTTCATTAATTAGCCTAGGACATGTTTGTTTTAGTTTTTGGAGAAGAACTAGAACGTGACCTAACACATACAATAGTTATTGGGAAAATGGTAGTGACCAAGCTAAGCGATATGCCAGCCTGTCCAAGCTGGGACTATTGACAAAATCCACCATCTTTGGCTCTAATTTCTAAGATAATTTGTGTATAGTAAAATATTATGTACCCAACAAAAAAAAAACATAAAGAAAAAATGTGTAATCTTAAGCTAAGTAACATACTTGCTCGAAAATCTTATTTTTGTTATAACAAACTTTTTTTTAGTGGTTGCTATGTAACTCTCGTTTATTTGTAAAATATTTAAAACACTCCCGGAAAGTATGTCTTGAAATAAATTTCTATTACATATATAATAATTTTACATATTAAATAACCAATCTACAGAAGTATTAGGACTGTCTGTACTTAAAATATAGTAGCCGTGCATTACCACTGTTACTAGATCCAACATCAATGATGCAATGAAACTTATATACGCACCTAGGTTAGAGCATTACATGGTACTAGAGCCAGTCCTTGGGCAGGTCGTCACCCTTCTACCATGCAATTCTCCCCTCCCTTATTAGGTTAGAGGATTGAATTATCCCGGTGTACGTTACGTGTGCTGCAATCTACCGCAGACAATATCTACACAACATGAGAATAACGCAGATCCGTAAACTCTCACTGAGACGTATTGAACTTAGAAGGATAAATAATATATAACTGCGTTTTGGGTTTTCAGATTATATTTTTATTAATTATCATTATCACACACGATCTTTAAAATTTTTATGATAATTCCTTTCTACATAAACAACATTAAGTTATATGATTGTGCATATTCAAACGTGGAATTTAGTTGAGTGCCATTGAAACACTAGTAGCGTGAACATTTCTGAGGTGATATTAAGTTTACTTTTCTGAATGATCTGTCTATATGACCGCACGACGATACTAAAATGAGCATAAACTTTAGCTTGCAAACTTAGCGAAGCCTATTACAGCAACACGTGAAGTAGTGTACTCGTACCTTGTATGTATAAACAAACAATACAATAAATGGATGTGATCAATGTAAAAACACGTAAATAGTGAAACATGTAAAGTTAGGAATTTTTTGGGAGATCTCACAAATAACCATGCTGGTCGAACTTATCCCATAGTTGCCTACATAGATTCTAACACTCTACTGATTAAGTAAGTTATGTTTAATTTAATATATGTGCTTAATGTTCGATCATTTTATAATTGAAATTACAAGGGAAAGTTTTGTAATTTTTCACCAAGAAGCAATAAAAACCATCGACAAGGTATTCTAAAAATCATAAAAAAATTACAGATTTTGACGTTAACATGGATCGATAGAATAAGAACATATCGTGACCTAATGAAAACAGCAGCAGATTATAATTTTAAGAAAACATGGAGCAAGCTCATTAATTATGTTAAAGACAAATATATCTTTGTATTTTCGAACATTTTATAAATTATGTTGATAATTTACAAGCGTTGCTGGATATACACATCCTGTAAAAATTATTTACTTATTTTTTGTCAGCTGTACCACAGAGATGTAATTAAAACATTTTACACCAGCTGGCTTTAATAAATGTCATGTGTTAGTTTACATTCAGTTTTATTATTAATAACATGTTTCTACCATATTAATTTTATCGTTTCTAGAAAATCAAGAAACAGTGTAAATAAATGTTGCAGTAACCTATTTCGTAGACATAAATAATCAGATTGCTCTAGGGTGAAACACTGTTTTATTTAACAAAGCATACAGGTGTCTCTGTATCAAAACCTATTTAAAAACTTTCGACATGTTGTCGTAGTGGCTCGATATAACATGGACTTATGTGTGCATTGCTGTCTCCCAGTGAGAGGTTACAACAGTCAGTGAAAGTTAACCCACTCGTCAACTGAAAACTGGAATTCTCACTATCTTAAAATACGAGTCTCTGCAAGAAGAACCTGAAGGTCCGCTTGGTAAAGTCTTCCAAATGGTAAATCAAAATATTTTATTTGCTTCCTCGATTGTGTATGTATATTTTATGTTTTCATAATTAAATTAGCATGAGTTACAGAAACTATCATTAGTGTACAAAATAATAATAACAGCTTAACTGTTTGTTTTATACAATATTTATAAATTCGATATTTTTATCGGATAGAAAGTACACTGACACTTATAACATTTAGAATTTCACAAGTTCTCAAAGTGGTTTCATTAGCAAACTGATAACATGCGTAAACATAAATAAATTTTAAATCTTTGGTGTTTAATCTATAGTGATAACCATGTATTTCGAATAATTATTAAAAGGGTATTAATTTACTTTTTAATTATAGGAGGTTTCAGGTTAAGAGCGGCACTCCTTTTATTATTTTAGATTCTTTTAGAATAATTTGCTTGTAGTTGTGTTAAAAATTTAATCTTTTCTGCGTGAGAATAGGGCAAATGTGTAATTTACTTTAACAAGAGTAAGGCCCCACCATCAAAATCTACTAAAAAATTACCCTCTCTATTTTGAAAAACTGATTCATAGATTACATGCACGGCTAATATAAGTGATGAATAAAACGCGTTTTAATTTTAGCAAAGTTAAACAAAGATATTTTTAATGTTATTGTAGTCGTCAGATAATCATCAACATTTTTCTTTAGAACCGTGATAGATTATGTATAAAAAGAATGGACAAAGCGCATTACAAGGAAGTAAATGACATAGATCTCATAACATCCCAACTCTAGCATCACAGTTTACTATAGGAAATAACAACTAATTGCAAGTAATGCGCTTTGCAGTTTTGTGGTATAGGCCTCTACTGATAACTATTGCATCCATAGTAAGATTATTAGGAATTTATAATTAATTTATGTATCAGAGAACCAGTTGATTTCCCCCTGCAAACCAATTGTAGGTGATATTTTATCTAGGCTTAATATACCCTGGAGACATCGGTTACAGCAGCCAGAGATTATCATTAAGTTATCAAAATTGTTTATATTATTGTTAATAAATGTTTCTAAGAACATTAAAAGAGATGATATGATCTTTTAAAACTGTAAAACTGTTTAGTATCAATTTAAATATGTTAGTTATAAGTAAACATTTATAATAATTAATTTAATTTGTATGCTGTTTAAGCTAAATTAAACAAAAATTTATACATACATAAATTGTTAGTTTCGGGTTTACCTTTGATGGATGGTCATGAATGAAGGTTGATCGTTGGTGTATATAGTTTATTATAAATTTTCAGTAATATAGAAGGAATTAATTAAACAAAGTAAAATAAGAAAGGAAAGCAAGGATTTGGAAAACACTGGTATGCAGAAACTCTAATTTTGTTACATTCACTCCTGCAGGCATAATATGATTAATCTCTAGCTCTGTGTTAATCATCATGTTCCACATAACTAACTCTATTATCTCGTGTAACTATAATTTATAATTTATCAAATCAGCCGAAATGTGAGACTGAAACTGTGTAAGAAGTCATCGTGTGCCAAATAACTCTACACGATTACAAAATGATGACAGTGCCAGAAATGGGAAGCATGAAAATCACGGAGCAGCTTCGTCTCCAAGATTATAAAACAGTAAAAGTTATATTGCGGCGCTGCTCCAGTACTGGTCTTAAGAGGAGGTTCGACCAATTCTCTCAGCTGACAAGCTTTTAAAGTTCAAAATAAGGCTTCTGTAATTCAATTTAGCGATGTTTATGTAAGCCCCTTCAGAAGCAAGATGCAGCATGATGTAAAACTTTGCGACGGAATTCAGGATATGTCGCTACATCTTTCCGAGCAAACATCTTTAGTTCTTCTATTTAAAGCTATCCAGAGTCCATAATCATAGAAAAAATGCTATAAAAATATAGCTGAATTTTGTATGCATACATTATTGGTTTATTTATAATGCAGTGCAATTATGAAATAACTTGCGCATTCATAGCTAATGAAAGAATTTATAGTTTTGTTAAATAGTAAGGTACTTTGGGATTATATCGAACACACCAGTATGAAGAACACAAAAATATAAATTTATAGAAACACACATGATAGAACGAAAAAACAACTCTTTAATTACAAAATTAAAAACTTACAAGCATTTCCACAAACATTTCCAGGTATTGTGATCGGTATTGTTGTCGCTGTTATTTTATTTTTCTCGAGAATCCCGATTACGGCAGGCCGCGAGCATCACATGATTATTTTTTGTTGCACAGTACATAATTGCCTTTCCATTACAATTCAATATATATTTCTAATCAGCCCCTCTATAATTTGATATTTTACTGATAGGTACTATCTCGAGGGATGTTTTTCTTTCATCAGCATCAGCACGGGGCAGGAAGACCGCGCTGATGGCCGGAGGCACTCGTATTTTGGGTGCCCGAGTGTGATCAAGAATAAATAGAAGTTTTGAGTGTTTTTTTTTTTTCAATAAAGAGTTTAGTTTTTGTTGAATTTTTGTGTTTGGAGAAATGAAGGGGTAAAACACGGAAGTACAACAAAGCGACGCACCAGCTGAACGGGCGGCGAGACTCTGCAATCACGTTATCTACTAGAACGCTCGACTTTGACCTCTGTCTGAGGATGGGGAGGGGTTTGCGATAAGACAATTCCTGTTTTATATTGACGAAATATTGATCTACGCTAATCTAGTAATCAGTAGAAGCAAAATGTCAAATAACGATTCATGTCTGGGTGTGGTCGGTATAATCCCAAAGTACCAATAGTAATTTGAAATAAATAGCTTCTCTTCTCAACAGTGAATTCTGTAAAAGTAATTTTTGTAACTTAATTTTTAAATATGTATTTATGGTCCAGAATTTACATAAGTAAAAAAGTAAGCTTTGTTAAACATAAAATAAAATTATGTTTTCAAAGGGTAAGGTAAAAAAGTTTAAATCACAAAACCTATTAGAAATTGAATTCTCTGTAAGAACGCATCAGGTGAAGTAATTATATTAACGTTGTAATGAACTGCAATATATATATATATAAACAGTATCAAGAACTTGTTGTTTTAAATAGGTAGCAATATTTATGTAGTATAAGTGCCTGAATTATTATAAGTCGATATTGTTTCTATAGCAGTTTCCCATCAGAAAATGGACATACGACCCAAACGAGTTCTCGAAAAACAACACTTGTTGTAATCACGTGACCAAATTCTTCGTTCCCTCATAAAAACTCCAAACGCAGGTCACGTGGTTGCATCTAACCTCAAATAACATTAAATTATCAGCCCATCAAAAGACAAAATCGTACATAACATACATAGTGCTTATTGTTGCGTATCTTTTATACTACATAAAAACTTAATGGTGTCGACTAGGCATAAATGACGTAAACTACGGTGAGAAAAATTGATTAGATTTCGTTATAAAAATTACTTTTCCAGGAATCACTGCCTTATTTAATGATCTTCGGTTATCTTGAATGCTCCGCCCAATTCAGTGGAAAATATCCTAATAATATAATCCTAACAATAAATTGAAATGGTTGATATATTCACTTAATATACAGGACTTTATTAGAATTATTAAAATTTCATATTTTATTCGTAGGAGACAATAAATGTAACAGTGTGCTACGAAATAGGACATCAAGAGGACCATAACATAGAAATTACAAATGTTTTTATCATTATGAGTAATTTGAATTGTATTAAGATTATGAAATGTTCTTAAAAAAGCATATATTAAACTAATAAAAATTAGTGTGCCATTCTGAAACAAGAATTGCAGCCAAATTGATTATAGTATTTTTAAATACCACAATACATTACCTAGTGTATGTGTCGTGTGTGTATTAGTGTGAGTGGGGCGGCCTCCTGCCGCATTGACGACATCACCCTGTAACAATCAGAAAAGACAGCATATAATAATGTATCATTTTAAACCACAAAGCTCCCAAAACTTATATAATTGTAGAAATATACATTAGTTAAATAAATATTAAATAATATTATGTATAATCATGCAACATATTTGATAAAAAACGTAGGGCCACTATGACGAAATGAACATTTAAACGACGATTTATATACTTTTGGAGTTCTAAATATTCTACGATTTATATTACGCGTTAAGTATAAAAGATCAGTAGTTCCAGTATTGCCGCTTCTCTGGTAAAATAATCTAAGAACTTTATAGATATAAGTATGGCGAATGGGCAAAATGTTTAACTCCATAAACATAGGAAAAGAACTGTCACGGATTTTTTGTATTAATATAATTCGTAAAAAGTGATTTTGAACGACACGCAATTTTTGAATTAGATATTTATATGCACCACCCCAACAACCACCCCATATTGTAGTCTGGAATCAACTAAGGCAAAATACAACGTTCTTAATAAATGTTTAATAAGCTACCCTTGTCAATAAAAGAATCGGTAGGACTAAGAACTTTTAGCATTAAGGTAAAAATATGGTTGTTTTCTTTGAGTAATTTGTAATTATTGTAATTATTGTAATTTAGAACAATAAAATTTAAAACTTTATTATTGCTAAAATAGTTTTGATATTTTTTTAAAATTATTAATTGAATTGCTTTATTAAATATAACAGTGTAATCGTGGCTGTATAATTTAATGTATTTGTAGTGTGATACAAAGAACAGACGTCACAGTGAACGGCTCTGTGTCATTCAATTGAAAATCTGGACTCTAGCTTTTTTGTTGTTATTCTTTTTTGGCAATCTGTCCACAATACTTGTAAACGTGGCCAGTTCTTATTCCGTAGAAAGAGTTTTTGTTCTTTTTATATGTAAAAAAATGCTGGAATAAATCATTATTTCATATATGTAAACTTAAGTTTAATATAAGGAGATAAATTTAGTATACCTTAATATGTTGTGTAGTGGAGAATTATTGTTTTAGTTATGTGTAGTTCTACACGCAGGCACACATTCACACTTTTCCATTCAATCATCATTCATACTTTGCGTGTTTTGCAACACACGTGGAGTTCTTTACGTGATAGTGTCTGTCAAGGAGGGGACGTCAAGCCAACGCAGGACCGAAGCCACATGAAAACAATCAGAAAAAAACTCTCGAATCATAAATATAATACTAATCGGTAGGCTGCTTTATTTATAATACCTTATAAAAGAGTGTTATTAAAGTCTTAGGATTTGACTAAAACTGTAGTTTCAGAATGGCATTATATTTTATCCTGAAACGTCCCAAATACTTACGTTACCGTGTCATCTTGCGTGGAGGATAAGTAATATAGCTTCCTGAAACATGATTTAAAATGAATAATACAAACATAATAAGTACTATGAGTATAATATTAAAAGCAAGAATTCATAACAAAAATATTTGATTTGCTACACCTGTGATTCTTTTGGAAATGAGGTATAGTGTTGACAGCATATTAAATAAAGTGTCCCTTTTGAACTACATTTTTCAATCTGTTGACGTATACCTTGAATGGTAAAAACCCAAGGGTTGATCCATGAGGGCCTCTAAATGTAATTTTAATGTATACTTAACGAAAGTTTGTGAACTATACAGTTTTATCTAATAAATATGCTTTATCTTTGAGGTAAAAGCAAGCCACATAAATGATCAGACACCGATAGCCTAATTTTTCCAACTTGTGCCTAAATTTTAATTGCTCCACATAGTCTAATGCCTTAACTATTTCTAGATAAATAACTGAAACAGATTTACGTCATTACAAAATATCTAAAAAAAACTCTACAGTGTTATTGAGCTCAACAATTTGATTATCCTTAAATAAACACCGATGTGGTTTAAAGTATTTAATGGTTTAAGAAGTCCTCTGGTAATTCTTATATACCATTTTAACATTTTGCTGAAAAAACCAGTAGAATTAAAATTGAACGATAGTTTCCGGTTAACAATATATGTCCTTTTAAAACACTTTAGATATTTCGAGAAGAGAGACGGAACAATTCCTGATTCTAATAGGAAATTATTTAATCGATTGAGTCATGTCAATAGTTGCAAAATTCCAGTAACCACGCTGACATTCCATTGATGTCAAAGGTTTTGTTTGGTACGATTGTGTATATGTCGCGGGCTTCTTTCTGTTTCGAAGCAGGTATCAGAAAATATGGATTTCACGGGAACTAAATAATTGAAAAGATGAAATTTATAATTTTGTTACTTGGAAATTGAATCCGAGTTGGTTTATTGTGACTTTTAGAACTTCCTGCTTCTAAAGATTCTGAAATTAAATGGTAATTTAAATACAGTAACATAAATTGGAAATGCAGCAGGAAAATTACTAACCTGTGTCATAGCGGTAGCATTAATAACAGAAGGGCTCTTGTGTGGTAGTGGCCAAAGTCCATGCAGTAATTACATGTACATAAATATACGATACAATAATTCAGTTGCAGTATTTCTTTGCTCTACTATATATAATACGACAAATTCATGAGTTGCTTATGTCTAAACTTTAGGCTTTACTGCTGTTTAAAATAAACATTAGCACAACATCTAAGAGAGAACATTTCAATAACAATGTGATATTTTTACTTACTCTTTTGAAACATTTGCAGTCAAAACAACAGAGGCCGTGGTGTCAGGGTCACAGATCTGAAGAAGAGCGTACACTGCTAACTCCGTCCGTATCGAATTTTACACATTGACACATGTAGCCACTGCAAAATATTTTTATTTGACACACCGGTTGATTTTAAAAGACAATTTATTCAATTCTCGGTTGCAATTTAAGTTATATAAAAATAGAGCTTACTCCATATGTTGTTATATTTTACTATCTCTATCTTCTCGAATTCCACCCAAATTTTCAAGTTTCACAATGTGCTTACTTGAGAGATGTACCAATATTATTACAGACAGTTTGAAATATTACTAATATCTGATATGATAAGATTTCTACGTCTCCAGATATAAAACGATAAGACCAGCGCTAAATATAGGCATAACCTTTTCAAAAAACTTAAATTCACAACGATTAAAAACGACTAATATTATTAAAACCATTATGGATATAGTTTCTATATGAACTTTATTGAAATGCATGGATTTATTAACCTCATGGAATTTTTCCTTTTATTAAATATTCTTAATAATATCCTCTGTTAATAATTTCCGTCCTGTTCTCACTGATACTGTGTTGGAAGTTAGCCCACGACAACAGGTAGGAGATGCTACTACCGTTACTTACATTCTGGAGGTCTTTATGGAGATACAAATTGAGGCAATAAATTGGTGACGTCAAAGGAGACTTGAACTATGAAAATTACTTAAAACAATAAACAAGACATACTTTTCAAAGTAAATATCATAAGGGACAGATTTTAGGACAG
Source organism: Homalodisca vitripennis (assembly GCF_021130785.1). Classification (NCBI taxonomy): domain Eukaryota; kingdom Metazoa; phylum Arthropoda; class Insecta; order Hemiptera; family Cicadellidae; genus Homalodisca; species Homalodisca vitripennis. Next base: position 123,389,847 of record NC_060211.1, on the reverse strand, counting down.
GTTCTAGCAACAAACAATAGTGGCACCAATTTAACAATTTAATACATTTATTATCATATTTGTAATTTCGTAACGTTTTTTTTCTTCTCCTTTGCCTGTGTCTACACACTTTTGATCAGTCTAAAAAGCCAAAATTAAATACGTCAGAGGAAATATTCATATATTTTGATCGTAAACAATGCAAAGGAATCTCGTGTATAAATTCATTAAAGAGTGATAAGTTGTTTTTAATTTATTGAAATATTTATTCAAGGCTAATGCCTCAGCGACAGTGATAATAATGGGCATGTATATGACGTAGTGGCCGGAGCCCATACAGTAATTACATGCAGCTAAATACAAAGTAAAATAAGTATTTACGTTATAGTACGTTTGCTTTTCTACAGGTTATTAAGTAAAAGTCACAAATTGCTAAATCTAAACTCAAGGCTTAATTGTTTAAAATTAATATCCAGACAACATCTACTGCCATTTGTACAACACAACAGCTACGTGTGTTATATTCAATGAAAAATGTTATGTTTTGACTAATCCATTTGAAGATTATTGCAGCCAAAGACACAGAAGTTCAGCCGTGGTGTTGTGATCATAGTTCGGAAGAGGACTGAATTTGAACTCTGCTAAATGTGTCCATATGAACTTGAAGTAAAATAATGTAGGGTGCCACTACTATACTAAAACAAATACTCAAAATTATTAATTTTTATATCATGCTTTAATGGTAACGAGGAATAATTATTGTTAGTTAAGAAATAAACTAATCGTAAGTATTTAGTTACACTTATGAAAACACCTGTTTTGTTTTGGAAAAATTTTGCACAAAATATGTGGAAATAAGCTGTTTTCTCTTGAAATAAATAAATATGAAATAAAAAATAAATAAGATGAAATAAATATGTTGGTGGATAAAATAGGTTTGCATTAAAACACATTTTGAGTATATGTTTTTGGACCGTTTAATACAGCTGTATAGGTTAGTAAAAAAAATGCACTTTGAATAAAAGGCGGTTTGAACGTAAATGCAAACTTAAACATGCTTTTAAAAGGAAAAATTGTAATTTTTCATAGGTTAAATAAAAAATTACAAATATGATTTAATTTGACCTGAGGAATATTATAATTTTATAACTTTTGCCCTTTCTATTTCAACCTTTACAAGAATAGTGCGATTGTCGAACAAATTATTTTTTAGGAAAGTTCCTCAGACAGGTTGTGTAGTTACACAAAGCAAATTATCTCATGGCTCCGGGAATAATACTGTTTTTTTTGCGGGGGGGGGTTTATAAGTATTGGAAATGAAGAATGTTAATTATTTGTTAATATGTTATGTGTACCTTTTTTGTTGTAGACTTTGACAGCTGAAATAAGTCAGTCACTAGTAATTTACATGTCATCTTGTAAAATGTACCGTTAGACGACTAAACAGTTTTTATTTCATAACATCGACTTTTAGGTGTACATTATTTCTTAAATAGATTTTGTACAACATTTTATATATATATATATATATATATATATATATATATATATATATATATATATATTAAGTAATAAATCATTTAAATTATGTATACATATGCATAAAGCATAGGTATTCAATTTATGTTACTCTTTTATGTTGCTACGAAAAACTTGTTGGCAAAATTGTAAAGAGATTCTTTAAATAAGTTTTTATACGTTTATACTCGTGTGTTACAGGTTGAGATGGAACAGACCTTATAGACCATGGCAGACGTCACAATAACTAAATTCTCTTCTTGAGATACAAATGTTATGATAGTTTCCACTAGCTTTGAACTGTATAGCTATAATTAAATAAAACAAATGTTAAGTCACTACTAAATTAATGTTATATGCTTTCACGATCTATAATGTTTAAAGGTTTAAACATGATAAAATACTTGATTTAACAGTAACAGATATTTTTGGATCCCTACATCACGTCTTGCGATATACTGATATGTCGGAAAAAATTTAAATTGGATTGCGATATTAATCTCGTAACAATAGGTTAAATCAGATTAGGAATACAAACAAATTACAATAATATGAATTTGGTATCCTTTAGCAATCAAATATTAAAAAGTTTGAGAGTGTCCGCGCTGATGTTGAATCCTGGGGTGTTAGAGCTTAAACGCAGCTCCTGATTGTCGCTTGTCATAACTACTCCGCATTTGTATCTCTAAATGTTTATGAATGTATCATTTTTATATCTGTAGCGTTTACAATTAAAAATGTATTTATAAGGTATTTTATGGGAGAAAATAGTTTAGAATTAATTAATGATGCCAAAGTATAGGTAAATTAAATTGTAATTTCTCAAGTAAGGGTCTGCAGATGTAGGATGATACGGGTGAGAAAGCAGGTCTTTCTGGTAGTCTATTTTGTGATAACAGGATTTGCAATTACGGTAGTATGAACATTATTTTGTTCTCCTGACCTTTGTGATTGGATAGTTACAGGCCATTTAAAGGCTTGGTTTTTTAGTTAGCTGTTTGCTGGAAGGAGAGGTATAAATAGTTATGATATATTATGTGCGTCTTTTTGGAGTGTTACATTTTTAATTCGATTTAATTTTGGAAACAAGAAGTTAAAATTTGTTTCGGTTTTTTTTTATTTGAAGGAAGAATCCATTTTCATGAGAAAACCTTTAAACCAGAAATGATTGTGTCAAGCTGGTTAAAATATCTCACGAGTACAAGGATTGTTATTTTAAGTCCAAATTAATGAATGAACTATTAATTAATGCACAGTTTGTTTAAGTGATTAGAGAAAGTAATCTCCTGTCTATCTACCATAACGAATACAATAAATTAATTATTATATTACATTATTAAGTCCAGCATAACTAATCAACGAATTATGTAAAAACATTTTATAAAAACTTGCGGAACTCTCTACAACATACTCGACACAAAAACACCATTTTTCAGGGTCTAATTTTGAGTAAAACAATAATATAGTAAAAACAGATGATAAATTACTCTAATTTATTTATTATGTCGACTTATTTATTTGTGCATAATTATGCACTAATACTTTATTCTTTACAAAAAAATCCATGTAAGGGATGCATGATTTTGACGTTACATATTCTTTGTTGAATTAATAAAGAAAGAAAGAAAAATGTTAAACTGACACAACGGAGTACCAAGGGACTCGATAAAGTGTAACTAGTAAACTATTTTAGGACTTCCATTTGAATTTGTAACCCTCTAATCAATAAAATTGTTCCAACTAGACATTAGATACCAACCATAAAGTCTGGTTTGTATATACGGAAAGACTTTTCTATCAAGAGTTTTAGCAGACTGTTTGTCCTTTGAAATTTGACTGATTAGCGATATTCCTCGACCTAAGAGGACCCTGTGGACGAAGCTTCACGTCTCGAGACCTTTCCATCGAGAGTTCCACACACGATCGGATTACAAAACGATATTGACCCCGATGTGTCATTGTCGGGTGCTCAATAGCGGCACATTGTAATGAAAAAAATAAATTATATATATATGTAAATAGAAAAAGCTTCATTGAACAAACATTTAGGTAACATTACTGTAAAATATTTTACATCCTAAAACTTACATATTATATAAAGTAAATGGGTAATTTGTAATATTAATGCACTCGGCTACATTGCGGAGAAGAGATATCTGTTTATAGTTGCACTATAAAAGACAATTGTTAATTAAATTAATATATATGTATATATATATATATATTATATATATATATATACTGTATATATATATATATATATATTCCTTGTCTCACCTAATATATAGATAGGTCTTTCAAGAAATACCGGCCTGTATTTCATCCACGGGAACAGATACAACCTCACATAAAACTGTGTAGACCTCTAAACCACTGTACAAAAACGCAAAAAGGGTTATTAGTATAGTTTTATTGCTCAACTTGTTTATTCTTTACTGCGATGATGTTGGTAGCTATAAAAACAGAAGCAATAGAAAGTACTGGAAAAACAGTAGTACATTGGTTTTATAATAAGTATATAATCACAAATTCCAATTTATATCATTAATGTTACGAACTATATTTACCACGTTTAAGGCAGTGCTAATTGTCTATTGAATGGTTCTTGTTTAGTCCGGTTAAATGGCAAAAATATACAAATCACGTAGTTTTTTTAAATTTAAACCTATAATTCAAAACGTAATATCAAAGTGAAATATACTTCACAAGGCAATGTTTTCTAGGATTGGTATAAGTGTAAAAATACCTCCTAGATCAGTCAACTACTCTATTAAAAATATTAGTATCTTAAAATAGATTTGTAAAAATAGAGCTTAGTATCTTTATTTTTAACCTCTAAATAGTCAAAGAGAATCTCAAAAGTTGCTGCTAGTATGACGGAAATATTTATTACATTGTTTAATGCACTCGGATCACTTTTTTAGAAAACCAAATTGCAATCAGAACGCTGTTATAAAGTACGTACACCGTGTAGTTCTGTGTCACGATGAGGACATATTTATAAATTTTTATTATATTATCGTGTTGACGCTTACTGTCTACAATAGATGTCAGCACACATCAGACAAGCAGGTTTCACTTAATTGTCCAACATGCACAAAACCTAACCTAATAATAAATAGGAGTAATACACGGTAGAAGGGCGACCACCTGCCAAGGGTTCTGAAATATATAACATGCAATGCTCCACCATGTGGGTGCGGATAACGATCTTATTGTGGGGTACAGCACCTGTGATGAATGCAAACGTTACAGTTTTTAATCACTGTAAAGGTTTAATCAGGAAGTTAAGATAATTTTTAATATTAGAGGTGTGAGACCGCCAAATTTACCCCAACATTGGGAACTATTAAGTAATAAATTAATATGAATAGACAATTTAAGTGCTAGTTATAGTTAAAAAGAGTGACAGGGTAAAAAGGTAGGATATTTATTGTACGTAGATTAATTATAAGGTTCGACATACACAAATTGGATGATCAGCCGATGGTAGACAGCTAAGAATCACGGAATGAGCGATATTGTAATGATTAAAGGTGTTGATGTTAAGCAGAAAATCATGCCAATACTTTAGACATTACTGTAGTGATAATTACAGCATGGAAATTTAGATAATGTCACCTTCGATGCGGCTCTATACTAAGCGATCTTAAAAAGTCTAAGGTAAGCACGCACCCTAGGTAGTTTGCAGAAAAGTTCAGTCTATGTTGTTCGAGTTGTTACAGTCACTAATTCTAATTCTTCTTAATCTAAGAAAATTACTTCTGGAAAATATTCTTTCACTCACAAAATATTTAATACTTATAAGTATGCATTTTGAATCCTGAAGATAATTATTATTAGAGGTTTGAGACAGCCAAATTTAAAACAACATTGGGAACTATTAAATAATAAATTAATACGAATAGACAATTTGAGTGCTAGTTATAATTAAAAGGAGAGTGACAGGGTAAGAAGGTAGGATATTATTGTACGTAGATTTAATTATAAGGTTCGACATACACAAATTGGATGATCAGCCCGATGGTAGACAGCTAAGAATCACGGAATCAGCGATATTGTAAAGAATAAAAGCATCCGTTTATTGTGTTGAGGACAATATCCGACTATTTTATATTTCAGTTGCTTTATATTTTTTTTTTAGCATGGTGTGTTTGCTTTTTCACTCTTAGTAGATTGAATTTAGATATAATAATGGAAACAATAGAAATAGGTCATATGCAGGGCTTGATAGAGTATATAACAAGAGATACGACAGAGGCAGTTAAATAAATTGTTTTGATTTACCAGTTCGGATAGATACCAGGCTGAACCTCTAGGAATTCTTTGTCTAGACTTAGATCTGTCGATTTGATGATGATTCCAAATGGGAGTAAAACGACTTATTTAACTATTACTGACCATTGTAAACTTTAAAAATTTTATGCAACTATTATAAAAACTACTTTATTTTAATCTTATTTACTCTTATTTCTGTGATAATTAAAATTATTTATAGGTTGGTTTTCATAGACACGGCGATATGCATTGTTAGATAAAATAATATTTCACCCTAGATCACTCAGAGTTATATCTCCTTATTAAATATTTCAACGCACTATTATATATCTAGATGAAAATTAAAACAGGAAATTAATTGGAAGAAATATAAAATAAAACGGTGGTGAATTTCCCCAAGAGGACCTGATAGATTTTTTTCGGCGGCTTGTGGGACTGCTGGAATCGTAGACTTGACGGTCTAATGGTGTGCTTCCGGGGGTCCGCAAAAGGCCCTCGAGGCTTAAGTGCAGGCCATTATGCCGCCCTATAGAATAAGAAGAAACGTTAAATGTAACTACAGCACATCCACGTATGCCAAAGTTTCACTGCCATAAAATATTATAAACCAACTTTTGTGGACCAGTTGGTTTTTAAAACGTAATTATTATAGCTGTTTTAAGTTTATTATTAAATCCATCAAAAATGTGAAGCCTAAAAAAATTTCTGGAAACAAAAAATGTATTATAAATGGAATACATTAGGGTTTCTATTGAAGATAATTTAAAAAACTATCCTAAGGTATGAATATTTAATATACTGTAGTTTTCATAAGGATGTGCTGATATTTTGGGGATTTTGATTGTAAAAAACTGTCTTGTTTAATTTCAATACAATGTCTTGCTAATGGATTGTTTTGATTAATATATTATTTAGATACAAACAATAGGAAATGTCGTTTATTAAAGTTTACAGAGCCGCTGTCAATGTTATCAGTTACATGATAAGGAAATATGGTCCAGTATTACTGATTGTGTGTTTTATTTTACGAGAAATTCAGCTATAAATTTGAACTTAGCATTTATATTTATTTTTTACATAGTCGACACCTGATACAATGTGCCGGTGTCTCTATTCATATAGTCAGGACGCCGTCAAAGATCAAAGATTCTCCTAAAGCCTTCAGAGGTAATCCAGTGAGAAGGTAGCTGCTGAGGCTGGATTGAAGGACAGTCATTAATATTTGTTGGTCAAAATTAGATTTAGGCAGCATTTCGGAAATCATAACGAACCATTTTATCAGGGCTCTGACAAAAAAAAAACTTTGTCGAAATGTTGCAAAGCCATATAGGTCAGAATTCCTCCTACCTCGTATATGAAAAGAAATCTCAGTATGATATAAATCGAAAGGTTATATCATTATGACAATATTTTCTGATAATGTTTTGCATGTATCAGAGAAAGATTTGAAAGGTACATATTAAAATTAAAATCGCATCACATAAGGCCTTCTTCAACATAAAGGAAAAGTTAAACTTCTTCAGACGTAAATAGTTTTTTCCTACGATGGTACTTTGGTTCAATTAAAGTTACATCAAGATATACATTGAAATAAGTACATGCAAATTAAATTGTGGTTTTTAGTTCAGATAATCATAGAATAAAATTTTTTACTTAATCTTTTGACTTTTTATTAGAAAGTAGATCTAAAAGACTAGGTACATGAATTATTTCGTTTGGTAGATGCTAGGTGTTGAAGGTCTGAAAAACTGGGAGTAGATGTTATGAGATAATCAGATTGGGCAATCATAAAAACCTGTCTACAACCAGCACAATATACATATCTTAGACACTCAATTCTTAATTATCAGAAGACGTCTAAAACCATACACACAACACTTGTACACGAGTTATATTCAAAGAGCAATACGTTGTGTTGACTTATCCATTTGAAGAATATCTCAGCCTAAGCGGCAGTGATTTAACTTTTGCGTCTGGTCTCAGATCTCTCAACAAGAGCTACCTTCAACATTGTTAATTTGGTCCGAGTTGATTTGAAGCAACACAAATTACATTATATTAGGAATTTAAAGAGGTATTTTCATAGAAACTGGATATATTTATTGTCAAGTTTCTAATTACATATAGTGTAATCTTTTGTGGAACATTCTTAACTATTTCTAAAGTTTTTCTTATTACGAGTAGCTTGGATATACAATGATAAGTCTTTTGTTTTATAAAATGTGTGTATACACTTTAAGAAAAACCTGGTTGCGTCCTTGTAACATGCAAATTGGCTTTATGCTCCTGTAATAAGAGGTCCAATCTTTAATAATGGGTATTCCAGTCACTTGAGACAAGGTAGCAACAGCGATTAAGAAATGGTGAAGTCGAAGACAAGCTCGTCTCGCGAGGTGTTAACTAGAACTAGGTAACAGAAATCGATAGTGATGTGCGAAACCATATCTCGACAGTGGTCGATCAGTCACTAAGAAATTATGAATGATCATATTTATCAGAACCTGGATCAGTGCCTGCGGCAGGAAAGCATAATCCGTTCTTCTTTGCGTTAGCGTTCTTTAGAAAACGGCTATGGTGTAAGTTACAGTACTAACTTTATTTATTAAACGTTAGCAGAAACCCTCAGCTTCACGTTTCCTCATTGGGTATTTTAAACTCGTGCCCCCATACTCAGGATTGAATATGAGCCACTGTATCCAGTCAAAACAAAATTGCCAACAAGTTTATGTTGGTGACTGTTTAGCCTATTGCAAAAAGGGAACCTATTTAGTTTATGTATTTTGTAATTAAGGTAATCTTAACTTTTTGTACTTTCCTCTTACTCTTGGAACACACGTGCATCGCAGTTCTTATGACACGAACCATCTTAGTAATGATAGATGTTGTACTCTGGGAAGAAGAGAAAGGCTCACTTTACAGTTAATCTATACTACAAGAGAAGGGATAAACTTAAGGAGGAGGGTAGTAGAGACAGTGAAATAGGGTAGTTAGCGTAAATACTAACTCGGGGGAGTCGGATGACTTTTTGGGCAAAAAACAATTTTTAAAGTTTTTGCGTGTTTCTTATTATTTGGACTTTTAAGTTTCATTTGACACCAAAGTTATTAAGTTCTGACATCTAGAACAGTTTTTTATTGGCATTATTATAAATGCGCACACTCAACTTTTAGTGGGGTCGGTCGGCAGTCACCAGCTGTTTGAACAAACTTATGGTACAACATTATACATTATTATATATACAGCTTTTTGTAAACTGTGAGCAAAATGGAGTCATTTGTAAATGGAGTCCATAAAACCAATTTCTCCTAAACCAAAAAAGATATTGCCCTACTTTTTTTGTTTTGATTGCCATATATAAATACAGATTTAAGGCACAGGAAATTACATTTATTATTTTCAGTTCCAAGTTACATACGTTCAAACAGTAACTTTTTAAAAATTTTTATGCTAAAATATAAAAATTTAAAAAAATTACTGAAATATATGATACCTTAAAATGCTGTGCCTTAAATGTACAACAATATATGCATAATAAAATAAAAAAAGGTTTAAGTTTTTATCTGTAACGGTTTCTTAGAAAATGGTACATACATTTGTACTATTTAACATGGGAAAGATAGGGTAATCCGACTCCCCTTAAATATAAAGAAAGTGTATTAATACCGGTAATGTTTAAGTTCAAACGAACTATATCATACTTCCTCTGTTGTCGAGTAATGTGGATTGTAATTGAATATCCTTCATTTCGTTCTTACATGACAAATAGAAGAATGGAGTAGGATAATTTTTAAGAATTTTAATCAGGAGTGTGTATAATATTTATAACACTGTTCCTTTAGTGGATCAATATGCAAAAGAGCGTCATTAAGTTAAAATGCCTCTTAACTGTTTAAACTCAACTTATGTACTAATCGGTGAACCACACAGTTTTCTTCTCGTTTTGAAGTGCTAGGAATCTTACGTCAACAGACATAAAGAGAGAAACAATTTTAAAGTCTAACAATTTACAACTTCACACCAACAGTAGTTCACAGATTCCCTTGTTCTTATCTTACCGGTTGCAACAATCTACTGTTGACTTTCTCTTTGCTACTCACTTGCATTTCATCGACTGATTGGTTAAGTTGCTATATACAACATAAGTTTAAGGTTATTTTTCTGACAAATAGTGTTACTTATTTTATTTCTACTTAGAGAATTCTGAGTTTGAAAGAATTACTGTGTTAATGATGAGAGGTTATGGAGAACGTATGAGATCATACGCTGAAGTAGCAGAATTATTCAATGAGGAATTTCCTAACCGGAAAAAATCACATAACTAGATTTACGGTGGCAAGAATTGTTCAACGGTTTAATGATACTCATTCTGTAAAGGATAGACCCAAGCCAGGAAGGGCTCCTGTAATTGACGAGGAGTAATCATTAGATGTTATGCAGTCCTTTGTTGAAGATTCCCACATATCTACGAGAAGAGTTGCTTTGGAGCACGACATTAGCCAATATTCGGTAAGAAAAATTCTTAAATGTAATAAATTCAAACCTTTTAAAGTCAAACTAGTGCAAGAGCTTAGTGAAGATGACTATGACCGTAGGGTTGAATTTTGTGATATAATGATGGGTAAACTAGACGCTGAACCTGAGTTACTGAACAGAATCCTTTTTAGTGACGAAGCAACTTCCATGACCAACGGTGCCGTCAATAGGCATAATTGTCGTTACTGGGCAGATAACAATCCGCACTGGTATGTAGAGGCCCATACACAACGCCCTTCAAAAGTTAATGTTTGGGCAGGAATAGTTGATCACCGCTTGGTCGGTCCATTTATAATTGATGGAAATTTAAATTCTGTGAAGTATTTAGATATGCTTGAAAACCAGATTGTGCCTGCACTCCAAAATATGTTTGGACAAGAAGCTGATAACATTTGGTTACAACAAGATGTAGCATCACCACACTATGGTCTTGAAGTTCGACAATATCTAAATAATGTCTTCCTAAGAAGGTGGATAAGCCAAAGGGGCGCTGTGGAATGGCCAGTAAGGTCCCCTGACCTTAACCCACTTGATTACTTTTTTTGGGGCTACATGAAATATCTGGTTTACAAAACAAAGCCAATCGACGTCCATGACTTAACGCAAAGAATTTTGAACTTATCTCAAACAATTCCTAGAGATTATTTCTTGAATGCTGTTTCAAGTTTTTTCAGTCTAGCACACTGTCAAACAGCCGAAGGTTAACAGTTTGAACACCTGCTACATTAAAACAGGTAACTGTTTTTAGAATTTGCATTAGTGTTGACTCATGTTACGATAAACAGGACAAGACAGTTACTGATTTTATTATATTAAATTTGTCATAAAATCTGTTAAAATAAGCGTAGAGATCTCTAGTTTGCATTATAGGATTTCTTTTTTTATTCCCTTTAAAATGAGGGGTTCACATGATAGGGGTTTGTATTTGAAAATGTTTAGTTGCCCCCCTTTACCCCGCTTTAGAAAAGGGGGACAACATTTTCAATAACTTGAAAAATAAAAAAAAATATGTTATAATAGGTAGGGTCAAGGTTTCACATAGATATATCAGGCCGTTTAAATTATATCCAGGTGTGCCATGACATAAAACTCACTATGTATGTGTGACCATTGGCTTTCAATATGAAATAGCCCCTGGGTTTCCCAGCAGTGTAAGTGTAGAATGTGTTGATCATGTGCCAGTCCTTTGAGAGGATGAGATATACCTGAACTGTACCGTGCTGTGTGCGGCAAGTGAAGAGAACCACATTTAACCCATTTCTTTCTACGTACTCCTCATCCTTCCCAATCACAGCTAGCTTGGAGTTACGTACGTTATATTTAAAGGTAGATTAAGTTAAATTTATCATTGACCATAAACAAGCCGGATGCACTCCATATGACATAACTGAGTGAAATAAATGTCAATATCTCCTCACAATTTGCAGACACGTTATATAAAATACAGCTAAATAAAGAAATTATTCATAAATTTAATTTCGTCATAATTTAAAAATAACAGTAAACATTAAACAGTGATAACAGTAAAATAAACAATGTATTGGTAACTGTTATTATGCAATGTAATAGGGAGATATTGTTGGCTACTAAAATAATATTAATATTTCCTGTTAAATACCAATTATATTGTCTATTACTCAAGCAGTAGAAAAAGTTTTTATTTCTGTCTGTAAGTCCACAGAATAACTGTAAAAAATCTACAAATATACCTAAAAATGTACATTTAGCTTCATTTCTAGTAGAAATTTGGAGTTAGGGTGAGTATTAGTGAATATTATTACATTGGTTTTATAGGCAACTATGAAGACAAAGAGGAAATTGCAGAATAAATGCATTTGAAAACAAGCTTAGTATATGATATAACACGTGACACAGAAACTCACGTGTCGCTATGGACTCTAGATATTGTGTATACAGCCTCAGCTAATCCTGTTTCGTGACACATGGTGTGGCGTACGCCTACCTTCATGTTTACATTTCACGATCACTCTTCATGTATTTTGATGTTTGTAACCGTTACTTAAAATTGTAACGGTACTTAATATTTAATCAATAAATTACCCATAATAAGTTACCATTCTCAAAGGTACAAAAAAAAACGCCATCAAAGAAATGAAGTGAAATTTTCATTATTATCACAAACCAAAAATACTTGTGTTTACGTTAAGAAATATCGTGCAAAGCTAATGTTCTATTTTTGTGTGAATTTGTTGTGTTCTTTCAGGGAGCTCAGTGTAGTACGGCTTGATATTCGTCCGTCAGTTCCCATGGATACACTTTATTAGAATACAAAACTGTTTTGGATTTAAAATATGTGATTTTTGTAAACAAGCGTCAAACACAAAAACTTTTCCTTATATATGATTTTATCTAGGTATATTTAATTAAACTTACGCTAAGTTAGAATAACACTCTTTTAATCACAAACCCAAAAGCCGTATAGGTTTGAGTTTGATTGCGAAACAATTGATCTCTTAGGGAATAAAATAAAGGTAGTTCGCAATCCGTTTACCGTAATATGTTATGCCTTGAATAAATTACTGACTGAACAAGATGAAATTAACGTAGTGAAATTAAAGGTGATAGTTCATAATTTATGAAGCGTATATTACAAAAATGTCGTATACAAAATTAAAGTTTTGAGTGACTAATTCCATTAACAGCCTCATTAAAACATACTACAAATAAGTTAGGACCCAAAATTCACCCTTTAGAGGAGTATAAATATATTAACAGAACTATATTTACTGCAGCTGAGTAGTTATCTTGGCTTGATATTTTGTATACCGATTTTATGAAGGCAAGTGGCATGATACAAATGATGACCTATTTTAAACTTCAAGTCGGATAAAATTATTGCGTGTTATCAAAATAACAACGTAGGGGAAAGTTGGAAAAAACGGGATACCGTTGTTATTTTTAGTTTTGGTGTGAAATGTGGTAAGAAAAACGCCAAATTATGTTATTTTTTGAATATATTATTATTTATTAAAGAACACAACAAACACTTTTTTAGATGATTCTAACAATTTTAACACATTGAAAAAAAGGTTTATGTCAAAGGTTACAGATCCAGTTTTATCAAACCATACGAATTTTCTACTAAATTTGAAAAAAGTTTTATAACTTAAAATAACCTATTTAGCTTCCTAAAAAATAAATTGTTTAGCAACTCTATTTGGTTTTTTACAATAGGAAAGGATAATTCTTATTTATAAGACTACACAAACGTCACAAAGAGAGGTGTCAGCGTCTTCTTCTGCTTTAGCAAAAGTATCGTGGGCCCATGCTTTGCAACCAGAACATTGGGTCCAATTTTCACCACCCTTTGAATCGAGGTAGAGGGCGTTGCAAACAATGCATGCTTCTTCTCTCTCATCTTCATCTTCATAAGACGACGCCATTCCATTCTTATTATCAGCTGGGAATTTCCTAGATTTGTTACTACTTTTAATTCCATTTTCAAAACCAGAGGTAGTTTTATCTGAGTTTTTGGTTTTAGGATAGATTTGAAAAAGGCCTTTTTGGTAGCTTTATTTGATTTTCTTAATTCTTTCTTTTTCTTTCTCATTTCTTTCACTTTCATCTTGCTCTAACTCAGTCTTATAAGGGGATGATGTTATCACAGCAGTTTTTCCTTTTCTCTTGTCAATTCCTTTTTTTTGGGTGAGGTCCTTCCTCTTCAGGTACTGGAAGAACACTTTTAGGAGAAATTGAAAATGGTAGGTTTGGACGATAATAAGTTAGTCCTAAGCCTTTGTCCCCTGTTGAAGTTGATGGCTGGTCTACTATTGTAATTGTGGTCGCATTGCTCTGAAGCACAGAGTTTGAAGTTCCTTGGGCAGGTTTGACAATTCTACCTGTAGAGACTGCAATTCACTTGACGCAAGCCTATTTACTTTATTTGGTTGAAGGTGGTTAATGATTGAACATCTGGCATTGAATGATCTGTGGTTAATGAGGGCGCAAAAAGATTATCTGGAAAGGTATCCGGATTGTATGGACTTATCCCAGTTTTAAAAAACACATTTACTGCAGTTTCCACAGTAGCGGGTCTAGAAAATGCAACTTTTAACAGTTTTGCAACCTCATAAATGGTGACGCACCTGCCTGGATGGTTGAACAACCATTTACGAACTTCTTGTCATAATATGTGCTGAGTGGAACCATAACAGACGTCAAGAGGCTGTAAGCGATAGGTTGTGTGAGGGGGGAATGTAAGCATATTTCAACGTAAATTTGGAAATTTTAGTGAAACGTAGTAAAGCTAGGGATTAAATTATAAAAACGTGTGAATAGGCATCCAGATGTTTTTACCAATAAAGTAGACGGAGTTGTGCAAATGGTAGGGGTCTTCTTCAATCTTAATTTCAAATATGCGAACCAATTTGAATTATTTTAAGGTAAAAATTCAAGGACTTGAAGTTAGTAAGGAAGATAAAGTTGCGCTTGAACAAAGTTTGTTATATAATAGTATGGAGGAAGTTACATTCGAACTTGAGATTACAAATTAATCATTAACGATTTTAATATGGATCTGTAAAGCCTTCCGATGTATGTAGTTAGTGCGCATGTGCGTCTAACTAATGCTCCCTAATTGATATTTTCTGAGTTTTATATTAAAAACAAGAATTAAAAAATTCCTAAATAATATTTTGTAAATTTTGTACAAAGATTTTGAGGACCAGATAAAGCCACGTTGTTGAAGACTTTAGATTATCAACCAAACTCATTACTTTAAATAAAATAAATACTCTATTCAAATTTAAACTAATGTGTGTAGTAAATATATAAAAATAACACTTAATTGAAATTTACTTAAACATTTCCTGCTCGACAAAGTCAAATATTTTAATAAAATTAAGAAAATCCTTAAAAGTAGGTGTATTTATATTTATGTTACCATTTATGTGAAGTGTCCTTCAAATGTCACTTTTGGGTCCCATCCGTATTTTTAGGTGACATTATTATACTTTTCTGTTAGAGATGATAGTTTGTTATTGTGGTTGATTTGACAAATCAATTGAATTTAATGAATTTTTTTCAATATGAGAAATATTGAAGCTTAATTCTTTTAATACTAAGCGTTATTTTATTACCATTTAATGCGCTATAAGTAACTAACAGTAATCATTTTTCATTACTGGGCAAAAAACATGTGGTTTTAAAGAGGGCTTTCTCTGGGATTAGGGTAAAGAACAAGACGGAGAGTGCAGAGGTGAAGAAGGGTGGCTAATTTATAAGCTCCCTGTAGGACCATTAGCTACACCACTACACTTATTCAGCCCTGAGTTTGGTGCAAAACAGTTCACTAAACTTTTATCCATTAAATATGTATAAATGGACAAGGCTTTTGCAGTATTGTGTCACAAATAAATTTTTTAACGTAACAGCTTGTCTAAGGATAGAAAGAGGTATATCCATTCAAGGACACTTACTTCTTGTCTTTAGCTTAATTCGTTCTCGAAATATCCCCAGGAACCTATTGTTCATTTAATTAAAATTCCAGTTTAATATGAGTTCATATTTATTACAGTGTTCATTTTCAAGTCTAAAAATTCAATGATACCAACCATACAATTATCTTTAATTCCACAAGAGATAAAAACGGAATATTAATTAGAATATTTTCTTCTCTACTTTCAGCAGAGTGTAGTGCTTGGTTATCAAACAACTTAATACACGAGATTAGGTTTTGATGAGTCGGTACATTTGTAATAATTTAAAGGTTATTGTGAGAAAAGTGATAAATACCACCGATCTTTGCCAGCCTCACTTCACCTCCTCTAAGCAGCAATCGTTTAATTTATAATGATATTAAGTTGCAAACTTTAATAGTTTTCCATGGCCTCTGAGTAATAAGTCCAATAACGTATTTAGAATAAACTAAATCTTGTCACTAAAAATATTTAAAAAAAAAAACGAAACATATAATTTATGTGTAAACTATTTCATAACCTCAAAACGCATTAATTCAATCACAACAAAACAATCATTAATTTTGTAAAATTTGAGAACAGTTAAATCATCTGTTACATTTAAAAGTAAATACCCAAACATATAATTCAAAACACAAATTTTTGTAAGTCCAGTTACTTTGGTGGACATATTCATTCAGAACATGTAGTTGTTACTTTGGTAGTTAAAAATTGTTTTGTGTAACAACTTGCTTTAGTAGCTAACATCCTTTATCTTATGTGAGTTGGCATTGTTTCTGCCCATTACTTTTAGAGCAAATTACAGTGAAAATAAAGAACAAGTAGACCAAGCCTAGAAGATATCCAGAGAAAAGTCTACAACACCATAAAACACGTTATATCAAAAGCAATAGTCAGATTTAGAAATAAATGTCAAATCACCGTCAGGTAATAATATACAGACAGAAAATAAGTCACGAAGGAAATGTATATGAGATAGAACTTCCCGATCTATATAGAGAAGAAAATGTAAAATAAATCTAATACAGTTTTAATTTAAGAATTTAAAATGACCAACCTTGGCTGGAATTGGGACTGCCTGTGCTTAAAACAGTTGCCGTGCATTCACCACTGTTATTAGAACAATGGCTGCAGTGAAACTGTTATGCGCATCCAGGTTAGAGTTAAACGAAATGTAGTATGTTATATCATTTTGAGATTAAATTTATCTTGGATAAATTTTTGACTTAGATAAAGATAGTAAAATTGTCTTGAAGGGCAATGTTTACTGCAGCTAAGTAGTTATCCTGGCTTGATATTTAAAAAAATTGCTTTTATGAAGGCGACTGGCAGGATTATTAACATACAAGAAGACCTATATTATTTCAAATACAAACACAATTAATGCGTTTTTTTAAAAAAAAAAAAACAACGTATTAACAAGTGAAATAAAAGTGGAAATTGTGATGGGATGTAGTATAGGCAAGGGTGAAATTATAAACATATTTTCAGATTTTCACTAATGTTTCTATTTGAGAAGTATTTACGCTTAACTTTTAACACTAACCGGTATTTTAATCACCATTTAATGCAACAGAAGTAACTAATAATAATACTTTTTCAGTACTGTATAATAAGTTATAAGACATGCGGTATTAAAGGAGGCTTTCTCTAGGATTAGCGTATAGAACAAGACTTAGAGAGGAGAGGCGAAAAAGATGAGCTAATATGTAAGATCCCTGCAGGACCATTAGCTACACCACGTCATCTCAGAAGTCATTATTACAAACAGATTTATCATATGTCGGATATGAACCACACACCAATCCAATTAGCACTTCTAGAGGAAGAACAGTAATGTAGAGTCCCTCTAAGTCAGTAATGTTTATTGTATCCGATTTATAGATTTTTGTAATTTAATCATTTGGATTGTAATTTAACCTGACAATAAAATTGAGTTTCAAAATAAAATATACTTTCTGGTGCTAGAGGAAGAGAGAGGTTTTATGTGACACTGCATCATGTCCATGTCACTGACTCGGACGTGTGGGAACTTCATGTATACTGTAGGTAAGTTCTTGCACTCATTTAGTAAAAAATGTTTATACTAGTAAGTAAATATAATTTTATTATAGAAAGTTTCCTGTAACAAGCAAATATTTCCGGGCCAGTGACATGACACCTCGTCACGCCAGAATGTCATATAAAGAAATCACATCATGAATAAGGACTTATTTGTTCTAGTTTTTAAGCCCTATTAGAATTACACTCAACATAGTAAATAGTTGTTAAAGAAAGTAGTGGCTAAGCCAAGCGATGTGATGTTCGGTCATGTTGCACTTTACATAGAAAAATAATCTTTGCTATTGGTTGGTATGTTATCCTCGTACACGTTATGATTAGTGAAAATTACAATAAACTTCCGTAAAATATGTTACAAAGAAAATGTCCATGTGATCTAATAAAATGTTACTTTACAAATGTTAAGTAACCAACCTTGGCAGGGATTGGGACTGCCTGTGCTTAAAACAGTTATCGTGCATTCACCACTGTTACTAGAAGGAACAGCAATAGCTGCAATTACACTGTTATGCGCACCCAGGTTAGAGTATTATATGGTTCTAGGGCCAGTCCTTCGACAGGTCGTCACCCTTTTACCATGTAATACTCCCCTCCCTTATTAGGTTGGATAGTTGGGAAATCGCGGTTTACGTTACGTTTGCTGCTATCTGTCGTAGAAAATATGCATCCACACGACAAGTGCATAATATAGAACCGTATTTTCTCTTTGTAACTCATTGAACTGTACGGTAAAAATACTTTATAAAAGAATTCTTTTAGTTTCAAATTATATACTTAATCACTAATCCACTAATAATCATAACTAATAAGTAATCCAAGTAAATTTAGGCAAGAAACGAGTATTTATATAAAAAGAACCGGTTGAGATAAATATAATACTTTTTCATTCACGATTCCCATTTAAATATTGCAGTATTATTAAAGGCGCTACGCGATATAATTGTGATTTTTGGTTGGATATAGTGTTTAAATCTTTCAAAATCTTTCAAGTGTACTAGGTGCTTACTTGAGAGGTATACCTAAATTATTATAGATAAGTTTAACGTTATATTAGGATATTGAAAGGATGATAATTCCACGTTTAACATATATAAATCGTAAACAACACCGTTAAATGTTGCACCGAACTATTACGAACACAAGTTCATAAACAAATAAATAAATAGTTTTAACATTAGTTTCCATAGAAACTTTCTAGAAACTGAATATTTGTGCGTATGTATTATAGGTATCTGAAATTATGTACTTATATATCTAAAGATTGAAAAAAGGCGTGAAACTACTAAAATTATTGTTTGAGTTTGTAACATGTTACTTTTTCATAACATACGAAATTAATAAATATTGAGTAGTGGAGTTGGAAAATTAGAACACTTTTTTTTGGTAACCGTATAATATGACGAATTGAGTTTTATAGTGATCTGCACCAAAAACACCGAAATAATTATTTTTAGGAACGATGGGTCAGGATCCAACTAACATGTCCGTGCCCGTACGGAATATCACCTCTTCCCCACCACGCTGGGCGAACCTGTATAACGACGGCCGACTGGCGAGTAGTGATGGGAAAACCAAACACTTAAAAGACGGTGTATTCAAAGGTATCCTTGTATTGTATATATATATATATATATATATATATATATATATATATATATATATATATATATATATATTATGATAAAGAAAGATACAGGGTGTCCCAGGAAGAAACGGAGAAACTGCCAGGACTTGTTCTTAAGGTGAAAATAATGAAAAAAATTCATATACACATAGGTCCAGAAACGCTTAGTTAGCGAGCTATACAGGGTGAAAGATTTCGCCCAGATTTCAGTGCCACCGTTAAAAGGGAGCCCTATTAAATTTTGACTACGTTTATTATTTTGGAGCATTTTTAGATTAATTTCCATGCAGGTCTGTTAAATATAAATTGGTGTTTTTTGTTGTTACACTATATGTATGTCATTTACTTTAACGAGATAAAGATATTCCACTGCCATAACATAGCACAAAACTGCCCAAAAGTTAGGAAGACGACGTTATTCATGTACTTTAGGCAGGGTTAGGGTAAGTGGTGTAAAGACGTTTTTCATTCAGAGCCAAATTATACAAAAATTTATAAAATTATTAAAGCCAAATCAGGCAACGATCTTTATCTTCCTTTAGAATATGAAGTACAATACGTCTAAATGAAAGGAAGTCACACTACAACAAACAAACTAAATGACGTAGATCTCATAACTACTCAAATATATTATAACAGTTTACTAAAGGGAGCAACAATAAATTGCAAATTGTATTCTTTGCGATTTAGTGATACATTGTTAATTATTGCATCCATACAACGATCATCATAAATTTATCATAGTGATAAGTGAAAGAGAACCAGCTGATTTGATCCTGCAAACTAACTGCGGGCGACATTAGGAGCTAGCCTTCATATACACCAGTGACACCGATCATAGCTGCCAGAGAATATCATAATCTATTGTGTTGGCGGGTGACATTAGGTGCTAGCCTTCATATACCCCAGTGACACCGATCACAGCTGCCAGAGAATATCATCATCTCTTGTGTTTACATCAGGAGCTAGAATTTATATACCCTAGAGACATCGATCACAGCAGCCAGAGACTATCATAATCTTTTGTGTCTTATCAGTTTACGGTTTTAACATGTTTTAAGAAAAGTTTACGTGATTATAGGATCTTTATTAACTTTAAAACCGTTACTAATAAATTGTAATATGTTGATTATTATTAAAATGTATTAGTAATTAATTTAATTTTTACGCTGTTTTATTCTATAATAAATAATGTTTAAGGACGTTTCTTAAAAATAATTATGCTTAACTATCAGGTTTACCGATGATAACGGAAGATTGATCGCTCTTTGTCTCATGGCACTACCTTCATTTAAACTTAAAGTAAAATAAGTAATATGTATATCTGGTGATTTATTAGAACACATTACATTGGCCATTACTGAATTAAGGTATGTCTGAAACAAACATTTGAAAACTATTATTCCTGTTAATACTCCTATACACAAGAAACTACCTTTAAAGCCGAGGGTTAAAAACCAGTTGCGTCATGTTTAAAACTGTTAGTCACTTTAAAACTATACTTTCAAATGTTCACTTATTTAAATTTCATATTTATGCAAAATAACCAAATGTAAATAAAGAAACCTTTATGTTAAGTTATTACATCCAATCGTTGGTATTCGTTACAATAGATGAGCAACATTACTAACAACTATTTCGGTACATACATCGTGTATCAAGCTTGTGAAATACGATTTGAGTAAAGTACAGTAATAATAGTTTTGTATTATTTAACTACATGTCATAATATTTATTTGAATATTAGATACAGAACACGTTCTTTACGAGTATATGTACTTTTCCTATGTTTTTAAATTTTAAACCATAAAGTCGATTCCTTTGAAGTGCAGTGTTAGATATTTCTACACTGCACACATTCATACAAAATACTCTGGCATCTAAGCAATTTTGGAGTTCATTCTAGTTATATACATAATAGTATAAAAAGATAAACATTTCACGGTAAACAGTAATATTCTTTTTGTTTAATATTGTGTTTCTGCATAAAACAATAACAAGTTTGAATAGTAAAATAATGTCAATGTTTAGTAAATTAATACAACTTTTAAGTTGTAGATCAGATTATTTGGTGCATTCTTACCTGAATCTTAAATTATAAATACAGTGAACAACGTCAGTAGTGGTAGGACAGCCTACTTGTCATAACCTGTTAGATTGACCATGATGAACGAGACTAACACAGCCTCGCAACTACTTAAATTCGATTAATTAATTATACTCCGAATAAATCCCCCATATCGTATGTTCCGAATGCTACAGAATAATGTTCTCAGTTAAACTACTAATATTTAACAGTACATTTGATTTTTAATTGTGAACCAGAGATAGTGAATTAAATATAAGAGATATATAAAATTTGTTGGTAGAAAAAGTTATTTAATTACATATCACTTTAAGATTGTATGATTTATTATTAATAATCTTTTAAATTATGACATAGTGAAAATTTATTTGCTAATACTTAATCTTACATAATACTTAAGCATCTCCAAAACTTCGATAAAACCCCATTTTGTAAAGGACGTTAGTACGAGTTTATAACTATTTGTGTCATTTTAGAATAATTACTCCATTGCTATGATCGTGGGGGGGGTGGGGGGGGGGGGGGGTGGGGGGGGGGGGGGGTGGGGGGGGGGGGGGGTGGGGGGGGGGGGGGGTGGGGGGGGGGGGGGGTGGGGGGGGGGGACTAATATTTATTCGTTGTTGACTAACATAACATAAGTAGTCGGAAGGTTAAAAAACGACTATGTTTGGGTCCTACTTCATCTTCTGACCTTTATTTCTGGATAATCTATGTAACAGTACTATGTCTAACTTGTATTAACCAACGCTAGACTCAATATACGATACTGTAGTAGAAATATCCATAAAAAGTTTTAGGTGAGGATGAGACATAAGATAGCAACTAAAGACGTCAAGAGATTTTTACTGTAGCTTCTAGAGAATAACCGAGAGCAAATTGGCGTTTCTCATGATGGGACTCTTATATTTGTGTAAACCACAGTTGGAGCCAATGTCAGAGTATCTTTTGTTGTGTTTCCTCATACCGGATACCAATTTGCAAAAAAATATAGATTTTTAGAGACATCCGTTATAAGAAAAAATTTTTTTTTATTGTGATTATGAGTATTGGTGAGATCGAGCGTAGTGGTTAATATGATGTCCAAATTAATAATATTGGGGTGGATTACCAGACGTAACATACATAAAAACCTGACAAAGATATAACAGTCTCATGTTTTGGTAGCGGTTATGAAAACACAGCTCTCAAAATATGTTTCACTTGTCATTTTGAACACTCCTTTTTACGAGTAGGTACCAACTTATCATCCGAGAAATTTTGTCTCCATATAGCAATGGAAAACGAAGTGGATTTTTTAGTGTATGTCACTTTAACGAAGAAGTCATAACGTTTTTTCTATTTGTGTTCCTACCTTTTAAATCCCAAATAGACTACAATAAATTTGTCCTCGTGCTCCGGAGTCTGTTACTAAAAACTTAAACAGCCATACCATTTATATACAACCAAAGAAAAGTCCCAAAGTTATGTTTTAAGTAGGGCATATGGGTTTGACCATGCGAGTAGAAATTTAAGGAAAAATCACTGCAAATTTAGCCATTTCGACCATTAATTTGTTTTTTTGGTTTTTTTTGTTTTTTTTTTTTGTGACTAATATCATTTGCTGGAACCAACTAATAATTTGAAAATTACAGCAGAAATCCCCTCGACTTTTTAACTCCATCTCGTCATGCCATTGGCACAAACACATAAATATTATTTTAATTTCCTCAATTTTATGTTTTGAGAAAACAAAAGCCATTAAAGGTTCCTTAAATGTATGTAGGATAGAAACTCACACAAAGACAGGTTTACTATGATTAAGTTTTCTAGCAAATTCTCCGGGTGTTTCACAAAGCGGTGTGTGTAATTTTGTGGTAGTCTAAAAATAAAGGTGCAGTAAGGGTTTGTATTGTTTTTACAGTACTGTTCTCCCCTAAGTCCACATCGGTTCGACCTCCTCGGTCACTTCTTCTGTCCTCCTCGGCCCTTCAGTCATCGAACTCTCTCTCCAGATAGTACAGTCTCGCCTCCTGCACAGTCCACGTTTTTATCCACACGTTGTTTCGGAGGAGCAATTACTTTATTATCATGTATGTGGTATAGCTTGTCGTTTGCAGTTTGGTATTTGGGAATATGCAATTGCTTTTTATTTTTTGATGTGGTATGATGTGTAAATAACTTTTTTAACACTTTTAAAAAGTATATTCATTATTGTCAAATTCAACATTGAAATAAAGTGTAAGTTGTATAAAAGCGTTGCTGAAGGGGTTTGTATCTTTAGTCTGTATACAACCTCACACAACACGCGATAATATTTCAATAAAAAAAGTACATTCAACATTTGGTAACATTACAAACAATATGGTATAACATTTTGGTCCATTCTAATCATTTCTGACAGGTAAATTAATTACTATACTAGAAAAAGGAAATTTATAAAAGAATTAAGATTATTTTAACTTCGAAAGTATAAAGAAAGCCTTTGAGAACGTTGACCATAAAATACTTGTACATAAATAACTAATGGAAATATGAGGCAACAGAAAGAATTCATAAAAAACATTACAAGGGAATCTAGCCTTTTAGAAAATTTTAATAAAATTACCAAATTATTTATGCAGGATTCTCGGAAGCAAGCTAGAAAATTTTTGAAATTGAAACTTGACATAAAAATACTGTATAACAAAAAATTATAACTGGAAAATGATGGCACAAGAAAGAATTTCATCAAAAACGTTTCAAGGGATCAGCCCCTTTTTTTAGAAATATTTAATAGAATTTACTACCAATTATTTAATGCAGGATTACTCGAATCGCAACCAGAAAATGTAATTTATCTAAATATTGGCACACCATTTTTATGACCTCATTTCAGAACTTATATACTATATATAGTATAGTAAGAGATTGTCTTTTACTATTTCATTCAGCTAAATTACAAATTTTGGTAGTCCTCTGGTTTTGTATGACATTCACTCCACCGACAATGAAGAGCAATGTTTAACACGATGTTGTAAATAATAATCCGAGATATTCAATCCATGTCAAGGTTCGTTGTACTTGATGTGATATGAATAGCCCAAGTTAAATTTACACGTCTTACAACAAAAATAACATATTCTATTAGATGGTCAGATGCTAATATCATACAAAACAATGGTGACTAAAAAGGTAATATTTAGTTACACCATTCTATACGGTGTAGGCCTAGAACTATAGATATTCAAGTAGAACATTTGGTATTATTGTTATGATTTAGTGTACTATACGTGTTTCAATTTTTTGCCGTCGAACATATCACATTACATAGTTTTTCGGATTGCTATAAATAAAACTAAATATGCAACAAATAACTTAGGGATCAACTAGCAACAAATATATTTTCCTTAAAATTTGTTGCCGTTTCAGCTTAAGTATCATAAATAATTATTTTAAAAAACTAGTTTTCTCAGTATAAGAATTATTTTTAATTTATAGTTTTCTTGTTTTTGTTACAAACATTTTTATATAATTTTGACGAAATTTAACGTTACATTTTGCGGATGGGGAGCTGCCAATAAAGGCGTTCGCTTTTGTCTCGTAACTTCCTCGGTCTAACGGAATTTTTGATGTGTCCTAAATAAGAAATGTCTACTTGGAAATAATTGTATTTGTTTATATTATGGTATGGTTCTTTGTGTGTAGGTTATATTTGATTCCAATTAAGATTTATGTGCATTTGTCTTGTAAAGTATATAGTTTGGTTAAGTGCGATCCTTGGTGCTCATATCTTGGGCTGTGATACTTAAAGATCGTCAAATTTCAAAGACCTGTACAATTCGAAGTGTAGACATACTTACCACCAATCGTTTTATCCTGAAGTCACTAGCTTATTGTCGTTTATCAATGAGCTAGTGATTTCAAACAGTTGAATGTTAATCAGCAGTTCAACCTTAATAACTCGTTTTAGCGTATTTTCAATAAAAAATAGCGCTTCATTGCTTTTTAAAACAGTTCTTAAAAGGACTAAAATATTGCAAAGTATGAATTTTATACCTTTATTAATTTGAAATATATAAGGTGAGCCAGACCATCTGAGCCACTGATTATAGCGGTACAAGTGAAGAGAGGAAACTTCGGTACAACTGAACCCCCCCCCCCCTACTTTGTGGCCATAGTATTCGATAAAAATCATTAAAAAAATCAGCTTTAGTAAGTTTTTTATTGTTAATTTATTGAACAATTATGAAACCCCAAACGTTACCCAAAGCTGAGCACCAACCCTTCCAAAAATAACTAAGAAAGTTCAGTTCCCGAAATGTTTCGACATTTAAGAATGATTTACATTTTGAGAATTAAAAAATGTTTAAAGCTGAAAAAAGTATTTAATACAAACGTTTTGGTTTGCATTGCACAAAATTAAAGGTGATAAAAATTATTTTGTATTGATATTTTTTTCTTTCTCTCAAACGGTTTCGAATCTGTAAGCAAAAAATTACAATTTCAATTTAAATTATTTCAAATTTTTTTTAAACAAATTAACATCTTATCTGAAAAAACCAACACTCACTAAACTATGTCCTTATAAAACTCTTAAATTGATGCAGGCCTCAAATTCTTATCGTCCTCTAAAACGAAGTCCCACTAGCCCAATGTGGAGTTATAAAATTAAATATTTGGCAATAAATATTGACTAAAATATTAATGAGCTCTTACTCTAACGTAGAAATAACCCCAACGCCATTTTTTCTATAAATTATTATTCCTACCTAGTTGTCTTCATGAAAACATCGATAAACTTGGTCAGCTTGGACAATGAAGAGAAAAAAAATACTCGTGAATGTAATGTTTATTAATATTGTGCCAGAAGGTGTATTCTCACAAATTACACTTGGACAACGGGGGTGGAAGTAAGGAGAAATTCGTTTGTGACATAACGTCCACCGACAGCCCAGAGCGGATATATCGCCCTGTATTGTGATGACGAACAAGTGCCAATTCTCTTCTCTCGCACACAATGCTAACTGGCCGCCAGTCCTGTTGTCACGCTCCACTGCCGCAGGCTCGCAGCACAACAGACAAATTAAATGTGGTAACAATGGAAATCTTTACTCCTTCTGTGCTTCCCCAACCACACACTTCATTGTCTTTCAACCCCTTTCAACGTGTTAGTTTACCTTTGTTTTTCGTTTTATCATTCATTACTATGTACAATTTCCCAAGGCTTTACCATCATGTGTGAAAGTGTTTCTTTTAGAACCATTATTTCCTTATTTTCACTTCAGAGAATAAAAATTAAAAAGATATTAAACGAGTTAAAGGACTATGTATTCTTAGGTCTTAAGATAAATATTTTCTAGAAAACCGATTAAAAAACTTGGAACTAACAAATTCTTGTCCAATGTAAGGAGTACACCACACCATGTGTCACGTATAAGGCTTCGCTAAAGTTTGCAACATTTTAAATCTACAGGCTCATTTCATTCTCGAGATGTTTCTACACTAAAGACATTTTTACACTCTTCCTCCCCCGGGCAGACAAAAAACATTGTGTCAGCTTACAGAGTGAAAGGCTTATATAGGACTCATCAACGAAACTCCAATGGTTGGACATGCAACCAACATAGAACTCGTCTATTCAGAAACGAAGTTTCATTTCATAATAATTTATGCTTTTTTAAACGTAATCAAATAAAAAATTCGTATGTTAAAATCTCATAATGGGCTGTACTCAATTTTGTTTACACATTTATTTATTCAACTAGTTTTCTCGTTGTTATCATGGTTATTTATAAAACCAATATAAAAAATGTTCGCTAACGCTTAGCGAAATCTCATTGAGTTGCATGCGCCATCATCAAACTTAGTGGTGTGCAAAAATTATAAATTAAGTTTCAAGTTTTAAGGATTTGGCCGTTTTTCGAGATAGATACCGATGTGAAACAGATAGGTAAACAAACAGAAATAAAACTTTTTCCAATCCCTCGAGTAGGCTTTGCTAATACTCAACCAACAAGTCCAGAGAGACACAGGCAACATAGGAAAAATTTGCAGTATTTTTAATGGTTTCGCGTTTTATATAGATCATCTTAAAATAATTTTGTCTGATGTATGTAATTGAAGGACTGTATTGTCCTGAAAATATTAATAAAACTTTTAAGCAGTATTTTGGGTCGGTTTGGAGTCCGTGAGGACCGAATCCGCCAGGGGCCGAATAGTGAATTCGTCCGCCAAGACCGAAAACGATACTTTTCCGTCAGCTCCGAATGATTCGACGTTGACGGACTGGAGAGCAAATTATTCGGAGCTATCGGGACTAAGACATATAAAATATTCGAGGCTCACGGACGATTCTACGTTTTCGCCACTCACGGAATCTAGGAGGATTCGGAGTTGGCGGACTGTCTCGTTATTCGGTCCTGGCGGACTCATGTGTCTTTTTAGAGGCGAAAATTAAAAGATTCCTATAGAGTCGAATAAATTTCGGAGCTCACGGACTGATGTAGAAACTCTTCGATGTTGACGGACGAATAATAGAATTTATCGGTGCTATAGGAAAATTTAAAGTAGAATCCTTTCAACTGTCCGCGAACTACCGAAAATCATACCAATCCGCCAGGGCCGAATCAGCTCCATTCCGCCAACGTCGAAAACAGCCCATTCCGTCCCAACGAGCCGAATCGTGAGACGGGGGCAGTCATGGAGGGATACCAAGTTTGCGATGGCTGCTGGCTCCTCCTACTAGTCGACAGTATAAATTACAGGTCGCCTGGCTCCACACTCCTCCCTCTAACTGGGTAGCCGGTACTACTCTCCGCTACACTTTACGTTAAGTGAAATGAGATAGCTATTTAAGATAGGTACAAAAACTTAGAGGTCAAATTGTCTGCTTCTAAAGAAAAATGTAGTAAAAATTAACAGTTAAATAGGAAATTATTATTTTCGTATATTGTGTTATATTATTTCTTGGATTTTATTAGATAGAATTACTTTTAATTAAAAGTTTGATTAGTACTTAACTAATTGTAATTGGATATTTACCCCAAAATGTTAATTATTTTTAAGTTGACTCGTATAATTTCCAAATCACTAATACTAACGATGAAACATCTTTAAACCTCATACAACACTCATTTATACAAAGGAATTCTAAGTGTAATTATATTGACGAAAACATTAACTTTATAGAAGGTTTTTATCTTCAGTTTGTTTCACAAGAACTTACCTTGTCATTTATTAGTGCCACCAAAAACACATAATAAAATCTACACCCTCTTAGTTATTAAACGATTAGAACGGCGCAACAAAAAAATGAGTTCGACACTAACCCAAAACATAAGTTGAATGGTTTTCTAAAATTAATACCACACATTTGAATCTTCCTTTTCACTACAAAATTTACAATTTTATAATGGTTTTACTGTAACCGTAGTATTGTTTGCGTAACAAATTGTTTAATTGTAGTGTGATATCAGTAAAATTATTTTTAATGGGGAAAAAGATTACATGTTTGCAATCATAGATTGCACATATTTTATTATGTTACTCTCTCAACTTTTATCTATTACAAATAATGAATTAAGTTTTATAATCCAATTACTTTGATATAGGATTTTTCAAGAATTGAAAACCCAACCAAGGTTACAAGACACATAAAACCAGTTAATTAAAGTTGTGATACACTGACCTACTTTGTTAGGATTAGATAATGTGACGTGTCTTTTCTCAACACAACCATTTACTGTTAAGAATGGACACGTATCGCATACGTCCCTAGATGAGCCCAATCAAAGCGCGGGATTCGATCCAGGGGTCTACAATGTTAATTCTTATGGATTATGTATGTCAGTTGGGTTCAGATATATTGCTATTCACCTAAGGAGGTGGTAACGTTCGAAGCATTTAGTAAATCATCATTACCCAACTAGCCTTGAAAAAATTAAGAATTTTGAAATAAAATGAACGTCGTTAAATAAGAATATTTACTATCATCAATTAAAGAAAAGACAAAAGTGTAACTACCCTAGATCTCTATCTAAATCAAAGCTACCTCAAATCGCAACACACTGTATGCTATGTAAAAATAGTATGAGCAAAAAGTAATATCAACACTAAAAACAATATATAATGTTTGGTCAGTATCGTATTTACAAATATTAAGTAAGAAAAGTGTAAGAGAAATAATAATAGACCCAGAGCAATAATCTATTTGTTAGGTCCGTAATTGCACGAACATAGGTTAAGTAAGATCGTAAGTAAAGTAAAGAACCAATAACCAATTTAAAGGTTAGGTCCGTATTGCACGAACATAGATTAAGTAAAGATAAGTAAAGTATAAAGTTAAAAGAACCAATAATACCGATAAACAATATTTAAAGGTTAGGTCCGTATTGCACGAACATAGATTAAGTAAGATAGTAAGTAAAGTAAAGAACCAATAATACCAAATTTAAAGGTTAGGTCCCGTATGTACAAGAACATAGATTAAGTAAAGATAGTAAGTAAAGTAAAGAACCACTAATCCTAAATTTAAAGGTTAGGTCCGTATCGCACGAACATAGATTAAGTAAGATAGCAAGTAAAGTAAAGAACTCACTAATCCTAAATTTAAGGATTAGGTCCGTATTACAACGAACATAGATTAATTAAGATAGTAAGTAAAGTAAAGAACCACTAATCCTAAATTTAAGAAAGGTTAGGTCCGTATTGCACGAACATAGATTAAGTAAGATAGTAAGTAAAGTAAAGAGCCAATAATACCAAATAACCAATTTAAAGGTTAGGGTCCCGTATCGCACGAAACATTAGATTAAGTAAGATAGCAAGTAAAGTAAAGAACCACTAATCCTAAATTTAAGGATTAGGTTTCGTATTACACGTACATAGATTAAAGGTAAGATAGTAAGTAAAGTAATATAACCACTAATCCTAAATTTGAAAGGTTAGGTCCGTATTGCACGAACATAGATTTACAGT
This sequence comes from Homalodisca vitripennis, assembly GCF_021130785.1. Taxonomy (NCBI): domain Eukaryota; kingdom Metazoa; phylum Arthropoda; class Insecta; order Hemiptera; family Cicadellidae; genus Homalodisca; species Homalodisca vitripennis. The sequence goes on along the minus strand of NC_060211.1, from coordinate 123,359,396 downwards.
AAGATAGTAAGTAAAGTAAAGAACCAATAATGCCAATAAACAATTTAAAGGTTAGGTCCGTATCGCACGAACATAGATTAAGTAAGATAGTAAAGTAAAGTAAAGAACCACTAGATACCAAATGTAAAGGTTAGGTCCGTATTACACGAACATAGGTTAAGTAAGATAGCAAGTAAAGTAAAGAACCAATAATACCAATAAACAATTTAAAGGTTAGGTCCGTATCGCACGAACATAGGTTAAGTAAGATAGCAAGTAAAGTAAAGAACCAATAAACAATTTAAAGGTTAGGTCCGTATCGCACGAACATAGATTAAGTAAGATAGTAAGTAAAGTAAAGAACCAATAAACAATTTAAAGGTTAGGTCCGGTATCGCACGAACATAGATTAAAGTAAGATAGTAAGTAAAGTAAAGAACCACTAATACCAAATTTAAAGGTTTGGTCCGTATTACACGAACATAGGTTAAGTAAGATAGCAAGTTAAAGTAAAGAACCACTAATCCAAAATTTAAAGGTTAGGTCCGTATTACACGAACATAGGTTAAGTAAGATAGCAAGTAAAGTAAAGAACCACTGATCCTAAATTTAAAGGTTTAGGTCCGTATTACACGAACATATATTAAATAAGATAGTAAAGTAAAGTAAAGAGCCAATAATACCAATAACCAATAAACAATTTAAAGGTTATGTCCGTATCGCACGAACATAGATTAAGTAAGATAGTAAATAAAGTAAAGAACCACTAATACCAAATTTAAAAGGTTTAGGTCCGTATCGCACGAACATAGATTAAGTAAGAAAGTAAGTAAAGGAAAAGAATACCAAAGAATAATACGTTATAAGTAAATTTCGTGTGGCACTACATATAAAAACGATACAGAATATTAATGAAATGGTTAATTATGTATAGTATAGTAATTGAAAGGGTAATATATTACCAATAGCTAGAAGAAATCGATACGTCCGTATCTCACGAACAAGTCGGCAGGAGTGAGGTTAAGATCGCAGCGCAGTGTACGTCTTATCGTCGTGATAGGATGGTGTTAGAATGACCCTCTCGCTCCTCTGCTGGCCGGTCCCGTCTGACGAGTTTTGCGTTGGAGCGCATGCGCGACTTATCGTTCATGCCGCAACCCGTTCAAGCGGCGAAACATGTCGTGGCACGATAGCTGAGGCGAACTTGTTTTATCGATCCCCGTATTAAGCATTGTTGACGGGAAAACTAAATCCCACAATAAATCTTGAATGGACGAACCCAAAGATAATAATAAAAAAATACACTGTACATTTTAGTACCTCACAATAAGATCATAACGTACGTATTATTTGTAGCTTATATGCATTTTTCCAGCTATACTTGTTACCTAATTACCAATAAATAAAGTACCAAATTAGTTTGATCTTTTGGCGGTTTTCCCACTAATCCTATCCATTATTTACATATTACATAAAGCAATACATACAGTAGTAGAGATCAATCTTGTCTTAGTTGGTCAGCAATTAGTAACACTTATAATATCCCTCGCAGATAAAACCATGATAATCGCAGAAAGTTTGGAGCCGGTTGAGGATTAAAACCAAAGTATGTACTGTATAGTTTTAGGGGAGTCGAATATGGAATTAATACCAATGATTCAAAATATTGAATGATGTAGAAAATCCCTAAAGGAAATAGTCAATTTAATTAACGGAATAGTCAGTTAAATTTCTGTATAATGATTAAAATGTAGAAAATCTATTTGGCTGTAAAAAAAATAAATAATGTTTTAAAAATAAATATTATGGGATTTAAAAAGAGTAAACTTCATTAGGCATTTTACGTGTAAAGCTTGTTATCCTTCTCATAAGTTATGAAATAATTTATGCTCACGGTAGTTATTTTTAATATTCAGTGTTTATATAATCTGTGTCACTCGGTCCAGCCAGAGCGGACGATGCGGTGCATGAGAGAGGGCTAATGGCCAGTAGCGTAGCCATAAGAAATTTCGTTCGGAGGGGGTTCCGAAAATTTGGGCCCGAAACCGGGGGATCCGGGGGACGTTTTGTGTGTTATTTGCCAATGAGTTCACTGGTAAAAGGTAAATACCAAAAAATATGGAGCTTTAGTAACTACGCCTTATAGAACGTGGACAAAGATGTAATAGGACAAATACAACTCTCACAGCAACTCTAGTACCACAAAGTTCGATTCTGGCCGAATAGAAAGGCACCAAAGTGATGTTGGATTCACTGGATAAGAAAGAAAAAGAACAAAAACAGAGCTTCATACTCAAGCGTATTATAGTTGACACAACTATATTCTGTGGAGAAAATGAAATACCCTCTGCGGGTACCATTGGCGCCACTGACGGTCGAAATCCCTTTAGAAAAGGAGGGCAAATTTTCGAGTGTTGCTCGGGTACAGATCTAAACTAACAACGGTCGGAAAATGCAACCGCAAAAACTCTACTGATTAGAAGTTCGGCTACTTTTGATTTCACTGATTGAGGTATTTATGAATTGAATTATAATGACGATTTTTTGTATCAATTACACTGTAGACGAGTATATAATTATCGGAAAAAAAACATTTAAATAAATCACTTTCGGTCGGAAATAAAAATACACCTGATAAAAAATCTAATGATTAGGTAGAACTTCAACTACTTCCGGACTTCAGTTATTGAGGTAAACGTGGTATTTTTTGATTGAGTTTGGACGAACGAATTTTGTTATCATTAATACTCGACTCACTTATATAATTATCGAGAAAAAAAAAAATCAAAATACTTTCTGTCGGAAAATACAGAAGAAAAGCTCTCTACAGATTCAAAGTTTTGGACGATTTTGGATTTCACTGGTTGAGTGGTTGAGGTAAAATGGTACTTAATAATTATGTTAGGACATTGATTTTAGATATTAATTCATATGCCGACTAATAAATATTATATTTACCCGAGAAAAAAAAAACAAAAATAATCACTTCCGATCGGAATATACTAAGGAAAATGAGAATAATACCTCATCAGAGTGAAATCCAAAGTAGTCGGAACTTCTGTATCAGTAGAGATTTTTCGGTGTATTATCCGACCGGAAGACTTTTTCAACTTTTCCCTCGATAGTTTAATTATATAGGTATTAGTCGGCGTATCAATATTTATACCTAAAATCAATGTTCAAACATACTTCTAAAGTACCACTTTTATCTCAACGACTCAACCAGTGAAATCAGTAGAGCTTTTCCTCGGTATTTTCCGACCAGAAGTGATATTTTAATTGTTTTCTTTCTCGATAATTAGTCGACGTTGCATTAATACCTAAAAATAAACGTCCTAACAAAATTATATGTACCTTTTTATACCTCAAACCACTCAACCAGTTGAAATCCTAAATCGTCTAAACTTGAATCTGTAGACAGTTGTTTCTTCGGTATTTACCGACCGGAAAAAGTGATTTTCTTTTTCTCGATAATTATATAGGTACATTTGTATAGTTTTAATGATAACAAAAAATCGTCGTCCTAACTCAATCAAAAATACCACGTTTACCTCAATAACTGTATACCTCAATAACTGGAAGTCCGAAGTAGTTGAAGTTCTACCTAATCATTAGAGTTTTTTCAGGGTGTATTTTATTTCCGACCGAAAGTGATTTTTTTAAATGTTTTTCCGATAATTATATAACACGTCTAACAGTTTTATTGACACCTAAAAATCAACGTCGTAACTTAATTCTAAGCAGTCATTATAAGTCCTTCAGACGAATTTGAAACGAAGTAGTCGCTAATTTAAACTGTTCCGCCATTGTTCACGGTTCACGTTACTTTGCGACGTCACGTGACCGCGCCCTATAGAAAATACCGTGAAAACACTACAACTATCCGAAAGGGCCGAGCCCAAAAGTATCGTTCGATACTTTATGATTTAAACGAAAGGACAATTTATATTTTTAAACAACGGTCACTTCAATTAAATAAATCAATTAATTTATTGTTTGTAGACAAAAGTAATGACAACTCTCCTTTTTTCTCCTGCTCCATGCTTTATTTTTTAATACGTCTTGAAATTAGGGGGGGGGGTGTCCCGGACCCCTGGGAACCCCCCCCCATCTTCGGTACGCCACTGAGGAGGTCAGCTGCAACAGATCGAGCAGGAGATGATTGTGTAACATCGCCTAATTGAACAGAGCCTCTGCACCTCGAGGTTTGTGGTCGGTAGTCACAGTCAGGGCCCGCGCCGCCCGCACGCGTATTTACACCCCAAAGTGGTCTCAGCAATCGCTCAGACCGGGTCTGCCGTAAGGCCTGGCGGGGATATCCGGATTGGCGGACCACGCATATCCTATCTATTTGCATCAGGCTCTGAGCCCGTGCATAATATTATGTAGACAAACATGAATTTTGTTATTCATTTTCTCGTGTCATCAATAAACGGCCTCTTCCACCCAAATGGACATTCTCAAGTTGTAAAATCTACATTGAGGGAATACATAATGTTTTTCTTTTCAGAATTAACAGAGTACTCGGTTTATCAATCTTGTACTAGACTTAGGTTTAGATGGCTCATAATCTTTTTTGATCACACCGATAAGTGCCGAAATCAATGACTCTGGTTTCATGGTTAGTTTTTCAAATGATTTGCAAGAATATACTCAATCAATACATAGTCCTATGCATCAAACAAGTTTTACATCATTGTAATACTTACATCTTTCAAAAAGTGCACGAACCCCACTAGTACTTGTTTGTATTATTCATGTTAGATCATCACAGTGTTTGCAAAACGATAGCGCCATTGAGCTCCTCACTCCCAATTCTCAATCTCTGTCTCCAAGTAATACTGTTTTTTGTCTCCAAAAATACAACATGTTTTGTTGTTATGAATATATCCTATTTTACATTGTCTCTGGATCATCCGAGATTTTCGTTATCCGAGGTAGTCTCGGTCCCATTTACCTCGGATAGGCGGGATTCTACTGTATAATTTAAAATTTTAAAACAGCGTTTGGATGCGTATTTTTTGTCTTTACCCTCGCGGTGATAATAGTATCGGCCGCGACGATTATATCGTCCGCCCGGGTGATATCGCTCGCGAGCGCTACTATTTAATGTAAGCGCTTTTTGCAACGCTAGTTCCTTCAACAATTCTCGTTGAAATCTAAATGTTTGATATAGTGCCGTAATCATGAAATTCTGGAGTTTCTCTTTATATTCTCTATGGAATCTAATAGATTGTTTTTGGCGGTAGATATTATATCGATGATTTGAAACCAGCTTGTTTTCTGTACTGTTGTTAACACCCATACAGTAATGGTGGTCTACTGTGGTTATTGTTTTGAATTGTGCTGTATTTAGTGGTGGCAACAATTTAGGCTACTGATCAAATCAGAGATGTTTTTAGATGATGAAAATAAGTGATTTGGGAAGATACTAGTGATATAGATGTGCCGGAACTTGATTCAGAGGGTGTCATTTAGAGGACTATTATTCTTCTGGCAGCGGTAAGGAATAAGTTTCCAAACTTTGAAGACTTAGAATCTTCTGAAGTAGATATAAATATGATGGAGCTGTATAGTATTTTTTCAAACAGGAATAGAAATATTCAGGTACCTATTATTTCAGTATCCAAGACACTTTCACAGTTGAGGGGTATCAGATGTTTTTGTTAATCGAGAGGTTTTTGCAAGCGTCAAATCAATCAAATCAAATCAAATTCTTTTATTGCAAAGACAAACATGTATGAGTTGCATAGCAAACGTCAATATTGTACGAGTATATTCTAAAATTTTAAACATTCATACCACATTACCTCATTCAAACATACAGTTTTACAATCACGCATCTTTCAATTCTGGCCACAATGAAACCCACTTCAAACATTGGAGTCAGTCAATTCCAATTGTGTGGTCTCCCAGTCGAATTCAAAAAAACTCATCTGCATTATAAAATGCATGCGACACCAAAAGGCGGATGAGACGAGCTTTGAACGCCTTGGGCGTTGGGGTAGTTTTTATAGAGTTGGGCAGTCTGTTGAGGAAATTAACACCTGCTTAAGCTTAAGAGGAAGCGTACCTTTTAAAAGTAGTGGTGCTCCCTCTACGTCCGATGGATACGTTGAAAAAGTACCTTGAAAATCACAACATTATTTCTTTAAATATCACTTTTATTTATTACACATGTGCAGGAGTGTATACTTTTTTAAACATTTAAAATTATACCATTTACATTTTCGTGAACTATAAACCTTATATTGTGTACTTCTATATAGTAATTCTTATACAAATTCAATGGATTCAATTTCTTATAACAACATCGTAATGGAATCTTTCAACTCATACACCACTATACGAAAGAATTATAGGTGTAATTATTTTGACGGAAAACATTATTTTATAGTAACAGTCAAATCGTCAATTTATGGAAGAACTGACCCTTGCTCATATATTAACACATAAAACATATACATCCTCTTCACTTTAACCTAAACAAACCCGGTACAAACCAATAAACTATTACAAAATCTAAGTAGAATGGTTTATATAAAATTAATACCGCATTGGAATCTTCTTTTCTTTTCATTGTACAATTTACAATTTCAATACGGTTTTACTTTAAAACCTTGATTATTTTTGCGTAACAAATATGTTGATTATAGTAAACTTAGTGATATCGGATTTATGCATACACGAAACAATAAATACAGTAGTAAGACCATTCTTGTCTTTAAAGTTGGATCAATAGTAGTTAATAATATCCCTCTCAGACAAAGCCTTGATAATCGCATAAAGTTGGAAGACCAGATAAAGATTAACCAAAGTAAGTACAGGTTAAGGAAGTCGAAAATGGAAATTAGTCTACCAATGATTCAAAATATTATTAAAAATGTAGAAAATAAACCAAGGGAAATAGTCAGATTAATTAACGTAATAGTCAGTTTAAATTATGTATAATGAGTTAAATGTAAAACCCTAATTTTGGCTGTGGACAGAAAAAAATAATGTTTAAGATTATATATTGGATGAAATGAGTACACTACGATTCATTACGAAATTTTAATGCGCAAGTTTCTATCCTACTGATAAGTTCTGAAATAATTTGTGCTCTTTGTAGTTTATTTCTATTGTTCGGTGTATATAATCGTTCACTTCGGTCAGCCAGCGCGAACGTTAGGTGCATTGAATGAGGTCCATGAATGAGGTGCTAACAGTAGGCCACACTGCACATTGAACGCAGGTGCTGTGCGGACGAGCAGGATATGATTTTCGTAACATCGCACATTGAACAAAGCCTCTGCGAGCACCCCAGTTTGTGGTCGTGGGCGCATTCGATTGTAGGACTGTAGGTCCAACGCCTAGTTTGACGAGGGTGACTGGACGTCACTTTTTCTGCAGGTAGGACAGTTAGTCCACGCCGACACCTGTGGACTAACTGTCCTACTTTTCAAAACTGATCTGGCTGTGCATTAGTTTTTCTACCTGTACTTATTCTTTACCTCTGGTCAGTGATGCTTCCACTACATTCGCACAGCGTACTGGCTAAAGCAGCAAATATTTAACAATAGTTTTACTCAAGCTATCACATATGAAGTGGATTACTAATAGGAATATAATGCGAATTCCATATAGCATTATAATTACTATCTGATTAATTTGGCATTGTCCTAATGAATCATAAACATCTACAGTAAGTTTTAATTAGTTATTCCTTTAATTGGACCATCGTTTGTATAATACTGTCTATACCAGTAACAGTAGCACTAATGGTTAGACTTTTCTTAAGTTAGAAATGGCGTAACTAACCTGATTTATTTTATGTATATAATTTTCGTTTCATTCTTTTTTGAGCAGCTGTCTTATGTAGTGTACTGAAAATTATTTAGCAGAATATATAGAGTTTAGATTTCGAAAACATCCATTCAAGTGCTGCAGTGTGAGTACGACGAATCCCTTATCAACCCCTCGTCAAAAGAAACCCGTGAGTCGGACAGTGAGTCCCATGGCCGGTACCGTGGACCTACTGTCCACCCCCTTAAGAAGTAGGTATGAAATGCTTCCGCAGTGTTATGACGTGGACCTACAGTCCGTTTACCGCCCTTTAACCCTCCAACTGATAATAAGAAACTCTCCCAGAATGATTCCATGGTTTTTGGTCTTTGCGCAGTAATATTTTACGGATATTTTTTTTAATATCTGCTAAATGCTGAATAATATCATTTTTTTTTTTTTGTTAGAAACCAGAAAGAAATTTGATAATATAATTCAAATATTTCATTTACTGTATTGTTTTTTTTTAATTGTCCATAAATTGAACAAAATTGATGAACGTCTGTGGCCGACGGTCAATTGTAACTACTAAGGCTTTAATGAGTAATCCTCTCGGGTCGAAGAGACCGTAGTATGGCATGTTTAGCAGACTCCATACTGGGAAGAAGTCAATAATTCAAAATTCCTTTGGAATACACCTCGATCGAGGTTTGGCATGGAATCACGTTTTGCTTATTTTTAGCCTCTGGCTTTTATGATTTAAAGTCGTTAGCCAAATAGTACAGTTGCTGGGACTTTACCAGGCCTTTACATTTTGGGATCAACTTTGCATCAAATGTCTGAACTTCCTAATAGTGGTCGAGATATACATTGGTATACGTCTGCTGAGGCAGCAGAGAACTTCCTGTGCGGAAATAGGAGGTATAGGTGTATGAAACACTTGTTCCTCACAGGCAGGTGTTCATTTTATCAGGTTTACCAAATTGGTTAGAAATTCCACAAGTCACTTGAACATTCGCCTAAAAAGCTTTTTATCGTCAGTATTTGATAACCCTGAACGAGTTTTTGGCATACAACCGGATTGCACGTAGGCTAAATTGTATATTCAAACTGTTCACTTTTATGTAATGCAAATGGAAAGGAACATAAATTTAAATTACACTCGATTGTGTCTTTTTTAATACATAGTTTGACTGCCTAGCCTGCAAAGGAGACCAAAACCATATGTTACGGGATTTAAAGTATTTCGGTTTAAAACAATTTGAAGATTTTTAGGATTCCTAATTAATTGCACTATAGGAAATAAAAACAGAGCTGCACAAAATCGAATCGTTAGTGAATTTATATCTACTATTTTAACCGGCTTTTCTGAAAATTTCTCAGAATAATAATGTATTAACAACATGGTTTGATATTTTCTATTCTCTTTGGCTAGGACACATTTAATTTTACTTATTTTCTAACTTAAGAAACACATTGGTGTTTTTGTATTTAACATGTGCTGAAATGTCGTCTGTATGCCACTAGCGCGTATTGATTAAAAAGTATTTAGTGCTTTAATAACTACCAACAATTAATAATAAACAATATGGCCACAATTTCCAAAACAGACAGCAGTGTAACCATGGAAATAAATGAATAAAGTATCATAAGTTATAGAAAATTAAACACGTCTTATAAATGTCATAAAATTTATTTAAATATACCCTTTCCCAAATCAACTCCGATGTACAAAAATTGGTGAACTGTGACTAAGAAAATACTAGTAAGAACTTTACCAACACCTGCTGAAGAACACTAAGAGAGTGACTAAATTACCACAATACAGAGATCATGAAAATCAACACAACACTCGTGGACTGGAAGACACAGAGGTATGTCACGTAGATTAATGGCCGTTTACACTAAGTTCTACCGAGGACGCTGGTCACTTGGTACCAAAAATTTGTTCGAAGTACATCCACACTCCTCGTCCCATTTGCAAGTTCTACCGAGGACGCTGGTCACTTGGTACCAAAATTTGTCGAAGTACATCCACACACTCCTCGTCCCATTTGCAAAGTTCTACCGAGGACGCTGGTCACTTGGTACCAAAATTTTGTCGAAGTACATCCCACACTCCTCGTCCCATTTGCAAGTTCTACCGAGGACGCTGGTCACTTGGTACCAAAATTTGTCGAAGTACATCCACACTCCTCGTCCATTTGCAAGTTCTACCGAGGACGCTGGTCCACTTGGTACCAAAAATTTTGTCGAAGTACATCCACACTCCTCGTCCCATTTGCAAGTTCTACCGAGGACGCTGGTCACTTGGTACCAAAATTTTGGTCGAAGTACATCCACACGACACTCCTCGTCCCATTTGCAAGTTTCTACTACCGAGGACGCTGGTCACTTGGTACCAAAATTTTGTCGAAGTACATCCACACTCCTCGTCCCATTTGCAAGTTCTACCGAGGACGCTGGTCACTTGGTACCCAAAATTTGTCGAAGTACATCCACACACTCCTCGTCCCATTTGCAAGTTCTACCGAGGACGCTGGTCACTTGGTACCAAAAATTTGTCGAAGTACATCCCACACTCCTCGTCCCATTTGCAAGTTCTACCGAGGACGCTGGTCACTTGGTACCAAAATTTGTCGAAGTACATCCATACTCCTCGTCCCATTTGCAAGTTCTACCGAGGACCTGGTCACTTGGTACCAAAAATTTGTCGAAGTACATCACCACCACTGTGCTCGTCCCATTTGCAAGTTCTACCGAGGACGCTGGTCACTTGGTACCACAAAATTTTGTCGAAGTACAATCCACACTCCTCGTCCCATTTGCAAGTTCTACTGAGGGCGCTGGTCACTTGGTACCCAAAATTTGTCGAAGTACATCCACACTCCTCGTCCCCATTTGCAAGTTCTACCGAGGGCGCTGGTCACTTGGTACATAAATTCGTCGAAGGACATCCACACTGTGCTCGTTCCATTTGCAAGTTCTACCGAGGGCGCTGGTCACTTGGTACATAAATTCGTCGAAGGACATCCACACTGTGCTCGTCCCATTTGCAAGTTCTACCGAGGACGCTTGGTCACTTGGTACCAAAAATTTGTCGAAGTACATCCACACTCCTCGTCCCATTTGCAAGTTCTACTGAGGGCGCTGGTCACTTCCGAAGCATACTTAATCACAAAAAAAATCTTTCATATTTAATGATAATAGCCTGTTCAAACTTTAGTCTAGTCTTCGGGAGGATAGTTCAGGGCAAAAATGTTATTTTGCTCATTAAAGTTGTAAATTACAGATGATACTTCCTTTGGATTATAATGTTTGTTTATTATTTAATAAAATAATATCCCAAAACTCATTTGTTTTATGTATTTGCAACTACAATAATGTTTAAATAGGACAATTTAATATTTCAATTATCAAGCCACCATAATATTTCACGCTTCCTATTTTCTATGACAAGCAATATTTTGTTCAAACCAATTAATTTAATTTTAATTTTATAGCGTTTATGTTATAATAACAAAGGCGTTACAATAACAACATAAAGAACTTCGGGAATAGCAAAACTATAACGTATACTAAGGATTCCAACCAGTTGTAAGTGAATGGGCTATTTTGCGTGGGCCAAATTGCCAGAAATGAAAACTTAAGGGTTCTTAATATTTCGTTAAATATAAAACAAAGGTGGTGAATGACAAACCTAACAAAACCTACCAAAAATGTATGTTGTCTGGAATGCATTTTGCATCGATGTTACTACAATCTAATTACCCATTAATCTTGTTTCGCCACTTTTTCACGGTGTGAAGTATGCCTAGCCATTAAATTAGGGCTGTAAAATAGATATTATTGCTGAAGTAACGAAAAATAACGAGGGACTGACGATATGAATTTCGAAAACGTATTATTAATATTTAATCTGGGTAGGCTAATTTTTATGGTGACACATTGAATTAAGGCTGTAAAGTTTTTAATATTTGCTAAACTAACGAAACTTTTGTGAGAACTAACGAAGAACTAACGAATAATATGAAAAATGTGGGTAAGCTATTTTGTGTATGTCAACTTTACACACCTGTCGAGTACTACTTTTATTCCAGAAGCCAAAGATATGGCAATCAGAGTTTTCTCTATGTAGGAAACAATGTGTATAAACTATATCTGTGTTTTTCTGTTTTGCTAACGTTAGAAAGCCTGTGAAGTGCCCACCCATAAATGGACACTTAAACAGGGACTGCCATAATATTTTGGAATTTTCAAAAGAACTTATCAACTAAATTAAAAATGTCTTGTCCTTTTGTTGTCTCAGGGAGATCTTTACAAAACAGGAATGGTTCAACTATAGATTTTTCATCAATAAACTGTTACAAAAGTCACCACCAGTGATTATATAAGTATATGTATCTTTTCAGTGTAATTTTACTAAATCAATAATTAAAGAGTCCATTTCGGTACGTGTTATATCTCTAAATTGTATGTGTATATAGATTAGTGCACAAACAAAAAGTCAAAAAGTTAGTTTAAATAGAGTGTAATAATACACATTTCACTGACTGCTCTAACGAGGCCTGTAACTTGTGTGGGATTAAACAAATTTAAATTTGTAAGTTTGTCTGTCTGTCTGTATATCTGTCCGCACGAAAAACGAACTAACCTACAAACTTAAAACTGTACCATAAAGCTAAATTAAATTAATTAAAGTTAAATTATGGTACATGTCACTCCATGGGATTTGGCTAAATGTTTAGACTACATTGGGCAACCGTGATAAAAACGAGACAGTATCAACATAAATAAATTTCAAAAATAAACTCATTAACATATTAACGCATATGTAGCCTAACTATCCCAACACATATGTAATTTAATAGTGACTTAGTGTGTAGAATTTTATGATTTTAACACCGATATGAAAACCCAAATTTAATGAACAAAAATTTGAATGTATTATCTGGAAGAGATGCCAAGAAAGACTTCATATGAAGGTTTAAAATTTTTGCATGAAACTTCATTTATACAAGACTGAGTTTTATTATAGGTAATTTTAGTTTCAAACTCTATTTTGTACGATTGTTTGTCTGATTGTGCACAGTGCATCTTCAGATTGAAACTGAGACATAGAATAGACATTTTTTATGCAACCTCCGCGAATCCTGTTACTTGATCAAAATAATGTCAATAGATTGAATTGCATCGAAAAATAAGTTTTTCACGGTAAGTATATAAAAAAACGGATTCACAGGTTTAAACTATTTAAGTACTATAACACGCTAATAAAATGAAAAGTAAATTTAATTTTCTTTGGTTGTAGTATTGCAAAACATATAATTTATGAAGGTGTAAAAAAAATATATAGTTTCCTGGAGGTATCCTTCATGAAAGAGAAGTTGAAAATGAATCATTATTATTATTGAATGTATCATATCACTAGAAGTTACTCACGGATTGCCTTTGCAATTTCGTATGCTTTTCATTTGTGCACGAGTACTTCTTGTTCGAGTGAATTATATTTCCGACGCCGATGTAGTATGCCTTGTTGCCACGATAAAGAAAATCTGTCAAAAGTGTAATATCGTAACATTAAATATGGCCATTATAAATTAATGTTGTCTTAGCATTCTTTTCTTCTACAATTTTGTCTTCTATCCCGATCAAGAAAATATGTATACAGGGCAGGGAAAAGCTTCTCTCAAGACAACTAAGATGGGTTTTACAAACCAACTTTATTTAAGCTTATAGTAAGTTAAATAGTGACTGACCAGTACTGACCAAGCACAGAATAAATTAACATTTGCTAAAATTTAGAGTTTATTTTCACAAAAACTGTTATTATCTTATCTGGATATTTTCTTACTCAGTGCTAAACAGCGGTTGCAGAAAATGTAGAGATAAGTGATGCTACTATGAAGCTCTCAGTACGTTTTCAAGCCTATAAATGTAAACCAAATTGAAAATAGTGGTTAAACTATATAGTTAAACCTATGATTGTATCTACCGTCAGCAAACTATGTTTTACTCAAAACATACATTACACACATTACATTACATTTAACAGGTCTTTGAATACATTTCCTTGCTGCAATACAATTTCAGAGACCAAGATGAGGATTTTCATAATTTTGGAATACGAATAGGCCTATATGTTAATATACAAACAAACTCACTTTCGCATTTATAATATAAGTTACGATGTAGGTCTCAAAAACTTATTTCGGTCAAAAAATTTCCACATTCGGAACTTGCAATCTTCTTTTAGTCTAAGATATTTCCAGTGCCATTGTGCATTTTACAATGTACCTTTTGTCTCTGTTATCTGCATTTCACTACTGACCAAGCACTGTATACTCCTAATATTTTATAAAATTATTAAAAGGGTTTAAACTTCTTTCAACCTTTTTGAGGAAAATCAGTTGAAAACATCAAATAATGCTTTAATATATGTTAATATATTACTAACATATATTATATATTATTAATATATAATATCATATATATATTTTTTTTCTTCTTCGTCAGAACAACAAGGCAAACTCAACTATGGTACTGGGAAATATCTTAGACCTGAAATATATGACAAGGACTAGAAATATACGCTTTTTTGACCGAAGTAAGTTTCCGAGACCTGTATGATCTGAGATTTGTCTTTTCTTGATCGGGATGACAAGGCAGATTCAGCTGTGACGTTATGTATATAATTAATTTGAACCAGAAATGCTCCCACATGTGCCAAACATGATATAATAATTGAGTTAAACTCTGATACCATTTACCATGAACTTAAATAATATCTACCTGATGTATGCCTACACAATTAAAATTTTTATAGGGACTTCCATCATATTAGCCTACATCATAATTGCTTTTACTAAGTAATATAAGGACTTTGGTTCTAAGATTGCGTGCGAAGCCGCGGGTAACAGCTAGTATTCTATAAATACCCGGCCCATACTAGAACTACAATGAGATTAACTAACTATTAACTACAGGCCACATGTAAACAAACTATTAACTATATGTCTATAAAGTTGATGTGCTAATGAAAATATGATGCATATATTACCAAGGAATTGACTATGTAGACTCAACACAAATTCCTAAAACTAAATTTTACGTACAATAATTGTAGTGGAAATATAATGATAATGAGGATTATACTTATTGATGAAGGGAAATGTGACTACACTTGATGTTATTAAATGTGTAAAGGTGTAAAGAACGTTTGGAAGTACCCAAGCCAAATTTGACATTTTTTACAAAAAGTTATTGTTTTATATGGGTCCTAGAATTTTTAATATTATTCCGAAAAGCACTGCAAATTGTGCAAATGCTAAGTTGTTTGCAAAAAAATTGAAGGTTTTTGGCTTTTAAAAAAGATAATATTGATCACCTTATTAATATACAAGTTTTAATTTGTGTTAAATCTATATCGTAAAGAAACAAACATTATTCTAAGCGGCTAGGTTTGTTGAAGTTATATTGCCACAAATTGCATTTATTTAGTGGGACTTTATGTAGTTAAATAAAATATAAAAATCTTTGTAGCGCAAAATGTTTAATCTTGGAGAAGGAACCTCTTAACAGGCTTTGCCTTAGAGGCTCTATGTTTTTTGAAAGTAAATATATATTGGATATATACTAGAATATGTGTGTTGCATTTAAACTTATATATAGTATTTTTATTCTTTTAATTATGATAATTTGTGATATTGTATAGTTTAATTGCAGTCATAATTTTAAGACTATATGTGAATATTATTACCATCTTTTTTGGTAATTTTTGCACCAGATTATTTTAGTTGTGATGGATTGTAATTACTTTCGAAAAATAAATATATTTTATTCTAAAATTCTATTCTAAATTCTATTCTAAATTCTATTCTATTCTAAAATATGTACATACAATATTCAAGCTCCATGTGAGTTTTAAAAATTATTTCTAAAAAATGTCGTTCACTTTTTCAACATAATTATGACGTAGAATAAATACCATTCAAATTGTACTCATTGATGGACTAATTGAGTCATTTTATATGTATCATTAATATTCTTCTCTACAATGGAGCGAGAGAACAATGAACTTTCCTGTTGCGGAGCCCGCCGCAGTCTGACCTGTACCTAGTGGTGGGAATAACTGAATGAAAATAACTGGTTAGTTTCGGTTATTTTATTTTAACCGATTAGTCGGTTATTTTTGCTGCATCCAGTTTAAAATTAGTCTATACACTAATTTTTTCTACCGACTAATTTTTTCTATAAGCTGATTGTGCAGACTTAGTCTGTACTTGAATTAATCGTTGATTCTTATCGGTTTATTTTAAATTAGTCTTTAGATAAGTTTTTCTACCGACTAATTTTTCTATAAGTTAACTGGTTGTGAAGACTTAGTCTATATTTGAATTAACCGTTGATTTCTAACCGGTTATTTTAATTAGTCTTTAGATTAGTTTTTTCTACCGAATAATTTTCTGCAAGTTACTGGTTGTGCAGACAGTCTATACTTGAATTGCTCGTTTATTATATTAGTTTATGTTTTATTACTGAAATATCGTTCTTTAGCGATTAAACTTTCGGTTAACTTTGGTGATTCGTAATTAAAATAAATTATTATAATTTTGCAATTTGAACGGTAATTATCTTGTAGTGTTATAGATGATATATGATAATATAACATTTTTAAAATGTTATGACTATAAACGTATGCACAGAAAAAAAGTAATAATACAATTACAGAATTTCGTTTTCAATTACGGTTCTGCCAGTGCGGGTTTGCTTGGAATTTTTGGTTGTATATTCAGGTCCGAACTCAGACGGGTTTTCGTACAATTTTCTTCCGGAGAAGCCAGTCACAAGTCTATATGAAGGGACTGTGTCTGGTGGGGGGGACACGACGGGGCCCGACCGAATATCTTTACCAGGGCTCACCAAAGCTAAGTACGGCCGTGAGTAAATTGGCCGCGCCGCGCCGCGTACCTGTCTCAACAGGAATGGTTCATTCCCCCACCACCCCATCCTAAAAATGTGGATTGAATTTAAAAAGTAATCGGTTATTCATTCGACTAAAATAACCGATTAACGACAAAAATAACTGACTGGTTAGTCGGTTATAAAATCCATTCGGTTATCCATCACTACCTGTAAGTACCACGAGCTCCTCATGCATATGAAGATTGAAGAATAGGGCGATCAAGCCAGGAGGAGAGAAAGAGTGGGGTGGGGCAGAGCCGAGCAGAGCCGAACAGTACCGATAAATCCCGAAAATTCCTGACAAACCCTGTACATGCGGCTGATAGCGACCTCAGTTCGGAAACGGTTCTGATTTCTATTATCTTACGAATTAATGAGTCGTCTTATATCCGAACATATCTGCAAAACATAGAAATTATATAGAATTAAATTATATTAATATTGAACTTTCTTTATAAACTCCAAAACACTTTACAAAATGTGTCAACAAATGTTTAAAACATATATAGTACACACCCCACACACACCACACCACTGCTACTGTCCGATGAGACGTTCTAAAATTATTGATTGTTAGTTCTAAACTATTTATAATTTTGGAGGGAAGACCAGTCTATATTTTGGAATGAAACGGAAGTGGCTGCTGGATAGTTGATAAGTCAAGCCAGCGTTTCTACGCCAGGTGCAGGGTTGCAGTATTGGTTGATATATCTCCTTTCTGTGGCATGTCCTTTGATATCTTATCGTATTTTCTTTTGAGAACTTTAGTATTTGAAAACACTTTGTTAAGTATTCATATTTTTAATAACCTCAAGTTATTAGATCAAGTTTTAACTTATAGCAATAGCAATAGATTTCTCTGTCTGTTTGTTGGATATATCGAGAATGAAAAATAAGCTAGGCCTATAGACTTGAAATTGTGCGTGTAACTTCGACCAAGCCTGATATGTGTCATGTGTCGTCTGGCGTACGCGATTATAATGCTGATCAGATCTATAATACATGGCAATTATCGAATAATTTTAACTAATAGTAATGTAACCTACAAATTATATTTATTTGATTAAGGCGCTGTTGGAAAATGCAATGAACCAAATATAATGTTATAAAACAATTTTTATTTGTTTACATTTTAATACAAAAGATGCAATTTAAAAAAACTCAACTTAATTGTTGATTTTTGTATTTTGGAGACCCTGAAGATCACTACTTACTACGGTACTATGCTAAGAACACAAGTCTCGAATCTTTTGAAAAGTTTAAATGTTTTCAAGCATGAATGCTTACAATCACATTTGAGTGACTAAGAAAATTATAAAAAAGTACAATTAAATTGAAAATTCACTTGTGTAAACAAACAAATTTCTAAATTTTGGCGGGTAGGGCTCTTTTTAAATCCTCCTGGATGTTTAATCCACCCTCGAATTGTTTTCTAGCTACGCCACTGAATGTAACGAGGTTACTTTGTTTACAGTAGACTTCCTTACGTCTTTTTTGGGTCTTTCGATACTCCGTTGAATTGGTTTATTTGTATGTAGACAAGATTAATTGCCTGTCATTAATTACGTTGTAAAATCAAGGTTTAATGAAATTGCGCTGCATCCTGCTTTGAGAAAATGTAATATATATGTATGTTTTACCAAATTATTGAAAGGTGTTTAACTCAGAGTAGAAGCTAAAACACAGTGGTACATTTTAAGAGGTTTTGTCAGATTTAATTGCCTGCAATTTAATTTGTGCTGCATCCTGCAACATACAGCATTTTAAAATGTAATTTAAATATATGTATGCTGTACTAAACTACGGAAAAGGGTTTTGAAAATACAATGATACATTTTAATAGGTTTGCCAGGTACTGAACTAAATTAAATTCAGAGGAGTACGGAGAGAGAACGCGCGGACTGATGCTCTTTCCACTATTCCAATTACACGGGCTATCTGTAGTTGGTAGGAGGGGGCCCCTCCATCACCACTCATTCTCTCCGCCGGTTGCGATCACCTCATTATGCCGCTGCATGAGGAGCTCGTGTGAACCGGAACACTGTGATTGGGGGACCCCCTGTGATTTCCCCCTGGCCTGGGCGGACTCGCCGCTAAGCTCCTCCCATTTCACCGACTGCGCGCATACCTCTCCGCTTGGGGGCGAGTCCAATATTCGACGTTTGCGGAAAGAATCAGATTCGGACTTGGCGGAAAAATCCCAATTCGGAGTTGGCGGACTGTTACGTATTTATTCGGAGTTAACGGACTGGTCCTGCTATAATTCGGCGCTGACGGAATGCTTCAGTTTCGGCCCTATCGGGACGATTGAGTTTTATCGGCCTTACTGGATTGCAACTGCTTTCGTCCCTATAGGATTCGGTGTTTAACGGAATATTACATATTCGGATCTCACGGACAATATCTTATTTCGGAGCTGGCGGACTCTACGAATAAGTATTCGAGGTTATAGGAATGTTTTAGGTTAGAATTCGGAGCTGACGGAAAGTCCATTTTTCGACCTTGGCGGATTATTTTCGGAGCTGATGACGGAAAGTTTCGTTTTCGGTCTTGGCGGAAAATTTCACTATTTCGGCCCTGGCGGATTCGGTCCTCACGGACCCACCCTAAAAAAAAAATACTCTAAGTAACAGCTTGGAAGAAGATACGTGCACTTCTAAAGATTCTGGTTGATGGAAGCTTTCTTGGCCCCATGCAATGAGATTCGGCCTATATGAAAATCAGCGAAATGTGTGAAGTATTCGTTCTTTGCTCCTATATTATTTTATGTTAAGAAATATAATGTAGCCTACAATAATATTAGTTCTTATCAATCATAATTTAATTTTGTATCAAGAATATGATTATCATGCAAAAACACAAAGGTAAAAGATTTACGCAAAACCACTCATGTGACTTTTAATTTGTTTTTACTTATTAAAAAACAATATAAACTATTACAATATACTGGTGTATTGTAGGAGCAATTGCTACTTTTGATTGTTATAACATTTAATTTAAGGCAAATACAGTTAATTACTTAAAACTATAAAATTAAACATTAATACATATTCTCTTAGAATCACAATAGTGCAATTAGAATAAATATATTTACCCATTTGTAGTTACACTGCTTTGCAGTTACATTACGCAATAAAACCATCAGTGCAAGGAATTGCATCTACTAGAACAATTGAAGCCTCACCGATACTTTATGGATGAAATGGATGTTTCTGTTAATGAAATAGGAATTCAAATAAATCTGTGCATCGTTGTACCATCCCTTAATAGGTGTGACGTTATTCATGTGCACGCTGCAGCGAGCGCACTCAATCCCATAATTCATACAAATGTTTATTATGCAAGAATAACAAAAGTTTTTACACATGCCAAAATATTACACAAATCAAAATATTGAAGTTATCAATACATGTCACTTTTTTAAAAATAAACTTTTTGTTTTCACTATGACTTTTCTCATTCTTTATTTGAACATTCAACACTGTTAAATTTATATATTTTATTATTTATAAATTTGTAGTTATAGGAATTGGCAAAAATACCTTTGAGTACTCTAACCCCATATATATTTTTTTTATACACTTTCTTCTTTATTTAAAAAAGTACCATGTTCTGCATCTGCTTCATTTTGAAATATAAAATCTTTAACCATATATTTTTTCATTAAACCTTAAACTACCCTCATATTACGATACATTTTCAACGTTTTCAAATTAAACCAGAACACTAAAATCAATAAACAATTCGAGTAAAACACGAATCGTTTCTGTCCATGATCTCTAACCACATTTTCCCTGGTGCAGACTGTTCCTAAAGTACTCCTTAAAAATCCAAAGCCTACACATTAAATTAAATTATTTAATTAAAATTTAAAATTAAATTTCTATATGAAATATCAATTGCAATTAAATTAAAATTTAAAACATAAACTAAAACTAAAACATTAGTTTTAGTTTTAATTTATATTACTGTTTATTAAAACAGTAATATAACTAATTTTACATCAGCTATTGTTTATTCTATCTGGTATATTTAAAACAGCGGATTAATTAACCTCTGACTGTAGAGATGCAAAGTTAACTGTCAACACGGGCTAAAAATTCAGGCTGTTTATTCACTGATGCATTTTCTTACGGAGATTTGTTCCACTTTAAAGGCCCAGGGGTATGAAACCCAAGTATTTTTTGTCATATGTTTTTTTTCACCGTCCTTGGCACTCCAATCTTTAAATTGAACCTCGTTATAACTATCTTTATTTCTTCACAGCTCGAGAAAGTATCCTGAGAACCGATTCACTTACGGAATGAAATATATGAATTTGATTTTAACAGATTAAATCGAAATTTTCAGAATGTCCAACAGTACCCTAAACAACCCGTAGAGTTTTGTTGGGAAATGGCTTTAGGAGCACTACAGTTTTCACCAAGTAGTGTGTTTAATAGCACAAACTGTCAATTATTGATGAAGGTTAAAATATGTGTGTTGCTGTTGTTGTTGCTTGGTTTATACTTTAATCTTTTAAGCATTCATAAACAAGTTTAGATATTGTCGGAAACTTTACTTGGTTGGATAAACGAGAGCGTTTTCAATTCAATACCGTCTACAATTCGTGAGTACCGGAAGTGAAATTGATTATTGGTGGAGGTAGGAAGGGTGAAATCAACATTTTAGGAATAATGGCATGTGAAGTATTGTTTGAAAAATATTTATGCGAATTGTTCTGAGTACTGTAGGATTCAATGATTTTTATTTTTGGCTAGATTAAGCTGATAAATCTTGAAGAAGGGGAGAAAATGTATTTGTACATAAGTTATACACGTAAAACCCTTTATACATAGGTAGGCCCTAACCCATTAAAATACGATAGATTGAAAGTCGACCAGAAGTTGAAATCTAACTCAGTCTGTAGGCAATGCCTAAAGGGATTATTATCACGTAATCTTTACTGTGCCTGAGTGAAACATAAAAAACCACTATGATGGTAATGCCGGTTGAAGTGTAAAAATACAGGATGGGACAGGACATGGCGTGTGTGAGTGAGTGTGTACCAAACACGTGAGGACTACCTAATTGATGGGGACCATTCCCTGGGGGCTGGGCGTGTCCTGACATGCCAAGGTAATGATAGCACAACTGCTCTACACTGCAAACGTGTTCGCCATTTGTTATACGTCACTAAGAGTCCATAATTAGATATTCTTTTATAGAAGAATAGATATAACAATCTTATTCCCTAAAACTATTATCTTGCGAGCAAACCCATAAAAATCATAACATGTTAAACTAGAGTCCAAAGTCTTGGCGCCAGCTACAGCAACACTTGGTTAGTAAACGCTGTTTGTAATATACAGTAGATACCTAGACTATTGTAATTGTCTCCAATTCATTTTTTGACTGTTCATGTGTCTCCCATCATTTTGCACTATTCATTGCCAATTCCCAAATTCAATTGAGAAGTCAGTCTTCTGATATATAACCAGACCACATTGATTTTTCCCGTCGTAATACACACTTTGACACTCGTTCTGTACTGTATTGTACCAATTT
This sequence comes from Homalodisca vitripennis, assembly GCF_021130785.1. Classification (NCBI taxonomy): domain Eukaryota; kingdom Metazoa; phylum Arthropoda; class Insecta; order Hemiptera; family Cicadellidae; genus Homalodisca; species Homalodisca vitripennis. Next base: position 123,337,142 of record NC_060211.1, on the reverse strand, counting down.
TTTCATTTAAAATCTGGATTAAGTCTTTTGGCTGAGAATTAGACCACGTTGGTTTTCACATTCTAATATGCAGGGTTATCATAAAAGAACGATGCGGTTTCAGTAATTCGTAAGAAGATAGTAGGGAAATTTCTGGATGACTGTTATAATGGTATCTCTGAAAGCCTCCGATCCAAAAGTTTGTTTATAAGCTGTTCTAACCTCAAAGTTAGTTCTTATATTGTTGTTGTGGTGAGTTTAGTGAGTTACCTTATTCTCAGATATAAAGATAAAGCAAAGTGTTTTTTTAATGTTGGCTGAATTCCAAAATCCGTAGTTTTAGTTCAACGTGCTTTCCGACGTGAATTTGGAAGAGATCCACTACAAAAAAATAACATAACAATTGTTGGTTTGAACAATTTGAAGAAACAGGATCATCATTAAGAGACAGAAATCAACCGGTAGACCAGGTGTACCAGACGAAACGGTTGAACTATTTTGGCAATTAGAAGTCCTGGGAAGTCCATCCCTCGAAGCGTTGAATTAGGTATTCCAAAAATAAAGTTTTACATAAAAAAACTCAAATTATACGCTTATAAAAATGCAGATACAGGAATTAAAACCCAATGATTCTGTAAATCATTACAATTTCACTGTTGAAACATTGGACAGAATAAGTGTGAAAACTAATCATGTTTAGACGATGTCGTTTTTTACAGACGTAGCTACTTTCCATTTGAGTGGATGTGTTAACATACATAATTCACGAATAAGGGGTTCTGAAAACCCACACGTAATTTATGGGAAACAAACGTGATTCGCCTAAAGTTAGTGCGAAATGTTTGGGTGGGGGTGTAATGAGGAATCGCGTTAGTAGGGTCTTTCTGTTTTGCTTAAAAAACAATTAATGGATGATGCTTTCTCACACTTTAGTGCATTGGGTCACGGACATTTTTAACGAAAGGTTTTGGAGATCGATAGATAGGCCGGCAAGGACCTGTAACTGTGGCCTCCAAGGAGTTCAGACCCGACACCTTGCGATTTTTTCTTGAGGGGGTACATTAAATTCGTTGTTTATTCAAAACAAATTCTCGACCTGAACCACTTTAAAACACCAGGATTATTGTAGCAATGACAACCATAAACCGAAGAAATTTTAACGAATGCTTGGAGAGAAGTTGAGTATCGTTTGGACATTTGTCGAGCAACTAAGGGCGCACATATTGAAATTTATGAATTATGTAAAAAAAACAGTTTTGAAACGAAAAATAAGGTGAATAAACAACTTCAACTGTAAACAATTCGTTTTTTTTCTTTAAAACCATGTTCGAAACCGCACCATTCTTTTATGATAACCCTGTACATTTCGACGCTCGTTCTGTACTGTCCTGTTCCAATGTTTCATATTTAAATTCGGAATTAAGTATTTTGACAGACAATCCCATTGATCTTCCTGTCTGTTTTCTGGACCATACTCCAGAAACTCGTGTTGTACGATAACATAACGATAAAAAGCAGCGTTTTTACAAAAATATTCAACAACTTGCTCAGGTGGATTTCTAGTTCATATTTAATTACTTCTGTATCGTATAATATCGCCATTTACTTTGGCTGTTGTGCGTTGGTAAAAGTACATTTAGACATAATACGTGTATTATGATCATGGGACCAACAGAAAATGTGCATTTTATAAACACTCATCTTAAATTATGTGACATCGTTCGTGGTAGTTCTAGTAGTAGCGTCGAAACGAGAGGTTAAAGAGTCGATAAACATGTCAAAACTATAGAACATAGCTCATATATTTTTAGCTTTATACACTTAACATCCAGGACACGTAGATGAATCATCGTCAGCCAATGGATATGGAGATTCATATTATCATCATAAAGGTTTGTTGATGCTCATATAACTTTTATCTACGGGTCTAAACGATTGAATTCAGTGTGTAAACCCCATTGATATTTTTTAAATTTTGGATTAGACCAAATTTTGACTAGTTAATTAAATATGAGGTAAAATTAATCGTTTTACAAATATAATTTGATGCCTTTTGATTAAAACTTTTAGTGACCTATTATTTCGATTCCACAAAAACTAGCGTAATCGGCGATCGATTTCTTTCTTAAGGGGAATTTATGTATGGATTTTAATAAAAACTAGCTAGTGTGTTTATAAAGAGCCAATTGGTTCCGTTACCTGGCCCGAGGGCTGTACAAAGTCTGTTCCGAAATAAAGAGACAAACAAACACTTGCGACTTTTTAAACTTTTTCCTACAATTTAAATGTTCTAGAAAACATTTGCGCATGCCTCAAAAGCCAATTTCCTAAAACATTCAACTAAATAAATTTTAACTAGTATTATTAATTTTACTATCACCTTGTAATAGGTTTTTAAACAGTTACGCTTTACGCGAGTTTCTCATGTGGAATATTAGCTGCAAACAGCTACTTAAGTGTATTTAAGAAGTTTTTGAAAATATTTATGGATTTACTCTCTATGGATAATATTTACGGATTTCTTAAACATTCTGTACATATATTAGTAGATAACATAATATACTTACGTAACTATCACATTATTCGAAGTATAAGAGAAATGTAATAGTCAATGAAATTAACCCTAATTTATTTCAATGTCGTAGTTATCGTCGTATAACGTCCACGATCAATATACATAATCCACTATTAAAAATATTAATTTATATATTTTTTTTGTATTTTTAAAATTGTAGCAAATTACAGTCAAATTGTCTGGTACATTTTAGTTTCAATTCAGTTCGCAGAAAAAATGGCTTAGTATGACACCGTGTATCATGAATGAAACGGATGTGGCTGTAAAACATATTATTTAGTAGACTATGTTCATCGAATTTGGAATAATATTATGAAAGAAAATATTGAAATAACATTTGTAAGGGCTGCCAAAAATAGTATATTTCGTATTATAAGGAGACAAACCACACTTACAATTTTCAGAATTAAATAAAACTCCATTTTAATCTATTATACAAAAAGGGTTACGTAAGGACAATATATTTTATAATATATATATATATATATATATATATATATATATATATATATATATATATATATATATATATATATATATTATATATATACGAGAAAACTCACTTTACAAGAATTGTGCACATTCAGTTCTGATTTCAAGTATTAGGTATGAATGCCGACTAGAAGAAGGCGGAACGGAAACTGACTTAATCCCACGGGTTTATTAATATGTAAAACACCAAGCTTTTAGGTTAATTGCGGCGATCCTAGGATTCTCTTATGTAATTTAATATGACATAATCTATGTCATTATTATAGAACGTAGACAACTTTTCTGCTATTGTTATACTTGTGACGATTATGGGCCTTAACATCTCGATAAGCACAGAAGCGGGGGATGCCTAATACCATGAGATATTTTAATCCAGTCAATTACGGTAGGCCTACAAAAGTGTAAACTGTGTATTTATCCCATACAGCACCGATTTTGTTTAAAATTTGGATTTAGGTTCTACTTTCTCTCTATTTCAAAATCTATCTCGTTCCGAGGGTTGCTCTTTTTTAGGGTTAAAACCACTCCAATCCAAAAAAATTAGAAACATTTATATTGGAGCATGTAACCAATTGAAATCATATTTAATCAGTTAAATGAACGTGAAATGACAATTTTATTTTTAATATAATTTATTATTTATTATTAATCAGTTTCGGCCCTTAACAGTCACCTCTTATGGCAGAAATCATTAAAAAAATAATAATAAACATGTTATTACGCACTAACTTAACTGATTAAATAGTATCGATTTTCATATAAATTTGGATGTAGGATCTATTTACCCTCTAAATTACTACAAAGTTAAACGTGTGTCGGGAGTTGATTTTTATTTATTAGGGGTGAAAACTACCCCATTCGAAAAAATTCATAAAATACTAGTTTCAAGCTTGGAATCATTTGTAAATGCATTAAATTAACGTTGATAGACAATTTGATATACTAGACAGTTTGAACCCTAAGAATCATTGTGTTTTGTGGCCTATTTTACTTCATTCTCTTCAGACTTAAATCATCTACAACTTTTAGTTAAAAGTTTGCGTGTTTATTTCTTATTTCATGAAGTAAGTGTACTTCAAATCTAAACAAAGCAGGTTTTTCGAGACCAAAATTTGCATATTTTGTCTGATATCTCAAATAAGGTTATAGGTCTGGGGCGTATTTTATTCAAATTTTAAGTTCATTTTAGATAGAATCCGATAAATTTAACACCTACCTTTGCGCCATAAAAACAACAGTTTTCGCTTTATTTCCGTTCTTTCCCAGAAAATCGGGCGAAATCTATCCGGACATATATTTAAATGAACTTTTTTCATTATTTAGATGAGAGGAAACCACTTGAAAGTCTGTCGGGTTACTCGTAGGACACCCTTTATATAAATGACATTTCGACTAAGCCTAAAATATAGCCAATACGTGTATTCATCAATATTCTAATATACGACATATTCTAAATTCTACAAAAATGTGATTTTGTTTGTTTTTTCCCATAGCTCGCTTAATTTTTAAGCAATCGAGCTTCAAAAAAGCATTTTGTAGGTTTTTTAAGAGCTATAAGTTTATGCTAAAAGGGCTCAAAAAGGTACTTTACACGCGAACGCACGCAATCTTTAAACGGCCATATCTCTTACTCAATTTTTACCCTACAAAAAAAGATAAAACGCCAAAAAAAGTTATGTTGAAGAAAAGGGTGAATTTTCGCTAAATTACGAAAATGATTTTCACACTTCAAGCTCGATTTGTTTAAAAAAATAAGTACTTTAGACTGCTTAAACAACTCAAAACATACTATAAGAACATAAATAAAGTTAATTGGAAAAGTAACAACAATCTGTTTCAAATGGGGTGGAAGAGAGGGTGGGATTTTCACTATTAAAAAAAATAGATATCTATATTACTCTATTTACAACTCACTTAGAAATTTGCTAGAAAGATGCTAGAAACGTTTATAATAAAATAGTTTTATGGGTTTTTAAAAAAGGTTCTGTAGTTTTTTCCCAGCAAATAGATTGGTTTGTGTGTTTATTGTACGTAGAAATTGTTCATTTTGGTGTTTAAAAAAACCAATCAACTTTTAAAAGCAACAATTCCGTTTTTATTAGGTCTGTATATATCATAAATACACGATGTTTTTTTGTGTATGTCTTTTCTAAAGATTTTGCTCTCTACAGGTTTATCGATTAAATGCATATTTTTCCAATTATTTGACTAAAATTATTTTACTCGCGAATATATCGAAAAGTATAGAATTTCGGAACAAATTTCATAGAACAAAAGTTGCTTAGAATTAGTAAATTTTTATCGATTTTGCACTCATTGTCAACGAAAACATTGCTCACCCCAAGAAGGTGTGGCATCCATCCCCAGGGAAACTCAACCCCCGGCCCGGCACAGGGTATATAATTTGAAATAGAGAGACAAATAGAACCTAAATCCAAATTTTTATGAAAATCGGTGCTGTATGGGATAAATACACGGGATATTGACTGGACTAATGGTTGAAACCAAGTTTTTAGGTTAACTATGGCGATCCTCTGCATGTTTTAGCATGCGTGATCTAGTTCATGTGTAGCCACTTCCTGATACTGCAGGGCAAAACACACACAACACACACACACACCACACACACACACACACCACACACACACACACACACACACACACACAACACACACTGTTCCATATTGTATTGAATTTACTTATGTGTTATTTATTATGTTACTATAAAAAAATATATGTACTAGCAGTTATCCGCAGTTCCGCACGTACTTTCGTAGGTTTGCACCGTTACGAACACTTCTGGTTCGAGTGCATTTAAATTTTCCGCCGCTAATGTTCAGTTTGCCTTCTTTTCACGACCAAGAAACCACGTAAAACAAAGTGTATACTTATCATTATTGTTATTTACTTGGATGTTAGAATTTTTGTTCCATTGCTGATTTTACCTCTTTTCTGATCAAGAAATATATACATACATAGCTCTGAGACCTCTACTATTATCAAAAAACAACTAACTTAGGTTTTATAACAGTCTATAAACGTAAAGTAAAAGTTTGTCTACATTGGCTCTTATATCTGCACTCAGTTACCCGCTCCTTTGCACACCATTTAGTCGTGTATGATCACTGCTGGTTCGAGTGAATTATATTTCCAATATTAAGTTTACCTTATTGTCATGATCAAGAAAATGTGTCAAAAAGTATATATTTATGACCATTCTAATTTACTTTTTTTAGATAGTTACATTGGCTTTAAGATCTAATACTTAATATTTGATAAAAATGTACAGCTAAAAGTACATTAACAATGATACTACGCTATTTTCTTCATAAACTAATCTGAACTTTGTACTGTTAATATTTTAGAACATTTAAACCTGGAATTAGTACATTAGTTCAAAAGCCCAGTCCAGCGAATTTTTCATCTAGCATAGTTCTTGCCCACTACTTCAAAGGGAGTCTTCGCTGCCAAATTGTGACCATCTTGTGTTTTGCCAGCATTTTGTAAAATAGAGTACCTATTCGCTGAAATCTAAAACGGCGTTAAAAATATTTGTACTCACTATAAATGTTAGTAAATTGAAAATAATAAACAATGTTTACACATAACAGTTGATTGCATGACAAATGCTCTTTTAATTAATTGTTCACTACTTAAAGACCATTGGGAAGTAGCCCGGAGGAATTTTTGAATAAAGAATAGGCCTGTATGCATCATCCCAGGGACCCTAAGAATATACATGTCAAATTTCAGCCCAATCGGTTGAATAGTTTATGCGTGAAAGTAAAACAAACAAATGTACTTTCGCATTTATAATATTAATAAGATTAGGATGTATATAAATAAATATTAGGACTAACATACAGTTTTGAGTAATTGTAACAAAAACTAAGTTGATTTTACAAACACAATAAAGTAACGTTTAATAAATAATAAAAATTACTTCATGATGCTCATATTTATAAATTGAATTATGGGCGATTTTTAAATATTTTGTAGGCTGAGGTGTACCCCGAACCACAACAAAATTACAAAACGACGCATGCTATACTTACATGTACTTTGTTATAAAGTGGCCTAACACTCAAGCTTTAAGTTCAACCAGAAATTTATTTTAAGTCAAATATGCATCATATCTTAGCGCTTTCAAATAGTGTTTGGCTATTTGATATAATAATTGTCTCGCAATTAATTGCACTTTATAATAAAAATTAATTGCACTTGCTTTGAAAACTCTTCTCTTCAAATAGCTTATCTTCATATTCATATTCATATATATATATATATATATATATATATATATATATATATATATATAATGTTTTTTCCTGGAACCTTTATTGTAGATTGCATTTAGTTATTAAAAATAACGTACATTTTTTACATGGAAAGAAGAGAGTAAGAGAGAGTGTATTAAATACATTAGATCATTATAATGCCCTTTACATATTTCAGACCTCAAACATCTAAATTTTAAGACTTTTCCTTTGCCGGAACGACTTCTAAAATGTTCGGATCATGTGTGCCATTGGAAAAAAGCAACTTGTAAAGGAAAAGTCAAACATACAAAAAAAGCATCATTGAGAAACCAATTGTCTTCTGATAACTTATCAACTTGCTGCTAGAGATGTAAAGCATTTCAAAAAATATATACATGGGCAATAATAAGTCATATCTTAAAATTAAAAAAAAAAAACTTGTATTATTTTATTACAAAACAAAATAAATTCGAATAACACTATACAGAAAGTCCGAGTGGAGTAGCATAAAAGATATATTATATAAAAATACTTATTTTACATTATTTCTACAGATGCCACACTTTTTTAAAGTAATAACACTAAACATTTTAACTAAAGTGTCTTTTTCATACTTTTAAAACATAATATTTGTTGCAAATCTTTGCCATTTCCCCACATTTCGTATTATATTACATTTTATATCTAGGTCTTATTATATTGAGATACACCTTTAATACTTGAAATAAAGCACTAAAGATAATTCCATCGAAATTACAAATTATTAATATAAAGTGTAATTATTAAAAAATTAAAAATACAATAAGTAAAGCAGGTATCTTTATAAAATGTATTCATTTAAAGTGATTGTGAATCTTCTGTTAATTTAAAGCCCAGTGAACTTACTTGATTACATATTACTAATTGTTAGCATAATTTAAAGTCTTAAAGGTAATGTTTTAGAAATAAAAACACCAAAACAATGTGTAAACTATTCAATCTCCGCTATCGTGATAAGCTCGCAATATTAAATAGTGTATTTATGATATTTTCTTCGTTATGAATTAGATTATAGAAATATATTTAAAATGTAAAAGTATTCTTAAAAAATATATGGATTTACTTTTATATCTTAAGAAATATTTGTAATGAACATTTATTACACACTTTTCACCTTTCTCTTGCACATAGTAGATAGTGGGATTTTAGTCTGACAGTTTGTAAGATCTTACTTTTAGTAAGATCTTTAAAGTCAATTTAAAATATATTTCATGGATTTAAATATTTTAGAATCACAAAGAATAGAATCGTCATATTATGCATTTGTATAAACGAAAATCCTTCTATTGAAGTATCTACATTATATTATTTGATATAAAGCTTTAATTTGCAATTAGTAGAGATTTTTATGCTTTATAAAATCATGTTTATAACAAAATAAAATAAGGAATTATTAGGCATTCCAAAATCTAATTAGTTAATAAAATACTTATTCTTTATCATACCACTAATTAAAGCAATATATAAACATAACATTGTTTTTAAAGACGTTAGTAGATATTGGTTGGTTTTACTTGAAATATTAATGATCTTATTAATTATAAAATTTATTTATCTTTTTCTTATCTATTCTAGTATAAACTAAATAAATTTGTAATTTTAATAATAATTTTTGGCGTTACTGGAACCATTTCCAATACCTCCATAGGTATTAAATGAAGATGATTTGAAGATGAATGAAGATGATGGCTAATGTTTATACATATTTTTTTAGTTTGAAGAGGAAAAAGCTCCGCATAGGTCCTAATTGTTTTCTTCGATATTTGTGCGCTATGAAATGGAAGTGTAGTAAAATAAGTAGAGTAATTAGTTGACTGTTACAAAGTATAACGTGAATTTCATCAGTATAAAAATGTTCTACCATGCCACAATAAAAAGTCATTGATAAAAAGATCAAGAATAATATTTTATAGCCAAAATTTAAATGGATTTAACTTAAAAATAATGATTCTATTTCTCTTTGTTCTGTTGACCCCACAATAAAACATCAGTAGTTACTAGAAGTTAGTAGTTATTTAGTAGTACTAAATTTGCTTAATTGACTATATTTTTATTAAAATAAACATCATGATAAACGGTCACCTTTTCACGTATAAATGTAAAGTTTATTTAAGCGAAAATTCATAAAAAATTACGTAATTTCAGCTTTATTATTGTGGAATTATTCTTGCTAATGTAAGTAGCATGAAAGAAGGATGCCACGTCAATTAACAGAATCTTGCCCAATTCGAATCTACTTGGCTCTGGATAAAAAGATGAGACAGATCAAAGCCATAATCATGTTGGCAATGATTTCAAAACACAAGCTATGAGACATATCGTTAATACATGTCTACCAACTTTTACAGGACACATTTAGATGAGGGGTAGAATATATGTTATAATGAGGTCAGTCACCGCACAGTAGATGAGCTGTGTTTGCGATAAAAAGCAGTAAACGTCAACAAAACACAAGCTATGAGACATATCGTTAATACATGTCTACCAACTTTTACAGGACACATTTAGATGAGGGGTTAGAATATATGTTATAATGAGGTCAGTCACCACACAGTAGATGAGCTGTGTTTGCGATAAAAAGCAGTAAACGTCAACAAAACACAAGCTATGAGACATATCGTTAATACATGTCTACCAACTTTTACAGGACACATTTAGATGAGGGGTAGAATATATGTTATAATGAGGTCAGTCACCGCACAGTAGATGAGCTGTGTTTGCGATAAAAAGCAGTAAACGTCAACAAAACACAAGCTATGAGACATATCGTTAATACATGTCTACCAACTTTTACAGGACACATTTAGATGAGGGGTTAGAATATATGTTATAATGAGGTCAGTCACCGCACAGTAGATGAGCTGTGTTTGCGATAAAAAGCAGTAAACGTCAACAAAACACAAGCTATGAGACATATCGTTAATACATGTCTACCAACTTTTACAGGACACATTTAGATGAGGGGTAGAATATATGTTATAATGAGGTCAGTCACCACACAGTAGATGAGCTGTGTTTGCGATAAAAACCGGTAAACGTCAACAAAACAATATTTTAGGTGTTGGCGAGTGAAATATTAAAGTAAAAAGGCGGGTCCCATAGCAATTAGTGTAAAAGCTTGGTTATCAGCGCAACATATCTTTCAGCGAAAAGCCAGGCTAAGCGCTTGCCGTCGTGAACCTGCCGCCCTGCAGAGTTCGCCCGCTATTGGTTTCATTTCCAGTATCAGTTTTTTAATTTTTGTAATAACACGCTACCACTATACCTCACGGGCTGAATACTTTATAAATAAACAACGTGTTTGACTACCTCTAAAACTTTATTTTTTTTCTAATTTTAAGTATTTGTTATTGTACATTTTTAACTCTCATAAAACTGTTGATAGATGAACTAGTAACAATACAGGGTCGGTGTTATAAACGGGTCACTATAGTGGTTTTTGAAACTATAAATCTGACAACAGACTTTAAATTGGGAACTTGTTCTTGTTTTCTAGAGTTATTTTCAAATATGTACAGGAAACATTTAGAATTTGGGACTTTTTACATATTGTATATTTTTTATTATAACGAAGATACGAAAGCTCAAAATGTTGAGATTAAGTGTTATGGAGTTGAAAATGGGGGGAACTCATTTATAATGGATCTTTTTTTAAACTGAATTGTAATATCTGACGTTTGAGAATATTCGCTTGTTTTAAATATATTTATAATTTTTCAACGGGAAAAGGAGACTTATTCACGTTAAGAACGTTTGCGTTCGCAGTGTCTGAATAGAAAATAACATTTGTTCAAAAAAAAAAAGCGTCTTATCTTTTGTCTCCAGCTTCTAATGGTTGATTTAAAAATCACACATTTGTTATTGCACATTTCGAAATATTTACAAAACCATGGAAAATTCCTAAATTTAAGTAGTTACATTTACAATTTATAGAAAGTATTCAAATGGAATCTTATTTAAAAATGTATTTTTTCATTGTTAAACTCCTTACGGAATCTCAACACTTTGAGCTTTCATGTCTTCGTTATTAAGAGATCTGTCAAGAAAGTGCCAAGAATGAAAAAGTCTTAACATTATTTAATTAGGGTGTTCTGTAAAAAGATTAAGTTTGATTTGTCTATTTTTAAATATCTCTGAAACAATTATGAAATATCCTATTTAAAGTTTACTATCAAATTTATGTTTTCTAAGACTACAAAGGTGGCAAAAAAAGCCACCTTTGATGGCCACATTGGATAGTTCTCCTCCTCGTACTGTGGATGCTCTAAAAGTGCTTACAACTGCGGTGCAGATTTAATTTCACATAATATTTAGGTATTGAGGATGGAAAGGAAGTGGCCTGGGACCAGATTAAGTTATTGTCGCAGATAACCAATAAAGGCAGTGCGGTGTGCGGCGCGGGGGCGCATTGCTGTACCTAAGTCTGTACGAGCATAACTGTTCTCGAACTTTGTTCACTGTTTATTACTCTTGTAGTATTCATGAACCTGAATATTTCTACACGGTTCGTTTCAACTTTTTAAACCAATATAAGCTCCAGAGAGTTATAAAAGCTTATGGTTATTCGTATTGAGAACAAATATAACCTAATAATAACTTTAACTGAAAATATAACAGTATTCCCGTTAGGCTACAAGTAACCCACATACACTTTTATTTTAGGTTATTGATAATTCGTTAACGTAAACTATTAAAAAAGCGTTCGACATGGCAGTCTTTATACTGTATGATTCCAGTACATAGAATAATATCCAATAGCTTTAAAATGTGAAACATTAATAAAAACTGCATTTATTACAACTAGGTCTATATGACGATGAAATACAGCATGGATATATAATCCCATACATACATCTTTAATATGCATACATTTTAGGATTATGGTAGTTTTGGGAACCATGAACAGAGAAATGCAAAAATATTTTCCGGAAATTCCACCATGGGGGTGATTGCAAAGCCATATTTGTAACACATGGACCTAAGAATGAAAAAATGTAGTCCTAGACCAACCCTACGAGTACCCTTGGTTAGATTTAATAATATGTCGCTAATCAAACAATACGGTTACTGAGTACACTGATTATTTGACATTCTGAATTTATTTTAGAATTTATTAAGTACGAATAATAATAGTGTGAAAATACGTTTCAAATAGTAAAGCAATATTCAGATACATTGCAAAAAAATTGGATTTTATAAAGTTATTGTGACCTCACGTCCTCACGTTACCACAATAACAATCGTTGTATACAACTATACAAATATATTTAACGATACTGATAAGACTGATAAGAGGTGTGGCGAAAATGGGGCTCGAATTATACTTAACTTAGTATCAGCAATAAACAATTATTCCTGAAAAGTATTCTTCTGCTGACATTTCATAATCTACCTGTGTGTGTTTCTGTTATTTATCATTTAATATCATCATTTAAGTCATCGTGGTTTTTAATTGCATTTTTGTGTCATATTTTCTGAAAAACTTTTTCGAAAATGTTAAACAGTTTTGTTTTAGTTTTACCAACGACCAAAGTTGATCAAACTCGTTCCATTTGTATGTTGTAGACCGCACAAACTAGCCTTGCAAGCATGGGCGCTCACACGCAACTAATTTTTGTAACGGATACCAAACTGACTATTACCACAGAAGTCACATTATAATTTTATGTTTACTTACTCCTGTATTCAAGGGGAAGAAGTGAAAATACAGCTGTACTGGTGAAATACGCAAGGTTTTATCACATGTTTCTTTATGTTCCTTTTTCAAAAACATATAAGAACGTTTACAGATTCGATATACGTATTATTAAGATACATGAACATTAATTATCGTAGAAGATCTGTGAATCAGTGGCTTCAAATTAAGTAATATAAGAAATGTACAAATCAGGAGGGAGAATGCAAACAAGCATCTTCTTGTGGTACAGGATACAGGTTATTGTTTGCATATTTCTAATCATAGTTACTTGCAAACTATTACTTGTAATCAGTCAAAGAAAACGTTTAAAAAGCATACAAACCAATTTGTCACTTACAAAACAAACAAAAAATTATCACAAATATTAGGAAATCCCAAGGACAAAAACAGATTCGAAAACAAATCAGGAATTTATGAAATTTAATGCATTGACTGTGATAAATTGTACATTGGACAAACAATAGGGAACATAAAGACACGATTCAAAGAACAATTTGCACATAAAGAATATGGAAAAAAATGAAAAATCTGCTATTGCGAATCAATGTATTGAATCACACCATCTCTAATACAAAATTACGATTATTGAGAGAAGTTACCAACACAATACACTTAAATGCTTGGGAAACATTTTATATTAACACAAATCAAGAAAAACTTATCGATCAAGAAGGCGGACTCATTCAAAATGCAATTCTACTCTTATCTCAATTTATTAGAAAATTAAAATGTAAATCTGTTTAAATATTTTTATACTGGATAATCATATTTCCAAATCTTTAACACTATGTTATTATAATTATAAATATTATAATAGATAGTAACATATTATTTAGAAAAATGTAAACATTTGTTCATTTATGAAGTGCCAGATGATAGAATCATTGATTCCAAAAGACTTTGTGCAATAATAAAATTAATATTGGAATTTTTTTATTCATTTACCAGTGATAGTCAATGAAACTTTTTTCCAATGCTCCAAGATTCTTAATTCTTCATAGTTACTTGAAGTTCACTTTGTTTATTTCCAATCTTAGGTGCAGTTCAATTTATTATTTGTGTTGAATTAACGTTGTATTATTTCTTTGTTTTACTACAAAGCTTACCAAATTTAACTATTGGACAATTTAGTTCACAACACTATAAAAATAACCAGGTAGTATTCGTGTTTATATATACAAGGTTAAACATGGTAAGCTTCATGTCTTCGTCCCATAGCGGACAACATCCTTGCCCGGAGCGCAAATTCCAATGGACTGATGGTTACCATTTTCAATTTCCATACAGTAGTAGAGTTTCAATATTTCAACTCTGAGTTTTTTCTCCTAGAGAAGGAAGCTGAGAAACCACTCATTGCACTTCCGGAGTGACAGGGTGGGTAAGGTTGAGGGTAGGAGCCGCCTCCTGTCGAGATCCGTGGGGAGGGATAGTCGCACTGTACCTCAGCCATGTCACCTTCGAAGAAGGGGAGTCCAATGTTTCAGTCAAAGCGGGCAGGGGTAGCACGCCCTTATGTCTAGGCTATAAACACTTATGGAGCCGCACTATCTACACCTCAGTCAGTCATACTATCAGTAGTCATACAGTACACCCCAGTACTGCAATATCTCTCTAGATTTGCGGTTAGTGATGAATCGCTCTTGGACATCCATTTGGTTGGTGAGATTTAAGTGACTAATCAGTTTTGCTATTCAACTGAAAGGTTTAAGCTACCCAGAAGAGAACTCGCCTGGAGACATCTCTGAGTTAGCTAGTTCGAAAGATATCGTTTATACATACGGATATGCACACACAGACAGAAACTTTCGTCATCAACTGTTGTGAGAGACTCCACAAAATGCTCAGCCAATTAAACTTCGTAGTGACTAATTTTAAGTGTCTGAATTATGAATACGTTTTGAAGTCATGAGTTAAAATCTTATAATGAGAAAATAAATTATATCATTTCCTTTTACATATTCTGTGCACAAGTTCACTTGCGTCCATTTATGATGGACACCATTCGTTCGAAGTTTGGGCAAAAATCAACCGATAAAGAGATTGGCACTGTGAAATAATTTAAAATCTCTTTAAAAAAGTGGGTGGGGGAAGTAAGAAAATCTGTAGAAGTAGACGATTAAACCAAAAATATACAATATTAAAAACTTGCCAACCTTACAAATTATATATTTCAGTATCTTAAGAAACTAATCAATTGGAAGATATACAAGCATTATTACGGTAAGACATTATTTGATGAACTTTTAAGTTGATGAATCACGACTAGAAAAGTGAATAAATAGGGAGTAAACAACAAGTACTAGAATGAGATCGATGAGACGATTAGAGCTAAGCTGAGTTCTTATACGCTAAATCCACAGAGATGCTGACAAAAGATAGCATTCGGATGGAGCATACGTGAACCAGCGTATAATAGCACGCCGCGAACTGAATGCGAGAGAGCATGATAGAGTAATGGGAAGCAAAAAACACCGTTGCAATTAACCGTAGTGGTGTTACTGAACTGCAGTAATCTCTAGAATGGTGAAAACGGGCAATTAAAATTTCCACAAGTCTCACTGGAAACTCATTTTAAAAAGAGGTTTTAGAAAATCCTGACTTTTCAAAGAGAAACTGCAGGAAACGGTAATTACAATTCGTTAACATTGTAGTTTCTCAAATTTTAGTTCTTACCTATTTAGCTTTCCTTAACTTTTAAAAGGTAATACAAATATTTATTAAGTGATAAGTTACAAAATATTTCAATATTCTTTCTTGCTATCCTTCGGAGATTAATCACCACAGGCTTATCTACCAAATAATTATACAAAATTTACATTGTTATAAAATTATGATTATAATAGCATTTAATTTTTTCTTCTTAATAATAATACGAATTAAATACGAAATAATTAAAATGTTTTCTCTTAATTTTTCTTCTTAAAATTGTGTTCGAGGTCTGCCGCACGAATGGATCTCGTCTTACCTCAGGGATAGAAGCCAGTGTGTGCAGATTGCGAATACCCTGTCAGGAAAGGTTCAAATGACTAATGGTGTCCTACAGGGATCTATCCTTAGACCTGTACTTTTCCTTGTGTACGTCAACAGATTGAACTCATCGATCCTTACGGGGAAGATGGTTCAGTATGCTGAAGATACAACTCTCTGCATCAGAGCAAAAACAAAAGATGAATTAGAAATCAACTCATCTTTAGAACTGAATTCATGTATTCAGTATTTTTCAACACTAAATCTGAGGGCCAACAGTTCCAAATCAAGCGTCGTCAATTTTTTTCTTCGGCAGCAAAACAACCCGACAACTTCGCTACCGTGATGGCGGATGATGTTTTAATAGAAGAAACTGATTCCACCAAGTTCTTCGGAATGCACCTAGATCGAGGGCTAACTTGGGACGACCACATTGACGGCATTTGTTCAAAGGTTTCCTCAGGCATTTATGTCTTACGGAACCTTGCAAAATTCTGCTCTTTGGATATACTAAGAACGACCTACTTTGGCTTGGTATATCCACATCTGACATACGGTTTGAGACTGTGGGGCAGCTGTTCTAAATACAAATTCGAACATGTATTTAGAAGTCAAAAGAAAGCTGTCCGAATCATTGCAAAATTGAACTTCAGAGATTCATGCAAAAACACCTTCAGGGAGCTTGGATTGCTGACTTTGCCCTGTCTCTATATCCTGGAGGTTGTCCTGTACTGCCGTTCTAAGTGTAACTTGGTTCAAGGCAGGGACGTTCACCAGTATGGGACTAGAGGCAGGGACAACTTCCGCGTTCAACAACACAGAACTGCAGCATTCGAACGTTAGCCGTCTGAGGTTGGTGTCAAGCTAATCAATGAGCTCCCTGGAGAGATCAAACAATTGAGTGACAAAAAAAATTTTAAAACTCGACTAAGACATCTTTTGGTGTCGAGGGTGTTTTACTCAGTTGACGAGTTTATGGAGTTATGGAGGAGTTATGGCAGTGGCAGGATTGTCTGGTGAGAATGAAGATGAGAGTGAATGAGAGAAACATGTGACTGTGTGCGTGAGTGAATGAAGTGTAGGCCTACCTTTTTATTATTTAAATATTTATTTATGACATTTTTACTATCCAAATATTTATTTATGACGTTTGTATGCAATTTTATAATTGTTTTATAATTTTATAATAATAATATTAATTCATTAATATTATTATTATTATATTAATAGACAATAGACAATACTCTTTATTTACATATTCATAGAGAATAGTAAAAGCGTCCTTAAAACTAACCCCTTCAGAGATAAGATTTTAAAGACTTTATTAATCATGCAAAAATGAGGTTGTATTGCTTTATTTAACGACATAATCGTACAATTGGTGGAGATAGAAATGTGAACTAATTAAAAGCTCGTATTTTAGTAGTTACCTTATCATAAAAACCGCCTTATGATGTATTTTCGTATTTAGTACAATCTTATATTATATCGAACTCGAAAGAGAATCTCGCTTGCGAGAAACATTAAAACGTCAATTCCTTTAGTACTTTCTCACACAATGCGCTGCCACTAAAAAAAACTGTTTTACCTAAACATCACTGAAACAAACTTTCAGTAGAAAATTAATATGTTTTATACCAAACTACTCAATTCCCCTTAAATATTCTCCATCTTAAAATATCATTTAAAAAACTTGTAAATAAAGTAGTTTTGCTGAAATGATTAAGTAATAATGTGTATCTATTATTATTCAGAATTAATTCATAGCAATTAAAATTCCACTTTTAAAAATTTGTTTATTGTGAACAAAATTATACAAATATAATTCACTTGATTTATCATGAAATATTATTTAGTGTAACTCTATATTTAAAACGTTATTATACAAATAAAGACATAATAATCAGTATATGTACGTTATGTACTCTTTGCGCAGAGTGGCTGAGCCGCTACAGTCTACAAATACAGGTTTTAAAATTTATTAACTCAATGCCTAAAATGATTAGTTTCAGTTTATGACTTTGGCTAGCTATTATTGAGGCAATCTTTTGTTTGGCATTCAATCTCTGTTTCTTACAATGATGATTAGGCCTACTTTGTACGAGGCATTATAATTTCGATAAAAGAGCTACTAAACAGCAAACGTCTAATTTAACGTAGTCTCTGTTTCTTCCAGTTGACTCTTGTTTCTATGCAATTCTTCTTATGAAGCATTATGATTAGGGAACAAAAGAAAATAAAAATAAAACATCACCAGCAGTAAAAAGAACCTACTCCGCCGGGATCCGAATCCGGATTTCTCACTTGCCGGGAAAATGTGCTGCCACTACACCTCATAGCCCTTATTTTTTAACGTCTAAATTATTTTGTATTTGGCCGTTTCTATCACATAATGTGTGTAATAACCAAATTTAAAAATAACGATTTAGGTTACTTATTATACTATATATCATATTATATGATGCTAAATACTATATAAAATGAATGTGTAATATCGTCATATCTCATGTATAATGCTGTATATGAAATAACTGGCTCAATTTTGTTAAAGTTCTATTTTTTCATAATTTTTGTATTCTTATTTGTTTTGATATTTTTTGAATATTAGGCACCCAAGACCATTTTTATACCTTCTTTTCATAATTATAATTTATCACTTATAATTTTATCAACATGTTTATGAAAGGTGTGTGTGTAACTATATTTCACTTCTGTATAATTTTTTAAGATTGTTAAACAGACCAAAATACATACTCATAATTAGAGTAGATCTTGTATTAACAAAGTGATCATTAAAGAATGGTACTTTGTTCCTTGTTGCAAGTAAATGAAACTTTCAAGAAGAGAGAAATGTGTTGAAGCTTAATGTAAGAAAAACGTAATTGCTTTTCTTGTAACGCTCCTGACACAAGTCTATTAACGTTCTTATATGGGAGTTACAAGTACTGCTTTGTTCTTTATTGGTAGGCAATCAAATCACCTGGCGGGTAAAGACAATTTAGGCTATTGTTTTCTCTTTATTGACTTGTCACTTAAGATTTCTTTTATCTAAGATTCAAAATACTCATAGTTATTACATTTTCTGTGGTTGTTTTAACTGTAGTTTTATAGTTAAACATAAGTGTAATTTTGTATGTTGAATCTAAGAATAAAAAGAATAATGTAATTTTTTTTGGTATTAATTGATTGGTGTAAGCTATCTTTATTTATATTTGAAACAGTGAAGTTCGTTGTTGGAAATCAGCTAGACCACACTCAGTGTTGTTTATAATTCGCGGGGAAACGATAGTTTCTCTTCTTTATGATACGATAGCGGTGGGGCCACGGTCGGTGGGGACCATCGTTAATTTTATCTATATATATATATATAATATATATATATATATATATATATATATATATATATATATATATATATATATATATATATATGTAAACTATATATATATATATATATATAGTTTACATAAGGTGTGAACTAATGATGAAAATACTAATTAAAATCAGTTTTCGTCGATTTGGCGAATCAACCAGGTCTGGAGCAGGGGTAGCAGCTATGACTGAATGTGTGAGCGAATGTCTGTCTATCTCTGTACATCTGCATGGTGAGTGAATTGTACGCGCTTTATGTTGACATTTTAACGCATTGTATACAACGTTCCTTGTATCAGACAAAAATGAAATATTATTATTTTGCGAAAAAAATATGTTTTAATCTAATTAGTACTATGAGCAAGTATCCTATGAATGCAGTCCTGCAGATCTGTGACTTTCACGGATGAAGAATTCAAGTTATTAAAAAAATTAAAAATTAGTAATTACTAAAATTAGACATTTTTGTTTGTGTATCAAATTTATTAGAATAATTTGGATGAATATTGTATTTGTTCGTGTGGAGGGCATCGCCGGAAATAAGCTGCAAGTAAACGGAGCCACGGGCCAAGAAAGTTTGGAAACCCCTCGTTACCAAATTCACATTACTAGTCAATTCTCCCGCTTTTAGACATTTACTCGGCATTATTCCACTTTAACTTCTGTGAAACTTAATGTATCTTAAAAATTCATCCAAGAGATTAAAAAACTTTATTTGCAAAAAGTTTATAGAAGAATCTGTTAAAAATTGTGTATGACTTTGCGTCATATTATTTTTATCGTGTCTCATATTGGAGAAAAAGGTGTATATCAATTTTCTAACTATACACAAAATATTCAACCCGAACATTACTCTGGCATCAAGGGAATTGGCCTCAAGAATTATCAGATGTTGGGTGACTAGCTTATAATAGTCACGTGTTTATTACTTCAATCTGAAAGAATCATGAAGCCATGCCTTTGCCCAGTAGTTAATTACCTGACGTTCATATCGCATGGGTATCCCAAATAATGGCTGAGTCCACATTAACATCGTAGACAATTCCTTATTTAGTAATACATCAGATGTCTCAATTACCTCTAATTTCAATGCAGCCTGGGGCCAAACACACAATGAGGTTGTTGAGTTTACCCAGACTGGGAACAGCAATGTAAAATTCCCAGACGATTCCTGGCACGAACTCACAGGACAGCGTTTTAAGACCACTTACCTTGAATGATGTACAAACGAAGTATCTGGCTCTCATGTGGTAGTCTGTCAACATGTAGGTGACACCATTACCACTTACACAAGAGGTAAATCACGCAGAAAACATACAAAGTAGCAGAGCCCACTTACCACAGTCCATCACTTTCCAAGATGTTGGCCCCAGTGAAATCTTTTACCAAAAGTAACCCTGAGATGCTTCACCTGAGTTGGCATGGAAAGATTAGTTTCTTACACCATCAAGGCTGCAATGCCTTCCATCTTTCTCCTCCTAGTAAAAGGGATGGCGGTAGCTTTGGAAGGATTAACTGAGAGATTACTCCCTTGGGACCATCCCTTGGCTTTCTTAGATCGGTAACTGACCCATTTTGTTTACCAGCCCACAAGCACAGCCAATGACGCAGTGTAGCGGCTAATGGTACAACGGTTGTAGCAAGATAACCGAATCAAGCAACGTTGTTGTGTTCATAATAGTACAGTAAAGTTGCAAAGAGCCGTCGAATTTATGAATGAGTAAGATTCCAGATTCAAATTAAATGCTTTTAGAGTTGATGAACGATGCCATCCGAATCTTACTTGGATTTTAATTGGAATATTAGCCTCGGTCTGGAAGAAAATAAGGCTGATGCTCCAGAGAAAGAGAAAAGACACCTAAATTGAAGTGGGAATAACTTTGAAAACGACAGATTAATTTGGTATATGCGAGTAAATTATTACAAAATTGATGTTTGCTATAAAAATGTATTTGGTCTCCATAGCTAACGAATGAATAGTGACTGTGGTCTCCAATACCAATTGGCGGAGTAAATGTTTTAATTTCAACTAGCGAAACTTCAGGAATTACTCATCTATATACAGGGTGAGTTTTTTTAAAGTGATCCAATAGCTAACTTTTTAATTACACGACTTAGCACCACACTTTAAATTTGGAACTTGCTCAATTTTAAGTTTCACTCAGGGATACACTTTCAAATTTTTTGAAGATGGCCGCCATTTTCCAATATGGCGGTCAACTTTAAAATCTCTTATGGAACACCCTGTATTTTATGTTGTTTTTAGATTCTACTCAACAAAATAATACATTTTTGCTTTTGAGAGTTTTTCAATATCTCTAATGGTTCAGGAGCTACGTGGACTGGAAGTTTTCATAATTTTTGCCAATATGGCGGCCAACTTTAAAATATTTTATGGAACACCCTGTATTTTATGTTGTTTTTATATTCTACACTACAAAATAAGACATTTTTGCATTTTAGAGTTTTTCTATATCTCTAATGGTTCAGGAGCTACGTGGACTGCAAGTTTTTATCATCAGTCCGAAAAAATCCGAAAACTTGCTGTCCACGTAGCTCCTGAACCATTAGAGATATAGAAAAACTCTAAAATGCAAAAATGTCTTATTTTGTAGTGTAGAATATAAAAACAACATAAAATACAGGGTGTTCCATAAAATATTTTAAAGTTGGCCGCCATATTGGCAAAAATTATGAAAACTTCCAGTCCACGTAGCTCCTGAACCATTAGAGATATTGAAAAACTCTCAAAAGCAAAAATGTATTATTTTGTTGAGTAGAATCTAAAAACAACATAAAATACAGGGTGTTCCATAAGAGATTTTAAAGTTGACCGCCATATTGGAAAATGGCGGCCATCTTAAAAAAAATTTGAAAGTGTATCCCTGAGTGAAACTTAAAATTGAGCAAGTTCCAAATTTAAAGTGTGGTGCTAAGTCGTGTAATTAAAAAGTTAGCTATTGGATCACTTTAAAAAACTCACCCTGTACAGTAGAACTTTGCATATATATTCAAGTTACAGTTCAATAATTGTTTTTCTTACACTTTAAATTAATTTCTAGTAGATTGTTTATGTTTTCACTTTTCTAACCTCTTAAACCAGCCAAATTCATATTTGGCATATTTAAGTTTTGGATTATTTAAAACACCTTTCCTATTGCCTGAATGTTCAATGTGGCTGAATAAATAACCTGTTTACAAGTGAGCACTACATTTTCTGTTTGGTTTCATTTGAGGTAGTATAGCAATTATCCTAAATATATTACTAAGTGAAGATCGTACATCTGCTATAATGTACGTAATTATTAGAAAATATAGTACCTTGATCCTAATTCTAAAATTTAATTTTTAAACCATGTAATACAATTTTATCCACGAATATTTCATACATTTCTGTTTATAATATAATTTTGACAGAATTGATCAAAATATATTTTGTTAATGGTTTTAACATATACAAAAATGCATACGTGATCAAGATACAACACGGATCTAGTACCTAAAGACGTAGGTATTTTCTACCTTAGACCTATATATTTTTTATAGGAATACTAGAAATAACACTTCTTTTCATAAGGTAAAAGGTATATACGAGAGTACAGTTAAGCAATTCAAATAGTTCTAAACGAATATTGTCAACTTTAAATAATTTTATAAATTAAGTTTAATAATTATGAAATATAAAATTATTTTAATTAACCAATGTTGTAAATGGATAAATCAGCACCTTACATTACTTTTTTCATTTGCCTTATTGAGCTTACAGAATTTACTGGCTATGGTAATTTAAACATAACCTCGTTTTTCTCAATTTCATAAATAGTAGTGTCTTCTTTTATGATTTTTTTGGAATCCGTGCATCTTTTTTAAGATAAGTAAACTCATACGTTTCGTTATTAATGGCCATAAGTTCTGCAACAAAATACTCCACATGTTTCGGTAGACAGCTTCACAAGAACAAAACTTCTAATTAAAAGATTCACGTCATCAGGATCTTCAAAATCTGCGAAATCTTCTTCAGAAAACCTCTCCTCTTCGCATAGGTTAGCTATATCTCCTTGTTCTGAAGCAGGAGCTGTCGAACAGAAC
Source organism: Homalodisca vitripennis (assembly GCF_021130785.1). NCBI lineage: Eukaryota > Metazoa > Arthropoda > Insecta > Hemiptera > Cicadellidae > Homalodisca > Homalodisca vitripennis. The sequence goes on along the minus strand of NC_060211.1, from coordinate 123,313,672 downwards.
CATTTTAGAGATTTTGGCTTATTGATTTCCCTTTCTTCTTTAATGTTTTTTATCTATATTGCATTCTCTTTTTCTATTCTCTCTTTTTCAGGGGTGTACGTTAAAATTGGGGATTTATCCTTTTGACCTTCATTTATAAGTCTGTTTTCTAGGCAACGCTTTAAGTAAAGGTCTGATATCTTCTCAATGTTGTAATATGCTTTAAATGTACTGTAAATCACCCTATGTAACGGCTGTATTTTATGGCTGCTGTGTGGATGAAATGCCACTAAAGTAACACCATTTTCCTTGGCCAGTGTAATAGTATTCACAGAGGTATGACTCTTATAGTCGTCAATCAAAATATTGTTATTGCCAGCACAACTAAATTTAATCAAATGTTGCATAAAATCTTATAACAGTTTTTCAGTTGACCATCCAATTAGATTGGCCTATCCATTGGTTCAACAATGGGAGCATCCTCTAACATGTGGTCCATAACTTTCTTGCCGAGAAAAGTTAAAATTGGGGGCATAAATCTACTCCCCGCATTTATACCATCTATCATTGTTACGACCTTTGCGAGCCAATATTTTTGAGGAAACATGGACGATAGAGACAACAGTCCATCACTATTCCATGTGTTGAATGGTGAATAGAGGGGTTTTAATCTAAAGCTTTCTTATAATTATCGGGGGAAATGGGTCACGTTAGGTTTATTAAATGAAGTAGAGCGGGCCAAGCTATTTTCTTCGGAGTTTCTCAAAGAACTGAGAGAATTTCTGTTGTCTTGAACATCTCTCACAGAGGTTATGAAACCATTCCTTGCCAGCTATCGTTTTGATGTCCCATATATTCTATTTTTTCTTCACAAAAAAACCTTCTTTGTGTCATTACTTTGCCTACATTTATAATGGGTCAAACCTGACACTTTGAAGGCCTTAAGGTGCCGTATAAGTGTCGGTTTGTTAATCCCAGTTTCTTTAACAGCAGAATAAACGGTACGCTCTTTCTTTAAGACCGTTTCCATTGCATTCTTTGTGTCCTCTTTACGTATTGGGTTTTGTTAGCTCCAGTTTTGCTTCTTGGCATCTAAAGCCAAATATTTAGGGAGAGGTATTTTAGAATTATTATATTTCGTTTTATAAATTAAAGTAACAAATCTATTTAGTTATCTAAGAGTTATAGTTCTTACTATATATATATATATATAGTAAAAAATCTTGAATATGTCTGTAGGTCCTTCATCGCCATGCATAAGTATTAGGCATGAGATAATACTTCAGAAGAGCTCGTCTGCGGATAGAAGCAAGGTTATTTCTTGGATGTAGGGAGTAAGAACTCTGTTAGGCCTACTACTTATTTCTCTTTTAATATTTTAGGAAAGTGGTTTTTACGTTTATCAGTCTACTTAAATTACATACGTATGTACATGTTTTCCGAGAAGAAAATTCAGAGGATTGAGTATTGAAGCAGTAGTACATGACAAGTCCTAAGAATGTTGAAGTAGTTAGTCAGTATTTTATGGACGAGGAGCATCCAAAATAGTTTTCAGCTTTGTGACATCTTCAGACAATTGGAACTTATGGTATGTCCCAAATAGGCGATTTCTTCTAGGAAAAAATCACATTTGTCTGCATTAAATGGTTATTTCGACATAACTTGTTTAATACTCCAATCAAGTTTGTTTTACGCTCTGAAAATGTATCCCCTGTACAAAAATAAGCAGTGGTTCATGGAATTATCTTTAATAAATTGGTCTATGAACTTATGAAACTCATTAGTTGCTTTACAAAGCTTGAACAAAGGCACTTTCTTTCTTATTCTTAAGATATAAGTATGGTTTGTGTATGTTCAAAGTGCAGAAGTATTTCCCACCAGGTATTTTGTGGAATACATCTTGTATCTTCAATCTTGCAACTGTGGATTCAGATTAACCCTAAGGTCAGCATAAATTCTGACCTGAAGATTAGGCTTTGGTATGGCAACTATGGGTTCCCCACTGAGAATATTCAATCTTATTCTGTGATGCTTTCTGCCTCCAATTTGTCTAGTTCAGTGTCAACTTGTGCCATTCACTAAGAGGGGGTGGGGGTTGACACTAAACTAGACAAATTGGCATAAGGAACACTGGTTTAGCATATTGATACAGTTGAAGAGAAACATTACCGTTTACACATCCTATCTTGTCTTGAAAATTAGAGGAAATCCTTCACAATGGTTGAGAAATCTGGCTTTCTTATAACATTTGTTTGATTTAGTTCTGTGAAGTTAATTAAAGTTTGGAGATCCAATTTCTGTCAAGTAGTTTTTATGTTGACTATATATCAATCCTCGTCCCAAAAACACTCTTGATAGATAATTTTGACTTTTGCAACTCTTACAGGTGACCTGTATACCAACTTCATTGACATGCATTTCAAGTAACTGAACTTTGACTTGAACTGCCTTCAATGAAGACTTTCTGTATATGTCCTTTTTTGTTACAAAATTGGTATACAAATGTATTCTTTGCTCTAAATTTATAACAAGAGTATGAAATACATCCACAGTGAAGACACATTAACCTAATTTTTGCTAATTACAATATTTTATTATTGCGTTTACTCTTCTAAAAATTAGATAGCTTGCGATTTGGTTCTTTCCCTTTCTGTACAGGAAGACGATTTGATTTTTATAAACTTCCTTGTTTTACATCTTCAATGGACAATGCGATCTCTACACATTTTTCTAACATTAAATTCCCATTTAGCAACAACTTCTGACCGATTTCTGTGTCCAAAATAAACTGAACTGTAAAAGTAAATTCACTAAAGATACAGAGAATTTGGAATCTCCACATGAGGATTTAAATTCTGAGGTTTTATCCAATAGCTTAAAGGCAGCAAGAAAATCTTGTGTCACCACTAGTCTGTGTTCTGAATAAAACTTAATGTTGCTCAGTAGAATGTTTCTCTTGGGACAAAACTGATTTTTTTAGCAGATTGATTAAAATGTCATAAGTTGTGTGTCTAGGCATTCTAAGGCAGTAGAGTTTGAAAAAAAGGTCGAAATGTTTTGGTAAAAGACAGTTGATTAACAGCTGTACCCATGTTCATCATCGCTCAGTCATACCTATCACTTTTTAATAATTTTCAAATCTGAATATACTTTTCAGATGTTTCAGTTGTTATCATCAAAAAAGAGAGAGAAGTTGTGTTGAGCCTGTAGCATTGGTGGTACTGACCTGTTTTCATTTGCTGTGGTATTAATGGTAATCTTTGCAAAAATGTATTTAATGTCGAAATTAAATCAGACATTTTCACTCACCACCACTAAAATGTGCTTAATTAATTAGTTAAAAACAGGAAAACCCAAAAGAATTCATTCTATGCTCTTAAATGTTTAGAAAAACATATAATAAATAAAACATATGGTTATAATAAACATATTGAAATTGAACCATAATTATACCAGAGACATTTTTGTCCAGTTGACATAAGAGAGTTTCATTGTCACTATTTGTGCTGAAAATAAACATTCTGAGTTCCCATCGAGTTCACATTCTGAAGACCTAGTTATTTGTTCTCATCTTTTGTAGGAATACTACTGCCAGGGCTTCATTTCATACTTCCTGGCAAAATGCCCCTTACAAGAAGTCTAAGAAACAGTGGTCTTTATCAGAGATATCAACATTCACACTTACCTATATGGGCAATGTGTTTGATGCATTATACATTCAGTAATGGTTATTGAAATAAATTAACATACAAGGTAAATATATTTGGTTACAGGAAAAGTATTGGATTACAATTATTTGTGTATATTTTATTATTTATCCGTAAAATATAAAATAACTAGTTCTGTTTTATATACTAATACAGTATCATTTCTTACTCAAAACTTAGTTGTTCACTTTTTAGTACAGCAAGTATTTCTTACATGCAATTTAGATTTAAGCAAGTCTTTAATTAAACATTACTGATCATAGAATATCACCTCCATTGATTTCTAAGACTATATACATTGTATTACAATAATCAGAAGACTATGTAAAATACCATTCTGTCTTCTTTACTTTTGTTAAATATCCATTATAAAAGTCATGAGGGCTTATAAAGTTCTTGCCACCCATTCGCACACCACCACAAGAAACACACAAACCGTCCCCACACTGAATCTTCATAGTTCTGTTCAGCTTGTTGTAGAATATTGTTCCTGGCCTTGAGATGGATGTGTCTATGAAGTATCGTGGTGTCGTACTGGGCTCTGTCGGGGAGTTCAAGAAGTCAAGAGCCGACTGTTTTGAAGATTCCGATACTGTCTTTGGACTAGAAGCAGAAGTTGTGGGATCCAGTTTTATATCTAAAAGCCTAAGTGGGCAAATATTTACCAAACATTAGTAAAATGAATAAATGAAATAAAATAATGTGTGTAGTAGTTGAATGTAATAAGAGCATCAAAGTTAACTTTAATTACATATTGAGTTATAAAGCTGTGGAAAACAAAATCAAACTGCCATTGCATATTGTAAGCTCTATTCTATATTTTATTTTGTTTATTTTGTACAACAAACAAAATTTAAAACACAACTTTAGTATAAAATGGTTTGGATAATTCTAAACAAATAAGTTTTGATTTTTCTACAATAAGACAACTTTTTTTATAAAACCATAAATAATATACAGTTTTAATATTGTGGCATAAGTTATACTACTGTTATTTATAACATCTAAGGTTGAAATCAAACGTCTCATTGTAATTTATTACATCTCTAAGATTGAAATAAAACAACATTTATTTTGTTTATTTTATAAAAGAAGTTTTTTCTCCTACTTATATGATAGCTAATAAACTCATATATTTTTCTACAAAAGAAATTGAATCAACCAAACATTTTATTTATGAGTTGATTGACAGTTGATTAAAGATTGTCAAACCTAGTCTGGATTCCATGCCAACTGGTTGTGAGAGAATATAGATGTGACATTGCTCTGTGAAGGTCGTACACCTGCTTAGCCCCCATTGTTGTCCAGTTGACGTAAGAGAGTTTCATTGTCACTCTTGGTGCTGAAAAAGAACATACTGAAGTTAAATGTAAACTAGACCCTTCGTTACAAATCTTAATTTTTAAGCTGATAGGGTCAAAAGTGACATACACTTATTAACACATGGCTGCGGTACATGCATGTTACTACTACTCTCCGGCTGTCCTATAGCCTTACATGATGTGTTTCACAGTAACTGTGATAATTGGCTTTATTTGCTAGATTAGTTTTTTTATTTTTTTATTTCAATGCTACAATACAATACCATCATTAATTGCCATAATAGGAACGGCATGAAATTAAGTTAGAATTGCAGTAACTGTGATAAAAATAGAAACAAAAAATAGTATATGTATTACAGATATGAAATTCACAATAATATTTTCAGACATTCTCTAGAAAGAGATTATTATCTGAAAAACTGAAAACTATTAGTATTAGAATAGATTTATTAATGCAAAAACACATATTAGGATCATAACGTAGCATATTAGTACATTAACATAGTTATGATTCATTTGTAGATCAAAAAGAATGAAAAATCCACAGATTATAACTCTTGAGAGGTATTGGATGTTTTTTTTTTAATAATGAACACTGAAAAGTTTCATATGACATTTCTAAAACAAGTTGGGCAAATCTTACTGTCCAAAACAGTGACACTTGGAAGACTGAAAAGTTTAAATAAACAGTTGAAGTAAATAAACAAATCTCATATGAATTTTAATTCATTGTTCCAACTTTGTAGTTTCTTTTTATATAGTTCAATACAGATTTGATACTTCCACGCTCTTTAAAGGCATTCACTGTACTCACTGTAAAATGTAAAGCACCTGTAAAATGTATTTCCACTATGATTACACACCATAAGTGATCCCATATTCAGGTTGTGGTGCTGCCATCTCCAGGCACCGTGGCAAGTCTCTCACGCACTCCATGAGTAGTCTTGCTCCTTGCACTGCCAACCTGTCAGTGACCTGAGGCGTTGTCTCGTTAGGAGCTACTGGACACCTGTACTGTCTCACAATACTGCCAGTGTCAAACCTGTTGTACAACACAATGCATAAGTAGTCTGGTTCCACACACCACTAACCTGTCAGTGACCTGAGGTGTTGTCTTATTAGGAGCTATTGTCTCACAATACTGCCAGTGTCAAACCTGTTGACAACACAATGCATGAGTAGTCTGGTTCCACACACCACTAACCTGTCAGTGACCTGAGGTGTTGTCTTGTTAGGAGCTATTGTCTCACAATACTGCCAGTGTCAAACCTGTTGACAACACAATGCATGAGTAGTCTGGTTCCACACACCACTAACCTGTCAGTGAGCTGTGGTGTTGTCTCGTTAGGTAGTACTGGACACCTGTACTGTCTGACAATACTGCCAGTGTCAAACCTGTTGTACAACACAATGCATGAGTAGTCTGGTTCCACACACCACTAACCTGTCAGTGACCTGAGGTGTTGTCTTATTAGGAGCTATTGTCTCACAATACTGCCAGTGTCAAACCTGTTGACAACACAATGCATGAGTAGTCTGGTTCCACACACCACTAACCTGTCAGTGACCTGAGGTAATGTCTTGTTAGGAGCTATTGTCTCACAATACTGCCAGTGTCAAACCTGTTGACAACACAATGCATAAGTAGTCTGGTTCCACACACCACTAACCTGTTAGTGAGCTGAGGTGTTGTCTCGTTAGGTAGTACTGGACACCTGTACTGTCTGACAATACTGCCAGTGTCAAACCTGTTGTACAACACAATGCATGAGTAGTCTGGTTCCACACACCACTAACCTGTCAGTGAGCTGTGGTGTTGTCTCGTTAGGTAGTACTGGACACCTGTACTGTCTGACAATACTGCCAGTGTCAAACCTGTTGTACAACACAATGCATGAGTAGTCTGGTTCCACACACCACTAACTTGTCAGTGACCTGAGGTGTTGTCTTGTTAGGAGCTATTGTCTCACAATACTGCCAGTGTCAAACCTGTTGACAACACAATGCATTAGTAGTCTGGTTCCACACACCACTAACCTGTCAGTGAGCTGTGGTGTTGTCTCGTTAGGAGGTACTGGACACCTGTACTGTCTGACAATACTGCCAGTGTCAAACCTGTTGTACAACACAATGCATAAGTAGTCTGGTTCCACACACCACTAACCTGTTAGTGAGCTGAGGTGTTGTCTCGTTAGGTAGTACTGGACACCTGTACTGTCTGACACTACTGCCAGTGTCAAACCTGTTGTACAACACAATGCATGAGTAGCCTGGTTCCACACACCACTAACCTGTCAGTGAGCTGTGGTGTTGTCTCGTTAGGTAGTACTGAACACCTGTACTGTCTGACAATACTGCCAGTGTCAAACCTGTTGTACAACACAATGCATAAGTAGTCTGGTTCCACACACCACTAACCTGTTAGTGAGCTGAGGTGTTGTCTCGTTAGGTAGTACTGGACACCTGTACTGTCTGACAATACTGCCAGTGTCAAACCTGTTGTACAACACAATGCATAAGTAGTCTGGTTCCACACACACCACTAACCTGTTAGTGAGCTGAGGTGTTGTCTCGTTAGGTAGTACTGGACACCTGTACTGTCTGACAATACTGCCAGTGTCAAACCTGTTGTACAACACAATGCATGAGTAGTCTGGTTCCACACACCACTAACCTGTCAGTGAGCTGTGGTGTTGTCTCGTTAGGTAGTACTGGACACCTGTACTGTCTGACAATACTGCCAGTGTCAAACCTGTTGTACAACACAATGCATGAGTAGTCTGGTTCCACACACCACTAACCTGTCAGTGACCTGAGGTGTTGTCTCGTTAGGAGCTATTGTCTCACAATACTGCCAGTGTCAAACCTGTTGACAACACAATGCATGAGTAGTCTGGTTCCACACACCACTAACCTGTCAGTGACCTGAGGTAATGTCTTGTTAGGAGCTATTGTCTCACAATACTGCCAGTGTCAAACCTGTTGACAACACAATGCATGAGTAGTCTGGTTCCACACACCACTAACCTGTCAGTGAGCTGTGGTGTTGTCTCGTTAGGTAGTACTGGACACCTGTACTGTCTGACAATACTGCCAGTGTCAAACCTGTTGTACAACACAATGCATGAGTAGTCTGGTTCCACACACCACTAACTTGTCAGTGACCTGAGGTGTTGTCTTGTTAGGAGCTATTGTCTCACAATACTGCCAGTGTCAAACCTGTTGACAACACAATGCATTAGTAGTCTGGTTCCACACACCACTAACCTGTCAGTGAGCTGTGGTGTTGTCTCGTTAGGTGGTACTGGACACCTGTACTGTCTGACAATACTGCCAGTGTCAAACCTGTTGTACAACACAATGCATAAGTAGTCTGGTTCCACACACCACTAAACCTGTTAGTGAGCTGAGGTGTTGTCTCGTTAGGTAGTACTGGACACCTGTACTGTCTGACACTACTGCCAGTGTCAAACCTGTTGTACAACACAATGCATGAGTAGCTTGGTTCCACACACCACTAACCTGTCAGTGAGCTGTGGTGTTGTCTCGTTAGGTAGTACTGAACACCTGTACTGTCTGACAATACTGCCAGTGTCAAACCTGTTGTACAACACAATGCATAAGTAGTCTGGTTCCACACACCACTAACCTGTTAGTGAGCTGAGGTGTTGTCTCGTTAGGTAGTACTGGACACCTGTACTGTCTGACAATACTGCCAGTGTCAAACCTGTTGTACAACACAATGCATATAAGTAGTCTGGTTCCACACACCACTAACCTGTTAGTGAGCTGAGGTGTTGTCTCGTTAGGTAGTACTGGACACCTGTACTGTCTGACAATACTGCCAGTGTCAAACCTGTTGTACAACACAATGCATGAGTAGTCTGGTTCCACACACCACTAACCTGTCAGTGAGCTGTGGTGTTGTCTCGTTAGGTAGTACTGGACACCTGTACTGTCTGACAATACTGCCAGTGTCAAACCTGTTGTACAACACAATGCATGAGTAGTCTGGTTCCACACACCACTAACCTGCCAGTGACCTGAGGTGTTGTCTCGTTAGGAGCTATTGTCTCACAATACTGCAAGTGTCAAACCTGTTGACAACACAATGCATGAGTAGTCTGGTTCCACACACCACTAACCTGTCAGTGACCTGAGGTGTTGTCTCGTTAGGAGCTATTGTCTCACAATACTTCCAGTGTCAAACCTGTTGACAACACAATGCATGAGTAGTCTGGTTCCACACACCACTAACCTGTCAGTGACCTGAGGTGTTGTCTCGTTAGGAGCTATTGTCTCACAATACTGCCAGTGTCAAACCTGTTGACAACACAATGCATGAGTAGTCTGGTTCCACACACCACTAACCTGTCAGTGACCTGAGGTGTTGTCTCGTTAGGAGCTATTGTCTCACAATACTGCAAGTGTCAAACCTGTTGACAACACAATGCATGAGTAGTCTGGTTCCACACACCACTAACCTGTCAGTGAGCTGTGTTGTTGTCTCGTTAGGTGGTACTGGACACCTGTACTGTCTCACAATACTGTTAGTGTCAAACGCGTTATATTCCAGCCTATTGTACACCCAACCTGACTATCAGTGGATTCTGGTATGATCTTAAGCATTTATAAATAAAATGTGTCTGTATACCAATCCATTTTGATTTTGGTTTATTTTGTATTTATTGATGTGAAGTAAATTTGTATATTTATAAACCATAGACTCAGAATATGCAACAAACTGCCAGTACTTTATTATTTTATAAGGCTGAATTGGAGTAACTCCCCAAAATTTGTCTCAGGTGCAATTTGGCAAACTCTAACTTTTATTTGTCATAATCAAATTTTGTAGACGAAAGTCAGAAATAACTTTGTATGTCATATTATGAACCGTGGTTTATACAAATATTTTTTCTTTTATTTCCTTAACTACAATGTAATACATGTGTATCATTTACTTGTGAGGTTCTATCTTCATGATAGTGACACCAGTTTCAGGGTCAGCATTCATTACTGCGTAGAGTATGGGTGCGGCTCCCCTCCACCTCGGTAGTAAGCTCCCATGAACATTCAGAATACCTCTGGAATAAAAATAACATTATGTTAACAAGCCTAGTCTTTACTTCAAGAACACAACATTGAAAGATGTATGTGTGGATGTTTTAATTTAATACCATGTAAATATTATGACAGCAGACAAAATACAGCAACTACTTCTAGAAACTTTTATTGCCCTTTATATGTACTGAACAAGGAAACATTTTTCAGCCATTCCAAGCCTATTATTTACTATTGAAACTCCCACTAATATTAATGACATTGTATATAAGTATTTTCAGAAAAATGATAGAATGGAAAATATATTAGTTAAAATAATGTAGTATAATTTTTCAACATCCCAATTAATATTTTGTTTTGCATATTAATATTTAATATGATAAAATAATATTAAATGGTGTATTGTCCATAGTTACAAATTGTCAACTTAGTTTGTTAACAGGAGTTTTTCCATTCTGACATGTTTTTAAAATGACAGATAAGAGAAGGAAACATTAACTTTTAAATGCAATCCCCATCTGGTGAACTATCAAATTGAAGAATACAAAACCAAATTTCCTTTAGGGATCAAATGACAAAATTAATGTTACCACAATTCTATGGTCAAACTTGTTTTAATTTTTGTCTCTTAACCCCTCTGTAAATGTTGCACTATATATACCAATGAATTAAGTACTCACAAAGGAATTGCACTGATGATCTCCTTAGGGATTAAATGACCAAATGATACTACAATGCCAAGGTCAAACTTATTCTCGATCACACTATGGTTGAATGGCCACTCAATAACAGGCAGTTTCTCATCTTCTGCAAATGCTCGGACCACAGAGCCTGGTTTCGACACAATCGCCAAGTCACTCATGAGGGTCCCAGTGCGACTGTAAACAAATTACAGTACACTAGTTATCCTCCTGAAACCAGACAATATGGCAATCTCAAAAACAATTTTTCTTACATTTGCTTACAACAATAAATATTTACAATGCATATGAATATTAAAGTATGTTTTAAATAAAATACAGTACATAAAATGTTGAAATGTTTAATAAGTTGTGTAAAAATATTAAATTGATATTTTAAAAAGTATCTGTGAATATATTATTTCATGTGTGTGAAATTAGCATGTGACCTTAGGACAAGAAAAAATGAGTATTAAATACAATTTTCATCATCAAACAGTGAACCAAACATTTCTTAAACAATTCAATTTATTGATGTTTTCCTCGATCAAACAGTCAAATATATTTCTTTACCAGCATCTGTAGGCATTTTGTGGTTATTATAAAAATGCTCATAGAATACAATAGAGATATCCATTTGTTAATAGACTGAACTAAAATAGGATTACATCATACAACTGCTTCAATATGTTCTTGAACCGTCCCATTTACAATCAGATCTGATGTAACATTTTGATATATATTTCATATTAAAACAAAACCGAATGTTACATTGGCACATTTTTAATATTGATTCAAAATTTAACAAAAATATCCACATATTTTTATTCTTCATACAAGAAGATTAATGTTAATGATTATTTAATATTCAATATTGAACAGTACAATTACTAACAGTGTTTAATATAACCTACAGGAAGTATGTATCAGACCACCTAGGCCACTACCTGTATTAACGAAACTAATTAAATTAAAGTCTTTATTCCAACTGTAATCACACATTTTCAACCTCAAATAAAACTAATATCTAGGTAATGGAATATAAAGGAAAGTATGTATCCTTGTTTCTCAAAGGCAGAAGGAAATACAAATGTAGATGCCTTCAGTTTTGTAGATTTGTATACTGAAAGAGAGTAACCCTCCGAATGACATGATATGAACCCAATCGACCCTTTGAACATATTTAAAATATTGTTATCCTGTACAATTATATAATGAGCAAAATATAATTTGTTATACACCAATTTACTCATAAAAATAAGCTGTATAGTTTGAAAACAATTAAAATTTAACTTATCAGAATAGTGGTACATTTTTATGGTCAAAAGTAGAAAATTCGTAAAAATATACTTTTATTCATTTTAGCCACTCAAACAAAACTTTACATTTTGTATTAACAATTCCAAAACAAACAATATGTACACTTTTTGTCATATACTTTAAAAAATATATATTGACTATACACTTTAGTTTACAAATAAAGTAAAAATTATAAAAAAACAAAACTAGACACAAGACAAATAAATGAAAGGAGTGTCTACCCAGAGTTACATTCAGCACAAGCTCCTTCCCATCCCACCATTTTATCCCTCCAGAAGTGCTAAGCTAGTACTAGCCTACTAGTATATAGCAATTCACAAATATTTCACTAAACAGCTATTTGTGATCTGTTTTATATCACAATGAGTGAGGTGAATAAAAAGTAGTACTTGCTTCATTATACTGATTTTGAAGCAATTACTTCATGTCAAGTGAACCAAAATGAAGTCCTACCAAAGGATAGCACGGTACTTCCTTCACATTTCCCAGACTCCGTAGTATTTTGACTACTTAACACCTACTACCCTTCTGTTTCATATTTCTGGAGCCTGACATAAGTCAGACTCCATATCAGGCCGATATTCATGCACATTTATGAGTGTAAGTCCGTGAACGTTGTCATATCATTGACACACAACTTTTACAGTTTAAGGATGAAAGTGAAAATTATATTATTGTCTGAAAGTGTACACGTGGAAAAGCTTTACCACTAAAGGAGAAAATGGAATTGTCTTACACGTTGTACTAATACCAGTTTTCATTTTGGTGTGGCTGAAGATTTTAATAAATCTGGAGTCGATCACTCAGTAGTTTTTAAGACTTTTTCACAATATTATGAACTGTATCATTGACCGAGCACATCATTGTGTTAAATTTCCAAATTCAATAAGAGAACCCAAGAAGGGTTGATCCATTCATACCTCACCCTCCCCTATGAACCACACTATAGCAGAAAGAAGAAATATGAGCGAAGAAAATCTGATGTCTCTAAAAGAACTCTTAAACCAGCAAAACTGGACAGAGGTCTATAATACCGACGAAGCTGATGAAGCCTACGCTAAATTTAGTAGCACCCTTCTTACCGCCCTTAACGAAGCATGTCCAAAAATAAAATCAAGACAAGGAAGAAGGAAAAAGAATTATGCTCTGTCTGACCCCACAGCATACCAGTTGAAAAAGGACTTCCTCAAAGCACAAAACATCTATAATACTACAGGTAGGGAGGAACATAGGCAAACTGCCATATTATTGGAAACAAAACACAATATCAACAATTGCAACGGCTGAAAACAAAACAAAATCAATATGGAATTTTATTAATCTAGAAAGAAAAGCAAAATCAGACAACAGTGCCTTAACACATCTCAACATAAATGGAAACATAGTATCTGAACCATTGGAAATGGTAGACCACTTAAACACCTACTTTATTAATGCAGCCGATCAAACAATAGCAGGTAAAAACCCAAATACTAACCACTTAACAGAACCAATCCCACAGGGAAATATTCCCAACTTAATCTAAGCCCAACTGATCCAGAGGAAATTTCCAAAATTATCAATGAACTTAAACCAAAAACTTCCTCAGGTTATGATGAAGTCTCCTCTAGGCTATTAAAATTGTGTAAAGACGACCTTATAGAGCCTTTAGTTCATATTGCTAACAAATCATTCTCTACTGGAACCTTTCCATCAGCTTTGAAACTTTCAAAAGTATATCCAAAACACAAACAAGGATGCACAGCACAACCATCTAATTATAGACCGATATCCTTAATTCCAAGCATATCAAAAGTTTTTGAAAAAATAGTTCTATCTCGTCTTTTAAAACACCTAACAAACAATCAACTTCTGACAAAATACCAACATGGTTTTATGCCTGGAAAATCCACAACCACTGCTTTGATTAGTCTGGTGGAATTCATCATTGACCAACAGGAAGAAGGAAATACAACTACTGCTATTCTGCTTGACTATAGTAAAGCTTTTGATTGTCTTGACCACAAACATCTCCTTAAAAAGCTGTCATCACTAGGAATTCGGGGAACAACAAAAGAGTGGTTTAAAAGCTATTTAACAGACCGAAAACAACTGGTGGAGATAAAACACTATAACAATGGAAAACTAGAATTAGTAAGATCACATCCGAAGAAGATCACAAGAGGAGTCCCTCAAGGATCGGTTCTAGGCCCTGTTCTGTACATACTCTTTACAAACGACTTTCCTAAACTCCTTGAGCTCTATTGCAACTGTTTAATGTACGCAGATGATACAGTGTTATTACTTGGCAGAGAAAACACAGAACAACTAGAAATTGATTCCTTCACAGCCATAAATATGGCAATCCAATACTGCCACAATAATGACCTTGTCCTCAATGAAAAGAAAACAAAACAAGTAGTACTAGGAAGAAACAGAGAAGTTGTCACACGAATACCAGAACTTGATGAAGTTAGCTCCACCAAATACCTTGGAGTTACAATTGACGAAGACTTATCGTGGACACACAACACATCAACTTACTCTGCAAGAAACTTAGCACAGGACTGTATGTGCTGAGAAGAGTGAGAAGTATAAGTGACACCACAACTACCAAGACTGCATACTATGCACTCTTTGAGTCACACATATGCTATGGAATAGCTGTATGGGGAGGAACAACTAACACTAACCTACAACGTGTCTTCCTAAAACAAAAAAGAGCAATCAGAATTCTAGGGAACCTTCAACCAAGAGAAACATGCAGAGACACTTTCAAGAGCCTGAAGATCCTCACAGTCATAAGCATCTACATTCTAGAAGTTGTGATTTATATACACATCAAGGCGCCAGACGCGGCAAGAAATGGAGCACAGATCCACCACCATAACACCAGGCACGCAACCAACTACTGCCTTCCTGTGCATCATCTTAGTAGGACTGAGAAGAAACCCAGCTACACTGGCGCCAAAATGTGGAACTCTCTACCAGAAGACCTTAAGAAGACAGAAGTACAAAAGTTTCCACGCCGCCTGAAGAGTTGGCTTCAGGACCGACCCTTCTACAGCCTAGCAGAGTTCTATAACTGGAAACAACATTTCAACTAGCACTAACTTGAAATTATTTTACCACTTTGATAGAGCATTTTAACACAAACTTTGACATGTCCATTTTTAACTCCAACTTGTTTCATTTTGTATCATCAATGTTAACTTTAGATTTTTTCATTCTATTTCATATGTACATTTTTCTCTGTAGAAGTTTCATATGCAGCCAGATTGTATTCATTTAACACTGCTTTATTTTTAATGTTTAACAGTTTTAACATTTGTGTCAAGTAATAATCACTGATCATGTAACATTACATGTTTTATAATATGTTAATTAATGTTCTACACTGTAATAGTTAGTAACTTTGTATTTGACGCCATTACTAATCTTAACGATTATGTAAATAAAGAAATTTTGAATCTTTGAAGTTGCAGTGGGAGACCACTTTAAAAATGCTGTTACAAAAGATTGAAGTATTGAAATGCATCAAGACATGATGAAACCTGTGTTTTCAATGGTACTTCATTTTTGTTTTGGTATGAAATTTTTCTTGTAATTTAATAGAGTTGCTTTTAGTTTATAAATTTTACGGCTTATTTATCGTATTAAATAGGTATTTTATTATTTCATATGTCATTTTAGTTTTATCAAACATGGCCGTAATTTTTTCTAGTGTATTTTTGTATTAATACTCAATACAGATAAGTATGTTGTTTTCAAGAACCAAGCAAATAAAGAAATAAAAGAAATATATAGCAAAAAATTTATACGTAAGTAGTATTTATTGAACAAAATCTACTGGTTCTATATGGTTTGAAAAATTATTTAAATTGTAGGCAAAATGTTATTACTATTTATGTTGGAAAGATGTTGGGCATTAAGCATATAAGTTATTATTCCAAAGACTGATTTAAGCACATCATTTTGTAAATGTAAACTAATTTAAATATTTAATTGTATTTGTTCAATAAGGTATAAAAGCACACCAGTAAATTAGACACACACAACACATTCACACTCATAAATAAAATTGTATTAATTTATAGTATTTTTGTTCTTTTAAGTGATGTTTTATATTCTAAATAAAGTTTATTGGTAAATTTTATTACTCTATGAATCAAGAAGCTCATCTGTCTCCATAGCTGTATTTACATATTTTATTTTCTATTTGAATTTTCTCGAGCTCCATTTGTTGCAGCAATACAGCACATTCGATTTGTGAAGAAGACATTTCATTAGTAGGTTTGACTTTTTTTCTCCTTTTTCAAAATTAGAGGATATTTTCTCCAACACTGAAATCTGTCATTCGTACTTCTCCTCCATTCATATTTTCGATCTTAACAGTGTTCCATGGAATGGTTTAATTTTCAGTTGTACACTATCCTGCCATGGAAATACTTATCGCACGGTTCGAAGAGAGAGCCTGGATGGCAAGAAGTAATAAATGGACTAGACAAAAAAATTTATTATACCAAATATCTAAAACATTTAAGGACCTGAAGGATCTCCAATTTACTAAAGAAATATCAATTTTAAAATATCTACCAGCAGCCTGTGGCTTTTAAAACCATGTACTATAATTACCAGTAAGTAAAATATCTTCATAACCTCTAAGGACTGCCAGCAACAATCCCTAACAATTTATTCAGTACCCATCTAATCTATTATATAGATACCATGAGAAAGTTCGGTACTTTGGGATTATACCGACCACACCAGTATGAAGAACACAAAAATATAAATATATAGTAACAAACATGATAGAACGAAAAAACAACTCTTTAATAACAAAATTACAAACTTACAACGATTATCAATTGTTAATGGGGTCAGATTCCGTAATATGCCCCCAACGCTTACACTTTTTCAATGAACTTAGAACTTAATAAAAAGATGTAGTTGAGTAACAGAACTAACATTCCATCAATCAACAAGCATTTCCAGGTATTGTGATCATATTGTTGTCGCTGTTATCTTATCTTTCTCGAGAATCCCGATTACGGCAGGCCGCACGGCATCACATGGTTATTTAAGTTTTTTTTGCACGGTACATAATTGCCTTTCCATTACAATTCAATTTATATTTCTGATCAGCCCCTCTAGAATTTTACTGATAGGTACTATCTCGAGGGATGTTTTTCTTGCGTTGACATCAGCGCGGGGCAGCACCAGGTGCTGCCGAAGTCCACGCTGATGGCCGGAGTCACTCGCATTTTGGGTGGCGGAGTGTGATCAAGAATAAAAACAAGTTTTGGTACTTTGGGATTACACCGACCACACCCAGACATGAATCGTTATTTGACATTTTGCTTCTACTGATTACTAGATTAGCGTAGAACAATATTTCGTCAATATAAAACAGGAATTGTCTTATCGCAAACCCCTCCCCATCCTCAGACAGAGGTCAAAGTCGAGAGGTCTAGTAGATAACGTGATTGCAGAGTCTCGCCGCCCGTTCAGCTGGTGCGTCGCTTTGTTGTACTTCCGTGTTTTACCTCTACATTTCTCCAAACACAAAAAATTCAATAAAAACAAACATGATCAAACTAAAACTAAACTCTTTATTGAAAAAAAAACACTCAAAACTTGTTTTTATTCTTGATCACACTCCGCCACCCAAAATGCGAGTGCCCATGCCTCGCGCTGATGTCAACGAAAGAAAAACATCCCCCGAGATAGTACCTATCAGTAAAATATCAAATTCTAGAGGATCTGATCATAAATATAAATTGAATTGTAATGGAAAGGCAATTATGTACCGTGCAAATCATGTAATGCCGCGTGGCCTGTCGTAATCGGGATTCTCGAGAAAGATAACAGCGACAACAATACCGATCACAATGCCTGGAAATGCTTGTAAGTTTGTAATTTTGTAATTAAAGAGTTGTTTTTTTCGTTATATCATGTTTGTTTCTATAAATTTATATTTTTGTGTTCTTCATACTGGTGTGGTCGGTATAATCCCAAAGTACCCAAGTTTTGTGTGTTTTTTTTTTCAATAAAGAGTGTAGTTTTTGTTTGGTAATGTTTGTCTTTGTTGAATTTTTGTGTTTGGAGAAATGTAGGGGTAAAACACGGAAGTACAACAAAGCGACGCACCAGCTGAACGGGCGGTGAGACTCTGCAATCATGTTATCTACTAGACCGCTCGACTTTGACCTCTGTCTGAGGATGGGGAGGGGTTTGTGATAAGACAATTCTTGTTTAATATTGACGAAATATTGTTCTACGCTAATCTAGTAATCGGTAGAAGCAAAATGTTAAATAACGATTCATGTCTGGGTGTGGACGGTATAATCCCAAAGTACCGAAAGTTCTACAATGAATTCTCATTATTAACAGTAGACCATCTGCAAATTCCTCCAGAATTCTGGGAGATTACATTAAATCTCAATACATCTACTAAACATTATTTTTGATTTCATATGGGATAGTTACTAATAAATATTATTTGTAGACCTATACAAAACAACAATCTTTGAAGCGATACAGTTTTTCATACAGATACCAGAACCGTAAACTTAAAATAACTTACAGTTTTGCACACAATGGTTGGACACTCTTCAAAGCAAATTCATCTGTACCAAAAAATATTATTCTCCAAGGGGGGCCACTGACATTAGATGAAATGTTCCGTTTAAAACGATGATAGCATTTTCCAAAAACTTCTGCTCTTGTAATTTGTACAAATGAAGAAAATGGATTCAATAAACTAACACAATAAATTGTTTTAAAGCAACCTAAATTCATTGTAATATTAGCCTAGAAACTTAGCTTTTTAGGTTAAGTAACAAAAAATCAATAATGATTATAATCTAACTACACTTTGTACACCTGATGTTTTATTGTGATACTAGTTAAAATTAGTAACACAGTGCTCAAAACTATTTCGAGATTTTATTCGTGGTGTAGTTTAAAAAAGTGGAGTTCTAGTTGCAATTGCCCATAAATTCTAACCTACAAAAGACAAAAACATCACAACATCGACCTAATGAAGACTCCACAGACCACAACAAGCAACACTGTCGTCTGCCTAACAGTGTTTCCACTGTAGGCAATTTAGTTGGCTCTTCTCAGAATTTAAAAGTTTTTATATACCTCAATTAATTGAAAGTTCCACCAAAATTCCATGCCGTATTGATTATAAAACATATTTAAGGAAAGTGAGTATAAAAATACCAATAGCAACAATTCTCCATAAGGACACGCCAAATTAAAACATGAAAAAAGCAGCAAAATAGGTTTTTGTTTTGAAATAATCCATTTGTGATCGAACATGTAAATATTAAAAATAGGTTCTTACTGTAGTCAAAAGAAGAATACAGATAAAAAGGAAGAAGAGTGCTGTAAAACATAGTAACTTACCTTATCGTTTTGAAATTATTAATTGCATGATAATACTACAGCGTATTTGAGGTGCGTTTAAAAATCTTGTCAGATATTTTAGAAGCTCATTTCATGGTTCTTCTAATTTTGAATGTCCATCTGATAGTCAACGGATCCATTCAAATATACAATTTATTATAAATACACATGCGCCTACCGGCAAGTGACTACAACCGAGAAAGATTCTTACACTTCGAGATAAAATAATGAATTATGCCATTCAAGTCAACTTAACACTTAAAAACAATATTATTCGTTTCATTTTACTTGATGCACATTTCTAATGCATATGAAAGATGGCTTCAATTATTTAAGTAAAATTATGAAGAAAGTTTCACATATTTAGGTTTTGTGTACTTTAAGGATGAATTTTAAAACGATATACTATGGCCATAATATTTTCCATAGTCCAAAGGCCCCAACAAGCCCAAATTCGAATGTAAGCATTGACTCTAAAATAGGACTCATAAAAAATGTACATTTATGGTGTTCCCAAAAAGTTTATCAATCATTGTCAAAATTGGCTTGTGGGTAGATCACTTTATTTGGTTTCAAACCAAGGCATCATATTTAGAGTGACCTGTAGAGATCTACCTCAGGGAAGCACCTTGAGCCCATTGCTATTCTAATTATATTTGGCAGAAATAAACAACTGTTTGCCTGAAGGAGTCATATCCCTACAATATGCTGATGATGTGGCTTTGTACTCAAGTAATAAGAAAATTGATCAAGTACTGGTTAAAATGCAGACTGCACCCACAAATATTGATAACCTTTTCAATAATATGAGCTTTAGTTTAAGTGTGAGTAAATGCAAAGCTATGGTTGTATCTAGAAAGAAGAGGATAAACAGTGTTGTAAATCTTAAAGTTGAAGGTCAACAACTCCCAATTGAGCCAAGAGTTAAAATGCTCGGTATAACGATCGATAATCAATTAAAATTTGATGAACACATAAACAACTTAATAAACTAATGCAGTAAAGATCTGAATATCATAAAGATGATTACCTGTGGAAGAAACGGTGTTAATCCTCATTTCGCACTTACAGTTTATAAAACCTTAATTAGATCTAAACTTGATTACTGCTCGTTTCTGTTTGGGAACTGTTCAGAACATAGATTGTTTGAAATAGAAAAAATTCAAAACCAAGCACTAAGGATAGCTTTAGGAGCCCTCAAATCATCTCCTATAATCGCCTTACAATCTGAATCAGCTTTAGAACCTTTAAACCTGCGAAGAAAAGTTTTACGGAAAGACTTGTGTATAAAACTATCACAGATATTGATAACCAAAATCGATACAGATGCCTATACCTACAACTACTGATCAACATCAACCCTTACTGGAAATATAAAAAGACTCCACTCTATATTGAGGCCATAGTTCCATGGTTAACTTCATCCCAGACTTTCCTGAAATGAATAAGAAAAAAATTAGATCTACTGATTGGGAAATTCCTCCTCAGCTAGCAAACATTTCTATACAGATTAATGATACAATAGATGATAACATTTTAACTAAGAAAAATAATTCTCTGGAAGTTTTCCAACAGATAGTTAACCAAACGATCAACTTAACCTATAGAGACGGTATCAAAATATTTCAGACGGTTCTAAAACAGGCGAAGTTACAGGAGCAGCAATTTTGATACCACAAATGAATGTGGAAAAGAAATATAAACTTTCACCAAATGCATAGATTTATACAGCTGAGCTTTTTGCTCTATACATGTGTTCTCAGCTTGTTAATAACCTCCCCAACTGTGACATATTAATCTGCACTGATTCCCTTTCTGCCATCAAATCACTACAAAGAATATGTGATGGCTTAATAGAAGATAACATGTCTCTTGAAATAATAAAAAACTGTGTAGACTCCAAGAATAGAACAACCTTTCAGTGGATACCTAGCCACGTGGGTTTGAAATATAATGAAATAGTTGACAAGCTCGCAAAAGAGGCAGTGGTGAATGGAATATCTGTTCAAGACATCGCCCTTCCAT
Organism: Homalodisca vitripennis; assembly: GCF_021130785.1. Taxonomy (NCBI): domain Eukaryota; kingdom Metazoa; phylum Arthropoda; class Insecta; order Hemiptera; family Cicadellidae; genus Homalodisca; species Homalodisca vitripennis. Next base: position 123,292,183 of record NC_060211.1, on the reverse strand, counting down.
TAACTGACCTCAAATCGTTCCAAAAGAGGAAGATACTTGAAGAAAAAACAACTTGTTGCTGTATACAACAAAGGCCAGGTGGTATAGGAGTGTACAACCTATCAGTCCTTTACTACTATGGTACCGACTTAGCAGAAGGGAAATAGTAAATATAATCAGATTAAGAATAGGACATGTCACAGTGAACAAAACTCTTTATCTAATGAAACTTTATTTCACTCCTCTATGCTTAAATTGCACTGCAGGAGTGAATGAGACTGCGGATCATCTACTAATGAAATGTCCACAATTTGACTATGCAAGGAACTCATGTTTGTAACAAATTAGAAGAATACCTTATTACGATATCTCAGAAAAACTCAACAGAATTTGATCTACTTTTGATGCAAGATTATATAAGGAAATAAATCGATTTCTGACAACCATAAAAAGAAACATATAGCATAATCGTGGAATAATGATCGAAGGCAATCGCAGATGAAACCAGTGCAAAACACTTTTTTAAGTGAAAATTGACTTCATGGTATAATTCCAAGTCAGCCGTAAGGCGTTTAGATAAAAAAAAATGTCTGGAGTGAAACCTAGCTCAGAACTTAACGTCGTGGTCTCAACTTTACAATGTATTTCTAACCAAATCCAACCCAGATAAGGAAGAACACGAAAGAAAAATTACAATTCTATTGCACGGTCTAGGTGCCAACTGTTTTGAAATTCTAAACTATTTTAACTTAGATACTAGTAATTCAGTAAACTACCATAAGTGGTAAGCAAATTATGTTTCTCCTAAAAACGTTACTGTTGAAAGGCATAAGTTCTTTACTTTAAAGCAAAATCCAGATGAATTGTTTAAATTTTTCATACAGACCTTGTAGAAAAACGCCTAAGTTGTGAATTTGACAAATTATGGAAACATTTAGTGCGCGATGTTCTGATATGTGGGTTAAGTCTCCAACACAACGAATAAAGACTATTGCGTGAAAGACCTTACCTTGGACAAAGACTTTTCTATTTGAAAAACGGCAGACTGTCATCTATGCAAATAAAGAAGTTGGAATGTACCCAGATAGAACAAGAAAGCACAAGCAAATTCAACAAATCAAAAGTGTCGCCCAACGCTCAAGCTCAACAATCAAATAGACTTCCCAAGCGTAAACCAAACACTAAGCAATTCATAAAAAATATTACAAAAAGTGGTATAAGTCATTTAGTGAATTAGCTCACGGTATTGAGTGTTTCTCTTGTCAGCGTTTAAACCATCTACCTCATATGTGAAACATATATGAAATGTCTTGACCATTATAAAGAAAAGTCAAGTAAAAAGAATATTAGCAATAAAGTAAATGAGGTTGACCTTAATAATCCCAGTGTAAATATAGTAATAACATAGTTGAACATAATTTGTCTATTGGTAATTTCACAATTGAGAGTGTAACTCAATCACAAACTAATTGTTATTGCTAAGAAAATGTAGAAATCAATGATAAAAATGATCTTTTTAAACTAGACAGTGGAGCTCAAACTAACTTAATATCCTACTTTATGTTCAATGAATTAGGATTAGTCAGTCCTTAGTCTACTAATCAAATATAGTTATCTTTTCTTTTACAGGGAAATTTCGATGGCAAATTGATTTAAACCGTGTAATTATAAATCAAAATCAATCAATCCCATTTGTAGTATTACGGGGTGTTGCTTAAATGAAACACTCAGCGAATATTGCATGTAATTGACAAGATGTAATGACAGCATAATAGTTCCTCGCAGTTTGCAAAAAGAAATATTAGATAAACTTCATGAAGATGCAAATACATGAGTTAAGAGCAAAATGTGTCTAGTATAAGTTTAGATATTAAGAAATTTGTAAATAGTTGTGTTACATGTGCTTTTTACTTTCCTATTAATTCTAAGGAACCAGACATGAATCATGACATTCCCTCTTTTAGCCATGGTCTTAAGTTTTGGCAGACCTTTTTGAATTTAAATCCTCTCGATACTTAGTTTTAATGGACTATTATGCAAAGTACATTGAATGTATATAATGTCTCTAAATTATATTAGTGCTAAAGCTATAGTTTCAAACTTGTGTGTCATCTTCTGAATTCATTCATGTTACAACATCACCTAAAGATTCTCAATCAATTATAGGAACACACCTAAATATAATTTACCTTCTCCTGCCCAGTTCTCATTTTCTAAGAACCACGTTCGTTTATCTCTACTGCCACGTTCAACAAGTTCCTTGTAGCAAACGTAACAAACCACAATCCTTAAATTGTAAATACAAAAATAATATCCAAAAGTATTGTGACAAACGTGTTAAACCTTGTCACAATTTGAAATCAATTAACGAGTTTTTTATAGAGAACCAAGACGCTCCTTGGTCTGATGGTAAAATACAAGCTTTAGAAAATACACTCCTTTCACATTTGGTGCAGGATAAAAAAATGGTAGGTTATATAAACGCAGCCAGAATAGTTTTGTCTTAATTTTATATTCAATTGCTCACCCAAAAAGTATTAACCTCATTGTTAGTCCCGTGGTCAGACATTTCGGTCCCGTTTCAGGCAATCCTGATAACCTAAACTCAGCCTAACCCAATCACCAACCAAAATAGTCATTTAACTTCCCACAATGAGACAAATGAAACCATGAGTCCCAATCCAAAATACGACATAGAAGGTTATGTAACAAACCGAGATGCTAGTCAGAAATCTCAGAACGTCAACTTGCTAAATAATTTAAGTAACATACGTTATTAAACATAATAAAAACTTCCCACTCTTCCTTTATAATTGAATAACCTCTTTTAAAATTTGTCTAGTTGATTCTTATTATTTATAATGTGTTTAAAAATAAATAACAAGTTGTGTAAAAATTCTAAGTGTATTATTGTAAACATTTGTTAGAAAAAGGAAGAACATAACAGCCACTGAATTGATGACTGGGTTTGCACTGCACTGTATTTCTGGTTGACAAAAAGGAGTATATTAAGATTTTAACTAAACCTTCTAGGTTTTATGACAATATGTGAATACTGTAACTGTGTAACACCAAATTTTTAACTTGATTTGTTATGTTCAAGTTAAAATCTGTAACACTGTATCACTTTTCTATAAATGTAGTAATGGTATTTGTGGCTCATATGCATCATAAACTTTGATGATATGTATATATGAGAAGATTGCATTCATAGTCTACATAAGACCTAATTGCATCCAATTCTAACATTTGTTCCCCTTGAAATTGTGGGACGGCCAAAGGTTGTGGATGTGGGCTATTTAGTGACAAACGAAGGAAACAGCTATTTTAAATATATTACAGAAAACTAGTAAACACACTTATATTTAGTAAACACTTACAATAATGAAAAACACACTACATTTTCAATTTAATTAATAAAAATTAAGTAATTACTATGAAATTTAAAAGGGTTATAGCTCAGAACAAAGGGTTTATCAGAGTAGCGCCTTTTATTCTGTAATGGTTAGAACTAGCTTTATCGAACCAAAATTTCGGCCACAAAATCCTCAAATGGATGCAATGTATATATTCTGGAAATTAAGTCTTAACTAAATAAGGTTAATATTAATGTACTTACTACCTACCTATAAATTTTAAAATACCCAAGGTTTAAAATAGATTCTTTAGAGAAAGTGAAAGCTTTTTTATTTTCAGCAGTAATTTATTTTTCCTTGTTTACGTGTTTATAAAAGGGAAGTTAATAAATGTCCAAACACGGGAAGAAAGCCTCTTAAAATGTTTACACTTTTAAATTACAATTTTCAATGCCTTAATCCTCTGCTTGTTTTGTTTTATTAAATAATGCTTGCCGTATTTGGGTACTGAAAAAGCTTTTTTTAAATATTTTATTTTATCTCTTATAAAACAAATTAAATATCTCGTGTATACATTCGTTTAAAATTATGTATTTTGAAATGCAGGCTACGGTAGTACAGAAGGAGTTGCACTGATTGCAGGAGGCATATTTGTGATCAGACCATTTGGAATTTTGAGTTGCCTAATAGATACTTTCTCGAGAGATGTCTAACGTTTGTCACCAGCAATGCGGGCAAATTTGTAAGAGCCAAACATACTCGAATGGTTAGTGCATTTAGAGCTGTACTTTTAAATTTAAAAATAGCGAAAGAGCCATTCTTTCTGGATTTAAACGACAATTGTTTCCGTAGTTGGACGACAAATCTTCCTGCTAAGAAACTTAGATCAATTTTTTTTTCTGAAAACAAAACACTGTTTGGCCATTTGACTATTGCCACCATTAATTTTATTTAATTAAAGTAATAGTCTGTAAACTTAATATTTATTCAACAAATATATAAAGGATTCTTAAAGTAAAAATGAAATTAAATGAAATGAAATTAAAAATGTCTTTATTAGAGGCGAAATTAGGACTATAAAGTCCTCTCTACCACTCAACCTCGTAAAAAATTAAACTAACGCGCGCGCGCGCGCACACACACACACACACACACACACACACACACACACACACACACACACACACACACACACACACACACACACACAAATATCTATTTATATACATTATAGTAACATAGTATTTAAGTAACATACTGAGTATGAACAAATTCGATTATTTTACAATGTAACTGTAAATGAATTATTTTTATTTCAATATAACTCACAGTGTAATAAATTAGGAGTGTAGTTATGATCACACCTGCCATTTTGCCACAATGATAAATCCATAATGATAAATACTCATTTTCTACAAGTGTGCAACTGCAACATTGTAAATAAGGCCTAATAATGGCTTTAATTAGACATGGCTAAATATAAAGTATCTGTAATATTATTTAATGGAGCAAGGTTCATAATTTAATTTTTCTTTTCATAGTTCATTGTAGAATTTGCATAATTTTTTAGAGTGAATGAAAATCTGGCTTTAAATATAAAAATATAGTATTAATTTTGCGAATGAAAATATTTCCACTGTTTTTGGTGCAATATTGTTTTTAATGTATGTTTTATTTTCGGAATGTCCATTCCGATCAATTTCGGTGAATATGTAATAAGAACAACAACTGTACTTTAAAACGTACCATGTCATACAATCCAATATTTAAAAAGTCTGTTAACGAGTTTCGGTATAAAGATACCATCGCCAGAAGATAAAAACACAACACAATTCGTTAGATTTGTCAAAAGTATTATACAGTTACATACCAACACGACTGAAACCAACAAAACCCGATAGGCCGGAATGTTATACATAAAGCAGTGTGTCCAAATAAAGCCCCAGGTTATGACGATAGCAGGCAGTTTGTCAGGGAACTTTCTATAAAAGGTTACATTTTAATGATAATGATTTTAAATTCAGTTTTGAGATTGGAATACTACCCTTCTCAACGGAAAGTGGCGAATATGTAATACAAAAACCTGGCAATGCCGCTTATGAAATTACATCTTAATGGACAAAGTACAGTAGTCATCTTCCCATAATGTCTAAAGACGTTTAAAAGCTTCTGTCAAGACCATTCAATGCTGAAGCAGGTCCATAGATAATGGATATCATAATCAAGAGCTTGACAACTGGAAAATAAGTGTTCAAGCTCTGTGTGTTCAGAGGATTTTCTTGGCATAAGTCAAGCTCTCAATAATGCATGGTATTAAGGCCTTCTTCTTAAGATAAAATCTTCATTACAACATACGTATTTGTAAACTTCTCAAATCGTATTTGAAGAGCATAAGTTCCTGGGTGTATATTCTGCCTTGCGTATAGAATTGAGTTAGAAGTGGCTCAGGGAAGTGTGGTTGAACCTGTTATATTCATTATTTTCAGCCGATCTTCTAGCGACCCCAGGAATAATAGTAGCAACATTCCATGACGACACATCTTTCCTCGCCTCTCAAAGAAATCTTACTGTTGCATCTCAAATGCAACAATTAAGTCTAAATGAATTATTTACCTAGCTCAGTAAATAGAAAATAAAAATAAATCAAACTAAATAGCTAAACATTGTGTTGTGTTATTATTTATTATCAAATTTTGTATGATACCTATTTTGTTACTTTATGTAGATTTTTCATCTGATTATATTAATTTTATTTTCCGCTGTATTCTACTATCTATGCTTGTCTTTGTAAATTGGCTGCTGCTGCCGTTGGAAAATAAAATAAAAAATAAAAAAACATGACTCGCGCTCTAAGGGCACATGCATGCCCTCCAGTCTCAACTAACAATGTGCAGTTGCCCCAAGTTACAGGAGGTGAAATACCTAGTTAAACACGTTGATAGAAGGTTACGATCCTTAAATAATGTATATAGTTTTAAATCATTCCTCGATTTACTTAATTCTGAGATACAGCTCTACGTTGTAAAAGGTATTTTATATGTTCACCTGTGTAATAAGAGGTCACAAAGACCCCTTTGTTTTTCAAGGAATATTTTCCTGGTTTTAAACTATGCTTTGCTGCTTACAAAAAGATTCACTATTAAGTTGTATACTATTATATGCAAATTGTCACTTAATTATCTTATCTATAAAACTACAGTTAAAATAATTAAAATTACATAGTAATTACAAAATAGACAACAGTAAAACATTATGATGAATAACCAAAGCTTGCAAATATGCAAATAAAAAAAAACAGCTCCGTAGCAGACAGCTGCTAACGAGTGATGCACGTGAACGAAAACAACATACAGAATGGATTTAAGTTTGAGTTGATAGTTTCGAAAACAAAAATTAATTGGCATTGACCGAGTACAAGAGGAAAATGGTATACCATATCTGATGATAACATTTAAAACTTCTTTGTTTAACTATGATTATTGACAATTTATATAATAAATTTTTTTAAACTTGATGCTAGACTAGCTCTAGTTTACAATAACCAGTAGGATTAGTATTTACATACACATTTAAAGGTAAAATGGACGATGAAACATCATCTGATGAAGATCGGTCTAAGTTTTTACAAGCAGTGGACAAACAATTTATCAACGATGATTGGTACTCAAGCAAAACTTCTACCACAGGTATGATGGGTTTAAACAGTAAAAGTAAATGAGCTAGGCCTAGTATGTTTTCTTTTTTCCTAAGTTTAACTTGATATGAAGTATAATGGGTAGACATTTAGTTTATCAATTACCACTTAATTTAAAAAAATTCCTTTCATTAAAAGATCTTATGGACAGTTTTGTTCGTTTTAGAGCCAACTACATCGTATATATGAATGCCAAGAAAACTACTGAAAAAAGGGCTGCACAGTATAATAAGCGGTCATCACGACAATCAAATCAATATATAAACTATCGAATATATAAAAACACTTGGAGTAGGGTACGATAAGCAGACCCGGTTTTTTATATCGAAATTGGCAAACGATATTACATAATCATAACCATCGATATAATCAATCGATACTGATTCATTATTTTAAACTATTAACTTAAATAATCTATATCAACAGCTGTAAACACTCTAAAATAATTCACGTCTAGGATAATATTTCAATTTTACATAAGACATTTGGATTATTAAAAATGGCAGTCAATTTTATAAAAACTACACGTTGGTTTTTAATGGCTTCAAAATGTTGGACTCGTATGGACAATTATGAGTATTGATGATTCAATTGTCGTGGTGGCCACTTAATATACTGCAGCAAAAAAAATAAAAATACAATGCAGACGCTAGAAAAAACTATTGGTATTATTTTTCAAATATAATGTTTAAGTTTGTTTTAATTGGTATAAATTTTAAATGTATATGTTTTGTGTTCTATGAATTCAATGATTTATTGCAACGTCAAATACAAAAAAAAGAATTGACTGAGAAGTCAATCTATACCAAATGGTTCCTTAAAAAATTATTATTTGGTTACTTGACAATGCCAAAAAATTGATATATAATGAGTCGGTTTGAGAATCAATTCAAGGAGATCGGCTTCTCCTTTAAAAAAAAATTAGAAGTACATTTTTTTAAATGTTCAATTGTAGGAAAAAAACTATTTTTTATTTTAGTTGTGTGGTGCATTTGTTTTGCATTATTGCATTATTTTAAAAGTGCAATGTTACCCAACAAGTGAACTATGAAACATCCAGTATCGATTAGTATATATTTTAAATGTTTAATATATACTAATGGATACTGATAACTAACTCTATGGTAACAGATATTTTCAATAAAATATGGTTATAATGTCCTAATATCGTATGTTATAATTAAGAAAGATGAAATTGAAGTATAATTTCATATATAATATCATATATCCATTTCAAATCACCCAATAAAAATAAAATTTGTTGCTCAACATTTTTAATTTGTCTAATTTTTTTATTATGAGTTCCCTATGGGTAGACAATCACAAAACACTATTTGAAAAAAAATTTTACATGCCATAGTTTTTCCTGGCGGCCATTTTTAAAATGGCGGTTTTGCAGATTTTAGTAAAATACGCGGTTTGCGAAAAGTTTAATTGCCAAGTTATTTTTTAAAGATATCAGAATAATCCAAAAACCAGTGTATTCAGCATAAAATGAACTTCAATTTGACATTATAATAATGTTTCTTTTGTGCAAGAAAGTCAGTCAAACTTGTTCTGCAAAATCTCGGAAGAAAATCGTCAATTGTTACTTTTTAAGACCATAAAAGTTTAAGAAGGAAAAGAGACTCACTACTAATATTTTATTTCTTTGTTGAAAACTAATATAACTACCTACTGAAAAAGTTTTAGCCCTGAGAATGCTCTCCTTTTTTTTCGAGAGTTTTTCAAAAATGGCCGAAAGCCTAATAATGTCAATTTTCTAGGGTTAATAACTAAAAAGGGACTGAATGAAAATAAATGAAAATTTTACAGAATGTTCTTTATACAAATAGGAATATCTCATAAAAAAAATTATGACTGAGACTTAACTACATTTAGAGATATACAGCATTGAATTTCAGTTAAAAGCGCTACCCTTTTTCTCGCTTGTGCGGTACCAAGTTAGCAAACAAGGGCTTGTTTAAATCATTATGTTAACAATAAACTTATATTTAATGCTCAAAACATTACATTCCTTATTTAAACCTACTTAGGATTTACAATAAAAAATTATTTAAAACCAGAAAAATAATGGTATAAATAAACAATACTCATAACCTACAAAATACCACTTGCGCAACTTTAGGGAAAATAATTTGCTTAGATCTATTATACTGTCAAAATGTATATGCATTTTAATTTATGTTCTAAAATATAATATTATCAAATACATTTTATAAAATACATGATATAAAAATATGTGTTAGTACCTGAGGAATATTTTAAAATAGTAACTCATAATCTTACACAGTGAGAACAATAGGTAAGAATCATAATTCTTCAACTTAACTTACAGATACAATTTTTTTACACTTGCATACAGTATCCACATAATATTGTTCTTCTGTGCATTTAGATTTAAAACATTGGTTTCAATTACTTGTTGGCTGCAATTTTCATCAGCGAATTAAATAAAGATGATATTTCATTACATAGTTTCTCATTTATGTTATGTGTCCTACCAGACACAGTTGTTAGTTCCAGTGGAGTCACCTTTCGCACTATTTTCTTAGCAGGCACCCAGGCAGTGTCATTTTTGGAAAGCTGAAAGGCAGTTTTTGGTCCAGAAGGGTGAAAAGAAATGCACCAATACATCATTGTTGACTTCATCTTTGTCTTCGATTTTACCAAACCACCACTTGTCATCATAGATACAAGCAACATAGTCATTACTCGTAAAAGATGATACATTTGTGAAAAATATCGATGTTTGATGATCATCAAAGTTTGAGCCTGCAGAAGTAACAAAAACATGTTATTTGGTTGCCACTTCATGGGGATGTATCTGTGATAGCTTCTTGTTCCTTTCACTGGTAAACAGCATTCAAATCTCTCTGTAAGTTTTGTTTCCATTTGCTTGATTTCGGCTGAAGGAACAAAAAATATACTGAACTCCAGTAATATTTTCTCAACAATATTTGAACATATCTTGTGGAGTCAGGATATGTTGTTCAGTGTAAGGTCTTTTTAAGTGAAGCTAGTGTAACTTCTCGTTTCGTGGTTCCCCCAAATACCATCACAAGAATTCTTCCCGTGTGATGAGGCAAAGAAATTCCATTCTGCTTTTAAACCGAAATCAATTTTGTGTAGGCAGACATTAATGAAGTTTTTCTTATTTTTGTACTGGCTGCTTGCTCCATCGCTAAAGTAAATTACCATTTCAAAATTAGGGTTTATCTTCTTTATTTCCACTAATTAGGTGATGTTGAAATGTGTACACGGTCGTGGTATTGTGATCAAGATGGTCACTAATTTTTCTGGTTTTAAATAATTTTTATTGTAAATCCCAAGTAGGTTTTTAAATAAGGAATATAATGTTTTGAGCATTAAATATAAGTTTATTGTTAACATAATGATTTAAACAAGCCCTTGTTTGCTAACTTGGTACCGCACAAAGCGAGAAAAAGGGTAGCGCTTTTAATTGAAATTCAATGCTGTATATCTCTAAATGTAGTTAAGTCTCAGTCATAATTTTTTTTATGAGATATTCCTATTTGTATAAAGAACATTCTGTAAAATTTTCATTTATTTTCATTCAGTCCACTTTTTAGTTATTAACCCTAGAAAATTGACATTATTAGGCTTTCGGCCATTTTTGAAAAAACTCTAGAAAAAAAATGGAGAGCATTCTCAGGGCTAAAACTTTTTTCAGTAGGTAGTTATATTAGTTTTCAACAAAGAAATAAAATATTAGTAGTGAGTCTCTTTTCCTTCTTAAAACTTTTATGGTCTTAAAAAGTAACAATTGACGATTTTCTTCCGAGATTTTGCAGAACAAGTTTGACTAACTTTCTTTGCACAAAAGAAACATTATTATAATGTCAAATTGAAGTTCATTTTATGCTGAATACACTGGTTTTTGGATTATTCTGATATCTTTAAAAATAACTTGGCAATTAAACTTTTCATGGCAAACCGCGTATTTTACTAAAATCTGCAAAACCGCCATTTTTAAAAATGGCCCGCCAGGAAAAACTATGGCATGTAATTTTTTTTCAAATAGTGTTTTGTGATTGTCTACCCATAGGGAACTCATAATAAAAAAATTAGGCAAATTAAAAATGTTGAGCAAACATGACTGGGTGATTTGAAATGGATTGACCCCATATATATATATATATATATTATATATATATATATTTACATTAAATTGTATAAATGGCAATTAATAGCCATATTTAATTTCAATAAACATTGAATCGCAAAAAAAGTACTTGCTCCGCCGGGAGCATATATATATATATATATTATATATATATATATATATATATATACATATATATATATACATACATATATATATATGTATATATATATATACATATATAATATATATATATATAATATATATATATACATACAATATGTTTTATCACAATTGATAGGAAAAACTATTGTATTAATTTAGCCTATAAACCTGTTCTAAAGTTTGTAAACTGTAATGTTAGTGATCTATTATAAAAATGAAGATGATAAAGAGTAATTTAGTTTATGTCATAAGTGACAATCTTGATTATGACACAAAAGTGCAATGTTACCCAACAAGTGAACTACAAAACAGAAGGGTTGTTTATTAAGTAACACTTTAAAATAAAAACTGCTCAAATTAACAATGGACACGGGTGGATATCAGAAGTTCATAACATTCATTGACATAATCAAAATGTACACTTTGTGTTCTATCACCCACAAAGACCAAGGATATCCTTAAAAAACTTTTAAAAGATCAAGTTTGGATGCAAATCAAATGAATACTTAGGAAAATGACCTGGAATTTATGAACATCACTGAATTAACTCTTTACATAACATTAAAACTATGTGAAGAAATTTCTCAGAGATTTAATGAAGAACAGAATGAGAATTAAATGCTAGAAGGAAATAGTTGTGTTACTGTAATAATAATAATTTAGATTTACGCAGACAATTTAAGACATTTAATTTAAAACATGAACTGATTTGTCATCCAAATAAGAGTTACATAATGCAGCCAAAAATAGCCAATGAATAAGGTATTGAGAATGAATTGTAATTTAAAATTATAAACATTGAAATACCCTCTCTGCTTGTATTTGGACGGTCATTTCCTCCATTAATTTAAACATTGGAAAACAGAGTAAAAATATAATTCTGCTGATGAAAAAATGTCTTTCTTAAAACTGTCCATAGAATTAATTATTATTTGACTTTTATATGGTATTTGGTTGTTTGACAGGTATTTGGTCTTCCGATCATATGTTAGTTTGCTTATTTAAACGCATATGTGACAGATACGGCCAAATACAAAATAATTGAGTCGTGAACAGTAAGGGCTCTGTGGTGTAATGGTAGCACATTCACCCGGTAAGTGAGAGATCCGGGTTCGAGTCCCGGCTGAGCAAGTACTTTTTGTGATTCAATGTTTATTGAAATTATATTTATATATATTTATTTATAAATATATAAATCTAATAAATTAATAAAAGTGTCTTTGTTTAATTTAATCTCTTGTTTTCTCATCATGTAGCCAATAACTGTTTTAATAATTGTAACTTTTTAACAACTGTAATAATTGTATTTTAAACTTTTTCTATTTCCTGTTGATAAATCTCGTATTTTCTGTTACGTATTCTTGTTATTTTTTATCTTTAATTTGGTAAGAATATGAATTAAATCTTGACACTATTCTTGAATATATGTGTATATGCCAAGTCAATAAGGTTGTTTTGAATTGTATTGAATTTTAGACAGTATATTAGAATAGAATAGAATAGAATATAATATTTATTGTCTTTAAGCTGGACATTGTCAATAATAAACAAATGGCATTATAATGAGATAAGAAAAATAAACAAACAGAGATTGTCCTACTGAGCCACCAACAACATCAACATGATCCATTATAAAGTCAGAACATATTATTTAACATTCAGATACGAAACATACAAGAGCCACAATAAAATTTATAGTAAATAACAAATAACAAGGATGTTTAAAGCATAAAAATTAAAAATATCTGATGTTGAGTTATTAGGGAGTAAAAAAAAAAAACAAATAAATAATTAACAATAATTATAAAACTCTATAAAATAAATAACAAGATAAAATTTAGATTAAAAAACATTATTAATTAGGCCTATTTAAAACTTACAGTCTACGTTATTACAGTTCAGGTACTCATTGATTGAATAGAAAGGATTTATTACCAGCCAGTTGAAAACAACATGTTTAAACTGTTTCAGCTCTACTGTATTTGCCTTGCGGTCAAGTTTATTAAATAAAGTAATGGACATATATTCAAAATTCTTTTGGGTTTTACTTAACCTGTAGTAATTTGTATCTATTAAATTCCTATTCCTTGTATTGTAAGAGTGCACATGACTTCTGAGAACATAATCATTTAACTTTGTCTTTACATAAACTAAACATGTGTATATATACAGATTTATTACAGTAAGAATCGATTCTTGAATAAATAAAGGTCTACAGTTAGTATTTCTTACGGAGTTTGTTAAAATTCTTATTGCTTTCTTTTGTATTATAAGAACTCTATCAATACCAATTCCATTTCCCCAAAAGAGTAAGCCATATAAAAGTATGCTATTGAAAAAAGCAAAATAGGAATTTTTTAAGTATTCTTTAGGTACAAAATTCTTTAGTTGTCTCAGCAAAAATACCACTCTAGATAATCTAGCACAAACTTGATTAATGTGATCTGACCAAGTAAGTTTACAGTCTAAAACAATTCCCAACAGTTTTACATTTGGCAAATAATTGTACTGGTTAGGTTGTAAAGTAGGCTAAATAAAATATTTTGTGTTTTACTTTCATTTAGAGCCAGTTCGTTAGACTGAAACCAAGTTTTAGCCTCAAGACATGCCTCATCTACAGAACTACACAAGTTATTAATGTTACTATCGGAGCTAAACAATGTAGAGTCATCAGCATAAAGGATAACATTGGCCTTAACATTACAGGGAAGATCATTAATGCTTATTAAAAACAACAAAGGCCCAAGAACCGATCCCTGTGGTACGCCAAACTCAACTGAGCGATAAGCAGAAAGACTCCCACCAACACAAACTCTCTGCCCTCGCTCAGTCAGGTAAGATTTTAAAAGAGCCAATTCAGAATTTTGTATGCCATAATATGATAATTTAGAAAGCAGGATTTCTCTCGGGACACAGTCAAAAGCTCTGGTGAGGTTGAAAAGGATTGCCATAGTGGCAGATTTGGCCTCAAAGCCATCAACAATCGACCCCACCAAAGCTCCAACATCATCCAGAGTACTTCTTCCTGCTCGAAAACCGAATTGGGAATTTTGAAAAAGATTGAAAGTTTCAAAGTACTTACTCAGTTGTTTATTCATGATGGATTCCAGAATTTTTGAAAAAATGGGCACCACAGAGATCGGTTTATAGGAACCTGGTAAATCTTTGGAACCCTTCTTATAGATAGGCACAGTTTTTGATATTTTTAAAGATTTTGGGAAAACTCCTATTAACAAGCACTGATTTATACACCAAGTGAGTGGCAATATGAGAGAGAAACAAATTTTCTTTAAAAGAACACTTGATAAGCCATATATATCTTTACTATTAGAAGATTTCATCTTATTCACTATTTTAGAGATCTCCTCACAGGACACTGGGTTCCCCTTAAAGCTGTTGGTAGTACGGGGAGCACAACCAAGTAGGTCCTCAGCAGATGAATTACTAGGAGTGATGTTCTGTCTTACTTCTTTCACGGTATCAACAAAGAAATCAGAGAATGCCTCAGGTGAAATGTCGGGGGTAGATGAAGTAGTAGGGCTTCTGACAGTAGCAATAATGGACCATGCAGCCTTGCAGGGATTTGACGCAGAGTTGATTAAAGTCTCATTGGCTCTAAGCTTAAGCTCTATTGCTTAAGGAAGCTCTATTGCTTCCTTATGAAGAAAGTACAATGTTGATTTACACTATGATCAATAGCAACAGCTAAATTAAAAAGGTATCTGAATGAAATCTAATTTTAGACTTTTTCTGATTTCAGATAACCTTGGATCCAAAATGGAAACACTCCCACCTTCACTACGGAACACTGACAATGAGCAATATGATCAGTCCACAGTAATTGGCTTGAAAGTAACTCCAGAGTTCCAGAACTATGTGGCAAAGCATTTATCAATTCTAATTGATAAGTATGTGGTAAACAAATATCTGTAATTTTACTCCTTTTTTGGTCAGTTAACACCTAAGATAAAGAAAATAGCAAAACTGATTGTTTTAATGTCATTAGTTCCATGAGCACTTTGACAAATTGTGAATTTATGAATTCAAATTGTGTGATAAAGTAAAAATGCTATATATCCAATATAAATTTTACTGTAATTCAAGGAGAGAAGTAACAGAATGTCATACTTTTCCCCTTATATTAGAAGCAGAATACAAGCGATAGAAGTAGATGGATTTTGAATGAAGTAGTCTTTTTACATATGCACATATTTTCTTGATCGGGGTAAAAATCAATATTACTTATAGCATCAGAAGCATCGCAGACCGCAATTAAAAAAATCTTGAAAAACCACTTGAAAAATCTTAGAAAGTAAATTAAACGTACAAAAGTAGATGCTTTTTACTCAGAGTTGGTTTTTGTTGGTATACGTTTTCTTGATTGGGACACAAGTCAAACTGAACTATGTCACTTGAAATACCTTAGATAGAAAATTAATTTAAAGAGTTGGAAGTTGACACTTTTTGGCCAAATTAGGTTTTTGAGACGTATGTATATTCATACAACAAAACCTCAAATAGAACCAGTCAAATAAAAACCTGGCCTCTTGGAGCATATTCATGATGACCAACGCCGTCCTGGTAAAAAAAAATCTGTCAGCATTGTCTTGACATTGCTTCAACTTTGTCTTGCTTTTTTCGGCCGTTGCTCTTCGCGAGTTTTCCACTGTGAAGATTGAGCCTTTGTTTTAGGGTTGTAGCCATAAACCCATGACCAGTAATTTTTTTTTTTTTTTTTTTTTTTTTTTTTTCCTTCTGAGGGAAGAGGACACTTTGTCCCCGCACTTAGTCCTTAAAAGGACCTTTGCGCCTCCCTTACTTTTATTTGTGCCCTCAAAAACCGAGGCCTTTTGCAAAAACCAATCAGATTTAAGGGCTCCTGTTCTTTGATGTCCTTGGGGCTGAGGAGGTATGCTCCCAGGTATCTTTTCCTAGTCTCTACGATGGCAGGACAATCCAACCAAATGTGCTCCGCTGACTCCTCCTCCTCTCCACAGAGTCTACATTCGCTGCTCCGACTAAGGCCTACCTTCAAAAGGTGCTTTCTCAGAGGGCCATGTCCTGTCAACATTCCTAATATCAGTCTTATATCCTCCTTATTCTGGTCTAGGAGAGCTGTCCATCCTTTTGCATAAGGAGAGATAAACATTTTGGATATTCTTAAACCCGAGGCTCTGCTCCAATTCTTATATCTTGTCCTCTTTTCCCAATCTTTAAACCAGAGCTTTAATGCTGGAGAAGGATATTCCACATCCTGGCTCTGGCCCCACCAATATGGATTCCGCTCCCTTTTTTGGCGAGAGAGAATGTCCGCTTTTTCGTTTCCATGAATTCCTTCATGACCCGGCACCCATCCGAGTGTTACTCTATTACTTGTTGCTAGCTCTGCTAGGGCCTTCCTGCATTCCCAGGACCGCTTTTCGAATCAATCGAACAGGTATCCAGTGCCTTCAGTGCAGCCTGACTATCAGAGAGTATAAGGTATGATAATCCTTTAGTCCCCAAACTGTGTGAGTCTTCTAGAACATGAATCTATTGCCATGACCTCCGCCTGAAAAACTGAGGCATGTCTTCTCAGGGGCACAGCCATGTCAACTCCAGGTCCATGTATTCCATATCCTGCCCTTGAGTCTAGGAGTGAAACCATCGGTGTAAAACTTCAGGACTCCTTTTTTTGGGTAGACCTCCCTTTTAATCCATTCCTCCCTACTTCCGATAGAGACCGTGTATGGTTTTTCAAAAGGAGTATTTCTTAACCATAGTATCAGATACTTTGGTTAGCATTTCAGCCTCAGGGAAATTTTCCAATATCTTCATATGGCCTTCTAGGGAGGTTAACATTTATTACCTTTGTCCCATAGAAGCTTCATTGCGCTCATCGCAGCTGTTCTCATCACTTCCTCTGGCCAAGAGGAGTATAACCCAGAACCGCTTCCATTGCTAGTGTTGGGCAGGAGCTCATTGCTCCCGTGATGCTTAAGCAAGCTAACCTCTGAAGGACTCTGTAGCCTTTTTGCAGCTGTTGTTTGTTTCGACCTTCGGCCACCATACTAAAGCAGCATATGTGACCATTGGTTTCACTATGGTTTCGTAAATCCAATAAATCAATTTTGGGTTTAAGTCCCCATTTAAATCCAAAGAGTCTCTTACAGGCCCCAAGGGCCATTATTGCTTTGGATATCTTGTTTCTAATATGGGAGTTCCAAGTGAGCTTCTCATCCAAGATTAAACCCAGATACTTCACTTCTTTTGTTTGGTTGTATGCTGATTCCCTCCAGGACCGGTTTAGCTAGCTGGAATTTCCTTTTCCTGGTAAAGGTAATCATGTTTGTTTTTGATGGGTTGATCCGCAGACCTTCCCCATGACACCATTTGCTTATGAAGTTCAGTTCTGTTTGTAATTGGCGTTCCAGCCTGCCAGTGTTTTTCCCTTTTAATTCATAAGCACTAGGTCATCCGCATAACATAGTAGCCTTATCCCCCTCTTCTCTGCTTTTCTTAGGATATCATCCACTACCATCGCCCACAGGAGAGGAGATAAGACTCTCCCCCCTGGGGGCAGCCTCTTTGGGCCGTGATCGCAGCCGATTCGTCCCCGTACTTGGCTTTCACCTGTCTGCTTTTTAGGAGGGCTACTATCCATTTGACTACGTCCTGAGGAAACTCAAAACGTTCCATCGCAAGTCTATCATGGATTGATATGCTACTCGGTCGAAAGCTCCTTCAATGTCCATGAAGACGCTCTGACTAGGGCTTCCTTTTTTTCGAAGGTATTCTCCACCTCTCTCACTAAACTGTGGAGAAGCAGTGGTGGTTGATTTTCCTTCTATGTATGCGTATTGTTGTGTGAGGACTAAGTGGGTGTGTTCCAGTAATATTGCGTCCCTTATGTGTCTATTTATTATTTTTTCCATAGTTTTCACCATGAAGGAGGTTAGGCTTATGGGTCTATACGAACTGGGTTTTGTTGGATCCCTGTCATTTTTCCGCAAGAACACCACTAGTGCTATCCTCCAATTCTTTGGTATATAACCTAGGGCGAAACTGCTTCTAAATAGAATGCTAAGGGTATTTAGTAGAATGTCCAGCCCCTCTTGAAGCAGGGCTGGAAAAAAACTCCATCCGCCCCCAGGAGATTTAAACGGCTTGAACGATCTTATCGCCCATTTAATTCTTTGTGTGTGAATAGTCTGTTAGACACCTGTCTGGCTTTTGCCACCTCCCGACTGGATCCCCCCCCATATAGAGAATAAGTATCCTCATTACGAGTTAGTTGACCCCCCGGGAAGTGTGTCTCCAGAAGTAGTTCTAAGGTCTCCTTCCTGTTCATTGTTAGGTCACCGTTGTCCTTTACTAGAGTCCCCATAGATAGGATTTGTATGCTCCGTTTGGAGAGTTTTTTGAAGCCTGGATGCCTCGGGAAGACTGTTGATATTTTTTACAGAAATTCCATCCAGGTTCTTCTTTTATTTGTTCTTAGTTCTTTCTTATATTCATTTTGGGCCTGTAGATAAGGGAGGCCAGTTCGTCTGTCCTTTTTGCCCATTTTTTAATAATTTCCTCGTTTTGTTTCTTAATGTTTCCAACCTCCCAGTCCACCACGGCACATCCCTCTTCAACCGGTTTTGCCTGGGAGGACAGTTTTTCTCGTAGGCCCTTATTATAGCTTTGCTCTACTATTTGTGCAGACCTTTCTAATTCAAATTCATTTCTCTGCAAGGGTCCTATTTCTTCCAACTCTTCTGCCAGGGACTCTCTGTAAACCTCTCCAGTTGGTCGATTTAGGAGAACCCTGTGGGTCACGTATCTTTCCCTATTGGGACTGTGTCTCCTCTATGTCAAACCTAATTGGACAGTGGTCCGATAGTGTAGGCCTCCTTGGAGACGTGCCACCTTACTTTATATTTATGTTTTTAGTCCTGTAGATAGTGTTATGTCCAGGACTTCTTTACTATTTCTAGTTATAAAGGTTTGGGCTTGACCCTCTATTCTCTAACACTAGAATCATTGCTGAACATTAAACTGTAGAAGTTCCTCACCTCTCTTGTTTGTGTTCGTACTTCCCGTGGGTGCGGCAATATCGTGTGGTGAGCATTGCAGTCGCAGCTGAGAATGAGGGCCGAGCCTCTGTCTCTGCAGCTCTGCAATAGTCTTTCTAGTTCTTTTGGTGGGCAAGCTTGTTGACGGGTTGGGGAAGTAAGCTGAGGCTTATAGTAACCTCTCTGTCCCCTTGCAGTGAAGTCACCTTCACTGTAGCCGCCACCAGATCCCTTGTTATTAGATCTGTAATCGGAAAGACTGTTATTAGTTTTTGAAGTTAGAATACAAGTTCTTGGGGTTTTCAATTGTTCGATCATAAATGAGATTACCTACCTGAGTTGTCAGTCCTCTGATGCAACCTCTATAGATCCAAGCTCCTGGATTAGGGCGATATCCTGGCCTGTTGAGATAAACCTTCTTCCCAAGTATGTCAGTTGCGCCCTTTGCATGGTGTAGGTTTATCTGTAGTATTAGGCGCATACTTACGCCTTCTTCCCACCTCCCCCAGGTGGTCCATCCCCGTCTCTTCTTCTGGATTGCTTGGAGACTTTATCCCCTTTTTCTTCCTCGAGCCGAGACGGATGGTCCTTTGAGTGAAGGTCCCTTCTTCAAGAAGAGAGAACAGGTGGGTCTTTCTTCTTCGAGAACGCTGCTCTGGCTTGTGGAGTAGACCTTTTAGGTAAGGTATGTACAGATTGCTCTGACACCTTCGTGGCCTCCTCCACTTCCATCTCTTCAGCGGTCATTTTTTCTGTGGTGACCGTCTCAGATTTCTCTGTAGTCCCCTCTTCCCTTGTGGGTTTGTTCTATGTTTTCTTGATGTTTTTTCTTCAGTCTAAGCTGAACTTTCCCAAACTTGTAGCCGATTCCATGGACCTTTCCTTCTCAAGTTTGTTCGCTGTAGCGCAGTCGACTGCCAGGGTGAGTAGGACAGACTTCCCTCGTCGCTTCTCCGCTTCTCCGAGAACATTCCATTCTCCGACAGATAGCTCTTTGTTTTGTCCTTTTAAGAGCTTCATTATCTTTTTCGGTTGTGTCAAGTATGCTGTCAGAAGATAGACAGTCGCGATTCTCGCACGAGGGGATTTCTTCCTCTGGTACTATCCTTAGACTGGCCTCTTCCCAAGGCTTTAGGGAGTCTTGCTTTCCTTTAAGCCATTCTGCTGTTTCAGTGTTTTCGCAGGTGAAGATTAGAACCCCTTGTCTCCTGTTGATACGTAGAATCTTGGAGAGTAGGGACCCTCCTGTTCCTCCACGATAGCTTCCAGGATGAAGCTCTGGATCTTCTCCATTCTGTTTCGGTTGTGAGTAGTGTCTCGGGAAAAATTGGAGTGCAAGACCCCTACCCTTATACCAGCTACCGCTTGTTTGTATGAAGGTTTCTGGGGTTTGTCCCAGATTGCTCCTTGCGTTCCCCTTGATTTCCTTCGTTCTTTGGTTTTCTTCCTCTGATGGGCCTCCGGAGTGGATCCATCAGAGTGAGGTCTTTTCCGGTTTCTTTCCCTCTTTTTGTTTGTTCAGTTTTCTTATTTCTTTCTTCTGGGATTGGTTTTAAGGCCAATTCCCTGGCTTCTCTTCTTGGGAGTACCCTCTTTTTTCGGAACAGACCATGCGTTTCCTGGCGGCCTCCACATAACTTAGGCAGTGCTGGGAGCTGTCTCTCGACTTTTGCTCCCTCTTCCTTCTGGTGATCGCCCTCCAGTATCGCATCTTCTTCATTCTGTTTCGACTCTGACGGAGTAGTCGGAGGCTATTGGACTTCTACTAGGAAGTCCGCCTGTTTTTTGGGTTTGGTCAGGATTGCTAGGGTCAGAGCCATCATCAATCCCTCTGTGTTTCGTGAATTTTCATCACTTTTTTGAGTGCTACAAGAGAGCTCTCTGGTTTTTGTTTGTTTTTCTGTAAATTCTGTACTCATTGTGTTCCCACGAGTAGCGGAGATCTAAAGGTCACCCAAGCATTGTCCCGCTCTACTTGGGGAATGGCTAGGTTTAAACTGGAGGTCGCCAGGTATCCAGAGTTCGCATATTTACGACCAAGCTCTCCCTTGATCACGCAGCCCTCGCATATGCTGTTCCACCTTGGCTTGGATTAACAGAAGGAAAATTAGAATTAGAATAGCTTAAGATAGATTGTTGGGAAGATTACCCAGACAGGTGAGAGTAGTGGGAAAAGAAAGTTAAAAAATTTGGATAGTTCAACAGAAAGCCCGCCAGATCAGCTCAGCCTGATCGGAATTATAAAAGAAGACAAGATTTGGATTCAGGCAGTTCCCAGGTGCACGCGCACGAAAGTACAGCACTCAAGAAGAGAGAAGGTGGCTGTGGCGTGTGCTTCGTGGACGCTCTGGCTTGGCACATGTGTTGGGGTATGAAGACCCCGCCACTTCGCACCCCTCATCACCAGTAATAACTTTTTTAAATAGTCCTGGGTCACTTTTTATCAAATCCAGATTGTTCTGTGCGATTTCAAGTCGACAGTTCTTTGGTCTGTTTTTAAATCTTCGTGTAAAATGTTACAAACTGACGATATTGGTATTCCTAAATCTTCTTCCAGCTCTCGGATAGTCAATCGACGGTTTTCATTAATTGCTGCACGAACACGTTCAACATTTTCAGCGTTTTTGGCCGTTAAAGGCCTGCCAGATCGGTCATCACTCTCCACTGGTATGCGGCCATTTTTAAACCACCTAAACCACTCTTTTGTTTGTGTATCGCCCATAGACACGTCACCATAAACTTTCTGTATCATAGTAATCATCTCTGATGCTGAATGGCCAAGTTTTTGGCAAAATTTAATGCAAATGCGCTGCTCAACACGTTCAGTCATATTGAAATGCAACACACACACGGCAGTACTGTACGGAACAGAGCGCTGTGACTCACTGAGTGACCGGATCGTATTCAATCCCTAATATGGGAAGGAGTAGTCTCGCCCCTCCCCTCCAATAACCGGTTCGAGCCGGTCGGTTACGCCGCGGCCGCCTACTGGTCAGTATAAAGCGGTTGGATACTTTTTGGACAGACCTCGTATATCTATATGTTTGTATACATGACACTGATAGGCTCAGAAACTATTGGACCGATCATTATGATAATCTGTATGTATATGTATTTTTCCACGGAGAAGGTTTATATGCTATGCCCATTGATATAACTCGCCACCAGGCTGCGCTGCAAAAGATTTTCAAAGCGCCTCCACATTATAAACTGCAATTATAAGACAGTTACATATATTAATTAGCCAAACACTATTTGAAGGGGTAAACTATGATGTATATTTGTCTTTAAAATAAATTTCTGGTTGAACTTAAAGCCAGTGTTAGACCACTTTAAAATAAAGTACATGTACGTGTACAATAGCTATAAATATACACTTTTGACAGATTTTCTTGAACATAGCAACAAGGCAATCTCTACATCGGTGTTTGAAATATAATTCACTATTCGCTAGAACCAAAAGTGCTCATACATTGGCAAAGCTTATGAAAAGCGTGAGAAACAGCTAGTTATTACATACACACAGAATATAATGGCATATTGTTAAGCAAGGATATAGTGTACATGGATTAGACACAATGGAGACTACGGTTCTCCGCTACATCGCATATGTCAGCATATCCTGATGAGTGATCGCCGTTACTGCTGGTGAAACAAGGAGTAATCTTGCGTAATGGTCAGGATTACTAGTTTTATCACATCACTCCATCTTTAATTTGAATATAAAATAAAAATGATTTCTGGTATAAAATGAAATGCTCAGGTATTAGTGGTTTAACTAACATCAAAGTCTTCCAGTTCACAGAGCGTAAAAACATTACTAGCACAATTAATTTGAGGTATTTTGGCCTCGTTTTGGAGAGCCATCTTGACAGATCAACATCTGGTTGAAACCATATTAATATCTATTGACCAAGGTTGCCGATATGGGAGTAAACCATACGGACAGAGTGCCCCAGGCCTCATAAAAGTCTATAGAAATTTTTGTGTTCCCATCACTTTGACTCATGTCGGACCAACATTCGCTTTGTATGTTATACTTTATACTTTCGTGCCTGTACCATACCACCGTGACTGCAGTAAACTAGCCCCAGCCCATAGTGTAGCCAAATGCAAGTTTACCTGGCAAAAACATTATAATTCAAACTATCCCAAAAGTGACTTTAATGTACCGTTTTGTGTTAAGAATATAACACCAAAAATAAGACATATAAACCTATTTAAAGCTGCAAATCTGTCCTAGACTATTACGAGAAGATTAATGTTTTACTAACTCTTTTAGACAATCAGTTGAAGAATACTGTTGCGGGTTCATTAACACATCTAAGCTGTTGTAAAATGCCATTTATACCATAAAAATTTACTCTTCAAACTTTTTTTAAATGTATACAAACTCGGTTTTAGTGGTCTGTAATATGTTTTGTCAAAATAAAGGCACAACCTTTTCTGAATCTTAATAATGGTATTAAGAGCAAAAAGTAACAATATAATAACACCTCAATAATTATATTGTTACATTTTATTTCATCTTAAGTGAATAGAATTATATTACCTGTTCAATGTATAAATATCTGACCTTAAATTGTGTTATTTTCAAATTATCTTAACATTAACTGAAAAAATTATTTGAGAATAGTTATTTATTTTTGTTTTATTACCTGTAATATGGTTTACATAATAATAATTAGTAAATGTGTCCATAAAAATATTTATAATTAATGTCCGTGATTGGAAAATAATTTGTTTTTGTTTTTTTATTTAAGAGTAATTTTATTGTTATATTTTGGTTATTTGTAGAACTAATATTACACCATGTATTGTTGCAACAATGGAAGTTTCTTATCATTAAAAAGCAGCTAAAGACAGGTTATATTTTGAGTTGTATATTCTGGGCTATATAACATAATTACATGGTTAACCCTCGAACTAGTGGTGTCTGCTCCTGTATTGCCACCATTTTTTCACTGTTTGTAAGCTTTGCATTAAACTGTCATATACCTCTAAAAGTTCTACACGTATACAACTAAATTATAAAATATATCATTGTTTACTGCATATTCCCAATAATAATAAAGATTTCGGTGTTTGAATGGCATAAGAAGTTTTTTTTTTGATTTTGTATAAATTTGCACTATCTTATCATATGTGTGAAAGATTTATAAGAATTACAAAATATACAAAAGAAGCTCAATTTTATACTCACCCAAAATATATGTAGTTTTAGTGGCTTTACTTAAAAATGTTTACTCCTTTTAGCAACTTTTGAACTTTTTCCTGCAGTCTATAGAATGCCATTTTTTTGGTTTGTTCACAGACAACTAAAAGAAGTTGAACTCACAAACCCAAAACGTGAAAAGAAATTAAATAAGAAGAAAAAGAAGGGGGTTAGACTTTTACATTCAAGTTCATCATTTTTGGATGCAGAAGACCCTGAAGATTATAGTGTAGTACACAATGCAAAGAGAAGATTTAGACCAGAGGCTGAAGTTGACAGTGAGGAGGAAAGTGCTAGAGTGAGGGAGACAGCTGTGAGTGCAGATTGGGTTGTGAATGGTGAGGCTACTAAAGGGTGGGTGAAAAGTACAAAGGGTGAAGTGATTGTAGGGGAATATAGGTACAGTGCAGTGAATGGTAAAAGCAAAAAGAAGAAAAATAAAAAAATAAAGGAAGATAAAACTATTTAGTGAATAAATGATTTTGTATTTAAGTGTAATTTTGTAAAAATGTTAAAATCTTATTTTTACAAAATGGTATTAATGAAAGAAACATGATTTTTTTAGACATTCGACATTGTTTAATGGTACAAGAAAAAAAGTCATCATTTCGAGATCGAAATGAGCAGATGTTATCAATGCTCGCCCAGGTAATTGCCATGTCAGGGTGCAAGAGACTACAGTTTTATTGTCATGATCTGTTTATCGTATCGCTTTGCAGTAATGATATCCATTTTTACTCAATGTTGTTCTTCCTTGTACTTCTATTAAGGATTAATATATAAAGATTATTATCATTTCATTAATTTGTGGCAGTCGTTTATTATTCCAATAACTTCTGACTTGTGCGGCTCGTTATGTACAATGAAAATGGCAGCAACAAGATTTATATAACAAATCCTAATTGTTATTTTATTTGTTCAATTCTCATATTATTAATTTTCATAATACAAAGAAAATACATCTAATAAGCTTTATAACAATGTGCAACATGTTATAGTTTTGTTTGATTAGAAGTAAGTTTTTTCTTGCAGCACAGCAAGGCCAATTAATTCAGCACAGAAGCATGTCTTGATCATTCTCCTGGGACAGTCAATGAAGTATCCTTGAATGTAAATTATATAAGTTTACCTATACACCAAAATGTAATTAAAATAATAAAATTTTAGAAAATATAGTTTTGCAGAAAATATAAGCTTTTTCTTCAAAAAGCCATTATAAATTACTAATAAAGTAATTTTTAGTTCATAATGATTAGTAATAGATTGAAAGTAGTAAATTAGTCCAAAGTATACTTTCTAGAACTTAATTATAGTCGAATAGATATAACTTCCGTATCGGCGTGGTGGGGCGTTCTGACGTTGGAGTGAGAGGGAGAACTGCCTGGTTGGCTACCTGACCAATAGGAGTGAGGAGCGTCTGACGCGGTTGCCATAGCAACAGGCACTGTTGCCACATCGGCAAAGGCATATTGGCAAAAGCGGTAGGCTTATTTTACTGCACGCTGGTACATCTGGAGGGTTTGTTCCTAATTATTGCTTGTTATTTGCTTCAATGCAAACCACAGACTACCATGAAGAAATGAACCATGACACTTTTTCAAAATGGTTCAGAGAATCACTTCTACCTAACCTTTCTGCTCCATCGGTTATTGTTATGGTCAACGCCCCATACCACTCCAAGATTTTAGATTTTAGGCCCCAACGCAACGTAACAAAAAAGCGGAAATTCAGGTGTGGCTTCGCGAGCATAACATACAATTTGCAGAAGATTTTACAAAAGCCGAGTTGTTAGAAATATGTGAAATGAATAAACCACCGGTCCCCAAGTATATTATAGATGAGATGGCTAAAGCCCAAGGACATAAAATTGTCAGACTGCCACCTTACCATTGCCATTTCACTGCAATAGAGATGGTTTGGGCACAAGTTAAGGGATACGTTGCTCAGAACAATAAAACATTTAACATGACTGAAGTTAGGAGGTTAACCGAAGAAGGACTTCAACAAGTTACAACCGTAGAATGGACGGATATCGTAAAGCACACAAAAAATCTATTTTAGAAACGTGGGCACAAGAAGGTCTCATTGAAACAGCAGTAGAGGAAATGATAATTCACGTGAATGGAGATGACAGTGACAGAGAAACTAGTGACCTTGAAGATTTTGCTGACGAATATAGAGTGCAAACTAACCAAGGAACACAGGAAATATACGTCAACAGAATGTATGCTGACGGTGTTTGAAGTATTTTGACAGCCCCCGCAATAAATATATTCGTGCTGTGAATGCAATATTAGGTTTTCAGAGTACCCAAATTATTTGTCCTTCACGATATCCGAATTATTTAGTAGTTGTAGATTATTATATAGTATAATGGTAACATATTAATATCGCACATATTTGTGTTAAGTTAGAGAAATTTCGTTTCTGATTACTAGTGTAAACAATCAAAAGACAACACACACTGACGTGTTGTTTGTTGGTAAGTACGCTGGCGCGCACCGTCTGATGTTCTCTTCTCAGTGTTCGGTAAGAAAGTGACCGCTCACGGCAGTGCCCGCACCAACGCGGCAACAGTCTCCCCACTGCTCGCTGCCCCTCCACACGCTTCCAATACGGAAGTTACATCTATTCAACTATAGCTGCTTATTTTTCATGCCTATTATGGTGTAAAATTTATCAATTATCTGAAGATGAATAATTGGAGATGCACAGTAACAAATTAATAAAAAAAAGTAAAAGTAAAGATGTCTTATTTTACCAGGCGAAGTTATGGCTAAGAAGCCCTCTTTAACACAACCTGGTGACCAACGGCTTAAAGGTGACTTCCGAACCACCATCAACGCCCAGGCAGGCGGGCTGCTTGCAAGGACAGGGTTGCTCAGCGGTCACCCATCCAAGCAGCAGCCACGTTTGATGTTGCTTGATACGGTTATCTTGCGATAACCGTTGTACCCACTACACAGCGCCATTGGCAACAAAATTTTGTTGTAATTAATGTATTATATCCAAAGACAAAAGGTTTATTTCATTAATTATTTTATTGGTACAGTTTTTATCATGAACTGAGATAGTGAATGATTCTTGACGTGAATCTGTTCACAGACATTTATTTTAAAGACGTGTGGCATAGGTCTACAATATGAAGATTAACTGACCCAATAAAATACCTTTCTTATCCCCTGCTCTAAATTCTTTCTTTTTTGAACAGAGTTTCGTTAGTTTAGATGAAAGGTTCTTATTTAGAGTTTTATTTTTTTAGTTTAAGACAACTGATCCTTCAACATTCTAAACTGATAACTATGTTGCATTTTACCAAACTTTGTTCATTTTTGTTACATCTATGACATTACAATATTTTGTACTGTTAGAAATTCTGTAATTTATATATAAAATTTGTAGTTTGCTGAAAAACAAGTTTTACCAGGGAAATTTACAAATAATAACCTTAATGATAAGTTAAAATGTACTTTAATTTATTAATATCATTACAAAACCATTTATATTATACACATTTACAGCATTATACATATTACTTTTCATAACAATTATGCATTATAAAAAACTACCTATTTTTAAAATGCTTTTCTTTCCTGTCTTCTCGTCTTGACATGTGATGTCTGTCTTCTTCTTCATCTTTGAATTTCCTTTTCCTGGATGTCTTTGAATCACTCTCAGATGATTCACTAACTTTTCTTTCACTCCTATAGCTTTTGGGTTCACGTTTTTGTTTGCTATTTTCAGAATTTGAGGACTGTGTTTTCTTTTTATGCTTCCTTGAGGTGTGCACACTGTCAGAATCTGAGTCCACATCACTTTCACTCGAAGAGGTATCCAAGTTATATTTTTCTTTCTTATTAGAACGTGTTTTCTTTGAACTTTTCTTCTTCTTCCTCCTCTCTTCTAAATCTGATTCATCTTTTTCCTTCTTTTTCTTTTTCTTCTTATCTTTTTTAACAGAATTCTTCTTAACACATCCACCATTTTCCATTTTCTCAAGTTTTCTGCAAAGACAGGAATTGTTATTAGAACATAAATAAAATGTAATACATCATTCCACACAAATTGTTAGAAAGTAGAATTATGTAAGAACCTAAAATTTAATACATTAGTACTTAATGCTGTAATGCAACAAAACATCATGAAAATTAGTATTTTTGGCACCATTTCTCAACCATCCCAAGATAAAGCCAAATTTTAAATACAAGGAATTATTACAAGATTTTGATAAGTGTTAAGAAAGTGATACCTTGGTATTTAGTTGTTTTACGTGTTTGAAATATCCAAAATTTAATTATTAAAAAAATTTGAAATGTACTGAAAAGTGATAACTGCAACATATTTGTAGAAATAGTACTTTTTTGGTTAGCTTGGATAAAAATTTGGATTTGCTAAACTTTTTATCAAGTTAATAAAAAAAAAAAAAAAAACTGTGAAACTGTACAACTTTGACATTTTAGACCACTTTGTATACAAGAAGTGAAATAAATTGAGTTTTTCTCAAAATGATCAGTGAACTTTAAAATGAAGTATGGCTCAACTTACATTTACATCTGAAAATCTTTCAAAAATGACCCCTACCTCCCAAAAAGTGCCATTTTGGGGGTAGTTTTGGCTGTTAACACATTCGAGTCTACGCTCGAGCCAGACTCGAGCGCCGTTGTTTAATCACCCAGCCGGCGCTCGAGCGTGACTCGAGCACAGCTTTGCCGATTGATATACGGAGTTGCCCGAGTGATATTCGAGTGCCGTCTGCTGCATTAGATAGCCAGCTTTGTTGGTTAGTTCAGAAAAATTCCGCTAGGCGCTACTACGTCATAACCGCTTGAGGCTTTTGTTTATCGACTGACGTGGCCTGGCGCGTCGTCAGTCAGTCTATCTACAACAACAATCATGGAGAGGCGCGCATTTCAAGAAACAATGGAAGAGGGCAGTATATTAGCTGAATTAGAGTTAGATACGGACTCTGATATTGTTGATGACACCGATGATGATCCGGATTTCAGCAGGTTCTACTGCATGGACTGTAATGTGGCACTCTGCGTACCTGACTGTTTCAAAGAGTATCACACTAAAAAGGATTTTGTGTGATTTTTTTAGCATTTGAATTTTTTTTGGCAATTAAAATTATTTGTAAATATGTATATAGTAAATGCCTTTAAAAAAATTATAATTACTTGTTTTATTTATTCAAAAGTTAGTTTTCAAGTAACACAAGACATGCGGGAGTTTTTATTTTTCTTCAAAAAAGGTGAGTTTTGAA
Organism: Homalodisca vitripennis; assembly: GCF_021130785.1. NCBI lineage: Eukaryota > Metazoa > Arthropoda > Insecta > Hemiptera > Cicadellidae > Homalodisca > Homalodisca vitripennis. Next base: position 123,262,346 of record NC_060211.1, on the reverse strand, counting down.
ATTTTTTAAAAAATTAATTAGATTTTATAGGAATAAAGTTTTACATATCAATTTAAAGAGGAAAGATAGAACTTTCAAGAAAATATAATATCATATACATGATATTTAACAGTTTTCTAAAAAAAAATCTGAAAATCCATTAATTTATGCAGACCAGGCTATAAAAACAGCAAATAGCGAGCCAGACTCCAATGTGTTAACAATATTTGCTGAAATTCATTGTGGCTGATATATGGGGGATTTTCGTTACAACAAAGGAGGTAGGTTTCTTGGTTCAGCTGCTATACATTGCAGACAAGTGGTCTGCTTTACTCTGTACAAAAGAAAAATTCCGTGAGGCAACTTACTGAAATAAATTCAGGAGCATTTGCATTAATGTCATATGCTTCAGTCATAAGTAGGGGTAAAGAAAGTTATGAATATTTTAGTTTGTACAGAATTAGAATTCACACATTTTTTGTTTGAGTTGGGTAGCAAGCACATCCATCATTGTCACACTAGTATTAAATGGATTAAAAGTTACAAAATCTCAACTGAAATACAGAAAGACAGACATAGACCATTGGTTGCATTTAGATTTTAGTTCTTGGTACAGTAAACAGCATGAGAGGAGGCACTTGCGGAATGATATAAAAACTGTACTATAATTTTAAAAACATTACTACTACTTGGTGAAATCGCTGCAACCAACATTACTCAATTAGTAAATTTTAAAGACTATGCGTCAGTTTAAACAAGTTTATATTGAGATAACTTTTAAAAATTTTGAATTTTAAAACCTTGTAGAAATAAACTGGTTGCTGACTGTAAATTAAAAAATGGCCTATCTTTTAGTATGTTGTAGTAATAAATTATAATTTTTTTAAACTAGTGTAGTTTTGAGAAATAACATGTAAAAGTCATTCTGTGAGGATTTTTTGAAATATTTAGGTCAGGAAATTTTTGTCAGTGAAAAAGTTTATTAGATAAAAAGTTGAACTAATTTTTTTTTATTTGAAACTTTTTATTCAGAGGTGTTTAGTTTGGCTATGAACAGGTGATTTAACCCCTCCCACACCTTAGACTTATTAGAATGGTAGACTTTGACCAAAACACCAAATACAGTTATATCCAATATTATAGATTATGTGTTTTGGAAAGTTTTTTAGTTCAAAAAAGGTATTCGAAATGCCTGGTGCACGCTTTATGTTTATCATAGTTGCCAAGGCAGTATTTATAACGAACGACCTTCACTCTGCGGCAGGGGGAGGGGAGCGCCCTTTGTCTAACTCCAGACCACCTGCTCGTCAGTTCTGCGTCTCCTACAGAGCCATAACCAAACATATCAGTTTAATTACATTTTACAATGAAATTAAATTTATTTGAAAAAAAGTTTTGTAAATATTTTATTTTTTATTTTTATCTATGCAAATTTTAAGTAAAAAGCCCTGTTTTTACTTTTTTGCTTCTATCTTTTATAATTAAGCCATAATAAAAATTAGCTTTGAAATTAAAGAAACATTTTTTTTTTACTTGTCTTGGCATTGTAGGATGGATTTATTAGATGCGTGAGAAGGGTTAAATGAACATATAGTTGTGCTCATGACTAGTGAAGGCGCATGGTTTGTTTTCTCATTTGTAAGCATGTTTGTCCTCATTTAGAGAAAAAATTATTCCATGTTTACTAATTGCATAAATTGTATCCGAAATTAATTACTATGTGATATCCCAACACTTTATTTGCATATGTAAGAAATTTCTAACTTAAATATAATGAAGTGTTACTAGCTGAAACATTATATTCAGATTTAATTTCTATAATTAATTGTAAAAAAACTACAAGTTTTACATTGTGAATGATTTTTTAACTACATTACTTTAAAAATAGTACTAACCAATACATACATGAAAGTATGGATTATTTTTAACTTATGATTAATACTTAATACACATCCACATTCTACCTCAATCCATATTCTCTTTCACAATCAATCCAATTCTTCAATTCCTGGCATGTGGCCATTATCATCATATTCATCTCGCAATATCAGAGCTTTAAATTTAGATATCTCTTCTAAAGCTTCGTCGATTTTTGGCTCTTGAGCCTTATATCATTTTCAGTTCTTTCCACATGTTTACACTTTGTCATGTATTCTTGTTTTTCAATTAGTGAAAATGTTTTCCTCACAACATTTTTAAAAATTCTTGTTTTTGAACATAGTGATTTTCCACATAGTGTTACACATCCGCCCAATTGAGTGTGTATTACCGTTCTTGAAATGATAGTTTAGTTAAGTAGCAATGGTGTTTTTATCAAAATATCGATGATGGTTTTCATTACTGATCCTGCAAAATGTTTATTCAACTATTTAAAAACTATTAAAATAGTATCCTGAGTTTTTACTTTTGTGGCAATATTGGAATTATTATTTATTTTAACCATAATGACCTTTTTACAGGTAAATTTAGATTAAAGTAATTTTGAAGAAAAAACCTAATTTAACATCTTGATTAATAGTTGTAATTTTTTTTTAATGATAATATTCTGACAAATTGTTTTCTAAATTAGACATTCCATTTACAATGTTTTATAAATATGTTTAATTAATTTGCAATTTTTAAATGTATTATACTATAGGTCTAGTGGTACAGATTAAACATGGGATTAGGTTTCACAGAACATATACTGCACCTAAATGTGTTAAAAGTTGGAATTTATTTACAAACTGTGACTGTGGCACAGAGTAAACCTACATAGCCGCACACACCGGCAGATATGACTGGGAGTCAAGCTAATGTCTTGAGTCTCCACTTACGATTATCCACTCCTCACAGTTCATCGTGCCACGTCAGGGCCAAGTGCCCGCACTCATCTTGTTTACTGTACATGGAACAATATTCTAAAGTTTGTGTAGAGTTTTGTTACATGCTGTACAGTAAGAAATTTGTATATTCTACAGTAAGAAATGCATTACAATTTGTTTAGTAAATAAATCATATATTGAAGAAGTAGCTTATCTCTTAATTTGTAGTATATTAAATTAGATAATTACATAAAAACAATAATCATATACTTTTAATTCTGTGAGAGATTTCAACAGAAAGGGTGCCTGTGAATACAGATACCACAGTTAAAATCTATTTAATGTATTGTTACTAATTATTATAACAAACCTCAAAAGCTTGAGTTTCTTTTTGGTAGATAGAGACTTGAGAATCTTTAAGTCTTCTTGAGTGACTTGCGTATCTTCTTCATCTTCACTCGGTATCATTGACTGAAAAAAAAACTTACTGTAAATAACAAGGAAATGGGAAATGCAAAAGTCACATGGTTAATAGTAATCAAATTAAACCTTACTTTGATGTACCTATATTTAATTTACAATATAAAACAACAGCAGTTTCCAAAATAACATAAGTCCGAGCAAAGTCCAAGTAGTAACATTACTGGAGGGAATTGAGGATATATTTAGATAGGCACACAAAATAAATATCAAATGTGAATGAACTCAGCCTTTGTCAGTAGATGTGCAGTCTTTAATGGCAGTTAACCCATTGGGGAACTTGTCTGAGCATTACTCGTCGCCGACGAGAAGGACTGAATAATCCTTCCTGATCAGCACTTATTGTGCTCTATCTAGTCACTAACAATCACATAATTGTTTGTTTTTCTGCTAGATCGCAGTTATGTGCCCTCCTGCATCCTTAAGAGCAATCACTCTGATTCGCTTTGTTATGTTGGCACACTGTAAACACAACTAATAGCTTGGGCTGTTAATGTTTAAATTTTGCCATGTGCTCAATTTTTATCACTGTTTTCATGAACGTTCTGCTTATATTCTGCAAATTGTGTGCTCAATGTTTAGGGTTTAACTGTTTATAGTTGTTGAATGAGGTTTTAGTTTTAAATTCATCTGTTAACTCATGGAACAAGACAATTTGCTTACTTCAGAAGTAGACAGATACTTGGAAAGTAATACTTGAAATAAATGATAGCAAACCAGATAGTGACAACAGTGCTGATGACGTAATTATTCAACACAATAAACTAGTGTCTGCTGACTGTTTGCCTTTAGAAGAAAATGACGACTTTGATTTAAAAAGTAATAGAGTATTGACAGTCGCTTTTGATTTTCTGTTTTTTTTTTTTTTTTAGAAAAAAAGAGTAAATAAATAATAAAATACATTTTTAAAACGTAGAGAAATCAACAAAGATTATTGTAGAGCAACAAATGGACTAAAATATCTCTAAAAATATTGAAATGTTAAAATGTCTGTAACCAAACTCATTCTATTAATATTTTGATAAGCGCATTCATTTTTGCCAAAATCAATTCAAACATTAAGTCCTAGAGAGGCTAGATTATTTGTTTCCTCAATGGGTTAACGGGACAAAAGCCTTGGATATTGTTACTTTTACCAGCAATTATAAGTAGAGAAATTTCTCCTTCAGCAAATTCCTGTTTAAATATAGGAAAAATTTCCGGTAGAATTTTTAATCCACCTCATCCACATTCAGGTGTTTCCTACTCCCTTTACTACAAAATATATAAATTAGAAAATTGTGCAAGCAGAAAGCCAAGAAAGATAATACAGGAAAATCTACACATTTATATGCGTATTGGTTCTTGAAATGAGCTGGTACACCTTTGTTGTTTGGTTGTAAGTTTAACTGAAAGTCAGTTTCACATAATCTCAGACATCTTTATATTTGATAAGCGAATCTCAATCACAAATATAACGTCATTAACCCTTTGGATGCCAACGTACCGGTATTACGGCCGTCGGCTACTCAACTGAAAATCGCCAACGGCCGTAATATAGGTACGTCACGTTTTTCACCTGTAATTTTCTTATAGTTCATCTTATTGCTGCGAAATTTTGACTAATGGATAGTCGATTAGTTGCTTTGCAACCACAAAGTAGTTAATTCGTTTATGGACTGTTTTTTTGGTCGTATTTGAGCTTCGCAGCTGTTGAATTGTTTGGTCGAGATTGAGGTTACGTTCGTGTTGCTATGCGTTGTTTACGTTTGTAATTCTCTCATTACTTTTGTTGTTAGGGCATTTTTACTATGCCCCTTTTATTAGATTCATTGGTACTTTGGGATTATACAGACCACACCCAGACATGAATCGTTATTTGACATTTAGCTTCAACTGATTAATAGATTAGCGTAGAACAATATTTCGTCGATATAAAACAGGAATTGTCTTATCGCAAACCCCTCCCCATCCTCAGACAGTTGACATTTAGCTTCTACTGATTACTAGATTAGCGTAGAACAATATTTCGTCAGTATAAAACAGGAATTGTCTTATCGCAAACCCCTTCCCATCCTCAGACAGAGGTCAAAGTCGAGCGGTGTAGTAGTTAACGTGATTGCAGAGTCTCGCCGCCCGTTCGCTTTGTTGTACTTTCGTATTTTACCCCTACATTTCTCCAAACACAAAAATTCAACAAAAACAAACATTACCAAACAAAAACTAAACTCTTTATTGAAAAAAAAAACACAAAACTTGTAATTATTCTTGATCAAACTCCGCCACCCAAAATGCGAATGCCTCCGGCCGAAGGTGCTTCCGAAGCTCGCGCTGATGTCAACGAAAGAAAAACATCTCTCGAGATAGTATCTATCAGTAAATATAATTCTAGAGGGGCTGATCAGAAATATAAATTGAATTGTAATGGAAAGGCAATTATGTACCGTGCAAAAAACTTAAATAATCATGTGATGCCGCGCGGCCTGTCGTAATCGTGATTCTCGAGAAAGATAAGATAACAGCGACCACAATACCGATCACAATACCTGGAAATGCTTGTTGATTGATGGAATGTTAGTTCTGTTACTCAAATACATCGTTTTATAATGTTATAAGTTCATTGAAAAAAGTTTAAGCGAATCTGACCTCATTAACAATTGATAATCTTTGTAAGTTTGTAATTTTTTAATTAAAAAGTTGTTTTTTCTTTCTACAATGTTTGTTTATAATATATCTATAAATTTATATTTTTGTGTTCTTCATAGTGGTGTGGTTGGTATAATCCCAAAGTACCGATTTGTATAGTGTCAAATATTGATTTGTGAATATAGTGTAACATTACATACAACGTCCATGCAAATTACAAAAACTGTGCCCGTGTCACATTTAGTGAAAAAAATCATAACTGGACTTCTATATAAGGTAGGCTTTTGAAATTTTGTAATTAGGTTAAGGGTTAGATATAGTTTACTAGGATATAACAGGAAATCAGCATACATTTTCTTTTAAACCACTTATTTGTGCTAAAAAAAATGTTTTTTGGAAATTTTAATATTTTTTTCTTAATTTTTAACTTTTTTATAAGTTTAAATTACATTTATGCAACTAAAATTTACCAACAGAACAAGGGCATTTCATAAGCAAAATAATGGTAAAAAAATCATCAATATCTGTTAAAAAATAAAAAAGTTATGATACATTTAGTGGAAGCTTGCAAAACTGCTGTAAATGCCCTTGGCGTTTCTGGGTAGTACTTTTGGAAAATGGGCTGGCATCCAAAGGGTTAAAACAAAACATATTGATTCAAACCAAAAAGTATTATTCAGCTCCAGCAAATATGATAATATTTTGGAATAATCAGTACAAAATTCAGGCAGATACTTGATAATTCTGAATCCAAACGAACTTTAGGTCTTTTAGTATGAATGTCTCTTAGTGGTTTAATTATACTAATAACTCTTTGTACACAATTTAGTTTTGCTTAAGTGACAGCAAGACTACTAAGGTTGTTAAATACATTTACACATCAACCATATTGTGTACAAAAGGTTAGAACATTAGTTAAAAAAAATAAAATTAAAAAATTTCTATTGTTTGAAGACACGTATGCAATGAATGTTACCTGGTTAGAAGTGTGCGGCAGTCCGATGTGATGTTGGGTGTCCAAGGCACTCTTCTTCATTGCAAGTCCATCTTCTTTCATCTGTCGCACCAACAGCAGAGGATCCAGTCCATTGGCTGTCTGACTGACACTCGCCTGCTTGAATAGTGGACACTCCTTGTCTGCCAACATAAGATAACAATACGAATAAATGATGTTTTTGTTGACAAGCAAAATTGGATTTTATTGGTTAGGTTATGCTAAAATAGAAAGAGCCCTTTTCTAACTTAATAACAGAATGTCTGACTTAATTAGCATTTGGTTTGATGCTACTCCACTTATAACATAATAAGTACCCCAAGTATCTAAAGTAAGTACTAGGGGTGAGTGTTAGAGTCTTGCGTTCTTCCAAAATATACTCTATTACACAATACTGCACTCTCGTGTGGTGAACAGTGTGAACATGAGAAGAGGACATCTAACGTTAAAGGATAATGAGGGATCAGTGGCACTATCTCAGTACTGTGTAAAATTTGCTCCTCTAATAAAATGGCGCATGGAAGCACTAAAAAAGGTTTTTGAAAAACTTGACCATTCTCAATCTGACCATTTTACAATATCTTTCAATAAATTAAAGGACAAAATAGTCACTTGAAAATTTATTTCTTAAAAGAACCATGTAGAATAAGCTTTTATCAGAAGCCATTGCCTACTTTTGTAGTAAGTGAACAATTATTAAGTAAAAATGGAAAAAATAAAGTATTCAAGATTGTAGAAAAGTATCCCAATCTCAAACAATTAATTACATTGCTAACAAGTGCCTCCTGTAATTTCTTTCAAACGAGATTACCGAGCTATCACTGGTGAACAAAGAAGCTTTCCCAGTGGAAAGGAGTTAATGCAAGTGAGTTATTTGGTGGGAGTTACATTAAAAGAAAAAAGTAGACACAACTGTGTTGTACTTTAGTATATTAAAAATGTATTCAATCAAAGAAATATATTTTTTGTATGTACGTAACATTTTGTACTTTCTGTTTTATATGATCCATAAAGTATTTTGTAATAGCTGCATGATAGAAATATTCTGAAATACACACTGCAAAAGTAGAGAAACAATACAAGTGGAAACTTTGATTCCTACAAACTATTTTTAGCCATGTCAGAGAAAGCGAAAAATATTTCATGTATAGTGGTTGTAAAACAAATCAGCATGTAGATTTTTGATAGTCAAGCCATGATGAAAAATGATCTTTTTCATTTTTCCTTCTAATGTTATGTTATAAAAGATATTCGAATTTGTAATATTGATGAATTTAGTGTAGAGATATTCCTGTTCCTGGGTTCTGTTTAAAAATCTATTGTTTTGTTGAAGCATCTCCAAGATACAAGTCAGTGAATTCCTCTAGGATACAATTGACTACATCCGAATGAGTCAAAAGATCAAATTTAATGGGTGTCCAGAAACAATATTTTACTGTAAATGGAAAGAGATGGATCATTAGTTGCATTTGATTTTTTGTTTCATTTCACCAATGCAGAAATATCCTACAGTTTTTATAGAATTTTTAATTGTTACACCATGTATTTATATATTTGTTTTCTGTAATACAAAATTATTTATTGATCAATATTTCTAATAGAAAATGTCTGTCTATATCGATTTACTAACAACCAAATAAGTAAGTATACCATAGTTCTAACTTTCTTACCTGTATTTATGTGACCCCACTTGTGACATTTGATGCAGCGAACATTACGTACTTGAATTCCAAATGGCTGATCACGAATCTCAGAATCCCCTTTGCAATAACTAAAAATCAACATGATTGGTGTTAAATATGTTGAATACAAGTACAAAGAAAAATATAACTATGTAAAGAGAATTAAAGGTGTAAAAACTACATATTGATTTGAGATAAATCAATACATACAGATTAAGCTTATACCATATCCTAAAAAGGAAAACCACACAATTTAAAAAAAAAGTTCAATGATAATTGGATAAGAGAATGTATGTTAGCAAGGCAAGCTTTGATTATTTCAAGGACTAAGTTAACTTTATTGGTCTGAAATACACACCACTGCTACAAGCTAATTATTATTATGTTTAAGGTTGTCTATGCAAAAACATTGTCTGTGGTTTTTAAATCTCACTCAGCGTAGTTTTCGTAATTTACCAGTTCGTTTGAAGAGTAACAATATTATCTCAGTGAACATCTCCTTGGAGATATTTTTAAATTTAAAAAGACAAGTTAAAATACAATCTTTAGATCTCCCTGCAGTAGCAAGGGAGCAGTATGCAATATTTGGTAGTTTGAACAAGGGTGACGAATTTCCCCAGGACGACCTGATTGGTTGCTTGCTGCTGAAACCATAGACTGGTCGGTCTCATGGTGTGCAAAAAGCCCTTGAGGCTTAAGTGCATGGCAATAGGTCACCCCATAGAAGAAGAAATCGGCCAAAAACATGGGGAATTATATAACAAAAATGTATCTATTACATTTTCTTTGTGTACACAGTTTCTCTTCACCCTCAGATGACAGTGGGTAGTTTATTATTATCTGGAGATTTTTCCGACATCAGATCATGTTGGACGATCTAGATTGTGATCTGAGGTCGGGAAAGTACCGATAGGAAATGCCCCTGGCCTTTGGTGTCACCCCACACTTCTGGCGAAAAAAGAAAAACATAGCCTCGATATAGTACCTAAATTCAACCTCAGACCTCATGAATTTTTTGTATTGATATCGTATAACAAATAGTAGATAGGGCCAGAGTGGCACCCATCTTGCCAACATCACTTCCGAAAACATCAAATCTTGAAAACACAAACTGATCAACATGATGATATTTAATTTTCACAGTAAGTCAAATAAAGTCTGTTCTTTCTAATAGGGTACTTTTTTAAGTCTCCGGTAAGAAAAACTCTTCCATACATAGTGGCCTCCAGATTATGCCAAAGCACCTGAAAGTGTTATAATGTTAATAATAACAATAGTTTTTTTACTTATGTATACATTAATTAAATAAGCAAAACAGAATTAGGTTTCATATTGTTTGTATTTTTCATCGAGAATGTCTATAACTTTTATTTTCTTTGGACTGTTTTGTTACATGACGTTTACCATCACAGATGCAGGAATCTGCTGCAGAAGCACTAATCAGGGAACAGTTACTGTCACTGTAGTTGTCAAAACAAAAACAAGGACGGAACCAAGTGTCACAGCCACACTTCACAAACATCTTACTGCACATGCGACAGATACAGCTGAGCAGCAGTAACACAAGCAATGCTGCCAACATGATGTACAGGGCCAGCAACAGCGGTTGCAGGATGCACCAATAGTCCCATTTGTTTTCTTCAGGACAATCAGTGGTTACAGGTTCACATGTTGTAATAGGTTTACATGTGGTTGGGGGGTCAGTACAAACTGGCTTCTTCACAACGTCCCATTTGTACGATTTGCAAGGTGCGGCATTTAAGTAATGAATACAACTTATTACATAAAATAATTTTGCTAGCATATTCTTTAATTTAGATTATTCGAGATTTTTAAACTTCTTGATGCTATTGTCTAGCTGCATATACACATTATATCTATGGAAACTAAAATAAAATAAGCATTTTTATATTGGCTAGGTTTTTTAACCCTCCTTCTGATAATCAATGACTATCCACCAAGTAAACATGCAGTTATGCTTGTATTTGTTATAGTATGACATATAAACTTATCATCTTGACTGAAGAGCCAATATAATAGCCAATATATAAGCTACAGTTTTTTTTTTTTTTTTTAGCATCCATTATGTAACATCAGTCGCCTGTCAAATTAAACTTTGTTTGTGTCTTGGTGTAGTTTACTTAGTTACCAGTAAGTATACTTGTATCATTACAATCTGTTTCATATAGTGATTACTATTATTTAGGGTTGTAAGTTATTTTATTTATTGTGGTAAAGTATCTGTAAATACCACATAATTGTCTTCTTCTTATATGGGTACGTATTTTTTGTGATTAAATCGGTAAATATTAAGATCAGCGACTACCGCTCCGATCGCCGTAATTTTTTGCATAACACAGGTTAACATAATTTCACCGAAAAAAATAGTCCCGATTGTCACATATAAAAACCCATTTTTCGGCAGTACAATGTTGGCAATACAAAACACATAAATAACAAGATTTTCGACTATCAAACTAAAAACAATGGCCGACCATGGTCGTTTTGATGAGTTGACAGTAGTCACGTGACAAACAGGAAAGTTTCCGATTGGCCGGGTGGATTACGTGACCTATAGGACGGCTTCGATTGACCGCCAGACGTCAACAAACAAACCCACATGAACAAGGAATAATTATTATTGAAGCTGTTGACATGGCGTGCGATGTTTCTTGTCACACGCTATTCTTCGAAGCATGTTTGTTTGATGAAAAACGCGTTATTAACGTATTTTGTGCGCACGAGCTTCCAACGAAGACAAGCTACAAATTAATTAGTTGTTATCGAGTTGAGACAAGTGCCTCCGGCCATCAGCGGGGTTCGTGCTGCCCTGCGCTGATGTCAAGGAAAGAAAAACATCCCTCGAGATAGTACCTATCAGTAAAATATAAAATTATAGAGGGGCTGATCAGAAATATAAAACATACCATTAGGGTATGTAAAATATTTTTTTAAATTTTAATTGTTTTAATTTTAATTTTGTTTAATTTTAATTTTTTTAAATTTTATTTTTTCAATTTTTGGGGGTGTAAACGGCCCCAGCGACAATCGGGACTATTTTTTTTTGGTGAAATTACGTTAACCTGTGTTAGTATGCAAAAATTACGGCGATCGGAGCGGTAGTTGCTGATCTTAAGATTTACCATTAAATCTTTAATCACTATATTGTTACTCTATGTTTCATTTTGTATGTTTAGCTATAAAGTGAAAACTCACCAGCACAGAAGATTATTCAAATTAAGAATCGGACAGGACTTGTTTTTATTTAGTTTATGAAATGTCACAAAGTGTTTTAAAACACTATATTTTAATAAATAGCACATGTCCAGTTAAAATGAAAGTATGTAACTCAAAAAATTGTTATAATCATTTATCAACAAAGTTTACAACCCTTCGTATTTGTATATTTCCCAAACTAATAAGAAAAATCTACTTTTAATGAATAATGAAATAAAATTCTAGAAAACTATAAAAAAATTAAATTTTTACAATTAAAGATTAATGTAAACTTCTTTCCTCATACAAAAATGCAATTCTTAAAAACAAATATAAAATAAAATAGGTGATATTGTAACACTAAATAATATTTTTAACTAAAACAATTTTAATACACAACATATGTCTGTTCAAGGTATGCTTTACACTAGTATTGCAAATATATATTTACAGTATATAGGGGTTCTGGAAAGTCTTGAAACAGTATAATATTATCTTCTGCACTCATAAAGGTACAGTAGAAACATTAAACTTTGTACATTGACATAGGGCATAAAATTGAACTTTGATGTAATTAGTAGCTCTTCACCACCTCAGGAGGATGGCCCGTAAGGAGTCGGTGGAAAATCTCAAATGTAACCATAGAGATTTGCTTACCATTTTAAAGGTCTTAACATCATGCAGCAAATTAGACCTCAAAAGGTTAATCCTAAACTAAATGGCGACACTCAAAAGTTTCAATACTGATCTTATGTGCAAGTTCAAAAATGACTTAATTTTATTCTAACCATATCAGAAGAAGCAACAAAACTTCACACATGATTACTGTACACAAACACCTAAGATTTATTCTGTCCTGCTATTCTTCTATAGGAACTGTGCACGATTGGGTCAGTAGACAACTTTTAATTGGTTCATACACACATAATTTTAAAGGATTAGTCAAGCAAAGAAGTATGACACAACCCGCTCATCAAAAACTTTATACGTTACAAAATGGTGGGGGTTCATAGATTTTTAAAAGTAAACTGTACACTCAGTAGAAAAGTCAGGAAATTGCTTTAATTAGTTTAATTTTATATTAACAATTTGTAGTGGTTATTAACAATAACATGACACCACATTGTAGAAGAAGCTGCATGTATTACAGTAGTTGTAATAAAAAAGAGCACAAAAAGACAAAATTAAAAGTATTTTGAACTTAAAAGAATTAATAATCTTCCCTTATCCTGAAGAAAACTGAAATAGATTACAGGTAATAAATCTAGAGCAAGCTTATCAATTAATTCTTAAATCTCAATACCCAAATGGCTTAAATATAAGATAAATGTACACATTTTCAATATCTATTTGTGTCACTAATGATGATACAGCTGAGTCTCAATGTTTTCCTAGTTGTGTATTTATATTTTATGGTTATATTGTTCTTTATTGTGTTTATTGTTTATATTATACATTTGCATTATTATGCTTCCTGAAGATGTGCATATAAAATCCGTGAAATATAGAAGTTATTCAGTCATGTGTTAATTTGTTTCAATATATATAATTTAAGTATTTAAGCATACAGAGTGTTCACCCTGTACATCATAAGACTTTCCTTTTCTGAAAATTCTACAGTTTATAAATAAAGAATTTAGTTAAAACATAATTTTACATGTATTACTTAATTTCATAACAACGCTCTAACTTTCTGCAATCTATTTAAGAATTCTCCACATCATCTCAAGATTAATCAAAAAGTGTAGTTTTCTTTAATATTCCAGAGAAAAAAAAACAAACTACTAGTTTTACAGATCCTATTTTTATACCATTTATTATAACACAGAATACTTCATTAGAAGCTTCAAGTTGGTTTAAACTTGGTTTCTATTGAAAAGAATCTAAAACTAAGAATGTTTTGTCTAGTTTAAGGAAATCTTACAGCAACCTATTCTTAGGATTTTAGTAATATAGCTAAGTTCTACATTGCTAAATTAGGAATTTGTATTGACAAAAATTTCTAACTCATAGCCACAAAAACATTGCAAACCTCTTTTTACTATTTGTAAAATTCTAACCGTAATAAATAAATATCTTTTTTATCTAATAAAGTATATTTGGTACTTTGGTATTATCCAGAGGCTGTTATTTTTGGAAGAGTTTTCCTTACTGGGAACCTAAAAAAAACTCTATTTTTAGAAAGAACAGACTTTATTTGACTTACTGTAAAAGTTACATACATTACGATCGGTTCGGGTTTAGTGCCTCCCAAAAAGAAGTGATGCTGGCGAGGAGGCCACTCTGTCCCTATATACTATTTGTTGTCTACAAATAAAATGTCCTAAATGCGCTATAGTCAGCTTTGTAAAAGTTCTAGCAAAAAGAAACAAAATGAATAATTTCAAAACTATGATGGATGGTATTTTTTTTTAAGTTGAAGCAATTTAAATGAAAATATATTATTTTTGAATAGCTAAACAAAATTGGGGCTAAACAAAATTGGGATAGAAACATTATTAGTGCTTAGGAAAATTAACAATATGAGTAAGTTACTAAAGTACACATCAACTTTTCTTGCTTCTTGAAAAGAAATTCTTCATAATGTCAAATTTCATGCCAGAAAGCATTTCTGCATTAGTGTTGAACTAGTCATAAATTATTGTTTGGTTTAACTTTCTAGTTTGAGGCACCTTTGAACCTGCGGCAATGCCTTATAAGCCTATTGGTAAATCCATTAGTGGTGTGACATCTATGTGGTGAATCAAGCAGAAAATCATCAAAAACATGCACAGCAAATCTTATGCAATGCTGATTAACATTCTCATCCTCATTGCTGTACACATACAAATTGTTTATAAAAGCTAATATTTTTAAAGGTTTGATAATTTATTCATATTATTTGATTTCTATCACAGTATTTAAATTTAATTTGCAATAACAGATAACCTAAGACAAAAAGTACTCACTCTTCTCTTGGAGCATTAAACTTGCGCTGCCACTCAAACTTGTATTCTGGTTCATCGTCTTCACGTTCTCTTTCTTTCTTTGCACCAGGAGGAGGTTCATACATGAAATTCACACTGAGTTTGTCTTTGCTCTCTTTACTTAACATTGCTCTGAAACACATGAAACTAGATTCATTAGTAAAATGTTAATAACAGTTGTTATGAGTCTCTTTTACATAGGGTTGCTATATTACCCCATTATTATCATCAGAGATCACCGAATTTTGAGGGTAAAAATTAAGCTTCACACAGTGTTAGCAAATTAGACAAATTTATTTTTTAAATGTTGTAATAATAATAAGTTTTAAAATGCAAATTTTGTGTTTAACCCTTTTACTGCCGACGTCCGACATATCGGACGTCGGCATTTTTGCCGAAAACGCCAACGTCCGATATGTCGGACGTCTGTTTTTTTTTTATTGTTACTGGCTACTGTTATGTTCAAATGCCGAAATATTCGGTATTTTGGTTGTTTAGGAGGAAAGGATAATGAAAGAAGCCATTTGAAGAACTTTGGATTTCTATTTTCGTCGTCTTTGACTAGAATTGACGAACTACCTAGACAGCTGTCAAAACCAGATGATCGGGTTAGATTACTGAAATCTTCGTTCATTGTTGTTGTTTACAATGTTATCGAAAGTTTTTTGAAGTGTTACTTTTGTTGATCAAGGATAAAATGAGTAAAAGAGTTACATCTAACTCTCCTGTGAGTGAGGGAACAATAATTAACAGTCTAATCGATGGTGGTGTACAAGAGCAAGACGAACTGAGTGACGATTTCCTTCAGAATTTGTCAGATTCATATGCCGATATTAGTGTTAAGGCTATTGATGACAATCAAAGTGATGTGGATGACACTGATGACGATCCTGACTATCTTACCATCAGATAATGAGGAGTTATTAGATAGTGAGGGGGATGTGGCACAGATAAGTTTACCTTCAACTTCCACTGGTAGGCCTAGAGGAGGCCTACCAGTTTTGGGAAAATCCTCATAGTGCAGCTATGTTTCAAGGTAGCACCTTCAAATTTGGTATATGTTCTAAGCAATTGCTCTAGTTTATAATGATATCATGCTCAAAATTTTAGTATAATTTTAAAAATAAATTATCAGATGCCAAACACAATTTTTATTTTTTTTATTTATTTTTTATTTACATAATTTTTAAAATTAAATAATGAGTTTGTTTCAAATTAAAATTTCTTTTTATTATTTAAAAAACAGCATTTAAATACGAGTAAATAAAGTAAAAATTCATGCAAATCTAATGAAAAATAAAAAAGATACAGCATTTTTTGTAAATGAATGCACAACAGCGATTTTCCCCCTTGGCAATTTTGACTGGTACGATAAAAAAATGGCCGGCAGTAAAAGGGTTAAGTAGAATTTATTTGTATCCAAAGCTGAATTCAATCTCTCTGTATATATTTGTTAATAATGTTTGGTTTTTTAGTGGAAACTTTAGTCAGCTGTTGTCTTTATCAAATTGTAGGCATAACATTAACAAATCATTAATTTTATGTTACAATGCATTGAGATGATTTTAATATTTAATTTTGATCATACAAGGTATACTCGAAAATTAAAGAGAATTTTTAAATTTTTGAAACGTTTATAACACTCAGAAACCCTTGTTTTACTCATAGCATAGAATAGAATAGAATAGAATAGAATATTCTTTATTGCACATATTCTTGGAGAACAGGGCAAAAGTCATGTTTATGTTACAATTGGTGTATGAGTTAGTGTTTGTCAAAAATTGTGTGTGTTCTACATTGAACAAATTCTTGGATTGTGTAAGTTGGTCGCTCCAGTAGCCAGTTTCTCAAGGAGGCTTTGAAGTTTCTTTTCTGGCAGTCTTCTTAGGGATTCAGGTAGAATGTTGAAGAACATTGCTCCTCGATAAGAAGGTTTCCTCTCAAATAAGCTGAGATGATGTTGATTTAGGAGAAAGTTGCTCCTGTGTCTGGTGTTATAGGAGTGTCCGTCTCCAGTCCTTGCTTGTCCTGATTTGATTGTATAGAGGATTGTCTCTTGGATGTAGAGTCCTACTACAGTCAGTTCTCAGTTCTTTGAAGGCTGTTCGGCATGTGTCAAGTGGTCCTAGTCCCTTTTAGAGCTCTAATTGTCCTTTTTTGTAGAACCAGTACCCTTTGGAGATTTGAGATTGTCGGTGCCTCCCCAGGCTATCAAGGCCGTATCTCAAGTGAGATTCAAACAACGAGTAGTATGCTGTCATAGCTACATCAGTGTTGCTGATTTGTGCAATTTCTCCTTATTGCGTAAAGACTGCTATTTAGTTTTTGACAGAGCTGAGCTGGTTGATGTGTGGTTCCCAAGAAAAATTTCGGTCCAAGGTGAGTCCTAAATATTTTCCGAATTCTATTGTTAGTTACTTCTGGGAGACCATGATAGTTATTTTGAGTAGCTGTAAAAATTAGTTGTTGGGTTTTTGATTCATTTAAAACCAAATCATTTAGGTTGCAATATTGTTTAGCCATATTAAAAGCTACAAAGGAGTCAATGTCTAGTTGATCTTTGTTTTTGTTTGCTACAATAAGGGCTGTATCATCGGCGTACATTACCATTTCACAATGGTTTTGAAGGTATTCTGGAAAGTCGCTAGTCAGAAGGATATACAAGACGGGTCCAAGAACAGAGCCTTGCGGCACTCCTCTGCTTACTGGTAGTGGTTCAGATTTTACTTTTTTGGACCGTGTTGTGTGTAGTGTAAGTAATTTCCACAATCTGTGTCCTATTGCTGAGGTAGCTCTTGAACCAGTCTATTTCTTTGTCAATGATTCCCAGAGTTTGCAGTTTTTTTGTAATGAGCTTGTGGTCTAGACAATCGAAGGCCTTAGTAAAGTCCAAAAGTATACTTGTGGCTATATATCCTGCTTCCAATTTATCAATGATGGTTTCAATTAGTTGGACCAGTGCTGTTGCTGTAGATCTGTCTTTTACAAAACCATGTTGTCTCGGAGTAAGAAGGTGGTGCTGTTTGAGATGGTCCAGTAGTCTAGTTAGCACTACTCGCTCCAGGATTTGGAAAAAGTGGAGATAAGTGAGATTGGACGATAACTGGTGGCTTCGTCAGTTGCTCCCAGTCTTATATTTTGGATAAAATTTTTGCGAGTTTCAACCCGCTGGGAAAAGTCCCTTGTAAAAGTGATTTGTTTATAATAGTTGTTAGTGGAGTGATAATTTCATGTTTGCATTGTTTGACCAATTTAGAAGATATTTCATCGTCTCCTGTTGATGTTTTTGATTTTAAGGTGTCTATGATGTTTCCGACTTCTATTTCATTTGTCTCCTGGAAAATTAGTCTTGGTATTTGGGGTATGTAATTTGGTTCTATTGTGTGTGTTGTTCGTTGTTCAATTTCCTTTGGTATCAAGTGTTCTGTCAGCAATTGTAGCAAAGAAGCTATTTAAGTAATTGGCAATGTCTATTGGAGAGTCTGATGCGTAGTCCTGTATGTTTAAGCGTTCAAGTTGAGTTTTTTTCTAATCTCTCTTTTCTTTCATTATTAATCACTTTCCACATGGCTTTTGATTTGTTGTCAGATCTTTCAATGTAGGAGGAGTTAAGCTGTTTTCTTAGGGTTTTTAGTTTTAAGTCGTAGGATTTTTTCCTTTGGGCTGTTTCTTTTTTTGTCGTCAGGATGGCCCGTAATGTGTTCTCGATTTAGTGCCTCTAAGTATGCGTTTTTTAGCGCCTGGCTTTCATCATCCCATATATTCTTGGTGGGATTTCTTTTATGTTTTACTATTTTGAGAGGGCAGGCTATGTTCATTGCAGATTGGAGGATCCCATGAAACGCTTTATAAGCAGCATCCACATTGTCCTGTGAGCATAACTTGTGACCAGTCCTGTGTTTGTAGATTATACCTCAGTTCTTCTACGGTTCTTGTGTTAAATTGTCTTCTGTATGATTGTGTCTGCGTGGGGCTTGTCATGTTTGTAGAGATAAAGCATAACTGGGCAGTGTGATCTGAGAGGCCTGTTTTTTAGCACTCTGGTTGATATTTTCAGTTTCGTTAATGTTGGTGCATATGAAAATCTATAGAAGTCTTGCTGTGACTGGTTATTCTTGTAGGGGGTAGGTGAAGTCTGCTCAGTCCATAGCCGTGAATCATATCGTCCAAGTTTCTTCTGTCGTTGCTTGCCACCAGGTTGTCTACATTGACATCCCCTATTACGAGTACCGGGTTTTTAAAAGATGTTATTTTGTCCAATTCAGATGATAAAATATCTAATGCTTCTTCCAAGTTGCTACTAGGTGGCCTGTATAAACCTAAAAGGTGCAAGAATCCTTGTTTCATCTCAATTTTTTAGAAGGATGGTTTCACATATAAGTTTCTGATGTGGTTCCTGATAAGGATATTACTGTAATTTTATTTTTAAGGTTTAAGTTTGCAAAGGCAGCCACTCCACCTTTTCTGTGTTGTTGTCTATTAAAGCTGCCTATAAGTCTGTAGCCAAGGATTCTAGTGCTCTCCAGCTTTTCGTTGTTTAAGCCATGTTCAGTAAGTATTAGTAAGTCTGGTTTGTTGTTGTGGAGGAAAATGAGCAAGTCTGTCGGTTTTGTTATGAAGGCCGTCAATATTTTGGTGTGCAATCATAAGTTTCTGGTGCTTATTTCTAGGTTTGGAAGAATTTATATTTTGGGGATTTTGATTTATTTTTGGTTCTTGTGCTGTTGCTAATTTCGGCTCAGCTATGTCCTTGTGGACTTGATTTTGGTTTTGTCTAAAAAAGTGTCAAGTTGGTGGGTCGCATCCTGTGAAGAGGTTTGAGTCTGAGGTCCTGGTTGTGTAGGAGACTGGTTAGGCATATATGAGGGTGGCAGTTTCACATAATGCAGAGGGTTTGCCGTATTTTTTTACCTTGTCTTTATAAATGTTAATATTGTTCTTGTACTCATCAATGTGATGGTTGAAGAACTCCTCGATACTTTCTCCTTCTTTTCTGATTTTTGCTAAAGCTGGTGGTGATCTTGAGATCTTATGGGAAGATGTGGAAGCTGAAGTTATTTTAAGGCCAGGCATTGCTGATGTTGGTGTCGTCAGAGGACTCGTTTCAGAGGCTTGTCGCCCTGGTTTGTTTTCTTGAGTCCTGTCCTTGGGGTGTTGCAGCCTCCTTGCATTTGGCAACTTGCAATGCTAACACTGAACTGAGTCTTCTTTTTGTTTTTGGAGATTTTTTTTTGATACATTAAATTTAGAGCAGTTTATTTTTCTGACTTAGATGTGATGTCATTTTGTGGGGATTTGGGGTTTGAAGAGCAAGTTTTCCCAACTTGTTCTTTTTAATTTTTGTATTTCCGCACTCAGTTTCATATTGCCTTCTTTTAAGGGCAGTCAATTCGGTAATTGTTATCAATGGTAAGAGAGTCTCTCCTGTATGTGAGCATGTTTGAATACCAACGTCCCGATTGGTAGCTTGAGGGATTACTGATTTTATTGACTCCGATTTGGAAGTGAGTTCTTTTTATAGTTTTTTCTAAGTTAAAAATTGTTTTCTCTAGATTGTCAATAAGTTTGCGTTGGTTGTTGTCTTGTTCTTCAAAAAAATTCTTGGAGCTTTGTTTGGTTATTTCTCTCCTTGTCTAGCTGGCTCTGTAACTTTGCCAGTTCTTGGTGTAAATTCTCGACTTTGCTTCTATATTTTTCTTCAGTTAGCTCCATTTTCTCTGTCTTTTCTGAAGTATCTGCCTAGCAGGCTCACCATAGGCCTTTGTAAACATTTTCCACACTCTGTTACACTTTATTTAATTTTTCACACAAAATTTGATCCTATCACAAATAGTTAAAAATCAATCAATAGTTAACATACTAACTTCCAAGACTTTTGATTTAAACCATTATTTATTGAAAAAAAAAATACTGACTTTAGTTCTGTTCCATAGTAATTAGAATTCCAGCTTGGAACATAACATTACGCTGCATACTCAATGGAATACATGTACTTATGTACCAGTACATCAATGTAAAATAATTAATTGCTTACATGATAGTTAAATAAAAACCATTTGTTTACTCACTCAGTCATTAATTAAACAAAATAATACCGAAGCCATTTCACTTTTGTTATGTGATTTGTAAATATACAGGCAAGCGCGGTGCAAATGCCTGTCACACCAAATAAGCCACCATACGTGACGTAGCAGTGATGGTGGGGGAACAGTCTGCCGGCCCGGAGTTCATGCTGGCCCCGCCTCAATCCATTAAACGTTTCAAGATGCCAGTCATTTGCATGTGGGCAAAATCTTTACCTGGGGCATTTCATAACACAGATCAGAATACATGTTCTGAAAATGTTCAAGGAATTTCACGCAAAATTTATTCTGACTTATTTTTTGTTAGTAGCCGTTTAAAGTTAAATAAGTATACAATTGTACCGTTAAAATGAATATTTTTACATACATAATTGATAATTGATACTATAATACATATAATACATATGATAATTGATACATATAATTGATTTTGGTAAATAAATAAAGTTCACATTTTTACAAAGAAATGTAAATGCTTATAACAATTTTTGTCTTGTAAGATTTTAAGATTATACAGTTTCTAAACGATTGAAAGCATCATATTATATTAACATGCCAACATTGTGATTTATTGTCCCATCAGTGTTGTGCGAATTAAACATCTAAACTAATAATGCATAATGAGTTTGTAATTTAAAGATAACGGCCACTTGTAAAAATTCATGTTTTTATATTTAATGCATTAGCTTTTCGGAAACAATCTTTTTAAATGGAGCTTTCAGTTTAATCCGAAACAAGCACATCACAAGTACTTTTTAAATACTTAGTATAAAAAGTAATAAATTACTTAAAATCACACAGGACATACTGTCACTACAAAATTATTGTCATTAATGGAAACTTCATCCACAACTTTACTATCATCATTATATTTACCAACAAGATTTATTATTGGGTTTTGTTTCAAGAATAAACTATAAAATTAAAATGGAGCATAATTTAATAAATATTAATAATAAACCAACGAGAAATAAAAAAATCTCACATAGGTGAGCGTGTGACTGTTGTAGTTTAACCACTAATTTAATCCTTGAACTATATTCTGTTATGTATTAAATGACAAATAATGAACGGCACATTTTTTTTAACACGTCTTATATAAAACAAAAACCGAATATGAATGTTTTAAAGACTATAATCATCCTGTTATCAAACATCCAGTAAACCACTGGCTCTTTTTGAACATCCAATTAAAAGTGAGATTAGTACTTTCACGTACTTTTAAACTTCAGGTTAAACTGGATGTTGGAACTGAAAGAGTTAACCTCCAAGCATTCACTTTATCGCTCCTTGGTTTTAAACTGGTTTTTTCAATTTGTAAAGTTTTAGTTTCAATTATGCAACAAACACGTTTTTTATTTAAAAATAAATGGGGATTACAAGAAATATATTTTGTTTCCATAATTTGTATTTTGTATGTGCTTTTTGAAAATAGAATTTTTTTGCAATTATCCTTCATTTCAAAAGTTTGCAATCGCTCTAGAAAATGCAGTCTGAACTAAAAATTTACTTATCCAAAATATAGTTTGTACAAAATTCAATGTACTTTTAGAAAATATATACACTGTTTAGTATTTACAATATCAAAACACAATATTGACAGAATACAATCACTTATGGTTTCTAGGAACTTGTTAGGATTTAGTCCTCTTATGATGTAAAACCATCTATATTATGCATATTTTTATTTACAACTAAATGTGTATTACAACAAAAAATATTTCAAAACCCATATCACAATTGTTACTACAAAATTACGAACAACATTAAAAAAAAAAAAACTCCTGGCACCGACCAGTCACTGATTTTCTATAAGTCACATAATCTGGCCAAATTGGATAAGCATCTAGAGACAGAGCGTGGGAGAAAACTTGTATTCAGCTGTTTAAAACTATATACGTCTTATTTCAGATGGTAAAAGCTTGGTCTAATGATGCCATTCTAAAGAGCAGTATACACGTCATGATTGCAACTACGAATGCCCCAGACATGTATCAATGTCACAATCACAACAATTAACACCAGGAGGATTAAACAATATGGATGAAAAAGGTTTGTTACCCCGCAATAATAATGAAAAACTTTGCGAATAGAATACAAATCACATATACCAAAAGAAATAACTTAAAGCTGAACATAAATGAATCATATTACATTAGACTTATTATTAATCTTATGGGGGGAAAAAAATTATTTAGTACCCTGACATTTTTTACAACTGCACATACCAAGTATCTGCTCGCAAGGGAATATCATTGTTCAACACAGCAAGTAGCAACAACTCAGTAGTTGTTATTTGTATACAATTTTCCATCTCATCAGATATCACAATTAACTCCTTTAATTTTCAAGAATTTATATTAGACTAAACAAGCTACAGGATTGGCCTCATATTTTTGTACTAATAATCTAATACAGATGTCTTACTTGTTATTGTATAGATCTTGTTCCTTCTCATACTGGACACGCAGTTCTTCCTGTTTCTTTTTGTAGGAGTCTGCTTTCTGCTCTGCCATCCATACCTAAAAATAACATTCATATTATAAGAGATTGAAAACTTTTTGGCTGGGCCCAAGAGAAGATAATTTCTTAGTGGTGACCTAAAGAAACTACATTATTAGAAAGAACAGACTTTATTTGACTTACTGTGAAAATCACATGTCATTATGACAATCGGTTGTTAATTTTTGCCTCCCAAATGGAAGCGATATTGGTAAGAAGGCCACTCTATCGATACTACTACTTGTTATTACAGTAGAGTCCCGTTAATCCGACCTAATTGGGACCGAGCCCTATTTGGATTATGTGATTGTTCGGATTAGCCAGAATTACAGAAAAATACAATTTTAACTTGAGAATGGGTCTAGTTTGATATAGAATTATCAACATTGTTTATTAAAACATGTTTTCTGACTGTTGCATTGCATTTCTTGACAAATAAACGTGTTTGCGAATACTAAGTACATTTACCGTATTTAGTGTGAGAGTTCTATTGTTAAGCAATGTGAGTCATCCAATAAACTCTCTTCAATGCGACAGAAGACAATAACTGAATTTATGTCTTTTAACAATTAATATTGTACTCAATAATAATATCAGTACTGTACGTCCAATTTTTGTTTGATTTCACTTCTTAATACAGTAATTTAACTCATACTTAACCTATAAGTTTCAATTTGGTACTGTAT
The DNA here is from genome assembly GCF_021130785.1 of Homalodisca vitripennis. Classification (NCBI taxonomy): domain Eukaryota; kingdom Metazoa; phylum Arthropoda; class Insecta; order Hemiptera; family Cicadellidae; genus Homalodisca; species Homalodisca vitripennis. The sequence continues at coordinate 123,238,329 of NC_060211.1, read as the reverse complement.
TTAACTTCATTATTTATGTACTGTACCGTACACAATTTGTCTTAATAAAATACCGTATGCCTATTTAATTAAAGTTTTATTTATGTACGAAATGATGCACCCATTTTCATTTTTTAAGTAATTAGTTCCTATAACTGTTCATTATCGTTATAAATAATTCCTCCTGGACCTGTTCGGATTAACCGACGTTCGGATTACATGTGTTCGGATTAGCGGGACTCCACTGTACGCAATATAAGTAGAATTAGATTAGGTAAAAAAAGGGTTATCACCAAGGGGAGATGGTCTTTAATTCAATGCAGGCGTTTGATAGGAGGGTCTTGGGGACTTACGGCAAGACTATTGTACTGGCTTTATGTTTCCGTAGTCAGACCTGCACTAATGTATGGAGCTGTTGCCTGATGGCCAAAGATGGCGGTAGCTTGTCTGGCTGGCATCCAAAGGATGGCTTGCCTTGCTATCACTGGGGCCTTTCCTAGTGCGCCGGGTGCAGCTCTAGACTGTTGCCTCAACCTCACCTCCCTGGACGTTCATGGTATGGCCAGGAGTGCCTACTGTCTTCAGCAAGCAGGACTCTGGTCAGGCTGCAGCGGTGGACACTGTAGGATAAGCATCCTGATTCAGGGGGATGTTCTGCACATGATCTCTGATCAGATGCCACAAATATTTTCCTTTGACAAAGTCTTTAGGATTGTGATACCTCCTGGGGACGATTGATTGGAAACCTCTTCCACCAGCGGAACTTGAATGGTTTACAAATGGCTTTAAAACAAAAAGCGGCACAGGCGCTGGAATTGTGGGGGTGAGACCATGCAAGGAGCTGGTGGTCCCTATGGATCCTTATTCTACAGTGCTTCAAACGGAGGTAGCAGCCATTATGGAATGTGCTCGTGAGACTCTTTGCCTGCGTTATAGGACTAAGATGATCAATATTTTCACGGATGGCACTGGACTCTTGTGTGTTCAAATCCAAACTTGTCTGGGATTGCTATCAAGTTGTTTCTTCCCTTGCCAGAATCAACAATGTGACTGTTTGCTGGGTTCCTGGTCATGAGGGAATCCCTGGGAATGAAAGAGCTGATGCCCTAGTCAACCGGGGCTCAGTGTCAATTATGACAGGTCCTCAACGGGTTCGTGCTGAACATGAGAGAAGGTGGAGGTTGCATCCAGGTATGAGAGTGAGCAGAATGGTACTACAGTCGCCTTCCTTCAGAGTGGCATCTGACCTTATCTCACTAAGTAGATCGATGTCTTCTCGGCTTATAGGTCTGATCACAGGACATGGTCACCTGAGGAAGCATCCTTCAGGAGGATCCGCTCTGTAGAATGTGTGATGAGCAAGATGAAACTGCCGAACACTTGCCCGTTGATTGTCCTGCAATAGCAAGGGAGCGGTATGCCATCTTTGGTAGTTTGGACAAGGGTGGTGAATTTCCCCAGGAGGACCTGATATGTTGTTTTCAGCGGTTTGTGTAACTACTGAAATCATAGACTGGTAGGCCTCATGGTGTGCTTCGGGGTGTGCCAAAAGCCCTTTAGGTGCTTTAACCCTTTCCGGGCCAGGCGGCAATATATTGCCGCCTTGATATTCGTCGTTTTCTTAAATAAATACGACGTCAAATGATTAAAGTTTTATGTTTTTTTATTCCCTGCTATATTTGTAGATAGTTAATATGAATATAATTTTTATTTTGGAGGTCTATGCATTTTTATTTTGGAGGTCTATGCATTTTTATTTCGTAATTGTCACGTGACATTATCAGGTGACTCGATCTATTGTTGTTAATTCTTTATGCTTTAGTGTAATCGTACTATTGTATGCTGGATTCTTCTTCATTATTTTATTTAGTGGTTGTAAATATTAGTAGTGTTACCTGCTTAGCTATTGTGTGTAGTAGTTACAATGACTGACAATTTGCGATCTCACGGGAGTGAAATTGTAAGTAGCATATTTGTAAATAGAAAAAGTGTAAATAAATTTCAAATAAAATTGTGTAAATATTTCTTGGTAAATAGTGTTTTTAACTGTATTGAAACTGCTTATGGATCCTACAATCATCTGTTTACCGGTACATCCATAATGTGAATATTTATTTTAAGTTTCTTGCAGTGTAAGAGTCAGTTGCTTTATCACTTGTTGTGAAGTACAATTATGCGTATTTATACAAAATGTGTCATAAAAAATTTATTTATGAGAGAAATAACACAAAATTTTGTATGGTTGTTCCTTTATAAATGTACAATATAATAACATAGTTTTCCTACAGTAAAATTATTTTTCTTTTTTAGTTATTTACAAAAAAAAATAAAATTGTTTGTATGTAATCCATTAAAAAAACATTATTTTTTTTTAATTTTAAATTACTTAAAACTACATCTATATATTTTTTTGTTGATAGTATATATATATACGAGTAATTTGGTGCAACTTTTAGGTCATTCTCTAATGTTTATGAAAAGTTATAAATTTTAATCTAAGAGACTGCAAAATCGTCAATTTTAGCCTGGCACTTTTGACTAGTCACAAGGGGATATGATATGTGAAAAAATTTTGCAACATCTCATATTTGGTCCTGGCCCTGAAAGGGTTAAGTGCATGGCAATAGGCCACCCCATAGAAGAAGAAGAAATAGATTAGGTTATTATAAACATGTTACTAGTAGTACCAAAGATAAGGATAACTTTTAAGAGCGCTCACGTAATCTAAGCTTGAATTTAGGTACTATCTTGATGGATGTTTTTCTTTCCCGTCAGAAGTGCAGGGCCACCGAAGCTGGCACTGATGCCAGGGGCATTTCTGATCGGTATTTTCCCAACCTCAAATCAGTCTCAGATTGTCCAACTTTTCCAACGTCAGATCAAGTTGCGAAATATCCCTGGAGATATTACCTGAATTCAAGCAGAAATCACATGAGCGCTTTTTAACTTTTTAAATTCATAATATATATATATATATATATATATATATATATATATGTTTTTTACTTACTCATACAGCCTAATAACAGTACTTTGGTATTATCAGGAGGCCACTATTTTTCCAACGAGTTTTATAGTTCCTTATAGGGGACAAGTTATAATTCTTTGTTCCTTATAGAGGAAAAATAAATTACAATATTAAAAAGAAGAGACTTTATTTAACCTCATAGGGAAAACTTATCCAAAAATAGCGCTTCGAGATAATACCAAAGTACCCTAATAACAAATAGTATCTAGATAGGAGCAGCTTCTTGCTAACATTGCTTCCTTTTAGGGGACAAGAGAAGAACCGAATGTCATATAACATGGAATTTTCACAGTAGCTTAAGTCAAATAAAGTCTGTTCTTTTTAATAATGAAGTTTTTATAGGTCCCTGGTAAGAAAGAATATTTGCAAAATAGTGGCCTCTGGATAAGACCAATGTATTTTTAAAAAAAGGTATCTTTAATTTAATTAAATGACAGTTAACTTAAACAAAATAGTCTTAATTGTTGGTTTTGTTCTTATGGCATTTATATAATTTAAATGAGATATGTCCCATTCCTGTCAATTGTTTGTTTGATGGTCATGGTTCCTTTATTATTTACGAGATTTATACTGTATATTAAATTAATTGGTACTTTGGGATTATACCGACCACACCAGTATGAAGAACACAAAAATATAAATTTATAGAAACAACCATGATAGAACGAAAAAACAACTCATTAATTACAAAATTACAAACATTTCCAGGTATTGTGATCGGTATTGTAGTCGCTGTTACCTTATCTTTCCCGATTACGGCAGGCCGCACGGCATCACATGATTATTTAAAAGTTTTTTGCACGGTACATAATTTATTGCCTTTCCATTACAATTCAATTTATATTTCTGATCAGCCCCTCTAGAATTTGATATTTTACTGATAGGTACTATCTCGAGGGATGTTTTTCTTTCGTTGACATCATGTTTGGTAATGTTTGTTTTTGTTGAATTTTTGTGTTTGGAGAAATGTAGGGGTAAAACACAGAAGTACAACAAAGCGACGCACCAGCTGAACGGGAGGCGAGAAAATCACGTTATCTACTAGACCGCGCTCGACTTTGACCTCTGTCTGAGGATGGGGAGGGGTTTGCAATAAGACAATTCCTGTTTTATATTGACGAAATATTGTTCTACGCTAATCTAGTAATCAGTAGAAGCGAAATGTGAAATAACGATTCATGTCTGGGTGTGGTCGGTATAATCCCAAAGTACCAATTAATTCATTTAATTTTAGTTTACTACTTGTATAGCATAGGCTACTAAACTCGTTGGAAATTGTGTTTGCGAGTTTAAGTACTATTAGCCAGGTGAAATCATATTATGTTAGTCTAGTACTAGTAGATTGTAGATGCAGGCACTAAAAGTAGGCTACAGAAATGTTGGGGTAGGGTATGATAAGCGGACCCGGTTTTTTATATCAAAATTCACAAACGATATTACTTAATCATAACCATTGATATAATCAAATCGATACTGATTAATTATTTTGAACAATTAACTATAATCTATATCAACAGCTGTATCAACACTTTCAAATAATACACGTAAGGTAATATTTCAATTTTACATAAGTAACATTTGATTATTAAAAATGGCAGTCAATTTTAGAAAACTACACGACATTGTTTTGAAAGATGATAAGGCATTTTTTTCATGGCTTTAATATGTTGGACTCGTACCGGAAAACCCATTGTGTGAAATTTGTGGGAAAGAAACAACTGTAACTTTGAGAGGAGCAAATATGGTCATCTTCAGTTTTCCTAATTTTGGTTATAATAGGTAATTTGTTTCATCACTGTAAATATTAAATTCAGATTTCAATTTAAAACATACGATTATTATTGAGGACTATCTTAGATACTTTTATATCGATTGATAATCTAGGATTTGAAATGCGAATATACTGTAAGTATTGATGATTATATATTTTTTTATATAAAAAACCGGGTCCGCTTATCGTACCCTACCCAAATGTTGGCCTTTACTTGTCTACTATTCTGTCAGCCTTGATTATTTTTCTAGGTCTATTTGTAAAAAATAAGTGGCTGCAGTAAAGCGCCAACTTATGGTTGGGATCAAATCATTTTCTGGTTTTATAAACTACCCAACAATAAAAAACCAAAATGATGAACTTAATTACGAATTAGGTACCAGTAAGATTAAACGCCGGGGCGGCAAATCACGAATTTGACGTTACCAACGTATTCTGCTCACCCTCCTGAACAAAAAATATATATAGTACTAGGGGGTGCAAATGACAAATAACATGATTTTAGGGGGTATATTGATAAGTGGTAAAGTTTCTAATGTTTTAATGTTCAGTTTGTGTGCTGTGTCTGGATAATCTGTTTACTTGAATATTATCTGCGGCCGGGACTGATAGCAGCCTGATAGCATACCTGTTATCTGAGTTGTCCGGGGCATAGGTCAGTTCTACACAAGATATCGTGTTCAGTAGGTCGGATTGAGTGAGTGAGTTTACAATGATGAATCAACCATCCACTAGTTCAACCAACCCTAGTGAATTGTGTGTGTCGGAGTGTTTCGTAGGGCACGTAAAGAGCTTACGTTTTAACCGAAACGAAATTATCTCTTTTTTAATAGAACAGGGCATTTTTAAAAATGAGTGTATTTGTTCGTCGTGCGGTCGAGTGGTGTTTTTAAACCGGGAGACTGTGTCGTTTCGTTGTGATAGACCACTTTTTTGTTGCTGCTGTTTAGCTATATCCGCCAACACACTAATGGTAAGTGTTCTCTGTTAATATCCATCTATATATTTGAGTTTTTCATGATTTATTTAGTTTTTAAACTTTACATAATTGCCTTTGCATTACATTTCAATTTATATTTTTGATCAGCCCCTCTAGAATTTTATATTTTACTGATAGGTACTATCTCGAGGGATGTTTTTCTTTTATTGACATCAGCGCGGGGCAGCACCGAAGGTGCTGCCGAAGCCCGCGCTGATGGCCGGAGGCACTCGTAATTAATTTTTTTTCTCGAAATTAAGAAAAACATTATTAATTTTGATCAAAATTCTGCTCATTTCTGTAATTTCTCATTTACGTTTGCAAAGATGGCGGCGCAACCGATGACGTCATCACGAGGTTCAATCATTGGCCACAAAAGGTCACGTGACGCTAGACGTGGATGTAGAACATGGAGATATTACTGGAAAGTTATTTAATTTTTTATTTTCTAGAACTTCGTTATTTCTCATTTCCACCCCATCAAACCTTATACTTTTTTTATATAGGACGATTCCAATAAGTTAAAAACGCAAAACTCGTATTTTTCCGCCCCGGCGGTTAATATGATAATTACCACGAATTATATTATAGGTAACTTATATCATATTATGACTTAGTTTAGCTTTATTTTATATCTAAAAATAAAAGAATGGCGAATTTAAACTATTTACCCTATGTAAATTTATTAATGACTGCAGTATTATAAGAGGGGCACCACCACAATAGAATCATATTAATCATAAATTTTATGACTATCTAAGTTAAACTATAAAAACAAAAATGTTGACGAATTACATTATATAAAAACTATCTATGTTGTGTATCTATAAAATGTAACAAACAAAGAAGTAATTTACTTCTTTACTGTTTTGAAGGATAAATATAATTGTGTCAGAGCTTGTAACAAAAATAACAAAATTTCACCACTACAGTAATGTAGTTGCAGCCATCACTCAAATGACAAACAAATGAATTTACTTTGTTTGAATCAATTTTAAACAATATTGTTATAATACAATAAAACAGATATCATTGATTGTAAATAACTATAAATGTGCAATATTATTTTTCGTAGCATTTATTTTGATACTTACTCTTTTCAGGTTATCTCGAGAAGCTGGATGAAAGAATTTCTTGCACATGTAATTATTAAAACCTTTACCCATTGTTGAATTTTAATAATCTATTTCTTCTTATTGTATAAAACGAAATACAATGTACTTAATAACACGAATGCAATAGATTTCTACACAATATCTCCAAGACCTAATCCGACCCAAACAAAACTCACGGCAACCACTATGTATGTATTTGCAAGTGTAAGTCTTCTGCACCTAACTGTATTCACAACCAACGAACTAACCAACTTTCGCAATCGGTTAATGACATGACGGGTCCACTGACGACAACCACAAAACAATATTTTCAGTCTAGCCAATATCAAAAACAAAAAGTTAAAAACGTTTTTTTTTCATTGAACAATCAAAGTTCTAATAGACCAGGGCCTAGTAGGCCCTGCTAATAGACATAGTCAACGCAAAGAATAACATCACAGACTAGTAGTTATAAAATTCGACTAAGAGTGTATCAGAGTAGGATTATTTGATTTGGAAAGATTTTGGACATTCTCCATATTGTTAATACTTAATTAAATTAGCAGAGGGATTCGATGCAATTAATTCGTTCTGCCTCATAATACCAAACGACTTATAGATCCATAAGATTTTATTTTCGTCCAGAAAATTAAACGTATAATTTTCTGACTTAGGAACTAATATTAGCGAATCCTGTATAAATAATATTTTCACAGTTGTTTTGAGCCCAACCATATGAATTCTAATATTTCCAAATCTGAAATTATCTAGGTAAAACAATATAGCCTAATTGCACCACCTTTAGATACCTGTGAATACTTGTGATCTGAATAAATTCTCGCATTTGTATTCTAAGAAGGGTACACTTTATAGGGTACATAACAAATTTCCAGGGGGAACATTATTTAAAAAAATGTTCCGATCATAAACTTTCATAAACACGATGTTCAAACTGATGTTTTCCAATTACAAACAAAATGTTGACTCACGACCACAAGATTTAAATACGAGTAGATTTCCATTGGAGTTTAAAATATTGCTAAATTAAAAATTGAAATATGGTCGCTGAATCATTTGGATCCGTAAATACCACATGGATGTTCATTAAAATAACTCTGGAACACTAAGCTCCCGTCTTTAGATAGTTTCCACTCTCTTTTAGGTCCCTGATTTTGGGTCATCTCAGAGTCATTGGCAGCTCACTACATTTGGAAGTTCCTGGTATTTGGAAGCTCTCAGCCTCTAAAACCTCCTTTATATGTACCCAGTCCCGGCCTTCGGAATCCCCCGGTTTCTGGCAGCTCTCCACTTTTTACAGTTCCTATTGGCCTTTGGGAGCTCTTAACCTCTTGGACCACCCGCCCTCTGGCAGGGCCTAGTCTTAGGCATCACCAGGCAAGTCTTGGCCTCTGGTAAAAAGCTGTCTTTAGTACTTCACGGCTTCTGAGAGCTCTCAGCCTCTAGAACCTCCCGGCGTCTGGCAGTTTCGGCCTGCGGCATCCTAGGTTTCTAGCAAGTCACGACAACTGTCATACCTCGGCGTCTAGCAGCATCCAGTATGTGGTACCCCTCGCCCTCTGTGAGTTGTCAGCTTCCAGAACCTTCCCGGCTTCTGTCTGCTCCCAATCTTTAGCAGCTTTCCAACTTCGGCAGCTCCCCACTTTTGGGAACTCCACACCTTGACGGTTCTTGACCCTGGGGGGGGGCTCACCCCTAGGGCTTCCCGGCCTCTACCATGCCTCGGCCTCTATCAGACTCAGGCCTCTGGTATCAGTTTCCAGTATCTCCCGGTTTCTAGTTTTAGTAGTTCTTGGCCCTTGGTAGCCCTTGGACCTCTCCGCCTCTGGCAGGTATAGGCATCTAGCAGATCTTGGCCTGTTGTAGGAGTCAACATCCAGCACGTACTGGCGTCTGGCTGTTTCCGGTCTCTGGAAGCTCTCACTTTCTAGAACATGCCATTCTCTGGCAGCTCAAGGCCTTTGGAAACTGCTCTATTTTCTCTCGGAAGATATCAATCCTTTCTTATGATTATTACCATTGAACGTTCATACCAATCGTGGTTAAGAATAAAATTGTATATATAATGGTTTGATCTTAGGCCTCCGTCACATTTTCTCAAAGAACGAGAAGAATCCATGTTCAGTTTACATATATCGCAAAACATTACATGCCAATTTGGTTATTCATTCTACCAGGTGTTTAAAGTAATTGTACATACAATAGATTTGGTTCCAGGGCTCCTGGAACTTCACACGAGCAGTAGCCTACAACTTCAAAAATGTTGAACAAGACCGTTGCCACTAGTAAGCGCTTCGATTCTAAACGTTTGTACACGCATTCCCGACGTTTGTGCTCGATTTATTGACGTATAAACAAGAATTTTCAAAAGCACTACCAGCTTCACACGATTAGTGCAACTTAAAATTTTTTGAATAAACCCGTTGCCAATCGTTTGTGCACCTATGCTTTGTTGCAGAAGTAGAAAAGAGAATCTTTGAAGCACTGCCAACTTCACACCAGCATTACAGCTTGTTTAGCAATAGTGTATAAAAAAGGAATGAAGTAGTCAAACTCATTGTATTGTACACAATTTTATAAACTTTTAAATTCGTATTACAATTTATTTGCACTTATTATTAATGTAATAATAAAACAATGTTATAAATAAGTGCATGTTATTGCTGTATTCATACACAATGTAAGAATATTCATACTGACACCTTTAGGTATTATTAAAATGTACATATCGTTACAAAATCATCAATCCACACTCAACCTTAACTTAAAAGACGTTTTTACTATTATTATGTTTATACATTTTACTATTAATGTTATATTATACATGTCAAATAATAGGCAATTAATATTTTAATGTATATTTTAAATAATATACACAATTAATCTAAACTTAATTACATTTCCTATTATATTCGTAAAATAAAGTTTATCACTATTAATTACTACTAAACATTAAACCACACACACATTAAACATTATTAATATTGCATTAAACTACTATGCATACGTGTACTCGCATATACATACTCGTATATAGCATAACAAAATCAAGATTCAGTGTGTATGATGGAGTATATTGACAATAATACAAAATAATATTAAATTTTACTCTTACAATACTTTATTCATTATACAATAAATGAAAATATACGTTATGCAACGAATTTAACGATACATTTAATGAACGTGGTATGCTAACAAGGAACTATGGAAAACTCTTTATAATTCCTATAACAATGTCAAGTAAAAATTATATCCAATTACATATATACAGCAGGAATTTGCCAGTATCGATGTTACTTTTAGTTTATATGACCTTCAGTGTTTTAAAACAATTTTTAAAATTCATATTTCGCGACAAGACGATTGATTGATATATTTTTACATAAAAACACAACTAAATATTGTATTTGATTTCAAATGTTCTCAACACAGTGCAATTATTTATAAAATGTACTTACAAACGTTAAAAGAACCCCTTTCAGCAATATCTTTCTCAAAAGTTCTAATAGCTTAATGAAAATATTATTTTAATTATTTAATTTTGTGAGGAAATGATTCTAATATACTAATCCAATTTTTTCCAGCTTCATAAGAATAAAATATTTTATTTGTCCCAAATACTTCTTTATGCTTACCGTCAAAATGTATCTGCTTATACATTTAGTGTTGAATTGTTGTGTATACATTATCAAGCGAGGACACACCTTTTCTTCATTAAATATATGTTTTGATACCGTTCTGTCCAACCGGTCGTATCCCCCATGTCATTTCCGTATCTTTTAGTGTAAGTCACGTAATGACCGGGGCCTCATAATAAAAACCCTCATTCGAAAAGTACAACAAACCACCCAAATTTGAGCTTACTTGTCCGCAAAGCCAAATGCAGATGTTGACCAGATCATTCAAAGGGAAGATGTGGTAGCATAAAATTGTATGCATGGCTCTCAAGTTTTAACGTAGATATCATAAATTTGTACCTCAAACAAGTTAATTAATACAAAAGAGGTGAACACTGAATGCTTCGCATTTATTATGGTAAGGGTTCCGTAGGTGACAATTACCTATACTTCTCGTCTAACCGAAAACCCAACCTAAAAGGAACCTTCTTTTCAAAGGCTTTCGACAAGAAAGACCACTTGTTATACCAGATAAAAATTTAGGTTACAGGAACTTTCCGATCACGTTCTTGATATCTTCAATATATTGGTTGATATCTTATCTTTCAGAAAGAGGGCCGTATCCACAGTTAATGACACAATTTATAAAATAAACAGTTCGTTTGTTTCTCATTAATGAAAATATGCTAATAATTTCCAAAGGACATGAAAGTTTTTAGTTCTAGTCATTATATTTATATTTTATTTGTTATAATCTTTTGTGAGGTACCAGTTAGAATAAAAAAGCTGGCCTCTGTGCAAAAGATTGGTTAAAAATATATGAATTCATCCCTAAAATTCTATATATGTGTGTTGTTCGACTATTAAAATATAAATACTAATAAAGTTAAAACTTCCCGATTACAAATTGTTACGAGACTACAAATGTCCAGGCCCGGATCATTTAGATGGAGTTGGGTTCAGTCAGAATATTTTAATTTCGTCATCAATGATTGAAATCGGCAGTATAATGAAGGTATCTTACTATAATGTTATGTATGCATGACTAAGATTTCTCAACAATCATTGATTGGAAATCACAACCTCAAGTCTGATGCTGCGAGACACCTAATTACTAAATCTGATCTGTAAGTTTGTTGATCAAATCTGTATTGATACATGTTTCCTGTATTAGTTCTGGACGTTAATGCACACATATGAAGATAACAATGATATTGATGTAGTAATATAATTCTTAATAACTTATGTGATGCCTTACTGTTTAGGCGAGATGTTCAAATCTCTCTGTTTGAAGACCACAATATGTCCATTCGCAATTAATTGCTCTAATCAATAACGAATATACGTCTAAATCAACGAGGTTACACGAGAAGTTGCAAGATACCGTAAGCGAAGCCACACAGAATATCAGTATTTTGTAAGAAGGAATATAAATATTTCAGGCCTACTAAAACCATTAAGTACTATAACAAAAAAACGTAGAGATCTAATATTTAGTATTTTGTTATATTTCTTAATAATAGCCCGTCTACTAATATAAACCACTACAAGGTGTATCGAAGGGCACTGCTGAACGTAACATCATTAATATATCTTTTTATGAAACCAACTAATACCACAAAGTAAATAAGTTCATCACATGTGCTGGTAAATTACTTCAAACTGTAAGGTGATTACAGTATAATCTGTTTGTTTACTAGTTTATTTATTCCGCGGTTTCTCGTTGCCATAAGATTTATTTAAAAGTTCTCCATAAGACCAATGTAAAAATGTTAGAGCTTATAACTTTCTTTCCCCAAATTAAGAGATCTTCTATGGAATAAAAGGAATCTTTTGCAGTTAGTAGGACCTTCCCATGAAGATTTATCACACATACGGGCAGACAGACAAACAGCACGATTGTAAAACACTCGAAACTGCAGTTGATTGTTCTGTAATCGGCAACGGCAGGATGCAATCAGCTGTTCGCCTGTGCGATAACTCTTTATAGAAAGGCCCTAGAGACTTGAACCTGTATTCCTCTTGGTCTAAGGCAGAACTCTATTGGTTTTGGCGTCAAAGAGCAGCACATCTACAGCCAGTTCTGTCGTGTCCTTATACAATCCGCTGTAAAGGTTTATTTTGTATAAATCTCTTCAAGCTATGGTGTATTTGCTTAGGCGTAGCGTGCACAGTATTCTACACAAAATAAGCCCTGCTAGTTGAAGCTTCAGAAAAAAACACAGCTTACAATATTGGCACACAGAATTTTATGTACTTTAGAGTACAAGTTAGGAGCCGGCTGTAGTAAAATAACCTTGAGTTATCCCCATAAGAAATATGTTTTACTCGTGCAGTTTTACGCAGTTATTGTGGTGGAAGAAATATGGAAGACGTCTCATTTTAAAGATGAAATTAACACGCACCCAAATGCTTTTTAGTTCAATATTTGTATGGGTCACTCAAAAAATAGCAAACTTTGTTATACGTTATCGTTTACATATTAAAAACGTATACACTTTAAAACAGACTAAATAGCGTTTGTATGATTATTGATTACGGTATATTTTTAAGGTGAGGCGTTTTTCACAACGATACAGTCTAAAATAAGGGCTTAAAACTGCATAATGAGGTTTAACACTGTTCTTATGGAACATTTACAACTCTAGGTCATTTAACTACAAGCGGCTTTTAAACTAAAGAGATGTGACTGTCAATCACCCCCTCCTTAATAATATATTATAATACATGAATAATAATATTTATAATAATAATATAAATAAGGTTGTATGATCGTCACGAGAATGATTTCATTTTTTAAAACACAATTATAGATTAATTTCAGAGAAATATTCTGATTCATTCATTGATACATGTGATCAAAGTACTCTTTACTCTACACTTAGGTGTCCCTACATTCAAATTCGTTTATGGCACTACAGATTAAATATACAAACTACGGTTAAATTTACTGATATTTTACATTAGTACTTATCAAATACTTCGATACTAATATTATTAGTCATATATTTCTTTTTAAATACTTGAACTTAAAAATATATTATTACTGTATTGTTTTGTTTAAAAACGCCATCGTGTATTATGTACATTTTTATTGTAAGGTCACTGTATCGCCTTGGCTGTGTCTTCCACTGGCTCCTGTCTCATTACGCGTTTTATAGCGTGTAAATCGCGTGTTGTATTTTATAACTAATTGTTTGCTTGTGTTTATTCTTTTCTTGATGTAATGTGTTTAACACAATATATTGTAAGCTGTGATTCAGCGTGTTTCATGCAAACTTTTTATTTCATTGACTTTATTTTATAACATAATAACTTACCTGAACTTTAATACAATATATATTTTTATAAATTGTATATAAAAATTACAATTTTTATACCCCCCGTTTTTTTAAACCAGTTGCATTAAAAAATGACTTGAACCCTACACCCCGTGCTTGTTGGCCTTAAAACTTTGTTCGTTATAATATTTAAAAACTCAAAGAAATTTCACGCAGATTTCGTTTTAAAAAACGTCACAATATAGGCATTAGTTAATAAGAGAACTGTGCAACTTTGAAGATTTTGAGAAAAATAGTTTTTTGAGCGTACGAGTACCCAATCAATAACTTGCTTAATCACATCGATTTTTTTGGTTTTGTTATTACGCACAGTTTTGTCCATTTAATCTTTGCTGAGACTCTTATGGTTTTCAAGATCCCCTCAGTGTGCATAAAAGTTGGTTCGCACGACATATAAATAAAATTTAATACAAATTATAGTATAAAAGTTTCAAAGTTTAATTAAAGTACTCAATAACATATTAAAACAAATAAATGTCAAGATAAAATTCCTACATCATACACTAATTAATTTAAAAGTATTTAAATACTTTACACTACAGTATTATAGTGTTTCTTTTAGTAATATTTTTAGTATTCTGTTCTGTTTGTTACATCTTCCAAATAGAATTGGATATTTTAATAATAATATAGTTTTAATATCACAAAGAAATAATTAAAAACACAATTAAAAAATCAAACACAAATGCTTCAAATCGCAATTTAACACTAATGCTAAGAACGAAACAGCAACTTCAACCAAGCAACGACCACCTCAGTGACCAAACTAAACGCTTTCCGAGTCAGGTTCGTACTCAATATTAAAGCGGTTGCTGTTGTAATCTACTTGGCATTTTGTACCACGTGTCATCTCCTGCAGGTCGCCCACCAACACACGGTAGTTGTCCTCGTTCTCAGTTATACGGTTTGTAATGTAGTTCTGTAGCCGGCTGGTCGCAGCGTACAGCTTGTTCCCGTACACCTTTATGCCTGAAGTGAATTGTAGGGCTGCATCATCCTGCGGATAAAAACAGTTTTGGTGAAAAACAAAACAAAATAATGAACATGTCACACCTTTGCAAGAAAAGTGACACAACTCATTTTTTTTAAATTTCGGTATTATTGCTTTAAACAGCTGGGAACATTGTTTTCTTTTATGTGTAAAAGTGTCACAACTCAAATATAACTAGTTTCCAGTAATATGCCTACAGCGCTAGTGTCGTTTTTCTTTTGGCTAGACTCATTGCCATTTTATGTTCTAAACTGTCACGTCTTACTAGTTTCTGAACTGTTACAGGGTGAGGTTATGTTGTTTTTGTGGAAAAGTGACACTTTTAAAGTTGTGCCGGTTTTCTTTATAAAGTTGTTGGTATAAGTGTTTCAGATTCATGGAAAAACGACACATTTGTGAGTTGTGTCATTGTTCTTTTTAAAATATTAAGAAATTTGAAAACTAAAGTAGTAAACAACGTCACAAAATCTTAGTTGTGACACTTTTCTTCATAATCTGTGATCAAATTCTGTGGGAAGTGACATGTCAGTTCTGTTTTGTTTTGAGATGTGACAGTTTTCTGTATAATTAATTTAAAACTCTGTTCCTTGAGTTTCGTATATAAATCAAAATTATTGATTTTTAACTTATATGTAAACAATGAGTGTAAACCGAAGAACTGATCTAATACTAAAATTGGCTAAAAAGAGTAATGAATCTTCGATTGATTCAATTGGTGAGAGCTGCGGTGTAAGTCCAGCTTTACCTAATTTGGAGAAAGTACAATGGACTGTTATTTCTAACAATGAACCTAGCATTACGCAATCTGTTGAAGGACTCATACAAAACCTGATTTAGTTGATCAGCTATTTGAAAACGAAGATGACCTAGCACAACCTTCAACGTCAAAGGAAGGGTTTTGTGATAATAATCTTACTGTACTATACTTAATGACCTTGAATTAAGTGACAATTCTGATTCCACCCTGGGTAATGAAGAAAATATTCCTGAAGATGTTGATGATTCAGATCTTGACCCTTGGTATTCTCCTGAAGTAAATGTAAAAAATAAAAGGTGCACACTTTTTAAAAGGCGGAAAGTACAAAAACCACAATCAATCCTGCTGCAAAATGATATGGAAAAGAATCTAAGACCAATGCACTCCAATTGTGAAAACACTGATCTAGATGAGAGCAATGAAAACATTGAAATCATTCTAGAAAACATAAGTTTTCTAGAAAGAAGCCCTGTAACTAAAAAAGAGGAAGAAAAAGTTCATTAAAAAAAGACGAATGGATTAAAAATAAGGCTAAGTTACAAAAAAATAGTGGTAAAGCTTATGTGTCTTGTTCAAAAACTAAAATAGCATTTTCTGAAAAATCAGTAAAATCCTCCCTGTAATGATAAGTGTAAGCCAAAGTGTGCTTTAAATGTTAGTCCGCAAGAGAGACAAGAAATTTTTGAAAAATCTTGGAAACTTGGAGATTTAAGTAGGCAAAGAGATTTCATAGCATCCCACATGCAAATAATTCAACCTGAATATCGGTATGTCAAGCAAGGCAGCACAAGACGTCTTAATA
This sequence comes from Homalodisca vitripennis, assembly GCF_021130785.1. Lineage (NCBI taxonomy): Eukaryota > Metazoa > Arthropoda > Insecta > Hemiptera > Cicadellidae > Homalodisca > Homalodisca vitripennis. Next base: position 123,221,949 of record NC_060211.1, on the reverse strand, counting down.
ATGCATTTTATTTTGTAGTGCAACGCAAGCGCATACGAGTATGCAAAACATGTTTTAAAAATACAATAGATATTACAGACAGGCCTATTCGAACAGTGCTAGATAAAAAGGCGGGAGACGGATTTATCCAAGAAGATCTACGAGGGAAACATTCCAATCACAAAAAAGTTTACGAAAGTATCAAGAACGACATAAGAAGACACACTGAATCAATACCCAAAATTGAGAGCCATTATATCCGTCAAAACAGTACCCGGGATTATATCGAGGGAAGTAAAACAATTGCAGACCTCCATAGAGATTATGCAGATTTGTGCAAATCACCTGAAGATGGAAATGTAAAGGCTAGTGGAAACTATATCCTGTACCATAAAATATTTACTGAAGAATTTAACATATCAATGTTCACACCTAGAAAGGACCAATGTGAATTATGCCATTCCTATAACATAGCAGAGGGCAATGACAAAGAAAGCCTAAAAGAGAGCTATGAAAGCCACATACTAGAGAAGGATTTATCACGCTTACAGAAGGAAGCTGATAAGAAAAGGGAGAACCCAAAAGAAATAGTCGCTTGCTATGATTTAGAAGCTGTACTTCCGTGTCCTAAGGTATCATTAATGTATTATAAATCCAAACTTAGTGTTTATAATCTCACCGTATGTGAGCTTAAAAATGACTCGGCATATTGTTATGTTTGGCATGAGGGAGAGGGTGGCTGTGGCTCTGTAGAGATTGCCAGCTGTGTGTTAGATTTTATAAGAGACAAATCCCAAAATAAAAATGATGATATTGATTTCATTTTCTATAGTGACAACTGCAGGGGCCAACAAAAAAATAAGTATCTGTTTTCCATGTATCTATACGCTGTAGAGTGCTTCCCAGTTAGGAGTATTACCCACAAGTTTCTCATCAGAGGCCATAGCCAAAATAAAGGCGATAATGTGCATTCAACCATTGAGAAACAAATAAAAAGATCGCTTAAATCAGGCCCTATATACCATCCCGGCCACTATATTTCACAAATAAGAACAGCAAAAAAAAAAAAAAACTGGGAATCCCTACAATGTTATTGAAAAATGCCATTCTGACTTTCAAAACTTTAAAGTCCTGTGGGAAAATATAGGATGCAATGCCACGTTAACTACTATAGGATGGTAATGAGCGACGTAAAAGTTGTGAGAGTCGAAAAAGCTAAACCTCTGACATTACAGTTCAAAACCAGTTTTGATGAAAAAGAAGAGTTTCACACAGTCTGTATTCAAAATGTAAATGGGATAGAAGATGATGCAGAAGCTGAAGGACGTAAAAAAAGAAAATCAGCAAGGAAGAAATAATATAAACAGCTATTAGCTAGTTGCAGTGCTTACACATTAAAGCCAATGTATAAAAAAAGACCTTCAATCACGGACAGAAAGAAAAAAGACTTGCAATTCTTGGTAAAAAAAGTTATTCCTGGTTGTTATGCTTTAATGACTCCCTTTGAGTAAACAGACATGTCTAAACTCACCCATGTTTTTCTATATAGATTTGGTTAGCTTTTTTAATCATGTGTTTTAATTGCAGGGCACAAAAAGGGGGTAGTAATTAAAATGTATTGTAATAACGTGCCCACAATTAAAAGTATTTCTGTATTTTTAATGTATTCACATCTTGAGTTTTATATTACATTTAAATAGATATTCAAAATTTTCTACTTTTTCTTTTATTTACCTAATTAACAACTCAAAAAATAGATCTTTCAATATGAAGAATAATGACACAATTAAAAAAATCAAGGTCATTTCTAAAAAAACAAACACTTAAAATTTGTGGAATAATGACATAAGTCAAAGTATATATGTTTTTAATTATTATATAAGGTATGGTACAGACACAATAAATTGTTATGTATATATAAAAAACATTAAGTACAATATATGTACATTTAATTAAAAAATTTACAAAGTACATAGACTGTTAAGAACTTTCAAACTTATTATTCCAAATACATGCCGATTTTAATTTTGCTCTCCTGTAAAATAATGTCTTTTTGAGTTGTGTCACTATTCTTGCAAAGGTGCGATGTATAGTTTGACTATCTCCGCATAGTTGCAATTTCTGAATCAGCTTAGGACTTGCTCTGTTAAATGATATACCATATACGGTACATTTAAAACTATATGATATGCAAAATAAGTTTACTTGGATGATTATGATTAGCCTGTTCGAACTGGTGTAAATTCAGAAAGACAATTCACGTACTAAAAGAAGTTCAATTTTATAATGATTCGGGCGATGTTGAATTATTTGTTTTTTGGAAAGTAAAGTATTTTGAGACAATTATTGAGCATATGATATTTCACTCAGATTAGTAGGAGATTAATCAACATGGAATCATGAATGGTCTAATGCACTCGTGTAAAATCCGTAAGATCTGCACATTGTGTGCTGTTCCAACCAGTATTAGCTACAAAATGATGGAAGAAATAAAAAATAACACTTCAATTTCCTATAAGCAAATAAAATAACAAGTTTCCTAAAATTATTTTTAAGCTATAAAAATCAAAACTTGGACAGTACCTTTGCTAAACTGACGATATTACTCTCTGTGAACCTGGTACGGGAGTCCCAACAGGCGATCTCGTTACTCCCAAGGAGGCCAAAGAACATGATGCCGTCTTTGGTCATAGTGGCAGCTGCAGACTGACTGGACCTGGTGCCATTGAAGAGATGGAAGGCACGAGGAGCGGCGTTCATATTGTTCTGCCAGAGGCTCTGGTTGCGTAGGTCCGCAGTTTCGACCCAGGATTGTTTCACACTGTCGATGGAGTGAAAATAGAGACGTCGGTTGTTCCTGAACGGAGGTCCTGGAGACATACAACATTTAGACAATAATCAGCAATGGCATAACCTAAACTGACAATATCCGTCATGCAGAAGGTAATGACAATAAATGACATATCTATAAATTCCCTGTATGTGTTATACACAATTATGACGTGATTATGGACCAAGTCCATACCATTTTGTACCACGCAGAGCATTAACTGACAACACACGAAGTTCATGTTAAGAACTAGACCAGGAGTAGTTATCTTCAGGGACATTTTCTTGGGTCACTCCAAATAAATATAGACATTTGAAATAGTCATTTTGGGCCATTCTAGTTCCTCGAATGATTGCTTTCGCTAACGCCAAGCTTACCGACTTCAGGCTATAACGGAGTACTGGAGGCCCGATAGAATGTAACGAAAGCCTTAAAATTTACCAAATGTCACATGTTAAAATGTTTAGCTTATGCTTACACATTTGTTTATTCTATAATTGTCTCCTTACCATCATGGTTACCCCATTCGATCATTGTAAAAATATTCGTTAACTCGAATTATTATTCACATTGAGAAGTAGCCTAATCTAGTCAAACAAGTTTTCTGACCACTACAGGAATTAAAGCTTGGCGTTAGCGAAGTCAATCACTCCAGGGACTAGAAAATTCATTTCTGTCTGTATGTTCGCACTATTATAAAAAAACGACTTGACGTATAACCTTTAAATGTTGTATGAAGCCCTCATTTCGATATATGCAAGAGTTCTTTGATGGTGCATGTCTTTCCACAGGATTTGACTGAGAGTTAACGAATATTTTTAATTTGGTCTTATGGGTAACCGTGATGGCAATGAGAAAATAGCAGAATAAATAAAGTAGTAAACAAACTGAGTACATAGTTATCAGACGTTGTCCTTTACTTAAAAGTGTCTTTAACCTCTTCAAGGAGCAAGGCTCATATGGGTACATTAACTTTTATATTTTATTTCAATATTATTTAAGAGCCATCTTATGAGAAATGTACTCAATACTAACCATTAACATCCCATAAGTTGGCTACACTGAATACATTTTGCTGCACATGTTTTCTGTGTCAGCTGGACCAGTTGTTTTGAAGGCGTACTGGGTTAAGTTGTGTTTGGTGTTTCGTGAGTTTTGGTGAAGTGTTTTTTTAGATTATATATCTTGTGAGTACTTGCATAAGAATTTTATATTAAGGTGCCAAATACTATTAATTTCAATATTATTACCTAATTTAAGCCAATTTAGAGTCAGGGAAATAAATATAAGTAATTTTTGAAATGTACTCATTTGGGTACAAAAGCTCGAATAGAGGTCAGTATTAATGTACTCATTTGGGTACTTAGCTCTAACTTGGATAGTATTTGGACATTGTCTGTCTATCTGTAACAGTTTTTTTGATAGTAGTTTGTCTATTCAACTTATGCAAGAATACACACAAAATATAAATGTATTTTTACTTTTATTGTAGTACGAACTTTGATTCATAACATCCGAAAGCAAAGTCTTAGGCCTAGTTATGGAATAAAATATTTGTATGATTGGCAAGTTCCCAATTCAAAATTTAGCTTCTAGAATAAACAATTCAATTTTTACAGTGTTTATTCCTTCAAGTTGTGACTAAAATGAGTAGATTCATGGAATTTGGCATCAAATCCAGACTTTATTGAACAAGTGTTAGTTATTATGGAGAATCCAAATAAGCTCAGATTTAGAATTCTCTGATAATGATAGTGATTCAGATGACTCTGGCGACAATGAAGATGTTACTACAAGAAGTCAGAAGCAACCAAAGAAATCGTGCTACTTTCGAAAATTAACAACCAAGGACATACTGGAGTTCTTCATTGAAGAAGAAGTGGACCCACTAAATGACAATGAAACAAAATGTAAGCCTGCAAAATAACATTAGCTTACTAGAAGACAGTGTAAGTGACCAGATTGACGATCACCAACTCTCTATTACGGAATGTGTACATGAAGTGTCTAAACATTACACCCAACATTCCACCTGATATACCACAAGCAACACCTGATAAACCTATTTCACCTAGTTACTGCACCTACTGTTCAACAACGAATCTACAACTTTACATATTCAAAATTCCTAAACCTAAAACAAATAGACAGAAGAGACAAAAAAAGTCCAATGCTAATCATCCTGTTTGGGGACGCTAAGGACAATAATTTGAATGCAAATATTCCACCATTTCAGGGCCAAAAAGAGTTTAATCTAACTGATTCTAAATGGTATTGAATCACCACTGTATTTCTTTTCTAATTTATTTACAGAGGAACTTATTGATCTAATTACGAGAGAGACAACTCGATATGCATCTCAAAATGGAGAAGTAGACTTCACTGTTAGTAGCCAAGAAATTAAGGTTTTCCTAGCAATAAACCTAATCATGACATACATACATTATCCAAACATTAGGCTATATTGGTCATCATTACCTGCATTGAGAATGGACCTCATAGCTGATTCAATGCCACTGAAGAGATTCGAAAAAATTAAACGTTTCTTGCATTTTTGTGGACAATGACAAAATTCCTGATGACAACAAAGATTTTTTCATCAAAGTTCGACCCGTGATTGAAGCCCTTAATGAAACATTTCAAACATGCATGTCTCCCCCAGAATTTCTTGCTGTAGACGAGGCCATAATTCCATTCAAGGGTAGATCAAGAGATAAGCAGTACTTGAAGAAAAAACCCAAAAAGTGGGGTTTTTAAATCCTGGGTGCTAGCTGATTCCAACGGATATGTCTGTAAGTTTGAAATGTACCAGGGAAAGAGGCAAGAATCTACGTCTCTGATATGGGTGTTATAAGTGATACTGTGTTGAGACTGTGTTCTCATATTCAGTGGAAAAAATCACAAATTGTTTTTCGTATTGGACAACCTGTTCACCAACTACACAAATTGCTCAAAATATTGAAAGGCAAAGGCATTGAGGTTGTTGGCGTTTTTCGTAGTGACAGACTGTATGGAGCAGATGCAAGCTTGGAAGAACCCAAACAATTTGGTAAAATGAAAAGAGGCTCAATGAATGTTGTTACATCTGAAGACAACATAACAATTGTCCAGTGGAAGGACACAGGAATTGTTTATGTTGGCTCAACGTTTGCGGGCATACAGCCAACAGACCTAGTTAGAAGATGGGACAAGACAGAAAAAAAACATGCTCATGGTAGACCGTCCCTTATTGTGTACAAATCTACAATAAGTTTATGGGAGGGGTTGACCTTAGTGACAGAATGGTTGCCCACTACCCCCACTCTCTTAAAGGCAAACGCTTCCTATCTTAGAATATTTTTTTATCTAATGAATGTTGCGGCAGTAAATGCTTGGATAATTTTTAAGGAGAAAACCAACTCAAAGATGCCTTTTGTAGATTTTAAGGCCAGTATTGCTAATGCAATGATTCAAACAGCCTGCAACAAGAGAAAAGTTGGTAGGCCACCCTCCATCACCACCCCGCCTTTGAAAAAAAGATGTCCGCCCATGGAGTACTACAGGATGTTCGGTTTGATGGAAAAGACCACTATCCTTTCAAAAAGTAAATCTGGCCGCTGCAGGGACAAAGCCTGCACGAGCAGAACCCGATATAAATGTGGAAAGTGTGATGTTCCTGTCTGCCCAGAATGTATGGAAAACTTTCATAAAGCAAACTAAAAACTGCATAATACTATTATATGATCATTACATAATCCTAAGATTATTATTTTGACAAAATGCAGATTTTTAAAATCTAGATTGTATACTATAATTAATAAATATTTCTCTTGTACTAATTTGTTATTTCTTTATTTCCTAAAAATTTGTTACCAAATGTCAAACATGGTCAATATTTTACAATAAGTAGGCTACTAAACATGTATTTATCCAATATAAGGTTTAAAATATTTTCTAAATACAAATCACCTCTAACTAATTTGTACAAACCTAAATATAATTCACATAATAAATCAAGCTACTTAAATATGCTGTAAAATATTAATGTACTCAAAACTAACCATTGACCATGTACGGTAGTAAAAAAAAATCAGATGGTGATCGATGTAGGGTCTTTTGGGGGGGGGGGGGGTGGGGGGGGGGGGGGGTGGGGGGGGGGGGGGGTGGGGGGGGGGGGGGGTGGGGGGGGGGGGGGGTGGGGGGGGGGGGGGGTGGGGGGTTACAAAAATGAGTGCGGGTCGATTGAGACATGATGACGAGGATTTAGGGGATTTTGTGAACAGAATATTAGAGGAACCTGCGAGTACAGGTACAGAGCCAGTGGGTGTTGAAGAGGAGGATAATAGTGAATTGACGACAATGGTAGTGAATCAAGTGAATTGTTTGGAGGTCATGATTCAGATATGGACCCTGAATATTTTCCTTCAGAGGATAGTAGTGAAGACAGTGATAACGATATGAATACCTTGGACCAAAGGCAGCTCGTCCACAACCAACTTATTCAGCAGCAGCCCAACCCACAACCACAGCCTGACAATGGAATCCAACAGGTAAACCAAAACATTGAACCAAATTACTTAGCCTTGACCTGGGGAAATACTAACCAAAACAACTTATCAATCATTTCGAGTTCAATGCATTACCTCTTATCTCACAAGAAATAAGGGACAAAATTGAGGGTGCTTCCCCATTTGAAGTCTACAACCAAGTCTTTGTTGACAACTCTTTTTTTACAGAAATTGCACTGCAAACAAACCTATATGCACAGCAGACAATTGAATCTGGTGTACCTTCTGATAAGTCTCGGCTCAAATCCTGGCTTCCAACAGACGAAAAGGAAATTAAGCAATTTTTTGGTCTCATAATATGGATGGGGTTAGTTCAAATGCCAAGTTTAAATTTGTATTGGAGCACAAAAAAACATATACAAAAAATGAAATGTGCAAAGTAATGCCTAGAAACAGATTTGAACTGTTACTTAGAATGCTTCATTTCAGCGATAATACAAATGCAGATGAAACAAACAAACTATACAAAATACAAAATAATACTTGACTCCCTGAATGAAAAATTTAAATCTGCTCTGACTCCTCAGCAGCAACTCTGTATTGACGAGAGTTTGGATTCCCTTTCGTGGCAGGGTGGGATTTAGACAATACATCCCTAACAAGGCCAGCCGCTATGGCATTAAGATCTTTAAGCTATGCACTGAAAAGGGTTACACCTGGAATTTTAAGGTGTACACAGGTAAATCCGAAGGAAGGAGAGTTGGTCTTGCTCAGGCCATTGTGATGCAGTTGATTTCCCGTTACTTGATGCTGGTCGAACACTGTATGTTGACAATTGGTACAGCAGCATAGCTCTAGCCCATACCTTGGAAAGAGCGTTCCACTCATTTAGTTGGAACACTTCGTAAAAACAGAAGAGGAATCCCAGCATGCATTGCAAATGCAAAGCTAAACAAGGGTGATGTTGTGGGGAAACAAAGCAATAGCAATGTCGTCGTGATAAAATGGAAAGATAAGAGAGAAGTAATGATGATAACGACACAGCATACTGATGAATGTATTGAGTATTCCTCAAAGGCGAGGAATCAAAATAAAACCAAGATGTTGTGGTTGAACTACAACAAGGCCAAATCTTTCATAGATTTGTCTGATCAAATGGCTTCATATTCTAGACCTCTGCGACGCTGCGTAAAAATGGTATAAGAAATAGTACTGTTTGAACTACTTCAATAAACACAGCAGTGGTGAACTACTACACTTCTTCTGTTACAACATTGTAAAAGAATGAATGAAAAGAAAATGCAAATCACCCAGTTCAGACAGGAAATCGCAGATTCTCTTATTGAAACCAAAGAGGGAGAGGAAGATGAACCTCAAGCTGCAACCAAAGAACTCCCAAACATAAGCTTATCGAAATCCAGGGTCCTAAACGCTCAGTACGTCGGAGATGCGGCAACTGCTACAAAACTCTCTCAAAGTCTTATGGTCGTGAACATGCCCAGAAACAGTGCAAGAGAGTAACCACAAAATGTGTCGTCATGTGCAATGTATTTATTTGTTTGAACGTGTTTCAATGCAACCCATAAAAGCCCATTCATGTAATATTAGTGTGTAATCTAAAGTTCTGAATACAAACATGATGTACTTATTACATTCAATTATTTTAATTATAATCTAATTTTTCAAGGCTATAGAGGTTTTATAATTTTTAACTTTTACTCATGTTTATAAAACCAAGTTCTTGTACAACTGGGTTTTACTTAGTCTATTCCTATAGTGTAAACCACAATAAACAAACCCAATTTTTCAGCCTATTTATTTTGAGTTGTAAAAAACAGTATCCAATAACCATATGACCTTTTTTTATCTTCATTTAATTAAGCTATCAGTTAGTATAAATATATAATTGCTGGAATGTGTTTACAGAATACTGTGAAAAAAAGTTTAAAAAATGTATAACCTGAGAGCCACCGGTGGTCCTCCACGGCCGTAGTTCAGTACACCTGATTTGAGAGCCACCGGTGGTCCTCATGGCGCACAGAGGAAGTTCATAAAATTAGTCCTTGGCCTACAGATACAGCAAAAAATATATTCCTTGGTGGCAGTCAACGTGTTAAGTGAAAATATTTTGAAAATTTCGCCTACAAATTTACATTCCGGGCTTGATAGCGGCTAATACGGCTGGTCATAGGTCAAACCAATTTTCAATGGAATTTAGAAAATAGCGCGATCAACAATAAAGTTCTTGTGACATTTTGCCCTATCCCCAATGGTTTGGCCGCATTACGCCGTGTTTTAAAGTATCGATTTTACAAGTTTTTACGTGAGATACTGTTTTTGGGCTCCGTTGCAGACAAAAACACTTAGGTTTAGGCCAAAATTATAAATTTTTATTTTAATACAAAATAATGCGATCTACAAAAAAGGTCCAGTGGTCTGTTACCCTATCTTCCATGGTTTAGCCGTAAAACGTGATTATGTTGAAAATTTCACTTAAAAACTTACCTTCCGGGCTCGGTTATGGCCGAACCGTTGGCCCTAGCTTAAATGTAAAATTTTTTGTAACTAGCTATTGATAGGATCTACAAATAAGGTTCAGCAGCTTTATATCGTTTATCTTTCCGTAAGCCTGGTAAATGCTCTAAAAGGCAAATTCTTTGTCGTCAATTTTAGGGGTTTTAAATCTTGCAAACTATAATTAGTGCCGATTCATGCTGGTTCCAGATTGACCTTGTATTAATACGTTAACGAGTGACTAAAACCCCCCTCCACATCGGGATTTGGCTGAGCGTTAGTGAAGCTTCAAAAAGTAGATAGGGACAGAGGGTTATTGGGTTATTGTATATAGAGCGTTATTACGTTCACAGACACAACACCCTCTAAAATAGGCCACGTGTGCCATTAACCCCTTGTAACATTAACCCCCCCGGAATTTGTTTCATATGACCAGGCAATATCCTGACTAAATTAAACCCCCTGATGTCTTAAACCCCCTTTAAACATTCTGCCTGATAGTGGTTGAACGGTAGGTCGTAGATCAAATCTGAGGGCACAATTCGAAAGATAAAATTAAATTTCCGACAGGAAAGGTCCAGTTACTTTTTCTTCAGTATCTCTAACGGTTAACCTGTAAAACGCCATTAAAGTCAAAAACTTTGATTAAAACTGAAAAATTAAATAACATAGGTCCAAGATAATTCCGATTTCCGCTTATCCCCGAATTTAGCCAACACCCGAAAGGGAGCCTGGGGTGTTGTCGTTTAACCCCCAGGGTAACATTACCCCCCCCCGCGTAATTTTCCTGTTATGACCAAATAACCAACTGAGTAAAATTAAAAACCCCCTGATGTATTAACCCCCGGTAGCATTAAACCCCCCCCAGGGAATTTCCTGGCATGACCTCATGTCCGAATTTTACCAATCACCAAATCTCTTAACCCCCCCCTGGGAAGTTCCTGGTATGACCAGATAACCCCCTCCCTGGGAATTTCCTGGCATGACATAATGTCCGAATTTTACCTATCACCAAATCAATCATATCCCCGAATTTAAGGCACACTTACTTTGGGGGCCTGGGGGCGTAGCCCCCAGCGAGCCGAAGGCGAGTGAACAATATACACTGAAAAGGAAATAAAAAGGGAATGAATAGATAGGTGCGGGGAGGGGTAGGGAAGTATCCAAGTCACACTTTAGATGCAGTGAGCATAACGAGTGAACAATATACACTGAAAAGGAAATAAAAAGGGAATGAATAGATAGGTGCGGGGAGAGGTAGGGAAGTATCCAAGTCACACTTTAGATGCAGTGAGCATAACGACGAGTGAACAATATACACTGAAAAGGAAATAAAAAGGGAATGAATAGATAGGTGCGGGGAGAGGTAGGGAAGTATCCAAGTCACATGAAACTATGCCGCACACACACTGTGGTCTGCAAATACACTTGATTGTCGCCGCGCGTGGCCCGGTGGTGGATCGGTAAACAATTTGCCTGTTTTAGTTTTGAAGGCTACCTTATTTCTGTAACAAGGATTTTCTCGTGAGTTTACTAATACGAAGTTGTTTTATAGATCATTATAATGAAAATAGTAATATCCGTCTTATAAAAGAGTAACGCGGTAAAATCGGACTGCATTTTTACTTCTTTTATTAACATTTCCTCATTTTTCGTCGCTCCTTGACATGCAGAGCCGTCCCAAAATGGGAAGGGGGTATTGCGGGGATGTACTTTACGCCACTGAGCTTATGCTTAAAATTACTGAAAATTTGGTGTAACGAGTATATTTAGTCCAACACTAACACATGTTTCAAAGTGAGTAATACAGACCAATATTATAAGTACTATAAATATAAAATGTATTAAGGTATATTGTCAGTTAAAATTGTATTTCGTATAGAGATTTGATTTGGTTAATAAAAGTCATTCTGTCCCATATTTGGAAGCAAATTTAAACAAATTTTATCACAGCTTACGTTTGACTTTCATATAAATTCTTAAATTGTTTGGACTTCAGTTTGAGAAGAGCCGTCTTTATGCAGCAGAAGTTAAACCAAATAAGTTCATATATTTGTAATCCTTACCTGAAGTATTATGAGTTAATGCGTCATGTATATACTCGTATGAGCAGAGGCTTCATCCGTTCCCAAGGTTAGTTAGTCATAGTGCTCAGATATCTCACACTAATAATATTTTACTTTAATTTTTGTTTAAGGTTTCAAACTTTGAGAGACCACGTCGAGCTCCAGCAGTACTAGGGAAGAATTGGCACAGCTAGCTCCAACCAACAAATTACTTATTGCAGTAATAATATTCTTGTCGATCTACTGTTGTAAGAAAGTACAGTACAACAGTAAATAATATGGTGACGCCATTCACATTTTCTACTTTTTGCATTTTTAACATGATGTATTTATTTACCATTTCATTTTCTATGGATAGCTACAATTAAAAATTACTGAGAATATTTTGTGTTGAATTTATTACACTTTACAAACTTGTAATTTTTATTATTTACAGAAGGTTCTATTTAAGTTTTGGTATTATATTATTTTTCTATCAATTCAAACAATGGGGTATTTTGTTCACGTTACGAGTGATTTAATGGAATGTCACATTGTTAACCTTCAATATTTAGACGCAACAATACGTAGTAGTTGGTCTTCTTTCGTAAATACTTTTAAACTAAATATTTCGGATCTAAATAACTAGATAAAAAGACTACAAACTATTGATCTATCTTGTATGTTGGATTAATGCATTACACCGATTATCTTCCCATATTTAGCTGTCAGGATAACAGGCCTCTTTCATATAAATAACATTAATAAATATTATTAGCAAATCAGAAGATTAAAAAAATCATCCTAACTTTCGCTCTACAGATGCGTGTTATAGAGACCAAAGCGTCTTCAAGAATTTTGTATTAAAATTTGATTGACGATACTTTTTATTAAGATTAGTTTTGTAAATTGTTTGCATTTTAAGTTCTTCTAAATACGAGTAATGTAATAGCTAAGAACACTAATTGGCTGAGCGACAGCGAAGCCTATCACCTTAGGGGATGGAAAAAAAAATTCATTTCTGCCCTTTTGTATGTACATGTCCGCACGATATCTTTAAAAAAATTGACCTATAAACTTGACATTTAGCATGAAAAATTGAGCCGGTTCAAAGTCTTGAGCCCAGTTATCTCCCCGGCTAATGTATGTGTCTTTATATAGTACATGTAAGTGTTGTTCGTTGGGGCTGTAGAAGGCACTGACTGTACTGTTTCAGAGCGCTCTGCACATCCTTTTCAGAGTGGCTAGGAACTTCTGAAATTTTTGATTGTTAGAGGAAGTACTTGTAGTAAATTTTTGCCTTTTCAAATTATTTATGTTAATTCCTTTTTAATTTTCCCACTAACATGCTGGCGTAAGTTCTACGTTTCTCACTGACGAGGTCCAGGAGAGGAACTCTTGCCTCCTGCTGCCTTTTCATCATGGGTGGTCGCAGACACCAGATTCCAGGGTTTTCCTGCTCTGTCGAAAAACTGGCCACCACGATGAGATGAATATACCTAGCCAAACAACTGTGATACCCTGCTATTTGTTTAATTTATTTATTTTGTTATTGTTGCCAGTTATTATAATTTATGTTTGTTTTTAAGTTTAGTTTAAATTCTATTTGGTTTTATTTCTCGGATTTCATTAGGGGCCCGCCCTTAGCGTTTTAAATTATGGCGTTCCTATTTTTTTAAAAATTTTTATCCAGGTGTACCTGAGACACATGACAAAAATTTTGGGTTAGCTGTAGTAATGAGATTTTTTTAATTTGTCAAGCCAATATTGTTATTTCAACAGAAAGGTTCTTATATTGGTTAAAGATATTGTTTTCTTCCTTCTAGGTTTAGTTCTGATCCGCCATCATGGGTGCTCGCTTCCTAATATGGTTACTTTGGGTGTGCGAACGGGGATGTGCGATTTCAGCGTATTCGATGATTGTGCATATCACTCAATGGAGTTTGGCTGAACGTTAGCCAACATTGTTTACATTGGCCTAATGTGTAATAACGTTGACAACGAGAAAGTAACAGAATATACAAATTAGTAAACAAAGTGAGTACGATGATTATGGCATTTTAACATGTGACACATTAACTTATTCTTACAGTACAAAATTATAACAGAGTGGAAAGTCAATGTGGTGGCAAGATTTAATATCAGCGCACTGTAATAAATCAAATCAAAATCGTTTATTCTTACAAAATAAACATTATTAATATATTCATTGCTTTACAAATATTATCAAATTGAATATCTGGTTAAAAAAAAATATAATGTGTAAAATATTTTTATATTTCTAATTTAATTATTCTCACATGGGCTACAGAAGCCTGTGCGTGAGAACGAGTCACCACAAAGTACTTAGATGGAATTTCCAACCGTAAGAAGTTTTGGTATAGCTTAATAGAAATGAAGTAAGAAACAAAATTAAATCACAAATACATTTTCTATTGAAATGAAAATGAAGTGAAAATTTATTTGGATGAAGTAAGTGAATGGAAATTACCGAAAAAAGGACAAAAGAACAAAACTACCGACTGTTTAAGACTATGACCCCGGACAGACCTTGGTGCAACTCTTTGATAACAACAGACGGGCATCGGGAAAACTGCGTACAATATTCACGATTCCTTATCATCGAGGATTGTTTTTATATATATATATATATATATATATATATATATATATATATGTATATATCATATATTTATTTATTTATTTATTGCATCATCGTATTAGGTTCGCATGGCCTGCCCACCAGAACACACACACACACACACAAACAAGCATATATAAAGAAACTCACTGTATTACTTCTTCCTTAACACATTCTTATATATGCCAAAAATACATACAATCATAATATACTTGTCCAAACATAGCTCATATGCCTACAGCATATCTTCAGCATACACATGCAACAAACACAACTCACTTGTACATAAATATAAATATAATGTTTTTATATGCTTATATACTCACATTCTCTATTGCCTATAATTTGATGTACTCAATAGTTCAGTACGGTTTCTTCACATAATATTTAGCCAGTTTAATATTATTCTTTTTAGAGAAAACGTGGTTATACTGTTAATTTTTTTATGGAATCCGACAATTTGTTGAAAATAATATGTGCTATATAATAAGTAGTAGTAGTAGTAGTAGAGAATGTTTTAACTAATTTAGGAACTTCAGTCCCTCCTGTAGTAGCATTTCTTGTTAATACTCTTGAGGCAAAATAGTCAAATAGGTTCACTGAAGTATATTTAAAAAAATGTCAAATACAAATTTCTCTATTGCCGTAGACAATACAAAATGAATGGCATTCTACAGAATTAGTGGTTTAAAGTTATTTACGAGCGCACAATATTTAAGCACCATTCAAACATACATTATATGCTCTGATACCCCACTCATTCCTGCCAATATTTCCACTTACAGCGCCGGTTGTCAGTCTACTGATTGAGCGGTCATCTAGTCGTATGCGATAAGCTCGTCAACACTATAAAATGCTTGGGACGCTAAAACACGTTTCAAACGAGTTTTTAACGCCTTCGGCGGTTAAGCATTCTTTATTGAATTTGGCAACTTGTGATAAAACGAACCCCTGCCTTTGAGGTTAATGTGTTCGTAAACCTCCGTTCTGTGTCATCCAGTTCGGTAGGCGTCTCTGCCTGTCTCATATCCGTGTATGTTTCGGTCCCTTGTCAGGGCACATTTCGCCGTAAAAAATAAGATTGTCTTTATAAATGAACAAAATAGGCAGAGTCGATAGTTGCGCAATTATCCGAATTGTTTGCTTTTGCATTTTAAAAACTCTTAAGAACTGTCAATTTGCGCTGCCACCACTACACCAAAACCGTAGGTAAGGTGTGGGTAAATCAAGCAGTAATATGCCGTCCTAGAACCTGAATAGGGCAATATTTGGCTAATAACCTCAAGACATAAATGCCCGAGGAAAGTCTGAAGCAAACATGGTCAATATATGCATTCTCCGATCTAAGAATATCCAAGGAATTTGGAACAATCCACCTCATTTATCATGGTATCATACAATAAGACGACTGGGACGTTATCGGAACCTCGCTCGTGATCGCAATGTGAAAATCGGGAAATGTGATTTTGAAGAGTTTACTGAGACATTGAGGCTATTACGATGTTAGACACATTTTTTAATGTGCCTAACCATTGTCTGAACAAAGCAGGATTGTTTTTGATTTGTTGCTGAAAACATAGTGTCGTGTCATCAGCGTACTATACAAATTTCCCCGCAGTAATTATGACTTGGCTGTCAGGATAACAGGTCTCTTCCATATATGTAATTACTGTTGTACTGGATTACTTCGTTTATTTTTGGTTGACACTATTGTATGGTTGAAAAACTGTAAAAATAAAGATTTTTGAGTTTGAGTTTGAGTTTGAGTATAAATAAACGTATCATTAGCAAATATCATTGACAGAAATTAGAAAAAAAAACGTAACAACTGCTTTTATATAAAGCTGTCTTACATCCAAAATTTGCATTTCATTATCAAAGCGTCCGAAGAGTATCTTCGACACCTACCTAAAGCTGCATTCATAACAGATTTCTGTGTGACGACCTATTACTGTCCTGTATGCCCTCCCAATGCTCAAATCCTCTCTCAATAATTGACTGCACATATGCCACCCGAACTTCTTTAATTGTCAGTACTTCATGTAATTGTTGAAAAGCGAAAATCATTTTTCCTTAATATCTTATTGATATAACTTATGTGTGCCGTCCACGTTAATCGATTGTCAAACATAACGCCAAGATGCTTATACTCATTAACAAGGTAAATTATATCCCACGAGCAATCAGAAGTATGAGTGAAGTCGTGGATCCTAATACTGTTGATTGGAGTGTCGCTGGATTCGTGTAATGATAAAGGCATAAATTTAGTTTTAGCAATGTTCAACGTTAGTAAGTTTTGATCAAACAATTTTTTTTATTCTTAAGCTGCTTTTACGAAAACATTGTCCAGCGTTTTCGTTTGAAATAATTAAATTGCTGTATCGTCAGCAAAAAGATACAAGCTACCGGAAACGTTTATTTTTTTATATATTGTTCATATATATTAAAATTACTAACGGTCTCAGAGTACTCCCCTAGGTTACACCACAATTGACGGGCTTCAGGCCACTATTAACACCATTAATAGTTGTAAACTGCTCTCTGTTGACCAAGTATGTTTGGAATCAGTTAAATGATGTTCCACGTACGCCAATCAAATGCAGTTTCTGAAGTAATTTTTCCTGTCTACCGTATAAACTTTTTTTGCTAGATCTAGAAATATTAATAACCGTCGATTGACATCCTGCGTTACTTAGAACAGTGCATTGGCCGCATTTTAAGCATATCTCCACTTGTTGTCTGTTCTCTACGTCATGCTCGAGTTGAACCTTCTCCTTTATTCAGTAACCTGACTGAAAATTGCTACTAAGTCTCGAAGAAATTCAGTAAATAATGAGAACATTCAGAAATAAGTTGAAAAATTATTAGCAGACGCAGTAACAGAAGAAAGTTGATCACCATGTGAGTTCAAACTCTTGTTACTACTAATGAAAATTATAAAAGGCGAATGGTGATAGACTATTCTCAAACTATCAACCGCTTTACTCCTTTAGGTGCTTATCCTTTACCTAGCATAGAGCATGTTGTCTCTCAAGTATCGAAATATTCTGTTCTTATCACCATCGAATTGTCTAATGCTTATCAACAAATTCCCATACGAGATAATGAAAAGAAATACACTGCTTTTGAAGCTGGTGGCAGGCTGTATCAATTTAACAGAATTCCATTTGGGCTAACAATTGGTGTAGCTTGTTTCCAGAGGGTGATCGATGGCATTACACAATCTGAAAACCTAGATGGAACCTTTGCATATTTGGATTACATTACAGTGTGCGGCAAGGATTAACATGAAACTCATATTAACCTAAATAAGTTCCTTGCGGCTGTCATAAATGATAAGAAAAGCAGATATCCTCACCAGTCAATAAAACTATTAGTCTATAAGATAAATAACAGAACCATTAGATCTGATCAGGACAGAGTTAAACCACTAAAAAAATCTACCACTGCCTACAGACACAGCATCGTTAAGAAGAACTATTGGTATTCTATCGCATTCTAAATGGATATCGCACTATTCAGACAGAGCCCGAATTTTAAAACAAACGAAAACATTTCCAGTTTCACCTGAGGCTGCCTCAGACTTAGAGAACTTGAAACGGGAAACAATGTAATCAGCATATCTGCTACAGATGAAAGTATTTTGTTTGACGTTGAAACGGATGCATCTGAGCATTCCATTGCTGCTAGCCTCTCACAGAATGGACGTTCAGAGCATTTTTCTCAAGAACCTTGACGTTAAGTGAACAAAGACATTCTGCAATAGAAAAAGAAGCTTACGCTGTCGTTGAAGGTTTGAAAAGTGGAAACACTTTCTGATCGGTCGTCAATTCCGACTCATCACTGACCAGAAATCTGCCTCATTGATGTTTCACAATAGTCACTCTAGTAAAATTTAAAATGAGAAGACACTTAGATGGCGCTTAGAACTTGAATGTTATAAATACGGCATTGATTTCAGACCTGGTAAACAAAATGAGATAGCTTACACACTGTCCAGAGTTTGCGGATCAACAGGCAACAACAAACTGTATCAACTCCACGCTCAACTTTGCCATCCTAGGATGGCCCACTGGGTAAGAAGTCGGAATCTGCCTTATGCTTTGGAGAAGATGACTGCTACATGCCATCCCATCTGCGCAGAAATAAAGATTCAAGTTTATAAACCCCAAGAAACAGTGTTAATAAAATTAACTGTCCATTTGAAAAGTTGAACATGGATTTTAAGGGCCCATTACCAACATATTCCAAAAATAAATATTTGCTGACAATTGTTGATAAATTCTCGCGTTTTCCTTTTGCTTATCCATGCCCCAACATAACGTCCAGCACAGTAATGGAAAAGTTGGAGTGACCTGTTTTGTTTATTTGGATTACCCTCTTATATTCATAATGACTTGGGCTCTTTTTTCATATCAAAAGATCTTAGACTTTCTTAACTCCAATGGCATAGGCAACAAGTAGAACTACACCATATAATCCTCAAGGAAATTGCCAGATCAAACGTTACAACGCCATAATCTGAAAGGCTATCACTGTTTCTAAAAAGTCGTAATTTAAGAATAAATGAATACGAGTATGCCTTAAATGAGTCCTTACATTCTATTAGGTCTTTACTATGCACTGCTACAAATGTGACTCCGCATGAACAAATGTTTATTCTTCAAACGGCCAATCTTTACCAATGTGGCTACTTGATCGGAAAAGGTGTTTTTGAAGAGAAGTTTAAGACAGAGCAAGTACGATCCGCTAGTAAACGAGGTCGTACTATCGAAGTAAATCCCAATTACGCAACTATACGTCTCAATAACGGAGATGAGAAAACAGTTACTCTGAAATAGCCAGCTCCGAAAAGACTATGCCGCTGTACTCTCAAAAGATAACACAGTTCAATCTGTGTGGGTAGTGGACCAACCGAACTCTAATATCTCTGAAGAATCACAAATATCAAATCAGGATATATCAAATATCGTTATCGTCTTGGTTGATTGATTCCCACCAACAGACTAAAATAATTCATAAATCTGTCTACCCGCCTTTATGACGAATTACAAGAAATTGATGTCTTCCAAAATACGTTGAAGACTATTCCCTATCAAGGAGGGTTGAATGTGGTGAATAATTAAATTAATACAAAATATCATGTTTACATCATATGTGTTTTTTCCAAATTTTATTTTTTATTCGTTTTGAAGTGATTAAACCCCTTTATTCCGTTTATTTATTAACTGGATTTTATAGTCCATTATACGTATATTGATTGAAAAATATAAAATTTAATTTAACAACAAAGAAAAATGTATTTGCTAAGTATTACATCAATATCATAGTCTATTATAATAAGAATTTAATACCAACAGTGATAAAATTATTTCCTAGGACAACTTAGAATTATAAACTCGTGTTATTAACTATACATATTATTAAGCGCATGAAAATCACATTAAATAAATACTTAATGTAACTCAATCAAGAAGATTATTATTTTCAAATTGTATATAAAGTTCATAGAGATCACAAAATTTAAAAATAGTTCCAAGCAGTATAATTTTTAATTGTTAATTAATTTGATTTTACAAAATAGTTATGCAAGATATATTAATAGTAAATCTACTTGTTTGTTTTAAAGTAATAAACAAATGTACTTTTTGTTTAAAATTTTGTGAAATCTGTGTTAAAGACAGTCTTCCTGTCAAAATGCCTCACAAAATTATATATATATATATACACAGGGTGATTCGGTTAGTGTTACCGGCACTTTCTGAGCTGACTGTACTATAAAAAATAAAGAAAAAAGTTCATATAAACATGGGTCCGGAAATGCCTTCCTTACTGGGTTATGGCCAATTGAAAGATTTCACCAAAAATTGTGTGCAGGAGGTGAAATGATGATTTGCCGCGTGTTTATGAAGAGATATTTATAGGCGGAATGCAACTTTTTCTAACGGATTTTTAGATGAGAAATTGAATAAAGTTCATTCTCATAGCTGTATCTCATTTAGTTTTTTTGTTATACTACAAAAAACAGAAATAAAATAATTTGTAAACACTTTTTTAAGGTTTAACGGACAATTATTTTGTTAAATAGGCATTGAAGACCCACATTTTTACAAAGAAACTTGCAGAAAATTTAATTCTGAATTAAAATTATGTGCCACACGGCTATTAACAGCGAAGTATTAGTTTCTGGAATTTAATTTTACAACAAACATTCTACCAAGCAAGAAATACGTATTTAGTAAATAAACACCGTAATGTAATGATATAAGGTACACAAATAATTGATTAGCATACAATTGTAAATACGATTTTAATAGATTAATGCTCAACTAAAAAACAATAATACTATTACTTTTTTAGGACTATCCAAATGGTTTACATCATGTACCTACATATCTTTGTCACGTTAGCTTTACAGAAGGTAAATTATGTTTTTTATAAGTTGGTATCACAAATCAGCTGTTCAACAATACACTGCAATTTATTGAGGAATCCAAATTATTTGTTACCAATTCTGTTCTAGTTTAATGAGTGCAATTTAATACAATTAATTTACTACTCGTTTGTTAGTGAAGTGTATTTTAAAGTAACTTACTATCACAATTGCAATGCCTTTGTTATTTACAACGGAAGAATATGCCGACATGGTATTTGTCTTAGGCGTTTGTGACGGGAAATGCAACCGCTGCTACTGCAGAATACCGAAGACGATTTTCCTAATCGCAGAGTTCCAAACCCAAAAACGATCAGTGGATCATTTCGTACCTAAGAGTAACAGGTAAACTTCCTAGTATTTAATAATTATCGGGATCGCCCTGCCCAGAATAATGTAGATATGGAAGAGGCTATAATCATGGCTACTGAACGCAGTCCTGGTGTCGGTACACGGCGTCTTTCTTCTAGGCGATTCGCAGTGTCTCAGTCTGAAGTATGGAGAACTTTGCGCAAAAAATAGCATGTTCCCTTACTATAAACAACAAGTTCAAAAGTATTCAACCAACAGATCCTCCTCTTCGATTGGAATTTTGCAACTGGTTTAATTAGAAACCGTCAACATCATAGAACCATTTTATTCACTGATGAAGCTCAATTTACCCGAGATGGCGTCAACAACCTTCACAATGAACACACTTGGGCAGAGGGAAATCCACATAGTACAATCGTGCGCAACTTTCAACACAGATTTAGTGTAAATGTATGGTGGTGGACTCATTCATGATCGATTAATAGGACCATTCATTCTCCGAGGACACCTAAATTCCCGCATGTACCTAGAATTCCTTACAGAACAACTACCACTATTATTAGAAGATGTTCCATTAGCAGCAAGGTGCAATATTATTTATCAACATGATGGTGCCCCTGCCCACTTTTCCCATAATGTAACAATGCACTTAAACGAGCAGTTTCCCGGGCGATGGATTGGTCGCGGTGGCCCCACAACACTTGGCCACCAAGATCACCAGATCTAACTCCATTAGATTTCTGTATATGGGGTTGGATGAAGAACCTGGTGTACCAGGAAAAAGTAAATACACGTGGAAGAGTTAATAAATCGAATTGAAGATGCCGCCGCACAAATCAAAAACAATCGTGCAGCGTTGCGGAGGATAACTCGATCAATCAGAAAGCGAGCTGCTAAGTGTATTGAAGTACAAGGACTGATTTTTGAACACCTGTTATGAAAGTGGTACGTAGTATTATAAGCTTTAGATGAAAAACAATAATTTATTTAAAACTTAAATTTAAATTGCATCCTAATAAATCTTTATGTGTAGGCTACTCTAGTCATTAAAATGCGGTTTTCCTTTGCTTTGGAATTTCTTGCTTGGTAGAATGTTTGTTGTAAAATTAAAATTCCAGAAACTAATACTTCGCTGTTAATAGCCGTGTGGGCACATAATTTTATTCAGAATTAAAATTTTCTGCAAGTTTCTTTGTAAAAATGTGGGTCTTCAATGCCTATTTAACAAAATAATTGTCCGTTAAACCTTAAAAAAGTGTTTTCAAAATTATTTTATTTCTGTTTTTTGTAGTATAACAAAAAAAAACTAAATGAGATACAGCTATGAGATGAACTTTATTCAATTTCTCATCTAAAAATCCGTTAGAAAAAGTTGCATTCGCCTATAAATATCTCTTCATAAACACGCGGCAAATCATCATTTCACCTCCTGCACACAATTTTTGGTTGAAATCTTCAATTGGCCATAACCCAGTAAGGAAGCATTTCCGGACCCATGTTTATATGAACTTTTTTCTTTATTTTTTATAGTACAATCAGCTCAGAAAGTGCCGGTAACACTAACCGAATCACCCTGTATATATATATATATATATGTGTGTGTGTGTGTGTGTGTGTGTGTGTGTGTGTGTGTGTTGTGTGTGTGTGTGTGTGTGTGTGTGTGTGTGTGTGTGTGTGTGTGTGTGTGTGTGTGTGTGTGTGTGTGTGTGTGTGTGTGTGTGTGTGTGTGTGTGTGTGTGTGTGTGTGTGTGTGTGTGTGTGTGTGTGTGTGTGTGTGTGTGTGTGTGTGTGTGTGTGTGTGTGTGTGTGTGTGTGTGTGGTGTGTGTGTGTGTGTGTGTGTGTGTGTGTGTGTGTGTGTAGTGTCAGCTGGTCAGCTGATTTAAAAATATAATTTATTTTAGTATTGTAAAAGATATAGACCACCTGTTTTGTTTTGGTCATTATTGTAAAGTTAGTTATCATCTTCTCTCTGTAAATACAATACTATTATTTTGACTAATTACATATCTTTAATTTCTTAATTAGGGAATTATTTAGTAACATATCATTCCCTATATTGGTGACCCCGAAAAAGAGGACAAATTATTCAAGACCCGCTTTTATTCACATTCAATGGAAGATTTGCAAAGGCAAAACGACATTTTGCGGACTCAAGTTGAAGATCTGCAACGTCATCTTCAAGGTCAGCAAGAAAACAATGCTGAAGAGATTCACCATCCTGCTAACCAGGACAATGAACATGCGGAAACTGATATACAAACTGCAGACTCTCCCCAACGTGTCGTCAATCGGGTAAGTGTCAAACTTCCACCCTTTTGGCCCGAAGATGTGGAACTATGGTTTGCACAAGTCGAAGCTCAGTTTACCATCGCCCATGTTACACAGGAGAATACAAGATTTGCATACGCTGTAAGTCAGCTAGAAGGTCGCTACGCTCATGAGGTAAGGGATATAATTAAAGCTCCTCCTGTAGCCAACCCTTACACGCGTCTCAAAACCGAACTTATCCAAAGGCTCTCTCTCAGTACCAATCAAACGACTAAAACAAATTCTGACGGAGGAAGAAATGGGATCTCGTAAACCATCTCAATTCCTTCGTCATCTACTATCACTTTCCGGTAACACTCCAGTACATGAGGATCTTATTCGTCAACTATGGATCACTCGCCTACCATGCCAAGTCCAAGCAATACTGCAGGCACAACCTCAAGAACAGTCACTAGAGCAACTAGCTCATGTTGCTGACAAGATATTTGAGGTAAGCCCATCAATCCCTTTGAGTACAGTTCAAAGCACCGCAACTCCGAATGTAAGTGTATTTACTTTGCCATCTACAGTGTGTTCTCTCAACCGTAAAACTGTAAATATTGACTCAGAAACTCACCTTGGTCATAAAGGAATTGACGGATAGGATTTCTCAGATCGAGACAGCACTCTCAGCTCATCATCCTGGATCTCGCTCAGACTTACACGGCCAGGATGGTTCTAAATCATTATCTAGCTCCTCCGATATATGTTGGTATCATTTTAAATATGGTAAAAAAGCTAATAAATGTATCAAGCCATGTAAATTTTCTTTAAACTCCAACAGCAGTCAATAATGGCGTCTACTGGCTGCTCAACTGGAGGACGACGCCTTCTCATCAGTGACCGGGTTACTGGTACTAAATTTCTCATAGACACTGGTTCTGATCTCTGCTGCTACCCACGTCACCTACTACAAAACAGACCACAACGCGTGGACTACGACTTGGTTGCAGCGAACTCATCACAAATTCACACCTACGGTTTTAGAAATTTTGGTCTAAATCTAGGTTTGCGACGCATCTTTGCATGGAAATTCATCATCGCTGATGTCACCATGCCCATCATTGGATCTGATTTTCTTGCTCACTACGGACTTCTTCCTGACTGTCGCAATCAACGCTTGATTGACTCAACAACTAATTTAACAGTAAGATGTCAAACTTCTGATGCCTCTGTTCCTAGTGTGAAGACCCTCACCGAGTCCTCTCTATTCCACGCTGTGCTTGCTGAGTTTCCTACCCTCACTCGTCCGGCTGGAACACCTCGTGAGGTGAAGCATAATACGTTACACTTCATCAAGACGACGCCTGGCCCTCCAATCTCTTGCCGACCTCGCCGTCTTGCACCTGATCGCCTTAAAATCGCCAAAGCCGAATTCGATAGTATGGTCCAAGAAGGGACTGCCCGACGCTCTGATGGACCTTGGTCGTCTCCTCTGCACTTAGTTCCTAAGAAGACTGATGGTTGGCGACCGTATGGTGACTACCGTGCTCTAAACGCTAGAACCATTCCTGACAGCTATCCGGTACGTCACATTCATGACTTCAATCATCAAATTCGTGGGTGCACAACATTTTCGGTCATTGATCTAGTAAAAGCTTACACCCAAATACCAGTAAACCCTGACGACATCCCTAAGACGGCCATAACCACACCTTTCGGTTTGTTCGAATTTCCCTTCATGGGGTTTGGACTCAGAAATGCTGGACAGACATTTCAGAGATTTATCGACGAAGTGGTTTCAGGACTTGATTTTTGTTTCCCATACATTGATGACATACTTATTTTCTCACAAACATTCGAACAACATCAAGATCACCTCCGTATCCTTTTTCAAAGACTCACAGACTATGGAATCCTTGTCAACGCTAACAAATGTGTCCTTGGATTTCCAATAGTTACCTTTCTAGGCTACGAAGTATCTGCCAGTGGTACTAGACCTCTTCCCGATCGTATCACCGCTCTTCAGAACTTCGCTCGCCCGGAAACTGCCAAAGGACTACGTCGTTTTCTGGGCATGATTAATTTTTATAGAAGATTCATTCCTTCTGCATCTCAACACCAAGCACCACTTCACTCTGCTCTTGCAGGCCTCAAAGGAAATCAGAAGATAACCTGGACCACCGAGTTAGAACAGGCCTTCATCAATTGCAAGGAGAATCTCTCTCAAGCAACTCTGCTCAATCACCCTGACCCAAACGCTCCACTCGGACTTTTCACTGACGCCAGCACCTCATCTGTTGGGGCATGCCTTCAACAACTCGTCAAGAATGAATGGCAACCACTTGCTTTCTTTTCTCAAAAGCTTACTGCAAGACAAATAGAGTGGCCCGCCTACTACCGTGAACTCTATGCCGTCTACTCATCAGTACATCATTTTAGACACATTTTAGAAGCTCAACGTTGTACTATATTCACTGATCATAAACCATTGACATTTGCTTTCCAACAGAGAAAGGATAAACTTCCTCCTGTTCAAGTCAATCAACTATCATTTATTGCCCAATTCACTACTGACATTCAGCACATATCTGGATCTGCAAACATCGTTGCCGATACTTTCTCACGTGTCGATGCCATTTCAGGAATCACAACTGTCGACCACTGTACTCTTTCACAGGCTCAACGAGAGGACACTGAACTTCAAGATCTTTTGAACCGTGACACAGCATTGAAGCTCAAGAGAATCACAGTCCCTGGTTCAAACGTTGACCTCTTCTGTGACACTTCTAATCCTTCACTCCGACCCATTTGTACCTACTCCTCTCAGACGACTGGTTTTTGACTCTCTACACAACTTAAGTCATCCCGGCATCAAAGCTTCAGCTCGCCTCATATCTCAACGTTTTGTTTGGCCTAATATTCAGCGAGATTGCCGCACTTGGGCCCAAACTTGTCAGCTCTGCCAACGTGCCAAAGTTTCACGCCACGTTCACAGTCCACTTGGAACAGTCAATCCACCATCTGCTCGTTTTCGTCACATTCATGTAGACATAATTGGACCACTCCCACCAGCTGGCCCGTACCGATACTGTTTGACCGTTATTGACAGGTTTACCAGATGGCCAGAAGTTCACCCACTTCAGCAAATCACTGCTGAGGAAGTCGCCGAAGCTTTGGTGAACTGTTGGATATCCCGTTTTGGATGCCCAGAAACGTATCACAACGGATCAAGGTCGTCAATTCGAATCTGGAATTTTCAAACGTCTCACCTCTACATTTGGGATTGAACGTCTACGGACCACCAGTTATCACCCACAAGCCAATGGTATGGTCGAACGTTTTCACCGTCATCTAAAAGCGGCCATCATCTGTCACCCGGAATCAAGCTGGCTCCAAGCCCTCCCTCTAGTTCTGCTTGGTATCCGAAACGTATACAGAGAAGATTTAACAACGTCCTCTGCTGAACTAGTATACGGAGAACCCTTACGTCTACCTGGATCACTCCTTGCCAGCCCTCCGGGGTTGGGACGCAGTGAAGACATCTCTGACCTTGTTGTCAGGCTGCAACGTCAAACATCTCGCCTTCAACCTGTCTCTGGCTCAGCTCACAGCAAACCTCAGACATTTGTCTTCCAGGAATTATCAACATGCACTCATGTTTTCTTACGTGACGATACTGTGCGTCGAGCCCTGCAACCTCCCTACAGCGGACCTCACAAAGTGCTCAGCCGTGACGACAAAACTATGACCATCCAGATCGCAGATAGAAGCTCTAAAGTAAGCATTGACAGAGTGAAGCCTGCTTACATTCTACCTGACCCTTCCCCACAGCCTCAACCAAGAAGCGCCCACACACCGGCACACAGCATCGGTACACCTGCTGCAGACCCGGACAACGCAACACCAGAGTGCGCTACCAGATTTGGTCGCAATGTGCGTTTACGGCTTACTCCCTGACTTCCAGTCTCCCTAGGGGGCTCATGTAGTGTCAGCTGGTCAGCTGATTTAAAAATATAATTTATTTTAGTATTGTAAAAGATATAGACCACCTGTTTTGTTTTGGTCATTATTATAAAGTTAGTTATCATCTTCTCTCTGTAAATACAATACTATTATTTTGACTAATTACATATCTTTAATTTCTTAATTAGGGAATTATTTAGTAACATATCATTCCCTATATATATATATATATATATATATATATATATATATATATATATATATGTCATTAACTACGTGTTGATTTGTTGAAGTTGTTCTCAGAGATGTTGGAGGCATATTAAGATTTTATTATTATTAGCTAGCAGATTACTTTTTTCTCTGTTAACGATATATTTTTTCTTAAGTTTTTATAAAACACAAATTTATTTGTGGAGTATATATATATACTCCATCTTCAATAGTATAGGACACGTTTATGAAGGGTTGAAGTTAATTTTAAGGGTCAATGCCAACAAGTTCTGAGAATAAATAAGTTTTTACTGAAGGTTTCATATGTACTATCATTCATTTTGCTTATCTTGACTAGGAGCACGGTAACAGACGTGCATATTCCATGAGGGTGATTCGACTATAATGTCAAAAGAACTTAAAGACATCATTAAATCCAAGGGCATAGACAAGTAATCTGACATAGTATATTTATCAAGATCAAAGTCAAATCGAAAATAAACAAGAGTATAATATACTGAAAGCTGTTATGTTGACAAGTCGTAACCTAAGAAAAGTGAATGAAAGGTTTGTCTAGATTCTTACTCTAAACTGCTAAAAACGAGACACTGGATGTGAGTGTTCTTAAATTATATTCTATTTAAGTATAAATTTAAGCAGATCTAATATAAAAACATCAAATCAAAACGTTTCTCCTATTATAGATGTTGTAAATAGCTCTAACTTCAATCATTATTTACTCTGGCGAGTTCTAATTCATCATTCATAATTATTTGTCATATAAACTTATGTTGAATAGTATTTTTAATATGAGGTATTGTAAGCACTATGAATTCTTAAATAGTTTAAATCCTTTATTCTCTTTGTATTTTAATTGAGCTTATTTATTAAGAACCCAATTGGTCGTTCTTGAAATCATTTCGTTGGATGTCAGTGTGATAACTCTTGATACCTGTAGAACTTAAACACCACAGAGACTTAAAACTTAGTCCAGTGAAGAATTCTATTGATGTTGGACACTCCGTTGTATCAGTTAATTTACACCTTTAAACGATCAAGATATAAGTAAATATCTTCCCCCGTCTTCACTCACTGCTCGAGTTTGAAGTTCACTCTAACGTAACACCATTCCTCAGAAGTAGGTATCTGAAGGGAGGGAGAGTTCTCTTTCTCTTGAGATGAACGAAGGAGCTGTACATAACTTTTTCCTATTTACCTTACCAACCGGGACAGAGTTCATTAATCTGTTTATTAATGACATGAGTACTGCCATTTCTTCTAACTACCATCGAGTTTGCCGATGATGTAAAGAACTCTACTGTCCGCAATTTTCTAAGGATCAAGAAGTCGTCCAGAGTTCTCTGGCTAATATAGCGGACTAGTGCAGTAATATAATAATAATAATATAACTTTATTGCGGTAACAATAATAAAATTGCATACAAACGTCACAGAATATTTAAATAATAAAAAGGTAGGCCTACACTTCATTCACTCACGCACACAGTCACATGTTTCTCTCATTCACTCTCATCTTCATTCTCACCAGACAATCCTGCCACTGCCACACCAGAACCAGAGGATTGATCGTGTTAGTTTTGAATTTCGTCCCAGCGGCTCTCCATAAACTCGTCAACTGAGTAAAACACCCTCGACACCAAAAAGTGTCTTAGTCGAGTTTTAAATTTTTTTTTGGTCATTCAATTGTTTGATCTCTTCAGGGAGCTTATTGATTAGCTTGACACCAACCTCAGACGGTAAACGTTTGAATGCTGCAGTTCTGTGTTGTTGAACGCGGAAGTTGTCCCTGCCTCTAGTCCCATACTGGTGAACGTCCCTGCCTTGAACCAAGTTACACTTAGAACGGCAGTACAGGACAACCTCCAGGATATAGAGACAGGGCAAAGTCAGCAATCCAAGCTCCCTGAAGGTGTTTTTGCATGAATCTCTGAAGTTCAATTTTGAAATGATTCGGACAGCTTTCTTTTGACTTCTAAATACACTTTCGAATTTGTATTTAGAACAGCTGCCCCACAGTCTCAAACCGTATGTCAGATGTGGATATACCAAGCTAAAGTAGGCCGTTCTTAGTATATCCAAAGAGCAGAATTTTGCAAGGTTCCGTAAGACATAAATGCCTGAGGAAACCTTTGAACAAATGCTGTCAATGTGATCGTCCCAAGTCAGCCCTCAATCTAGGTGCATTCCGAGGAACTTGGTGGAATCAGTTTCTTCTATTAGAACATCATCCGCCATCACGGCAGCGAAGTTGTCAGGTTCTTGCTGCCGAAGAAAGAAACTGACAACGCTTGATTTGTAACTGTTGGTCCTCAGATTTAGTGTTGAAAAATACTGAATACATGAATTCAGTTCTAAAATTGAGTTGATTTCTAATTCATGTTTTGTTTTTGCTCTGATGCAGAGAGTTGTATCGTCAGCATACTGAACCATCTTCCCTGTAAGGATCGATGAGTTCAATCTGTTGACGTACACAAGGAATAGGACAGGTCCAAGGATAGATCCCTGTGGGACACCGTAAGTCATTTGAACCTTTCCTGACAGGGTATTCGCAATCTGCACACACTGGCTTCTATCCCTGAGGTAAGACGAGATCCATTCGTGCGGCAGACCTCGAACACCACATGTCGTCAACTGGTACAACAGTGTTTCGTGATGTACACAGTCGAATGCTTTAGAGAGGTCTAGAAATATGCTTAGCACATGTTCTCTTCTCTCCAGGCCATCGACAACTGTATCGATTAGGTCTGTGACCGCATCGATTGTGGATTTGTTTTTTCTGAAACCGAATTGTTCGGAACAGAGGATTTCAAAACGATCGAGAAAATTTTCAAATCTGACAAGAAAAAAGCAGTTCTAACGCTATGGACCTCAAACATTTCCAAATGTTAAGTTTTGTCCTTCGGGCGAGGAGATGTTATTACTCTTTAACTACCAGGTCCTTAATCTATTGGAATCTTCTTACAAATTAACAATATCAACATGCCCAAATAAACTTATGTAAGTGTTATCAGAGTGCGTAATTAGAGATCTTGGTTATGGATACCTCGAGATCCCTGTCGCTGTTTTGGAGAGTCCACCGCTCCCTGAACGGAATTCCTTGTTATTATTTGTTTTTGAAAAAATATTGGACATTCTGCATATAGATAAAACGTAATTATATTAGCAATGGGTTTCAATGCAAATATTTCGTTCTGCCCTGTGATACCAAATGACTTATTGATCAATTGAAGGTCTAGTTTTCTGACACAAGAGTGGATCATGTATAAATATTTTCATAGATACACGAATTCTCAATATTTGTCATACCTGCATCATCTGTGTAAACAAATATAGCCTAATTGCATCCCCTTTAGACAACAAAATATTTATAATATAGATCTGAATGAATTCTTGCATTCTCAGAAATGTAAAAAAATTTTGAGGAAGTATTATTGAAACAAATTTCCAATAATAAACTTTCATAAACACATTTAACAATGTTTAAACTGATGTTATCCAATTACAAACAAAAACTTATTGTCTCGTCGACCACAAGATTTAAGCAAATTTCCGTTGGAGTTCAAAATAGTGCTAAATTGAAACTTACGTCGCTAAATACTTTGGATCCGTAAAAGCCACAAGAATGTACAGTAAAACAACTCTGAAACACTCTATGCTCCCGTCTTTGATAGTTTATGCCCTCTTTAGGTCCCTGATTTTTGGTCCTTCTCAGAGCCTCTGGCAGCTTGCTGCATATGGAATTTCCTGGCCTTTGGGAGCTCTCAGCCTCTAGAACCTCCAATCGCTGGTACCAAGTTCCGGCCTTCGGAGTCCCCCGGTTTCTGGCAGCTCTCCACTTTTGACATTTCCTTCTGGTCTTCGGAAGCTCTCAGCCTCTTGGACCACACACCATCTGTCAGGGCCTAGTCTTTGGCATCACCAGGCAAGTCTTGGCCTCTGGTAACAAGCTGTTTTTAGAGCTTCTGCCTCTGAGAGATCTCAGCTTCTAGAACGTCCCGACATCTGGCAGTTCCGATCTTCGGCAACCCACGAAATATGTCAAATCCCTATCTCTAGCATTCTCAGCCTCTAACAGACTTCAGCGTCTGGCGGCACCCCATGCCCTCTGGAAGTTGTCTGCTTCCAGGACTTCCCAACTACTGACTGCTTCCCATCTTTGGTAACTCCCCACTTTTTTTGGTAACTTCCCAACTTTATCAGCCCCCAGGATTCCCCGGCCTCTAGCATGCCGCGGTCTTTATCAGACTCAGGCCTCTAGCACCCCCCTCGCTCTCTGGAAGTTATCAGCTTCCAGAATCTCCCGGCTTCTAGCTTTAGCAGTTCTTGGCCCTTGGTAACACTCAGCCTTTTTTTGGAATTCGCGGCCTCTGAAAGCGCTAGCAAGCCCTGGCCTGTTGTAGGAGTCAACCTCGAACACGTACTGGCGTCTGGAGGTTTCCTGTCCCTGGAAACTCTCACTCTCTAGAGTCTAGAACATGCCGTTCTCTGGCAGCTAGCTCCCAGTGTTTTGGTGCTTTGCTTCCGGATCACAAGAGTCTTTAGAAGCCGAAAGTTCCGTAATTTATACAGGGCGAAGACCTGAGAGAACTAATGGGATTAGTTTTCAAAAACGGGGTAAGAATAGATGTGGTTGATCAATACATATGCGGTCATTAAAGGCTGAGAGTGTTTAGCCTGATGATCATACTAATTTAATAGTACAGGCCTTGGCCTACTAGAGGTTAGATTTTTCCAGAAGTGGTGGTGTGTACTGTAAAATCCTGAGCCTTTACTCAATCAGTGTCTCTAGGTAACAGAACTTAAGATGTTTATGCACCAGGACGGAAAACTGCCTTATTGTTGTGACTGTAAACCAACAAGTCTTGTATTTTGTGTGAATGCAACATTTAATAATAACATTTTGATAACAAATAACATTATATTGGACATGTGATTGTATATTGGATTATTATCTATTTGGTCTTACGCTCGAGGCATTATGTATCATTGTTCACAGTCGATTGTTTTTTCTTTATGCAATTGTTCTTTATGGAATTGATTAAGACGAGTAGAATTAATTGCGTATATGGTGAATTTCTTGAAAACGTGAAAAATGTTCATATTTTTTGTATCTATCAAAAGAAAACAACTCGTTTATCTATGATGTCTATAAAACTTGTATTATCTTATCTGAATATTGTGCTAAAACAGTACATAGTCGAAGCACAACACGCTTAATTTAAGGTTATATACAAAAGGGAAACTATATGAGTCAAGCGAGAATCCCTAGAAGATCCAAAGGTTATAACTTATTTTTATAGGCTACTTTGTACCTTGTGACACAGTATTAGATTTCATTCCTAAAATATAACTACAGCAGGGTCTAGTGATTTTAGTGCGTTGATGTATGTAAGAGTCTCAGGCATGTACAGAGTCAATTAAAATTTAGGAAAGGCAGAATAGTAACAACAATGAAGGACTCTGAGATGACCATGCGCTAGAGGACAAAAAATTAAAATTTGAATTTGTGACGTCGGGGCCCATGTTCCCGCCGTCTGGAAGTACTGGAGGGGGAGGTCAGCAAGGTGAGCGCCCGAGGCGGTGTGTACGTGAGAGGACTCCGGCGCGAGCGGACGTCCGAGCTCCCTGAGGGCCGATCTAGTGTAGGGCTTAGCCTAGTGATGGTCGTGACGCGTGGTGTCCGTGGGTTCGGAAGTGTTGTCGTTTAAATAAAGTTGCTGTTATCTGAGCTGCGTTTGATTCCTGAGTACACCCCCTTCGCCCCAGCTGAGCAGGAGGCGTGACAAATTGGTGGAGGCGCCGGGTATCCTGAGGTGATCCAGAACCAAAGACGGATTAACGATCCCAGGTTAGTAATATAATATTTAATAATAATATAATATAATAGTGAATATTTCTTTTTAAAATTCGAATTGTTTTTTTTTTAGTAAATTTGATTAAGTTGAAAAAAAAAATAATGTAGATTGAACGAACAAGAGAGAAAGTTAGTTTTTGATCCAAATAATTGTAGTTACCTTTTGAAAGCAAAGTGTAATTTGGAGTAAATAATTTTATTTGTTTTCTCGTAGCTTGTAAGCCGAACATAATTTTGTAGTTGTTGTAAGAGTAGCCTACTTAGCAGCCACAGTGCGTCGAACCAAGGTACCGGTAAGGGAGGCAACCTACCCGTGATGTAAACAAAGCTGTTTCTTTTTATTGGTGAATAGAATAATTTTGAGAAATAGTTTTTGTTTTTATAAAGTAGTTAAAAAAAAAAGAGAGAGCTTGTCCATGGGTAGGCCAGGTCAAACCCAATTGGTACGACGACTGTCGCGGCATTGAAATGTTGTGGGTGTTTTGAATAACTCTTGTGTTCAGGGGAATATGTATATTTAAATTGTTGATTTGATTTGGATTGTGATTGTGATTTTGATTTGATTTAATTTTGTTCTGATTTGGTTTTTATTTAAATCTTAATTCGTGATAGGGTGGAGCAATCGTATGTCGTCCCCAAGCATCAAGTTTAGTGTAAAAACAAGAAGTCAGTCAAGGCTGATATCAGTTAGTGAGGTTTCCCGAAGACCCAGGACAACCCCAAAGACATCTTGAGGAAGTAAGAACCGTAGCTGAAGTCGATTTAATTCCCCTACCTGGTAGTGGTCCTGACGGTGAAGAGGAAGTAGAAGCTATGGCTGCAGCCAGGGGGCCTGTTATTACTCCAGGAAAGTTCAGGGGCGGAATGGAGGACAACGTGGAGGAGTATCTAGCCCCAATTTGGGAGAGTGGCAAAGGCCAATGGCTGGAACGAGGATAAGATGTTGGTTATTCTCCCCTGTTACCTGGAAGGGGCCAGCTCTGAAATGGTACGAGAAACCTAGAGCAATCTTTAGGAGCCAATATCACCTGGGAGCGGGTAAAGAATGGAATGAAAGATACGTTTTCAAGCAATCGCTTGGGATGAACAGATGGAGTTCCGACTGCGGATGCGGATGCAAGGGGAGGAGGAGCCCGTAGAATCGTATGTACAAGATGTGTTAAATTTATGTTCAAAAGTGGACCCCGGAATGAACGAGAGAACTAAGATCAAACATGTTTTAAGAGGATTAAGGCCATCTCTATTGGAGAAAGTGATGGTGATGACCAATGACACTCTAGAAAGCCTACTGGCTAACGTAAGGAAGATCCAGACCGCACGTTTCATGGCTGGACAGCGGGTAGACCACCTACTGGGGGAAGTCTTATCAAAGGCGACAACTACAGGGAACGCCAGTCAGCCATCCAAGACGGAAAGAACACAGGAGCAGGAGCTAGAAAGCAAACTAGAAAACTTGACATCTGAATTTGCCAAGTTAAGCATGCGTCTTCTAGAACAACAGGAGAAGAATCGAGATACACGAGACCGCATGACTGAGAACAATAAGCAACAGCCAAGGGTTCAGTTCGAAGTTCCGAGGGAAAGAAGAGCACAAGATGGTGAACAGTATGGAAGGTGGAACCGAGGGAGAGCAAGAGGAGCCTACTCCACCTCGAATCGTGGAAGAAACTAGTGACGGTCGAGTGATATGCTACCAGTGGCAATAGACCCGGTCATTATGCTGTTGCCTGTCGCTCAGGAAATCAGGGAAAACGACAGAGGGAATCACTAAATTCAGGGAGCGAGTGGTTCCGCTAGAATGAGCTCCCGACAACAGAGGATGAGCGTCTTGTGCCAAGAACATGAGCGCCGAGAATGGCATGACACATGGAGGAGATTACAACCGAAATCCACGCCATGAGTAATCGCCGTGGGGTGGGATTTTACCAACGCTATTACCCAAGGAAATTCCCTCGTCCCGGAGGCCAGTACTACTGTTAGGACCGTGGGAGTATTGGAAAATAAAAAGGAAAATTAAATCAGAGGACAATGCCAATAATATTAGATACTGGGGCCTGTGTGAGTTGTGTTGATGAGAATCTGGTAGCCAACGTGAAAGACAGGATTAAAGCAGTACAAGGAATGAATGTTAAGACAGCCACCGATGAGCCGGTACAGATTTTGGGTAGAATAGAAATTATCTTAGAAATCAGCCACTGTGTGATATTGTTCCCAGTGTTTGTGGCCAAAGGAGTGGGTGACTGTTGTATCCTGGGTAACGATTTCCACCTGAAGTTTGGTACAACAATAGATTTCTCGAGGAGAAGAGGCCCAATTTATAATCGCCAACGGAAGAAAAATCTCAGTAGAATTTTCCTCAGCGCGGAAAAAAGACGCCAAGTATTTGCGTCCACCTCCAGGACCCCTCGTGGTTGAAGCACATACAGTTTGAAGAAAGACAACAGATACAGGCGAGAGTAATATGTGATGATTCTACTGAACTCCCTCCAAGAAGTCAGAGACTCCTGAAAATTAAGTACGAAGGTTTGTTGCCCACTTTAGGAGTTATGGAACCAAAGGAAGGAATTTTTAGAGAAAAATCTGTTCTATTGCCTTACGGATTGACTCACGCCGAGCCACCTAACCAAGTATTGGTGATGAATCTGGCAGATGATATAAAAGGTGCCTACCAAAGAGGCGAAGTGTTAGCGGAGGTATATGAAATCTGTGAACTGCGAGAAAGAACCGACCAGCGAAGTCGAGGGAGCAAGACAAGAAAAGAGCGAGCTTGAGGAGGCGAACATAGATATTAATCCGCAATTTATCCCCAGAGAAAAGAAAAGCCCTACTTAAAACTGCTGACAGAGTTTAGAGACCGCTTTGCCTGGAATAAATCCCAAAATAGGACAGCAAGTGAGATGGCTGAACTCGAGCCTTCAGTGGGGAAATCCGATGTATATGTAAAGTCTAATAGTATGTCTGCTAGAGTCCAGAGGAGTTTAAGTGTGATAGGAGATTTCGCCCATTGGTGCTGTGGAGTAACGACTAAACGACAGTTAAAAAACCTTTATTCACTAATCAATATTTAATGTCAAAATTTGAAAATAGCTTAAGTGAGCAAGTAACCGAAGCCTTTTCAGAAATAGAGAATGTCAATTTAGGTATGAAGAATTACAGTGCAGAAGTAGAGAGAGGGACCTTCGCACGTGTCGTGGATGTTGGCTGTTAACATAACCAAGTTAATCGATCGATTTCAGAAGCAGGAATTCACAAACGAACAGAGAAATGATCACAAGAGTTTTAGTTTGTTACAGGTGAGCGCGCACCATACAGTACGTCAGTTACAATTGTTACAACTTGTTACACGCCTAGAGATATTGAGTCAATGTCGAGAGGGGAAGATCCCGAATTCTATAATAACTGTAGATAAGCTAAGAGAGGATTTAACAAAATTAACAGTTGCATTAAAAGCGGACAGCTATGACCTAGCGATACCAGTGGAGGAAGTGTCTAAATACCTTAAGTTAGAAATAGCTGATTGTGTAATTTCTGGTAACTCAATCTTAATTAAATTTGCAGATTCCAATCAAGAAACTTACGTCCCAATGGAAGATTGTATACCCCTTTAATAATACCTTTTGCGTGGAATAACCAGACTTGTACCATTAAGCAGGAAACGTCATTTGTGGTTAAACAGTGAAGACAGTATGGTAGTGATTACAGGGAAGCAGCCTTGCAGCACTGTCAGCCGAATATTAATTCCACTATGCTATGTCCCTAGATACGCCGGTGATGCTGTGTCCGGATCACGTTGCCCTTAGAAAACCATTTATGGGTGCGACCATACAAGAGCTGAGCTCACTATGTGTTATTTTCATGTGTGTCAGGTGACGTGCCACTTATCACCCAGATAGACGACTTCACCTATGTACTAACCCATATTGTTGAGCATTTAGAGTTTGTGTGCAGATACACTGTTCGAACACTACAGTTAAGATAACAGAGCGTAAGAGCCTGGGTGCACTACACGTGAGAGTGCCGTGTGATTGTAGCTTAGTCGCTGACTCCCACATTTTGGTTTCAGAAAGCTATCCGTGTAGGCAGGAAGCGGATAAGTTAGCTGTGGCCACACATACTTCCAGCTTCGTGGTCAAAATTAAAAACTTTGAAAATCACCTCTAAAATTAATCATGTTTCCAGCACTTTCGAGACACTAGACGAATGCTTAGACAACGAATGGCCTAGTCAGCTGCCGCACTGGAATTTATCTTTTTCAGAAACATAGAAAGTTAGTAGAGAGCCCGACGCTTAAGGTTTTGTCAGTGGAGAGGGGACATGTATACATCACTGTCAGCCGTGCTGCACTCCATTTATTTTTGTTTTACTAACCATAATTGTTGTGAGAAATCCCCATCTAGTAGGCTTAGGTATAGGAGCATTTGTGAGAGCAGAAAATGAAATATTCTCCCCGAATCAGGAACAATTTATAGTGGATTTATTTTGTGGCATTATAATAATATTGGTTCTGATTGGTTGTCGGTACGTCGTGGGGATTATGGGTAAAACTGGAGATCCAAGGTATCGAGACGAAAAAGGCGACGACATAGCGATGACCGCCAAACGTGACGTCAGAGACGATGGCTTGCCAAAGAACTTACCTTATCACGGAGGTCGATGGAAAGGAGCTGAGAATCACTCTTGAATGGTGGGACCAAGTTCGTGATCAGGTATAAAGGATACCAGGTAATCGTTGTAACCATAGGTAAACTTCGAGGTAAACTGTATAACTGTTGTGAACGTTATAGTGTATGATTAATAAAATGTATAAAATATATTATTTTCAGGGATGATTATTGTTATCATGAATTCGTAAACATGTAAGTCCAGTGTGTGAATGAAAATGTGGGGAGTGTGAAAGTTTGAATGAAAAAAAAAACCGAGTGGCCACTCAGAGTGAATGTGAGCGAATGTGAGTATTAGCTAATATAAGAGTTTATATTCCAAAACTGTTTATTATGATTGACTAGGTGAAATACATGTTCTGTTTTCAGCGGTACGTATACATACGCCAATATCAGCGTGGAATGGTTAGAAGTTGATTTTGGAACTAATAATAATTAAATTGTAAACTCATAATTATTCTGTAAATACAGGGGACCCTGAAAATAGTTTTAGAATTCCTAGATTAGGTTAAGACTTAATGTTTAAGAGGATTGGTACGTCGCAATGACATAATAATTTGTTAGATAAAATATAATTGCCTATTGTATTATTAAACACTGATGTAAAACATTTAATAATAATTTTATGTTGTCCTTCCAGTTGTCATTAACGTAATTATGAATTAAGCGTTGACAAGTTAGTTTTCTAAGATTGTAACACCGTATGTGAAACCAAAATGTTGTATATGGTTATGCTAACCAATGTGAAGAACTAAGTAATTACTTTTGTAATTTGTTTGTAATTTGGGGAATAAAAATAATCAAGTATTAACTTGTCAATGCATACAAAGTAACTTATAAGTTGTTTCGGGTATAGTTTAGCTATATTAACATATTTCTTGTGTGGTATTGAGGTAGTTATGTTAAAAGGTAGTTAGATGTATGTAAAGAATACAATTTAAGAGATAAGAGCTTTGTTGAAAAACGAAGTCATTTCATGCTAAGTCTTAGAGCACCGGTGGGAAGTCCAGTAGCTCAGAGCCAGGCCGGTGACCCGAGAGGTCAGGTGACCAGAGAGGCCGGACGGCTTACTGCTGACCACAGCTACTTTTGTCACGTAGACACTGCCGCTGTGCACAACTTCAGTTGGGGGGGGGGGGGTGGGGGGGGGGGGGGGTGGGGGGGGGGGGGGGTGGGGGGGGGGGGGGGTGGGGGGGGGGGGGGGTGGGGGGGGGGGGGGGTGGGGGAATCTTGAAAGGTGTGCAGCGAGCAGCATGTCCTAGAGCACTGAGAATTAACTTATTGCATACCCTAGGGTCTCTCTAACTCACATGAATATGGAAGAAAAAGGTGAGGCTGGGCTGGGGTCACAGCTGTCCGGAGAGTGTTACTCTGCCAAATCTTGAAAGTGTGCCAGCATGTGTTAGAGCACTGAGAATTAACTTATTACATACCCTAGGGTCTA
This sequence comes from Homalodisca vitripennis, assembly GCF_021130785.1. NCBI lineage: Eukaryota > Metazoa > Arthropoda > Insecta > Hemiptera > Cicadellidae > Homalodisca > Homalodisca vitripennis. Next base: position 123,182,305 of record NC_060211.1, on the reverse strand, counting down.
ACTCACATGAATATGGAAGAAAAGGTGTGAGGCATGGGGTCACACCTGCCCGGATGAGTGTTACTCTGCCAATCTTGAAAGTGTGCCAGCATGTTAGAGCACTGAGAATTAACTTATGTGCATACCCTGAGGGTCTAACTCACATGAATATGGAAGGAAAAGGTGAGGCTGGGGTCACAGCTGTCCGGAGTGGTACTCTGCCAATCTTGAAAGTGTGCCAGCATGTTAGAGCACTGAGAATTAACTTATTACATACCCTAGCGTGTGACTCACATGGATACGGAAGACAGAGCTGCTGAAACTGGTGTCACATCTGCCCGGTGCTGCGTTACTCGGCCAGTCAGGGGAGGGTAAAGGGTGCCAGTAAGTTTGAGACCCGTTCTTACGTTGGGATGTCACAGTTGCCAGTTGTCCACTGGGACTCCGGGCTTCAGCCGAGGTAGTAGCGTTACAAACACTTTAGGCTTGTCCAGGTATTTCTTCTGTAACATGACCAAACTTTTCGTAACGTTGAAACTACTATGTGTAATTATAAAGTTTCAGACATTAAAATAATGGAAATTTTAGTTTAAAACCTTATGTTGAACATTCTTCAGTTGACTACCGCTATTAAGACTTGATCTGAACGATTGTGGTCGTCTGCAAAGTCTTGCTTTCTTCAGTATGTTACTATGAAAGTAATTTCAAGATATTTAGTTTTAAGTCATCAATATTGATCAAAAATGTGTTTTAATTATAAATGTATAATACTAATATGTAAATGAGGAATTGTAATAACGTGGTCCAAAGTTAATTTTGGCAAGTGAGAAATTATGATGTTTAGAACATACTAAACGGGATTTCAGATAATCGAATTCGATGTCATATGCGGGATTTTATATTGTATAGAAGAACTGAGGTTTAAAAGAATAGTAAAGAAATAAGAGACCATAAAGTGTTGAAGACTGCTATATCGATATACAGTATACTCGTAAAATCGAATAAAAGTATGTTTGATTCATAATTTCAAAATGAGGCCGTCCATTAGGGGAGTAGTTTTTGATTTTGAAATTGTTGTTCTATAATTGAAGACTACGAATTTGTGCCCCTCCCCCCCCCCCCCCCCAATCAGCAGCACTACGTTACACGTTAAGTACCAGGGCGTTACACGTAAGAGCCATCTTTGTAGCATACAAATACAAATTAATCGGAAACAAAACAAAAACGTGTAATTGACATCTTTATTCTCTTAACATATCAGGCATAATAGCTATAAGAAATGCACTCCTATTGCATAGAATTGAAATCTCGTTAGATCCATGACCTACCATAAGTATTTGGTTACGGATGAGGTCTTACACAGCTATACTTATGTAAAAATTGCTCGTTGAATTGGTTTTAATGCAGGCGTAAAATATTGATCATTTAGAAACTCATTAATCATGGAGTAATATATTTAGTTTCAATTTTTTTTAAGCACAATGAATTATGTTATTAGCTAAACTGATAGGAGATGGAATGGAATTTTTACGAGAATATAATACGAGATTATGTACTTCAATATTTTCTATGTAAGATTCCTGAGCAATCAACGTTTCCATGTTGACGTTAAACCCTTCATTTTAACACTATCAATATTGGCAGGTTTAAGTATGTAATAATGCTTGAGATAGCATAAAATATAGATGTACTTGAGGAGCATGACAAATCCTAATCCGTCAACGCTTCAAACCGGAACTTATAGACAACGAAAAAGTGTATGGAATTGTAAGGCAAACATGGACAAAATTAGAACGTTAACTTTTGGATGGAAGTGAAAATATAAGTGAAGATTTTTATGAGCAATTGAAAAAAATGTTTAATGTCATACAGCTAGTAAAAAATTGTGATCATTTCTAGTTGTATCATTTGATACAACCTAATATTTATTAGGTTAGGAATCTGTGGTAGTTTGGTGTTATCCTGAGGCCACTCGGTTCCTATCTACTATTTATCACTACGCAATAAAGTTAGATTTAAATTAAGTTATCATAAATATGTTACTAGTAGTATTAAAATTAAATTTAACATTTACAAGCGCTCACGAGAGCTGAGCTTGAATTTGGGTACTACCCCGAGGGATTTTATTTTTTAATAAGTGGAGAATGGCACCGAAGCTGCATGGACTCATGTTTACCAGACTTAAATTATATATAGTACGATCTTTTACAAATAGAAGTTTTTCTACTCAAACAGTGTTTTTGTCGATTTCACATAGTAAATTCCTTCGCACAGACTCAACCCACAGAAATTTAATTAAGGAGTTAAATCCAGCCGTAGATGTAAATTAATGAATGCGTGGAGAACCAGTGTCTAACTGCAGGACAACAATCTCCAGTATGTGTTACAAAGTTACTAATCACACTTACCGTACACGTCCACGTCCAGTATCAAGTTGTTCCGTGGAATAAACAGCTGTTTTGTAATCAAAATGTCTCTGGCCCCCTGGAAACGATAAGTGAAGTCCACCTCCCGCCAGCTGTACATAACCCGCATGGGATCACTGGTCGTTCGGTTCGGGTACACGGGGTTCGGGTTCACGGGGTTCGGGTTCACGGGGTTCGGGTTCACGGGCGGCCGAATGAGTTCGTTAATGTCTGTGAAGCTGTCTTCGAAGATGAAGCCTTCAGAATCATCATCCTCTCCGTTACCAGTAGAACGGGGCGTCCTTCTTCCATATCCTGATCTGGGTGGGCGCCTTCCAAAACCTGGGTTGTTGGGATAGTTTTGTAGATTGGCGAAAGTAGCCGTCAAATACCACTCGGCTATCGTGAGTAATAAAAATAATTTTTATAACATCTGGAACAAAAAGGAATTCAGTTTAAACTTCACAAAAAATTAGGTAATTCATCCACTATAGCCATGTTATCTTGTTTAATCGGCCATGCGTAAAGAGAACTATAACGTCATTGTCCTTAATTGCCTTCATTTGGTGGTGCAGTCCAGAATATCAATATTTTGATTGGAAGATGTTTTGAGTGGATTCGACTTAATCTTAGCATCAAATAATAAGTTAAACAACAATAGTGTGCCATCACACAAACAAAGGCATTTGTCTGAAAAATGGCTGATGCCACTTAAGGTGGTCCTATCGATTTTGGGTCGAGTAAAATTTTTTAATATAATAGTCAACAATTACTTCAAGATACTCTTCCTGAAGAGAGAAAAAGAATAAAACATTTTGGGTCACTTCATGAGAAATTAAAGACATTTGAAGTATTCATGTCGGGTCCTTTTATAATCAGGATCAGTGGATTATGGTTATATAGGATTTCAAATTTTTACAGTAAGTATGTGAAATATGACGGAAGGGATTGACATGTGTTTTTTTGTTTTGAAAAAACCTGAGTTAATTTTTCACTAGGTTTTAAATGTTACGAAAAAATATTAATTTTATATATTTTGGAATTTAAATTATATTACTCCCTCTGGGGGATTGATATCTAAAATTTGGAGTTTTTAATTTTAAAAAACGCATGCATATGGAATCTGCTGATTCTTGAAAAGACAACGCGCGCCTTCGGATTGTTTAGTTTTGCTTCCTGCCGCGCAGCTCGTGGATGCACGACCAGGAGCACAATCGCACTTATCCCACCAACGGCCAGTCCCCTTACCCGACCTTATAACTCTTCATGCCCTCAATTAGTTCCTCTTTGCACTTCTTATCTCCGTTTTCGACTCAATCACAACCAAATAAATAGTTTTACAAGGTTAACCTCACTGAGTCTTGCTTGTGTGAAACTGAGCATACGTCTTATACAATTACATTCTGAATGAAGATATAAATATATAATGTATTATTATATTATTATTTAACGAACGAATTGGATACTTATAACGAATTTAACCTCTTCTTCATCAATAACGATTTTTAAATGACGCATAATAACTATGTATGTTAAATTCCGTGTATGCTACATTTTTCAGATTTCATAACAGTCTGTTCATTGAAGACAAAAACAAATCGGACACCTCAAATATGATGGTATCTTGTGATTACCATTTGCACAAGTATCCACGAGGGGGTAAACCCTCAAACGTTATCCAAGCAAAAATAATTGACACGGACGGAAATAAACAAAGTGATATGGATTATTTATCATTAAGAACGGACATCCCAGCTTGTTTGATCTCCGAACGTCAGGTTCGATCGTTTAAAAATTGCGAAATTACATTATACAATAATAAACAATTGTTATTTTGTCTATTAGAATAGTAATATACCGTATATAAGACAAGTTATATCCCTATCTACTACTGTTATGGATACTATGTCACCCTCTTGGATAAGTTAAGTTGAAATAGTTAAGTTTTTACTATATGTGTGTGTAACAAAATTTCATTAAAACCGGTTAATTAGTTTTTGAGACATGCTTTTAAAAATAAATATATTATAAATCGTTTGCAGGGAATATTCAACTATAGTGAAATTTCATTTAATAATGTAGTTGTAGTACTACTTGCAATACACTGAACGCCATCTTTCAGAAATAAATTAACCTACATTTTCTGTTAATTATGTAATTTTTAAGACAAAAATTGTATCTTCGTAAACTATTATAACACCTTTATATTAAAATGACAGAGAATCTTACATTATTGTAATATACATAAATATTTTATGTGAAATTATGTTTATAAATCGTTACTTAAATTAGTACTTCTCGAGTGACCATTGCATTTTTTATTGCATACTAGCAGTTCCCCGCGGCTTAGCACGCTTTTTGTAATCTTTGCTCGTGTATGAGCACTTCTGGTTCAAGTGAATTATATTGTCAACGCCGGTGTACAGTTAACCTTGTTGACACTATCAAGAAAATCTGCCAAAATTGTATGTTTATAGCCATTGTACACGTACATGTAGTTAATAATAAAGTGGTCTAACATTCAAGCTATAAGGCAAAACAGAAATTCATTTGAAAGACAAATATCCATAAAAACTTAGCGCCTTCACATAGTGTGTGGTTATTATACACAACTATCTCGTAATTGTAGTTTACAATGTGCAGGCGTTTTTATAACATATATTTTGCAGCGCCTCCTGGTGGTGAGTTACATCAATGGGCATAGCATATAAACCTTCTATGTGGAAAAATACATATACATACAAATTTTCATAATGATCGGTCAAATAGTTTCTGAGTCTATAAAGGACAAACACACAAACATTCTTTTATATATATATATATATATATATATATATATATATATATATATATATATAAGAAAAAAACTTCTTCGTTCTTACGAAGGTTTCCTGTGTACTATTTGCTAAGGAGTGGCCAGACTTTTAATATGCACAGTATAGAAGTAACTAGTACGTATTCGTAAAACTCCTGCTCTATTCTAGTGTTATCTCTTCTCTCTATAGCCTGAATTAAATACCCTATCCTATAAACGGTAGAAGTGATCATATCAGAGGCACAAAGAAAGAGTAAGAGATGAAATAGAATAGAGTAAATGAAAAAGGCCGAGCAATGGTTTTGCACTTTTCTGTTTTACAGTCTAAAACACCTGAAATTTTCCGTTTTCTTTCCTAAAAGATTTAAAAAATGTTAGAGCATTTACTTTAAAAAATATAAAACTTAAGTGAATTGGAAGAAAATAAGAAAATATACAATGGTGTATTTAAAAATAATAAAAGATAAAATGTGTTTGATATTTAATATCGGCTAACAATTATAGCAGAATTCAAAGATCTTAAAACTTTATTTACCAAATAAACTTTTTATTGTTATAGACAAGAATTAAATTTGTAGTATGAAGAAATTTTGTTTATTCAAGACAGAATTTAATTTTTAATAGATTTTACATTCATATTTTACAGAACTGTTATTCTTTTTCTTCGCTTTCAACAAAAATTTTATTCATTTTGAAAAGATTTTCCATTTGTAATTTTGTAGATCTGTTTTATGGTATTTTAGACCGAAACTTTCATTGATTCTTTTGCTGTTTTCAAAAGTGTCCTACAAATCTCCATATTACCTACTTATATTTATCGCATATCTATTACATAACAGTGAACACTTTTTTAATTTATGTTATGTACCAGTTTTAAAGTCTTTATGAAGGAAAATATGTGTAATTACTGCTTGACTAGAATACGAATATTTAATTCAATGGGCATCACAGCAGGATACAGGCTTGTAACTAATGCAATCATGTTTACAGGTTTTTTAGTTTGCGGGTGGTGTAACTTTAAAACTCTGTACAAGAGTGCAATTTACACTAAAAATCAAATTTTACTACTTAAAGCGACATACCAGGTGGAATTACCATTGAAATTTGTCAACAGAAATAGAACAAAGTTATTACGAAAATCTGGAAATGCACAACTTATTAATTTGAACCTCTTTATCAATGCAGTATTTGTAGCCTTTGCCAAGCAAATCTCCGGGTTATCTTTTATCTTACTTGACCAGGCCTTGACTGATTATGGGTTCTACCAGTTAATCTTGTCTTCATTTGAAAGCGTACTCGTACAACACTTCTCTTAAATAACCAAAATTGCTGTTGTATATTCTGCTGTTGTTACAGTAGTAACAAACACTACTATATAATACCACATAGATTACGAGGAGTTGTAAATAGGAACGTTAATAAAACATCATCTTTTTATATTTTGAAACATAGCTTGAATTCTTATCGAGACGGTGAAATACAATGAATATGAGGTAATGGCTCTAAAATTACAATGATTTAGTTATTTTTATAGGAAACTATTCAATAAATGGACATTAATTATTGTCAATTTCAATCAAAATAAAAAAAACACTTTGGATTTGGTTATATCTGGGCGGAGTTCACCATAATTATAATTTATTTGTAATTATTCCATATGACTTAGATAGATAATTAGCGAGAAAACAAACAAATTGTTTATAAAAAGTTTAGTGAAATATCTATATATGAGGCCGAGAAAATAATTAAAAATAATGGGCTAAAGTACTAATGTGTAAAATGTTTAACGAATTAATTGAATTTTATGTTATGGGTTATGTGTCTAGTTAGTAGTATATAACCCCTACATACATCGGTGTATAAATCATTATTTGGTTTTATTGCTTTAATCTTAATTGATATGATTATCGAATTTGGGTTTGGAGAATATTTTATAAGAAATTTACAGCCTTTTCAAAATAACTTCCCTGAATACAGAAAAACTGGAAACACATATTTGATCACTCCAAGTACATTCACAGGCATTTAAATTGTGAAACTTTGGCAATTTTGTAATCAGGCCCAAATAAAAACGGGCTAAGACAAAGTTAGAAATGTGTATAGTAATGTTATTGCTTCAGGGAGAGTGATGATTCTGATTTATTTGTCACCTAAGAAGGTCATACCTGTAGTGTTCATATAAATATAATTTAAGAAAGTTTTATGCTGTTAAATATTTGTTTCTTAGTGAAATTATTCTTCCAACCACAACCCATCTGCACACTGTAACAGTTTTACATTTTAACATTTTTAGTTTTCACAATTTTCAATTATTTTATGAAAATTTATGCAGGTAATCCAAATAAGTGTGATCTATCTATGTATTGCATTGCTAGATAATTTTTCCTACGTTTTTGCACGTGAAATAATATATTGGAGAATTGCATAGTTATTGAGGGAATATTGTTACACATGTGACATAGAAACATATGAAGGAAGGTGTGAGAAGGGGAGAACAGGAGGAATGCTCAGGCTGTCGACTCACAGATAGATTGAATAAATGGACATTGTCTAGTCATTGTTTCAAGTTTTAAACTATAAAGACGTATTATAGAACCAAACAGCAGTTATGAAACCTTTAGTCAGCATACTTCCTATTATGAATTCGGCACACTGATACGACCAGATTTAGCGCAAAATAATCGTATTCACAAAGCGATACAGGTGCGCGGTGCGGGCGCGGTCTCGGAATGGTGGTAGTGGGTGACAACGCAAGCACCCTGCCCCCACACACAGGCTACTGTAGATCGTCACCTTTTATCTAAACTTTACAAGTAAGATAAATACTTCAGAAAAATCATAACTTCAACATTAAAGAAAATAAACATTTGTAACTTTCATTATTATTTGATAACTTATGCATTATTGTCGTTCGAAGAGCTTTGGAGTTTCGTTGCAGTCATAATGTTCATTTATTGTTACACATTTCCACTTTTCCATCAATCCAATATTCGACATAAAATTTAATTTTAATTTAGTCTGTATAATATACGGGGCTAGTAAACAAAAACAATACAACGGTCAGGTTAAATCTATAGTACGATTTTTTTAAAATTGGGTTTTAAATAATTAAAATAAACACAGTGTTATTCTTCTCTGAGATGTATGTAGCCTAACAGACTATACAACAAAGTTTAAAAGCACGATTAAAAAACATAAAAACTATCACAATCCATTATTGAAACTAACCTCTATCAGAATGAACCATTAAACAACAATCCTTCCCACGCCTTCACGATCCTCCTACGATGCCAATTCGTGAGGCACTGGCGATGGCGGATTGTCTGGTGCTGACTGAGGCAGCTGCTGTCAAGATCGCGCTAACTGGTAGCTTATCTAGTGTTTGAGGTGACCTGATACTGAGAGGATATTCCACCGCCACATCAGTAAAACCAGTGGTAGTTGGATCGGCCTAATTACTCATATATTTATCTTTAGCCTTTGGTATAATGGAAGTCGTCTACCTAAAATATGCATAGTCAAAGGTTAAAGGTTGAATGAGCGTTGCTGAATGTATTTTAAGTTTGTTTAAACAATACTGGATGGAATTATTTTGCATAATATTGCATCTAAATTATGCAATCGAATATAAATGTGCATTTAAGAAAAGAACGTTTTTAAATGTTTTGGTGTTATCAAGACAAATTGAGTTTTGCTGTACGATCAGCATAACCTGTCAAACAGTAATAATATCACGTCAGTAATAATAACAAAAAATAAACACACGGTCTGTTGACATATTTTATTGCAAACATTATCCTCACTGATTTGCAAATATTATACGACGTATATTTTTATGCTTTCCATTATCAATAAATTATAATGTTGCAGATCAGTGACCATTTGGTTTATCTTATTAGTATTCGTTCTTAGCAGACAAGTATCAACTTAGAAGTAAACAAAATTGTCTTCTAGCTGAGGCAAACCCAAATCAAAATGTGTTATTAAAATACCTGATCATGGAACCGTGTGCGGAGGTACATACTAGATTATTAAGTCTGTAAAGTTTTATTTGTTGTGACCATTTTCTAAATATCTAAAGATGGTTAACAAGAGGCATATCAAACTTTGATAATCTTGAACACAAAACAATTTCATTCAAAACTGCTTACCAAACATAATATTTTTCTGCCCATGTAGAAAATTAAGTACTGTATATATTTTTTCAGTTTCATGTTTAACAAAACAATTTTCCACGTTAACTAAGCCTAGAGTCTATTTTAAACTAACTATATTTCGAATATTGCGATGCCTGTAAATGGTGGGGGGGGGGGGGGGTGGGGGGGGGGGGGGGTGGGGGGGGGGGGGGGTGGGGGGGGGGGGGGGTGGGGGGGGGGGGGGGTGGGGGGGGGGGGGGGTGTCCAAAGTTTACTTCTTTTATGAAATCTCCAGATTTAGTTGTAAAAGAAAAGTTAAATAGTGGTTATGTTTATTGTCTGTTGAGGATTCAGACTCAGACATTCTTTATTCCTAAAACAAATGCACAGAATATACAATGAATAGAGTCACATCAAGAACATTATAGTTAATAAAAAATCATCTAATATCAATTTATAAAATATTAACTAACATAAGCATTACTACTTGCATTACTATTGTAATTTTTAGGTGTATTTCATGTACAGTTTGCTGGAATAAACATTCATTCATTCTAAATTATGGTAATGTATATTTGTCATATACATATACACAGACACATGCATACATAAATACATATAGACATGTTGAGGCAAACCAGTCAATTAGCCCTTTCAAAAAATTCTTAGAATGAATATAAATGAGGATACAGAGGTACAGCTACAAACTAAAGGGCATTCTGACCTGTGTACTATCATCTCTCCCTTCATCATCCTTTAACTATTACAATAGGCCTATTTCAATCTGCTGCAGTCCTGTTTATCTTGTTGCTTATAAACAATGTTTTAATTAGTAATATTTAATGCTTTTAATATCCTTATCTGTTACGGATCTCGTATGTCAATGGACTGAGTATTCTTTCATCTCACGTAGGCATTCTTATATAAAAAATATCCATGGGGGAAATAAAAACCTTTAAGATCTGTGCAGAGATAGGTTTATGAAATTTATTCTTAAAATATTTTGGTATTTAGTATTTTAGTAGGTCTAGAATATCAATATTATTTAATAAGCAATTTATGATTTTTATCTTATTAAATCATTGGTGAATTATTTATATACAAATACAAAAACTTGCATTTGATCGTGAAAGCCAATAAACGTATTGAATTTGAAGACTATAAATCTATTGTCAGAATTATAACTTAAATCTTCGTCATTTACATTTTCCTAAACATTATGAGATAACGTAATGTTATCGTTACGATCTTTTGTTGTTTTTTAATTTAGCTGATCAAAATTTCTGATAACGAATTAAATAAGATACGTTATTTTGAAATATAACATTTTGAATTATTACTGAGTAATATGATATCTTATATCTCATATCACATGCAAACTCATGTACCGGGTTAAAAAAAAAATTAAACTGTAATACAAATGGGTTCAATGGTTTGGCTTCCTTTCAACCCACAGTACTTGCCATAGGCCAAGAACTATTCGTGGCAAAGTTAGCCACGTCAGGACTGGATTCTACTATGGCATTCTGATGGATTCAAGGAGGCGTAACTTTATAATAATAAGTTTGTGAATCTCCTTCGCTGAGTTTGTATTTTATCCTTGAACGTGCTTTGAAGAGCACACCGGATTTATTGGTTTTAAGGCCATCAGCTGGTACAGCCCAGCTATTAAATAGCCCTATCACAGAGCGACTTGTTCACTAAGACCATTGTCCCGCCAGGTAGTCATGGATGGCTGAATTTTAGTTCTCAGTGGACAGTTGCTATGATACAACATATATTATTATCAACAAATTACAGTACGATGTCCAGATTTAAGGAGCTTTCAATCCTTCAACCCACATAGTCTAACATGACCGCCACTTGATCATTTTTAGAGAACCACTTAGTACTTCCAGATCTATTAATGGAGCCAAATGTTGAATATGTCACATTTGGAACTGAATATACCTGTGATATAAAAGAGGAGCTTTGTCAGAGACCTGTATTTCCAGATTCATAGCCCCGAGTGGCCCAAACGTAATATTAATGACCACCTACTAATCCTATTAACAAAGGTAAGCCTGGTCTCATAACTAGTTAAGGAGATATTAATTGAAAAAGTCTAATACTGATTCTCTTCTTTGGTTAAAGTAAGAGATTCTCATAAGGGAGTAGTGGAAGTAGGTGTCTAAGCCCACAAGCAGCTTTTGATTATTACTCTAGGCTCTCTCAACCAGACGTCTCATTCCGCTTGTTCCAGGAAGCGTCTCAGTGAGTAGGTGGAGCTAACAACCAGACTCCTCTTAACTTCCCCTTCAATCCAGTTAATGAGAATAGTTGTGATGTGCATGGAACAATGTTCAATAGAAGATAGAAAATTAACTCTACTTCTAGCTAGAATACAAGTACCAACATTGTTTACAGAACCTAGGTAAAAATATTAGGAATTAACTTGCCCAACCCCGATATGTGGCGTGGAATTCCATGGATCTTGAATTAGGGCTAGATGAAAGTTCCTTTACTGAAATATCGACCGAAGAAGGCAGTGGCCTTCGTTTTGTGTGCCGGGAGATATAAAAAATATCTTCTCAAATATAGTCTGTCTGCCTGCGGTACAAGCATGAAATGAGCTATAGACATGACATTTTACGTGCATCCTGTTATGCGAAACGTAATGTTACGTACTCCTACAAAGGTTTACTAGACTAATGCAATGAAATGGTTTAGCAAGTAATTATTAATTTAAGATGATACGGTATGACTTGTTCATCATCGGTATAGTAAACCTAATCATTATGAAACGTGTATTTAAAAAAGTGATGCACCACTGGTCCCAATCGGAGTTTAATTTGAACTGTTGGTGATTGGAAACCGAATTAATACTTCATTGTTCATGGAGTACCTTGCAGGTATGTGATATACACAAACAGTATTTGACTACTGATTTTAGTTAAATGAATAAATGATTTTTATTTCCCATATTAAATTAATGTAAAATAATAAATTGAGTGTGTGAGAAATAAAACTGACCATTTTATCTAGAAGCGTGGCTAGTTGCACAAAGTAATTTAATAATAACTCTGAAAACACAAGTTACCTATATTGATTCTATAATTAGCTTAAAAACTCAATAACGTTCAAAATCATCCTAAGAGCTAGTGCATTACAAATATTTATGGCACTAAATGCAACCATGTTTTAAATTATCCCTTATATATTGTGATATCTTAAAGCATTTGAATTCCCTTAACCATGAACTTTTGTACGCTAAGATGCATTTTTATGGCTTTGGCAAAAATTCAATCGAGTGGGTAAAATCATACCTAGGAGACAGAAGTCAGGTTACAAAGATGGGAAGTGAGACGTCAACTTCACTTGTCAAAAGGCGAGGTGTTCCTCAAGGAAGTTGTCTTGGACCTATATTGTTCAACTTATATACGTCTGACTTCCCAAGTTGTGTTCAAAGCTGTGCAGCTCACCTGTACGCAGATGATTGTCAGTTGCGCTTGTCATACGAGCCTGGCTCCATTGATGAGGCTATTGAGAAAATAAATTCCGACCTAGTGAACATCAACACTTGGTCGGTTAACAATGGCCTTAAACTCAATATAGGTAAGTGCATTGTCCTTCATCTTGCCCCACACAATCTGGTGCAGGCCCTTGGTCAGAGAGGAGTGAGAGTAAGGCTCAGTGGGGAGAGCCTGTCTGTCTCTGAGTCAGTCAAGACTCTCGGAGTTATGCTTGACAGTAAGCTCACCTTTTCTGATCATGTCACTCATGCTATCCAGCGTGCCCTTGGTAGGCTGAGGGGTCTGTACAGATTTAGAAGTCTGCTGCCAGAATCCGCTAAGCTCCGGCTTATGAGTTCTCTTGTTCTGTCTGTATTTTATTACTGCTATCCTGCATACGGCAACAGTATCTCTAGGGGAGACATAAATCGGATTCAAAGACTGCAAAACTCTGCAGTTCGATTCATTTTCAATTTGAGGCGCTTTGATCATGTGTCACCCTTCCGAGATGCTGTCAGTTTGTCCCCCATGGAAAATGTATGCAGGATCCTGACATGTGGCATGATCCACAAGGTGCTTGCGCTGGGTGAGCCGCGGTACCTGGTCGAGAAGCTCCAATTTCGGGAGGAGGTCTCTCAACGCAGTGTCCGCCATGGTGACTTGCTTCACTTTCCCAGAGTCAAGCATGAGTTTGGGAGGAGGAGCTTTTCTTACTTTGGCCCAAAGTTGTACAATGACCTCCCCCAGAGCCTTAAAACAGACTTCTGTTACTGTTTGTTTAAAAGTAAACTAAGAAAAATGATTGTACAGTAATTTTATTTGTCTTGTTTGGGTGTTATATTTAGTCTATAGGTTTTAGTTTTTAATTTTTATTTCCCAGTATTGTAAATAGTGTAAGATATGACAAGAGTTGTTCTGTAAAGCAGTTGTTATACTGAGAAACGCTTGCAATAAAGGCATTTTTATTTATTTATTTATTTATTTATTTATATCTCATTTAGAATGAAAAACATAGCATTACATTTTTTTAGGATAAGTAGACTTTGATCATGTATTTTTTAAATTTTATTTCGTTCGTCGTGTGACGTGTACTTTTCTGTTTTACCTGAGCAATTGTTTATGTAGAACTGATCACTCTACATAACGAAATTTTACATCCAAATGAAGAAGCGCGCATTCATTGTTGCTGCAATAACAGAACGGTCACTGATTAGACGCCAATCAGCTGTTCAAATAAAGGAGTTAGGCTAAGGTGAGCCATTACCATTGCCATGAAAGTGCATACATTAATGCATTATGTTAATACTTCAATACACTTTACTATAATTATTGTAATTAATTAGTTTAAGTAAGAACAAACGTAATTAATTTTTTCTGTGTCAGAATAATTATGCTTTGTGTTTAAGACCAATATTGTATATCATTGTAATTGGCAGATTCTGCGCTTTTTTAATGTATTTATGTTTATACATTAAACGTTTCTTTACATTTTACTGGCCGCTGTAAGCTAAATACGAGTATGTTAGACACACCAACAATAGTGACATGTTGCTGTTTTAGTCAGCTGGTTTCTTTTAAGTTAAGTTTGACATTGTTTTCATGATTGATTATAACTAGTGTTTACTGATTTCAATGAGCCGCAGAAAATGAATAAAACTGACCTTATGAAATTAAAGTTTCAATATTGGATTGCATGGACGATACAATCGACGGCTCGTGTGTGTGTTTTGGGTCCGCCCAGTTGGTGAGTAGACTTTACACTACTTATTCCATCGTGCTCCCCTGGGAGGTCGGACTAACTCCGTCAATGTCATTGTGGAGCCTCTACCTATCGGACTAGGCCTGAATAACTGCATCAGGGTGGATCCAGTTCCGAACTTTGACAAATGGGACTCAACTTTAATTTAATGTCTAGCCATTATGTATTCATGTGAATTATTGTTTTGTAATTTTGTAGTTCAGGAATATGGTCATCATGATTTTGGCCACTGTAATTTTGTATTAGTAAGCGGAGCGCTCCTACCGTAATAACTTTTCGTATTTTTATTTCAATTGGCCAACGAGTTAAGTTTAAGTTAAGTTAAATATATATTTGTTTATTTAGTTTAAGACCTTAGCACTGTGAGAGAAATAGGCAATACAGAATGAAATATGTGAAATATTGGTTTTAATTTCTAATTGCCTGATATTTAATTAAAGACCTTGCAACTTACGGTACTTTGGGATTATACCGACCACACCAGTATGAAGAACACAAAAATAGAAATTTATAGAAACAAACATGATAGAACGAAAAAAACAAACTCTTCAATTACAAAATTACAAACTTACAAGCATTTCCAGGTATTGTGATCGGTATTGTTGTCGCTGTTATCTTATCTTTCTCGAGAATCCTGATTACGGCAGGCCGCGCGGCATCACGTGATTTGCACGGTACATAATTGCCTTTCCATTTCAATTCAATTTATATTTCTGATTAGCCCCTCTAGAATTTGATATTTTACTGATAGGTACTATCTCGAGGGATGTTTTTCTTTCGTCGACATCAGCGCGGGGCAGCACCGAAGGTGCTGTCGAAGCCCGCGCTGATGGCCGGAGGCAATCGCATTTTGGGTGGCGGAATGTGATCAAGAATAAAAAACAAGTTTTGAGTGTTTTTTTAATAAAGAGTTTAGTTTGGTAAATGTTTGTTTTTGTTAAATTTTTTGTGTTTGGAGAAATATAGAGGTAAAACACGAAAGTACAACAAAGCGATGCACCAGCTGAACGGGCGGCGAGGCTCTGCAATCACGTTATCTACTAGACGCTCGACTTTGACCTCTGTCTGAGGATGGGGAGGGGTTTGCGATAAGACAATTCCTGTTTTATACTGACGAAATAGTCTTCTACGCTAATCTAGTAATCAGTAGAAGCAAAATGTTAAATAACGATTCATGTCTGGGTGTGGTCGGTATAATCCCAAAGTACCCAACTTACTATTAGAAAATAATCAACCGAAATCTGTGGCTAATTTAAGTACCTAAGGCTTAGTGTCGTAAACCTAATAGTTCTTGCGTGCATGGTAGTGGTCTCGATTGAGCATACCTGAGGGCAGGAAACTGTTCCTTGTTGGAGACCTGCGACTATCACACCCCATCAACAAGGTGGCGCCCTTATTACCGAGCAAACCGTAACCATCTGGGTATCCGTCAATCTTAGTAGTCCTCTGTCACTGCGCGCAAGAACTTGGTTGTCCTGGCGCTCTACCAATACTCACGACGCCCTTCTCCACTGAGCGAGGCCGACAATATTGCTAACCCGCGAGGAGGGGTGGCAAACTGGCGCCCAACGCGGGGACCCTTGTGTTAGCACCTGACTTTCACAGAATATAAAATTGTATTGAACTTGTAGTGTAAATATTTTTTGAAAGATAGTATTTAGTATTTTTGTTGTTTGTTAGTATTGGGAAACACTGGTGATGTCTTGTTAATGGTTATGTGTTAAATTTTGCTAGTGTTCATGATCTTAAGTTAAATATTGGAAAAATACCTCTTTGCGAAACATAAAATAAATAATTTTGTTTTGGATTTGAACTTTCCCTGGTATGACAAACTGAGGATGATGTGAACTTACATAATCGTTGGTTGCATTCTAGTGTTGTTATTTGGTTGGAAAGAACTGCATTTTTAGGATTGGCTAAAATTAGTGCGAGGTGATATTTCCATGTGGGCTGTATGAATTATTCTGGTTATCTGGTGAATTTTTAGAATCCTACCTCACGATGAATGCGTATCATCTTCGTAAGACTGAGGTTATCTACGAACTTAAAATTAGGAATGTTGATACCGATGGCAACGCTAATGAACTGAGGAAGCGTCTGACTCAATGTGTTTTTCGGCTGATACCCAGGTTGATGAAACCGTTGTAAACTCTTTGGATGCCGATGCGGAATTGGAGGAATGCGAAGGGAAGTACCAGGACTTATCTTCGCTAGTGAGTGATTACGAAGGCACGAATAATGACAACGAGTTTCATCGTATTGTGGCTCGTCTTTGGCATCTGTATCTCCGAGTGGAGAGAATTCCGATTGGGGCATCTTCTGATAGTGAGCAAGTGGAAAGTAAGGAAAAGTTGCTGAGTAGAAGTAAGGAGCTATTGGATTCTTTTAGAGGGACTTCTGATTCGAAGAACCAACCGGATCCCAGGACATCGGCCCAGTATATTTGATATCCTTGTTGTAGAATCAAGTGTTAAATCTATGCAACACAGATTATGCACACACTTAAAAGTATTTGTTAGAAAGATTAATGAATTGTGAATAAACTCAATAAAGAAGATTTGAGAGCAAACAATTTAACATAGATATTTATACAATACTTGGTAGACAACTATTATGTGGATACGTCTTCTTGTGTACAGAATTTCCTCCATTAAATATTTGGCACCTATATGTTTTTGAGAGTTTGGTGTAAAATGTTGTCCTTTTGTCAGTAAAAACTATTATCTTATTACTTTTAATCGTAAAATCTCACAATCCTTTCTTAACTTTCATTTTTTAATTTCAACAATTTCTATTAAGTACTGTAAAATGGCTCAAATTGCTCTAAAATATTTCGTATTAAATGATTGAAGTTACATTTGCACAACTTTATGGCAGCGTGGAGGAATTCGTAAGTCGATTTTCTTAGCTGTAATGTTAAATAACTCATGATGTAATGAATAATAGAATGTCATTTGGAACGGAAGTTGTTCTTCATCAACACACACACACACACACACACACACACACACACACACACACACACACACACACACACACACACACACACACACACACACACACACACACACACACACACACACACACACACACACACACACACACACACACACACACACACACACGTATATATAAACACACACATATATATATATATATATATATATATATATATATATATATATATATATATATATATACGTGTTTATATGTTTTTATTCTGTGTGGTTCTGATGAAGGGTTTTGTGAACTCGAAAATTAAACATGAGCACTGATTTTTTGTTTCTGTTTTTGTATGTATGTATATATATATATATATATATATATATATATATATATATATATATGTATATATAGGCTTTTCAGACATGCATATATATATATATATATATATATATATATATATATACATATGTTTATTGAAATTAAATAAGGCAATTTCCATTTATACAATTTAATGTAAATAAAAGTCGTTTGACAAGTATTTGGTCTTCCGATCATATGTTAGTTTGCTTATTTAAACGCATATGTGACAGATACGGCCAAATACAAAATAATTGAATCGGAAAAAGTAAGCGCTCTGTAGTGTAATGGTAGCATATTCACCCGGCAAGTGAGAGATCCGGGTTCGACTCCCGGCGGAGCAAGTACTTTTTGCGATTCAATGTTTATTGAAATTAAATAAGGCAATTTACAGTTATACAATTTAATATATATATATATATATATATATATATATATATATATATATATATATATGCAGGTCTGAAAAGCCTATTTCAGTTAAAGGGGAATACCAGTGTAGTTTATTTGGTTCTAAGGTATTTCTGCCGCAAAGGTTGAGTTTGTATAAGAGGTCTACTTCGGTCAATAAACAAGTATTCAGGGTAGATTGGAACTGAATGTTTATAATAGTGTGATCAAATTATTGATCTTATTAAATTCTTTAAAAAAATTTATGTTATTTATTTAAACGGAAACATAAGCATGCAATTTAAAGAACAGGAATTTCTTAATAGTTTACAGAAAAGCAATTTTACTCTGTAAGGTACTTTGCAATTGTGTACATGTGTTATCATGTACTTATCAAAGAAGAAAATGACACAAACAGGACTAACTAAAACTACAGGGATATACGTTCTCCTGATCATAAATATAATTGTGTTGTCAGTAGACTATGATTTATGATTACACTTTCACTCATGTTTTACTTTATAACCAAGCCATAATAAACTTCGTGAACAATTAATGTACGTAAAGACATTGTTTTTTATTTTTACTCTAACTATTACATAACATGGATATTAGGAAAATAATAAAATAAATGTCTATTATAATTCTTTGCAGTATATTATATTTTTCAATGCCACATAAATAAAATGGATTAAAGAATACGTTCATACTTGATAATGTATATTAATTACATAATATCTCAGCTTTATCGTGACAGTATTGGAACTTATTACACACACCGACACCGAAGCGATTTGTTAGTTTACGTGGTGAATCAGCGTTTTAAATTAAATCCACAATAATACGTACCTGAATATTTAAAATTATTTTACATATACATTTATTGTAAAAACCATTTTTAGTTGGTGGCTGCAGATCTTTAAGTAATTGCAAAAGATTTCAGACAACCTTTTTCAGGGAAATATTAGTTTTTTAATGACGAAACTATATATATATATCTGGCCAACTTTTGCACCGTACTTTTATGACTTGACAAGTAATAAAAGATATTTAGATAGATTTAATATTTTATATCCACACTGGACAACCTAATACAGGGCTGCCCAACCTACGGCCCGCGGGCCGAATCCGGCCCGTGAGTCAGTTTTATGTGGCCCGCCTTGTTGCCAAAACAACCAAATTTGTTTACAAGCATTTGAAATATTAAATAAATACAAATTTTGAGAACCAAGCAGTCCAGCCGATTTCACGTAGAACGAGCCGTATTCATTTGGTGGAGGATGAGTGTTGAAAGAAGTAAAGTAGTTGCAGACAGATTTCACTGACTACGGTGGTGGCTGCCGGCTGGCGAATATAGAGCGCGCGTAAAGCACGGCACAGCGCGCGGTGCGGCAACGTAACCCCTACCCAACTCAAGGTCACCACTCGCCACTTAATTTGTATGTCCTAGTATCCTAGTAGGCTTAATTAAAATCAATGTATTCAATTTATTGGTGACTTTTTTATTATTCCCTCAGAATTAGAGCAAACATCCAAAAGTCTGGGTTTATATTTATTTCTACTAAAAGAACCTAAATACATAATATATTATAAACCTTTACCTAACAACTAATAAATAATAAGAAATTACAATAATCAGGAAACAAGGGCCAAATAACCTTAAAATCATATTTTGCACAAGATTTCTGGAACAAACCCCGGGCAATACGTTTTGTTTGGGGTTCCAAATCCCCTGGGATGTTGGCCCGCCTGGCCATAAAGGCTTTACAATGTGGCCCTTGGGTAAAAAAAGGTTGGTCACCCCTGACCTAATATATTGAACATTATAATGTCTTGTGTAGAGTTCCTTCTTTAAATGATAGTAAAGGCAATTAAATTATAAACTATAAATTTATATATCCACTTGTCTTTGAATGCAGTAGACTTCGAGTACAGTGCTCATTATAAGTTTGATATCATAACTCTGCTGCTTGGGAAAAGTCTCATAGCATTGTGATAATAAAAAGATTATAATAGTACTTAGGAAGATTAGTTATAAAGTTGTGACTTACCAGAGGTTATACACGAGTAGAGGCAAGATGTTGACGATAAACAAACTGTCAGTAGCAGAATACACCGACAAAGATGTTCCTCGTAATGTGAAAGTTATTGTCTCTGATGGCTTCAGATCGTTGATTTGTTTGAAACTGGGGCAACAACCTCGGGGTCCTGATTACAAAAAAGTTTATGAGAACATTTTCTATTCTGAACCTTTTTAGGTTGTAGACACTTCTCTAAAATTATTTTATCATCTTCACTGTGAAAGTTTTCTCAGCACAAAACCATTTAATCAACCGTAAAATAAACTATTTGTTATTATTTCACTCACCGATTTTAGAAAATTGTGAAAATAAATATCAACAAGAATTATTCTTTTATACTCTTAATATTTATTTAGATAATGAACTTATATTTTGACATGAGTCCTAGTAAGAAGGATAATATTTGATTTACAACAGGTATATTGCACTGAACCGTGTACACCGGATTCAGTTAAGATTTCTTCATGTAGTAGTAACTAAATTGGAATTTGTAATTTGGAAGTCATCCATGGCCAACATTACTGCAACGATTACCAGTTGAGTAAGACTTGGTGCACGTATACTCTTCATACCAACAGTTTTAATTAAATTTAATTCTTCTCAGTTCCTTTTGTGCAATTATAACATTCCTTTCGTTGTTACCGTGGCAATACAATGTTAATTACTGAGTATTAGATGACGTCTCATAGTATTAAACCACGTGGTAAATATTATTTATCCCTTTTATCTTTATTTGCACTTTTATTTAATTTCACAACGTTGTAAGGATTTTATAATGTTGTTTTGTTATTTGGCCATCAAGAATGGCTCAATAAAAGATACATTTTCGTTCTTGAATCTGAACATACAACTTAAAGGACTAACATAAAAATGAAACCTGGGCAACCTTGTGGATGTCCGGGAGCGGAACATCACTAACCGCGAATGTCGAAATTCTGGGGGGTAATTCGATAGGTCTAGTCTACTGTGGGAAAAAAAGACTGTTGTGGATAGTGGGGTTCGTCCTCTAAGAGTCAAATGTTCTTGCCAGCCTAGACATAAGGGTGTGTCACGCCCTGCCTGCTTTGACTGGAGAGGCTAGTTCAGAGCTGGCTTCTCCTTCTTGTGAGGGGACATAACTTGACATTAGTGCTCTAAATATTTCCTCATGCATTTCGACAGGAGGCAGCCACTACCATCAACTTCACCCATCCAGTATATCCTGTCGGAAGCAGCGCAAAGGTCTTTATAGGATTAGGTGCAATTTTCTAAGGGTTTTATCCTAAGAGAAAAAAACATAAAAATTACATTTAATAGCCCCAGCTACGTAGCTTGAAATTCTTTGCATTAGAATGTCATATCCTTCCTTAAGGTATATGCTTTTTAATAGCGTATCAAATACCCTTGAGGCTGGTTATGGCATGATTTAACTTGCGCTATTTTCGTCTCAGTATCAATTTTAGATTAACTGGATTGTTTAAATTTATTTATTTATTTATATACGGAGAACTCCAATTTACAGATAAGTACAACTAAGGCTGACACAAAAAAAGTGATCATAATCTAAGACAACATCAACGTTTAAAACTAATACAATATTATGGCAGCAGAACACAAAATTATGTTGATTTGAATACAAGTTTTTGCTACATTTACATTTGCCACAATATATTATCTCAGTACATGATCAAAGACAGAGAGTTTACGCATCGATAAAGACAATATCAATAACAATATAATAGTAATATTGAAAAAAAATAACTATAATAATAATATAAAAAAAACAACAATAATAATATCAAAAACAACAACAATATAGCAAATAATTAACAAGAATAAATGCTAATGTGAATACAATAATGATAAATAGCAAATTAGCAACAATTAATACTAGTATGAATACCAAATTTTGCTAGTATATAATAAAAGAATAATAACAATAATAAAGAGAGGCCTCAACTAGATCAATGGGTACATCAAGATAGTTATGACTCAGCCTAACACCGACAGCTCGGACGAAGCGTCGCTGGAACCTGTCTAGACGTTCAATGTGATTGTGTTGATAAGGGAACCAGACAACAGAACAGTATTCAAGTATACTCCTTACCAAGGACTTATATAGGATATTCAACGCCACAATGCCAAGACCACTCCTTGAAGCTCTTAGTATGAAGTTGAGCATTCGTAGGGCTTTGCCGCAGATGAAGTCAATATGCTTATCAGGGCTAAGATCTGCAGAGAAGACGACACCCAGATCACGGACGTTTGTACTGCGAGATAGAACAGTTCCATTGAGCACGTAGTCAGATACCACAAGAGGTTGGGCAGAGCGAGTGAAAGATACCAGTGAACATTTGGCGGCATTTATGCTCATAGCGTTAGTGATGCACCAGTTCTCAATTAAGCATAGGTTCATCTGCAGTTTCTCAGTGTCAGAAGGGTCCCTAATAGCACGGAAGACCTTGACATCATCCGCAAACATTAGGCAGTCAACATTTAATGACTTGACCAAGTCATTAATGTAGAGATTGAAGAGAAAGGGGCCCAGGCGTGACCCCTGAGGGACACCAGAAGTGGCGGTGAAAGGTCTTGATAGGGCGCCAGCGAAACTAACTAGGAAAGTTCTATCATTTAAGTAGGAGTGAAACCAAGAAAGTAGGCTGCCACATATACCATAACCGTGAAGTTTGGCCAGAAGGTGCCCATGACTGATAGCATCAAAAGCTTTGCTAAATCAATATAAACACTATCGACCTGGACGCCACTCGAGAAGGCAGACAAAATGTAATCCACATAAACAACCAAGTTGCTAACTGTTGACCTACCCCGGACAAAGCCATGTTGCTGCGGCGCTATGCTGTTTTTGAACTGGAAGCTCACATAGTCAAGAACTAAGCTTTCGAAAATCTTCCCCAGAACTGGCTGAATAGCAATAGGTCGGTAATTGTGTACATCAGAATAATCAGACGACTTATGAATCGGCACAATAAAACAGCTCTTAAGTCCATCAGGGAATATACCATCCTCAAGTAATCTATTGAAGATAACTGTAAGTTGAGGCGCAATAATGGGAGCACAGAAGCGCAAGACGGATGGAGGAATCAAGTCAGGCCCAGTTCCCTTGGAAGTGTCCAATGAAGAAAGTTTTCTCTCCACATCCTCAACCCTAAACGTACAAGACGACATATTGATCTGGGTGGTGAAGTCAAACTGAGGGATGAGGTCAACCGATACGGATATATACGGATGCAAAATAATCAGAAAATAGGTTACATATACCCTCAGGACTAGATTCACGTTGATCATCCGAGAAATATTCATTTGCTCTGGTAGACTCAGATTTCAAGTTCCTGATAAAACTCCAGAAAGCCTTGATATTTAGGGGAATAGAGTTGTCAACTCGCTCCATGTATGTTGCATGGCAGAGGTCACTCAGCTTCTTACAATGGTGTCGGGCTCTCTGGAATTCTAAGTAGTGCCCGAAGTTACCAGTAGCCTTGTATTTTCTGTGCAAGATCTTTTTAAACATTATACTGGAAACTTCGTGTTTAACATGAAAAAAATTCCAATCAGACAACTCAAATATTTCTGCAAATTTAACAGTACAGATTGACCTGCTCCAAAATTGTCAGTTGCTATTAGTTTTTAAGGTTGTTGAGGTGAAGGTTTAAAGCAAAATATAAATTGTTTTTTTGAGGACCTGTAGTTTAGTATAATGGGTTGCTATGGTTTTGGCTTGAACCATAAATAGACAAATTTCACATATTTGTAAGACGTCCAGTTATGCTAAAATAAAAGTTTAGCACTATTGTTCATCTATTTTTTTACAAACATAATTCAATTTACAACTATTAATATTATAGATTGTGATAATACCTCAAAGTAACATTGTATTCATTTTACTACATATAACAACCTAAAACGCTAAGCTTAAAATACCTCTATTACATTTTACCAACGGCCAATAGATGATCAACGCGGCTGGTTAGTCGGCGACCAACGGCTTAAAGATGACTCCGAACCACCACCTGTAGGAGAATTTCTTAGAGGCACGGGATCGCTGAGTGGTACTCATTCAGACAACAACCACGCTCGACTTTGCTCGTTTATCTTTTGTTGTATAACTTTTTCACTATTTGACTAATATTAGAGCTCAAAGGAAAGGACTGTATGTGGACAAAACACTTTACTTCCATGGCCAGTACATGTAACGTGCCCAGTAAAAGTGCCACTGCGGGCGCCGAAGATAATGAACTCCTAAATGATTACTTCAAAACATTGCCCAACCTTCCAGCAAAATCGTTAAAATGATCGGTCATCTTACTGACTTTTTAGAAAAGCTACAATAGTTATATCTCTTACAAATTTTGCCATGTCCTAAACTGGATCGAAACCAAGCATGTACATAGACAGACTCAGTACATCCCCTTGTTTATCGTTTTGACTAAACGAGAAATGCTTAATAATTTGCACGTACTTAACCATATTTCAAAAGCTAACAATCATAATAGCCTATGTAAAATGCATGCTTACTTTTAGGGGAAGTGATCATTGTTCTTAATCTATTATTTAATATTATACAGGGTGACTAATAAAAGGTGTGCAATATTTCAGGACTTAATACAGGTCATCAAAACAAGGAAAAAACTCTATTGCACATGGGTTCGGAAACGTACCGTTTACTGTCTGTCTGTCTGTTTGTGTTTTTCTTGTAAACCATCATAAATAAGAAACTACAAGAGATAACGAGTTGAAATTTGGTACACTTACTTTAGGTATCTTTTACTAAAATGGAAAAAAATAAACTTAATTTTGCTCATTTTGTTAGAAAATGGTGGACAGATAAATTCTTTAAATAATCATAACTTTAAGGGATTTTATTTAAAATAAAACTTTTAAATGCAAAATATGTGCGCTGTTGTCTTCAGAAAACAACGATACCATGCATGTTTCAATATTCAAATTATTAACAAAACTGTGATTTTTTGTTTTAAAACCTATTACAAGTTACACAATTTAGCATTGAAATAAAAATGTTTAATTTACATTTTTAATTAACTTTCACATATAACAAATAGTAACAAATGAGAAGATAAAATAACAAACAATAACTCATATTTAGAGAAGATGTTCAAGATATTACAAGTCTTTTTGCAAAAAGGCTGCTAAGTCTAGACTGGGCAGTTATTATGAGTGGCCAGTGGATTCTAAAATTCAGAATACAAATCAAAAATATAGAATACAGACAGACAGTAAACGGTACGTTTCCGGACCCATGTGCAATGGGGTTTTTTTCCTTGTTTTGATGACCTGTATTAAGTCCTGAAATATTGCACACCTTTTATGAATCACTCTGTATATAATTTCTTAATGTATTAATTAAATTAGTTATAATATTATCAATAAATTGGCATTTAAGAGGTGGATTTCGGGATTGTTTATTCTTTGTATTTGATTAATTGTTATACTATGCTGCTTGTAAGGACTGCCGTTATATTACTCTTGCTGCTGCTTTTGTTGATTTAATCTTTCTATCTTTAGGTACTTATATCTTATGGGTTTATATTCGCTAATATTATTGCTGTCTTAAACTGTAAATTGCATTTAAAGGCATTTATTCTTCTTGACATCTATTGTATTATGTATAAATTGGCTACTGCCGTTGATAAAATAAAATAATAAATGTATCAATCAATCAATCATATTTTTATTGCTTTCAAAAAATTTTACATTGTATTTGCAAACGTCAATAAATAAAGCTAAAAATCCTGCAGTTTGCTATTCTAAGATTCATTCACTACAATCATACATACATTAAATTACATTCTCCCACTCATTCATACATAGCATACATCATATATAACATAATCATAACGCTCTCTAGCATAACTATAGCATAGGGACGCCCTCTTTAATTTCGAAGAATGGAAAATGATACAGGAATGATGTAGAAAAAAAAACAATTGAGTATTATAAACATAGCGTATGAATCACATCATGGTGTATATGCAGAGTGTGAGTAATTAAATACATCAGTCGTATAAAAATTCAAGCATTCAAAATGTCTAGCTGTTTTAACTATATATTATATTTTAATTAGCTAGTTTGTTAATGCCAATAAATACAATTTTAGCTAACTTATTTAAGGTACATTGTTCAGGCGCCTCTCCATCACATGTTCTGAATCGGAGCATAATGTAGACCTGACCAAATATATTAAAACTAAAATTGGTGTTAGAGCTCTCTGATATACTTTGGCATAGTTAAACTTCATTTTGATTGCATTATTTGAGTGCTGTAAGATACTTTTTCTTACAAATCGTTGCTTGTTGCCACTAAAAGTATTAGAGATAGTTTCTTGTAAACGATTATATTCAAATTACAGCAATCACTAGACTATATAAAAAATGTGTGTCTTCTAATGTTTAAAATAGAGCAGCTGTAAATATGTGTTTTTTCAAGAAGATATAATAATATGTATTTTAAGAACAAAATAGTAGTAGTAGTGTTATGTATATATATTATATGTCAAGTCTTACTTAAGGGTCACATGTATTACTTATAGGGATTGCTCGAACATATATTACTACCGCACTGGCCCTTCTGTGTACTATTAAAAGCCATTAAAACTATATTGTACAGAAACCATTATAAAGATTTTAATAAAATCAATTGATGTAATGGGAATTAGCTCTTGGCAGTACACCTTATTAATATTTACTAAAATGTAAAATAATATGTACAACCCTTTTTAATTGCTTTCAAGTACCTTAAATTTTATTTTTGGTTGAATAAGAATTTTTTACTGTTCAGACGTCAGAATTGTAAGTGCCGCATACTTAAATTTTGTAACCTTAGAAAATATGCTAAAATATTTACATGAAAATGAAAACTATACATGGTACAGTGAAAAAAAACTTATTTTACTTCTCAAATATATTCAGGATTAAGATTTATCATTTGGCAAAAGGAGCATTAAACAAATTTAAATAAATGTGATAGGAAAGTATTTCTTCATGGCACTGATTTTGGACAATAGTTGTTTGACTTATCAAAGCGAAGTAATTGTGCAGAACGTTGAAATAAATCTAAAGTTATTGTATACAACTCGGAGCCTTAAATGTATAAACCACATGTTGACTTGCTGTTGACAAACTAATGACTTCCTACTGGGTTGCCTTTGATGTTACAAGTTCCGATGTTCGGCGAATCTTCTCCGTGAGCGGCGTAGATTGTTTGAGTCAGCTGTAATCTTTATAAAAACTGTAAATCTCAAATAATTATCAGGAATGTCATCATGTTCTGTGTTGTTCATATATTTTTAATAATATTTAGAGAGAATTAAAACATATTACTTTAAAAAACAATATTTAGCTTTAAATATACTTCTTCACTCAGGTTGAATAGTTTACTCATAACTCCTTACGGAATTATGTTTAAGTGTTCGATAATGAATGCCAATTTAAATGATCTCATCAGTGGAGTTAGAATAAATTTCAAAAGCGCATAGAGAGTATACATATAGTAAATACAAATAGACAATAGTGTTCTAGTTTACAAAAATCCTTTTAGTAGTTCTAATAATACTTATAATATATTCAACATCATGATACTTTTTATAGAATTAGCAAAAGGCTATTATTCTGTATGTCTGACTAATTTACCTACAAAAACTTGAAGATTTGTAACAATAAGCTTTATTGTTATAGAGGTAACACTGGTTTTGAAGATGGTACATATCGCTCAATGATCCCTGGCTGAGCGTTAGCGAATCTTTTTCGTTGATTGTATAACCAGTCGAGAAAATAGCAGAAAAAATACATTTGTGTAACAAACTTTGTGTAACTATATGAGATTTTGCATATTAAATTTTAACACTTGTATGTAAGTTTTAAATCATAAAAAAAATTAATAGGGTGAGAAATCAATATTGAAAATGGAAGACAAGATTTGATTTCAGCGTACTCTTCCTACCTCAACAAAACTTTTATTATTTAAAGACTGTTAGGAAACACAATTTAATGAACGAACATTTGAATTTCTGATATGGTAAGATATCTTGGGAATTTATCAACAGATTTCAACGTCAATGAAGTCTATAAATCAGTAAGGTGACAAAACTCTTCCTTTCTGATTCTTATGGATGTATAAATTACTTTCTGTATGATTATACGTTTATATATTTATCTAAAGGACACATATAGATTGAAATGGGCTATACTTCAACTTTTGCATACCATTTCAGCTAAGCCTGTTACGCAACACGTATTGTGGTATACTCGTACCTTTAACAAAGTGTGCATTTAAACTAATTATCTTTTATTATGTTACATATATCTTATATTATATAATTCCGATTTGTGTTTTTATGCTGTTTAATACGGGTTTAAATTATATACAATATGTCCCGTTGGTTAAAACATAAATGTGACAGCCAATTATAGCTCAAATAGTAATACATGACACTCGTAAATACGAGTTTAGTCTCTATATATTCTAAAGAGATAAGATCAAATACAAGAAGGTGGATTGCTTGTTTAAAAAAAGCATAGATATACTATTAAACGAGACCTTAAATTTTTAATTTAATCTAAACAGTGAGGTTAAATTAAAAATTCATGGTGAGTACCAAAGTGGAACTATCTAAAATGGAATTTAATCCTGCATAACGTTTCAGACCGAAATATTTAAACATTTTAATTTAAACATAAACCTTATTAACCTATGAGTTAAGAGTAGTTCTGTCGGCAGGTAGCCACAATACTTGTCGAGTAACAGGGTTTTACTATGATTGCACACAAAGCTTTAAATCTGTATAGGTAATTTTGTTTCTAGATGTCGTGCGGACAGATAGACTGACATCCATGCATTAATAAAGAAAAGAAATATTTACCTCCGCCCCCCTGTCAGACATAAGAGAATATACGTAACATACCCTACTGAGTGATAGGCATCAATGACGCTCAGCCTAATTTCAGACTTGCACCATACACCATCATAGAACACATTCTTGTCAATGCAGAAATACAGTTTCATGCAAAATGTAGAGTCTACATAGGAAGTCTTACAAAATATATCTTTCTAAAATGAAAAAGAAATAAAATGAAATGAAATTCATTAAAGTGAAATAAATAAAATAAAATAAATTGCTCTAAAATTAGATGTCTCCGACTTTTTACATTTAATTTCTGATCTATTGTTTTTTTATTATTACTCTATGAATAAAAGCATCACCTATTAAAATCACGTATAATTGTATACAGGTTGTTTAAAAATGTATTTATTCAGCTAGTTTCTCGTTTCCGTCATGGTTTCCTTTAAGACTAGAGTTAAAATTTCACTTACGCTGAGGGAAATGCTATCGAGTGATACAACCATCTATGTGTTCCTCATATATGAATGAAGCTTCATGCGAAATTTAAAGTCTGCAGGTCCGTTAAATTATATTTTTTATCTCCACGAATAATAGGCTGAGCTTTAACGTATGGAAATTATATGTAATATAATATACTTATTGTTTGACAAATGCTACCTTCATAATGTCTTCACTTTACGACGACATATTTTTTCACGCCTTCTAGCAGTGTTTCAGAACGTGGTATTCCTAATTATTGCAGAAACGTTGTTTACACATTTTTATTCAATAAATACTAAAGTTTGCTGTAAAATACTTTTTCAAAGCTTTGAATTCAAAGTTAAATCATTAAATCCACGTCTTGTCTTATATTTATGGGATAATAATTTGAACATCTAGATATTTTATATTCGACATAGTATTGCTAATTTTGGATTTAAAATAATTTCAAGATTTCATCCAATAGTTCAATATTTGTGCGGCCAATATTATATTTGGAGGGAATGAATTTATAAGTTGATGATGTTTTTATCCCTTTCATAATTTAATTTTAATTTTATTTTTAGGAATGGTCCATTATATAAATATTAAAGAGTTAAATTTCTTGTACTTGTTGATAATCTCTTTAAGACCAATATGAAGGTAGTATAACAAATATAAATTATAAAATATTTATAATGTTTTTATTACCTACATTAAGATCAGGCTATACTGGCGGCTATTTTGATTGTAGTACCATAAGGACAGTAAAACTTATACATATTTACGAGCGTATTTTTTGGATATAGAATTATGAAATATTTTGTTTAATTTTACAGATATAATTAATAAGCATCAAACCGTTTGTGTAATTTATTGATAATTTATTAGGTTTAAGACAAAATCTCAAATTGTTCTGTGCTTTATCAATAAGTGCATAAAAGCACTAAAAATGTGTGGTTGCGTGTTGTTTAGATTTATAAAACGGGATATTTCTTATAACGCTAATACCTTTCGGTAACTTTTTTATCAGCCTTTATATCCATGTATTTATAAAGGCAGATTGGGAATTTAAAGATAAGTAATTACTAAACTAATAATTAGTTATTGGGGGCATTTAAACATAAAAGAATAAAGTTATGTAAAAATAGTTTCAAAAGTAACCTCTACCTACTTACCTTTATAAACTATATAAGGTGTCTACTTTCTACCACACCAAAACCTTTTTTAGTTTTTCGATGTTTTTATTGGGTTTTTGGAAAAAAATGTAAATCCTTTCTGCAATTTATCGTAGGTATAAACAGTATACATTATAGAAAATAGAAAACCTTTGGGTGTGTAATAGCTTAAAATGAGACATCAGCCATATATCTAAGACCAAAAATAAGAGCGCAAAACTGCATGGCGTTTTCAATTGTTACTAACCAATGTTTGAGGAGAACATTACATTTGTTTCACATATAAAAAAAAGCATATAAACAGCTGGCTGTTTATATGCTTTTGGTACATAAATTATAAATATTACATTACAAATATTTATCTGCAGAGGATTTATTACGTAAATAGTTTTTAGAAATTGAAACAATAATTTACATTGAATTTACTTTTAGAATGTTAATAATAAATATCATCCTGATCCTTTCAACGCATTTATTATGGCAATTGTTAAGAAGTTACTGCAGTAACATGAACTCATTAGATATAAGAAGTAATTTATTTACGTGTTCCAAAATAAGTTTAAAGATTACATTATACCGCTTACAGACATACACAGTGCAAAATTCCTGATAACTGGCATTTAAAATTGTTTATGTAGTTATGTAGTAGAAAAATAGAGATAGGATGTTCATGTAGAAGACAATATATTCAAACATAATATTAATATTTGTAACGATAGTTGTAAAAAAATAATTTTAAAACTAGCATTAAATTTATTTGGCTATGTTATACAAACATCTATTTAAATATACTTTTTATGTCTTCTCTCTCATTTATGAGCTATATATGTACTGACTGTGTCCTTTGCAAAATTATTACAGGATTACAGGTAACCCTTTGCCAAGTCAGGTGAGCCAAGTTTGGTGGGTCTCTTGACGATCTCTTCAAGTCTAACTAACCGTGCGCAAGGCAAATAACTTATTCACAACCCAATTTGGCCAAGTGGTCTGATTTCTCAATCGTAAATTCTGTGTGCTTTCCAAACTTTCTTTGCAATGTAGACTGCGTCGATACCGGAATATCATTGTCAAATCGCAATTTGATATTAAATATAAATTTAAAATTTAGACCAAATTGCATTTTAAATTCAGAATTTTATATTTAATCTAGTATTATGGTAAGAACAGGATCTCAATATAATTTTAAAATTCTAGTAGAATTGATCTTTACTTTAAAACATAAGTGTTATATTCTACACTGCAATATTGTCTGATTGGGATCTCATTGTAAACTCACAATTTTATATTAAATCTTCTAGCAATATGGTCAGATCATTATCAAATTACAAACTTACAATAAAATATATATTCAGTCTATACATATGACCAAATCAATAGATGAGTTAAGTCACAAATCTATATTTGATGTAGTTGTGTGGTTAGATCCATATATCTTTGTTAACTCACAAGTTTAAATTCAAACTAGTAGTGTAGTCATATCTCGATCGCGAATAAAAATACTTGCAAATAAGGTATATGCAACGATCTCAGTATTGTCCCAATTTATATTTGTATTCAGTTATATGTTAAGTTAGAAATCACTACAAAACCTAGACTTTGCGATTATGCCATATTTTATGCTTAAGTGTAGTGCGCTTTCATTAGGTAACATTGCTTTCTTTAAGAGTGCCTTCCAGCGGTTGTTTGGTCCTTGATAAAAGATTATAACTTAAAGAATTTTGTAAATTTCGTCAAGGCAAATGTTTTGCCTTTATTCTCCGTGTTCTCGTAAGAAAATTGTACCATATATGAAACTGCCACTTTAATTAATAGTGTATTTGAGTAGAATATTTGTAGCTCTAAATTTGTAGATTAAGTACGTCTAGATGAATACAATTAATGGTGCAATTAGAGTGACTTAAGTTAACAGATGATTTACATTCAATACACAGTATACTAATCAATGTGGTATGGCAATAAATTTGGAGCACCTTTACCATTGTCCAAATTTTTAGGTTATTAACGTGAAAAAAGTATGAATTATTTTACTAAACACAACACTTTATAAACTTTATAAATGTATATATTTATATCTGAAGTACGAGTGTATTTTTAGAAACTGACATTTTAATGTTTCATGTCTAAGAGCATTCTAATAATAAAATAAAATTGATTTGCTTAAAACTCGTAACTACAGTTTAGAGACGTTAAATCGTCACATTAATAGCCAATTAAACTTAAAATTAGTACCGTAGTTTAAAATTACTTCCACATTATAGTTATAAGGCACAATAAAATGATAACCTGTTACCATAATTCCATACCATAAAATATTAAAACTTGTTTGTAAATTAGTATAAATTATTTAAGTAGTTGTAAAATAATTTTTGTAACTACAGTCTATACTAGTAAATATAGATTCCTCTATTCCATTCTTTTTAATGTATTACACATTGAATGGAACAAACTTTATAAAAACGGTCACGAACTGACTCCATCACGTTGCCGGCATAGCTTTGGACCATTAATATCCTTATCTGCTACGGCTCTCGTATGTCAATGGATTGAGTCTACATTCATCAAGTTTTTCGTGATAAAACTAGTTCTTAATTTAATTTTAAGTGATTTTTTCTATTTCTTATTGTAAGGTTGGTTTTGTTTATATTAAGGTTGTGAAATATTATAATGTATTATGAGCAAGGACTGTTGTGAGAGGAGTTAAATAATAGGTTCGATTGGCAATACAACACCCACACCCTCAAATGAACCAACACATATTTTATTTGTAATAGCATCTCATTATATTGATGAAAATCTTAAATAACAATGGATATCATCAACCGACATATTGAACACAAGATTTAATACCAATTACGTTTAATATTAAATTATTCATTACAATTTATTTTTAATTTATTTAACTATGACATTTATTAGTAAACTTTGTAGTGTTGTAATAAATATGTGTTCATTAACTAACGTGAGAAAACTTCCTTTTAAAATATCTAAACAGTTACATAAATTTACATGATTAAAACAAAGAGTGACTTTTCCAAATTGTGAACATTTACATAAAATATATGGAATAGGAAAATATGAATTTCAATATTAAACTATTCATTTGATTTCTACACATTATAATCTTTTCTTTGCATTACTTTAGGTACAGGTACCTTGGAATTGTAAATGAGACGTATTAAAACCGAACAC
This sequence comes from Homalodisca vitripennis, assembly GCF_021130785.1. Lineage (NCBI taxonomy): Eukaryota > Metazoa > Arthropoda > Insecta > Hemiptera > Cicadellidae > Homalodisca > Homalodisca vitripennis. The sequence continues at coordinate 123,148,266 of NC_060211.1, read as the reverse complement.
TGATATAAAATACTACGTTCCTAAAATTAAATACAAGATTATCTTAACTTTAATTTTTTTTGCACTTGACACTTATTACGCCTAAAGGAATTTTCCCCGCACACGAACACAAGCACTGGCACTCCCGAACGTCGCTTTTCGAATCTAGTCCTCGACTTCCTCTCTCTCCCTCGTTTTTCCTCATTTTTGATGTTCTCCCGCCAGCTCTCGTGACCACGCCTATGTCAAATCTCTCTATCATAATTAGTGAGTACCAATTTTTCATATCAGCATGGCTGTCCCTCAAATCGGCGCATGATTTTTAGAAATAAGCGTTTCCGCTGCTTAAACAAGCATTTCCTGTTTGTTCATCATCGATGTCTGTGCGGATGTGCGTATCCACTTATATCCGGAGGATGTTTGTATCGAATTGTAATACAAGACTTCCTTCCCAGCAACTATCTGTACATTGATTCTATGAATTTTGTTATACTAATAATTACGTATGTCTTACATTATTTAATCTTCGATGATGTAACTATTTGCCTGGATTCCTTCTAATCCTCATTCCTCGCTCTTGGCCTAAATCTTATCATATCAAGTAGGTCATGCCAGGACAGGTTTCCACTACGGAAAATTGCGAGAAATGAATCTTTATGGAAAGTTCCTGAATATCCCTCGATGAGCTTGGATGTTATCCTTGAGGGTCCTTAAGGACCATACAGAATTTATTGGTTTTCAAGGCCATCAGTTGCGTTTCAACTTGGCGAGAGAAGTACGATGAATTTACAAACACCTGCATTCTTATAGCTATTAAATAGCCGTCTCAGAGTGACGTAGTTCACTACGCTAATCAGTTTCTAGCTATAATAAAAGTCTTATAATTGGTTACAGAACCAAGATAAATAATTTTAGAATTTAGTTTGTCCAGATCTAATATGCGACCATCATAACTCCAGGACCATTGAATTAGGCCTAAGATCCTCTACTGAGATATTATAACAAATCAAATATAATTGTCTATTCACTTACACAAAACAGTAAAATATACAATACACTTCCATAATTTAAAAAGCGAAATTTCCCATAGGCCCGTGTAAGAGAACGATTCCATATGTAATTTTAGTTTTTAATAAAATTTCTATGGTATGGCTATCATTAAAAACATGTGGCTTATTATTGTAAAAAATACATTATTATGAAAAGCATTAATACATAAATACAAAGCTATATTTAATAATTTTAGACACCGCGTAATAACCAGCCTACTTCTTTCAAAACACATGTAAGTTGGTTTTTATAAAAGTCTTTAAATCTGTAGCAAAAGATAGTGACATCTTTAATTCCTGTATTACACTACTGATCGGATGCTGCATATTTACCAAGAATTTAAATTATAAGTAAATTACTATCTGTATTTTTATCTATGTGTTCCAAAAGTGATTACAGAAAATATTAAAAAAAGATGTAATGCTATTTGTATGCTTACTCTATGCTTTCAAGACTGTAAATATTAATACATCTAAAATACTACTTAAATTAATTAAACATACAATTATTGTGGTGTAATATTATAATGTTTACCTAGAACAGATGATTACTTTTTAAAACGCGTCACATAGTGTGCCGTACCCTAACAACAATTAACTAAAATAATGCGATACAATGGTTTGGCAAGTACTTATTAATTTAAGAAGATACAGTGAGAGGTTCGTTCATCATCGGTTTTGTAAGCATAACCATTATATAACGTATATTTGCAGAATAGTGATGCATCAATGGTCTCAATCGGAGTTTAATTTGAACTGCTGGTGATTGGAAACCGAATTAATACTTCATTGTCATGGTGTACCTAGCACGTATGTGATGTACACAGCAAACAGTGGACCACATATTGTATCTAACTATAACAATTTTTAAATATTGCGTCAAAATGCCTGTATTATAGTTTAGTACGTAATTTATAATATTATATTGTATTTATATTCTATTTAGATATTTTGAAATGCTTTTTAATTAGTTTCTATAAAGTGTATGTTTCCTCCAATAAATCTTATTTATCAATTCTAAATGGTAGAGATATTCAATCATACATATTTGATAATTCCTTTTTGTATTATCTACAAATATTCCCTTGCATTGCACGCACACACGCACACACACGCACGCACACACACGCACGCACACGCACACGCACACGCACACACACGCACACACACGCACGCACACGCACACGCACGCACGCACGCACACGCACGCGCGCGCGCGTATAAAAATGGAGATATAATAATAATAATAGTAATTTATTCTAAGTATTATAAGTAATTATTGGCATAGAACAAGAGCTTAGTATTTTACATGTATAGACATATAGAAATTATGCGCAGCCTCGCATGAAATGTTCTGCCGAAAAACACGACGTTATAAGTATTTTAATTTTAAATTTCTACAAACTCTTGACATAAGTGATAGTCACTGAAAGATATTCCAGTCATATGATTCATTTTAGATTATAATTCAGAGAGCAATCAGTCTTTTCAAGCCTCTGACGTCGGAGAGTGTCTGTGAAATAACAAGAATTTCATTCCAATAATGAAATATATTTTGTTAAATACGAGTTTGCGGCATTCAACTCTACTAAGTGAGCTCTTTCAAATAAGGATCACTCGACCCATGCTTTAATTTAAGATTTTCATGTTTTCCTCTGTGGTCAGTCCCCCCCCCCCCATTGTTGGCATGTCATGGTAATAGCAAGGAAAACTATGACATATTTTTGGCGATATTTACAAAATAAAGTTTATCAAACCAAGCCTTATGACATAAACGAATTAAGACAAAGAATTAAGACATGAAGCGGCAGAAATACCTCTTGAAATACTACGCAATGTTATTGATGGCTACTTCAACCGGCTAACTCACTGTCAAACTGCAATGGAAGAACAATTTGAACATTTATTGTAAATAAAAGGTTAGTTGCAAATTAATAATAAGTTAGTAGGCTACTTTGTTCTAAGATTGTATTTTCACATAGTGAATAAAATAGCATTGCTAGTGTCTAACTATGTTAATTCATAAACATAAAGACGACGAATTCATTTTAGTATCATTTATTGTGTTATAAATTTATGACATAATTTGCTAATTAAAACAAAGTCAGTGAAACCACATCGGTTAGTATCACTAACAATATCACTCGACCCATGCTTTAATTTAAGATTTCCATGTTTTCCTCTTTGGGTCGTCCCCCCATGGTTGGCATGTCATAGTAATAGCAAAGAAAAATAGTTTACATAGCCATATGACACTGTGCAAAGTTTATAGATGTTACCTGCTATGGTTTGTAAAATATTAAGTCGTACCCAGACTTTTCAATCACTTTGTATATTGAGAGTGGCAGATAGTACGCGTACACCAGCGAACCCCTGTCGTACTATTAGTTCAGAACACATTCTATACATAAACAAATAAAATCACACAAACACAAATATTTTTAGTTTTTAATTTATTACTGTCGATCTCTATGCACAGTTACGCTCAGAGGCCTTGTTCTTACACCTTTTGCTCCTAGACTAACTAAACCAAACTTTCATTCACTTGTTTACTGAAGACATGTTACTAATATGTTAACATAATATAATGTATATACAAATATATTATATATATATATATATATATATATATATATATATATATATATATATATATATATATATCACCCGGCGGAGCAGGTACTTTTTGCGATTCAATGTTTATTGAAATTATATATATATTTATTTAAAAAATTGCCTTATGGAAATCTTGCAGTTCGGACTGTAGTATGGGGATGAACCACTATTTGTTACATTTCGATGTCCATTTCTTTGTTATTCTAAAAAAAAGAAATGCCAAATCACGATGTCGAGGGAGTCAACAATTTTTTTAGAACGTTTTGTTCAAAGATTCCTATCCATGTCTATTAAGGTTTTTTTATAATTGTGTTACAATAGTATTCACAATATATTATATGATTTCAATCCTTCATTGGTGCAATCTGGAGTAAAATTCATATATGACAAGCATTGTATAATTAATATTTTCAAACTATTATTTTATAATAAATATTATTATTAATTTTCCGAAATATAAATTATTACCAAGAAGTTGTATTTTATTTCTAACATTTTTATAATAATACTAGCAGTCTCCCATGCCCTCATACGTAAAATCGAAGAGCGTAGTCTTTTCAGTGAAAGCATATATGATGCATGAGATTTTTAATCATACAGCTATACTAAACAGAACGTGACGTAGTGTCTGTGTACTCTTCAACGTGTTTGCTCCAAAAGGCGATGTAAAGAGTGGACAGAACACTTCACCTGCCATCATTCTTCTATTTCAGGGAAAGCTTAAAAGCATTTGGCTACATTTAAGGAAATTGCGTCGTTTTTCCCCTTGTTCATAACATAATATTGAAACTCATAATGGAATCGAAAATATAATACACTGAATAAATATTATATGCATGTAAAAATCTTAGGAATATATTACAGAAATATTTGATGTAATTAAACGTAAACGTTTTGTGTAATTTCCAACACTTAAAATTACGTTTCTTTACAGTTTGGTTTGAAATAAAATGTTCATTCAAGAGTGCCATGGTTTAAAACATATATTGTTCATTTATATTCATAATGAATAATTTTAATATCTGTTTTAACGAAAATTACAAATCATATTCCTAGAAATCGGTAAATTAATTTAAAGTAGCTGGCATTTTAGAAATAAATAACAAAATCTACTTGACTAAGTTTTACATGTAATAGAAAAGGGAATAAATATTGAGTTTTGTTTCGTTGATATGTCAAGTATTTTTATAAAAACTTATGTGGTTTGAATAAAAATTATAGTAGGAAATAATTTTTCTTTTCACCCTTTATTTAAAATAACTCCAAATGAATTATTCAATAAAAGTATTGGCTTGTTAAGTAAACACATTTATACCAGTAGTTATATGAAACAAAAGATTATTGAGATAAAAAGGCAGTTATTTTAGCTGAATATTTAATCTTTAAAACTTAAAATCAATATTTTTGTAAACAAATAAGTAATTTAAGAAAGTCTTTGAACAAAAAAGTAGATTTTTTTGTGCAGTTAAAAAAATAAAGCCCAAAATTAAATCTCAACCTAGAACTTACAATATGTAGAAATTTAAAAAAGAGTGAATGGCAATATCTAACATGTAATATTGACCTTTTGTGCCATGCTCCAGTAATATATAAATTATTCTTGTGATAATCAGTCTATAGTCTCTTCTTTCTGAGGTATACAGTATACAATTAGGCTGAAAGACAACTCATTGCTCAGTATATTATTTTAACGTCTGGGCGAGACTTTCATTTTTAAGACATAGTTTCTCAAAAACAGCTTCACTGTTAAAATCAAGTTTTTAACTTATGTTCTTCCATTACCTCCAATGTAACTAATCTGAAAAGACCGATGTATAACGTCGTATGTATCTATTATCTTCTTACGATGAACGTGTCAAAAAGGAATTTGTTTGTCACAAAATAATTTATACTAAAGGGTTGAATAAATGTAACCCGTACAATCAATTTAAAAACTTGTTCTGTAAATGAATCGAGTTGTTTCCTTATAAAACGTATGACGAAAGCGTTATAGTGCCATCCAGTGGTTAGTCATAGAATTTAAGATCGTGATATGTGATAATAAGGAAACAGTTTCACTCACATACGAACATTGAAGCATGAAAAGAGTTATGAAGATCAGTGAGAGTATGTACGGTATTCATTAGCATGAAGTGGAGACGAGTCGTTCATTGATTCGAGCTACAAGGAGCCATAATTAGCGGCGAGGGAGAAGAATTTAATCACCTTCGCCGGGGATATGATTCGGTTTTAACGTCTATAAAATCATCTCAGGTAAGTAAAATACATACGTATTTATTGATTCGACTCATGGAATACGACATCCACACTATTCAAAAATCTGTACCAAGCTACTAAGATATTAAACACCGATAATGAAAGAGTGGACATGTTGGTTGTATTTTATTTCACGTAAATATAATACCCATCTTTATTCTTTAATCCCTGTTACAAATATTAACTAAAATACAGTAAAATAAGACGACATATAAACCAAAATACCTTTGTATCAGCTGAAGAAACTTTAAACAATTATATTCTACATACTCTGTATTGAACTTAGCTCTCGAAGTACTCGTAAATGATAAGTGTGCGCAAATACGAGTATACGGTGGTAAGTGCGAATAATATTGTTCCCATAAAAAGTAATGGTAAACTGGGAAGTCTATTTAACATTCTTATACCAGTACTAAACACTACTATTATACTATTGTAGTATACTATTGTGTATTTGTGAAATACTTATGTACTGTGGTGTATAATGTTCCAATTTTAGATTTTTATAGTAAGTATAGATCTGACAAACTTATCTCTTGCATTCATGTTTGCTCAGCCCGGATTAGTAAAACATATATTACATAGCAGTTATCTGCGGCTTCACACGCAATTTCCTGGGGAACCAATAGTACCACCACCGTCGTTTCATAGTCAATGTGGTTGCGGTAACAAGCAACCGGTAGCTGAAACAACATTTACCATTAGAATAGGGCCGTCCCTGAGTATCTATTATGAGAATTTAAATTTGTATTAATCTGAAATTAAATAAAAAATGTGACAAAATTATCGGTACAAGAGCTAGTATACTACAAATATTTATTGCACTGAATGCACCACGTTTTACATTATCCGTTATATATTTTTATATCTCCTTTCTATGAAAAAATATGGGAATAAAAAATTTTGATAGGGCAACAAGATTTTGGTTATATTTTGTTTATTTAATATCGTTTGGCGTTTGAATTAACAATTATTACTTTAACAAAGAAATACAGAGAGCATTATATTTCCCATTTTATTGTAAAAAACTGAATTCCAATACATTTAATCCTTATAATAAAATCAGCTTTAAAAACCGAATCACAAGGTGAACACATTAGAGAGTATTTACTGTGCACAAGTCTAAGATTAGAGAGACAAACGTATAACATGGATTTATACGACAATCCTTGTGAGCCAACCTTTATGTGAAAAAGCTTTCTTGGATTGAGAATTCCCTTTATTAGGTTATGTTTTGAGAACGAGACTCATATTTCATTTGGTATTATTTATTAGTATAACCTATTACCCACTTGTGAAATACTTTTAAAATGGTACTTAAATTAATTAATTATATAATTGTGTTGTCCCATTATAATGTTTTAAAAAAATTTTAGATCACAAAAACGCATTTAATATCTGCTGTTTGAGCCACAAAGTAGTTTCAAGACAAGTGAAGAATTTTCGAAATATGGATAGGCCTATAAGTTAACCAGAGTCTCTAAGAAAGTTGATGTAAAATAAAGTTTTGCGTGTGTCTGTGTTTTATTTTCTTAAAATAGGTGTTTTTACTTTTTAGCTCAGAGTACATTCTTTCAGGACTATAAGCAAAAAAAAAAAAAAAAAATTAAATGATAATTTAAATTATTAAATTTATGATAATGTTTAGGAAAAATTTAATAAAAAACAAAGATTTTATATCTGCTGAGTAAGCCAAAAAGGAATATGCGTAATAGGGATATGCCCTTATGTTAACCAGGGTCTAATAAGAATATCAAGTATTCTGTTTAAATTGGAAATGAAATTTTCTATTATAGGTGTTTAATATTTAAAATAATCCAGTGGAATAAGTTTAGTGTTTAATATTCAGTATAGTACTTCTTGCTATCTTTAAAATAGTTCAGGACAATATCAATACTGGTGAGCTGATCCGTGTACCTATCGTCTGAGTTAACGAGCGTCTCTCATTGTCAGTTAACACGTGTCGCGTGTCGTTGAAGTTGAACGCAAAAGTTAAACTTTATACTTATATTGGTTCTCGAAATATACTATGGTCGGTTAAAGATTGCTGATGATATGAAATACAGAGACAAGCACCATAATCCGAAATGGTGTTTTCAGTTTAAAAATTAAGCTTCGTACTCAATAAAGTCTATAGCTATATTCGAATATGGTGGGGATATACAACGCAAGCATACAGATAGACAGACACAATATATATAAATTTGGCCACCTTTCTGAGTGAAAGGGTTCGTTATCAACTAACAATAACTTATAATGTTATAAAGTTGTTTTCTAACTGTTTGTAAAACATTTTGGTGTTTTTAGTAGTATCATATTTTCCATGAAATCGGTATACATACACAGTTATGGTTTCCTTTAAATTTTAAATACTAACTAATTTATACGGAACATTCCATTTCTTAGTAACAATTTTCTTTATTTATAGTTGTATATTAAATACAATGACAGTACAACGTTCAGTAATTAGCATGTATTCTGATCGTTTTTATGCTGTTATCGTGTATTTCTCCCCTCCAAAATAAGAAAAAGCAATCATACATCGACTTTTGAGCAATCTTCTTAGAGAGGCTTCAGTCACTTACAGATATTATAAAATCCAAATTTTAAACCTTATCCTATTCTAATATATTGCAACCGTCAAAGACGATCGATTATGAATTTTGAGAACACAAAATTGATGTATGGTTTATTAAAAAGTAATTTAAATTTAGCAGAAGTTTCTCACACAGAAAGGTGAACAGTAAAACAATAGCGGTATTTTCAACTGTGTGACAAGGAACAGTAGTTGGGTCTGATAACAATAAACTATTCACTGGACGGCTCTGAAACAATACATGCCACTGTCGCTTTAAGGAGTTCCCCTTATATTTCCGTTTATTATGTATTACTTTGCATTGGAAAAGGTTATATTCTGTAAAAATAATCAGAATCTTCATATATTTCAACTTCCCACACTAAAGTTAGAATACCAAAATATTTATTCTGTTATCAATTTATGGACACGGTGCGAACCTTAGATAATCATTGTGATGTTAAGTGAGCTAAAATAATGTTTATTCAGAGTCAAAATTTTTCTCCACTCTAATTAATATTTATGTTATTATTATCCAATTTTGAAAAAGAATTCCAAGGGTGCCTTGGAAAAATAATAGGAAAAAGATAATTATAAGTCTATAAACTAAATGTTTACCAAAAATATATTTATAGACCTTGATAGAAAAGGCAGTGAATCTCCTTGGAAAATAAGTTAAAAGAACATTATTAAATTTCTGTAAGCTTAAAAAATGTTTAAAATGTTTGCTTAAAAAACTAGAGAACATATATTCCTATTGATCGGAATAGAAGAGATCGGGAACTGTCATAAGCTAAAAACCCTATAATAAGCTAGAAGTTTCTAGGAGGTTATGTAGGAAATTGTGTCAGGCCGAGAACATTCTGAGAGTATTCAGAGGCTAGAAATTTTTCGGGGAGTAAATTATAAAGAATTAAAGTGATATATACGTAGAACTAGAGAAGGCTGTTTCTTATAAATAGGAACAAAACCTGGTTACCATGGTTTATACAATAAATATATAGTTTTCAAGTTAACTAACTTTATATCCATATGTATAAAACATTCTTGACTAATTTACTGATTTTACTGATAGATAGTTTATAGTAAGTAAATATAACTTATTTTAAATCATTGCTTTGGATAAATCTATCAATTTGAGCCTTAGATCTGTTAAACGCATGTTGACTTGCTATTGACATACTGTTGACTTCCCGAAGGGTTGCCTTTGATGTCAAGTTTAGAAGTCAAGCGGATCTTCGCCGTCAACGCCGAGATGGCGTTAGTCAGCTGTAGTATTTATAAACACTAAAAAAAAACTCATAAGCACTCAGGACTACAGTTTTTCAATTAAGTTCATAAATTTGTAATGTTCATAAATCTTCTCCTACCAGTAAGTGGGTGGGGGGGGGGGGGGGTGGGGGGGGGGGGGGGTGGGGGGGGGGGGGGGTGGGGGGGGGGGGGGGTGGGGGGGGGGGGGGGTGGGGGGGGGGGGGGGAACGTACTAAATACTACATTACCTTCTAATATGTCGTTTAGTGTAGTTTTTTGTTACAATATTTATCCCCAATAGTATATCTGTAATTTATTTTACTTTTAGCAATTAATGATTTAATTTAACCTTGCATACTCTGATATCAATCCCAATATTTTATTATTGCACTTTTGCCTTGACCTCATTGTGCTTAGAGGACCCTTCAGCATACGTTTTATTTTTGTAAATTGTCCTTTTCAAATAGCTCTAATTTTAGTACACTTGCTAGTTATGTATTTTACATTATTATTAGTTTTGCTCGTCATCATTATTATATCTTACTTAAAATCTTTAATAAATCATAACTTATAAAGTTCAGTTTACTGAAAATTAAAAAATATAGACTAAAATTATAAATACAAAACATATGTTATCATATTAGATATAAATACACATGTGTTTAAAGACACATTTATAATGATAATTATAATTCCTTAGAATAACATTATTAGAGCATTGTAAAATATGATCCTATATTCATGAAATATTTACATACAGCTTCATTCTATATAAGTAACACTGATGGTAATTATTATACTCTATGTAAATTATTCTAAGGTTTTATTAAATATTTTTACATTAATCCTATGTGCAACAACTACTGTAACGGGAAAAAAACCAAATAAATAAATTTTAAAAACAAAATGAATAAAATCGTTTGAGATTATATAGTCAACGGTGTAAAATATTTATTTGTAAAGTAAATTTACAAGTAATGGAGTGTAACCCTTTGAAGCACGTTTTACAAAAAATGAATATTTTAGTGATTTTATATTGTTTCCCTATAGAAATAACCTTTGTAAGTACAGTACATTTATTTTTAGATTTTGTCAATCATAATTTATATTTATTTTTGAGGTGGTTTCACTGCATAACCACTATGCAAAGTACGGTCTTTGGGTGTATGCAAATAAAATTAAATTTTCTCCACCAACTTTTATTTAATACAATCAATAAATGACTATTCTAACAATCCAAAACTGATTGTGTTGATAATGTTATTATTACTTCATATGTGGACACTTTTTTATTTATTCATTTCGGTGATAGGCTCGGAAACAATCTTTTAGTTCACTCAAACAAAGGGCAACACCACACGTTTCACATACCCCATTTCGACCGATGAACTTCTTCTTTGCTGGAGCATTGAGCACAACGTCGAGACGTTCCTCTTACTGGCATGTGTGCATTTTCCGTAAAACGAAGTTCTTGTGGAACCTTTGGTTTGTAGTTGTAGATTGGAGTTGAAGAAACTTCGTCTTCCTCTAGTTTCTCCACGAGGTACTCCCAGAAGGTCTTTTGACACGCTTCTCCTAAACTCTTTTAGTGTCAGTGGTTTTTCCCTGGGATAGCATTGAAAATATGATAAAAGAGTTTACTATGGTTGTGTCCAGAAAGTGCCAGAAGATTCTGTGCCACCACTTTTTGGACTTGCGATCTATTGAGTAGGTAGATTTCAACATGTCTGCCTTATCGACATAGCCCATGTGAGCATTGTAGTCCCTTTACTAATATAGGGCATGGAACAGCTACAATTTCACCGTTTGCCTGTTTTTTTTCTGTTTACAGTTGTCACTTCGTTAGGATTGTGGTAATTAGAAAGAAAGTAGATAACTCTCTTGTCTTTCCATTCGACAGCTACAATTCCAGTCATAGTTGACATGAAGTCATGTTCTCCTTGATTCATATGTTTCCCTTCAGGCAAACACTCTTTTGGAAAAAATTGTCTGTCAGCTCTTGTTTGTACCACAAGCTTGAATATTGTTTTTCTGTAAGTAAATCATTAGATTGACTGAGCTAAAAAAATTGTCACAATATATTACATAATTCTTATTTACTAATTCTTCAGTGAGTTCTGTTACTACCCTTTGCCCAAGATTCTTTTCAACTATTCCAGCCCTTTTACCTTCGTAGATTTGAAATTGGCTGATAAAGCCTTTTTCATCAGCCCTCACCCAAACTTTGTACCCATGTTTGGTTGGCTTATCTGGCATATATTGCTTGATTCCACTCCGACCTTTGAATGGAATCATGCTCTCATCAATTGATTGAAATCGAGATGGAGCATAGCATGCTTTGTAGGTTTCTTGAAGCTTGTTTAGGAGAGGCCTGATCTTATATAAGTTTGTCATAATTAGGAGAATCTCGTTCGGGCATGTCATTATTATTGTTTACATGTAAATTTGTTAAAAGCCAGCCAAATCTGTTCACAGACATGTATGAAGATATGTAGTCATCTCTCAAATCTGCCTCTGAAGACCAGTAATCACGGTAGGAGGGAAGTTTTTTTATTCCCATTAGGATATTTAGGCCTAGAAACACTTTCATTTCTTTCCTTGTTGTTGGAAATCTGATAACGCCCCCACCTATTTGGGTAGCGTTAAACCATTGGTTTCAAAACACAAGTTTTGTCAAACTAGATCGTCGGGAAAAAGAGCTGAAAACACATCAACTGGGGTTGAAGCGTCAATTAGGGGACCTGTGCGTTCATTGAAATCATACGACTTATTGGGTGAGTAGTACTTTTTGATACCACGTAACACTATCTTTGTAAAGTCTGTTAGCCAAAGGCTCAGAGTCCTCATCAAATTGAACGTCCATAGGCTGATTTTGAACGTCCAAGACTGCATTACCTTCGGGAATGCCAGGCTCTACCCCCTCTGCACTATGATTATCTTGAAAGTCATTTTCATTAATAATTAAAATCGGGATTTCATTACCTTCAGCTGTTTGGGCTAGGTCCAAATAATCTACCTCTAAGATTCCATTTTCTGCAACTGTGTATATTCCTTCAGCAACATCCGGGTATACTTGATCTTCGTCGTCCTCTGATTCAGGGTCAGATGGGATGTCTTCAGTTTCCGCCAGCCAAGCCTCTATGGATTTGTTCTCCATGGTTATAGTACCCCCTGAAATCAATAAGCAGTTGTAAAAAATGTAATAAGTAGTTTTATATAGTAAAAATAAAAATATAAAACAGGTTTAGCAACTGGTACGTAGTATAAACGACGGCCGACCCCAAATGCATGGTGGTCATGTGGTGAAACCACCACAATAACGCCTAATATTTATTCGCCTGGCATCTCAAATCTAATTATTATAGTTTATATGTATATATTTAAGTACATTTATACTGAAAATATATGTTTGTACTTACCAAAAGTGATCAAAGCACAAAAGAAATACAAATATGTCACACTCAGTCAAGGCATGGACTCTTCTTTCACCCAGTCGTGGCCAACAACGCTCCTGCCGGGATTTGGGCGAATCTAGTGGAGCGGTTACGTAATTTGCCGCTAGAATGCGTCCTAAATCACTTCTGGAAGGTGGTTTCGTATATGCACCACTATGCGGGAAAGGAATAGAAATAAAAACATAGGTGGTTTCACTATGATGCCACTGTGCTTCAAAGGGGTAAGGTCAATGATAAAAGTAGGTGACAAGATTTGACTTCTTTGTACTATTGCGCTTTAGTATGCTCCCTAAACTGAATGGATATATCAAAAATAATATAAATGAATTGATTTTTAATAAAGGTATCCTATTTATTTTTAATAACTATTTTACAAGGTAACACGTTTAAATAAAACAAAGAACAAAATCAATTTGGCTGATTCCTTCTCTCGTAGTCTGACTTTAACACCCGAACTATGTTTAATGCATTCTTTGGATGCGCTAAAAATGTATTACTTGAATATCATAATATGAATTTTTGAATTTATGATATAATTAGTACAGTAATACAAATATTCATTCAACGATGTTTAAGTAATTTGTTGATTTGCGATATCCTTTGTGCGCCAATAACTTAGACATATTTTAGACTAATAATTTTATATAAATTATAATAATGAATTATAATAAATCTTCAAATTAATACAGTTTACTTCATTATAAGAATAGCTTACACTTAAGTAAAAAAAAAATATTTTTTGTTACATTTGTTATGTAATTATTCGAAATAAACTTATAATAAATACTGCTCAATTATCACTCGCATTTAACAGTAAACAAACGTATCAACCTAATGTATTTCCATTGTTATTAAACAGTTCCTTCATTACACCGAATGAACGTAATGAGTTTTTAAACGTAGTGAAATGTTAGACCTTATGTAAATCACAGCGCTTATTCAACAATCTGTTAACAATGGTCCACTACACTTAAATTGCCTTTGCCTTTTTCAGAGTCGCTGACTTCAAAGTAAATATTTTTTTATATAGTAAGTTTTGATTAGAATGAGTTAACTAGTGTTATGATTAATAAGTTATGCATGATATTATAAATTTATTTTAAGATTAAGGTTATGCCTGTTTTATACTTAACAGAGGTTATTATATTCCTTAACGCCAACACCAAAATATTAGTGTGCCTTATTAGTCTATTGTTAGGTATACTAAATTACCACTATATCAGTCAACTTATAGATGCACGGAAACTGACAATACACTAAATAATTACAGTTAAAAAGCTAGATGTTGGTGTCATTTGAAGCAATCGGATTAAAATTAACTTACCAGTGGTGTTAAATGAACAGATAGAACGATATTCTACGTTATGTTATGGAGGATTTAATTTCCACAAAAATATTCATTAACGATGTAATAACTAGATTTTGTAAAAATTTTATTAGGAACATGAGGATGAAGATCATGGTTGAAAAGTATTAAACAAATCAACTCTAGATATGTTATACCGGAAGATCTAACAACGGAATATAAAAAAATAAACCTTCAAAATACACAGTATTTTTTACGTTTGCCATTTACAAGTAATTTTAAAAATCAATGATCTTAAACAAATTCATATCACCATTATAAGTCATAAATTGAACTTTTCTTAAGAAATTAATGTGACATAAAACTAAACTGTGAAATTGAATTTTTCATTATTCATAATTTTACTTATTTAACATTCATTAGAGAAAGTCCTTCAGAGAGTATACTAATCCAGAACCAAGTACTCTGAAATAACTACGACTTCTTTAAATAGTCTCACAGATTGATGCCTCCTAGTTACCAAGATAATCTTGGGGAGATAGTATATATGAAGACAAGAGGTATAAAATATGAAGATTTTTAAAAACACAATAATAATAAGACTTTACAGGCTCGAGTATCCACTGACGGAGAGCTTTAAGAGTCCAAAGATTTTACGAGACCATTAATTAAAAAGGCCAAAATCTGCTTAGTGTACGATATTCTATAATCTTCTAATTTCTTACAAACTATATACGTCCATCGGACAATACTTCTCATATACCGGATCTTATGCATTTATTATGCTACCATATCATACGATTTTTTTAATACTGCAAGTTTTTACAAGCCAAGTAGAATCTTCGCCTTTTTTAGTGTCTGTGGGTAAACAAATATTTATAATTGTAACCCTAACAGTCTTCTAGGAGCACTCTGAGCTGTAAAAATAAGTGGTCAGTGAATATCAGACCACTGTGAAGCATCACACACAGTATCATAAAAACGACGCATATGCCAATGGCGTAGAGTAGCGGGTACAACGGTTGCTGCTTGATGGGTAACCGCTGAGCGATCCTGTCCTTGCAAGAAGTCACCTATAAGCCGTTGGTCCCCAGGTTAAGTGTTAGAGGGAGCTTCTTAGCCCTAACTTCGCCTAGTAAAATAAAACTATTTTACTTTACTTTTGCTTTACATGTTCGTTTCACAATATCGTGTTAATGTTTGTTAAGATACTGCAGATCCATAGAGGTTTAGTATGCGGTTACTGTAGTTTTAATTCCAAAATTAAAGTTTACGAGTAGAATTGTAGTATTTAGTAAGAGCTTCATGGGTTGTTTAAATCCTTCAATCATACGTACATATTTGTGATTTATGCTTCCGCACAGAACCACATAATTTAGTTTCTTATGTGTGGTATTTTGTTTCTTTATAAATGTTTTATTTTGCTTTAAACAATATTTTATGCACTGATATGAGGTTAAATTGTATACGAAGCCGGCAAAACTAGTCTAGTTTTTCTCCCCCTAAAGCCTCAGCATGCTGCACGTTGATTTTATTCTCATAATAGATCAATCGTGAAATACCAATATTTTTGTATTTAATTTATTAGCATATATGTAGGCGGGTTATTTAAATTGGGAAATATAATTATTAATATATTAAATATAATTAAATGTACCAATAGTCATATTGGCAGAAATTTGGATTTCATTTTATCAGCTTTACGACCTACGGATGGGTGATAAATCTCAGAGAATATCTCTTAATTATAAATTGTTTTAATTAAAATTATCAAAATTAGGATAATTTTGTATTTAGAGAATCTGCTCGAAACAAATTTCAAGAGAATGTATCAGTTCGATAAATATGTATTACTCATTAAGTTATACGTTTATTTGGTTTTTGTCTTAACAGATTATTTCATTACCTCTCTTCTTAGCATTAATTACAGTTACTCTAAACTAATAATAACATCTTATACCCTCTCAAAATAAACGTTTTCAGTTATTAAGTTTTGTAATTAAATAAATTGGATATATAATATGAGCCGTATAACAAAATTAACATAGAAATAACCAGTTAGACCTTATAAAATATTAGTTTCCTATAATTTTTGAATCGTGTAGAACCTGTATTTTGGTAATGCTTACATGCCACAGCAGCAAAATGTTCCTAATTCCTAAACCTTACTTTGCTAATTTGATAATGTTCTGTAAGCTTAAATTCTTGAGAACCGTCTTGTGATTAATACACTGTTATTAAAATATTGTGTTTGTTGTATCACAAATAGGATTGACTAAGGTCTTCAATACTACTGAATATTCTTATGTTGCTAATACAGTTTCATATTGCATCGCTTACAATGCAATAAAGATGTCGTTAGTTGTTAAGTTACAAACTAAAAATTGATGTCAACTGTCAGATTAAAAATTCCACTGACTCGTCGGGTAGTATAAATAAACAGATGCAACTTTACGGTAGGATACCACGAGAAATCTGAGAATCACACGAAACAATTACTTTTTATAGATGTTGTAACATGTTATTTTTTTAACATACAAAATTAAATTTAAATTTAAAATATTCATTAGTAAAATTGAAAAAATTAGAACAGACAATTTTTTTTAATATTACGAATAACGACTTGAGTTTTAGAATTATCATGAAAAGGAGCGAAATGATTATTTTACTGACGATGAGTCAGACGCTATCTGGCAGGTCCGTGCCCGCACGGATATCGCCGCTTCCCCTCCGATCACGGCGAGAGGAGAAGGCTTCCCCCACCCCCGCGATCGCGCGAACCTATATAATGACGGCCGATTGAAGACACGGAGAGACAGCCAGTGACCGCGACACCGCCGACGACGACCGCTGCTCACCACTACTTCGACCCCTTCCCCCGACCCCGCTCGCTGAACGACTACATCGCGACTCGACGCCCGCCGCCGATATCCAGCACCAGGTAAGGAACAACGACCCTGTTCCTTACTAAAGTGTTTTATCTCCGCCACCAACAATTCTTCCAAATTTTTTTATGTGAAACAGAATTTAATATTTTATTTGTCATTTATGAAAATTAATCGATCTGAAATATATTAGTAATGTTTGATGGTTATAGATTTATTTTGATAAGATAATTGTTTGATTTTAATATATTCTTAATAATTTATTTGATATTTAAGGGTATCATTAAATTTAAATAGAATATATTTGACTTTCTCAAGTTACTGAAACTTTAATTACTTTTTCAACTTGAATTACTAAAGTTATTCTTTTCTTCAATTTAACTTATATTTAGAATTTCAATTACTCAGATTATTTTTTTTGTCATTTCGACTAAATTTTAATTACTGTGTTAAAATTTTCTTTTCTAAATTTTTCAGATCTCGCATTTCTTTTCCTGGCGATCGATCTGACACCTCATCCCGAGTTTCCTTTACGAACTTTCCTACCAATTATCTCCTACCCGGAAAAAAATTATAACAGTCGGGACTCGCCTTACCACTGCTTTCTTTCCGGCGATAGTACTGGCATCCTATACCCACGACTTCCTTTTATAAATACTTTCTTCCCACCGACCCCGTCCTCATAAACTAAATCTTATGTTCAATCGACGTAAATTTTTATATTAGGTATAAAGTTTTGAAGTTCAATCTAATTTTCATTTTATTAATTATTTATATCTTTGTAAGTGATTATCTTTATTTTTCTCCTTTATCTATTTCGGGACTCGCAACCCTTTCTTTTTATTTTTGCGAACGTCCTGACACCCTCACCCCGATAACCTCCATCAAAATATTTATTTAACGATATTTTAGCTTATTTTTCTGGTGAACTGTACAGATAGGGTAAGTGTTGAATTTTTCTTTGATATTCATAGAGCCCTGATATTTATAATAATTAGCATTATTGTATGGTTCAAATAATTTTACCTTTATCTTAGCTTGCATATGGTAGGGTAATTATGCATGGTGTGTTATAAGTGATTATTTTGTTTTTATTTTCCAAAACTATATGCCTGAGAAAGTAAAACTCGATATTTTATTTTTGGAGCTATACACTTGCCTAAAGAAAAAAAATACAGTTTAGTCTATTTTTATATTATAAATTCACCTAGCTTTTGCATCCCGTAGAAATATTTTTTGTTAATGGTTAGTGCTTGCTTTATGTATATAGTAGTTGCACTGTGATATTGGTGCATGGCTAATTTTTAATTATAAGATTGTATATTTGCTATTGGTGTTATTTGAATATTGCTTTTGTTTGCCATTGCTATTCATATTTTGCTTTGATTTTGTATTTTGCTTCTACTAACCATCATTATTTAACCGATTAATTATTCCAACCCCGGGCTCTTACAATAATTACTGTATACGACTCCCCGACCAAGTTATCAGTGGAGACTACTCAGCTTACTTGTAATTCCTCACTGACCGACGTATTAATAAACAATACAGTTGTTTTCGAAAATCGAACTCGCTTGAACAATAACTTTCCTAGAACAAGAAATTTTTATTTTTCTGAGCAAGATTATTTTTTTTTATTTTTTACGCCTTCAAAATTTTATTGGAGTTGACGTGATGAAGTAAGCCCAACGTTATTTTGGAAGTATCAATTCCTTCCGCAGGGCCCTCTGATTCGACTCCTAACAATAAATAATAGTTGTATGAAATTCTCGAACCCTGGAAATTTCTAACCCAGCTCGACTGGCTATCTGGCAAGTTGCGAATATTTTCGCTTGCCCCGAAAAATAACATCGCAAAGTGGCGCCCGAACAGGGACTCGAACCCTGGACCCTTAGGTCATGAAAAACTTACATCACCAATGCCTTGATTTTACATTTTCTGTGGAATTAAACAAACGAACGCAAAACCAGTGGACCTGAAAATGAGAGGCGGCGAGCCATATGTTGATAGATTGTCAGTTTCGCTTAGTCTCTCTTGTACGTATTGCGACTCACTGATTTCACAGACGTTGTATCTTTTTAACTTGTTTAACTCAAAAATTTTGTTTCATAAATTTATTGATATCAGATATGTCTTGTATTTGTTTGTTATTTTACTGCATTGCTCCAAATTATTAGGAAACAATACTAAACACTTTTAGAAGGATTTTATTATAAAATATATTTTTTTAAATATTAAATAATCTTCAAATATTACAATATATAGAGAGTTTATAATTATTTTTGAAGTCCTAATGCACTTGAATTTGATTATTTACAGATTCTACAGATCACACATAATATGTAGAAAATGAATATTATATGTTTTATATTATACAGTACATAACTAAATTTGATTTTCAGCAATACATACATTCTCATTATTCCTAAAGTAATAGTAGTAGAGCAAATTGTAAATATAGTAGCTGATACCTGTTCGTTATTGCAATATAAATCAGAAATTTTGAATGGTTGTATACGTAAATAAAAATGTCCTTGTCAATTGAACAATAAGTATGTAACGTAACAATGTTGACTTTTTTGTCTTGAGTAGTCAAAGTCAACGAGATATACGGATTCCTTTTTGTGTATTTTCGTATAATTCAATATTATAAATATATTATATGATTTACTTTAGTGATATAATAAATATCTATACCTAGTCCAAAATAAAAACTCCTATTTCAAGAAACATGACAATTTTATTATTCTTTTAATTTTAAAGTCTTCCAAATCTGTGCAAAACCTACGATATTGCCTGTGAAGCCTCGAATAACCGCCAGTGCAATATAATCTTTATCTGCCTTAGCATAAAGTAAAAACAAAAGTGTTGACTTTTATTGATTATCACTGTTATATTACCTGACATGAAAAAAAAACTTGTGAAGGAATATATCTTGAGAAACATGTCATATGCAGACGTCACATTTTTAAGATAGTTCATGTTTAAGTAGGTCAGAATAAGTTGCATGGAATTTCGCCAATTGTTATTTAAGTCTACCTCTTAGTAAGATGACAATTTCCTTTTTTCTGCCGGCAGAATGTCATACATTTTTATATGGTTGTCTGTCTTTTTTGTTTGCAGGATATAAAGAGAAAAAGAATAAGAATTATACTTGCAATTTTCCATGAAAAATCACCAATGCTGCTACTTGACACGTCTATCAATACTTTACCTTATAAAAAATAATCATTTATAAGTATTGACTTTTAAGCTAATTAAGTGTAAAAATACATTACATATTACTTTAATATAACAAATTTTAGTTTAATAGCTATGTCTAAATACGTTGGAAACGTTTATTATGCTTTTCAGTGAAAAAAAAAAAAAACTAAATAACCGTTCATCAAATAGAATACAAAAATGAATTTGCTTTGTTTGATTTTGTACATTTATATCTAGCTATTATTATGACAGAATATTGTTTTACAATAATAAACAATACGTATTTACAAGAAAATTAAAACCACTGAATAATTGATATGGTCTCTGAGCTTTCTTTATTCATACTTACTAAATAACAACATTCATTCAATACGTTAAAAAATACAATCAAGGATTGTGAAATATATAACATGCATTGTAAATATATAATTTTTTTCAATAAACATTGAATCACAAAAGTGTGCTTGTGTTCAGTTTATAGTTTTGATAGGAGGTATACGTAAGCCACATCAGTTAAAGTACAATTTTATAATTTATACAAAACATCAATTGAGGAACCATTAAAAAACTATATCTAGTAACTAAGCTGTGTTTAAAAGTGCTTAATAAATAAACACGGTGGTACTTAAATGTAATACATTATGTCAATATGAAACAAAAACTAAATAATGTTTACAAAATAATGAATCTGGGTTAATAATATAATCTGTGAAATAATATTATAGCACTAGAACCATGGTATATAATTTCATACAAGTGTCAATCTTGGAAATACGAACGAATTCTATTATTTTAGTATAAAAGACTAGCTGTATTATTTGAAATGTAAAAATGTTGTTAAACATAAATAACATTCAGAACTCAATTTATATTGGTGATTTTTTTTAGTGAGCGTTCGCTCATTATTAGGAAGGTTAATATTAACGGGATGAATAAAGGTTATACGAAGCTTTCAAATTATTGTTTCATATTAATCCGTAACGTATGTAACTAGCCTGATATTCAGAACACACTTTATCCGAATTATTGATAAATTTAATGTATTAAGGTTGCAAACATTAGGCATGTAGTAAGTACAGCAATCTGATAAAGATAAGAACTCTTGGAAAAATACCAAGAATAAGTTTAACTGAATTGTAGTAGGAGCTGCTCAAACAGTAGATCTTCCGCAAGAAAAGCTTGACATTTGCACAATCTTGGCTAAATGCATAGCAAACTGTAACGTTTTTTACGAGACACAATTTGGCTTAGGCTGTGAGTAGCAAATATTTTTTTTAATCCCTCAGGCCAAGGTATCCATTTAATTTTTATTTCAAATGGCTTAAGGTGTAATTCCCTTTCTTAAAGTTATGTGTAAACCTAGAGCAAGCCAAGACATTCTTCAATACCACCTCAGCAGGGATAATGGAAAGGAATTATGACCTATTTTAATTCCTCCATGGTTTGCCTTTTTCCGTATTTTCGATGGGACAGTAAAAAAAAGTTTATTGCTTCTAAAAAGAGGTAGTTAATGTATTTTCATACAAGACTTTACGCACACTCTTTGTAGACTATGTATTCATTATATGTTTTGATTTTGACTACTTTACTGACGAGCTTATTTGAATAGTACAGTCGTTAGATGAGTCGTTCGACGAGACTCGTCTTCGTTTTTGAATTAATAAGAGACAGTGTTCACGTTCTTTGGCAGTCTCTGAGAACAGAGAATTTTGAATTATTTAGAGGTTCACTTTGACATAGAATATATTTTTAGTCAAAGTAAAATGACTTAATATTCTTTATCCCAGTCTATGGCAGCTAAGGCTAAGACGGTGTTCTTTTTTCAGGGCCCTGTTTTATTAAACAATCCAAAACTAATACAGGCGATTCACACACCCGGTCGAGGATCTTTACACGTTTTATGATATACTACGAGGACACCCACTAAGCTATATCATCATAAAGAAAACATTTCAATATATTCGTTTCCTTTTGCGAGCAGCGTCTTTTAATAATCGATCGTTTTGACATATTCATTTAAAGAATTAAAACGCCACAAAGGTTATCGTTCAACATGAATACAGGAAGATATATTATTTGAATGGGTTACAATATTTTTCATTGAACAATAATGTACTTGAGCACAACCCTAAGTATAATAGCAACCTAGTATGGTAATCCTCGAAGTAGACTACAGAAATCAAAAAGTCGTTTTATTATTGCTGGTATCAGGTATTTTAACCTAATTCCTATTTCTGGTATTAAATTCGCATTTCCTAAATATTCAAGAATTGTTCAATCACGTACAAATATTCACATCTGTTTTGGTAAATTTTCGTATTTTTTGCTTCATATAATACGTAGCAACATGCAAAATACGTTATTTACTGTATAAACGACACATTTATTTTAAACTCTGTCTTAATATGTAAATTATGTAATCCTGTTCTATTGCATAGTATTTAAAAACAATTTATCAGTCTCGTGTCTTTTATTCTGACTCATATTATTGATACACTAACATTAGACAAAGCCTTTTTGAATGCGTGATAGTGTTATATACCTGTAAGATCGCGAATCTTAAAACATCCTTGTATGGTCTCCTGCGTATCACTTTACCTAATACCCTCGACAGGTACTGATGGACGAGTGTAAAATAAAATGTGTAGTAAGCTTGTAAAATGGGAAAATCTTTTAAGTCTTCTAACACAGGGACAAGTTAAGAGGTGTCCTTACCTTAATAGGCACTGATGGCCGTATGTAAGTGGCAATGTGATGTAAGCTCGTAAAGCGTTGAACCCATTTACGTCTTTTCCATTCATGCAAATTACCTTCTATCCTCGCAGGCACTGATGGCGGGATAGAAGGTAATTAATAGATAATAATGAGATCTCAACGACTCTAGGCCACAAAAATCCTCTCCCTCTATATATGTATTCTGTTGAAGCTCAGATCAAGGAACTCAACCTTACTGAGGTGTAAAAATAAATGCCTGAAAAATTCATAACCATATAAATCTCTTTATAACTACATAAACTGTAACCCTTATCTATAATCTAACAAAGCAACATCAAGTAAAATTTAATTACAATTCTTACGTAGCTTTAAGTCGGCTTAATTCACTAGCATTTATTGCCAATTACAATACATAAATCAAACAGTACATATAGTCAATTTGTTTTTGGGGTCTAGTTATCAACAAAGATCAAATTTAGTCATGATGTTTAGTATAATTTTATTGCGATACATTATTTAGATTTTTCCCTTATCACATTTTTATAAAATCCTGTGTTAATTCTGTGTGTTCAATTCTTTATTTCTTTGGATGTGATTGCAGTCTTTATTCATATTATCCTAGTATATGTAAAGGACATCTCCGTATAGTGTACGTACTAACTGTTTTTAGTATTCGAAGGTATAATACTATACAGGCAGATGTGAGTTAATATGATCCTATTCTGAAATACTCTAGTCATATATACACATTGTATAAACTGAGTTCTGCTTTTATTAGGGAAACATCTGCCCCCATAAGTTAAAAGGCCCTAACTCCAAAATCTTTTAAATTAACTTTTTTTGTTGTTTTCGATTTACTGGGATAAAATACGTCTTTTTATGACATAAAAAGGCCCTAAATTCCACTCCATGGTCACTATTACTACAATTTATATTGGCCCTAACTCCGAAATGTCGTGATTTTTGACATAAGATGGCCCTATGTAACAATTAAATGTTTTAAAACACCCTAAGTGCATAGGCAGTTGCAATTAGGGCCTTTAGACTTATGGTTAAATAGTCCACCCGAGAGCATCAAGGAACTTGGGGCCTTCTCTCATAAGACTAAGTAGGAGATTTCCTGGAAATTAGGGCCTTCTTTCATTAAACATAGCGGCATGACTAGGCTAGAGTTTTTGTTGTTGCAGCTGTTCTCACTTAGTAACTCAACAACCTATCAAGTTAATGTGTCATGAAACGTGTGTTTTGGTTATCATTAGTTATTCTTCTGATGATACCTTATATTTTTGTGCTGATCTACAAAAAGTTATCATGCTGCCAAGGATGGACAACTTCAAGGAGGTAATTTTTACAAGAAGAATGGTAGCATTCAATGAAAGTTTTGTACCTCTTGGGACCAAATAAAAAACTAGGCCTCTAGCAGTCTTATGGCACGAGGCAATAAGTGGAAGAAAAAAAGAAGACATCTTAAATGCATTTTATTCCTTTTTCTATCATTTCAGGGATATCAAGCATATTTGTATTTGGCTGGACAATTGTGCGGGACAAAACAAAAATTGGGCTCTGTTCACCTTCCTTGTTTATCTTGTAAATTACTGCCCCGAGATTTCCGTAGATAAAATTGATGTTTTTCTACTTTGAACCAGGCCACACGTTTATGGCTGCTGACTCCTTCCACCATCAAGTTGAGTTAGCTATGAAACACAGTGGAAAGGTCTATGATTTCCAGGACTTTGTTAAATGTGTTGAAAAAGCTAATGTAGGAAAGGTAGACATCAAAGAACTTGGTGAAAGTGACTTGTATAAATGGAAAGACTGTTCTTCTAAACAAAAGTGTCGAGAAAATGTGCCATATCTCAAAGATGTTGTGAAAGTAACTGCTGACAGAGGTAAAACTACGCTTTTGTACTCTACGAAATATGAAGAATCTCCTTCAAAAGAGTTGAAACTTTATTCAATCCAAGTATATCAAAAAGTTTCCTATGCCAGAAAAAATAAATAAAGTTCGGGGTTTCAATAAAACCAAAAAGAAAGACATTATTGAAAAACTGTGTCCCCTTATGCCATCCAACCGTCGGGGGTTTTGGACAAGTCTTCCAGAGTCAGGAGAACAAGACTTGATTGACTGTGATGAGTAAAAACTAATTTCCAAAAGTTAATGCCAAAAGTTAAAGTAGATAGTGATCAATTCTATAAATGGCAGAAGTGTTTTTGTTTTCAATTAATCTTATTATTATTATTATTACTGTTTCAACTGTAATAAGTGGGGACTTATTTATCACCAGTATCTCTTAAATGTGTAATAGGTCTACAAGTTAAACTATTCTAATGACTTTGTGCCAGAAAAAAACATTGTTTGAGCATAGATTACTTCTAATTCTTTTTATTTAAGTCATGTCTAAAACACAACAATGTATATTTAGTTTTTTTTAGTAGTAAGCCGCCTACAATTTAACACTTTTTCTCATTTTAAGTAACTTATTTTTACAAGTTTGTAAATTGTTGGAATATTTGTATGTACTTGTTAACTTTACTGTTTTAAATTGATTAATGTCAACAAATATAACGTGACAGGTTTCTTATTTCTATTAATTAGCTTACAAATTAAAATTGATCATTGATTAAAGGAATATATAGTTTTTAACAAGCTTTTAAATTTAAAAATAAACTTTTACTTGATAAATATTTTGTTTGTACTTGTTCAATTAGTTTTATGTGAGTAAATTCTAATAAATAACATTACATGTTGGTTTGTTATCTTAAACTGCAGTTTTAACACTAAAGGAACATTTAAAAATATGATTATGCCAATTAGGTTGTAGCAACTAAACAAGTCCATTTTGACGATGAAAAGCCTTAACTCCCGTAGAAGGAGTTAGGGCTTTTCAAGGGTGCGCCTCAGACCAAACAAACTGTGACATAAAAAGCCCCAACTCCACTTTTTCTATTAAAAAAAATTAATCCATGAAATTTCACATCAACATAAATATTTTGTAGGTCTATCAATAACATTTTAGCATAAATCTTTTTTTAAAGTGCTAAAATGTTAATGCAGGTAAAAAAAATTAGTAATCCTCATTTCCTGAAAAGTTTTGTTTCTTGGAGTTAGGGCTTTTATTCTTATGGGGGCAGACATGTGGTGTGAGAGTGCTGTTAGTTGATACCATTAAAGAAGTAAAAAACAAAATAGATGTAATCAAAGGAAAGACAGTCACGGGACTGACATACAGAAGTGACTAATTCTTATAACGGGCTGTGTATATATATTTTGAAAAGAAAATGTTGCTAGTTATTAAATGGTTATTTTTATATTTTAAAATAATATAAGTGACTCAATTTGTTAACTTAAAAAATTATATTTTCAATTAACCTTATGCATAAATTTATAATACTTTTACATGTCATATATTACAGTGATCAATGACTGTCAAATATTAAAGGTAGTAGGTTTATGTAATCAGGTGTGGAAAGTGTAAAACTAGTAAAGGTCTATAACACATCGGTATCCAGTGTCCATAACTCATTGGAAAGAGTTGATTTATTCGTTTTCCTTGATTTTTTCAGCTGTACATGGCATTACGAATGGGTTTTACTTACTTATTACGAAAATTTAAAAATCATCCGAATATTTTCAATGCGTTTTAACTTTACAGCACTCTAAAGATTTACTCTGAAGTATCAAAGGCAGACATATGCTTGTGCATATTGCGCGACTGCAGGGTGTTCGCTCCGAAGACTGCTCTCCCGGACTGTCCCTCGACTTTGCTCAGGACCCTGGAGGACTTGGATCAGCTACTGAACTAGAGAGAATGAGTGAGTGATGTAAAGCCAATTTGTATTTTTTCTAACGCAATACATTTTTCCTCCATTAGTTGTACAAATTTGAGCTTGGTGTTTCTCCTCTAATTCTAAAGTTAAAAAATATTTAATGCAAAGTATAAATAGCGGCTTGTTCGTATATAAAAATATAATTTTAATATTGTATCAGAACCTTCATAATCAGAACAAAATATCCTTGGAGGCTAAATATAATAGCTATTTTACTTAGTAATTTTAAACTCAATTATAATATTACAATGATTTTCAATCATTAAAGGTATTTTATATATACAATTATTCTATTTTACATATTTTTTAGAAGAGTCTAATGTATATCGTTTTCATTTTGCAGATCTTTCCTTACTTATTTCAATATATTTTACTTGTACTTCCTATTTACTATTTACTATATTGCTAATAAACGTATCTGGTTGTTGTTTACTTGTTGTATTCTAAATTTTTTGTCACTAAATTGGTCTGGTATGAAGTTTAAACAACACTAAAATAGTTAATTCAATATCAAAGCAATAATGAAACGGTTTTCTCCAAGAAATTATTGTAGGCATACAGTAGGTATTATATTGAACATCTGTAAATAATTAGTTATTAATAAATCTACTAATGTTAATTATTATTTGATAGTTGACTAACTTTAAATACTATAACTTAAGACTTTTTAGTGTAACTATAAGTAACTTTTTTTAGCGGCAGCAGTCTATACGTTATGTTCATTTTTTATAATTCTAATTAATTTCCGTTAAAATATGTAGGCAATTGTTCGTTTTGTTTTGATTTTTGAATTATGAGTATTTTTACTCTGTTTGGTGACTCTAAGCGTTCGGTTATTTTCTTTAGCATTTTACTAGATTAAGTTTATATTAGACTGTAACCGTACATTAATTTAAAATGTATAATTCTCGGAAAGTAATAGTATTTTTAAACTTTAGTGTTTTGTCCTGTAAACTATTACTTTCTCCTGGTTGATATATTATTTAATGTCGGTAATAGCAAGCGATTAAATACTACATTAAACTGATTTTGAAAATTTCATTCCAATCAAAATTTGCTATCGTAATAAGAGTTTTTTAATATAGTTTTAATCAGCTGTCTAGAAACATCACAGCGTTAAGATTAAATGTGAGCTTGCGCACACAGAAACAGCGTAGGCATTTTTAAATACGAATGTGAATGTAAAAATAAAATTTTACTATTTATTTACTTATTTATTATTATTATTATATTATCTTACAAATGTACTCGGGATGGTTGGCGATGCGGTGGACGTTTGGGTTGATGGACGGTGACACACAGACACTTGATGCACTTGACAATTACAGACACATTTATTGCGAACAATTTGACACACACGATGACATTAAACACTTTTTTGACAATATCGATACCGACAGGGACATTTTAAAGATGATTCATTTTAACATACGTAGCTATTACAAAAACATTGACAGTTTATTAATATTTATTGAAAGTTTGTGTATTAAATTTGATATTATTACTCTTACTGAAGCGTGGATTGACAATGAAAAACGTTTAGTTTCCTTAGAGGGTTATGATATTTACAGTACATCGAAGAAGAATTGGAATAGAAATGACGGAGTGGTTATTTATGTGAATACTGAACTACGCGGGGTTGTACAACAGATTACTTTGGGAGAGGCGACAGGACTGCAACTGAACTTTGAAACTGACGGTCTACCTTACAGTATGCTAGCGGTGTACCGCAGCCCTTCGATGAACTGCAACTTGTTTCTAGATGACTTACAACAGTACTATTCTAAAACTAACGAAAACACAACCTACATTTTTACAGGCGATACCAATATAGATACTTTAATATCATGTAACAATATAAACGAGAAAGACTTATATTTAAATATTCTATGCGGAGCAGGTTTCATAGAATGCATAAATAAACCCACAAGAGTAACAGGACAAACTATAACTTGTATTGATCATATTTTTATAAAACACTCTGACTGTACGGCTGTAACTGCAGGCATTTTAACTACTGACTTGACTGACCACTACGCGGTGCTGGCCGGGGTGGAGTGTAAACCCCCCCGCTCCCGTATTAACAGTGACACAGACACTTATCTGGACCAGACACTACTACAGGAACTGTTGGGGGAGCAGTCATGGGACCATGTTCTGCGGCAGGAAGATGTGAACGTTTGCTGTGACCTATTTATACAGTCACTCGAAAATCTTAAAAATTTATCACTTAAACCGAAAAAGTCTAGTACTCGAAATAAGAAGCTTAAACCATGGATAACTGTAGATTTAATCCAATCAATTAGAAAACGAGACAAAATTAGTAAAATTTTAAAAAGACAACCGTTTAATGATACTCTTAAAAATTATTTTAAAACTTTTAGAAACAAATTGGCAAAAGATATAAAAAACACAAAAACAGCTTACTATAGAGATCAAATTATAAATTCGTCAAACAATCCAAAACGATTTTGGAAAGTTATTAATGAAATAAGCGGTGGATCAGGATCTAAAAGTACATTCCCTATACGAAACTTTCTTCAGGCTTCGGATCAGGGGGGTGGTGACATTAAGACTGTGGCAAACTCATTTAATGTTTTCTTTTCAAACGTAGGTTCATGTCTTGCAAAGGAGTTGCCGCAGTCGGTCGGCCCGCCCCTGGTGGATGATGCCTCATATAAGGCCGGTCATGTCTTCCAGCTGAACCCGGTCACCGACAGCCAGGTGGAGAGATACGTTGCCGAGATGCGCGGTGGCTCGGCTCCCGGGTTCGATGGTTTACCAACATCGATTTTAAAAAATAATTTAAAGTACCTTCTTTCACCACTAAAACATTTGATTAATCTTAGCATTGCTTCGGGAGTTTTTCCAGAAAAATTGAAAACAGCCAAAGTAATTCCCTTGTATAAATCTAATGACAAATCAGATATGAATAATTACAGACCGATCTCGTTACTTAGTGTGCTTGGTAAATTACTGGAGAAGTGCGTAAAATATCAGTTTCAGAATTATCTTGAAAAACATAATCTTTTGTCGATATCGCAGTTTGGATTTAGGCCAGGTAAAAATACTTCTGACGCACTCTTTGATATTAATAAAATTATAACCGAATATTTAAAGGAAAATTATAAATCATTACTTGTTTTTATTGATTTAGCCAAAGCTTTTGATTCCATAGATAGAAATTTGTTGTTTAATAAATTGGAATGTATTGGAGTCCGGGGAGTGACCTTAAATTGGTTTAAAAGTTATTTGAGTGGTCGAAATCAAATTGTTAATATTGATAATATTAGTAGTGAACCACTGGAAGTAAAGTACGGTGTGGTTCAAGGAAGTACGCTGGGTCCGTTGTTATTCCTAATCTATATAAATAAACTTAGATAAATTGAATATTACGGGAAAGCTTCTCTTGTTCGCTGATGATACGGTTGTAATTTTCAATGGTAAAACTTGGCATGATGTATACGACACCGCTTCTCGAGAATTAAATTTATTATATACATGGTTTTGTGATAATATTTTATCGATGAATGTTGGTAAAACTAAATGCTTGCCTATTGCATTACGCACCGCGAGCGAGCCACCTGCTGATTTACGGCTGTTATTGCACTCATGCGGAGACTTGTATAATACTACCTGCAATTGCCAGCTGATTGAGAGGGTGGACCAGTATAAGTATCTAGGTGTAATAATTGATTCAAAACTCAGATGGGAGCCTCACATTAATAGTTATAAAGTCTAAATTAAGAAAATTTATTTACATATTTTATCAATTAGGCCAAATTCTAAATTATAATGAGATAAAAACAGTTTATTACTCGTATGTACAATCAGTTTTACAGTATGGTATTATCGCTTGGGGAGGGGCTTACAGGACCATATTGGAACCACTAAACGTTATTCAAAAATCTATAATTAAGGCAGCGCTTAATAAACAAAGGCATTATTCATCAACCTTGTTATTTAGGGAAAATGATATTTTTACAATTAGGCAATTATTTATTAGGAATGTACTGGTCTACACCTACTCTCATAAAGATGTCGTCCTCACCCCTATTGCTCACGGTTACCCGACCAGGAACGCTGTGAGTGTGGGGTTGCAGGTCCCTGTCATTAAAACTGTCTATTAACCTTACGAATGCCTACTACGTCGCCAACACGCTCTACAGACAATTGCCCTCTGTGATAAGGGACCTGCAGGACGAGCCTGTCAGTGGCTTCAAGCGGCTGGTTACTGCCTGGCTTCGGATGATCGGCCCAGATAATGCTGAATTTCTCCTCACCCCCACTTACCGTTACTAATCATTACCGCTTCTAAACACTACAACTATAGTTAACTACTTCCAATCATAACAAATGTCTACGCTACACCTGTTTCTCGAAACTTTATAATTTATTAATTATGTTTTAAAAATTAAGATGTTTTATTTAAAACGCTTGCTATATTTATTGATAAGTGTTTTATTCAATTTATGGTTAATATAGTAGTTTATTTTTCTTGTACAAACATAAGTCGTACTTTAATTCTATTCTTTACTCTTTTTTTTTTCTTTTTTTAATTTTAATATTTGTATATGCAAATATGTATGTGTATGTATGTATATATATTTGTGTATATGTGTGTATATATGTGTGTGTATATATGTATGTGTCTGTAATGTCAAGAAGCTTTTATTATTTCATTTTATATACAGTATTTGTTTTTTAGCATTTTTTTTTGTACACGTCTAGATTGGGCTGGGCAGCACGCACAGACACGTTCTATGTGCTGTCTATTTTCATACTTATATGTGTACAAACTTATTGTTGAATTTGGAAAATAAACTTATATTTGATTTGATTTGATTTGATTTTGTGATAGCATGTGCAAAACAAGACCAGCCAATCATTACATCAGTCAAAAATATATATACATGTGTGTGTGTGTGTGTGTGTGTGTGTGTGTGTGTGTATCCATATCCATTAAAGTGGCTTT
Source organism: Homalodisca vitripennis (assembly GCF_021130785.1). Classification (NCBI taxonomy): domain Eukaryota; kingdom Metazoa; phylum Arthropoda; class Insecta; order Hemiptera; family Cicadellidae; genus Homalodisca; species Homalodisca vitripennis. The sequence continues at coordinate 123,116,172 of NC_060211.1, read as the reverse complement.
ATTTACAACTATCGCACTTGAGAAATTGCACAAATAAGATGATTTTACTACAAGAAAATATATACGTACTTGGGCCTGTAAAGTATGCACTGGCCAAAACGTGTCTAGTTGTGGCCCTTGTAATTCACTTCCTGTCAAAAATTTCTGTTGTCATAGTAAAGTATATGCGAGTAGAATTAAACGCCTACTGTACAGAACAGGATTTGAGAGTTAATTTTAATTTTATAACCACACAACCTACTTATTCATTAAATCGATAGAGAAATCGTCCGGGGAAAAATCTTTTGCGGCACTCGTTTATGTCAAGGATGTTAGGACTTCAAAAAATATAAAAAATGCATTATGGAGTCTTGTCAGTTAATATTATTTTTATTTGTAAATACTTAAAAAAAACCTGTAGGCAAGCACATATATGTAAAACCATCTTTAGCTAACCTTAAAGAAGCCCTTCAAGTAGCGTAATTAAATCACCTTATCTAACTGTCGGACGGTTATAAAACTTTTAGTTTTATTTGTATGATGGTAGATTTTAAATTTAACAAGCCAATATAAATATAATCTGAGAAAAACCTATCGTCTCAAATATCTTACCATTTAGATAACTCCCGTGAAACCTGGCTTTCAAGTCATTGCCTTTCTTATGAAAGAATCCTCTATTTAGTACAGAAATCCTAGGTTATATGCCATACGGTCCAAATTGGCTCTTCCTATTAAACTAATGGACAAGAAAAAACAATCTTATAATTATTGTCTGACTATGATGTTGGACCAAACTAATAAAGTAATTCTCTATATGAAGCCAACCTATTATACTCAATATAAATTAATCTACATAAACTACAGTGGCATAATATCATTCAATGCCATAATATGTCAACAGCTAAATTATATTTATAAATATACAATTTACGTATATAACAGAAGACCAGAACAACGAAAGACATACCTTTACCGATGTTGTCGGGACAGTAGGAGAGTGAGAGATGTAGTGCTCCACTCCTAATGTTGTAACCGGAAGAAGGAACACGCACATTAAGCAATCACACCGCCCGAGAATTCCCCTAGTGACTATCGTTGAGAGCGATACGAGATTTGTGGGTAACAATTTATCTGTAGTTTCTTTGAACTTGTTTTTCCTGTTGGTCAGTCTCATATCTTGCCAATAGTTAATCATTAACCAATATGTTTTATTAAACTGTCTTAGAGTTTAAAAAGTCAGCATTGTAATTCAATTAGGAGTATTCTTTTTTTATTGTTTAATAAGAAAGGAAGGTTATTATAGTAAGCGTAGTTTAATATTATTTTTAAGGCTTGACCGGACGTTTTTGCAGAAGGTTTGTCCATTATAGAAATTTCCGATATGGAAGGAGAATTAGTTGTAGCTAATATTCTTGAACTTAGTTTAACGGATAATAAAATAATTGTAATTGATCAAAAAACTCCAGGTTTAGTGAAAACAGTAAAATAAGAAAAGAAAACATTGAGTATACATCACCAAAACATAACCATTAAAAGTTTTAATTGTCTAGTAATAAATATAAATTCATTAGAGAATCACTTCACCTGTTCTTTTGAAATGGTTATTCAAAGTAAGAACAAAAGGAAAATTAACCCATATGATGTTGAGAAAATTATACAAATCCGTTGAGAATATCGATCTGAGTTAAACCTATGTTACATGGGTGAAGAAGTTTCTTTTTATGTGGAAGACACAGGTAAATACGGTGAATTGTCGTACTATTACATCTCTGGTCTGCGCTGTGGTCAAATAAAGAGTGTTCAGGCTGGGAGACTCAGGATGGTTATTTAGGCTATGTGACATTTGGGCATCGAAATAAAATACATGTATATATATATATATATATATATACTTATATTTAATTGATATATAAAATATTACTTATATATATATATATATCTATATATATATATATATATATTACTAGCAGACCCGACAGACGTTGTCCTGTACACACGTCTTTAATTCAAAAATTTTTAACTTTGATTAATCTGTAACAATCTGGGCTGTTTTCATAAAAATGTCTATTAAAAAGTTATTACAATATATAACTTCATCACATGTACATTTAATCACACTTCGACCAACCGATAGTGTGTGAGTATAAACATGAGTGATATGAAATGTAGAGGAAGTTTTAAATGAAAACTTACTTAATCTGAAGGTAAAAAAGTTGAAACAAAACTATTTTATAAACAGGTATATTTTTTCAATTTACAACTTAATTTATCGTAATGCTATTGAATGTACAATATTTTTGTTAATCCTTCAGGAGTATAAACGAATTAGATGATTTTCCGATAAGGCTGAAGTATAATAAGTGACCTCCATCACAATCGAATTATTGATATTTCTGAATAGCCTATATAACTACTATCCGAATTAGATTATAGTTATGTAAAGGCTGAAGTATAATAAGCGGCCACCATCACAATCGAATTATTGATATTTCTGAATAGTCTATCTAAATTACCGAATTTCATTATAGTTATTTAAAATTACAGTATAGTATAGGAACTGGACAACAGAATTTTATTGATCTAAAATACTAAAGAAGTATTTCGTATAGGGCTGAAGTATAATAAGCGGGCACCATCACATTCGAATTATAGATATTTTCGAATACCTTATCTAAACTACTAATATGACGATCTGAAATAGATTATAGTTATTTAAAGGCTGAAGTATAATAAGCGGCCACCATCACAATCAACTTATTAATATTTCTGATTAGTCTATCTAAACTACTGAATTACATTATAGTTTTTTTTTTTTATTACAGTATAGTATCGAAACTGGCCAATAGAATCTAATTTATCTAATATACTAAATAAGTATTCCCTATAGGTCTGAAGTACAATAAGTGGCTACCATCACAATCAAATTATTGATATATCTGAATAGCCTATCTAAACTACCAAATTATAGTTTTTTTAAAGGCTGAAGTATAATAAGCAGCCACTATCTCAATCGAATTATTGATATTTCTGATTAGCCTATCTAAACTACTGAATTTCATTATAGTTATTTAAAATTACAGTATAGTAACAGAACTGGCCAACAGAATTTAATTTAAAACCAATTCCTACATTATTAACAATAGTTATTGACACATGTGATTCTCTATTAATTTAATATTACAATTAGCACTCACACAAAAATTACACGATGATACAAAACAACACACAAATTTGATAGCAGCACAAACTGGCTGGAAAACCTGGAATTAAAATAGAAAAACATTTGAAACTGCGATTGTAGCGCATTCTGCTGGATCCAATTTAAAACATACCAAGATAAAAAACAATTGATTTATAAACAAAAAATTAACTGATCAATCGCTGCACATTTAATATTTAGGAATTTCAGTTAAAAGTGTATTTTACTAAAACTGCCAATTTTATATCGGCACTATTAACAATAGTTATTCACACATGTGATTTGTATGCTACCTAATTTGAACTTATCTGACCAATTTTGACTGCACATTAAAAATGTAAATTACAACAAATTATTTTAAATCCATTAGTTTAAAACTTGATTATCTAAAATGTTAACAATAGTTATTCACACATAGAAACACAACCTTTTGATTTGTATGCTACTTAGGTTATTTGAGGTAATGCGACCAATAATCTCTATTCATGTACTATTACAATTTTAGCACTCACACAATAATTACACGATGTTTTATTTTTTATTTTCTTCTTTTTGCCTGTTGGCTTTTATAAACTTATAACGCGGCCACGTAGTACACTTTTTATAACTTCATTCTATTATATTTTCATGTTATTTGCCGTATTTACTTTTGAAACATGAACCTTACAAAACAACACACACATTGATAGCAGCACAAACTGTCAATTTCAGTTAAAAGCTAAAACTTACAATTTTATATCTGGATAATCTCTATCCTCCAAAGTGAGTACAGAACATATTGAAATAAGAAGTGGTGTTATTTTTATATGTTTATGCTTACTCTATGCTTTCAAGACTATTATTGATTAAACGTATGGCTGTGTTGTAATATTATAATGTTTACATAGAACAATTGGTGAAAATTTAACTTTGCAATCTGCATTAGACTACTGATCAAGCACTTTATAATATAGTAATCTAAATGTAAACAAATGTTTCTGCTTCTTTGGTGAACTTCAGCTGAAAATATTCACAGCTGTTAAGTATCAGTTCACTTTGTATTACGTGTCGTAGCGCAGTCTGTCGGATCCAATATAAAACACTCCATCATCAACAACAATTTATAATTAAAAATTTAATTAAATTTGACCGAATAAATAACTATAATGAAATTCAGTAGTTTGGAGAGGCTATTCAGAAATATCAATAATTCGATTGTGATGGTGACTGCTTATTATACTTCAGCCATTAAATAACTATAATCCAATTTGGATAGTAGTTTGGATAGGCTATTCAGAAATATCAATAATTCGATTGTGATGGAGGCCACTTATTATACTTCAGCCCTATCGGAAACCATCTAATTTGTTTATGTAGCCTACACTCCTGAAGGATTAACAAAAAATATTGTACATTCAATAGCATTACGATAAATTAAGTTGTAAATTTAAAAAAATATACTTGTTATAAAATTAGCAATTTAAAATTACAGTATAATATCGGAACTGGCCAACAGAATTTAATTTAAAATCAATTCCTACACTATTAACAATAAGTAGTTATTCACACATGTGATTTGTATGCTACTTAATTTGAACTTAGTGACCAATTCTGACTGCAGATTAAAAAATGTAAATTACAACAAATTATTTTAAATCCAATTAGTTTAAAACTTGATTATCTAAACTGTTAACAATATTTACACATAAAAACACAACCTTTTGATTTGTATGCTACTTAGGTTAGGTATTTGAGGTATGCGACCAATATACTCACTTCAATAAATTTTCAAAATGAGTTCAATAACTTTAATAAATAACTATAGTTTTTTATGCACTTCAAACATCTTCAATCTCTATTAATGTATTATAACAATTAGCACTCACACAATAATTACAGAATGTTACAAAACAACGCACAAATTTGATAGCAGCACAAACTGTCGGGAAAACCTGGAATTAAAATAGAAAAACATTATGGCTGTGTTGTAATATTAGGCCTATAATGTTTACGTAGAACAATTGGTGAAACTTCATCTTTGCAATCTGCATTACACTACTGATTAAGCACTTTACAAATTTAAAATATGAACTTTCTAAATTTGAAATGTGAACAAATGTTTCTGCCTCTTTGATGAACTTCAGCTGAAAATATTCACAGTTGTTAAGTAACAGTTCACTTTTATTACGTGTCGTGGCGCAGTCTGGCGGATCCAATGTAAAACACTCCACCATCAACAACAATTTATTATTAGAAAATTAATTAAATAAACAATTAAAATTGGACCGAATTATGAATCTAAACCATTCTCGGATCCAACTGAAGACACACAAAAAGTTGCATTAAAATCGGTCCACCCGTTTAGGAGGAGTTCAGTACCATACACACGCACACAAGAAATACAGGGTGATTCATGAAGTTCTCCCCCCACTTCTACAGCACATTGTACTAGTAAAAATAATGAAAAAATGTTATATAAACATAGGTCCGAAAACGCTTCGTTAGCGAGTTACAGCTAGCGAAAGATTTCGCCTGAATTCCTGGGTAAAGAGTAAAATAAAGCCATACTGAACTTTTGGAAAGAATTAATTAAGTAAGAAATATCGTGGATTCTTATGTATTTTTACCTGATCAAGCTAATAAAATAGGTTTCAGAACTGTACCTGTAGTAGTTTTTGAGGGATTCAGGGTGAAATGCAAAAAATTGGGGCACGAAACAATGTTTTTTTAAGTTTGATGTACAATAACTTTGTTAAATTGGTTAATAAATACATAAAATCAACAAACATTAATTGTAGAGAATTTAATTCTGAGAAAATTGATATAATCAAAGTCTAAAAATAAAAACAGAAATAAGTACCAAAAAAATCGATTTTATTCAGTATAAATACATTACTAGTTTTAAGCAAAATTAATCAGGTTGGGCCAACCGTACGCACCTTTTTATAATAGATGTTTGAAAATGAGGCCATCATTATCAATACATTTTGCAGCACGTTTGTGTATTGCTTTTGTTGCGTTTCTTAATTTTTCAAGGACTTCCCTGTATCTGCACAGCCGAATCCATAATACGGGCAATTAATTCATTATGAGAATTCACTTTTGTCTTGTATACAATGTCTTTCATCCATCCCCAGATGCAATAATCCAATGGAGATAGATCTGGTGATCTTGGTGGCCAAGGGTGAGGCCCTCCACGACCAATCCAGTGTCCAGGAAATTGATGATTTAAGTAAGCAGAAACGGCAACGTGAAAAGTGGGGAGGTGCTCCCGTCATGCTGGAAGTACAAATTTTGTCTGAGATGTAAAGGAACATTCTCTAACAGCTGCGGCAACTCTTCTTGAAGGAAATGCAAATAGAACTCAGCATGTAGGCGTCCAGGTAATATGAAAGGTCCAATCAGCCGATTGTGCAAAAGGCCACACCAGACATTGACGCTAAATCGGTGTTGAAAGTTCTGTTCCACTACCTCATGTGGATTTTCTTCTGCCCATGAGTGTTCATTGTGCAAGTTATTGACACCATCCCGAGGGAATTGTGCCTCATCCGTAAACAAAATACGCTTGTAGAGTTGATTATTAATATTCAAAAAGTTTGCAAAACTCCAAGCGAAGCGGACCATCCCCTAGCTGTAGATGTTGAACCTTTTGTTTATGAAACGGATAAAATTTGTTTCGATTAAGTGACCTCCACACCGTTGACTGCGAAACTCCTATCCGCCTAGAAATACGTCGTGTACTTACACCTGGACTGCGATGAACAGCATTAATAACAATATCATCATCAAGTTGGACAGCTCGTTCATAATTGGTTCTAGTACTTGGTAGTGATCCTGTTTCCCGAAGAGTACGAAAAGTTCCTGAAATTGTTTTGGTATCTGGAATCCTCCTATTAGGGTAACGTAGTTCATATTCTTCTACAGCAGCTCTAGCATTACCATTACAGTAACCCAAAATAAAAAACCATATCAGCGTATTCCTCTGATGTAAATAAGTAAGGCATTTTTTCGCTGAATAAACAATCGAATTATAACTCACAGAAAATTGCATTTAATAACACGATTCACAGAACCCGATCTCCTGCTGTAGCTTGCAAAACACCACTAATACACAGTTCTAACGTAACAGTACAGAATACCATTGTTGATCAGCTGTTATTCGTGCGTTACCAACTTAGAAATTAATAAAACAAAAAACTGCATTTCGATGATTAGTAAACGATAATGGGAAAATGTTTGCTTCATTTATTTTCGAACATTTGATGTAAATTTTTATTTAAAAAAATACAACGTAATAAAACATGATATTTTTGTTTACAAACAAATTTATTTAACAGTTAATCTTGTTTTTCTCAATTTATCTCATCATTAAGGAACAAACATTTTGTTTTTGTTTTATTTTAAACTAAATACCGTACGGTATTTCTTTACAGCTAGTAATGTATTATACTGAATAAAATAGATTTTTTGGTACTTATTTCTGTTTTATTTTAGACTTTGATTATATCAATTTTCTCAGAATTAAATTCTCTACAATTATTGTTTGTTAATTTTATGTATTTATTACCAATTTAACAAAGTTATTGTACATCAAACTTAAAAAAACATTGTTTCGTGCCCCAATTTTTTGCATTTAACCCTGAATCCCTCAAAAACTACTACAGGTACAGTTCTGAAACCTATTTTATTAGCTTTATCAGGTAAAAATACATAAGAATCCACGATATTTCTTACTTAATTAACCTTTCCAAAAAGTTCAGTATGGCTTTATTTTACTCTTTACCCAGGAATTCAGGCGAAATCTTTCGCTAGCTGTAACTCGCTAACGAAGCGTTTTCGGACCTATGTTTATATAACATTTTTTCATTATTTTTACTAGTACAATGTGCTGTAGAAGTGGGGGGAGAACTTCATGAATCACCCTGTATATATATATATATATATATATATATATATATATATATATATATATTTGAAGATATCAACACGTTCATAATATAAATGGAGGCCATCTTAAATTCTCGACCACTATCAAAAGTAAAAATGGCTAATAACAAGTAGAGGAGCCTCTTATCATGACAGTCACCTAAGAGAAATCTGTTGCAAAAGTTACAAGTTTTGTATTGTTCAAACATAACCAGGCCCTATCGTTTTGGCACGGTGTTTGTTTTAGGTACTTTTATTTATAAAAATAAAACAACATGTTTTCCATGATTTTAAAAGTAAAATACTAGCTGAGATCAGTATTGCCCCACGCAGGGAGTACTGGCAATCGATATGGAAGACACTATTTACTGCTAAAATTAAATTTTAATGCATCCACATCTCTGCCACGAGCCGTCCAGAGCAAGAGGCATACACCTATATCCGTTACTAACATCATTTTCACTGTTTCTGTGCTGCAGATTCCTCTCCTGCTGAATTCATAGCCTTTAATCTCACTTCTTTAACATAATTACAAAGAATATTGTTATAATACTTGAATGAGATAAGAGACACTGTTTTCATTACGCCGCCAGATTTGAGCAGTAGTGCTTGTTCTGAATCAGAACTTCCATCTTGATTTTATTCATGAACAATGGTAACTAAATGTGCACAAAAAGAGATAGGCTTACGCTTCGTAAAAACTTCTGTAAATCTAGGAATTGTATCACTCATATGTAGTAAAATCAAATTTACGATAACACCAACTACATTCACAAGAAGCAGTTTCACTTTGGAAACAAACAAAGACATTAAACTTGAATCAGATTCTAGAATAGATGGTGACAGCTAACAGCTTACAAAACCATCGCCAACCCCAGAAAACAAAATCTCTATAAGACAGGAGTAAATTCAATTCTATATAATTAGTTACATATTTATCACTGTCTTATAAGAAGTAATGTAAAATGAGTTTTAATCAACGTATATACATGAAATATGTTTTAAAATAAATATAAATATATTTAGAAAAAGATTTTAAAAATAACAACAATTCAACAATCTTATCCCCGGGGCCTTTGACTCCAAATTAATTAACACATATAAATACACAGTTCATAAATATGATGCTTTATATAAAAACCTTAGAATAAATACTGTCGAAATGGGAATCTTTCAAAAGAGAGACTCTCGCACTGTTATGTTTTACACCACTTACTGTAGTACTATATTAAATAAATTAGATGAAGGGAATATTTCTGAGTGAAGTAAAGTGCTTTACGTTGATATCCGATCATAGATTTTATATTCGTTATCTCACTCTAACCAATATGTGACTTGGAATAGGTGCTATACACTAAATATTCGCTTGTAATGAATTATATTATAGCGTTTATATAACTTCACGAGCTATGTGCTTTCAATAACGTTTCTTCTGTTATCTAATACACACAAAGTTTGTACAACTGAGATTTGAAAATTACAATTGACAGCTTAGGATTTTGAGTCAAAGAAATAATATTATTATTTTTTTTTTACTTTTTACTTGTTAAGTATTATTAATTTGTAATCAATTCTATAGTAACGGCTTCATTTAATCAGAGAAAATTTGCGCTACAAATGAATTTCTAAATATACGATTTTGGGAATAATATATTAAACATATATTATATATATGTTTTAATATATATATAATATAATAATTTAATTATATATAAAGATATAAATAAAATTAATTGTAAAAATAATATAATGTATATAATATTCAATAATTTGACATAAAGAAATCTGATTATCGTTTATTTATCGAATATTCGTTTATTGCAAACAGCGGTATAGTTTGTTAAAAATTAATCCTATAACTACCCAAGTGCAAACAATTACTCCAGCTAATAGATAAGAGGAGCATATTTCTTATTATGTATTTAGAATATTTACAATAAATTAGGCAATACTATTTAGTGTAAGCATCTATGATATAAAATTATATAATCATATGACGTATTCCAAATGTATATAGGCATACTTCAGCTTCATATTATTGCAGTGTTTTACAGTTAAGAGGATTACAGTTTAACCTGACTTTTAAATCATATTTTCGCGTGTAGGGGCATTTTCTGGTAAAAAGTAAGTTTTCTTTTTTGCATTGATCATGAAAATAGAAATACATAGGTCTCAGATACCTGTTTCAGTAACAAATCTTTACTTCTAGCCTCGTCATGTACTTAAGTTATAAGATATTTTTGGTGCTATGTTTGATTTTGTGTCGTAGTCCTGAGAAAGAAAATATACACACGAACGTGAGACTGAGAATTCTACTTTGGGTAGAAAGTTTCTACTTCTGAGCGTTTTAATTCACTTACAGTGCCAAAGTCGAGTTTGCCTTATTGCTCAGATAACAAGTTATATTCGTTTGTCGCTCACTAAAATCTACTTCGATCAAAGTATGTTGACTTCTTGCTCTTGTTATTTACTTTTGGTTTAAGATATTTCCAATGTCATAGGTGAGTTGCCTCATAGCCTTATAGTCCCAATTCATTAAATCTATACTAATATTACAAAGAGGAGAAATTGTACTGTTTGTTTCTTTGCATTAAATGTGCTCCAAAAACTGATAAACTGATTTGGATAGTTAATTTAACATCAGAATCTTGCATTATCACTAATAAACATGCGTTCGAATATTGTCAAAAATATAGGGGATCTGTACGAAAACTCCAATAGTGTAACACAACGTGTGAAAAACACAGAAATCTTTATATCGCGTACGCTGTGAGCATTATTGACAATATAGTAAAATGATGTCCTACAATATTACACAGGACAATAATATGTACAATTAAGCCTGTGGTACCATACGTCTCAGTATTACAATAATGTCACACAAATTAATTTTTCATGTAAAAATATTTTTAATACAAAATAGTTACCCCGGTAAAAGCTAAGCTACATTATTCGTACCTAGATATTATTCCTTATCCAAATAAATACCTTTGTATTCATCACCTTAATAGTACCTGTAAATTACTTTTTGAATCAATTCCCATGTTTACAATAAAAAGTTATCATGAGTGTAATAGTTGTTATAATTATTTAATAACTAAGTACATTAACCATGTAATTTTAGGAAATTTTTACTCTTAAATCTTTGTCAATTCATCAACCTTCATTTTATGAATTCGCCTTTAAATTAGTTGAGTCGGTATTTTAAACCCAACAAAAAAGTTCTTTTAAAAATTAAAATAAATTCTTTTCAGAACTAAAACTATGTGATAATGTTGTTTTTATAAGTAGCTTACTCTCTAAAACCAAATGTATATATAGCGCATAATACTATCCAAACAACTTAGTAACAAATAGTAGTTTCCATAATTTTTCTATTGAATTGTTATATAGGTATCCCTGTTTAACAATAAATAATTTAAAAGGCTCTGTACATTTTTTATAATAATTTTTTAAATTTTCTAGAAGATCAAGATCTCAACTTACTAGAAATGCGTCCCCATGCGAGGGCACCATAAATACGAGGTATTGGAGAATCTTAATCCAGAAGATTTAAACTTAAAATCATCTTACAAATCAGTCAGAATAAGTCGCAATCGCGTGCCAGAGAGTCCAGTATCGAGCTTTTGCAGTATCTTTATAAACATAACTTAACCACCTCTCACGATTGCACCCGAGAGTTCAGTACGGAGAGTTCAGTACAGATCGTTTTCAGTGCCTTAAAGAGCAAAATATTAGAAATACAGGTATACTAGCTCGCGCTAGGGAATCAAGCTCTGAGTGTTCACAATGTCTTTGAAATGAGAGAAAACTACTTCGGATGTCAAAACCATGAGTTCGCCACCGAACTTTAGCTCACAGTAACAGATCTACTTTCATACACGACCCACTGATTGGTTATGCTCAAAATTCCTCTGCCCTAAGTGATCAGCGAATAAATGGGCCGATGAACTTAACGGTATGCACTGTGCTTCTGTTACAATTATGTCTCCTCAATATTCAGACTCGACACTGTTTAAAAATATTTTGACAAATACTCATTCACTGTAGGCACATTCTTTAACTAACATACGTAGGTACAATATCCTATTTCATAAGGCATCGTTTAGTGCGAAAGAAACTATAGAAGAAACTTGCGTGAACAATTTTAAAATAGAAGGACTAGTATATCATCGTATATGTAATATTTTCCTACCATCAAGTCACAATCAAAATACTTGCATATATATTTAATTTGAGATTCAGATCAGTTATTGTTTCGGTTATGCATAGTTCCGACGCTAAAATTTGATTAATTAATGGAACGAACTGAATAGCCACAATTACACGTAAGAAGTTTTAAACAAAAACTTAGATCGTAGCTCTTCGGACATATCAAAGTTAATTATTCTCTCCGACTGCCCATCGCAGACCACACCATTGGTAAACGGGGTAGCTGTTCTCTTTTTTGATGAAGAAAAAGGCCCCAGAGATATTCTGCTGCATGGTAGAGACGGCCAACGTAAAGGGGTCCCTGATCCACTACAGTATCCCTTAATGTTCGTAGTCGGAGAAGACAGTTATTATAATGACTATTCCTCAGCAGGATACAGAGCGTAACGGAACTCTGGCGTGCTGGTTCTATGAGTTTTGATAATGGTGAGAGCTATTTGTTTTAATCCACTACATTTTTACAGAAAAGTATTTAGTAAATATATTTTTGGATATGGCGGAGAATATGATATCAAAAAGATTAAGTTACAAATTTTATTATTTACCAGAGACTAGGTCTGATGAATAAATTAATCTCAGAGACGATTTCTATCAAGACGCAAACGTTGACCCAACAATATATCGGTCCAACGCGTAATCATGCCATCTTCAAACCACAGATTCTCCATTTTATTTGCATGAAAAATAAAAAAAACTCCAATACTATGGTATAAAAAACTTATTTTGTTACTTTTAAAATGCAACACCATATGGCCTAAAGTTAAATCTGAACTATTATCTGGCCAGCGGTCATTTGATCGTCATGAAAGTTTAATGGTATATAATTTAAATATGAAAAAATCATAATATTAGAAATCAAAAATGAATTATTGCGCAAATTGAGAGTTTTAAATGGCAAGGGCGGAGTCGAAGAAAAGCGAGGTTCACCACACTTAGATTTGCTCAACTGCTCACCTGATATCATAGTTGCAGAACTGCCCTACCAGCAAACACGTTACGCTATCGTAACTAAAAAATATAGTGCACGGGCGATACGAAAAGCAAAAATAAACAGTGTGATGTACGAAAAATCTGTATCTGTAAAAAAAATAAGTTTCGTCAATGATACCCAGGCCAGAAAGGGGAGATATTCAGTTTTTTGTTACTGTGTCTCCGAAAATGGAGAGCAGAGCGCTATGCTATATATTAGAGAAAGTAGATTCAATATAGTTAATAGATAAATTGTTTCTTATTTCTCCACATGGGAGACTTCTTCTTCTTATACTACACAATAGTGTAGAACGTTTAACGCTCACATAAAAACCGTGTACTGCAACTCAGTTGAAGCCAATAAATACATATTTACACATATAAGTGTTTGCATGTGTTGTTACTTAAAAACTCCTAATAATGTTTACATCACTAATTTCATTAAGTATTCTTAAGACAGTATTATTTTACTCTGGTTTAAAATAGATCTATTATTAATGAAATTGTTAGAGCTGATTATTTAAATATTATGTTTATATAGTTTGTATATTTAATTGCTGCTAATAAGATTTTAAAACGGAATTTTAAACTTTATCAAGAGACTGTAATATCTACAAAAGATAATCACTTAATTTCTTAATAGTTCGTCAATGCGAACCAAACATGTCCCAGTTGAGAGGTATGTGTTATTTGTTGCTCCTGGCTTTTGAAAAACGTATCTTTAAAAGTGGCCATGCTCACTTATGCGTTGACGGATTTCGTCGGAAAAAGTACCGTTATAATTGTCATACGAATTTCCTAATGTTTCGTATCATTTAAAACAGCTGATGCTATCAAAAGACAAAATTTAGTTGCTTCCGGCTCGTACAAGCACACTCATAAAGTGATTGTTAGAGATTGTCTATGCAATGACAGACTTCTTTGAAAAAGGTACCGTTGGTAATCGTATTCTATGCGTTTTTTTATAACTATACCTGATTATGTTCTTTCATTTAGACAAATTTAAACAGATGTAATTTTGAAATGGGTGAATGTATTTTTTAAATATATTATATAAAATAAGGTCTAAAGGATAATGCTATTCTTACGTTATATAACTTTATATTAACTGGTAAAAAAATATATTATACTTTTATAAGAAACACATACAGACAGATAGACAGAAAACTAAAGGTTTTACGGCATACATTCATATGAATGTTTTTAATTTTTATGTGGATACAAAATCTCTAAGTATTAAAACACTTTTACTGAACATCCTGTATTTATGTCGATGTGCAATAAAACTTTATCTACTAATGGCACTTATTTCGATGATACAAAAAACTAAAATATACAGTTGGATTTTGATTAAATCCATGAAAACTCTTTTGTTCACGTTTTTTATCACATGTTAAAAATTACATATAATATACTACGAACCTGGTTTTGACCAGTCTGGCTGTAAATGTTATATAGTATGTGTACGAAATAGATTTTACTGCAGGGTATGCAATTAGCTGTAAGATATTTCAAAGCCTAGTTATTGCACAACTTATGAAACCTGTAGCATTGGTGTCAACTGTTTTTATATTTATGTTTTTATCGTGCAAAGTATATATCAATCTTTAAGACAGGTTCTTGCCTTCCGTCATGTATCAGTCCTTTTTATAGATATAAATTCTACATATTTAGGCACAATAGTCTCTCATGAAGGCTGCATATAGTAAGTTTATTACGTAGCTTAACCGGTTATCTTGCGAAGACATTTTAAAAACTACAAGAAACCAAAAATTAACATGAAAATCAATATTTAAACCATGCTTAAAGTTTCAATAATTAAATAGGTGGCATGGACAGGCCCACTGGGCGGCTGGAGCAAAATACATGCTGAAAACAATTAGAATTTTATCTGCATCAGTAGGGATTTACAGGTATATTTCACAGGAGTAAGCGCCTATTATTAGCTTATTTCATTCAATTCACGGAGCTATAATATATTTATGGACGGTTATTTTGGTTAATACATTATTGAAACTATGTAGGACTTGATTTCTTTCTTATAGCAAAGTAATATAAATATTAATTTATTGAGACCAGTAACAAATAGAAGTGTCTTAAATGGAGTATACAGGTTTATAATATTTATTGATCGAATCGATAAATGTTGTTTCGAATTAAAAATAAAATAGTAATCACGAAATGATTTAGTTTTTATTTTAGATTTTTAGCGCTAAGTTTCAATCTCATAACGAATGCAAGCAACCTGATACTCGTTGAATTGAAATTGACAAATAGGATTTGTTTATCCTCTTTGTTATACGTGCTTTTTACGTATTAAATAAATCCACCTGATTTAAATTAAGCGTTTAGCCTCATACTATTTATATTATTTGCCTTCTTTTATATTTTTAAAAATAAATATGTATACGACCAGATTCATATTAAGTCCGTTCATGATTAGACGATTACACGTTGAGTAACTAACTCTCATATTAAGTTGGGCCGTGTATAAGAGCATTTTATGGTTTAATTTATTTTATTTTTATGCCACAACTGACTTTGCCTATTGAGCTCTACACCGGTCAAAAATATTTCCATTGACCACATCTGAGTTAGCTTTGATGTTACATGAAGAAAATACACATGGCATGTTAGTACTGAGAATAGGAGTTTTGAGTCATTAACATTTTTATTATAATACACAATTGTTTTAATTAAAATTTTGGTAAACTTAAATAAACCTTCTGTCGTTATCTCATAATGTTTACACTGAACTGTTGATTACATTTGATAGGGTATTTAAATTCATATAACACAACTTTATATATCAAGATGGTGGTTTTTTGCTAATTTAGAGACCAGTGGGGCGCAGCTCGGAGGGATCGTAGAAATAACAATATGCCTTTATTCATTTTAAGGGACCCTAATAATCTGAATATCAAATTTCAGAACAGTTTCCTTTGAATTATTGTGTGTGAAAAAGCAAAAAAAGATAATTTTTGCATTTATAATATTAATAGGATCTACAATATATCTCTCCATAGGCCTGAACCATATATTAAATACTTAATAAAAAATTAAAATTTTTCTATAATATATATATACATATATATGACACCCAAACGCGCGCGCGAGCGCGCACGCAAACATATAATAAAGTCAAAAGTATGTGTTGTTTACAATTTAAAAACTGTCAGTGTAAATAAACATCTCTTTAAAAAGAGTATAATCGAATGAAAGCAGAAAACTAAATGTGCTTCTATATAATCCATAAAGTTATAGCTTGAATGTAATAATGATCAAATTTTCTTACAGTCTGATCGCTGTCAGGACTTTTTATCTTATACGTCTTTATGTTACGTTTATAATTGAAAAAATTTAAAATAATCTACTTTCTTCTTCAAAGTACTATAATAAAAATATATCATATGAATCGAATAATTATGTGCAAGGAAAAAGTTATTGGAATATTTCATTATTACAAATCCTGTAAATAATCCACACACATTTTAAAGTTAAACTGAACTCTTGTAACTTTTTGTCTTAGTTGCTTATTGATTTAAATATTGTACATTGTTATTGAAATTACATCTTTATCTTTTTTAAAACAGCGTATGTTTTGTTACCTTCATACAAGACAAACATACCTACGTAGTTAGATCGTAGAGTAAAAAATGTAAAAAACCATAAATTAGTTATTTAAATTCCTTTAAATTTCGAAATTATAAATTACGCCAGTATATTCGTCAATTCTAACAATAATATAAACAACTAATCAATATAACTTCGCTCTAAATTTAAAAAAATACCCAAAACCTCTTTCCATCCATAGGCAAACGTTTCAAATTCCACCGTTTGATGATACTCAAAATATGTTTTACATATTGTTCATAATTTCCATTTCTAATCATTTTCTGCCTATTATATTGTAAAACGATGCCCTTAGTATTTTATTTCGTTTATATAGATTTGAATAACAATACTGTACATAGTGCACTAATAATTTTAATTTAATTTAAAATCAATTTAATTACAAATAAACACTAGCTTTATAATACCATTTTATTTATCTTTTGATTTCAATTCATAATTAATATTATTGTGAAGGATGTAAGTACTTAGTAATTTTAATAAACATTTAATTGTCGGCAGCAACATCCTACATGTGTTATTATTTCTAAACTGATAACAGTAATCCTATGTTACGTTTGTTATTGACAATCGATTGTGGAACTACTAATTTTACTATCTAAAATAATTAGTGCTTTATTATTCTATCTTTTTTAAATACCACCTATAAATGGTATT
Organism: Homalodisca vitripennis; assembly: GCF_021130785.1. Taxonomy (NCBI): domain Eukaryota; kingdom Metazoa; phylum Arthropoda; class Insecta; order Hemiptera; family Cicadellidae; genus Homalodisca; species Homalodisca vitripennis. Next base: position 123,098,618 of record NC_060211.1, on the reverse strand, counting down.
TTTTGTCCCCTAGTGGTATATCAAAACAAAAAAACATCTAATGATATTGGCCCCAGAAATGTGGAGAAATTACAGATAATATTGATTTGAATCTACATCTGACTATTTCACAGTTTTTTCACGGGTTTCGGTCTACTTTCAGTTTTATTTACCGGCTCATCTGTAAATAAATAAATTAACAAATAAATTAATGATACAACCAATATATAAGGACTTAGCAGGTTTTGTGATAGCCATATGGAATTGAATATTGTTTAGTCCACATGCTTCCTGAAAGGCCTACAAATTTACAAACCACACAGTAAACTTTGAAAAAGTTAAATGAAAAATGCAGCAATTTGCATATCGATAAAGCATGCTTGTATACTTCTGGTGTTTGCAGACCGCCAGATTGGTTTAGCTAAGTAAAGAGTTAGATATATCGTGGCTCAGCCTAATAGCTCAGATATTATCAATCACTATTATACTTTACCCATCGTCACCTTCGTCTTCAAGTCAATTAACATAGCCGGCAATCCAAATACTATTTCCAAAATGCGTGCATTGCTTTCATTGCAGAGACCTGATCTACTACAATAATATTAGAACGTCATATCAAGCTCACCCATGATGTTATAGAAATTTGTAAAGACTAAAAACAGCCAGATGTTCTGCCTCGAATCAGTTTTTTGCCGAAAGGATGGCTGCAAATGTTATAATTAGGTAAGGTCTGCGTTTATTCAAAGCCTTCCTATGTGCCCAAAATCTGATTTCAAAATCTTTTATGATGACGCCTGAAGGAATAGAAAATAAGAATGTTACGAGCCACCACTGTAGGATTAAAGTTTCCAATTATGAATCTGATTCTAGGACCACTGATCAGCTGCAAAGATATTAGAAGACCATATTATTAACTATTTAGTGTTATTAACAGTTTAAGGTTAACACATGTTCTCAAGTTATATTACGTTTAAAGACACTTAAGTATTTATGAATAAAAATAGTCCCATTCTTCGCATGTAAAAAATTAATTTCAGTGTGCAAAAACGTAAAAAATACAAATCAAAATTTGGTGATAATTTCATCAAAATCAAATATTCACCCTGAAAACTCAGCACAGTAAGAATAAACACAAAAACAACATCAAACACGCTCACATATCAGAATAGATAGTATACTGGAAACAAATTAACATAAAAACATTGTATGACATGGCAGCACGCCATTTGAAACAATGCAGGATGGTAATAGTTCTTAGAGGGAAACATGTTGGCCGAGTCATGTTCGAATATTAATTTTATAAGGTTTCTTGAAGTGTTTAAAATTTCAATAACTTCTCCGGTAAGTTGCGATCATTGAGTTCTATTTAATTATAAAAATTTTACGATTGCTTTCAATCTGAAATCCTGTTAAGTATTTACTAATTGTCGTTTTGCAGTATAAAATGTATATTGATATTATAGGACGAAATTAATTATAAATTTAGCGAGACAACAGTGGTGGATTAGCAAGACTGGTGGCCACAGCATTTGCTGTGTGGCAAGAACTCAGTTTAAGCCGGGAGGAAATGATCTCGAACTATGTACACCGGGCAACTAATTATTTAACTAATACCAACAACGCATCAAAATAGCATATTAGTCTATACTATTTTCATAACATTTTAATTCTCATCCATATTTTTTGGGGTAAATTGGGAATTTAAAATAGCTTTTTTAATGTTTCAATTTTAGTTTTTCTTCTTCCTTTCACAACATGCTTTAAACATACTTGTGATAGCAACAACATATTCATTTAAATGTAAAATTGTATGAAAATCTCAGACATTCTGACATACTTGTATTTAATCTCAAAAGTATATATTGTATGATATTAGATATTTATGTCGTTTAAACTATTTTCCAATAATTCATAATATGAAAATACCTAAATACGTACACAAAATACTTTGAAATTTTATTTTAGAATCCCACTGAGTATTAAAGATATAGATATTTTATTTTCAGATTATTTTCAGTTTGCAGACAATAAGTAAACGTGTTAGAAAAACTGTTACAGCTAGCCTTACTGAAATTTCAATGTGCAATTTATTATAAAAATACACAGCCACCCTATTTTAATAAATCTATAAAATCTACTCTTTTGATTTGAAAACTTAGGCATCCGTTGTAACTTCAAGATGTGTTAATAACCTTTCATTTATAATTTGTGGTTTCTTCAGTAAAATAAACGTTATTATTGCGTCGGAAAAAAATTAAATTCATTTAACGTTCGTTAAATCTGGAAAGTTAACTAACATCACCTTAAAATTCTGTTTTATAAGCTTCGCATAAGCATTTCTATTGCTGTCATCATTTTGGAATGTTCGAGTTCTTCCAAAAAAGTGGATTAAGTTAATTGCAGTATATTAAAATTGATTGGGGAATTTCCCTCTGAAATATTACGATGAATTTGTCTAACTGATAAATACTTTTTCTCAATAAAAATGTTTGCTTAGGTCTTCATTTATAAAAAAATATAAATAACACATAATTATAGATGTAATGTAGTTTGAAAAATAGTTGTGATTTTGCGCGCACACTCGTTTATTGTCAGTGTTCACGAGAAGAAATCCGATTTCACCCTACTACGAGCATTGTGTCTATAGCACTGAACCTATTTTACTGACACTATTTATTCCCTATGTTTGCCTGTTTTTTAGTTGGCTACATTTTTACAAGCTTAAAAACAGCTTGTCAAAGCAAACACTTGTTTAATTAATAATTAACTTAACCTGGTTCCGGTTTAACTTTATTATAATATAGTTTATATGAAACAATTGCATTTAAACTCTATTTTTCTTTAAAAAAAGTCATGATTTTATATCTAAAGATACAAAGCATTATTAGAGTATGCAAGTCTAAAAATCTTTCATCTTAAAATTTGAGAGTTATTTTCTAAGTGATTTTTTACTCGATGGAAATGTATTACCGGTATGTGAATAAATTTAACTTAAATATTAATAATCAGAGTAGGAACTTGGATAGCTGGTCTTTGTGTGGGCCTATGCATGATAACAGCTATGTTTAGGTTTAGAGATTTCTAGTTTATTTTATGGTTTAAGTACTAAAATGAATGTAAAACATTTAAAAACATTTATATTTGTCCGGAGAGGTAAACGCAAGATTATATTTCCACAAATATTTAACAATTTTAGTAGGCTTATTTCTTTACAAATAACACTTCAAATATTTCCTTAAAGATCCTTAGCTTTTTTGTATTAACTAAGTTTTTTCTCGGTGATATGGAATAAAAATAAAGTTCTCATGTTTGTAAAAAATTGGATTTTCGTCTCAGGAGGAGATATACAGGTCGAATAAGATTAAAACAAATTTTTGGTACCTTGTCTTATTCATAAATAGCATTAAAGTTATAATGTATGAGGTAAAATATGCATTTAAACGATTTATGGTAATTAAATAATAATTAAATAAATAATTAAAAAATCTTAAACTAGTATGCTTTTAAAAACATGTACAGACAAAATCTAAATACGGTTGTGACTTGTACATGCAGTATATAAACATTTTTAAATAAATTGAGATGAGTGAACGAAAATATGCAGTAAAATTCCATCTCTTAAGAATTATGTAACTAAGAATTTCAAGAAGTTTCTCCAATTCCTTGAAACTTTATTGCTTGAAATAATATTTAGAGCATATACGGTTAAATCAAGAATTACTTAGTTTAAGACCGTTAAACCTAAACTTAAATTTTAATAACAAATCTTATAATAATTTTATTTTTTTTTTATTAACATTTGTATCGTTTGGTCTTCAGTGAGCAATTTTACTATATGAATAATATTTTAAACCTAACATGCGTGAAATGGTGGCAAACTGAAATCTTGTGAGTTATACATATATATATACTATTCTCAAAAGAATTAAATATCATATTTTTATTACTTTAGTATAAAATTAATATAATTTAAAAATATACATATTTAATTCCGATATATTCGCAAATAGTAAAATAGTAAAACTCATTTAATTCCTGGTTGTTAAAAATTTTATTTAGTTTCATCGTATCAAAATATGCTAATAGACATGTTTTTAATGAAATATGTACATGTGGATTATAAATCAAGCACACCAAAGTAGCTTCCAAATTACAAACAAGGAAGTAGTTTTTAGAATACATCAACAACATTCATCCCTATTCAACATTGTTCGTTTACTTTTGTTATAAATAAAATTTGAAGTTAAACAAGGAAGAAAGCTGATCAATATCTTCCATTAACTATAAAGAGTTCATTCTAAAGGCTTTGAGCCTAAGGTTTGCCAATTCAAATGAGATCCGCAGTAAATGGGATTATTTATCTCAGACGAATTTATTGCTAAGAATCTCTCTAGACACAAAGTACTGTGATTTTGTCATTTTATCACTGATGTTCCTCTGCGCTGATTTTCATTTGATGGAATACATAAGAAATTAAATCTTTAATGGTGCTTAAACTGTAGGACAGTAGGAGAAACAGCAAATATTGTAAGACTAGTAACATTTAAACAGAAAACAATCATCTTGTTACAGAATTGGTATTTAGATAGAAGAAATAATAATGATACAATGGAGTTAAAAAATCGAACAACGTAACTTATGAGTAACCACTCAGCAGCCATACAGAAGGAGTTATTTTAGTCATTTGGTCTCAACTTTAATATAGTTCTTTCTTGGACCAAGATACCTATGAACCAAATCTCTATGGAAATTTCTGTGAAAAAATAAATAAAACTGATGGACAGACAGAAAATGGACAGAATCTTAAGAAGAAACAGTTTTGTTCTAAAGATAATGAATATGTTAACAGCAGAGATTATTTTTTGTATACAATGTATTTTTTTATATCGACATAGCTATACTAAGGATTTTTTTGTAAGATTTCGCAAATTCTAACACTCATGATCCTGGACAAAAATTAATTTCTGTCAGTATGTCTGTCCAGTATTTACTTCAAACTGACTTACACACTTGAAATTGTAAACAAAACTTCATTTTATATTAAGGAATGCTGAGTCAGATGATGGTGCTTTGGGATTAAGCTAAGCGTTAGGAAATATCTTTACATTAGTCTTATTGGTACGCGTGATGGAGAAAAAGAAAATAGCAGTAAACAAACTTAATACGCCCATAAGAAAGTCAAACATGTAACAAAGTAACACATGTAACCTAATTATTCCAACATATATAATATCATTTCATATTTACGTTTTAGTTTTAATTTTGTTAGTTAAACGCTGATCAGGAACCCAAATTAAATAATACAAAATACCAATGTATCAAGACTCAAGGTATTTAGAAAGATTTTATATGTGAAATTTAATACGTTGTGTGAATCCTCACTTATGTAATAACAGTTATGTAATTCCGTCATTTTGGTGTCAAATTATTTTTTATATTTTATTTTATATCTTTCTATTTGTCCATATGACATTTCGAGACGGAAATGAGGTATTGTTTGGAAATTTTACGTGCTATGGCAGCGAAAATCAGTTATGACACGAGATGTTACGTATTAAAATTTTCTTTATTAAAGTGCCACTGAACTCACGTTTCAAATATATATTTGAAAATATATTATCTTCTTCCAACAATTTAATCAAGTTTTAGTTGTTTCCCAAATTTAGAGACATCTAGGCTCCGTGTTTTGAACACTTAACGAATATTGGGTTCTATTGGTTTCAATGTATTGTATGTCACTTCAATCAGAGTAGCATAATAAATACGTGTAAAGCAAAAGAATAAACTCTAGGTTTGTCCTGTATATACACAATTATTTCACTTGGTTTTGAATTTAAAACTGGCAAATCGTTTCTCTCCCCTCGTGTAATATCTAAACAAAACCAGGTTCTTTATCTTACAGATTATCTTTTACTTACAGTTTTTGTTCACCACCTAGAATATTTTACCTTCTATAGCCATAACAACGCTACATTACTGTAAGGAAATAAACTGGAATGTAGTTTTTCTTACTGGATATGGATGATAAATGTTTATTTTTGAGTTTACTGGCTATGTCTACAGGCTAGCTCGTAATTCATTGTATATTATTTAAATACTTGTTTTCTTTGCCGCTATATTAGTAACCCAGTATACTTAATAATATTTTTATAACTGACTGTCATCATATTGAAATGGGTCATCCAATACAGCAGACATCTGTACATTAAAATAGCACTTATCAAAATTGATTTATTGAAAGAATAGAATATTGTGTAATAACATAAAAAACCGAGGTATCCTAAAAATGTATGCTAAGAAAAATTGTTTCCAGACCAGACATGGACAATTAATAAAAATGAATAATATTGGAATTATGTTGCAACGTGATTTAACAAAGAACAAACTATTTACTGAATACGTACATGTACAAAACAATATTTTCTTAGGCATTTAGTAAAAAAGGGTTCAACTGATACCAATCACTATCAGTCATACCTAATTATTTATTTTCATTCTTCCTCATGAATTACATTATATTTGGTGAGTTCTCTGTTACTCACATCGACCTATTCCATACAATTGTAATTTTTTTATGTTCCTAATATTTTAGCACGATTTAATCCTTATTTTTAACATTAAATTATCTATTTATCTTTTTGGGAGCCAATAGGGCTCTTCATCTTCTTTGCTATTACTGCCTCTTTCGGGTTTTTCTGCTGCTTCATCCGCCTTTTAAGCTTTCTTCGCCTTCATCTACAGTTTTTTGTTGTTTGAGTATTATCCTAAATTAGTTAGTATCTAACTTTTCTCACAACAGTTTTCAAAACAAATTTCTATCTACAATCATCTTGAATCGAAAGAGACTTTTAGGAATTTAACTGTGTGGGCATATAATTTATACAGCTGCGAACATTGTAGGGATAGAATACTCAGTATTATACAGTAGTAGCAATTCCCATAAAATCCCAAACCAAATATGCAAAACTTTTTAAAAAGCATACAAATAAAACTGTCACTCACAGAACAAGCAACAAATTATCCCAAATTTTAGGAAACCCTAAGGACAAAATTTCAAATGATAGTAAATCGGGAATTTATGAAATTGGATGCGATGACTGTGACAAAATTTATATTGGACAAACAAAAAGAACAATAAAAACACGATTTAAAGAACATTTATCACACACAAAATATGGGAAGAATTGACAAAATCTGCTGTAGCCAAGCACTGCATTGAATCAGGACACAGAACATCAATTACAAATCTAAAATTAATAAAAGAAATAAAAAAACCAATGAACTTGAATGCTTGGTAAACACTATACATAAACAAAATATAAAGAAAAACTCATGAAGAATGAAGAGGGCCCTATTGAAAATTCCAATCTTCTTTCTTCGCTATTTATTCAAAAATTAACCTCTAGTCAAATCTAATTTTTCATACTGGCTGAAATATTTCCAAAATGTTTGTATTTACATTTTTACACCATATGTTATTTTAATATTAATTTGTAACAAACAATGTGTAAATATTTATTTGTGGAGTTGCCTGAAGATGAAACCTTTGGTTTCGAAAGGCCTTCGTCCGAAAAATAAACAATTTGGAAAAAAAGTAGTGGTTTTTTATTAAACATTTAGTAAATATTTAAAGAAATTTTCCAATTGCTCCAAGAGTCCTACAATTAATAAAGAGGTTTCCTTTAAAACCGTTGATCAGTTTTATCATGTCCCTCTACAGTAACTAAGCGTTAGCCTAAACCTATAACTAATAATGATATCAGTAAAATTAAAATATAAATGTTGGCATTTAAAACTTATTTTAAAATTTTATTGTATATTAATCAATATGTTATTTTTAAAGAAACCGTGTTTGGATTTTTTATAATAAAAGAAATTATTAAGCGTTTTATTTCGGAGAAGTTTTAATTTGATAACTTACACCCGTTTTCCCAAAAAACGGATTTAATTATTATTAAAAGCGTACTGTATATTCTTGAAAATACAAATACGTCAGTTTTTTCAAACAAATTCAATACATTTCAATACAATTTAAATTCTTTCTAACATTAAATCTTGTTTCTCGAGACAAACATAACAAAGTTGAAAATAATATATATTTTATAGCAAAGGTTATCAGAAGTGTGAATAAATTCTTCATACTTAAACGGCATATACCATTCCGTCTTCATTAAATATTAGGGAAAAATATTAAAAGCCAATTTTGAGACTACGACTACAGGTTATGGAAACCTGTAAACTCCTTATGTACAATGAATGGTTTAAATTTATTTTATATCCATGTTATTGATTACATTTATTTGTATTTTTTTAATAAAATCCCGTGAGCAAGATTTTACAGAACTATGTCCTACATTTCATCTAGTATCACAACACTAATAATAAGAAAACAGAGTTAAAATAACTGGAAAATACAACCAATATTCAAATGTTTTTAAATGTATATAACAAGTAACTTTCAAGTGACAAAGTTTAAATACCCGATTTTGAAAGTTAAAAACGAGGTAAAGCAATATTTATTAAATAAAGCACTATAAAGGCTGTAAAGCAAAATAATTTAAAAACGATAATATCTGGTGTTTATGCCAGTAAATAACTTTAAAACTTGGGTATCTACACTTTTTATTCCAGTTAGTACGTGTTTTTACAGAATAAACAATAAGAAACTTTACTAAATTCCACGCATTTACAAGATGCCTTTATTTAATGTCAAGTTTTTTATACATATGACACGTTACGTGAAGTCTCTAATTTATTCATTTAGAAAAGTATTAAAATAACTATCAAATTATTAAAAACTCTAGAATTATGTAAGATCTGTGTTATAATATACAATTTTGTTTGTTTTAGAACATATAGTACTGTTTTGAAAGGGAAAATAGTGAAAAATACTTTCAAATGCCAAATATCGCGATATTTTGTTAAATTATTATAACGGTTACGGTAGTTGTATATAGATGCATTATTTTTTAAGGGGTTCTGATTTCCAGAGATACTAAAAAGCATCACAGTACGATATTCAATTAATTCATATGTACTCGTATATTGTCTTATTATATAAATATGCAAAGATGGAGGATCTAAATCTAAATATGAAAAGATCCTCCAGTCCCTAGAATTTAGACCATTGACTCGAAATTTTTTCAGTAACTATTAAATAAATATCAATTAAAATGTTTGCTATAATATATGTATCTTTAAAAGGATAACTGGCTGGGTATATATGAAAACTGACCGCACTTCTTTTAAATCATTTCAACTTTAAACTTGGGTTGAATAGCATAAACATGAAATCATTATTTTATTAATTACCAACATAACTGTGGAATAATTCACGTTATACATGTACTCCATATATATTTTTACTCATGTATATAGTATACGAAACAATAATAAAACTGGTTAGTTCTGAAAAATAATTAGGGTCAGATGTTACAAAGATAGTGACCTCATTTTCTCAGACACAGACTGTAAACACAGCTTCTCCGGTGTTGTCTTGTGGTAACTTAAGAACTTACACAATCTCCACTGGGTACCTTAAATTACCATTAAAACTTTCGCCTTTTAAATTACACAAAAGCTAGAGATATTGTTGTTGAGACACGGACACTTCATATATCTGTTACGGTGTCTTGTTGATCATGATAGCTCAAGTAATTAAATTATTTCCCAAAAGTAGCTGCTAATTGAGTAAAACTTTTATACAAGACATTTAACAAACATGAGTAATAATATTTCAGTACACAACCCCTGTTATGTTAACTAAAGTAATTATAATATCTCTAAAATAAAACTATGAAAAATAATTTATATGTATACAAACAATAACTTGCTTCTTTAATAAGTTCTACAGCTCTTGTACACACATTTGGTCAGGAAATATTGTCAATATCCTTACTTAAGAGAAGAAGCTTCAAAACCTCTCATTGCTATTAGTCCAAATTTATGCGTTTGCTTACGGAGTGACATGATATTAAGAGAGAGTTAAGTTTTGGGGGTTAAAGGCCGCCTCCTATCAGGATAACATAAGGATATATAAAGGAGATGAAATATAGAATTATTAGTAACCGAAGCAATCTAATTTGTATTACATATTTTGTAAAAACATACATTTTAAATTGAAGTACGTTTAATTCCTTCCTAAATGAGCGTGACCAGTGTAAAACAGGCTATGTCAGGCATTAAAATTTCCTTAAATGTAGGAGTCTTAATATGATTTGTTATTAATAAAACAAATTTATACTACAGCTTCAGACTTTTCAAAACGTGAGAGAGGAGCTCGTCTCAATGCCAAATAGTAGGAGGGCTTCTGGTTAAACATTTGATTCGACCTGGCAAATTACAAATATTTGTTCTGGTAAAAACTGGACATTATTAATAATAGTAACTTATAACGGTGCAAAGCAGTCAGTTACGGTCGTTAAATTCACTCACACCCTCATTTATTTGCGGTTATAAGATTAATTTTCTGTTTTTTGCTTTGAAAAAGAAAATTAAGATACACATCTTGGATTTGGAATGCATATTAAATTATTGATTCTACTTCTGATTCACGATAGTGTTTATATTGCTATAATTGGTTTAGATTATTTACCCCAATCAAGAAAACATATTGTTCCGAGTTAGTGAAAAATACAGGAGGCCTCGGAAGCGTGCCCCTCCCAAACTCGGAGCAAATCATAAAAAAAACAATCACATGCCACTAGTGGGAAGAGACAAAAACGAGACAAGATTTCGAGTACAAGAAATATAATTAGTAGGTGGCAAACATTTCCATGCAAAATACAATTATGCAGCACCACGGTGCACCGCGTAACTTAAAAACTAAATAACAACAATAAATATAATTCCAATAATGACAATAACATAATAAAATAAATAATATAATATAACACAATAAATAGAAATTTGGTCTATAAATAACATATATCAGGTACGGCGGTGGTAAATATAAAATTTTAACAGGTAAATTTTTTATGAAACTGAGGGGAGGAAAAAGGTTGTAGAATTTCTAGGCCCACTATTTTGAAAAGTAATTTTGTTTCAAGTTTGTAGCCGAAATTAAAAAAAAAATATATTTAAAGCCAATTTTCGAAGGAGGCGCGGGCTTAGTTGCCTCCACGAATCCGAATTAAAGATGAAATCCTCCCCTTCAGGTCATGTAACTAACTAAATAAATACTGGCTAGGTACTGGCCCTCCTCCACGATCTAACATCTGGCAGCGCTCCCTGCACCCAGTCCTCGCAAGTTCAGTATAAGAAGTAAAAAAAAACATTTTTAATCCAACCTTGTTCCAGAAGAAATGAATGGGAGCACTACACTCCGGTTGGATGCCGGGTCCAATAGCGGCTGGCATGGGCGCCCGGGCATTCCATTTTGTTTTAAGGTTGTTCCGGCAGACTACGCCGTCAAACCAAGTCCCCGCTGACGGGCAACTCACGGGGACCCTTATAGAATCCAACATAATAACCAGTAGATATTCAGAAACTAGACTTTACTACAACCCGAGAAAATAATAAAAACTTTAATTATTGGTTTTGGCCACAAAGTATAATAAACTATTTAAATTTTTAACAAATAAAAAACAAAAAATAAGTCAATCTGTAACTAAACAGTACCTTTTTTAAGTATCAGAAGGGACTATTTCCCCAAAAAATACCTCAAGACACCTACCCAAGTATTATAACGATACACTACTCTTGGTGACGATATTAAGATATTACAAACAAAACAAATTTTCAAATATTGGGGGGGGGGGTGGGGGGGGGGGGGGGTGGGGGGGGGGGGGGGTGGGGGGGGGGGGGGGTGGGGGGGGGGGGGGGTGGGGGGGGGGGGGGGTGGGGGGGAAACTTTGCAACTGTTGACTTTGCCTAGTCCCTATATTTTAGAAACATCTCAGTTCTGTTTGTCTAAATGTGCCCTAACCAGGGGACGTGACATACACGGGTATGAGACTAGAGGCAGAGATAACTACCGTACTGGAAGACACAGAAGCACTTGCCTTCGCAGGAAGGTGTTAATTTAATCAAAAGTTTGCCAAATTCTATTACAAACGCCCAATCGCCCATGGCGTTAAAAGCTCGTCTTCAGCGCTTCCTGGTGTCAAATGCATTCTACAGCGTTGACGAGTTTCTGGCGTTTAACTGGGAGACCACCCAATTCGATGACTGACTCCAGCGCTGGAAGTGGGTTCAGATTGGCGATGGATGAATGAGACTGGAATGCAAAGATTATGTAAGTTTGGAAGTGGTGGTAATGTGGTATGGCGAGTTTTAAATTTATGATTAATTCTGACGTTTGCCATACAATGTGTAATTGTGACTAGCAATTAAAGATTTGATTTGACCAAATAAATCACTTATTCCGACACAGTGACCATGTAGGAGTACAAAATGTAATTATGTTATCGGGCTATTAGCTTCTATATGTACATATACATTTGTATAAAAGTAAAACAAGTTTAACAAACATTTGGAATAAGGGATACATTTATGAAACATTTTATAAAAACTTCAAAAACAATTTTTTATCAGAATTAGTAAATGACGAACGTCAATTTTGAGTTTAGATAAAACAACACGATATAACTGCCGTTTTCGTTTAAAATATATTAATTTAAATTGTTTCTGGCTAAGATTAAGTTCTAAATATTACTAATAGGAATAAGAAAAACGATAGGAATAGTAAGTAGAAGTTGATAAGTTATTCCAAATAACGTTTTTTTTATTTCGAACAAAAATGTTATAAGGTGATAATTAAGATTTTTTTAAATAATTTACTTATTCATACAATACCTAAATTAATTAATTCTTCTATGTTTTACAATTGATTAAACTATATATTTACACATATAGCTTTTGTTTTATATGCTTGATTAAGTAGTAAATGGTAATTTTTCTGTATTTTTAACAAATATAAAATAATTATAAATAAAATTAAAAGTCACTATAGTTTTTATTCTTAGGTGTTTTCCTCGGTGTTAAAATGTGATATACACCTTTTGCTCATCCATATATAGATAGCGTAGGATAGAGCTTTGTAATTTAAGTAAATGTGGAATTAACATAGAAACCTCAGCAAGCAGTTAAATCAACTAATTCCAGGAGCCAAAGAGAGTTAAGGGCTTTGAAAACCCCTTAAATTGTGTCGGAGTTGTTTCACAGTGCTTTAGAGATTTACACTTATCAAGTAAACCTTGTAATGAACGGGTGTACTAGTAGATTAAACTGTAAGTAGCAAACTAAATTTAGAATTATTATTCAAACAGTCTTTGTAGTTCTCTTAACTAATCTTCAAAGGATTAAATAGCTTTCCAATAAAGATAACACGAAGTGCCCTAGAGTGAAGCTGGAAATAGAATAACAGACGTGTACCGAATTAATTTTAGATAGCAGTTTTATTATTATTGTCTCTACAGCATTCTTTCTCACAAATCGGTTTATTAAATAGTTATGTATAGTAAAATCAATTTAAAAATTTAAACTATGCCTAAATGCTTATGAAATTTTAAACCGTACTTGATGATATTATTCCACCTTTTTAATTCACCAAAACATGACTATTTCACACTCAAGTTTTTAGGTTCAACATAAGACAATTGTCTGTATAATCCATGATCTTTATTTGATCATTGTCTGCACATTTCTTATCTTAAATTAAGGACCTTTAGTTTTAGAGCTACATAACTTTTAATATATTTATAATTATAAATATGTGAATCTTGATATTGTATTCTTTCAATATTTTGAACATTTGTTTATTTTTACTTTTGAAAATGTTATGTGAACTCCACTCCATAAAGTTATCGGGCAATAAATCATGAATACCTAAACTATAGTTCTATAGGTATGCTCTTTTTATAATTATGTGTCTACTAATACTATATTGTTTGACATAAAATAACAAAATTCAACCGTTAAGAAAAAATCATATTTTAAGAAAATTTTGTATTTATTTTTTTGACATGAACGTAACATTTATTAAATAATACAAAAGTAATTATTTTTCTCAAATTTCGCTATATATGTTAACTTTTATTATTAGCTGACATGGTACTTGTTATTAATTTATAACAGATTTACAAAGATTAGTCATTATTTGAATTTCATCGGATTTTATCGAGAATTAAAAGTTTGAATGGAAGGAACTACATTCCATCAGCTATGTTAATTTGGATAAGATGAGAATAAACCAAACAAATTATGTCTCGCGGGACTACACTAATTAACACTGGGTAAACCTAACTAGAATGGAGAAGTCATACAGAAACCTAATGCGAAATACGTCATTTACTCTAACTTTAATGCTCAAGTTATATGGATTACATTGAGCAGCGCTTAAACAAAGGCCAAACTTGATAAATTGGGTCTTGGCAGGAGCGTCAAATTGCTTGTCTCTTGCAGAGTCGCTTGACACTGATTGGCTTGAAGATATAAAATTTACCGTTCTCAGAAAATCGCCAAGGCAAAATTAGTTTTTTAATAGAAATTTTTTGAATTTTTATATGCTCATGTATCTCCTTAGGAATCCTGAAATAGTGCGTTAGGTTCTGGGAACCAAAATACTGCCCATGAATAGTAGGGTCTTTGTCATTCAGGGTCCTTTGGAAAGTGTAAAAAACCAATCGGCAAAGATTTTGTAAAAGTTAATTGCAACCGAAATCGTAAATATAATCTATTATCAGTACAAAGATATTATAATCTATTATCAGTACAAATAAAGCAGTATAATTGGGCCAATTATTGTTATTATTAAAAACACAAGCTTATTAACACAACAAAAATATTGAAGCCGAGCCTAATCAACACATCAACGATACTGGCATAAATATGGAATAAATTATTAATAAGATGGCATAACTCGCATGACCGAAGTTCAGGACTGAAAAAAATTATCAATATGATTCAAAAGGCCGTGAAAAATAGGACCCAATATCATTTGGATGAAACCTGAGCCTAAAAGCTGGGGTTTATTAGATTCCAGCAACAATGTAGCACAAGACTTTGGTAAGAGAATAGAACCAGTCGAAGTCGTCTCATATGCCCGTCTAAGTCACTGAACAATTAATTGAGTGATTGTGATAAAAAGTTAAGGAAATATGAATTGTCAAGCTCACGCAGTGGTTCAAGTACGGAACATTTTTATATAATTAGTATTAACCTCTCAAAATGCTATTGTTATATTCGTCTAAATAGTAGTAATGTATTGGAAGTCACGTGTTTGATATTTCTGGAAACTAATTTACCTTTTGTTGTGAGTTTTGAATACGAAATTTTTTATTACAATATAATTAAATCAAAAGAAATAAATCTATATTTCTGCAGCTAAAATAGTTAAGAAAAGATTGCAACATAACTCGGATAACGGAACGGAATCAGAATCAGAAACATTTTTATTCGAAGTTTACACATGGTATATGAATGGTGTTAAGAATATAAACACAATATTTATTTTTAAACAAATAAGTGGGTGTTTATAAAGTCCACATAAATCCATAAAAATGAGCAATAATTAATTAATATTAATTATGAATAGTTTATATCAGAATAAAATAAGTGATAACACACATACAAACAGTCTTGATCTATTATGCATTTTTTTTTAATTTGGAGAAGGAATATAATGGTAAATTGGTTAGGAGATTTCGCAATTTACTTTGAAAATTTGTATTCTCTTCCGTTAATTTTAAGTAATTTGTTAGTATATTAAAGAATTTTACACCCATATATTTTGGCTTTTTACAATAGAATTTCAAATTATGACAAATTTAAATCTATAACCATATTATTTCTATTTTGGATATCATAGTCGTGAATGTCACCTGCTAACAAGCGGAATATTACCCTGGTATAACACTAGCGATTGTACGGTGTAGCAGGAAACAGTATCCACCTTCCAGTTCCAAACCTACGACATATGTGCTCAGTTTCTCTTGTATAACTGTCGGCTACCTCTAATTTCCAACAACTGTCACGTTTTCATTCCACGTAAACATTTTTTATAGAAGTATAGGAGGTGGGAGAAGAGCAATGACATACCCTTCAGGTGTCATAGTCGTTGCTTCGGTAGGGCTACGATCTACGTGTATAATAAATTACATATCATTTCTCTGTCCTATTTATTAAATGTGATTAATATCTTGGTTTATTTATTTTACGTCTTTAACTTAATTTTTACGTTTTTATATACCTGAAAAATGATTTTCATCTATAAACATGTAGTGATATTTCTATAAAAATAAACATCTTGGAACTATTGACAAGATAAGGTACCATATATCCTAATCCTAATAATATTACAAATGTGAAAATGTTCGTTTGTCACGCTTTCCCGCGTAAGTTATTCAACCGATTGTTTTAAAATTTTTACATTGCATGTAAATGGGTTCTTGGTATCAATAAAGGACTATTCTCATTTCGCAAATCCCTCCGGACTACGCCCCACTGGTCTGATAGCGAAAAAATCCCATCTTTGCCTCTAAATTTGAAAAATATTAATTGAAAGAGGGTTATAACGTGTAATTTAAATATTATATTTAAACATTACTTTATGACAGCACAACCATATGTTTAGTTAATTTACCCACTATTTTCAATTTGTTAATATTTATAGTGTGAAAGCATACAGTATGCTTGAGAGTAACAAAACTTCTTAGCTCAACCTTTTGCAATCCCTTTTGAGCACTGAGTAAAGAGTATCCTGATAATAAAATTAAAAGTTTGGTTAAAATACACTTTTAACTGTTAAAATCTTATGGAAATTATTAAGTATTAGATGTAAAAAACAAAGTTACTGTCTAGCTTTCACTATAAGCTTCAAGCTTGTTGTAAAACCCATAGTATCTGTCTTTTTACAGAAGTAGGATTTTTTAGATCTGTTTATGAATATATATTTTGTTAATAGGGGAGAAGGAAAGATGTACTCGTAATAAAAGTACTAGAACCGGAGTAAATTATAATGGCCATAAATATGAACTTGATTTTTACTGATACAATTGAAATTTACTTGATCGACACAAAAAAACAAACTCATCATTCGAAAGTCTGAAGTACGATTCATTTGAACCTTATGCCTGAACAATAAATAAAATCTTTTCATTACATAAAATTGTCGAAGGATGTTTTGTATAAATTGCACTACATAGTATTTTATCATAAAAGCTCTCACTAAGAAATCTGAGAATTGCGACTATGGAGTTTCTTCATATTGATATAAAAATTTTTCAGGTATTAATTAAATCAAAGGATCTGTTCGATTAAATAAACACATGGAATGGTAGATACCATGCAATGGAATATAATTGCGGGCGAAGCCGCATGTCAGTGCTACGTACATATTTCGGCTACAGTTTCGTGGCTACTACAAACATGGATTTATGTTTATAGAAACTGGTGCGAAATAATAATCACATTTTCTTGCCTCATGCAATCACAAGTCACTGTGTGTGTTTCATAATTATTTTATAGGCCTACCTATGAATATTAAATCATTTCTTAATAATCGTAAAAGTTAAAGTTAAAAATTTTTCTATTGTGTGCAGTGTTCTTGAATCGCAAAAAAAAACTCAAATAAAAATTTAGTTGGACTTCAATTACCCAGATTTATAAGTAATAGGAACAAGTACTATTTATTATTAAATGGCTCTAACAAGATTACATTTTGAAATTCGTCGATTTTCTCCAAGAAAATTAAGTTCCTACTCCGATTCCTCGTGTGTAATCTTACCAGTAGCTGTTCTTACTCTCTAAACGTGTCAGTGAATAAAGTATAGTGTAAAGCAGTGGCTTCATTACACAAGAGGTGACAAACTCATTATTGAGTGGCCTTGGCTGACGATGGCAGATGTGATAAATCTTCGCACATCTCCGGGAACTGCCCTCCACCTGTCTGGCCCATTCTTTAGTTACCTTTTATAAATTATAAGCACATTGCTGTCCATAATTATATTTAACAATCCACTCAGATTTAATAGTATGGTTATGAAGGTGGAAAGTTGTTTTTAATTTAATTTTATCACTCTTTTTAAACACTATAATTATGAATGAGTATTACGTAGAAAAATAATTATAAATATACAGCTGATTTTCTTATAAATTATTCAATTTAAAAGTAACATAATTCAAATACATTAAGACATCATCCAAAACATGTTTAAAATTACACAATAAAAATATTTACTGAAATGAAATATTTCAGCCTCGCTATAGAGAGCCACCTTTATTTTCAGCTGTTGAACCGAAACCTGTAAAAATGTGATATTTTGGTGAACGACATTAAAAGCATGATTTTTACCCTTAAAGGAGTCTTTGTTTTTCCACAGTACATACCTTAGGACTGAGAAGCCCACTACAGTTAAGAAGTGTCTACTTTTGCGCTTGTATTCCATTTTTTGGTAAAGGGGTAAAATGTAAAACTTATCTTCCCGCTCTGCTATACTCTTCCTATAGGCTTACGATGGTGCTAAATCCCTTTAGTGCACGTCACACTGCTTTCCAGATAATGTATAGGCAAAACTACGTAGACATCTACACAGTCACATGAACTTTTCAAACTGTTTCGATTATTTATTAATATTTGAAAACTTAGAAAAGCATTGCACAAACCGGGAACACCTAACATGTCACAAAGAGAGGTGTCAGTTGTGTGTTATTCCTGGCTTGCACAAGCGTATCTTTAAAGTGGTCGTGCTCGCTTATGCATTGACAAATTTCGTTATAAAAAGTACCGCAGGAGTTTTTAATGCAATTTTCAAATAGCTTGATGTCTAGTAAAATCTTTTTATATATACTGGTTTTTTTGTTAATGACCTTAACAAATTTACAACAGACGCAATTTTGTAATATTTAAAGAAAATAAAACTTTATTTATTTTATTTTTTATTATGTATTTAAACCTGTATGCCAAATTTAGTTTCTTTCCCTTAACTAATTTTATAGATAATATTTTTGAAATAAAAAAAGAAAATGGCGGCTAGCGGCTAAACAAGACACATTTATCTTCCTACTAACATTTTTAATGATCAGTACTATCAGCCACATAAGCCTGTAACACTATAATAAACAAATAATAAATTAATAATATATATATATATATATATATATATATATATATATATATATATATATATATATATAAGTAGATAATAATATGGGGTTCCTGGCGCACTTTCGGAGCCAACCGAAAAGCAATGTAAAATACTGTTCAATGTACCATAAAGGAAGCTGAGAAATAACACAGCAAATCTCAATGAAAAATTAACCGAATCTACAGTCGTTCGTCTCCAAAAGCGATCGGTACATTACTATCTACTCTGTGGAATGAAAAATTAACCAAATCTACAGCTGTTTGCTTCTACTTTCTTAAGCTGTGCTTTGTAAAATGTTGTCAAATCTGCTACGAATAAAGGAAAAATCTTCGAAATCTTAATAAAATTTAATCAATTTAAAACATTTTTACTAAAAACATACTGTACTTTAATAAAAAACTTTTCTACTAAATAAACAACATGAACTCACCAAAGTCTCTACAATTTCTAGCATTAAAACAGTGCAACAAAGATGAATTCAGTGAATTGCCGGTTTATTTTCAACAACAGTTGATACCGTCTTCGATACTTTCCTTAAATGATACAGAATTCAAAGAACTTGTAAAGTCTTTTGCAGAAAAAACGTCTAATGGAGTGTTTTACTATCGGCAAAAAACTAAAAAAGTAAGGGATTACATATTTAATATAATTACGAAAGATATTGAAAAGAAAGTAAAAAAATAAACAAACAGAGAGTTTTCATCGTTTTTTTATGACATTTTTCCCATATTATACGTCCTTTCAAGATAATCAAGACTTAATTGATGAATTTCTTAGGAATTTTTGTGAGTATCAAGATTTATCAACACAATTCATTAAAGAGCATTATAGAATTTTTCTTATAGAATATAGCCACATTTTGTGTGAAACAAAACGTATTACTGTAGATAATATTCCATGTGATTCCTATGAAGAAAGACACCAACTATGGTTATCAAAACAGTACTATGACGTGGGGAGGGACTGCAAGTTTTAGAGTTAAGACTTTATTCTACAAAGTTAATTGTTATAATTTCTTTATCTTTAATAGTCTTCTTTCCAGTAACAACCAAGTGTAATTTTTCATTTTTGTTTAATTCTTTAATCTTTTTCTCATCCAAAACAGTCAAAAATCTGTTCGGTAAGTGTACTTTACAATCTTCCAACTCGGCAATTATTGTAAACCCGAATTTATCTTTCATTTTCTCCAAATTCATGATTTTGTACTTCTTTTTTTCTTCTAATTCATTCAACTTCTTATACTCTTTAAACTTGCATTCACCAATATCATTTAACTCTTTCAAGAACTCCATTTAAATAGAAAAAAATTCAAAGACGGAAAAAAATGAAATTCGCTAACCTTCACTCGAGAAGTCGGGGAGAATGTGAGTAAAACCGCATTCTTTTCACGAGGTTCTTCGTTTAATTTCTCCAAATGTACTATAAAATCATCGAGGATTTCTGGTTCAAAATCATAAACAAATTCTACATCTAGATAATAAAAAAATACAGGTAATATCTTTTCATAATAAACGTGTGTATCGATACCTACAAACCTAATGTATTCTTTGAAAAGGAAAATAATTTTTTTCAACGGTTCCAAGAGATAAGTAAAAATTTTTTATTCTGTTTTCTAAATTCTGTAACAAATTGTGTTTGTTTTTTACCTCCATATTGCAATTTTGTAAGCAGATTATTCAAATGTGTTAGTTTATTTCGAAATTTCTTAGGTTTAGGTCTTTCATACAAAATTAAATTACAATCTCTACAAACTAAATATCTTTTATCAATAATTTCTCCTCTATTATAACACTTGTAACAGTTGGCATTATACTCTTCCATTTAAACAAAAAGATTTTTTTTATAAATGGAGATTATGGAACTAAGTGTGCCGAGGTATAAATTTTTTCAGCACAAATGTTTATGTTTACATTTCTACAACAGAGATAAATATAAATAATTTCATTCTATTGTACAACTATTTAGGATATTTTGTCTATGATTACAAAGATTATTCCGGAAGAAATCGAGATTTTTCATCAGCGAAAGAGTATATTTTTGAAGTTTTAGAAGGAATGAAAGAGAATAATATGAACATCATTAAACTACTGAATTTCTCTAATATCGTTCTTAATCACATCATAGGCTAAAAATTTCTCAGAAACCACAACAACATAACAAATCGCGTTTGTAACAGCTTTTTGAAAATCCATATTGATAATTATATCGTTCTTTGAACCAGAAATATTTCTCATACTCTTTGTTGTATCAATGACATAAATAGGTCTATTCGCTAAAAATTCTTTAGGATTGTAATACATTTCCTTATTATTACAGTAAAATTTCTTAAAATCTTGATACATCTGATACATGATTCTGAAAAGACCTCCGGAAATGTTTAAATTTTGTAATTCATCTGGATAATAAGAACCGTTCAATTTTACTCTGATATTTTTTACATCCAAACTATCAAACTTTGAAGGATTTTTTTTCTTGATTATTCTGTCTATCTGTTTGAAAACCTATGATAACGAACTTGGGATTGAAGATATTTCTATAAATATTTGTGATATCGAACGAATAAGTTGTTCCGGAAATACCTTTTTGTTCAATACATTGCCAATCTAGAAAATTAAACATAATGTTTTGACTTTTTGTAATTTCATCAATCAACCTAATTTTACTCGTGGTTTTATAATCAATCATTGGAACTCTAATAAAAAAAATCTGTAATTGTTATTTTTCCATCAACAGGCATAACATTTCCAGTTGCAGTCTTCAGAATCACATCATCGTCTTCTGCTCTTATAAAACTTAGATAAAATCCTCCTTTATAGATCGGAATAGTAACATTTTCAAAAAATCCTAATCCAAAATGAGATAAATTTCCAGCTGCTTCAAAAACACCAAATTTAAAATCTGATTCAAAGCCATTAGAAGTTTGAGAAATAACATCACTTTTTGAATACGAAATAGTTCCTTTAATTGTGCTTAATTGGCCACAGTTTTTCGACTTCTTCTATCAATTTATTGTGTTTTCTTACTTCAATCTTAGAAAATAAAAACGGTATAAAATTATCGATTAATCTAACATTATCAGTTCCAAGATATGCTTGACCATCTTGTTTTGTTAAAGTTCCAGAAATATAAAACTGGAAGTTAGACGAGCAAAAATTATCTCCAAAATCAATATTAAACTCAGTTATTTTATTCGGTTCATTCAAATGTTGTTTACTAATTGGATAGAAATTTTTAAACTCCGCCCTTTCAATATCACTAGCATATTTTCTATAGTCCGCCATTTAATAAGAGAAAATTTAGAAATTTTAAACATCATGTATAAGAAAGATATCATTTTTTCATCGATCTAATGTACGTTTTTATAAGAAAAGATATAAATTTTAGTAAAATAATTAAAAAGATTAGAGTCATTTTTAATGATCTACTTCGTCATATTCAGGATTCTCTTCCTTAAATTTTGCGATCTCGGTCACATATTTCAATAAAATTTGCACAGGATAGTAACCGCTATCTATAATATTGTTCCAATCAACTGTATTTTTATTTTCATCCAAAAACTTTATACTCAAGTGTTGATAGAGGCAAAGAACAGACATATGATCTTTTAATTGATAATGTATATTTTCTTGAATGAACTCTGATGATAAAGTTTGATATTTAGCAATGTTATACCAATTCAATTTGTTTACGTATAATCTCATCATATCTTCGGATAATTCATATTTTTGAGAAATATCATCCCAATGTTCTTTTTTCAAATCTCTTTCGTGTTGCATTATAAAAAGATCGAAAGCACTGTAATGTCCCGCCATCTCTATTTATTAAGAAAAAATTTCAAAATCAAGTTTTTATAAATTGGCTCTTTTTTGCGTTATATTCAGCACATTTTTCCAGAAATTCTTTTAACTCCATTGATGTTTGCATAGTATTTTATATCATTTGTTGCAGTTTTTTCTTTACATCTCACACAATATATGAGCGCCATTTATTTAGGGAAAATTTAAAATGAATCATCATAACCGCCTAATCTATTAAATCTGTTATCAATGTTTTCAAAAGATTTATTAACATCTTCTTTAAATTTATTAAAGTTTTCTTCTAGTTTATTTACTTTATCGAGATATAAAGAGTATTGATCATCTATTCTTTTAAGTAATTCATTATTATGTGTTACTTTCTCATTGAAACGTGTACCAAAATTTTCAAAAAAGTTTACTTTCTCATTGAAATGTGTATCAAAATTTTCCAGAATTTTTGTAACTACTTCACTAACTAATTCATTAACATTATTTTTATATGTATTAAAGTTTTCTTCTAGTTTATTTACTTTATCAAGTAATTCACCAACATCGTCTACTGATCTTTTACTTCTTTCATCAAGTTTTTCATAGACTTCTGTTGTAAAATCTTTAACATGCTGTTTATGATTCTCATAATTTTGTTTTAGTTCATTAAACATTTTAATAGGATCTTCTAATTGAATCATTACAACAACATCAAATGGATTAATTCCTTTACTAACACTGCTAATTCTTTTTCCTTTAAAATCTAAGGCATTTTTAAACATTCGGATCATGTAAATCAACAATATCGATGTTTTCTGATAATTTTAGAGGTTTTAAAATTTGTTCTTTAACAACAACATCATGTTTGTCAATACCAGGTTGAACACCGACAATTCTTTTCTTATTAGCCAAACTAACATAATTCTTTTCAACTTTGATCGCTTCAGTAATTTTATCAGCTTTTTCGATATGAGACATTAAATTGGTAAATAATTTTTTTACACCATCATCAACTTCTTTTTCCAATGTTTTTATTTTATCAGCAACTTCATTTGAACTCATGAAATTTGCAAGTTTGTTATCATATTCTGCTTTAAAATCTTCAATCTCGACAGCAAACATATCTGAATCTGGAAGGTTTTGTAATAAATTTTCTAACTTGTTATCAAACTCATTTCTCAAACTATCAAAATTCAAACTATTACCTACATTTTGAATAATTTGTGTTCCAAATACGTCAAAAAATATTTTGTGAATCCATATTTATTAAGTAATAATTTGTTAACAACTTCTTTAAAATCTTTACCATCACTCAGTTCATTCAAAACAAAAACACATAAATGACCACAAATTGGGGGATCTTTATAGTCTTGAATCTGAGAATCATTGTAGTAGACGCTTGATTTTTTCAAATATTTAATCAATTCTATAGGTGGTTTGTCCTCAATTCTTCCATACGAATCAAAATAACATGCATTCTTATCATTTTTATAATAACAAATCCAATGCGTTCCACTTCCCATAATCGGGTCTAAATTCACAATTCCACATTCAAATTTCTTAACTTTTTCAGGTAATGTATCTCTCATGAAGATTCCTCTAAAATGTTTAATATTTTTGCAGATTTCTTCCAATTCCCCGAATGTTAAAGGTTTGATTTCAAATTTTTTTTAATGTTTGATTTCACGTAATTCAAAGTTTTTTCATCTAATCCAGATCCTGTAACATCTTCCAACTCTTTATCTAACCAATTTAAAATGTTTCGAACAATAGGAATCACATCCTTTTTAACGATTGGAGCAGCTTTACGAACATAAGGAACAACATTTTTAACAACTGGAATATTTTCTCCAAAATCTAATAAATCTTTCAAAAGTCCACCATTTTTAAGTTCTTTCAACTGATTATAAGGAAATTCTATTCTGGTTCCTTTATTGTTTTTCTTATGTTTTTCGAGTTTATTGTATTGTCTATTTGTTAAAAATATCTTATCTTCGCCATTTTTTAGTTGATCTATTTTAAATTGAATACTAACGGGTATTTTCTTCTTAAAAGCGGATTTTATTTTTTCTTTCTGATTTTTGCTGAAATTTACATTCACCTCCATTTATATAGTTAAAATTTCAAGTTCTCTTCGATTCCCATTCCTAGTTTTCTCTTCAAAAACATTGCTCCAGCTGTTGGAAGCGCAACAAATCTTTCACCTAAACTAGCATCTTTTGATAAAAATCTATCCTTTGCTTTATCTTGCAAAAACTTTATCTGCTATATGTCTGGAATTTGTGTCTCTATGTTTTGCATAAAAAATATCGTGTTCCATAGCAGCTTGATCTAATTTATTTATACCAGGATCTCCTCTTTTTAGTCTTTTTTCGAGTTTTGTGCCAGGCCCAGATACTGATAAGTTGGTACGTGTAATTCAAAAGGTAAATTGTTGATAAAATCATTCAAAAGTCCACTACCCTCAATCATAGATGAACTTATTGCCGGCAAAATTCGTTTTAAATATTTAATTCCATCAGGTTTTTCAATCACCTCATCAAGTTTGTTCGAAATAAAATCTTTAATCGCTTTCTTTTCGTTCAAAAAATTGTTGTTTCCAGCCTTTTCTTGAGCATAAATATAATTAATAATTCCATCGAGTTTTGTCAAATCGTCGATATATCTGTATTCAATCTTATTATCACTGTATTTTCTCACACCTGATCCTTCGATTCTTTTTTCCCAAATTGGTTTAATCAAATTGAGATATTTTTTACCTTTACTTGACTTTGGTTTCTTAGTTGATGGATCATTATTTTTGTAAATTGAATCAGATTTCCATAAAATTTCAGTATACTTTTTCAAGTCTTCTTCAGAATATAAACCGTCTTTTGGAACATCAGTGCCTGTTAATAATCTCCATAAACCTTGAGTTCCTTCATATGTTTTTTTATTAATAATGATATCATTATGCTCAAAATTCACGGGCAAATTTCCAATCATAAAACTTTTCTTTTTTCTGTCCCAATACAAACCAAATTTATCATCCTTCGCTCTAGGAAGAAATTTTTTACCAATTTCACCAATTATTATATCCGTTGTTCCAGGACTTATTGGTTCAACTATGGTAGAGTCTTCAATGATTCGAGGTCTAAATGGTGTTGAAGATGGTAATTTTGGCAATTCAAACTCTTCAGATTCTGGAATTGAAATATCGGCAAATTGTCGTACAACTGGAACCAAATTCATCAAATTTTGATTATCACTTAAAACATTTTCAATTTTGCCCTCAACGTTTTTTATTGCAGAAGTTACAGGTTGATTGATTTTTTGAATAAATTCTTGTTCTTTTTCATCAATTCGAATCTGTTCTTTAAATTCTTTGATTAATTTCTTTTCTATTTGATCAAGTTTTTTTGCTTCTTCTGAAGTTACGTTCGCCATTTATTTAGGAAAATTTTGAAACGTAAACGTGGAACGTGGAAACGTGAACACGAAACGTGAAAACGAGAACACGAAACGTGGAACGTAAAACGTGAACGTGAAACGTAAAACGTGAACGTGGAACGTAAAAACGAGAACACGAAACGTAAACGTGAACGTAAAAACATGAAAACAACTAGATTATCACACGTTTATATTGGAAAATTTATTCAAATATTTGCCATTTTTAGGCTTCAAAGTTAGATTAATAGTTAAAAATCCGTAGTCTTCCTTCCAAATTTTATCACATAACTCAATAAAGTGGTTAAAACTCATATCAGATCCCACATAATTGTTATAAATCTTTCTCGAATAGTGATCATCTTGCTTAAAAATACACAACATATTCAGGTTATTTCTTATAACTTGTTTATCAACCTTTGAAAAGCATTGGGAAAGATAGATACAAGATATGTTTTTGTGACGAGACATTACGAAATATTCCTTAATAACGTCCTGATTTTCCAACATACAATCATCAAAAACGATTAACGAATTGGGTTTACATTCGCTTAATGGAACTATGTCCTCAGAAGCATTATAAAAATGTGATATTTTTTTGTTTTAAGTTTTTCTCAATATTTTCAAATCTTTCTTGTAATTTTTTATAGGCGTCTTGTTCTAAAGATTTACTAAAAACATACAAATTGGAATAAGGAATCAACCTATTGTAGATAAAATTCAATAATAAAGTTGTTTTTCCACATCCACTTGAACCAACAATTAACAATCTGATTGGTTGATCTTTCTTATTTTCTTCAAACGTTTGAAGTTTTATCTGATCTTTTTGCTTTAAAAATTTCTCCATTTAAATAGCGAAAATGAAGCTGTTCAAGTTGACTTCAGAAAGCTCTCAATTATTTTTAAACTTGGAACATCCTATACACTTAGAGGAAGAATCAAATTATTTTATCGGTTTAAGCGGTTTTTATTCTGACAATTTTGTAATAAATATTAGTGAAAGTTCTCCTTATTGTATAGGATTTAGTGAGAAGAACGTAACAAAATATTATGGTTTAAACAAAGGATATTATACTTTCCATCAAATAAAAAATTCCCTTAAAAATTATCTGAAAACATTCAAACAATCAGATAAATCTTTAAACTTTGACGAAAACAAGTTTGAAATGCAAAAAAAATTATCTCTCTAATAAAATTCAAATAAAATCACCAGTAAGAATAATGTTTTCAGCAATTATTGTAGATTTATTAGGGTTTGTTCAAGAAACTATTGAGCCAAATCAGGTATATTTAGGAAATAAAACGCAAAAATTTAGACCGTTTGATGTAATTGAAGTACATTGTAATCTCGTTGAACCTAGTTTTGAAAATCATACCGAACATTTACACAAAGAATCTGAAATTTTGTACACATTTTTCCCAAATGTTGCTTATGGATCAAAAATCAGTGAAAATCCGAATGAAATCGATTATATTCCAATTAGAAAAAATATTAAAAGAATTCAAAAAATCGTTCTAACTATACAAGACTCTGAGGGAAATTTATTAAATAATGAGAGTAAAACAACAATATATTTAAGATTGTCGAAAGAATGATGAATCAAGGGGGGGAACGAATCGTTCTTACCTTCAAACTTTCAAAAAAAAAAACACTGTTTTTATCAATGAATCTGGACTTTACACTCAAAATAAAAATTACTAGTTAAATTTCTTTTCTATCTAAATGGAGACAGTTGTAGATCTAATAAATAATCAACTCAAATTCAATAATACAGAAATTTTTACGATTGTTGACGAAAATAACGAAATTTGGTTCAAAGCAAAAGATGTTGCAGAAATTTTAGAATATGAAAACACGAGGCAAGCTATCATAAATAATGTCGATAATGACGATAAAACAACTTTTGAATGTATAAATTACAGGAGTCTATCCCATAGACCCCGAGAAAATATTCAAAAAACATACTATTTTCGTTAATGAATCTGGTTTATATTCTTTAATTTTGAGATCTAATAAGCCAGAATCGAAATTGTTTAAAAAGTGGGTTACAAAAGAAGTTTTGCCAAGTATTCGTAAATTTGGTGAGTACAAACTTGAAAACAAGATTAAATATTTAGAGGACGAAGTTAAACACTTGCAAATTAAAGATGAAATAAAAACGGAAATAATCGCAAAACAAAGTGTAAAAATTGACTTAATGAAACCAGACCTTGTTTGTAAAGATTTTGCTAAGAAAAAACACCATGTTTTTGTATTAATTAAGAAGAATCACATGTGGGAATATCCTTATTACGTTATCAGAGCTCAAAAGAGAGAAATACCGAAAAGATTGAAAGAACTTGAAATTGATTACCCAGAAATGGAAATTTTATTAAGACAAGGAGATCCAAATAGTATAAATCTCTACAACCAAATGAAAGAATCTTTGAATATTTTATACAACGGAAATCATTTTACTACAAATATGGCAGAATCTCGACTGATTTATAGAATATCTAAATTACACGATGAAAATGTTTCTAAATTTTACTAAAAACTCTCGATTTATTATATTTTGTTTGTAAATGTTTAGCATAACTAGGTAACCATCGTAGAATTTTTTTTTTCATATTCACAAGGCATTTCGTTTTTATAACTTTCGCTGAAAATTTTTTTAGCACAATCTTTGCAAAAAGCATCTTTTCTATCTTTACTATACTGCCAGTTATTAAATTCAGAAATATTTTTAATTTCTTTACAAAAGTAACACTTTTTCTCTTCTAAAGTTAATTTGTTCATTTTATCATATAATTCCTTACAATAACAGTCTTTTCTATTCTTTTCCTTATAAAATTCTTGACACTTTGTACATTTCTTTTGAGACTCCATTTATATAGAAAAAATTATTACACGATGAAAATGTTACTAAATTTTATTAAAAACTCTTGACTTATGATATTTTGTTTGTAAATGTTTAGCATAACTAGGTAACCATTGAAGAACTCTTCCACATTCGCAATGAGTCGGTTTATTTTGACTTTCTCGGAAAATTCTTATAGCACAATCCTTACAAAAAGCTTGTTTTTTATCTTTACTATAATGCCAGTTGTGAAATTCTGAAATATTCTTAATTTCTTTACAAATACAACATTCTTTCTCTTCTAAAGTTAATTTTTCTGTTTTTTCGTATAATTCTCTCTCATATTTACTACGACAATCCTTACACATAGACCCTAATCCTTCTTTTTTATTCTTATTTTTATAAAAAGCTTCAAAATCTTTAAATTCTTGACACTTTGTACATTTCTTTTGAGACTCCATTTATATAGAAAAAATTACAGCTTTGACTTTCTCAATTCATATTCATAGAAATTTCCGGTTATTTCTTCATTATTTAAATCTTTTATACTATAAGTTACAGGATCTGTGTTATTAATTTGATAAATTACAAAGATTTCTCTTGACCAATTGTTCTTATATTTGTTCGAAAATGTTTGTTTTTTACTAACAATTCTTACATGATCATTGACTTTAAATTTAGTTTTCGTGTGAATTTCTGGTGGAACATACTTAAAAACCGACTCTAATAACTCTTTATATGCATCTTTATCTACGTCTTTAGGCTTCATTTTGATTGTGCTATGAACAGTATCGTTATATTTCTTTACGATTTCTTGAAGAATATCGATCCATTTAAAGTTTTTATTAATCTCAAAAAGAATCTTCATTCTTTCATTTTGAGTTCTGTTATATCTCTCTACAATACTTGATTTCTCTTCGTTTTCAGTATGATAAATCTTAATGTTGTATTTTCTCAAAACTTCGTTAAATTCTTTATTTTTAAACTCTAAACCCTTATCTGTATGAAGTAGATTTGGTGGTTTGTGATTGATCTTTATCGCGTCTTTTACTATATCTTCGAAGGCTTTTGAAACATCTTTACCGTTTTTTCTTTTGATAGCTCTTGACCAAGCATATTTTGAGAAAGTATCAATAACATTTAAAATATACTTGAATCCATCATTTTGATCTGAATAGTTAGACATTATAACTAAATCTGCTGCCCATAAATCGTCAATTCCTAAAGTTATAATTTTTCTCTTTTTAAACTTTTTTCGTACTGGTGCATGAATTTCTCTAGCTTCAATCTCGATTTCTTCTTTATTCTTCAATTCTTTCTTTACTTGTTTTTCATAAGGATTCTTTATAAATTTACTCTTATTTGTCTTACATTTTGAACATTTTGCTGCAATTCTATACAATCTCCCTAAATTCTTCTTTATCTTCGAACAAACATTTCTTCAAGTTTTCGATATTTATTGTTTTATTTACAACGCTTCTCTTAATCCCTTTGCATCTTACTGGATTTTTGTCTAGATATTTGTACGAGTACATTTTCGATCTCAATCCACAAAATTCTTCTAAGATTTCGCCATTTAGCTCGTCTTTAAATTTTCCAATAACTTTCTTGTTTTTAGTAGCGAAACAGTCGTGATCTTTTGGAAAATCGCTTGTATCAAAGTCATCTATATTTTCTTTAATAATTTTGTAAGGATCACGTTTCAATTCTAGAAAATAACTGTCTGTATCCATGTAACACAGATTCAAATCTGGATCAAAACTCTTTAATTTTTCATAATAAAATTTATACATTAACAACTTTGACAAATCAAGTACTGAAAACCCTATGTAAATCGGCTTGTTAAATTTTACTTTCTGTTTGTACATGTGACTCGCTATACAGTTGTCGTCAAAGATAGTGAAGATTTTGAAGTTCGTTTTCTTGGCCTGTTTCATTGAAAATTCTTCATTTCCTAGTCTAATATCGCATCTATTTCGCACATTTTCCATACTTTTTCCAAAAACTGAGTTGTTCATCAGCTTATAAAAAATCCTTCTCAAAGTCACTTGTAGCTTTGGTCCTCATATTAGTATTAAAATCAATGTACTCTTTCATAAAAGGCTTCTGATCGAATGCAATAACTCTAGTCACATGTTTCAAAATCATACCTTGTTCCAAATAGAACTTCAAATTTCTCGAATGAACAACGTATTCAGTTTTATCCAGTAGAGTTGTGCAAAGTTTGTTTTTAAAATGTTCTGGAGCAAGAGGTAAATCCTTGTGATGTTCGTGTAAATTCGTTGGATATCCAAGATCAACTTCGAGAATATAGCCATAATCTTCGTCGCCAGTGAGTTCCAAAATTGTTTCTTTCCATTCTGCAGTTGTGTAAGTTTTTGGATCCATCCACTTGATATCACTAAACGGCAGTTTTTGCATTAGGCCATACCCATAAAGGTTATTAGCATCAACGTATAACAAATAGTTTTCGGGCTTTGTCTTATCGAAATCTTTCAAATATTTGTTATTTGCTTTAACATATCGCTTAATACACTGAGAAATGCCCCCGCGAATGCCTTTTTCAATCATCAAATACATATTATAATCGTTAATTAGCTGAAGCTCAATTTTCGTTAATTT
Organism: Homalodisca vitripennis; assembly: GCF_021130785.1. Taxonomy (NCBI): domain Eukaryota; kingdom Metazoa; phylum Arthropoda; class Insecta; order Hemiptera; family Cicadellidae; genus Homalodisca; species Homalodisca vitripennis. The sequence continues at coordinate 123,066,881 of NC_060211.1, read as the reverse complement.
TAACATTGCGTCCCATGCGAGACTGGGAGCTGTTAGATAGTGTGCCGGATCGAGTTTATAACAATTAAGGCAAATGTTTCTGAAATTTTCGAATATATCAGCAAGCAATAAAACATCTTAAATGTTGTACAAATCAGAGTAATTCCCTAGATTTTTCTCTTTTAATTTGTTCCATACATTTAAGTAGTGTTGATAATCTTTCTCAGATATGCTCTCGTCTGTCAAAAGTGAATAGAAATCTTGAATTTTCAGCTCTTCTTTGTAATCAAGTTTTTCAATATTATCGATAAATTCATAGGGAAATATTCCTTTTCCAGACAATATTTTAAAAATCTCGTCGTCGTCATTTGGCTGTCTTTCTATAATTTCATTCAATCCATCCTGTATAAAATGATTTGTATGTTTGAAGTCTTCTTTCTTTAAATTTTTCGCTAATTTTTCAATAGATGAGGCCATAAATCTGAATGTATCTACAAACGAAAACTTTACAAACTTTCTTGGCTTATAATTGTCGAACTCATAGCCATATCCAGAATTTACTGAATAATTTATATATTTTTCTTCTGAGTTTGCGATCAAATCAACGTTTCCATATTTCTTAGCTAATTCTTTTATGTACAAATGTGTGTCATAGTTACTCATATTGTGACAGAAAACTGGAATGTTTTGTGGAAATTTCAAATTCAGATTGCAACATGCATGAGCTGCGCCTCGAAACTTGCCGGTTAAATGACAATGATCTCTTACTTTATTATAACTCTTATCTTTCCAACTATCAGGAGTAAAACCATACTGAACTGACCCAATATCATAAGCAGACCATTCACAGATATGACAAACGTTTGAATTTTGATATGAAATTTCTTCTTCTTCTGTCAATTTCATAGGCTTCGTATTCTTTGAATTATATTTTTTGGCTATGTACTTTGATAATTTATCGAGTTCTTCAAACAATTTTGTCGGGACGTTTTTCAAATCTTCTTCATTTTTGGCACGATAACATATCGGTTTGTACATGCGATTGGTCACATTCGACACTAAATATAGAGTAAAACCATAAGGAATATGCTTCTGAATCTTGGTTGTAGTTGATCTTTCTGGATTGTTCTTACATGTCGGAATCTTTTCCAATATGCTCTCAAAGTCCATATAAATTACGTACGGATGGTTAAATTTCTTTTGATAATTAGTAAATTTAGTTGTTTGACCTGGAAATGGCATAATTGGCTTACAAACTTCATGATTTTTACAAATTTCTAAGTGATCTGTTAAATCTCCAGATTTGTAAAAATGGCTTAAACATCTTCTACACAAAAATTTTCTTTCTTTATGTTTAGACAACTGCGAAGAAACAAGCTTATTTAAATCGGTTATCAAAACATAATGAGATTTATCATCTTGTTTAACATACAATAAATCAATGTTTGTTTCAGCGTCATATTTTTCAGAAATTTGTAACGGAACAATGTTAATATTTTCATCAAAACTGTAGACATTGATAGACATTGTTGGATACTTATACTTGGAATTGTAGCTTCGTTTTTCAAATATTTGTATATCTTTCAGAGACATTGGATACTCAAAACCTGAAAATATTTCGTCATTCACAAATTTTTCGTATTGCTTTACACGTTCACAGTCTCTTTCTGGTTTTTCAATAGCACATCTTATTGAGTAAATAAAGCAAAAATCATCTCTATTTTTTATATTTATACAAGCTTTTTTATCTTTGATATTCTTTGGTAAATCGATGTATGATCCTGCATTCATCATTTCGTGTTTGTTAAGGCTCAAAACTAGTTGTTTACAACTTTTAAATGTCCATCCGGAACCTTTATTTGGATTATTCGTTTGTTCTCGATGTGTTAATTTATTAAATTGCTTAGTAATAAAGTCGTTTACGTCAAAGATTTCATCTGCTTTTATAGTAAAGTACATTGGGCAAGTTTGTGGTTCACCGTTTACTAAAGTTCGTTCGTATTCGCATTCCAAAGAGAGATATCCTTTACTATTTTTCACAGTGTCTTGAAATTTTTCTATTAAACTTTAAATTTCTGGCCTCATAATTGATAGATATTTGTAAATTGACATGGAATTATCGTTTAAATTTGTTAAAATGTATTGCTTGAAAAGACCGTGTATTGAGGATAAAACTTCAACATCTATGATATTTTCAGGTTTTTCGTTAAGAGTTTTGTCAATTTCTTCGATTATTTCAGACTTAGTTTTATCGTTTGTTTCAATGGACAATTTTTCAGCGATTGATTGAATTTTTTCATCATTATCATCAATAGATTGAGATCTTTTTTATCTTCCTTAAAGTCTTTCTTTAATTCACGCAATTTTTCTATATTATTCATGTTTTCGTGATCGGCAATTTGATTTTCTCTAGCCCACTGTCTTAAATAATTTAGTTCATTATTGTAAATTTGCTTGTTTTTTTCATGACTTTTAGAATTATAATGGCGATCATAGTTTTTTCTTAAAATTTCTATTTTGCAGAACGGACATGATATTTTATCGCGCTCCATTTATATAGAAAAATTTATTTATCTAAATGGTGATTGTAAACCAACGATTGTGCCTCTCACGGCGTGATATCACTAACGGATATGACGCGGGCGAAAGCGATTATCGTGATGGTCGGTCTGTAGTGGCACACCTCGTGCATAGCGCATTCTTTCGGAACTAAAATGTCGGTAATGCAGATTGCTTTAAAGAATAAAAATTGTGTTTCCGTTAACTATTATAACATTTTCTTTTTTTAAATGTAAGGTAATTTTACCTATTTTAAATATGCGTACATTTTGTTACTTGTAATTTTCAAATTATATTTTAAATTAATTTGTTAAATTTTTACTTCTCGATTGGATGTTGTAGTTTCTTGCTCAGTATATATGTCCGCGAATTCGGTTTGGTCGGTTAGGAAGTTTACTTCTGAACTGTTTCAATGCGAGTGGCCATAGCGGAGAAACACCAAGTTCAGAAGTATTCAGATCGTATTCCGGAACCATTTCTCTATCCGTATCTCGCTATTCTCTCTCTCTAGCCTGAATATAGATCCTAGCCTATAAACGGCAGAAGTGATCGTGTCATAGGCATAAAAAGAGAGGGAGAGAGAAAGAGACAGAGGGAGGAGAAAAGGTCGACCGAGAAATGGTTTTGCACTTTTTGACTTTGAATTTTTTTCTATTTAAATGGAGTTTCTTGTTTTGGATGAGAAAAAGATTAAAGAATTAAACAAAAATGAAAAATTACACTTGGTTGTTACTGGAAAGAAGACTATTAAAGATAAAGAAATTATAACAATTAACTTTGTAGAATAAAGTCTTCACTCTAAAACTTGCAGTCCCTCCCCACGTCATAGTACTGTTTTGATAAACCATAGTTGGTGTCTTTCTTCATAGGAATCACATGGAATATTATCTACAGTAATACGTTTTGTTTCACACAAAATGTGGCTATATTCTATAAGAAAAATTCTATAATGCTCTTTAATGAATTGTGTTGATAAATCTTGATACTCACAAAAATTCCTAAGAAATTCATCAATTAAGTCTTGATTATCTTTAAAGGACGTATAATATGGGAAAAAATGTCATAAAAAACGATGAAAACTCTCTGTTTGTTTATTTTTTACTTTCTTTTCAATATCTTTCGTAATTATATTAAATATGTAATCCCTTACTTTTTTAGTTTTTTGCCGATAGTAAAACACTCCATTAGACGTTTTTTCTGCAAAAGACTTTACAAGTTCTTTGAATTCTGTATCATTTAAGGAAAGTATCGAAGACGGTATCAACTGTTGTTGAAAATAAACCGGCAATTCACTGAATTCATCTTTGTTGCACTGTTTTAATGCTAGAAATTGTAGAGACTTTGGTGAGTTCATGTTGTTTATTTAGTAGAAAAGTTTTTTATTAAAGTACAGTATGTTTTTAGTAAAAATGTTTTAAATTGATTAAATTTTATTAAGATTTCGAAGATTTTTCCTTTATTCGTAGCAGATTTGACAACATTTTACAAAGCACAGCTTAAGAAAGTAGAAGCAAACAGCTGTAGATTTGGTTAATTTTTTCATTCCACAGAGTAGATAGTAATGTACCGATCGCTTTTGGAGACGAACGACTGTAGATTCGGTTAATTTTTCATTGAGATTTGCTGTGTTATTTCTCAGCTTCCTTTATGGTACATTGAACAGTATTTTACATTGCTTTTCGGTTGGCTCCGAAAGTGCGCCAGGAACCCCATATTATTATCTACTTATATATATATATATATATTATATATATATATATATATATATATATATATATATATATATATATATATATATATATATAATAGAAGAAAAAGACTTCATATAAATCCTTTAATATTTTGACGTTTATGGCGTTTTCAAAAAGGTACAAAAAGTGTATATAATGTAAGAATTAAAAGTAAACATATGAATTTTTATAATCAGCTGAAATATTCTATTCTGACTTATACTGTAATTTATAAACTCCTTGGTATATTATACTAAAAAGGGCTTTATATTAAAATTAAAATTTAGATTAATAACATAAAAGGCGTTCTAACAGCATAAAATTAAATTAAATATTAACAATTTTGTAGTTTTGTAGTTGTACATTCATAAAAAATTAATAAAATTTTAATAAAATTAATAAACTTAAATATAGACAATACATTGTTTTAGATTTGCTAGATTAATTTAGACTATTTTAACAGATCATTTCTTATTTAATCCAAAAGGTAATTTTTACTTAGTGACTAATTGATATGCTTGTTCTAAATTTTCTAATTGAATTTTTGAAGAATCTTCTGGTACTTTACAAATCCCTTTTAATGTGTAACAATTATTAAATATTTCGTTATGAGCCAATGCATGTTGCGAAACCAATTTGTCGTCTTGTCTGTTGGTTATTCCGGAAGACCGATGGTTATTCATCCTAATATGTAAGGGATTTGTCGTTAATCCAATATAGTCCTTGGGACAAAATTTGCAAGACAACTGATAGATTACATTTTTCGATTTACAGTTAATGTTATTTGAAATTTGGTATGTTTTATTAGTTGTGCTACTTGTAAAAGTTTTAGAAGGATTTAGAATTTTGCATGTAGCACAACGCTTGTCTTCGCAAGAATGGCAACCTAAAAACTTTTGATCAGCATCTGAATTTGGAATTTGGTTAGGCAATAATTTAGGTCTTACCAGAAGGTTCTTCAGATTAGGGACTTTACTAAAAATAATTCTCGGGGGTTTTGAAAACAAACTATTTGTCAAAGGGGATGATTCTAAAATGTTGTAGGCCGTTTTTAATATATTGTTAGTTTTATGTAGCCCCGGGAAATATTGCGTAATAAATTTAGGATCATCTGTATAATTTTTCTTGTTCATGCTGCTGTTGTTATTTATTTTCGATTTGTTAATTTGATTTCTAATAATCTTGGTAGGGTAGTTCCTAGCAGTAAAAGCTTTAGATAATGTTTCTATATAATGGTGGTAATCCGAGTTGTTTGAACATAAATTTTTTGCTCGGATTGATAGGCTTTTTGGTATGGACTTTTTGATGTGAACAGGATGGCAACTGTTATAGTGTAGGTAATGCATGGTATTAGTTTCCTTTACATGAATTTTTGTCTTTAGATAGCCGTGTTGTATAAAAATGTCTAAGTCCAAAAATGTTACAGTTTTAGAAGAAAAATTCCAAGTAAATTTTAAAAATGAAAATAAATTGAGTTGTTTTAAAAAAGTTTCCAATAAAGTTTTACCATGTTCCCAGATCACAAAAATATCATCTATAAATCTCAGCCAAACGAGAGGTTTGTGTGGCTGAGATTTCAGAAAATCTTCTTCGAGCTTACCCATAAATAGGTTTGCATAGGAAGGTGCCATCCTAGTTCCCATTTCTGTACCATTAACTTGTAGGTAATTTTGATCTCTAAATTTAAAATTATTCATTGTGAGTATCATATTAATTAAAAGTAACTATAAAATTTGTGCTAGGTTTCGAATTGCTTGGCCTATTGTTTAAAAATGAAGTTACATACTGTTTACCTTCACTGTGTGGAATGTTGGTATATAGTGATTGTACATCAATAGTCACTAACAAAATGTCATTTGGGAGTGGTTGTCTAATTTCACTGAGCCTTTCGATAAAATGATCTGTGTTCTTCACATAAGAGTTCAAATTCTTGACAAAGGGTTGTAAAAGTTCATCCACATAACTTAAAATCCGTTCGGTTGGAGATCCGTAGCCGGAAACAATGGGTCTTCCTGGAGGTAGTCTTGAAGGTTTGTGAATTTTGGGTAATATGTAAAATACCGGTGTTCGAGGTGTTTTTGGGACTAATAAATTAAGGGTTTCCATATTGATGTCTTCTTTGGAACCTTCTTGCAACAAGTATTCTCTTATTTCATCGTTGAATTTAGCTTTTGGATCTTGATCAATTGGTTTGTAAAATTCTAAGTCTTGTAGTTGTTTTTCAATTTCGTTATACATAATCATTAATATCTAAAATCACAACAGAATCTCCTTTGTCGGCAGGTAAAATTACTATACTTTTGTTTTGTTTTAAGGATGAAATAGCCCTTCGTTCGTTTAATGTTACAATTCATTAAAGATGTATATAATCATTGAACAAACGTTGTGAAAAATAATAATTAGTAAGAAAATGTCCCTATGTAAGTTGTAAATTTTTGTAAAAATTACTTGGATCTTTCTGAAAGTAAGGGTCTGATTTTTAAAACAAATAAGTAACAACAGATTTTCCAACAAATTTGTTTTATTTTATTGTTGATATCATTCTCTATTTTCAGGATAGTTTATATTATTGTTTAAACATTTGTCATGACGTTCTACGTGGCTAAAATTCTGCTGCTTGTGAGGATAACCTTAACATGTGACAATTTTCTCTAAAAATATTTCTCCTTACTCACGATATCTGAAACAAAAATATAAGAGAAAGATATACGGAAAGGTTTAACGCAAAATATGTTGCTAAGAGTTAATCTCAAGAACTAGTGTACTAATTCTGCTAATTCGTTTGTAAAATACTCTTTTGTAAAACATTGTATTTTTCTTTCATATTTAACTGATACTAAAAAACAACTGTTTACACAGTTGACGAGTAGGCTGGTAAATTTTTTTACATTTAAATTTGCATAAAATAATATTTTTTACACTGATTTATCAGTATTGTAACTCATATATTTGAAATTTCTAAGTAAATTTTACTCCACAATGCACAAGTGATGAATTTAAAACATCATGCAACACTATTTAAACCCTGTTATAAAATCAATCTGAATAATCCAACATGTGGATGTTTTCATGTACAGTATTCCAAACTGGTGGGCTTCCCTGACATTTCGATGTGGCATTTTAAAAGTGGCATGAAGAAAAATGAACAATTACATGCCTAAATGATTCGTTTTGTCCCAAAACTAAAGTACGAGAAACAAAAGAATTTACAACGTAAAATCTTATTACGATTATTTATGGAAATTGCGTTACCTTAACAATTATTTTCACTCATAATAGATAATATTTCCCTCTTGACCGTAATAGCCTTACTTATTTATGTAAATTCTCTTTATTGGGACAAGGAAAACTCAACCATAGCATTGGAAACACCTCATAATGAATATATATTTCTAGAATCGGAACTGGTCTCTATTTGATCAAACTAGTTATTCGATAGTTACAAACGTGTATAATAATTTTATCGGGGCAATAAGGCAAACTCAACTGTGGTACTGTTTTTTTGAATATATACGGTAGATATTACATTAGGCAGCTTTTTACCGAAGTAGGCTTCTCATAACTAATTATGACACTCCATTAATAGCACTGGAAATATATACTCGCTTCTGAGTATAGGACGAAGTTTGAAGTAAATATTTTTTTCGAAGTGGGTTTCCAGAACCTTTGTGTTTACATTATTCATTGGGGCACCAAGACAGAATTTACTGTGGCTTTTGAAATATATTTTGCATTATGTATTATTTTATTTCTTAAATATTTATTAATAATTCAAACTAGATATTGTTTTTTACACGTGCAAAATTTGATATGAGTCAGGTAAAAATCTGGTACGCTTCAGAATGAACAATACCTGATATATGCCTAGTTAAGGATGACTAAGGATGACATATAGGACTCCATCATACGAGTATAACAATCTGTGCTTTTACTAAGTTTTATAAAGATTTCGATTTTAAAAGTTACTACGGTAACAGTTAGTTAACATATAAATCAAAGTAGATACAGTACCGCCCAAATTAATTGGAACACACAGGGAATTTCACTCTTTTTATCATGCGACAGTTGGCATCACTGCTACATCACTTGTATTGAACAAACTAACAACCTAACCTCAAAAGCAGTTAGTGCACATGTGATTCTTTGTGTTGAACACATTTTAAGTGAAAGTATTGTGTGAATTGTGTTATTGTTGCGCGTTTTTGTGTTTGTTTAACAAACTATTATAGTTTTTCAATAACTCAACTGATGTATACCACATCTAGAAAACGTAGCAAGATTATTACACTACATCAGTATGGAAATATATCTCAGAGGATGATAGCTGAAGAATGTAAAGTAGGCCTAGCTACTGTTAACCGAATTGTTAAGCAATTTAATGAGACTGGCTCCTTTTCTGCTAACAGAATAGGAAATTGTGGTCGTAAAAGGAAAACCACACCACAAACTGACCACCAATTAATTAGGACTAGTAAGATCAACCCCAGGTTGTCAGCTGTAGATTTGGCACGAGAAATTAACAAAAAATTGGGTTAATATTCATGTTAGTACTGTTAAAAGAAGACTGTCTGAAGTTGGGCGAAAAGCTTACCGACCTAAGAAAAAGCAGCTTCTTACTGTAGCAATGAAGAAGAAACGCTTGCAGTGGGCTAAAACCTACAAACAGTTCACTGTTGAACAGTGGAAAAATGTCCTTTTCTCTGATGAAACACATTTTTTGGTTCAGGGACATAAAGTTAACTTTGTCCGCAGAAGTGTGAATGAAGTTAAGACATCAGCTCACATCCTTCAACAACCAAAACATCCACCCAAAAAATGTTTTGGGGCTGTATGTCCTATAATGGTCCAGGTCCATTAGTTCCCATAGAAGGTATGATGAACTCAGACAAATACATTGCTTTATTAGAAAGAAGAGTCGTTCCACTCCTTTTGCAAATGTTTCCAGAAAGCAATGGAATTTTTCAACAAGACTCGGCTCCATGCTATACATCTAAAAAAAATGCAAGAATTTTTTTTCTGAGAACAAAATAACGGTTTTTGAATGGCCTGGCAATTCACCCAATTTAAACCTAATCGAAAATCTATGGGCTATTACTAAAAAAAAGGATTGCCAAAGAATATTGTACTACAAAAACATCCATGATTAATGCTGTAATCAAAATATGGTTCCACGATGAAGAAACAAAAAATATATGCAAAAAACTCATAGAATCAATGCCAAAACGCTGTGAAGAGGTTATAAAACACAAAGGAGGACATATTAATTATTAGGGAGCTGTTTGTAATTTTTTTGATCAATAAATTGTCTTTCTTTTAAGAATCGTAGTCGTTTACCTGGTGTTCCAATTAATTTGAGCGGTACTGTAAAATATCATTAAACCATCTCTATTAACAGCCCATCAACGGAAGGGTTTGGATACTAGCTGTTTAACTGAAGTTGTACTCAAACTTTAGCCGAAGTTTAATTGGGAACAAAGTTTAGGTGGATCAGTCTTGACCTACAGACTGTGTCTACCAATCGTTATTATTTGGTTATAAAGAGACTATAACTATTAAATATAATAATCTTGATTTTAAATAACTGATATTCGCTTTTTTATTTTTCATGAAACTTTAACTTTTTCTTTATTTAGCATTGTCTGGTGCTATCTATCGTGTATTACATCTGTATATGGAGTGTAGAGCTGGATATTCATTATTAAATTTCTCCGCATCTTTGATTTAAATCAAAATATTTTCTTCATAACAACATTAGGCCTTAGTTAAGCTCAGTTTTAAATATAACTAAGCTTTAAAACAAATATAATTTTAAATATGAGAAAGCTCCCACTCACTCACTTATCACTAAATCTCCAACTTTCCGATATCCTAGAAAGTTGAAATTTGGAAGAAATATACTTAATGAATTAAAAATAAATATAAAAGTATTTCATAAAGATCAAACATGTGTTGGATTGGACGTACCCATATAAGAACAATTGTTTTCAATTTCTTTATGTCGTGGAGACATAGTCGTTTGACTCTTAAGTATTATGCCTCAAAAGACGAGTAAAATTATTTTCATAAAATTCAACTATCCATACGAATTAAATGGAGTTTGGAGATCTATGTGTTTTGTTTCAAAAGTTCCCAGTTTCTTAGGAATACAAAACTTAGTACACTAAGTCATTATTAACATAGAAAAATTAAAAAACATCTATATAAAGGTCGAACACCTATCACATTGAAATAGAATTGAGATTCCTTGGAACTCCATATTTTTGTTTTTCAACCCTGATGTCGAAGGAATATCTAATGTCACACACCCAAACACACAAGTACGCGCGCGTTTTTATCTCGTAAATAGGTGAGGAAAAGCATGTTCGTGAAGATCTACCTCAAATTCGCGTTTAAAAACTGGTTCTACCGTAAAAGAACTACAGTATAATTTGTTTTAATTTACGATGTCTTACTTAGATAAAATGTTACCACATACGTGGCTCATGCTCTCATAGAGGCTAAAATAAAGTTTCAAGCTCTAAAAATATTATATTAGTATAGTGAGTATATATATAATCACTATTCTATATAAATATAGAACTAGAATAATTGGACTAGAACTAGAACGATGCAGTTTTTAAATAAACGTGTCCTACTCTCAACAGATAAAGTAAAGTTTTTCGTTTAAAGTAAAGTTCGTGATTTAAACCACGAATAGGAGGTGAAATAGGTGTAGAAGATGTATATTTTGATTCACAACTTACTGATACTGTACTAGAAATTTTAAACTTGACACATGTGTATTATGCCCTGAACAGACTACTGGCAACCAAAACGCTTTAGACCAGCGGTAGATCGCAATGGGCGGATTTTGTCGCTTTTACTAAAGTAGACGTGTTAGACCAACGCATTATATATTTTCTCAATAGGAACAAAAATGGAAACTCTACTACGGCATCTGAGGTAGATGCTAAAGAATACTTTCAAGACCTGTGTATGTCTGTATTTTATTGAGGAGGAAAACGATGCAAACTCTACTATGGCACCAAACATACCTTAGAATGGGTTTAAATTACTATGGTATTCACTATTGTGGCCAACAATACAATTTCAGATTTATGTATTTATATTTTTTCCTGCTGCAGTAACAATATAAATGTTATTACAGAAATACACGTTCCAAATTTACCAATGGCCGAACGTAATCACTCCTTGGCCTAAGTAGACTTTTCGGACCAACGTATTGTTTATTTTTATTTTCTCATTTGGGGAACAATGCTAGAGTTAACTACTATGGCACCAGAATTATATTACAATAGCCGGAAGTGAACACGTTTTGACCAGAAGAAGACTTTTTGGAACTTTGTATGTATTTTTTATCGAGGCAACAATTACAACGCTATTAAGACACTGAAATTACATAATACCAGAAGAAGCTTAAAATTTTCAGATTTAAACACATTTAGACTGAAATTGCCTTCTCAGACGAACGTAATTTTCTTGATCAGGAGAAACACAAATGATACTAGGGCCCTAGGAATCACTTAGACTTGGATAAGATTACAAGGATCAAAATCATACTAATTTTTACTTTTATTAATTTTCGGCTTCTTAGATCGAGTACGTACGTAAATACTTCTGAAATTGTGGATGGCATAAGAAATAAAATAGATTTGAACCAGAAAAGCTTGTTCATACGCAAGAACTGAAATAAGAGCGATTGGGATTTTGTTTTAACTTTTGCACCTACTAACAATGGACACTGTATAATACGTAAGCCTAACGTAAACAGGTCTAACATATTCAAAATTATTATAGGGATCTATCACATTACATTATAAGCGTTTTCAATGTGTTTACTATGACAGTGTTCTCCACTATGTTCTAAAATATTTCTACTGTTACATACAACGTTGGAGCCATTGAATAAATAAATAAATAAATATATATATATATATATATATATATATACAGTTTTTACTGGAACTCATGAAAAAACAATTTCACTGATTGACTTTAGGACTTCTAAACCTTGCTCATTAAAATTAAAGTTCCATTATTGTAAAGGAGACTGGAATATCTTCCTTTGAACAATACTTATTTTTAGTTGTGTTTATTACATTGATTTAAAAATGATTATCTATATTAATTAGGAAATCACGCGGTAAGCCGCGTGTGATTGACAGTTTTCAATAAAAGGCTTTTGTCCGTTTTTTTTACTTTACACCATAATAAGTAAAATGTGGTCAAATAACTGCTTATTCTATACGTCGTCAAATGTCTAAACACGAGCTGCTGTATATTTTAAATTTATTTGAACCAAAATATTGGTATTTCGTGTTTTGTACTTAAAATATTACTATAAAAATACGGAAAACAAATATTTTTGCAAGGATTAGTCGTATCTAAGAGTAATATTCTCTATTACAAGTAAAATATGATTTTACTTAACATGTTATTTTTAACATGTAATATTAGGCAATTACAACCATGTTAAAATAAGTAACATTGTTACTTATTTATATAAATATATCTGATCTTTTTGTTTTTATAACGTTGATTTCGATAGATAGATTTTTTTATGGTTAATTAATTCTCAAGCTAGATTAAAGGTTTGGTTTTTCATATATAGTTCATAATAATAGTATAATCCACTACAAATGGCACAAAACATACACAAAAATCCAGTATGTTATGTGTGAACTGCGCATATTCCTCCATATGAAATTCGGTTACTTATTTACGTTTCTCAATAAGTACCTGGGCCCAATTCGCTCTTTGAAACCGCTATAATATTATTCCACGTTATTCACTCAGCGGTAAAAGAATTCAGAGGCTGTACCTCATTCATGAGAATACATGAGTTTTCATCTCGTGTGACTTATGCGGAATCATAATTTGAGGACGGATTATGGTAGTATTCTGTAGCAACAATATTTCTGAGGAAGATTTTACCAGAAATAATATTTTATAGTTTTCCAATGTATAGAAGAGAAGACACGCTTTTTTAATATCACAGTCTGTAATATCATAGGAACTTTAAATTATAAAATAAATTTGTCTGTGAAATGTTTTGATACGTGACTTTCTCGATGAGGACATTGAATAAGAAAACACTGCCAAGATATCAGTCAACCATTACGGTTGTTAGGATGTTAAAGTGTAGTTCTGGACATCGCTTTTGTTGGCCCTCATATTTTGCATCATAATCCGTTTAGTTATTAACCATGTTTCGAAACCTCATTACCGATATCATTCTTACACCTTCGTGGAACTATCGCTCTTGTTGGTCTCATATTTTGCGTCATAATCCGTTTAGTTATTAACACTGCTTCGAAGCCTCATTACCGATATCATTCTTACACCTTCGTGGAAACTATCGCTCTTGTTGGTCTCATATTTTGCGTCATAATCCGTTTAGTTATTAACACTGCTTCGAAGCCTCGTTACCGATATCATTCTTTAACCTTCGTGGAACTATCGCTCTTGTTTGTCTCATATTTTGCGTAAGAATTCGTTTAGTTATTAACACTGCTTCGAAGCCTCGTTACCGATATCATTCTTTAACCTTCGTGGAACTATCGCTCTTGTTTGTCTCATATTTTGCGTAAGAATTCGTTTAGTTATTAACACTGCTTCGAAGCCTCATTACCGATATCATTCTTTAACCTTCGTGGAACTATCGCTCTTGTTGGTCTCATATTTTGCGTAAGAATTCGTTTAGTTATTAACACTGCTTCGAAGCCTCGTTACCGATATCATTCTTTAACCTTCGTGGAACTATCGCTCTTGTTTGTCTCATATTTTGCGTAAGAATTCGTTTAGTTATTAACACTGCTTCGAAGCCTCGTTACCGATATCATTCTTTAACCTTCGTGGAACTATCGCTCTTGTTTGTCTCATATTTTGCGTCAGAATTCGTTTAGTTATTAACACTGCTTCGAAGCCTCGTTACCGATATCATTCTTTAACCTTCGTGGAACTATCGCTCTTGTTTGTCTCATATTTTGCGTAAGAATTCGTTTAGTTATTAACACTGCTTCGAAGCCTCGTTACCGATATCATTCTTTAACCTTCGTGGAACTATCGCTCTTGTTTGTCTCATATTTTGCGTAAGAATTCGTTTAGTTATTAACTCTGCCTGGAAGCTTCATTACCGATATCATTCTTACACCTTCGAGAAGCGTAATAAGCCTACAGTAAAGATGTTCTGGTGAATTCTAACAAACAAACCTTATTATGGAGATAATGCCTTCTAATGAGCTATAAAGTATAATCAGGAGTATAACTATAGTAATCAAACTTTGGTAATTTTAAAAAATATGAAACAGAAGTAGAACTTGAAACCCAACAAGACATCCAACTAAGCGTTGGATCCATCCATCAATGATGCTGGGATAAAAATTCAGGACTCAATCTAAGATAGCTCAAAGCGCCCATCCTAAGTCTTAGAACAATGAATAGATACAGATTTAATATAGTTCAAAATTCTGGAACATCCTACTCTAGTATTGTGGATGAACGCTTTAACACAAAGACTGTGGTTCAGAACAAAATTACAGCACATATGACGCTCAATACGATCATAAAAGTGCTGGGAAAAAGAGGTGTGATCCAGTCTAAGGTCTTCTAACGTGCCCGACCAAGGCATAGGACAAGGAGATGGGTGACTGATAGGCTGCTTAAGGAGTGTTTATCAGACGCAGTAAGCCCAAGAGGTTGAGTGAACTCGGAGTTGAACTAGACACCAAGTAATACTGTTGTTTCAGAACGTCGTTTTCAAAATCCTTTCACAATAGAAGGGACATTCCGAAATTTAATATGTTTAATGGGTAGTACTTTGAAAAAGTTAGCTTTATTTTATTTTATTTCATTTCAATATTAAATTGTTTTAAAAGTATTAAATACAGGAAAACGAATATGCATTTAGAAATAATTGTAAGAGTACAAGTCTTAACTCCTCTCTATCAGGTGTTATAATTACCTTTAACTAGTGCTTCGCTATATAGCTCTGATCACTCACTTCCTCATTTTTACATTAGCTTCTGGAGAGATTCAAACTGAGATTCTGATAGTTCATTTCTAACAGTTAGCTGTTTAGTTCACTTAGAAAGTGAAGCCAGCGTGTAAATATTTCAAGCGTATCCTTTCTAGTCTCTTACCTTGTGGAATATGTCCACGATATCCTCGGTCTCGCTCACTCATCTCAGGGGGTGGATTTTTGTTCTCCGATCTTGTTCTCTTCCGTCTCTCTACCTCCGACTCTGAATCCCCCACCGCTTCCATAGGGATTTCCCCGTAAGCTCCTTTTCTTCAGTTATTAAATAGTCCTATTCTTTCTTCTCTCTTAGCAATTTCCATATTGTCTTGTCTTTTTCTTTTGTTTGACTAATAATAAAGCTATATCTCTAACAAGGAACTACTAGCTAGCAAGTAATATACTGCAAAACTATATTTGTCAAAAGACCGTTCATTAATAACAACGACAAAAAGCACTTTTTTATTTTTATTATTATTTATTTCCCAAAATACTAAAGAATCGTTAAAGTAAAAATAAAAAAAATCACGGCACTATATGTTTATTTTTTATTTTTTTAATATTTATATATGCTAATATTTGAATTTATAAAATTAAAACAGTTTTAATTCTCATACGTAGATACAAACCTACGATTTATAACAAAAACAATTCCTCCTAAAGTTATTCTCACGTGAACACTATCTAGGTCATTCCAATAACATCCGCTGCAGGTGGGACTAATTGCTTCCCCATAATGGCATGTAGAAATTGTATTGGTCGTGTTCCTCTTTACGTATAATGAGTCTGGTGTTAATAGTTTACTTTTATATCTAAATATTTTGGATACTGAATTGTACGTTCATACTGCTACAATGCAGAGGCAGGATTTCCATGTAATAATATTATTTAAATATATTAAAAGTTTTTAAAGTCTTCCTAGATTTAGCTTTATATTTTAGAAAACTTAGGAAGTGTTTTATTTTAAACTAGAATAAGAAAATAGTTTACGACATGGATTCTGTATTGATTAACATGTTATTGTCACAGAAGCAAATTTTTATTTGTGTTAAATAGGTAAGATTTGTATGTTTAATTTTATCCTACACTTTTTCGATGTAATAATTTATTTTTTCATGCAATTCAATGAATAATATAGTCTCTGTAGCGTGCAATACAATCACGGTACTACTATAATAGTAGTAAATGTAAGCCAAATAAGGAATGTATTGAGAAAATCGTGATTATTGTGGTACCAAATCACGATTTTATGATTTTATTGAAATTATAACCAAATATAAAAAAAATGATAAAAGGGTATATCGTACCCTTTTTGATTTTATTTCTATCTATCTTATCCTTTTTTAATAAATGTGTTTATATAAGAAACCAACAAATTACTTTTAGGTGATTACTAATTTTTGTATGTGTGAATGTATCGGTGACAGTAAACAACGGAAATAAATTTTAAATTTTAAAAATCCGTTTGATATTCTTTGGTTTAAGAAAGAACCCATCAACCCATCATTCATTCGGATTGGAATGGATTTGGAAATAATAGAGGAATGCAAACTGTGTATATCAGAGGATATTATTATGTTTCATTATCTACAGTAAAAAACACAACAAGAGATAGGGTTAAATTTAAACTCTACAAACTGGTTTCTTAGACAAAAAACATTAAAAACAAAAATTAGATATTAAATATAAATAAAAAAGACCGATATTTGGAAAACTATAATTATTGTAGAGCATACTGTAACTTACACCGTAATATTTATAAATATTTAGAAACTCCATCAATAAATAAACTTTAAACCAAAAATCATTGAAAGATACAAATTGTTTTGTTAAAATGTACTTAATTTAGTAAAATTCTCTCCAATATTATCTTTGTAAAAATATCCACTTATAAAAGTTCCATTTCATATTTCTAAACCATTTGAATGGTTACCATCTGAAGAGCTATAAAGAAGTTTTTAATAAAAAAAAATTATGGTTGCCTGTAAAGTCGGTTTTACGGGCGAAGATTTTACGTGACAACGTCTTTTTCTCTGTAGAATATTTTATTGATATGAATATTATTAAATTGCACAATAGGAACAAGGAATTGAATGAAAATAAGAATTGCACAAATTTTAACTATAGAAATATATTTTGTTTACTAAAACATTGTACATAATTTGAAATTAATTAAAATTTGTTATTGTAAATGGTAAAGTTGAATAAAACATTTACTAAAATTGGAATTTTAAATTCTTGCTAAACACAGTTAAATTCTAACTCCGCGCGTGGTGATTGGTCGGTTTAGTTCGTTTGTTTGGTCGCACTGTTATGACAGGTTAGAGGTTATAATTTGTTATTTTAAATGTTTGACTAGCAATACGCGCTGTTTCTTCTCAATCGACTGAATTACGATTGATTGCAGAGTGATTTAAACTAATAATTTACTTAACACTATCAACATTTGTCAATAGTATGACATAACCTATAAACTCAGTTTCTCAACTTTTGTGTCAATTTAACAATTAATCAATCAATCATAGTTTACGATAATGAAATATCAGTGTACAATTATTTACCTTTATTGTTGTAGCTGTTGTAAATGACGAATCTAAGCACTCCACATTTTCACGAATAAACATAGTTATCTGCTTTATCCCGTGCGGCGGACCCACTGGACGGGCATCGTAACGTTACCGGGCGTTACACTTTTTCATGAGTGACTCCGAGCCGCAACCTAATTTAAGACATTGTCACGTCAATAAATATTATGTGAAATTATCTGTATATATTATAAAAATAAATGTTTATTTTATGCTGGAAAATACGAAATATAACTATTTCAAACTATGCAAATGACCGGCATATTGAAACATCTTATTGTTTTGAGACTGGCTATCTAACTTATTCGAGCAATGTATAATTCCTGTCCTTGTACACAGTTTACTTTTTATTGGCTGGAATTGTAGCAGTTATAGTGTTCATCTTACTCAACATTTTGTAAGGTCACAAGCAAACATTATCTAACATGACATACGTATCTTTAAATTCTAATACACTTTATGTTTTCCTTTACTATGCATAATAGATTAATTATATTAATTTTGTTTTTAACTTATTTAATATTCTACAAACCTTAGCGTACAAAATAATAAATATTCGTGTTTAAATTTTGTACTAATGAAAAATACTGACACTTGTAAGCGTATATTAAAAGTAGTCGTAGTCACTTATGCATTGCCGGATTCTGTGGGAAACGTACTGTAAGAATTTTAATGAAATGTTTCAAATATTTGGTGGCAGATAAATCTTTTATAACTATACTGGGATTTTTGTTATTTGTCTTTAAACATGTTCAACAGAAACCACGTTGTTAATATTAAAGAAAATAACATAATTATTATTTTTATCTTATCCATTTAAACCTATCTGGCAAATTTGGTTGCTTTATCTTAAGTATTTTTAGAGATAGTAATTATTTTATAGAAAATACTAACGGCTAAACGAAACATTTCTCAACCTACTTTTATATAACATTGTTCGTTTGAAATTATGAATATCACCCTCAGAGATGTATGACAGCCTTTTTTGAACAACCTATAGCCTATATATATATATATATATATATATATATATATATATATATATATATATATATATATATATATGTATATATGTATATATTTATTAATCTCCAATAAGAATTCTTCAAATGTATTAAACAGTTTCTATATTTCGGCTTAAGCCGTCTTCAGGAAATTTTACTAAAATATAAATAGGGCTATAAGAACAGAATAAACATAAATATATATATATATATATATATATATATATTATATATATATTCATGATGTAGCTTCACATAATGGACTATTATAATGGATCTCCATTCAAATTTATCTTCAGTATCTGATGTAAATAATGAATATTTTAGGTTATACTATAATAGGAAAAATATGTTTTAGGAATATATTTAAGTATACCTTAAACGCAGATGATTATGTTGATGAATATACTGTGGTGCTGGAGCTTGTATTAATCTGATAATATGGAAAACAGTGGTAAATACACACAATATTATGCGTTGCCAGCGCGATAACAATGAGTGAGAGAGTGCTGATATGGAAGCGAGTTATGGCTATGAAAGACAAAGCTAATGTTCAACTATGTGACATTATAAGCTTTTATGTAGCTACACAATTATACTAAATACAACAATAACATAGAAGGAGTTTGATAATTCAGTCTCATTTAATGGTTCATAAGGTTTTATGCAATAATTGTGAATAATAATTATAAGTAAATCGAATAAATTTAGCAGCGAACTGGATTTGTGGTGATAAAATATGATAATGTCTGGCACGTGGTACAGATACAGGCAAATACATTAGATGTAAGTAATGCAGGTGTTTATAAGATAAACAAGATACATACACGCCAGATCAGAGTCGAAAGCAACAAACTTTACACTTTAATCACACTTCACAGTGAGTTATATTTACCAGTACATATTCCAATTATACTCTCCTATTATGAATCCTTCATATACAGTAATAGTATAGTAGTATTGAAGTATTGTTAATAATTTGGTGATCTTAATTAGTTACTATCTTATTTAATAAAAGAACAGCAAATGTAGCACGTATAAAATTCTAAAACATATTCAAGTAAACAATTGTAGAGTGGAGTTTTGGATAAAGCTAAGTCCCATTCTTGGGAGAAAGGCTTTTATACCTCAACTTTCTCGCCTTTACAGCTCTTATCTTTTATGTAATATAGATGAAAACTATGCACTGAATTTGATCGTTAAATTATATTTTCAGTTGCGATTCTTGTAGGTCTATAACAAAAATATCCTTTACCTTGTGAGCAATAATAAGTCTAGCTATTCTCCACTTACACATGGTTATCCACTTTGATGAATATTATTGGATTGCAAATTTCAGATATTCATGAAGGTCAGGTATACAAGCTATCAGATAATATCAAAATTGTATTAACATTTTTTTAATTTTTACTGTAACATATTGAAAATTTGTGTATTTTATGACAAATCGGTTTGGATGAAACCTAGCTTGAATTAATACAATTTATACATTAAAGATAGTACAATCGGTTACACTATTAATATGATGAAGCTGGTTATTTGGTTAATGCATGCTTTATTGCTCAACAGCCAACAATAGACAGGTATTTATTGAGTTTAACCAAATCTAATGCTGATTTGAAGATACATTACTAAACAGCTAGTTCTTAATTCACGTGTAAAATTTTTTTTTCGTGGTGAATTTGTATTAACCATGATATTCAATTTGATTTTATAAGTCGGTTAGGCCTTTTAACCTTCCAAATAATTATATACAATTAAAAAGGGATTTTACGGAGTTTATTTTAAAAAAACTGTTGGTACGTTTAATATTTATTTATTTTAGTAATAAAAATGTATTTTTAAATTAGAAGATAAATGTCACCATACATTTCCAAGAAAGGGATTCAAATATATTCCTGTGCTGCATATACATTTTTCAATCTATTCGTTCACTGATTATAAATTTTTAAGCAGTCTAAGCGAAGTCTGTTTTGCGCCACTAGGTATGGCGTACCCGTACTTTATTTTTGAGGGGTTTATACATTAAATGAATCTGAAATGATTTTTATTACAGTTCTACATGTAATTGGGATCGTTATGAAATGTTTCAGCCGGATTAATATGATTTGAAGATCTTATAAATGAAATTTAATTGAAAATCATCAATATTTAGTAAATGATCTTATGAAAGCCTAATTCTGGGCCCAATTCTGGAAGGGGCAGTATTGTACAGTTATTGAAGGGGGATGGCTACAAGTGGGCCAGTCAACAATACTGCCGGTCGGCTAAGCACTGAGCGGTCGTCATTGCTCCTCTCACATGAATGACGTGGGCACAGCATTCAGCAGACGAGCGGACTAGCGGTATATGGTTTACTCGTATAGTGTCTGAATAAATTGAGAATGACAAAATATTATTTCTGGTGAAGGGGAGCATTTCTGGTTAGACAGAAACATTTAATTTAATTTTGTCACCTAAAGGTCAAACCGAACACGAATACCGGCAAAGCATCTCTATTACCTAGTGGTATCTACCTTTATATATTTTTTTTAACTTCTAAGATAAGTAGATTTTTATTTTCTCCTTATTTTAATATATTACATAATGAAAATTTCAAAATAAAACACTGTATGGATTTAAAAATCATTTTACTAGAGTTGCCAACACCAAATTTCAACTGCACAATCCTAAGGAGGAAAGAGGGTGTGAGCAAAGAATAAATATTATCAAACTACTTACCTAGTGACGAAAAGTATTCAAAAATATATCTGTGAAGAGGTGCATTATAACATGGAAGATGAGTACTGGGTGGCGTCTACCCAAGGAGAAAAAACAGTGAAAATTTTCAGGTAACTAAAACCCATCTCAACTAAAATAATTTCGTCTCAAAGCACGAGAATTAAGACAACGTTAAACATTCGATAAAACAACAGTGACGACTAATGTTTAAACCCTTACTAAAACTTAGGAATTGTTATCGTATAACTACGCAGTGATACTTGAAACAATCCCGAACTCCACTTGTTAATAAATTAAGTTAGCAATAGCAGAGTAGATGAGCTTAACTCCAAAGACGCTCAACGTGAGTTGATGAAATTTCGATAGCCCTTAAAGCAAACAATATAAATTGGCATATTAAGCGCAAATATTAACAAAGCAATGCTGACGCTGATCAATTAAGTTCGCTTGTCAAAGGGGTTGAGCAAAGATATTCTGGAGGTACCTGATATAAGCACTGATTTAACGTACCAGGATTATTTCTATATTACTTTAAATCCATCGATCCATTAGTTCAGTTTTGATGAGTTAGTAAAATAAGTGCATCATGTTGTTGAAAAACTAACAAAATAGTTTTAATTTTTTTTTAAATAATTGATATTGTTAATAAACCAATCCATATACTGATGATGTATATCACTATAAATCCACGCTTTCAGTAATTCATAGAGGTAATAAATATAATGCCTCAAAATATTGTTCTACAATTGTTTTTTGTTGTTAATGTTATGATAACTAGTGGTTCTTAATTAAGGAGAAAACATTGTTAATGACTGAAAAAGACTTTAGATGTTAACATTTTTTTCCACTTTCCCAAAGTATTTGATCATTATCAAAGAATTAACTGAATAGTTAGGTTTTGAATAATTTTATTTGTAGTCGTATGACGCTGTTGAAATACTATGTCCAGCTAATACATTTTGTACTTTCGTAAGAAAGAGTATGGTTTACTATAAACCCAATTGGTTTTCGAATTGATCACTATTTTATAAAGTGACAAATCTATACATGACGTGTTTTACATGTTTACATGCATAACTTAACCATGTTAAAAGGGTAATTTTAAAATAAATTAATTGTTCAAGAATTAATTCCCTTTAATTAAGTACATCTTAATAAGCTGTAGTCATGTTGGATTACTAACTCAGTAAAATAAGGCAAAATAAGGATGCAACCTCGGAATGAAAGATCATAAGCTAAAAATTTGCATACGTCTTTATTTTGATGGTATAAGATTTACCTCAAAAGTCTCATATAATCACATCTACGCGTTTTTAGATATTTAAGGTCAAAGTTCACGAAAATCAGTTTTTTGAAAATATCTCGTTTTCCTCACGCTAAATGACTTTGAAGGTGGTTAGAGAAATTGTAGAGCGGAAAATTCTCTTCAACTTTTGTCTGAAATAATTTTATGTACGTCCTACTTTTTTTGAGATACAGCGCAAAGAGTAGGGGATCGCTTACCTGTATATACGATAATGCGAGGTCATCCAGTATAATACAATAAATAAATTAGTTATATTGTTAATTATTCACTTTCTATTATTATTATCATTACTTAATACTATTATTATTGTTAGCATTATTATCATTATTATTAAATTTTTATTATTATTTAATATACCATATTTATAGATATTAATTTTAAAACATATATTCTCTAAATAATACTTATTTTATTTTTACCAAACATACAATATTAAAAGAAATACTATTCGTCCATGTTACTATATTACTATGAATATTATATCTCGAAATACAAATCTCTTGTACGACGTTTGCTGTTTCTGCGAAGCTGTAGCAGATGTTCCATTTTTGACCGGTTTTTTTGTTTGTTGACTTTCTACACACCGTCACGAATGAGTTTGGAATTTCTATGTATAAGTACAGTAGTGGTGGTGAGATATTTACGTCTTGATGATGGGAATGGTAGTGTATTTCTCTGTGTTAGTATTTCTATACCGATAAAAATTTAATTTATCCCTTAGTTGAAAACGACATCTTAGCATTAACAGACGTACGATTTTGAGTGTATCTTTTAATTGCAATGGCTGATTGTTTTTTTTTATTTGTAATAAATTAATATCAGAAAGTGCTTCTGTGATCGGTATAGAAATAATAACACAGAGAAATAGGTACCCTACCATTCCCATCATCAAGTAAATATCTCACCACCACTACTGTACTTATACATATCACTTCCAAACTCACTCTTTACGGTGTGTAGAAAGTCAATAAACAAAAAAACCGGTCAACAATGGAACCATCTGCTACTAACTCAGTAAAATAAGGCAAAATAAGGATGCAACCTGTTTTGTTACAGTATCTGATACAGCTTCGCAGAAACAGCAAACGTCGTACAAGAGATTTGTATTTCGAGATATAATATTCATAGTAATATAGTAACATGGAAGAATAGTATTTCTTTTAATATTGTATGTTTGGTAAAAAATAAAATAAGTATTATTTAGAGAATATATAATTTATAATTAATATCTATAAATATAGTATATTATAATAATAAATAATAATAACAATTTTATAATAATGATAATAATGCTAACAATAATAATAGTATTAAGTAATAATAATAATAGTAAGTGAATAATTAACAATATAACTCATTTATTTATTGTATTCTACTGACTGACCTCGCATTATCGTATATACAGGTAAGCGGTCCCCAACTCTTTGCGCTGTATCTCAAAAAGGGTTGGACGTACATAAAATGACTTCAGACAAACATTGAAGAGAATTTTTCCGTTCTACAATTTCTCTAACTACCTCCAAAGTCATTTAGCGTAAGGGAAACGAGATATTTTCAAAAAACTGATTTTCGTGAACTTTGACCTTAAATATCTAAAGACGCGTACACGTGATTATATGAGACTTTTGAAGTAAGTTTTATACCATCAAAATAAAGACGTATGCAAATTTTTAGCTTATTATCTTTCATTCCGAGGTTGCATCCTTATTTTACCGGACTATACAGGGTTGTTGGGTCCTGTGTATTGATAATACACCTTATCACGCAATAAAAGGTGTTCTATTGAGAGGAGAACACTTGAATTTAGAGGTTGGGTACAACTCACAACGTAATTAAGAGTATTGAGGTATCGTGTTAAATATTAGTTAAACAATAATAGTTTATTTAGTTATTTCACTACCAACGGTAAACCCAATGTACAATAATAGTAAAAAGAAACATATTTATTAATGTAAACATAATCATTTTGTGTTACATTAGAATATTAAACAGGTGACAACAGTACAAAGAAATGTTGGCAAAAAAGCATAAATATAGTAATGGAGTTAATAAATAAGAATAATAAATATATGATAATTAATAATAACACAGTAATAAGTTATAACAACAAGTACGTGATAAAGTCAAATACAGCTATAAAGTGTGAAATAAAAAATGTAATTCTTTATATAATAAATAATTTAAATCAATATCAATAATAACTAAATAAAAAATACATGTATATATAAATATAAAATATCCCACATATATATATATATATATATATATTTAAAAGCCTACTACAGTAGTAGGAGATGGAGTATGGAGGTATCCATTTCTTCTAATGGCCATTAATAACATAAACGCGTACTTGAAGACTGAAACAGATTGCAATAAGAGATTTCACGATCTCAATATTCTCAGAAACCATGAGATTTTGATTTCTTGTAGTGTAAGGAATTCATCAAATAACCATTAAAGACATTAAACAAGGATTATTGGGTACATCTAACCTTTCCACAGATTATAATGCTTAATCCATCCTCTACTGGCCTTATAAGTTGTCCTCCCTTATGACAAGACGCTGAGGTCCTCTCATCTAAAATTACGTTCCGGAGTGACAGGATATTCAGGATTGGTAGATTGGCTGTAGGGGCCACCTCATTTCTAGACACATGGAGGGTTAGCAGACATACTATATATGTTATGGCGCCTTAGAAGAAGGGGAGGCAATTTTAATCCAGTCTCTCCCGATAGAACAGGCAGGGGACACAGCTACCACCCCCACAGACAGACTAGCCACAGCCTCTAACACTAAGGGAGCTCCACCCACTCAACAGTAATCCTCTACAGTAAACCGCACCTATCTACCCACCCTTCCAACCCAACACCTCAATATTTACGATTACTGTTGTGCCGCACCTTGGAATCCATCTGGTTACTTAGATATAACCGGTGGTTGTTGCATAACCGGCGGTATACATATTTACACTTGAGTACGCCTAATTTTATGTGCAAGTGGAAGTTTTAAACTAGCCATAAAAACTCTTTCTTCGGTAAGCATTCCATTCGTTACACACTTGCGGAAGATTTTTTTCCGATTAAAAGTATTTATAATTAACAGAGCTGTTTATGTAATTTGACACTTCCTTCTTTGGTGATTTACTAGGATTTTATGTCAATATTGCTGTCAATGGATAATATGTACATGTAAAGGTGACGGAAGACATCCAAACATCTAGGAAAAGCGCAAATTCAATCCCGAACTCTAGTGGAGATTACGAGCTTGTGTGTCTAATGATGCAATATAAACCATCAAAAGTCAGTTTGCTTTTTGTATTCAAAATATACAATCTTTGAACTGCAGTGAAAAGTTTAATTTTTAAGAGTCTCTAAACTGTATTACGTTTAACTTGTCTAAAATAATAACTATATAATGTATAATTATTGTGTTACAGGTGAGCCCTAACCTCGTACAGTTTATCAAGTCTCCAGTCAACGTGATTGATTTTGTGGCCACTTTGAGCTTTTACACTGACATACTGCTGCAGAACAGCGTAGCACATCACATCGACAAGTCTGATATCCTCGAGTTCTTCTCCATCATCCGCATCCTCAGGCTGTTCAAGCTCACCAGACACTCACCCGGACTCAAGATCCTCATTCACACCTTCAAAGCGTCCGCTAAGGAGCTGACATTGCTTGTTTTCTTCCTAGTACTTGGCATCGTAGTGTTTGCCTCACTAGTTTACTACGCCGAGAAACTACAGGTATAGCTGTTATAAATATGAATTTAATATTTCAAGCCAGGCTTTTGTCAAAATAAAATGTAAATCAGTTTATTTGTTGTAAAATCTTTACATCCTTTAATTGAATCATTGTTTTTGTTTATAAATTTGTAACTGTAATAGATTAAAATATATTTTGTCTATATATATATATATATATATATATATATATATATATATATATATATATATATATATATATATATATATTGTCTAAGTTTAGACATAAAAAGGCATCTATAATGTTTATTTTTCTTACTATGTTTCAAAAATAAAGGAGAAACCTATCTCATTTTTGGTGGTTTGCTCGTTTTCATAGGCCAGATGACTATGTGAGGATCTTATCAAACAAAATAAAGAAGAGAATCAATACAGCACAAGGTCAATATTATTGTTACAAAATGCAGGCAAGACTCTAACCTGTCTCTCTCAAACTCATATTTGAACATTTAGTAACGATAAAATATATGTGCTAATGGAATTCATTTCTTTATACCAATTTATCTATATGCGCTATAGATTTTGTATGACAATGTTCTTTCGTTGTGAAATATTTTTGCCATATTAAACACGTAAAACTGCGTAATGCCATTAAAACTCTATAACTTTATATACAGCTTTGAATCTCTTAATATAATAACATGGTTGACTAATATTATTACTTAATTCCCTTATTTATTAGAGATTTTTTTAAGAACAGCAATACCGTTTTTGCAAATATGTTGGATATTGCTTAACCTTTTCGTTTCCATTCTTTGTGTTATACTGGAATAAACCATATTATAAGCCATTTTAGCTTACTAATAGTAAAAATTATATAAATAGTATTATATTATCATATATACAAACACTATATTTTACATATTATACAAATACACTGACAAGGAATGTTTCCTTGTAAGAGTGTTCCTTGTGTTTCCTTGTACACAGAGGCTATTGAGAATGCTGAATATTTTACCTCACAATTTAATACTTAAAGCATTATTACAGGCAAACCCACACAACGACTTCAAGAGTATCCCCGAGGGATTGTGGTGGGCGATCGTCACTATGACAACCGTGGGTTATGGAGACATGGCGCCTAAGACGTACGTAGGCATGTTCGTGGGCGCCCTTTGTGCGCTGGCCGGAGTACTTACCATCGCCCTCCCAGTTCCTGTAATCGTCTCGAACTTCTCCATGTTCTATTCGCATACACAGGTATGGCTTGGAATATTACAAACGCACTATTTGTATTTTACAGAGCACGAATATTATTTCTAGTGTAGTCATACCAATTGCTTTATTTATATGAATACCCAATCACCTATAATTTGCAAATACAAGGAATTAATACACAAAAACTCAATGAAAACTTAGAGTGGAAGTCTATCAGGTTGAAGTATCAGGAAGAAGACAGTGGAAAACAAATAAAAATTTCTCCCAAGGGGCACTTGTTAAATCTTAAAGTTTCTTGTCGCTCATTATACGGACTAGACCTTATTGGAAGTTTCAGGAACTTGTTACATTGGGAATTAATTTATATACCAGATTGAATCTTTTCTGTTGTCATGTGAAGATTGTTTTCTTTTACTATCATTATAGTATTTTCTGTAGGATATGTAAGAATAACTGCAAAATACGAATTAGGCTCACAATTGGACACCAAAATATATATAAAATAAATAATATGGTTTTTTTTGTCCAACAATATAAAACTACTATAACGAATTCAAGGAAAGTCGCTCCATGAGCCACTGAAACCCGTTTCTGGATAAGGAACAAAATTGTTTCATGCACCAGGCTGTCCAGATTATACAGGAACATCATTGCTAATTGAAGACAATAGTAACCACTGGATTGCATTAAATTACGTTGTTCCTTCAATTAACATAGTTTAACATAGAGGAAGCTGTCGAAACAGCAGTTTAATTGAGTACGCATAGAGAGGTCTTACTTACTGCTTCAAAAACGTCTGTTACTATTATCTACAATTGTTAACCATTGCACCTACCCTTTCCAAATTCATCGTTGGAATGTAATATTCAATTGTAATGAACATTCACGAATTCACGAATTAGTTTTTTTGTTAAATTCTTTTAGTGGGGTATAATATTTAAAATTGAAAGGTTTGATTTTATATTGTACAATAAGCAATTGTCCGGCAAATTAATTACGGTCGCATTATGTACTTGGAATGAATAAACACGAAAAAAGTAGATTAAGTTCTCAGGCAGTGTGCAGTATGGCTGTAAAGCTACGTTACACGAGCAGATAACGGTAGGCACTGACACAGACTCCCTGAAGTAGTCAATGTAAAACGTCTGCAGATGTCAAGACTATCTCCAGAGACGTTACTTATTGAGAGACGTTTTTAATTTACACAAATCTTTAAAAATCATCTTTTGACACATTGTACATCACGTCACCTAAATATATCACATGCTAGCAAATGATTCTTATATGCATACTAAAATTTTTAATTTATTTACCTCCAAAACAATAAATTACAATAACAATTGTGCTATCCGAAGTGTTAAAAGACGAAGAAACTGTAACAGTTTTGTGACTGTTAAGTTTGTTAATAATAATTTCAATAAAACCAGAACAATATATGGAATTTTCAGGACAATTATACGCCTAGCTAATGTATGTGTTACACACACACACACAATTTTCAGTAACAATCACATTACATACTAAACATGTTTAATACTTTTCTACTAATTTTAACATGCCATCAAAAGTATTCAGTAGTGCAAAAATACGGTCTTTATTTTTTTTTATGGATAAACTTTTTTTGGAACTAAAGACACCACAGAATATTAAGCAATACGCTTATTTCTCTGTCTTTCCGTACAACAATTATCTATCAAAAAATATTTTCTGATGACTGTGAAACTGGCAAGTTTTACATGACAAGCTAAGTATTCTTGTATATATATATATATATATACTACGCCTTAACAGTTGCCGCGTAACAAGCTTCACTAAGATCGGTTGAAAAATTTAAAATTCCTTTGTTGGACATTCACCATCATAGAAGTAATTCTTATCAATGTTTAAAAAACAAATGAATTAAAATGTAACATGTATAGATTAAATGTTTTTCAACATATTTTGCCATATGATAAATGCACATTTTTGTATATTAGGTTACTGTTAAAAGAATAGTAATAGAAAATAGTCAACGTTTAATTGTACTAGGGAGCTTTCTACAACGTAAGAGTGTCCTGTAAATCGAACTCTGTGATTGACTTTTAACATTGATTTTCCACCTTAACTTTTTTCCGTTTACTCTGTTAATACAAATTTTACACTTTGAAATGTCATACACTTGTGCTCAATTCATTTACTAATTTATTTATTCTGCTGTTTTCTCGTTGCCATCAGGGTTATCCATAAGTATAGATTAGAAATGTCCGCTAACAGTCAGTCAAATTCAATGGGGAGACTTACACCAAAATCGAACTTAGTGTTCTTTATATAATAATGAAGTTTGGTGCAAACTTTCATATCGATACGTCAGTTCTCGAGATACCGGGCAGACATACATATAGAAATGCAATATTTCCAGCTTCATAAGTAACGGATTTTGCCAAATCTCAGCCAATAAAACTTCTCTTAGTTATGTCACTCTGTTCAGTCCTAAATCAAGTGAACGTCATGTCTCATCTGCCTGGAACACCCAGTAGATATGTACCTTATCATTAACATACTGTCCCTATTCGCAGTTATTTTTAATATCTGATACTCATAAACGCTTTAGAATATACACAACTAACATTTATAAACTTAAATATATTTATTTAACTTTCCTAACCTCTGATAATCAAATATGGACATAATTAATTATAAAAAACAATATGTATTATAATTCTTTTTTGGGTGTAACTCCTTTATTGCTCACCTATATTTACACTATAATTAAAGAAATATAGTATTTAAATAATCAACATACCTTGCAAATGCAAATTTTTGGGGTTTTCAATTTGTTTTTCCTTAACTTAACTAATAATTTAAGATGAAAGATATAATGTACAAAAGGAATCCTAACTCCACAATCTTTTGTCGCGATATTTATCTAAATAACTTTGATTTGAAATATTAAATTAATTCATTATATTATACTACACACCCAATACTTTGTGGGGATTTTTATGCAATAACAATTATTTTAAGTTTATTTGAAGTGTATCTTATTATTTAAGGTTGAAAAATGGTGGTAACATTGTCGTTGCAAAAATAAATTATTGTATAAATAAATAAGGTTTAACAAATAAGAACTTAATGTAAATTTTAATAATTATAAGATTTTAGTGGTTGAAATGGCCGAGATAATGTTTTTCTGACTCTCTTATGCCAATTATTACATATTACAATGTAATATTTGGTGTAAGACACACCACATGTCTCTTAACAAGCTTCGCTGTCGTTACATAAAAGATTTCAAGTCTACAATTATGTGTTTGTATGTCACATGTTAAAACTTCATATGATCTTACACAGTTTGTTTGTAAATGTATTAGTCTTAGTTTTAAGATTACATAATTACTATAATGATTAACCATAATTCCAATGTAAAAAAATTTCATTTGCATTCAGCTAAACCTCATGGCAATCCACTAAATCAAATTTTATGGTGCTTGTATGTAAACTAAGTTTCATGCAAAATTTAGTCTATAGGCCATTTTATTTAAGAGATATTGTGTAGACAGATACACAGACAGTAAATAAATGTTCTAGGTTCTCGAGAGAAAATAACAATTACTATATTATTTGCATTGTCTTTTACACACTTACTGATTCTACGTAAATCAGGTCATCAGTAAGAAGGGTAAAAAGACAAATATTTTTGAGATCAAGTGCTACACAGAAAATAACATATGTGTTTACAGTTCACATGTTATTATATAAAAATACGGATACTATAGATACATCAGAAAAAGTGAATAAATGAAGATAAAAATTTATAAATGTAAAATAATTCATCAATAAAGTCTCGAGCGTGAATAAAACATTAAGGAGGATCGACAAAACATTTTAAGGGTCCATTATTTTGTTTGTTCTTGAATTTTCAGAGTTCTATTGTATAATGGGATTATAAACCTAACTATAAGATTGAATTTTTTCCCAGATTGATTTTTCCAGGTAATCAGTATATTTAATAAAATATCTATAAACATATTCTGATAATAAATTATTATTAGTTGCTTTAGAAGCTGTTTTCGTGCGGAAAAGTGAGAGTCAATAAACTGGTTAAGCGCACGATTATTAAATAGCAAATCATTTGTTAAAAGTAATTAAATGAAAATGATATAGTGAATTAATTTCAAATGGAATACTGCCCATGAGTACATAATACCAAAATATCCTATCATTTTGAATTTTTATAACCATTCTTTGTTGCGTATAACCTGCAAACTACGCTTCCTATGCAAAAATATTGTTGTACAAAGATAAAGAGCATTAAAAGTAATCCTTAATTAACTTGTCAAAATAAAGTTATCGGTCTATTAGGTACCCAGGTACAGCCCTCTAAACCCAGCTTTTCTAAAAATGCAAAAATTCACTAAAAATGCATGTTTATGGCCCCTTAACTACTGATTTTTTTACATATCTGTCATCCAGTCCCGACCCCTTGCTACTCTATTCACCATTACTTAGGAAGGTTACTTAGTGAAATAGATTATACAGGTCATAATAGTAGTAAATACGTAATATTACAGCACCAAATTTATGTCGAGAGTAAATTGAATCCACTGACCAGAAGCAATGTTCTAATTGTTTGTCTGACCTCTTTTTCATTTTCACACTATCCTTAATACAACTTACAAAGTTTTCTTATTATTTATGTATTTGAAATTAGAACCGTATTGAAATTGTAAAGTAATGGTAACAACTTGTATTTACATTTCATAAATGTTAGCCTAATATTTTCGAAATATTAATTTTTTTACACACCGTCACCACTCTCATCCTTCAATACCAGTAAATATTGATTTCAATCAGTAGCACAGTTCTTAATCCTTCATTTTGTGGTTGTGTATACTAGTTAATTTCAATGATGCCAGCTTTTTAAATTTTATGTCGTAATGTGATGCGTTTCTTAGGGAGATATTATACCTCTCACAGGTTGAGACAGTCCGTATCCAAAGGGGTAACTTTGAAATCGATGTAAATGAAAAATATAGAAAAAATAGAGATAAAAGACTTTCTAAACTGTCAATATGGCTTTTCTGTGCTTCAGGCATACCTCATCATGAATAGCTGAAAATCCCAAGTTGTTCAAGAGATTAAGAAAAAGTTTGGACCTAAACTTCTTTAATAAACATGTAGCAACACCAACTGCAAGCATAATAGCATGAGCTAAGCATTTACTCTTCAAGGAATCCAGTGAACCGTTTTATTGGTAAAAATAATTATTACGTTAGAGGAATAGGAGCTGATAATATTATGTGAACCGGCAAAACATTGCCAGTAATATTGTAATGTAAAAACTCGAACGTATTTCCTCAAAAATTTAATTTTCCCGCTGTTTTCTTATTCTTTCATATAAAGTGTAGTCACTTTTTCGTTTTAATACCGTTTTATTTCGTTTTAATATGTTCAGATATAAAGTTTTGAACCTCATCTACTGCCCGCATCGTTCATAATTAAGCTTCTTTACAATCGCTCAATACGATAAAAGTAATGCTTAATTGTTGTAATGTATTTGACAAATTGTACGTTCTATTATATCTTCCAGTGCTTCGATTAAACTACAACTCTTGACTTTCATCTTTTAAACGATGTACGTAAACAAATACAGTCGAGTCTCTAAGGGAGAAGCCATACCGACTCACTGCAACACGGATAATTCCACATGTAAAATTCCACTACAAGTCTACTACGAATCTTCACCTGATGTAAACATTGTACTATCGTAATTAATACAAAAGGGGATTTGTCACAACAATATCAATAAGATATGATAGAAAATACAAACGAAATGGACTGTAACAAATTACTACAGTTCTATAAAAATAATTACGATTTTGAAGGACCAAATGAACCATGAAAAGGTAAATTAAGATATGGTTTAACCGAAAGACTCGACTACGAGCTGCCAGACAAATAAACAAGACAACGTTAAAGACAAGTTGTGAGTAGTAAATGGGAAACTATACCAAGAGAGAGGTTAAAGATTTATGTATTAACTTCCTTAAACTGCCTATTACCACAGCAGTTTCTATGTTTCCATCTCCCATAAAACGGGTTGTTGCAGGATCTTCGATGTCTTGGCACTTACGATTATATGGAGTACAATCAAAGTTCACACGACATAGTCACCAAGCAGCGTAGAAAGGAGGTAATGGATTTTTTGAAAACTGAAACCATTAATAAAAACAAAAATAAGCTGTTACTGTTCATTAAAACAGCCAAATCGATAGAAAAAGGAGATTTGGGGCACGATGTGTTATAAGCAAACGTAAACGCTGTGAAAGCGAAACGGACAAAAGCCACGCCTCTAGAATAGACTATCCTATACATTGCGAAACTCGGAATGAGAAGGTTTCAGACAGAATGCCAGTTCGACTGTAGGGATTTTACTCAAAAACAGCCCAAGAGAGGTTCGAACTATTCGTTTCAGAACATAGCGTGATCTCCAACCAGTAGCAGACGGGAATTAAATCTTTGCGCGCTTTTTTTCATATATAAGGTACTAAATGCAATGTTTCAGCAAAAAAATTGTTTTTAAATGGTATAAACGGTGAGTATATTATTTTACTCTACATAATATACCCCAAAATAATGTGTAAATTGAAATAGTTGTTTACCGAATTTCTATACATATAGGTATAAATAAATAAATTTGTGAGACAGCAAATTTATCTTATACATAATACATTGAATATGGCATCATTAAGATGACTATAACGTACAGATCACTAAGTACATAATATAAGGTAAAATATAAAACATCTTCACAATCTATATTTTTATGATACTCTCAGATCAATTTCGATTTTGAGCACTGTATTAAAATAATTAATCACCAAATTGAATTGAAATGGAATAAGGTTTATTCCGTAGTAAACTAGATGTTGGTTGGGTGCCAACCACTACGTAGTTGGTCCGTTAGGACATAACCCATTTGCTAATCCCAAACGGATCCTAGTATTACAAACATAATGTTACCACTTGCACATTAGACAAATTAACCTGTCAGTATATAAATGTTGGTCCAGTTCCAAAAAAGTCGTAAAATTACCTTAATACTCATATAATGGCTACATAGGTAACCTGATTCCAAGTTCTGCAATCGAATACTTTGTCTTGAGATAAAGATTTACCATTACGATTGATATACAACAATTTAAAACGAGGAATCGAATTTTCTACTAAAAAATAATTAATCTTTAACTATAATTTACTTTTGCATAGTTAAAAAAATATAATAGATAACATTTCTCGTTTCCCTAATATACTAGTTTTAAGTTATTCAATACTAGTTTTTAATAGTTACATCTATATTTTGAAAATTCTCTAAATTTGTTTGTTAGTTACCATTACATGTCTCTAAGTATTTCTATTTGTTATGATTTATAATAGCACTAGGGCCTGCATTAGTGATTAAATTAAGAAATCTAGTATTTGAATAAAAGTATGCACATTTGGTTACTTCAAATAATACATTGGAGTTAATATTTATTTATATATATATATATATATATATATTTATATATATATATTTATTTCAAAAACATTGAATCGCAAAAAGTACTTGCTCCACCGGGACTCGAATCCGGATCTCTCACTTGCCGGGTGAATGTGCTACCATTACACCACAGCAATTCAATGTTTATTGAAATTAAATAAGGCTATTGCCACTTATACAAATTTAATGAATTTATATATATATATATATATATATATAAAAATCTATGAGTCATATATATGTTGCCAATAATACTCCGCGGCTTCGCACGCTTTTCGTAAGTTTTTGCCCGCATGTATAAGCAATTTAGTCTAACTTAGAAATAGGATATTTCCAACCCTCTGATGTAGATTTTACCTTGATGTAAACGATAAAATGAAGAAAATATTCAAAAATGTAATTGTACATGCATAATGTATTTTATTACAAAGTGGTCTACCACTCAACCTTTCTATTTCAACCAAAAATTTATTTAGACAATTATACATCATAACTTAGCGCCTTCAAATAGTGTTTCACTGTTTAATATACGTATCTATCTCGTAATTGCAGGTTATAATGTGCAGGCGCTTTGAAAACTTTTCTTCATTTTATTCGTTTATACTCACGACATAAGCGAATAATTCAGATAATAACTATCCTATCTTCTAAGTTAGACTAAATTACGGATACATGTGAAATTTGATTGAAATTGGTTCAGTCGTTTTGGAGTTTATTGGCAACATATATCGTGACTCAAGATTTTTATATATATATATATATATATATACATATTCAGAGGTATTTCAAACTTTTCTTTCATAATCAGAATACTATATAATGAGGTACTATATTTTTAAATGTGCAATAAATAATTTAATAAGAGATTGCAGCCATAAAGACTCTCAAAGAGCATACAAATCATGTCAAAAAATAATAAACGGTGGCATTTATAGCCTTGAAGCCATGTCCTCCACTTAAAACAGGGCCTTTCTGGAACCAAGCCTAAAAACTAAGAATATTTCTCCACTTTCACTCTGGTAGAAAAATCTTAATAGCTCTATATGCTTGCTTTTGTAAAATAATAAACTTTAATTCTTAGCATCTATATTTTTCAAATAATGAAATATAAATAATTATTATATACATTCATATTTATTAAATCAAAAATTGATAATCGAATTTAACAAACATAGTTTATATATTTTTATTGTAATCGTACAGATTTCTGTAGTATCCATTAATATACTTTGAATGATAACAACTATATTACCTACTTTTAAGACCTATATAAAAATAATTGCTTAGACAAATCCGGTAGATGGTATCATAGAATTCTATATTCCTTGTATAGAAATGAAGCTTCAAGTTTAATAGTCAGTTTTTTCGTAAGATGTCATGCAAACATACAGACGTATAGATAAAAATGATAATTTTTAGGTGCCTTGTGGGATAGGCAATCCGATAAAGCTGCTAATGTTCAGCTAATAAATATTGTTATTTATTGCCCACTTTTTAATCTATTTACCACTCCAGGAAATGTAACCAAAAGGTTTTGGGATTAAGAGACGCAAGCCTTATTCATAAGCCTACGGTGAAAATCAAAAAGGAATGGAGAGAAAATAGTTTATATACGTAATATTAAGGGTACTAATCAGAAAATACTAATTACTCGAAGAAATATAAATTATTAAACACATTAATTTTTTTTAACGATATATAGGAACAAAGAAATTTATAATTTAATTTTAAATTTAATAATTTCAAATATTTTAAGTATGTTATGAATACAGAAAAGCAGTGACGATAAGATGTGTATTCTCTGCCATCTGCTGGCTGGAATACATTTTAAGTTGACGCAGGTACAAAGAACTGGTCATGCTGTTAGAATTATTCATTTCCTCGGGTTCTTACTAAGCGATTCATTAGGAATATGTCTGATAATTGGGTCTAAGTTTATGTGAACGTCATTGGAGCCTGTAGTATGCTATCAATACGGAGAAGCAGTGACGATAAGAGGTTATGAATTTCACTACCTTCAGCCAGCTGAAATACATTTCAAGTTACAAAGGACTGGTCCTGCTGTAAGAATGATTCATTCCCTCAGGTTCTCTCATCGCGTTGCATTAGGAATATGTCTGGTAATTGGGCCAAGCAGAATGCGACAACACCAGAGCCTATAATAACGAGCGCCTGGCATAATGAAACTTTGTTAAGCTTTTGATTTTGTCTATCTTGTCATCATGTTGACTTGAAACATAAATTTTTTATTCCTGTTAAATTAAAGTAAAGTACAAGTGATAAAGTTAAATCTTTTAATATTAAAAGATTGTGGTATATACCACACAAAATAAATATCAATTAAATGTGTGTTTTTCTGTTTTTATATGTCAAGACATGCATTTTTACTCTATACCAAAAAGTGCATATTTAAATACTGAAAAAAAATGTTTTTTTATTTCCCCACTTGTATTTAACGTATCAAATGTTAACTGTTTTATGAATAAAGATCGGGGATCGACTTTATATGTATAATTTATTTTGTATTGTTAACAAACAATCAATTTTTCAAGTACGAAATCACTAAAATTGAAATATAGCCTGTAGCCTATTCTTTGATTTATTTACTTCAAAAGTAATGTGTTTTGTTAATTTGACTTATGTTACAGATTAATTCATCTGTTAAATAAAGATAAGTCGCTAAATATGTTGATAAGGTCTGATCTTGAGTACGGTTGCACCAATTTGGATTATTATATATATATATATATATATATATATATATATATATATATATATATATATATATATATATAATATGTTGAAATCCGTGATGTTTTGTATGAAAAAGAGGCTGGTAAAGTTCCATGGTGTATTTCGGCATCCGGAAAAATGGCAATATTTATGTTTCAAAATCCAAATTTTACTGACACTTTCGGTTGAAGTTTGTCAAAGATGTAGAGACATTTTACATTTATTTATATTTAAATTTGCGAACAGTATTTGATAAGTATTATAATGGAAATAGATAAAACAAAGTAAATATCTAACTTTTACTCCAGATTGCGCTAGTGACGAATTTAAAACCACTAATGCGTTTAAAATATTAGTTAAAAACTAATAATTATAAACTCAACTTTATGAACGCAGCTGTGTTTTTTTATTTATGGAGTACTCGGAACTCCTTCTCTTCTTTGGCTTTGGCGTATGTTATTTCTATAATTCGTACCACAAATGCTGTTAAACCACAAACCCTGATATATACGGTCAGTCCTTACATTTGAGCCTCTTAACCATAAACACCGATCTACTATATACTACCTGATGTATGCATACTTACTCATTCATATTACGTTTATAGTGCTGTTACTATATAGGCTAAGGACTTTGATTTTGAAATTTCCGTGCGTAGCCACAGATCACATGTAATTTCAAAATAAAGGTCAGTATGACAATTGGTTCATATTATTTAAAAATCTTAATGGGTCTCTGTGTTTCATGTGTGCGTGTGTGTGTGACTTTTCTTGATTGTGTTCCTCGATCATCATGTAGAACATTCTGGACCGATTTACTGAAAATTACCATGAACAATGTTAGGGTCCCTGCTTAACATATAGTTCTATTCTTGTTTTTTTAAAAAAACCAGTCTTCGTCTGTAAAGTCGCAGTATGGCAAGCAAATAGTATTAATTAAAAAAGTCTTTAAAATGTAAACAACTGTTCTTTGAAAGCATTTATTTTTGATAACACAACCGCTTTAATTGAGGCATTATTTGCAATTCGTATACATTTCTACACTTTAAAACACAGAGGAAGCTTAATAGTAACAAAAACTCTTATTTCAACAACTCTTCTTTTTCTGCACCCGCTGTTTAGCAGTGTAAGAAAATATAGGATAGTAAAATCTAAAGTTTTGGTAATATATATTCTTGATCGGGGAAACAAGCAAAAGCCAAATAACGCTAAAAAATAAGAATAACGAGAAAATATACGTTGGTATTATAAGGGCCACAATATACACTTTTCTATACTTTTCCTTCATCGTGGTAACACGGCAAACTCAATGTTGTCGTCGGAAATAACATGATGGGTAATTTCAACATAACTCCCATAAACAAATAAACGCAACGATATTTAAGAGTATGTTTCTTTGTATTACCGTAGAATGAATTATGTTTCTTATCCATTATCAATAGAACCTCTATACAATTTAACGCAAGGAATGGATGAAGAATAACGCCATCACTGTGACAACAGTCATTTAACGAGCTTAGGACATCCGGTCTATTAACAGTGTGCATTGACGGCAGTCATTATCTCAGACTAAGAAACACAATGATCATGCTTTAACTAATGATTAATGCATGTTATTTATTGATAAATATAAAGAATTATAAGTATTTGTATGAATTATACTATCATGTTTATATAAAAACTATATTAAAAATATGTAGAGTTGTGGAAATAAAGTAACTAATAAATACTATAACAGCATAACTTAAAAGGATCAAATCCTAGATATATTATAACGTAGTACCATGCTTACCAACTATTTAAATAGCAAATATTTTTATTCTTGATGGAATGGTGTTATAAATGATCAATTCTGATGTCTCAAGTGAATGACCAATGTTATAATTTTTGAAAAGTCCAGGTAAAATGTGGCGATCCACTTTTAAATCAAACTACGATCAGGGTTTCTTTGGACGTTGATGTCCAGACCAGTAATAAATGTCTCGGAACCTTCTAAATGTGGGCTTTCAAAGGCGCTTTCTTCGTGTTAAATAGAACGTTGGTAAAGTGAAAGGCGTCATGAGAGTCTTTCTCTGTACATTTCTTGACCATCCTGATATCGTCATACTTTACGATAAAGATTTATTTTAAAACTTCGAACTTGTAATACAGAAACAAAAAGTACGTGTTAATATTATTTTGTTTACAACTAATTTACATTTAGTCTCTAGATAAAATTACGAATTACTTTTTATTTTGTTCTATATTTAACACTAAAATTGTATGATGTACAGTGAGTGTTATATAGATATCACACCAATGAAATACAAAATATCAATAATTAGTAGCGTCAATGAAATTAGCTACCTGGAACATTCACTGACATCATTGTAGTGCCATAATATTTACAGACCAGTTTTTATACCTACCAAACATATATATATATATATATATATATATATATATATATATATATATATATATATATATATATATATATATATATATATATATATATATATATATATATATACAAGATGTCTTAATTGTTTAATATTTAGTTTAAGTTAATTCTAAGACATGGCTATCAACCCAAGTTGTACCATTATACTTCCACTTAATAAAACTCTAGCATCCAGTAGAATCGATAACGAGCACCTTCACTGGACGTCATGCAATCTGGAATAATTCCTCAGAACGATAACTATCTGAGTAGTCCCGTACTAACTTACTGTACTATGCTTGGCATCCGATGGGGAAGTTGTCTTAATTTTGCTATGAAGCCTCTCAAACCTTGCCAAATACCAATGAAGGTTTGAGTGAATGCGATTATCCATCCATTATCTGACACTTTTGGTCAGTAATATTTGCTATTTTTATGGTAATTTTTCAGTATGTTGAAATAAAGTTTTGTTGCCGTACTTTATAAAGACAGCACTAAACGAACAATAAAAAAGTCTACTGGTACACTAAAATCAATATATAAAAAAATACACGATCGAAAATCTCTCTGTTAAAATTTCGTTATTTCTTTAGGATTTCGATAGAAATATCTCTGGAAAGTGTCATAATTTTACCACTCATCTCGTATATATCTATATCAGGTTTGACAGGTTCTTGATTTCTCTAGGGAAACAACCCAAAAGGTATGTGAGGTATTTAAAAATTTCACCTAGCTCTCTACTAAATCTCCTGTGATTGTGAAAGATACATTGCAAAGAAAATAAACGTGTATGGTAAATATCTCATGACAATGGTTGAGGTCAATAAATGTATTTTTGATATATTTCTATCACCCATCACGTCACATTTACGTATTTAATTCATTCCTAGACGTTCATTTTTGTGACGTCCAATCATACGGTTTTATAAAACATTTTTGCTCATACACTCTGTTTCATTGAACATTGTAGTGAGAAATAACCATCTCCTCATTCATATTCATATTCAGTTCATTACACAAGGCATAAAAGCCTCAAGAGCTCTAAAAGGGTAACAAATATACTAGCCCAGGCATCTCTTATCTTAGTATATATACGTATTGTTAAATGTATATTACATTCCACGTCCGTGTAGGTAGTAACTCTTTAAGTTACACAGATTTTACGACCAAATTGATATTATTTTCGGTGATTAGGAATACACACCTTCTTCTGAAAAATGTTCTTGTTGTACACGTATCTTTAGTGCCTTAGTGAATTATATATAACAACGCATTCGGTATAACTTTCCCAATTGAAATTTAAAAAGTTTATGTTTTAGACAAATACAGACACGATTTCCGAGAAAACATTTCCATGGCGGTCCTGTATTGGTAATTGTATATCTTAACAATTATTTCATTTCAACTGACAACTATTATATAATAATATTAGACAGTGTCAGGTCTTCTTATTCTAGTACCTTAGAAGAAATCATAAAAGAAACCCTGATATTGATGACTTACTACACGGATCCAGGAAGCAACTTACTATTTTTTCTTTTCTGTGCAGACTATTAATCATTTCCGCACTCTTTAGATTTCTAAGAAAATTGCATTGAAACAAAACTTCGCTTTGTCAAATTACGATGCTCTCTAACTTATTAATGTTTTTACAAGACTTCCTTGAAGGGAAAACGTTAACATAGAAGTAAAGTCAAACTCAAAAACTCGGGAGTTCCACAAGGAATTCTTGTTTTGCAAGCAACTGGAGAAAAGCATGTTCTCAAAACTGATTCATTTACTTAATTCCTCAAGCATCCTCTCCTCTTACTTTATCCAGTTACACTGTTTAAGTTTTTAATGTCAGAGAAACGTCAACGGAAAATCCTTAGTTTACTTACAAATATTTGCAATCTTATACGAGGCCATCGATTACCTTTTAAATAAAATGTTTTTATTTTTTATTACTAGCAGCCTATGAGTACTTTACAAGACTTCCACGAATCCTGTGTACGGAAGATAATGAATGGATGAACTTAAACATTTATGCATTTTATTATCTATAGGTTAGACAGTGTATTGCATATTCCGTCACCGAATAAATTTTGTTCATTATTGAACTCTAAAACAGCAATCAGAATTTTATTAAAGAACGCAACCAAGTTTATTATGTTATCGTTTTAAAAAAGAAGGTCAAGAGTTATGTTAGCTTCACTAGATTATATTACGTCAAATAATGTACATGTTATTTTAACTTAATTTGATTATCATGCATGTCAACCGATTATGATACATGGGATTTTGTTACGCGATAGCGAATAATCTCCATCGGTCTTATGGGTAACAATGATATCAACTAAACATCGCAAATAAACCAAATGTGTAAAGCAACGGAGTACGATCATGCAGTATGGCATTTTAGTACCTGACATACAATTGAAGGAACGTAATAAAACGTGCTTATCCTAAATTACTCTTGGCTTACTCCTATACATGTATATAAAGACACACAAATACATAAACACCTAAGGACACCATGTAAGGACACATATTTTAATAATAATGAAAATTGACGGGATCTTAAATTTAGTTCTCTTGTTTGCTAGAGGAATGTAAGCAGCAGAAACAAATTATTAATTGTGGTTTTATCAGAGTCTCCGAGCACACCGGACCAATGCTAACCACTCCCCCAACCACCCTTTGCCAACCCGTGCCTCAACCACGTAAATTTCTGTGTGAATGTTCTGCTTCATTTGAACTCCATTTTGTGCATCATCTGGTTTTGATTACGTCCCTGCGACAGTGATGACTGCTGGAATCAAAAATCGATGTTCATTTGAAAATAAAAAATAATTTGATGACGAAGAAGCTAAAAATGAACTCTTTTCATTGTATTTGCGAACGGACATTGATTCTGTATAATAGGAGTGAAGTCTGTCATAGCGTCAAATTCTAGACGCTGCAAAAAGCAGAATTTTAAATGAAGCTGAATTTACTATGCACAATTAATCAACCATCCATAGCTTCGATATTCTATGTATATTGAAATAGATATTTTGACTTGACAACGTCTTAAATTAGGTTGCGGCTCGGAGTCATTCATGAAAAAGTGTAGCGCCCGGTAACGTTACGATGCCCGTCCAGTGGGTCCGCCGCACGGGATAAAGCAGATAACTGTGGGTCCGCCGCACGGGATAAAGCAGATAACTATGTTTATTCGTGAAAATGTGGAGTGCTTAGATTCGTCATTTACAACAACTACAACAATAAAGGTAAATAATTGTACACTGATATTTCATTATCGTAAACTATTATTGATTGATTAATTGTTAGATTGACACAAAAGTTGAGAAACTGAGTTTATAGGTTATGTCATACTATTGACAAATGTTGATAGTGTTAAGTAAATTATTAGTTTAAATCACTCTGCAATCAATCGTAATTCAGTCGATTGAGAAGAAACAGCGCGTATTGCTAGTCAAACATTTAAAATAACAAATTATAACCTCTAACCTGTCATAACAGTGCGACCAAACAAACGAACTAAACCGACCAATCACCACGCGCGGAGTTATAATTTAACTGTGTTTAGCAAGAATTTCAAATTCCAATTTTAGTAAATGTTTTATTCAACTTTACCATTTACAATAACAAATTTTAATTAATTTCAAATTATGTACAATGTTTTAGTAAACAAAATATATTTCTATAGTTAAAATTTGTACAATTCTTATTTTCATTCAATTCCTTGTTCCTATTGTGCAATTTAATAATATTCATATCAATAAATATTCTACCGAGAAAAAGACGTTGTCACGTAAAATCTTCGCCCGTAAAACCGACTTTACAGGCAACCATAATTTTTTTAAATCAAAATATGTTTCTAAGATCGTTTGCAAATTTTTGTCTCAATATAGTTATGTTGAACATTTCAAATCAAGGTTTAATTATAGAACTTCCACTCATTTTAGTATTTTCGTGAATCATTGAGATTCATTGCATTTTGTATCCTTATCTCAATTGGGGAATACACAGTCTTAACACAAACCGCATACATTTGTATACTTTGTTCAATAATTGCTAACATATTAAACATATTTTTAGAGTAGTTTTAAATGAATACTTCTTGTAGTGGGCCATGGATGTATTATTTGCACAGAGCAAAAACTTTTTCGCGTCATGGTATGTCACAATTTTTCATTTTGTAGCCTCTAGGGTAGGAAATATCGCGGCCATTTTAATATCATTGCGTTTCTCC
This sequence comes from Homalodisca vitripennis, assembly GCF_021130785.1. Classification (NCBI taxonomy): domain Eukaryota; kingdom Metazoa; phylum Arthropoda; class Insecta; order Hemiptera; family Cicadellidae; genus Homalodisca; species Homalodisca vitripennis. The sequence goes on along the minus strand of NC_060211.1, from coordinate 123,022,142 downwards.
GTTCAGTGGCTATCATGCTTGCTAGTGATACATTACTGTCGCTCCTTGTTGAGTGACTACTTCTCTTGGTGGGCTATGGAAGTACGTTTTGCACATCCTTTCTAAGTATAATGACCGCTTTACCTAAAAGTATACAAACAGTTATACAGGGTGTCCAAAAAGTCCCGGGTCGGTTAAATATTTTTCAAAATATTTAAAATAGATTTACAAAACCTTACACAAAGTTAAATATTTACAAAACCTTACACAAAGTTACTGGACATAAAAATCTATTTTATCACATATTCAGTGATCCACTACTTCCTCAGGGGGGCGGCCTGCTAGGAGTCAGAAGAAAATCTTAAATGTAAGCATAGGTTGATATGCATATCAAATTAAAGGTCTATATTAGTAGAGTACAGAGCCGCAAACCCGACCTCAAACGGATAACCGAGTCAAAAATGACAGCCGTTCAAAGATGGCTAGAGTTTGCAACTTAGGTAATGTAACAAAATACACTGAGGAGCTTTTTGATTTTAATTTTACTAACCCAAAACTGTTTACAATTGAATCAATCATTCAAATGACTCTCAAACACCTCAAGAAATACCTCATGTCCATTTTTTAATGTTCATGTTTAAAGTTTTAAGATTTTCTTCTGACTCCTAGCGGGCCGCCCCCCTGAGGAAGTAGCGGATCACTGAATATGTGATAAAATAGATTTTTGTGTCCAGTAACTTTGTGTAAGGTTTTGTAGCTCTATTTTAAATATTTTGAAAAATATTTAACCGACCCGGGACTTTTTGGACACCCTGTATAAATATCTGATCTGAAAAAACAAAAGTTAACTTTAATGAAAAGTCTGTTAGGAGAGATTAATAAGAAAATATCAAACACAATAACATACAACACTTTAAATAATAAGTCAAATAACGAAACGCTGGAATAACTAGTTTTGTGCTGCCGAGATTTAAAACAAATTTGTTAAATCTTTTTTTGGTAAAAATCCGTAGTGCAATTTAATCCTGGAAGAAAATTAGTTTTTCTGTTGATAGTAATTTATTATAAACTGTACTCAATTAGATTGAGCCTTACCTTACATTCGCTTACAACATCAATTACGTAAAAACGGATTTCAATACAAATTTTGATGAAAAAACGTCAAAATCATTCATTAACTGTTTAAAATATAAATTAAATTTAACATGTAAAACGATAAAAACATAAGTACAACAAGATTTGGAACAACAAGAGATGATGTGTTTTTGAAAATTGTATTCCAGAATTTTTATTTCTTACTTAAGTTATTCAAATTATGTATCTACGAGTACTAATTAACATTATCGTTTGCTTACACTTGCTTCTGTATGAAAATACCACATTTGATATATATTTCATTGTTTCCATTGAAGTAAAAATGTAAGTTAACGTTTAATATTTTAAATATGTTTAGTGAGTATGCTTTAGTAACTGAGAGGACTGTCAAATCGGTCAAAGATAGAAGTGATCTCTACTAAACTTATTGACTATCTCACTGTTATTAAAATAATATTTATATTCTAAAAGGTATTAAAATAACTATACTAATCAAAACCAAATGATACGTATTTCTATACAAGGTATAATTATTAAGTAACATAAATTTTATTTCATTTGTCAAATATAACTTTACCTAATAGCATAAAACCAACCAAAACACAATCATTATGATTAGAGAGCTTACACGAATCATGTTAATTGGCATTGTTGTCAGAGACAAAACAGTTCCAACCACAACTAACAGGTATTGACCGAGTAAGCCAGGAATCTAATTCAAGCCAATTTGGTTGTCAAGCACGTAATGGCAGCCACAGTATTTCCTCTTATTGTAACTGGTTACTATGGTTACCCGATACTCAATTAGTCCCAAGTCTCTGGCCTGAGGCCTCCAGCCCAATTATCACATCTACTACTACTTACTATAATTACCTGAGATTTGAGCAAAAACTCACATACAGACATATACGTGTGTGTATAAGTAAAGGAGCAATTTTGTATTTTATTAGCACAAGCCACTGCAATTTCAGCTACCCAAATAGATGTTTTGAAATAGGTACTTTTAAAGCTGATATTTACAAGTATTATTGATAATCTAATTGTAAGTAGGCTACACTTTATTCAGTCATCCCTAAAAAACAATGATTCTGTCTTATTCTTAATCATCAAATGAATCGCAGATTTTCACATTATAGTAACATTTCTATAGTGTAATCTATAAATATACTTAGTTTAATTATGTAATGCTACATTTCTCTCGCAGGGCAGTTTAAATTAAATTAAATTAATACAGATGCCAGATGGCCAATAAACTACATTCGACGTAAACATCCAGTAACTAGAATCAAACTATACTATTTCTATCAAATCTTGACCAAATCAATGCAGTACATATTGACCATGCAATCAATACATAGAATTAATTAATATTAATTGTATTATATGTATTGATTAATATTGATTAACCCAATAGGGGTTGCTATGGGGCTGTGCAGATACGTCGACAGCTCTTAGTCTACCGACAATGACACAGACTCCCTGGAGTACCAATGTAAATGTGACATGCAGATGGGGATGTGCAGATACAAGTCACTCCAGAATATGTCAGCAGATGTGACAAGGTCATCCAGATTAAATTGTATTATATGTATTGATTAATATTGATTAACCCAATAGGGGTTGCTATGGGGCTGTGCAGATACGTCGACAGCTCTTAGTATACCGACAATGACACAGACTCCCTGGAGTACCAATGTAAATGTCAGCAGATGTGACAAGTCACTCCAGGGATTAATATTAATTGTATTATATGTATTGATTAATATTGATTAACCCAATAGGGGTTGCTATGGGCTGTGCAGATACGTCGACAGCTCTTAGTATACCGACAATGACACAGACTCCCTGGAGTACCAATGTAAATGTCAGCAGATGTGACAAGTCACTCCAGGGATTAATATTAATTGTATTATATGTATTGATTAATATTGATTAACCCAATAGGGGTTGCTATGGGGCTGTGCAGATACGTCGACAGCTCTTAGTATACCGACAATGACACAGACTCCCTGGAGTACCAATGTAAATGTCAGCAGATGTGACAAGTCACTCCAGGGATTAATATTAATTGTATTATATGTATTGATTAATATTGATTAACCCAATAGGGGTTGCTATGGGGCTGTGCAGATACGTCGACAGCTCTTAGTATACCGACAATGACACAGACTCCCTGGAGTACCAATGTAAATGTCAGCAGATGTGACAAGTCACTCCAGGGATTAATATTAATTGTATTATATGTATTGATTAATATTGATTAACCCAATAGGGTTTGCTATGGGGCTGTGCAGATACGTCGACAGCTCTTAGTATACCGACAATGACACAGACTCCCTGGGAGTACCAATGTAAATGTCAGCAGATGTGACAAGTCACTCCAGGGATTAATATTAATTGTATTATATGTAATTGATTAATATTGATTAACCCAATAGGGGTTGCTATGGGGCTGTGCAGATACGTCGACAGCTCTTAGTATACCGACAATGACACAGACTCCCTGAGTACCAATGTAAATGTCAGCAGATGTGACAAGTCACTCCAGGGATTAATATTAATTGTATTATATGTATTGATTAATATTGATTAACCCAATAGGGGTTGCTATGGGGCTGTGCAGATACGTCGACAGCTCTTAGTATACCGACAGATGACACAGACTCCACTGGAGTACCAATGTAAAATGTCAGCAGATGTGACAAGTCCACTCCAGGGATTAATATTAATTGTATTATATGTATTGATTAATAATTGATTAACCCAATAGGGGTTGCTATGGGGCTGTGCAGATACGTCGACCAGCTCTTAGTATACCGACAATGACACAGACTCCCTGGAGTACCAATGTAAAATGTCAGCAGATGTGACAAGTCACTCCAGGGAATAATATTAATTGTATTATATGTATTGATTAATATTGATTAACCCAATAGGGGTTGCTATGGGGCTGTGCAGATACGTCGACAGCTCTTAGTATACCGACAATGACACAGACTCCCTGGAGTACCAATGTAAATGTCAGCAGATGTGACAAGTCACTCCAGTGGATTAATATTAATTGTATTATATGTATTGATTAATATTGATTAACCCAATAGGGGTTGCTATGGGGCTGTGCAGATACGTCGACAGCTCTTAGTATACCGACAATGACACAGACTCCCTGGAGTACCAATGTAAAATGTCAGCAGATGTGACAAGTCACTCCAGGGATTAATATTAATTGTATTATATGTATTGATTAATATTGATTAACCCAATAGGGGTTGCTATGGGGCTGTGCAGATACGTCGACAGCTCTTAGTATACCGACAATGACACAGACTCCCTGGAGTACCAATGTAAATGTCAGCAGATGTGACAAGTCACTCCAGGGATTAATATTAATTGTATTATATGTATTGATTAATATTGATTAACCCAATAGGGGTTGCTATGGGGCTGTGCAGATACGTCGACAGCTCTTAGTATACCGACAATGACACAGACTCCCTGGAGTACCAATGTAAATGTCAGCAGATGTGACAAGTCCCTCCAGGGATTAATATTAATTGTATTATATGTATTGATTAATATTGATTAACCCAATAGGGGTTGCTATGGGGCTGTGCAGATACGTCGACAGCTCTTAGTATACCGACAATGACACAGACTCCCTGGGAGTACCAATGTAAATGTCAGCAGATGTGACAAGTCACTCCAGGGATTAATATTAATTGTATTATATGTATTGATTAATATTGATTAACCCAATAGGGGTTGCTATGGGGCTGTGCAGATACGTCGACAGCTCTTAGTATACCGACAATGACACAGACTCCCTGGAGTACCAATGTAAATGTCAGCAGATGTGACAAGTCACTCCAGGGATTAATATTAATTGTATTATATGTATTGATTAATATTGATTAACCCAATAGGGGTTGCTATGGGGCTGTGCAGATACGTCGACAGCTCTTAGTATACCGACAATGACACAGACTCCCTGAGTACCAATGTAAATGTCAGCAGATGTGACAAGTCACTCCAGGGATTAATATTAATTGTATTATATGTATTGATTAATATTGATTAACCCAATAGGGGTTGCTATGGGGCTGTGCAGATACGTCGACAGCTCTTAGTATACCGACAATGACCACAGACTCCCTGGAGTACCAATGTAAATGTCAGCAGATGTGACAAGTCACTCCAGGGATTAATATTAATTGTATTATATGTATTGATTAATATTGATTAACCCAATAGGGGTTGCTATGGGGCTGTGCAGATACGTCGACAGCTCTTAGTAATACCGACAATGACACAGACTCCCTGGAGTACCAATGTAAATGTCAGCAGATGTGACAAGTCACTCCAGGGATTAATATTAATTGTATTATATGTATTGATTAATATTGATTAACCCAATAGGGGTTGCTATGGGGCTGTGCAGATACGTCGACAGCTCTTAGTATACCGACAATGACACAGACTCCCTGGAGTACCAATGTAAATGTCAGCAGATGTGACAAGTCACTCCAGGGATTAATATTAATTGTATTATATGTATTGATTAATATTGATTAACCCAATAGGGGTTGCTATGGGGCTGTGCAGATACGTCGACAGCTCTTAGTATACCGACAATGACACAGACTCCCTGGAGTACCAATGTAAAATGTCAGCAGATGTGACAAGTCACTCCAGGGATTAATATTAATTGTATTATATGTATTGATTAATATTGATTAACCCAATAGGGTTGCTATGGGGCTGTGCAGATACGTCGACAGCTCTTAGTATACCGACAATGACACAGACTCCCTGGAGTACCAATGTAAATGTCAGCAGATGTGACAAGTCACTCCAGGGATTAATATTAATTGTATTATATGTATTGATTAATATTGATTAACCCAATAGGGGTTGCTATGGGGCTGTGCAGATACGTCGACAGCTCTTTAGTATACCGACAATGACACAGACTCCCTGGAGTACCAATGTAAATGTCAGCAGATGTGACAAGTCACTCCAGGATTAATATTAATTGTATTATATGTATTGATTAATATTGAGGAAAATTAGGGTTGCTATGGGGCTGTGCAGATACGACGACACTCTTAGTATACCGACAATGACACAGACTCCCTGGAGTAACCAATGTAAATGTCAGCAGATGTGACAAGTCACTCCAGGGATTAATATTAATTGTATTATATGTATTGATTAATATTGATTAACCCAATAGGGGTTGCTATGGGGCTGTGCAGATACGTCGACAGCTCTTAGTATACCGACAATGACACAGACTCCCTGGAGTACCAATGTAAATGTCAGCAGATGTGACAAGTCACTCCAGGGATTAATATTAATTGTATTATATGTATTGATTAATATATTGATTAACCCAATAGGGGTTGCTATGGGGCTGTGCAGATACGTCGACAGCTCTTAGTCTACCGACAATGACACAGACTCCCTGGAGTACCAATGTAAATGTCAGCAGATGTGACAAGTCACTCCAGGGATTAATATTAATTGTATTATATGTATTGATTAATATTGATTAACCCAATAGGGGTTGCTATGGGGCTGTGCAGATACGTCGACAGCTCTTAGTCTACCGACAATGACACAGACTCCCTGGAGTACCAATGTAAATGTCAGCAGATGTGACAAGTCACTCCAGGGATTAATATTAATTGTATTATATGTATTGATTAATATTGATTAACCCAATAGGGGTTGCTATGGGGCTGTGCAGATACGTCGACAGCTCTTAGTATACCGACAATGACACAGACTCCCTGGAGTACCAATGTAAATGTCAGCAGATGTGACAAGTCACTCCAGGGATTAATATTAATTGTATTATATGTATTGATTAATATTGATTAACCCAATAGGGGTTGCTATGGGGCTGTGCAGATACGTCGACAGCTCTTAGTATACCGACAATGACACAGACTCCCTGGAGTACCAATGTAAATGTCAGCAGATGTGACAAGTCACTCCAGGGATTAATATTAATTGTATTATATGTATTGATTAATATTGATTAACCCAATAGGGGTTGCTATGGGGCTGTGCAGATACGTCGACAGCTCTTAGTATACCGACAATGACACAGACTCCCTGGAGTACCAATGTAAATGTCAGCAGATGTGACAAGTCACTCCAGGGATTAATATTAATTGTATTATATGTATTGATTAATATTGATTAACCCAATAGGGGTTGCTATGGGGCTGTGCAGATACGTCGACAGCTCTTAGTATACCGACAATGACACAGACTCCCTGGAGTACCAATGTAAATGTCAGCAGATGTGACAAGTCACTCCAGGGATTAATATTAATTGTATTATATGTATTGATTAATATTGATTAACCCAATAGGGGTTGCTATGGGGCTGTGCAGATACGTCGACAGCTCTTAGTATACCGACAATGACACAGACTCCCTGGAGTACCAATGTAAATGTCAGCAGATGTGACAAGTCACTCCAGGGATTAATATTAATTGTATTATATGTATTGATTAATATTGATTAACCCAATAGGGGTTGCTATGGGGCTGTGCAGATACGTCGACAGCTCTTAGTATACCGACAATGACACAGACTCCCTGGAGTACCAATGTAAATGTCAGCAGATGTGACAAGTCACTCCAGGGATTAATATTAATTGTATTATATGTATTGATTAATATTGATTAACCCAATAGGGGTTGCTATGGGGCTGTGCAGATACGTCGACAGCTCTTAGTATACCGACAATGACACAGACTCCCTGGAGTACCAATGTAAATGTCAGCAGATGTGACAAGTCACTCCAGGGATTAATATTAATTGTATTATATGTATTGATTAATATTGATTAACCCAATAGGGGTTGCTATGGGGCTGTGCAGATACGTCGACAGCTCTTAGTATACCGACAATGACACAGACTCCCTGGAGTACCAATGTAAATGTCAGCAGATGTGACAAGTCACTCCAGGGATTAATATTAACTGTATTATATGTATTGATTAATATTGATTAACCCAATAGGGGTTGCTATGGGGCTGTGCAGATACGTCGACAGCTCTTAGTATACCGACAATGACACAGACTCCCTGGAGTACCAATGTAAATGTCAGCAGATGTGACAAGTCACTCCAGGGATTAATATTAATTGTATTATATGTATTGATTAATATTGATTAACCCAATAGGGGTTGCTATGGGGCTGTGCAGATACGTCGACAGCTCTTAGTATACCGACAATGACACAGACTCCCTGGAGTACCAATGTAAATGTCAGCAGATGTGACAAGTCACTCCAGGGATGTTACCTTCTGACAAACGTTTTTAATTTGGACGTACTCATACGACAACAAGAATTGATTTTTAGGAAACTTTTAACATTCAATGTTACGTTAAATTCTATTAAAGAAACGTTTAATGGATATTAAATCTTTATAAAGTTTAATAGGGAACAGTAATGTGGTCTTGAAAATTTATTTTTTTCTCTTGGCGCTGATTGAAGGTTTCATTACATCACAATATTGAAGATAGTAAATCTGGTTTGTATACCTGGTGGTCAAAAATAATAAGTACACAAATTCATACACATTTACAACAGTTAAGTATTAATGATAATACATGTTTTTTGCCAATTCATCTCTCGATTTCTTGTACTTTTAGAAACTTTGTTGTTTGTAATTTTTTTTATTGGGTTTTTCATAAACTATAGTAAAATAGTATAATTTATTACATAATATGTGTGATAACTGAAAAAATAAGGACTTTTATTTCTGTATCCCTTTCTACATAGGATTTCTCCACTCTGGTCTAAAATATTTTAATTATTACTGAAATCGTTGAATATATTGAATAAATTATTATAAAACTTTGGAGAAAAAGTCAAAAAATGTCAATGGTACATAAAAGATCCGTTTCACACATTAAGTTTAAGAACCCATACTTAATCTTAGCTCTAAATGGATCAAGATATTGGAATATCTTTCAGTGACTATAACTTATTTTAGGATTGTTTGAAATGGCATTTAAGAAGAACATGCACACGAGTTACCCGTTTCTTAAGTGAAATTGAGTGTAACGCCAAGAGTATGTGCTAGATAAAATTGAAGAAAAATTAGTTAAAATACTGGTATTATATTTTTTTGTAAAGTTTTCAAAAACTCGAGATACAGTACAAGGGCTAGTGTACTTTTAAGTTAGTTTTATGATTACCTGAATTGTTCTGTACTATATGGATAAGCAAAACACGTATGTGAGTTACGTTTACGTGTACGTGTGAAACGAAATCAAAATGTATTCCCTGCTACATATTATGTAATGTATTCCACTATATAATACAGTTTTATTCGGACTATTAAGGGAAGTATGAACATTTGAACTAATCGGTTGTTATAAGTTAAAACATTTTCGTACAAAACAACTACATTTCACTAAACAGTTTCACAGATAATTCGTAATTGCATATCAATACAGACTGGTCCTGCTTTAAGAATTATGAAATATTGAAGTATATTCCATAAATAATACAATAGAAAATACATAGCAATGTTGAAGATGGAGCTTATATTGGCTACTGTTAACTTAATTACATTAAAACACATATATTTAAAGTTTTATTTTTTTTTATTTAAAACAAGTTTTAAATATTGGTTTATGTGTTTAAATTTAATTGAGTTAAACATAGCAATGATGGAATATACAGTTAACAGTTATTAAACTGTTTCCAGTAGAAGTGAAAGAAACCAGCAATACATATTAATTACAATACATAAAATGAGTTCAGTTCAGAATAATCATAACAGTTGCCGTGCTGCTTTGCAGTTTTTTTCGCGAATATTATAGAAGATACGATTGGCAGAGATCAATGCTTACACTGAACCTAAAAGAACATTACAATATATATATATATATATATATATATATATATATATATATATAGTTTTTAAAACTTAATTTACGATGTTGTTTGATATCGCATACAAAGTAAAACAGTTTCATACAAGGCATCAGCAAGATGGCAATTTCAACCAAATGTAAGACCTAGCTAATGTTGACTAGTAAAAAAATTAGTTATCTTTTACCAAAATGCCATATTTTCAATTTCTTACAAAGGGGTATGTAGTTTGCATTTCTTCAGTCTCAGTAGGTAAATTGTTAAATTGTTGTTAATCATCCCCTCAGGTTTTCACATTCCGATAAATTTTGAATATGTGTAATAATTCGTCCAAGCTGAATGCAAACAACGTCAAAGCCTGTAACATGTTTTTAATACAAAGAAGCAATAACGATAAGAGTTTACGTATTCACTGCCTTCTGCCAGCTGGAATACATTTCAAGTTGACGCAGGTACAAAGGACTGGTCCTGCTGTAAGAATTATTCATCCCCTCAGGTTCTCTCATCGCAATGCATTAGGAATATGTGTGATAATTGGGCAAGCTGAATGCGAACAACACCGAGCCTTTCATAACTTGCGGCTTGCATAAAGAATCTTGTTTGTTGAGTTCTTGTTTTTGTATTTTTGGCTAACCTACTTACTAAGAGTATTATTTGTTATAGCTGTTGAAATGCCCAAATTAAATTTGTAGGTATTGCAGAGCGCTATGCACAATTAAAATTAATTCACAGGTTTTGTTATATTTTCATAGGCTAATGGCATATATTTGTAATCCAAACTGGAAGGTGCGTATAAAAGTCTGAAAAAATATATGTTAGTTTGATATCATAAATTATCATCAATACAATATTAAAATGTGTAAAGACTTAATAAGATGAGAAACTGTCCTGTCATTTTTACATTAATTTGTAGTGTTAACAAGAACTACAAATTCACGGAGATAAAAAAAGTAAGAGGGATTGATTTTTACAACTTAGAAATGTGTGTTTGCTTAATTTTTAAGATTATAATTTAATTCAGTTAAATAATCTGTGTAATATTTCCTACAATCAATTTTTTGCTGTATGAATGTGCCATTTCAATTTAATTTTAGATGTAATAAAACCGTCATGAACATGAACTTAACTAAAATTTACAATAATATCTAAAAATATTTCAATGCTTTATGATAAAAAAACTTATATAATTCTATGTACAATTGACATTACAATTGGACATTTAAAATGAATGATTAACTAGGATGGATATCTCGGCTCTGTATGCGGTCCAACCGAAGTTGCACAATTCTACAACTAGCTTTATAAGTATAAATATTAATAAATTTCAGTGAATGTATAAAAACTAGTTTTGAATAAATAGCAATAAAAAAAAATAGACCAATAAAATATAAAATTCTCCTGATATAATATCACGTATTGCTGCTATTATTAGTGATGAATCAATACAGCCACGAGTAACGTGTAGGGCGAGTCAGTGTAGGGATGTTACCTCTTACAATGGCACGACAACAATGGCAACAGCCCATTATATCGCTTCTGTGGGTGTTCTGATTCAACAGAACATTACATTCAGTCTTGTTTGTACATAATGATTATAACTGTTATTTGTTCAAATCCGAAACAGTAAAGAAATAACTTATTAGTCATTTACATATACGCCTGAAATAATGGCTGAAAGAGCAACGAAAAAAGTGTTATATTTGTAAAGTATACTCGTAAAATGGCCACTGTACAATGGTCTTCTGAGTGAGGGCAATATATCTCACGATTTTAAATATTCGTGAGGTGGTGAGAGTAATAAAACAGAGATGCCAGGTTAAACATATAAATTGATTGTGAGTATCAGGCAGGATATGCTGCTTGTAAGCTACTGACGAGAATATTAACTAACAATGGTCTTCAGTGGCAGATTTGTCAAAGTGTGTGTAAGCTAAGATGCCTTTTTCTCTTATTAGAAACTATTTTGATCATTTTTTTAGTTTCAGCAAACCCGAATAGTAACTATTTACAAAATATAATAATCCGCCACAAAACTGAGAGACACATATTTGTAATTTTTAAGGGGGCTGTAGTATACCGTACTTAGACATTTACTGGAACTGGATTATGGAAAATGTCACTCATAACAAACTGGTTTAGGCTTTCTAAAAAATCAATCTTATTAAATGGTCAAAGCCTCTTTTTGTAGTATAAACATGCATGTTGCAATAATACACTAACGCTCTCTATCGCCGCTTCGATCCAGTGCCATATTTTCGCAACCATTGTAAACATTGTTTTGTGTAGCTTTATAGAACTCGGATGGATATAAGTTTTCATTTCAGCATAACACATATAAACAAATTAAGGCAACCTTATTTAAGAGTGTGGTTCATTGTAGTACCGTAGAGTGACTTATATTTGTCGTCCATTAGCAATAGAAACTGTATACAATAGAACGTAAGGAATGGATTAAGAATAACACCTTCACTGTGACACTAAATTACCGAATTTTTAACATCCCCTATAGAATCAGTATGCATCCGCTACAGTCGATGTGTCAACTAAGGAAACAGTGTAACTATCTTTGAAGTAATTGTTAATTCATCTGATATATTATTTAAAATAAATAACATTTAAATATCAAATATTTTTTACTTAATTAAATACTATTTTTTTTAATTCCTTAGTCCTGATGTCTTATGTGAAAGATTAATAATTTTACTAAGTCTAGAAGAGCCCAAGGAAAATGTTGTGATCCAGTTGTAAATCAATCTACGCTCTCGGTTTCTTTGGACGTATATGTCCAGACCAGTAATAAATGTCTCTCCGCTGTCTAAAGGTGGGCTTTAAAAAGACGCTTTCTTCGTGTTAAATGGAACGTTGGTGAAAGTGAAAGGTGTCACGAGAGTCTTTCTCTTCATATTTATTGACCATCCTGATATCATCAAACTGTACGATAAAGACTTACTTTAGCAATTTTAGAAAAATCTGTATTTGTAATAGAGAAATAAATAGTATACTAAAATATTATTATGCATATTAAATAACTAACAAAGAATGGATTGCTTTTCAATTACTTAATACTTCTCGAATTTATATGAAGTTAGTATTTCTTGCCTTCAATTTTGTTTTATAATTAACAGTACAATCGTATATATATATATATATATATATATATATATATATATATATATATATATATAGAGTTATCGAAACATATTGTACCATGTCTATAATATTAGATACCACTCACATTCATTGTATTTCGTTCATTTTAGTACCATAATAGTCACTGTTAAAGTAGTTCGTTATTTTTAGGTCCACATATGTATAAAATTTATTATAAATATGTCCTAATTGTTTAATATAATACATTAAGGCTAACTATGCGTTAAGTTTAATTTATTTGTACGAAATACGTATCATCTCAATTTGTACTATCACGCTGCCACTTTAAAAATTCCATAAAATCCAGAAGAGTCGAAAAGAGAACCTTACCTGGAGGATGTGTAGTCTGGAAGAATTCCTCAGAGCAGTAATTATCTCGTTAGTCCGTATTATCTTAACGTACTATGCTATGCTCCTGATGGGAAAACTTTTAGTTAACTTCATTTTGCGATAAAGCGTCTCATTGCACGCAACGGACTAAAAAGGTTTGCGTGAATACGTCTCCTGAAATATTGAGGCAGTAATATGACCGAAAATACATATCTATTTATTAAAAATATGTTTGGACTATGAAGGGTATCATATAATATCGTACAGGGTTAGATATTAAAGGATAACGCGGTTCCAATTAGATTGCTTGACACTGGACCTTTGTTACGCGTAAAGTTAAGAAGAAGGTATCTCTTATATTTAGTAACGTAGTAGTGTAACAGCTGGTTCAGAAAACTCGTCAGAATGTTTCCATGTGATCGCCCCCACGTGTTAGTGACATCTCTTTGATATTCAGGAGCTGCTCGACTGGTAATACATATAAGAGTTCACTTATAATACATATCCGGTAACCTACTCGTTGTTTGTAACATATTAATTTACATCAAATGGCGCTATAAAGAGATAACACAACAATACAATATCCCTCGTATCAAAAAATAGCTTGAAGATTTTTCTGGAGACAGGAATTAATACATTTCCAACTCTTAAATTAACCATCGTGTTGCACTATCACTATCACTATTACTTGCAACAGCTTTCTTTAAGTAATAATTTGCTCTACCCTTAGTATCTTTAAAAATGCCACCAAAGTTAAAAATTTATAACAATTCTTCATTATAAAATACACATTTTATTTTTCACATTTTGAGTACCTTCTTAAATGAAAATATTTAATATTTGGAAGGTATTGAATAGCCAACCTACTAAAATTATGTGTAAAATTTTAAGATGTCTACTAAATCATCATCAGTTATTAAAAAGATATATGCCATCTTCGTTACATTAAAAATTATTTACAAGTATGGAAACCTTTTCTGTACAAAATCTTAAACATAAATATGATACATTTCCGAAATGATGTCTTTCTTTCAAATTAAGTACCCAAACCACAAAAAATCTAGTAGTATAATTGAAAGAATCTTTGTTTTGCTAGCATTGTTCACAAATAATATATGTATTAACTTAATATGAAATGGGTATCATTTAGATCCATATAACCAGACAATACTATTCAATGTTTCTCTTATTACGTGTACGATGTTTCAATCAATTCGTGACTCTAAAATTGGCAGTCTAACAAAGCATTCTCATCATGAACCAAAAAGGCAACACCTCTGTGGCACTACACAACATTCCCACAAGTAATTCCACTATATGTAACGTTTAAAACGATTACGTTCTAGCGTAGAAATGTTCGAATTATCATAAATGGTTTCCACTCCTCAACACGTTTTCCATATCTCACATTCACTGTATTACAAGCTATGGGGTCTACATCCGCTTGATTAGGTTGAACATCTCAAAGCCTACAGTATTACAAGGTTCAGTAGGTCTCTATAAAAACGGGTATCAGGATGTTCCTTAAAATTATTGCAGAGGGTAAAATGTTTAATCGAGTGTTAATATTACCATGCTCTCGTGTCAAGCAGTGATGTTACATGTTGCGCAGTAGATTCAGAATGTACTTCCACTGAGTCACTAAGCCCTTGCCGCTCCATGTCAGTCTAGCAATATGTGGCAACCTGCATTAAATCTGTAGATCACCCCAAAATATAAAAGTCCATCACAACAAGAGAGTGTCTTTATAGATTGTAATTGTCATTTTCCAAAAATATAAATTCTACTCTCTCCGTGAAATACAATACAATTTCCTTATTAGAATACTTTTCCATTAAGGTTATTGTTTTAAGAAAATTTGGAAAACGCTTTTAGAGAGTAGGGATAGATTATACGCTAAGTGATTATATGAATGAAATTTCCGTTCCACCTCTGGGACTCCAATGAAGCAGATGGCAACAAAACATTACCCTTTCGACGCGACGTGCAACCTATAAAATATTCTATGTCCAGGAGCTTTTCCACACCTTCCGTTCAAGACACAAATATATTATTTATATTAGTGACTACGTTATAATACGTTGTTAAATGCATTTCGGTTTACTAATCGTTAGCGAAAGTTACCACTCGATTAACTGTAAAAATTTCATTTTTTTCACTCTGTCCGCACTATATCTCAAAAACGAAACCCTTTATAGACTTTTGAAGCTATATCTCTATGTAGGTAACACAGTTCCATGATGATCTATGGCACTCAATTTAATTTCACTGACAGTTGGTGAATGTTTTTATGGTAGCCATTATGGCAACAAAAAATAATAAGAATAAATAAGATTGTAAACAATCTGAGTACAATCATAAAAATGGTTATGTGTGACATTGAAACTATAGACTTGAAATTTAACATGCAGCCTCATCAATACGTGATGTGAAACAAATGGCGTACTCCTATCTTCTTTATAATTTTAATCACAGCAAAATAAATGTTTATTTTCCTGATCATTTAAATACGAGAACAAAACTAAAACCAATACGAAAACACAACGGGACGTGAGAGCAGACACCAGTAAAGCTTACACAATACATAGCACTCGGGTGACTCCATGTGACAGCCTGCATGTGACATGGCAGCGTCACTCGTGAATACCAACAGATAACAGCGATACTGTCACTATCACGTTTATACGCTATGCGTTTTTTACTCTTTCTCTACAATAAACCGTGTTTGTATAATGGTTCAACATTGTTGCAATCGCTACATTTGTAAATATTTGTAAAATAATTAATATACACATACATATATAAAGATATACATATATTTATTTATTTATTGGTCTGATACGGATTGTACTCAGAACCATAGCACATAAATTAACCCAATTCTTTATCAATATATTTTTATTAGTTTAAAGTGCGTTGAAATTATTTATGACACTTTAGAAAATAGCAGGTTGATTACACGTGCCTTTGAGTTTTTTCGTTACATGTTATTAGGGTACTAATCTAGGACACGTTGCTTTACTATAAATCTACGATTAATGAATTTTTAACCTTTTCCAGCTGTTAAACTCAATTGCTATTTCTCCTTTTTCTACTACAGCTGTTAACAAAAAAACGTTAACTATCTAGTATAGCTGTGATAGGTATACGACTGTAGAGATTGTAGATATATTATAGATCTAAACATTCTTATTGCGTTCTTAAACCTCTCAAATAATTATTACGTATCTAATATATCGAATGTGTTACACAGAATACCTACAACGTATACGTATTAAAGTATATTACTTCATGGTAACATATCTGATTAAAAAGAATTATGCATAGAAAAGCTACGGAAGTTGCAACATCTTTGCATATTATTGAAAGAAAATACATAAAAATAAATTGGATCTCTCTACAAACGCTGGAGTGTTATACATACTACATAGTATGTATGTTGGTCTGGATTAGTGAAGCGTTGTTCATTACAGTAATGCATTTTGTATTATGTTTTTAAAGAAGAAACCATTACCATTATTAACCTTTCAATGTCCATTCCACAATGTATATCCATGCTTGCAGGGAACTTTAAAAGTGAGTATTTAGTAGGTGTAGAAATTACTAACGTTTCTAAAATAACAAACAGAATTGTATCACGCAAACAATTTTCTAAATTGTTTTATCAGTTAATTTTAATCAGAGTTTTTTTTAATTTACTAGCAATGATTATGCTTAAAAAGTATCAAGTTTATGTTTTTAATTATCTATGTAGTAACAATATTTGTATATTAGTTACTTAAATCACTTTGCATTTCCCTTAGCTAACCAAAGTGCATCAAAATTTCCAGGATAAATAAATGACTAATTGCTACTAATAGACATTTTTAATCATTGGAACAACTCAAGATTGAATAGACTTTTGTAACAGTTTTATAACAATTTTTAAATATCCTATTTATAGTTTAAACGACAGAATATATTTTGAACATTTGGTTTTTTAATTCTATACAATCAATAAGGAGAGTCTCTATTAGAAACAACTTTTAAACAAAGCTAAACTAATTACCATTAGAATGTCTTAGAACGTCTAACCTCAAAAATAAAATAAGATACGAGAGATTTGCGTAAACATTTCCCAGGAAGATAAAAAAGTAATTAGTTTTTAACTAATAAAGTCGTGTAAATATTTGTATTTCAATCTTTAGCATGAATAGTACTTAAAATCACGTGTTACGACAGATATATTATAACTTTTATTGTTGTTATAGGACAATAAAACAGTGTACGGTTACGTTTATTTTAACAATTTTCAATTGATATAGTACTTTAGTAACTGATAGATTATTAAATCGAGCAAAGATAGAAGAGATCACTGAGAAACTTATTGACTAATTCACTGTTTTAAAATAATGCTAAAACGTAAAATTATTAATTAAAATACATTTAATTTAATTTGTCAAATATAACTTTACCTAATAGCATAACACCAACTAAAACACAATCATTATGATTAGGGAACTTACAAGCATCATGCTAATTGGCATTGTTGTCAGAGACAAAACAGTTCCAACCACAACTAACAGGTATTGACCGAGTAAGCTAGGAATCTAATACAAGCCAATTTGGTTGTCAAGCACGTAATGGCAGCCACAGTATTTCCTCTTATTGTAACTGGTTACTATGGTTACCCGATACTCAATTAGTCCCAAGTCTCTGGCCTGAGGCCTCCAGCCCAATCATCACATCTACCTCTACTTACTATAATTACCTGAGATTTGAGCGAAAACTCATATACAGACATATACAGTGTGTATATAAGTACATGAGCAATTTTGTATTTTACTCGTACAAGACACTGTAATTTCAGCTATACAAATATATGTTTTCAAATAGGTTATTTTAAATCTTCATATTTACAGGTATTTTTGAAAACCTAGTTGTAAGCGTGTAAGTACGCTACACTTCATTCAGTCTTCCCTAAAACACAGTCATTCTGTCTTATTCTTTCTTCTTATGAATCACAGATTTTCAGATTATAGTAGAATTTAGATAATGTAATCTATGATTATACTTAATTTAATTGTGTAATACATTCTCTTCTCTTTCTATCCGAAGCAGAATACGAGTACTGGGAGTAATTGCTTTTTGACCGAAGTAATATTTTTATTCTTTATTATAAACATATACGTTTTAGAAATAAGACCTTTTTTCAAATGTATTATAAAATAAACACTAACAGTTGTTATTCAAATTTTTAAGAGATAATGTTGGAGTGAAAGGTGGAAAATTGTGTTAAAACTAATTGGTTTACCCTGAAATATACCTTTTAACAAAAGCTTAAATTGTCGTCCATGAGTATATACAAGCGTAGCATCTTCTTATGAAGGATTATGTAACATTAAGCAGGCTACGATAATCGATTTTGATAATTGCATGTGAAGCGGTGTGGACATGGTAGTAATTATATATTTAATTCTTGCACCCAAAAGAGATATTCTGTGATCAAAACATAACTTTATTTCTTGTATTTCATAGATAACACGAACCAGCATCAATTCCTACATATGTGATCAAATTTACACTATCCGAAACTGACGCCGACTCAGAAGCAAACTGGTCATTTACCTTGTTGATTACTCATTTCCTCTTTAATGACCTATAACTGGTGGTAAGAATAGCAGCATTTGCAACATTTACACCAATTATACTATCTCCAATTCCGCTAGAGATATTAAATTCTCGATTGTTACATTACAACAATTGAACTACCTCTCTGTACGTACCTTTCACTCTTGTAGGATATCTCGTATTGAAGATGCATGCTAATAAACTGCAATTTAAGTAAATGTTTAGTAATTAAAATTGAATGATTTCCGATTGTCTAGTAATTCAAATTTTATAATTGATCAAATTTATATGTCATCATTATATATAACAAATTAATATTTATTTTATTGATATGTGTAAGTATAACTCATACGTCCCATGTTACCTGATACTCTACTAAGGACACCCTTAATACATATTTAACAATGATAAACTTTAATAATGAACAGAAATGTGGTCTTGAAAATAATTTCTTTTTTTTCTTGATGCTGATTGCAGATTTCATCACACCACAATATGACACATAGTAAAATGTGGTTTTTTACCTATTGAAATAAAATACAATAATTATAGTAATTTATACAAATTTAAACAGGTTTAAATGTTTGCTTTAATTCTTCTGTCGACTTCTTGTTATTTGCAGAAGCATTTTGTTTGGGTTTGTTTTTATTGGGATTTTAATCAACTGTAGTAAAATTCCATCATTTATTACATCATAAGTGTGTTAACTGAAAAGAACTTCGACTTTTCTTTTCTTTCAGACTTAGTATTTCTCAACTCTGGCCTAAAATATTCAATAAAATACTAAGATATAATATAGAAACGGAAATTTCAGAGATTCATGTAAAGAATCGTTTCCCTCTCAATTAATATCTTTAAGATTAACCATAAGAACTGTTCAAAACATTGGTATATCTTCCAGTGACTATTCTGATATCCCATGATTGTATTGTGTGGCATTTAAAAAGGATAAGCTCATGGTTCCCTGTTTTAAAATTTATAAGTTTGTAATAAATAAAAGGAAAACTAGTTAAAATACTGGTGTTTTATTTGTTTCCGACGTTTTCAAATGCAGAACATACTGTGCAAGCGCTCAAATACTATTAATTTTGCTGTATGAATAAGTAAATTGTACTGTATTTTATGATAAGTAAAACATTACTTTACGTATATTGAGAAAAGATATGAAAATTTATTTACTAGTACACTATCTAATATGATTACAATCAGTCCGTAAAGGGAAGTGTGAACACATGAACTAATCGATTGTTACATATTTTCTTACAAAACTCAACTTTACAAATGACTCCTGAATAGTTAACAATATAGGCAGACTGACAGTAATGCTATCAGGTTATGTATCCACTGTTTTCTGCCGGCTAGGATACATTTCATGAGTTGACGCGAGGACAAGGGACTGGTCCTGCTGCAAGAATTATTTATCCCCTAATGTTCTCAAATTGAGATGCATTAGGAATATGTATAATTGGGTCAAGCCAAATGCGATAAAAACCAAAGCATGTTACATGTTATCAATACAGAGTAGTGACAATAAGAGGTCACCACCTTTGGAATACATTTCACGAGTTGTCGCGAGTACAAGGGACTGGCCCTGCTGTAAGAATTATTTATCCCCTCAGATTCTCTCATCGCGAGTCATTAGAAATATGTCTGATAACTAGGCCAAGCCGAATGGTAACAACACCATATCCTGTAATATCGTGAACCTGTTTCATTCATTTTATTGAGCTCTTGATTTTGTATTTCATGTTTACTATTGTCATACTTACTAAGAGCGTCAGTTTTATGTGGCTGTCGAAATTGAAGTAAAATACCAAAGTTGAATTTGTGAATATTGTAAAGTGCTATACATAACTAATAACGATTCACAGTTTTTGTGTTATTTTCAAAGACTAATGCATATAATTTTATTCTAAACTAGAAGGTGCGTATAATAAATTCAGAAGAAATACATGTTTAGTTTGATATCATCTAAAATGATTTACGCTATTCGTAAAATAAAATTGTAAATCGACCTGCCCTGTTTACTTTAATTTTTTAATGTTGACAAGAAGTAAACAATCAGTGCAATATTATAAATAAAATGCATGTTGATTTGTTTACTCCGAATCAATTACTTGCCAATGTAAAATTTATTTTCGGATACCATGAAAGGCCATGAACATATACTCGTGGTCTTGCTGATTACCTAACACTATCAAGAAAATGTGACACTCAATGCATAATGATAAAAGTACTTAATAAGTACTGGAGTTGATATTTAACATTTTAATTGGTTGCTAACTAAGTGGGGTCGTTATCTCAGAACTATATAGGGCTTGTTTGTTTTTTAAACATAATTTGGGCCACTCTATAATCTAGTTGTAAAATTATAAATATTAACAAATTTGAGTCTATTTATAAATAGTTACTATGAATAGTTTGAAATAAAGCAAATACACTATTAAACTATATCTTGCCCCTGGACTAATGATACATAATAATGATATTATTAGTGATAAATCAATATGGCCACGAGCAGCGTCTAGGATGTGTAAGTTGTTACCTCTTATAATGGCAAGAGAATAACGGTGCATTACAACACCGTTGCGGTGACATTTTAAACAGAATACAAAATATTTATTCGCCAATCAGTGTTAACAGAAAATTCTTATGGTCTGGATAAACGCACATATTTTTGGGACTGGATATTAACTGTTTACAGAATAAAACCAGATTAAAACTGATTTACCTCTAATTTATTGCTACATTTAAGAGACCTATTGTAGTGGACTTTTTATTTTTTCTAATTTTTGCTTCGTAAATATATGTTAGTCTATTGTAATTTAAATAAATCTTAAAGCAAATCTCGAGGGATTGCGAATTATATACAATAATCATTTAAATAACAAGTAATACTGTACTGGATGAAATATTAATTATTATAAATACTCTTAAAGTCGTGATTCACTTTTAAATAAAACTAGGCTTAGGGTTCCTTTAGACGTAGATGTCGAGACCAGTAATAAATGTCTAGCCGCTGTCTAAAGGTGGGGTTTAAAAGACGCTTTCTTCGCGTCAAACGGAACGTTGGTGAAAGTGAAAGGTGGTACGACAGTCTTTCCTTATATATTTCTTGACAATCCCGATATCGTAAAACTATAACCTAAAGACTTATTTTAAACCATTTTAAAGCATTCGAAGTATGTAATAGAGAAACAAAAAGTACATTTCAATATTATTATTTATATTAAATAATTAATGTAAAATGGATCGCTTTTCAATTATGTAATACTCCTCGTATTTATATGAAGTTAGTATTAAATACGAAGTTGCTTGATTTCAATTTTGTTTCATAATGAACAGTGTAATCGTATAGAGTACAACTCGCCTTCGGCTCGCTGGGGGCTACGCCCCCAGGCCCCCATGATGTACGCTTGCAAAATCGGGGATGGAAGTTAAATTTACGCTTGCAAATTCGGGGGATAAGAGAGATTTGGTGATTGTTCAAATTCGGACATTGAGGTCATGCCAGGAAATTTCCCTGGGGGGTGGGGGTTTAATGTTACTGGGGGTTAAGACATCAGGGGTGATCTTGTCATACCAGGAACTTCCCAAGGGGGGTTAAGAGATTTAGTGATTTGTGAAATTCGGACATGTGGTCATGCCAGGAAATTCCCAGAGGGGTATAATGTTACCGGGGGGGGGGTTAACACATTCAGGGGGTTTAATGTACTCTGGAGGTTATCTGGTCATACCAGGAAATCCCGGGAGGGGTAATGTTACCGGGGGTTAATGACACACCCCAGCCCCCTTTTTGGGGTGTTGGCCAAATTCGGGATAAGCGGAATTCGGAATAGTATTAAACCTATTTTTTTGAATTTTCCATTTTTTATCAAAGTTTCGACTCTAAGGCCATTTTGTGGCTTAACCGTTAGATATACGACAAGAAGTGACTGGACCTTTCTTGTCGGAAATTTAATTTTGTTTTTAGATTTGTGCCCTCAGGCTTGATCTACGACCTATGGTTTAGTCGGTACAAACGCTTGGGATAAAAAGTCTGCACTGGTCAGCTGTTGTGTAAACAGATTTAGTGTAAATAAATTAAAAAACTACCTTTATCAGATTATTAAGTTGATCAGGGGTTTAATTCCATCAGGAGTTCATTAACAGGAAATTCCCGGGAGGGGGGGTTAATGTTATCGGGGGTTGTAAGAACGCGTGGTACTTTTCTGGGAAATGGTGCGTCTGTGTCGCTACGAGAATATATGTACAGTAATTTTTATCAAAATAAAACGTTGATCAGGAGGTTTAAATGACTTCGGAAATTATCATTCCACGCCAGAGTTTTGACAATGAACTAATATTTCATAAAATTAAATAAAAAAGCACTCTGTCCCTATCTACTATTGAAGCTTCCCTAACGCTCAGCCAACTCCCGATGTGGAGGGGGGGGGTTTTATAGTCAATCGTTAACGGAGTAATACAAGTCCAATCTGGAACCAGCATGAATCGCACTAATTATAGTTGCAAAATTTAAAACACCTAAAATTGACGATAAAAGAATTGGCCATTTATAGCATTTATTAGGCTTACGGAAAGATAAACGACAGAAAGCTGCTGGACCTTTTTTGTAGATGCTATGAGTAGCTAGTTATAAAAAATTTTACATTTAAAAACTAGGGCCAACGGTTCGGCCAATATTCGAGCCCGAAAGGTAAGTTTTTAAGTGTAATTTTCAACGTAATCACGTTTTTACGGCTAAACCATGGAAGATAGAGTAAAAAGTATCACTTGACCTTTTTTGTAGATCGCATTATTAAGTATAAAATTCAAATTTTTTAATCCGGACTAAAACTAAGGTTTTGTCTGCAATGGAGCCCAGAAAATAATATCTCACGTAAAACTTAAAAAATCAATACTTTAAAAGGCGTAATGCAGCCAAAACTATTGAGGATAGGGCAAAATGTTACTAAAGCTTTTTTGTAGATCACACGATTTTCTAAATCGAATTGAAAATTTGTTTTGAGCTACGACCAACCGTTTTAAGCAGCTATCGAGCCCGAAAGGTAAATTTTTAGGCGAAAATTTCAAAATATTTTCACTTAATCTCGTTTTGCGGCCAAACCGATCGAGATAGAGTAAAAAGTCAATGGACCTTTTTTGTAGAGCACTTAATTCCCCACTAACGATTTTTCGTCAGATCGAAGCTAGCTCCAACGGTTCGCCCGCTATGATGCTTCAAAGCAAAGCCTGCAAGGGCAAAAACATGGGGTCCGTTCGGGAATTTTTTTGAGGGGTTTCAAAAGTAAAAAACTCCGGTTTTCAGACTTTTCCCGGAGGTTTGAAGATACTTGCGACGTGCGTGCAAAATTTCAAGTTTTCAGCACTTGTAGAAGTATGTTAGAATTAGTATGATTGTATGTCAGTGAGTGAGTGAGTTACACATGCGGCTGTATATATATGGGGGCTCGCTGGGGGCTACGCCCCCTGGCCCCCAACAGTAAGTGCTTAAAATTCGGGGATAAGAGGAATTCGGTGACAGGTTAAATCCGTAAATTAGAAGTAGAATTTGTTGATTTTTATCCCAATTTAGCAAAAGTTTTGACTTTAAGGGCATTTTTGTGGCTTAACCGTTAGAGATACGAGAAAAAAAGTTACTAGACCTTACTTGTCGGAAACTTAATTTTATCTTTTATTTTTCGGATTTCCCGTCGTCAGATTTTAGCTGCGAGCTTTGGTTTAACCAGGAATGAGCTCGGGAAAAAAAAAAGACTGCACTGGTCAGCTATCTTGAATTGTTTAGTATAAATATAATAAAAACCGACCTTAAGGCAGTATTTTAAGTTGAATAGTTGGTTTAAATACCATCAGGAGATTATTCTAGTCAAGCCAGGAAATTCCCTGGGGGGGGAGTTTAATGTTACCGGGGGGTTTAACTCACCAGGGGTTCAATTACTCAGGAGGTTCTTGGTCATACCAGGAAATTCCAGGGGGTTTTTAATGTTACCTTCCCTAACGCTCAGCCAATTCCACAATGTGGGGTTTGTAGTCACTCGTAAAATTAGTAACACAAGTTAATATCCAGAACCAAGAACGGATTGCCACAAAATACAGTCGCATCATGCTAAATACGACCAAGATTTTGCCATTAAGAGAGATTTTAGGGCTTACATAAGGATATACGACAAAAAGTTACTTAACCTTTTTTTAGATCTCTAGATTTTCTAGTTATTGAAAATTTAGGATTTAAGTTATGACCAACGGTTTCGGCTGCTAACCGCCTACAGAGATAAAATTTTCACCTAAAAATTATTAAAAATATTTCCTTTTAAACAAGGTTTTTTGGCCAGACCATTTTGGATAGGGCAAAAAGTTACTAGACTTTTTTTTGTAGAACACGTCGTTTACTAAAACTTATTAAATGACTGTTTTGAGCTACGACAAACCGTTTAGCCGCCAGCTATCAAGCCCGGAATGTAAATTTGTAGGCGAAAATTTCCAATTATTTTCACTTAATCACGTTTTGCGGTCAAAACTAATGGAGATATAGTAAAAAAGTCACTGAACCTTTTTTGTAGATCATATTATTTCCTAAATCCTAACCTTTGATTTATTTTGACCTCCGACGAATTGTTTCACCGCTATCGACCCCAAAAACTAAGTTTTCACGTGAAAATTACAAAAAAATCGCACATAATCACGTTTTTTTCGGCCAAACAAATGGAGATAGGGCAAAAGGTTACTGGACCTTTTTCTGTAGATCGCGCAATTTGCTAATTTGATGGGTCAATCAGATTTGAGCTACGACCAACGGTTCGGCCGCTATCGAGCTCAAAACATTATTTTTATCGAAAAAAATCTCTCTGGAATGTCAAATATTCGAGCGTTTTGTCGCTTAACCATGGAAGATAGAGCAAAAAGTCATTTGACCTTTTTTGTAGTTCACTTCATTCCTGACTAATGATTTTTCGTCAGATCCAAGCTAGCTCCAACGGTTCGCCCGCTATCGGGGTTACAAAAAAGGCCTACAAGGGTAAAAAATGCGCGTTTTTTTGTGAATTTTTTTGAGGGATTCAAAATTAAAAATTCCCGGTTTTCAGACTTTTCCTGTTGGTTATACGGCAAAATGTACCTGCGTGCAAAATTTTGAAGTTTCTAGCACTTCTAGAAGTAGGTTAAGAATTTGTAAACATATATCAGTCAGTCAGTCAGTTTCACATGCGGCTGTATAGTATATTAGATTAGTGTTATGAAAACATATTGCACCATTTTTAAACAGACTTTCTGTTACTAATAATTCCAATCATATTAGCTACCATAAACATTCAAATGATTTTTCAATAACACGTTACTGTTTGTCCTTAGATAATATTAAGACATCATTTGATTTTGTTTTATATTTAACACTGAAATCGTATGATATGATGATGATTGTGATATCGGATCATTTTGTACAATTGTAACAAAAAATATCTCTTACGTATTCATATACATACAAAATAGCTTCAATCAAATTACGTACCACTAACACTTACTAACTTACAATATAATTTATAGTTCGTTATTGCATAAAAGTTTCAATAACTACTGAAAAAGGTATTACCAAGATATCATAATTGTTTAACTTGATACATTAAGTATAACCATACGTTATATTCAGTTATTCGTAACAAATAGCAAATTTTCAAAGCTGTTCCCTATGCTCCCTATGTATAAGACCCATAGCATCCGTTAGACCCGATATCGAGAACCTTCACTGGACACTTTGTAATCTGAAAGAATTCCTGATAACGATACCTATCTAAGTAGGCCGTAGTAACTTTCTATACTATGCTTGCCCTCCGATAGGAAACATTTTTGTTGACCTAATTTTACTGTGAATCGTCTCAAAGCACATAACAGACCAATAAATATTTGAGTGAATAAGACCATCAATTCATAATCTTACATTCTCAGTCAGTAATGTTTGTTTTTTTATAACAGTTTCCCACTTCGTTGAAATAAAGCTTTAAAAGTTGGTGAAAATTAGAATAAGCGAAAATTACTCAATAAAACAAACACTAAACGAACAGTAAAAAAACGTTCACTGATATACTGTCAATCTATAAAGTAGTAAAAACTAAATTAGAAATTCAAAAAAGTAATGACGCGGTTAATCAATGTCCCACACCATATGTATTTTTTGAACCAGACCAAAAACATATGAAATTAAATGTATCTCTCAGTTAAAAAATTACGTGTTATGCTTAGAATTTTAGTAGAAATATCACTATAAAAAGCTATAATTCAATCACTCACCTCGCATTACTCTGTACCAGGTTGATCTGAGATATCTAAAAATGTTTAATTCTATATCTCTACTCACTCTCTTACAATTGGGTTATGGAATAGACGTTACAAAGAACTCAAACATTTTATGGTAAATATTTCATAACAATGGTTTAGTGGAATATTCACCTTTTCCAGACAATATTTCTTGCTGTACTTGCACCTTTAGTGTCTTAGAGAATAAATCATTACAAAAAGCCCATTAAGTACATTGTACAAATGATAAGTTCAACCGATTTTTTGTGTAAAAAAATAGAGGCGTTTCCAGCTAAATGGGTCGGGGGCACTGTTTAGGTTAATTAATACATATTTTAAACATTATTTTATTTCAGTTGAAAATTTACAGTAATATTAGTCACTTTTAAGTGTCAGGTCTGCCTTATACGAGTACCATAGAAGAACCACAAAAATTCTGGAATACCTGTGTAGACTGTTAAATATTCCGCACTTCTTAGATTACTGAGGAAAATATATCGATACTAAAGCTTTACTTCGTAAAATTTCGATGCTGTCTAATTTCTACATAAGACCTCCTTCAAGCAAAAATTATTAACAAGGAAATAATTTCAGCTGCAAAATCTCGAAAATGCCACAAGAAATATATAATTTCTATTTTACAAGTAACTGGAGAAAAACATGATCTTAAATGACTCATTTACTACGATCCAGTCAACAGCTTCAGTTTTAAGTCCAGAGAAAATTCATCGGGAATCCTTACTTTCCTAAACCGTTTTATTATTGAACTCAAATTTTATAAACGAATACAACAAAGTTTATCAAATAACATTTTCAAATAGGTAAGTTATGAGTTATGTTAACGTCACTAAATCATATTACGTCAAATAATACAATTCTATTTTGGATTTCCCTTTAATGTTTTGATTATTTAATTAATGTATTCTGTTTCTGTCTTTCCACAAGAAATGTCAAGAGCAAACTGAACAATAGACTTAAGATTCGCATAAAGCTAACTTATCTACAAACATTAGAAATTAATTTCAAGTATGATGCAAGTTACCCAAATGATATTTGCCTACGCGATAGGGAACATTCTTAAACGGTCGTAAAGATAACAATGATTGCAACGATAACATCACAAAATGAACAAAACTTGTAAACCAACAGAGTACAATCGTACAGTAAGGTGTTTTAATATGTAACATATTAATACATGCAGCCTAATGAAACGAACCTATTTGGCTTACTCCTATTACTGAATGTATGCACATTAACAATAAACACCTAAATTCTATGCATGGGCTCATATTTTTATAACTAAGATTGATTCGAATATAATTTTTAGTTATTTTGTTTGGTAGAGGACTGTAACCAACTGATTCAATTTGTAAATTATGGTTTTGTCAGAGGCTCCGAGCGCACCAGACCAATGCTAACCGATCCCCCTCTACCAACCCTTGCCACAACCACCTATATTTCTGTGCGAAATATTAAGTTCAGCTCAATTTCACTTTATGCTTGGGCATCGTCTTAAATTTGATGCTTGGAACAGACTTTACTCCTAAAAAAATTACAATCGATGTCCATATGAAAAGATAAAAAAGTCTGAGATGAAGAGGCTTAAAATGAACTTTGGCATCGTATCTTCAGATGGACATTTATTCCATATTCCAGGAGTTAAGTGTGTCATAGTGTACGATTTGAGATGCTGCTCAAAATACAAATTGGAATGAAGCTAACTCTACATTTATATTGAATCAACCCTTCCCACCATAGCTTCGTTATATTTATGTATATGTGATGTGAAATAAATATGTTATGTTATATAAAAATAATTTCTATATGATTCATAGCGAAATTCTGCCTCTTTATTATCATGATGAACATTTCAAATCTTGAATCTCTTTTTTTAAATTCCGTTCATTTTAGTATTTTGGTGAATAATTGAAATGCATTGCATTTTTTTACCTTATCTAAAATACGGACTACATTACCATAGTCATAATACAAACAACTTTTTCACATATTTATAACATATAATAAATATAATTTTGTTTAAGAAATAATAGTTTTAAATTATTTTATCTAGCAATCACAAATACTGATGTTATAATATATTACTAGGTTTATATAAATACCTACAACATATTATGGAACGTGAATTTAGCATTTTCCTTGGCGCTTTTAGGACGATAACAATTCTGAACTCTAATCCTTTCAATGATGATCACATATTATTATTCTAAATTTTGTATCATAATTTTTATTTTTGTTCCCTAATTTTGTATGTACTATTTACAATTAAAATAATTGTTTGCTTAAACTTGCTTTTGTATGGAAATACCAATGGTAACTATAATTTTAAGGAGCTATTTCGAGAGAAATTAGTAAAATACTGCAGTATTAATTTAACTTTCTAAGTTTCACGATGTAGGATATTACTATATCCATTATTCAGAAATTATTCAATCTAATTCCATAATGATGAAACAAGATTGGCGCCTCGAGCACTTGGAGCCTTGAGGTGTAACTTAACGATTCAAACTACATTGTGTATATTACGATGAATACGTAATTTGAGTTGGTAATTATTATAATAAATTGCGAAATGTAATAGGTACATATTATACTTCATGTGATTTTAGGTAATTCGAACATTTATTACATTTTTTTCTAAATTATTCGTTATTAACTAGCCATAAACAGAAGTGTTTACGCTAGGCTTACAATAGCTATTATGGTAAAGAAGATAAAGATATTGTAAGAATAAATAATTTTGTAAACAATATGAATACAATCATGATATCTTAA
The DNA here is from genome assembly GCF_021130785.1 of Homalodisca vitripennis. NCBI lineage: Eukaryota > Metazoa > Arthropoda > Insecta > Hemiptera > Cicadellidae > Homalodisca > Homalodisca vitripennis. The sequence goes on along the minus strand of NC_060211.1, from coordinate 122,991,993 downwards.
TACGTGCCATTGGAACATATGCAGCTATAGAAAGGTCAAAGGTAGTGGTTAAAGTACTATACAGGTTATATACAATTACAAAACATTGTATAAAACTATATATTATGACTAGTACTTATTATACTAATAGTGGTAATGTTATCCTATAGAGTATTCGGCCTCAGTTCGCTTCGTCTTAATACACACAAAAATGGCATACTAGGGGTTATAATTTGTTATAATTTTAAATTGTAATAAATATAATATTTATTTTAATAAAAACTTTTTGGTACATACGAGAATATTACAAAAGGAGGTGGTTTTCAATACAAAAAACACAACGGGACGTGAGAGCAGACACCATAAAGCTTACACAATACATAGCACTCGGGTGACTCCATGTGACAGCCTGGGTGCGCCTGAATTAGCACCCCCTGGACATAGCACCCCCTCGCTACTGACGTCATTTTGACGTCACGAAAGGGGGTGCTAAATCAGCACAGTGGCCGTGTCCAGGCCCTGAAATAAACACCCCCTTAGAATACGGGGGTCCTTAATTCAGACGCCTCGACCGTGTTCATGTGCTGATTTAGCACCCCCTTCGAATAGGGGGGTCCTAATTCAGCGCTTTGACCGTGCTCATGTGCTGATTTAGCACCCCCTTGAATCTGGGGGCTGCTAAATCAGCGTATTGATGAGATGAATAATTACTCCAACGGAATATAGTAATAAACGTTTAACCATATTGCGATTTATTTTTTCAATAAAATAAAATTATATATAATATATATATATATAATTATTTATATTATATATATATATATATATATATATATACATATATATATATATATATATATATACATATATATATATATATATATATATATATTATATTGCAATGAGTATATTTACTGCATTGCTGTGGTTTACTTAAAATTTCAAAACAAACAGTTCATTACCCAATTATAAAAATACTATGCATCAAATATACTTAAGTAAAAAACTAGGTTCTAGGCATTCAAATACAGGTTTTATTTTAAAGTAAAATTAATTTGAAATCGTGGTACGAACAACGTAGAGGAACTGATATTGCGTAAATCCGGCATGTGTAATAAATATACATGGTCAGAGATTATATCAACCTATTAACCACTTTAAAAACAATTATTTATTTATTTTAATTTTTCGAATACCAATCAAAAGCGGGAAAATTAGAACCGTGAAATTGTAATTTTGCGACGGCTAAGAGCGAAATTATTTTTAAGGGACGCATCATAAAAATGAATTATACTTATTTAAACTGAATAGTATAATTCAAACACACTTGACAAACAATTTAAATATTCTTTTTATATCTATAAGAATAAAATATCATTCAGTTATATCCATATCAGTTAGTTCAACTATAATTAAAAAAAAGTTGAAAACAATGTTAAAAACACTTAGCAATAAATATACTACCGTATTTTCAAAAGCGTTATTGCTGTCAAAACATACATTTATATACTGAGTATTATGGATCTACATTGTTTTAATTTCCCCTCTGTCGGTTAGTGTGCGTTTTTTTGTTGTTAAAAAGGGAATATCTTGGAAAAATCTCAACGAGTAGGTCACAATACAAAAATCGAGTAAACGGCAGCTCCAGAATATCTTATGCCCAATCGTGCTCACATCTTAGTCCCTTCATTTAAAGTACAGGAAATACATTAATATCTGTTGCCAAGCAACTTTTTTTCTAATAAAATTAAAAAATACTAGAGATATTGCAAATGTATCAACAATGAACGCCTTTATGAACAATGAAGGACAAAAACAAATGTCTTAATTAACAATAATAAAACTGTTGTATTTATCATAAAGCTTCCATTTATTCACAATATATGTGAAAAAACTAAATAAAGTGACTAGGTTATCTGTTATATATTAAGAATAATAAAGAACAAGAAAATTCGTACAGTAATATTCAGACAATAATGCTTTTATAGATGACAAAATCAAAAGATAAGCGGTTTTATTGGAAATACATCTGATTGTCGCTTGACTAAATTTTCGTAAATAAATATGTCCTAAAACAACAGATATTAAAATAAATTCATTAAAACATGAAATATATGATTGTATTCTATCCTTAGATAGGCCTGAAACATGTATTTCAAAATGTTTTGCATAATATATCACAAAAATAAAAGAAATAGGGATAAGATACTCTAAAGTTGATATTTAATTTATTTTCACGAACCATGTTTTTTTTACAGTAAAGATGCTCTTAATGAGTTATTTATTATTAGTTTGAAATAGTATTTGAGTAATTAGATTTGTGATACAATCCACGATCAGATTTATTCTTGTATACCTGCTGGATTTTAAGACATTCAAAGTTAATCAGATTTAATCGCCGCCATTTCGAAAGTAATTAATGAATATTGTTTATAAACTGGCCTTATTACCACAAATATTTGATCCAAATTAGGTAGGATTTGTTTATTCGTTTTAAGATATTAAAGCGAAATTTGTATATAAAAAACACATACAGACTAACGGATAGGAAACTAAGCACCAAAGATCTATTTCCATATTCTGAAATGCGTTTGCCATGACCTGAGCAGTTGCGGTATATAGACTTGGTCCTAAGAATTTACAGGACACTCTGTACATAAAATTATTATAGAGAGTGCTGTTCCACAATCTCTACCAATATTTTCAGATATTATTTCATGGACCAAATGCAAAAACAAATCATTATTCACCTTTCTAAAACTCAATAATTACTCTAATAGCCACAATTTTGTTTTGTTTTTGTCTTTTTTTACTTTACTTTTTATATTGATGGATTGTTTTAGGTTTAAAATTTTGTATATACCTTTATAACCTTAAGGAAAATCAAAAATTTAAATTTCTTACAAGCTTTATTTTCAAAATAGTGATTTCTAAAAGATCTTTAAGCGTAAATATCTTAAAAGCGATATATGGTAAAAAAAATATCTAAATTATTACACAATTTAATAAAAATTCTAACGATACCAAGTTTTAAAAATTGGTTGTGAAATAAGGGAGATAGTTTGTTTTTTAAAACCAATTACTGTTTTTTAAAACCAATTACTGTTTTTTAAAACCAATTACCAAACCAATATCCGCCTTTATTATATGACTGAATGTGGGCTGCAACAATCAGCTGTTTTGATTTTAGCTGCTCTAATCAAGTGATTTTAACATTACATTGCCTGAACTGTGGTCATAATATTCTTAATTATTTCCAAACAAAGTTTCTTTTGATTGAGACGTCAGAAAAAAAACACTCTAATACATGTTGATTACCTAGACTAAAAATTAAAAATGTCTTTGTAGTTATTATATGTCTATTTAATATTTTGTTTTTAAATGGAAGACCTCAGAGCCTACTTTTGGCTTGTAAATTTATACGGAGTTTGTAGATATGCTATTGATTACGGTGTTAAACGTAGATGCTTAAATGTACCAGTAAAGATTGCTATTTGTTGCAGTTGTTAAGTTTGTTCTAACCGAGGTTTGAAGATTTTGTTCTACCGGAAAATAAAACATTAAAAAATATAAAGTTTACTGTATACAAAATGAAATATTATGTATATTTGTGTAGTATTTTTTTATTATTATGAAGTAATATTTATGCTTCTATACATCTGTTTACTACCTAGTTTACAAATCAGTTATAAAAAATTACAAAACGAATTGAAAATTAGAGTTGTAACAAAATTCTCTACACTTTCCGATATAAATAGCCTTAAAATAAAAGTACAGCTAAGCTGAAGTGTAATTTAAAATTTTACCTTTTTATATACGCTTTATTAAAGACTTCACTGAGATTTCACTCTTCTTTTTACAATATTGTAAGAATGTTCCATTCTTAAGTTTGACACTTCCAGATACATGGGGGTTAGAAGTGCACGTCTGGACTAATTGTAACACACAATAGTTAAATATTCTTTAACTGCATACAAAAGGGCGATGATTTTCAGTTTTTTGTCCATTACATCATTACCGTGTTCTAGTTTATCTTTTCTCTTTACTCGTGTAAAAGTATCCGTTACCTAGAGAGTATAATATGCTACACCTTGGGCCTGTACACTCAAACATTGTTTGATTTTCTTCTTATATTTTTTAGGAAATTTCATCAAACAAATTCACTATACATAATAAGTTATGTATTAATATAGGAATAACAACTGAGAATAACATCGATATTATTACTCAACCACTCGATACGGCCACATCAGTTTGAAAAGTAGGGTCGGTAGTGCACGCACGGGTTTCGTCAGCTTCGTCAAAATTATGTGTGGACCTACAGTCCTACAATCGATATTTGGCAGGTTTGATTTCACTCTGTATATTTCATATTTTTGGTAGACGGCCAATATATATAACGAGCAACGATGTTAAGGCAACAAATAACGAGTTTCAAGTTTTTAAATGTTTACTAGCTGATACCCGCCCCTTCGTACGGAATTTTTCTAGAATAACTGGTACGTTCATAGACATCTCCTTCATTGTCTTTAAAAAAAATGGCATACTACTGATGACATAAATTATGACCATTGGAAAATATTCCAATTTTAATGTCAATGCGACATTCCATGATTTTTTGAACTGATGTTTTAAAGTAATTAAAAATCACGATCCCTCCTTTCCTAAAGTATCGTAGGTAATAAAAGATTTATGATCCACATTTGAAAATAGGGTTACTCATAAAAGGAGCAACAAAACATATATGTGGGAATACTTTACATGTAATAGTTGATATCACTTAATATGAAAGTCCCAATATGAATTCTATTATTCATTCTCGTAATATTACACTAATTATCATCGATACCGTTAGGAAAAAGTAATATAATCGAGGGTATAATCCTTTACCAGAGGGATTATATCTGCTAGAAGTAAGATGGACAGAAGTCGACCAAACATTTTTTTACATTAAATAGTTAGGAAGAAACCTTTGCGGATTAATATACTTCATCCTTAGCTACCAATGCCTCATCCATAAGTTTTTTATCACAGTGTTAAGTTCATAAACTAATAATGTATCTTCAAGTTGTAGCCTCATATGAAATGTATTTGATGTTTCTATAATATATTCCTTTAATCATGAAAAATAGTTAGGCATGATTCTATAGAGGAATATTTTACACGTAAGCAATAGTAATACTTATGGGCGTAACCTTGAGATATTTTTGTGAGTACCATTCTACGGATTTTTGTGTAGTGTTAAGTCTATGTAGCTGTTCCATTGTGCAGATTATTCACTATACGCCTAATAGTGCATAAGATAAAAAATTATAAATCTAGTATCTTACTGCAGATGGTTACGAGTAATTATTTAAGGGCAGGTACTGAAAAATTATTTCTGTAATAAATGACAAGTCAAAAACTGTAATTTTCATACTTCATCTGTTTCATTCTATAAACCTAATTTTGAAATTTAATTAAAATTAAATATGAAACAAAAATGCCGCAGAGAAAAAATTCTATACTGTGTAACAGTTGAACTATTTTGCCTAAAATACGAGCCTAAATTGTTTACAAAATTATTTGTTGTAATTGTTTTTTACATTTTAGTTAATTAAACTAAAAAAAGTAAGATTCCATTTCTGTGAAGCTATTAAATGAAATAAATACTTTAATTATGGATTCATATACAAATAACATAGTTTTAATTATATGTAGAAACATGTTTCATTTGAGTTTTCACGATTGGGTTAAGTTTGAACTGTTAATGCTCTGTGAATACCCTTAACTAGACTATGAGTAGACTAGATCTTTCATTGGTATGGACGCCCAGTACTCAATACCTGTACAATAAAAATGACACAGCAAAGATACTAGACTAATTGTGTATAAAAACCATAATTACATTTTACCTTCCGTAATATTCCAAAAATCGACTCAGAATCGACGAGAATTTTATGTTTTTTTTAAATATATATTTTAGCAGTGCGTTAATTAAATTTACAAACATATTAACTGAAAGAATAAACTGAAATAGAATAAATGAAGGATATGATTTAATTTTATTATTTTAATAGGTGATATATAGAAACAAATTAAGAAAGCAAAGTCATGAGTGAAAATTATTACACAAATATGACAATGCGTATGAGAGGGAGGAGTTCTAAGGTCTATTAGCCTTGTTAGTCGGAGCATGGGGGGGGGTGGGGGGGGGGGGGGGTGGGGGGGGGGGGGGGTGGGGGGGGGGGGGGGTGGGGGGGGGGGGGGGTGGGGGGGGGGGGGGGTGGGGGGGGGGAGGTACCTCTCATGAAAACCAAGGGTAACTGTTTAATTTCTAAACTTTATTTGAATATGCACTGTTCATAAACTCATTATGTGTAACCTAGTGAACTCTTGTTAAAATCAGTGTGTTCGGCGTCTTCACTGCCTAGTGTGAAGTGGGTCCTTCTTAATCGAGCCTCTAAAATATTATTTCACGGTTCTCATAACCAAAATTCATTCTTTTCATGGTCCTTCGAGCCGGATGATAAGAACTTTAGTCCATTGGTGAATATCAGTGCAATCTCAAACTCTTATAAGCTATATACAGTGCATATTTCAAAGTGTGGTTTTCAGGTTCTTTCACGATTGCAAAGTCCGTGCATATCGATTTTTCCAATCCCCTCTCCAGTCATATCAGCTGTGATCATATCAGCTGTGACGTCTGATCATATCAGCTTGTGGTGCTCTGTCGACTGCATTGTTTTGTTGACAAACAAGCTTTCAGACTGTTACAGCACAGGTGAACTGATTACTGTGTTTAATTGGTTACCGCTTCTCAATACTTGTTGGTTATCAGCCCTACTTGTAATACGCATTATTCTAAGCAGGTTAAATATAAACAATCTTGGTTATTGACACTTTACCTTGAGCAGGACTTGCACCCTTATTGCAAAATTAAATGTTTATTTTGTCAACACTATATTCTAGTCTCAGCTTAAAAAGAAAAAAAAGCTACTTACTGCTCACAATTGTTTATTATAATTTCTATTTGAAACATTGCTCACGCATATGTATGCATGGTTTATGGTTTACTGTCACAACACTACCATACTTTACCACTGACAGTTTACATGTAGTACGTGCGCATAATGTTTTCCAGAGCCTCTGCTACATTATTAGCTGAATTTAGCTCAACAATAAACCTTAATTGTTGTTTATTATTTAATAACAACTTGTCTTGTTTACGTTTTTTCCATAATAACAGTGTATTTTATTTTCTCGAAACAAAACTATACTATAGGCCTATACGAGCCTACTCTACTTATTGCATTATTATTGGGTTTTTACCTCAAAAAACTAAACAATTGGTACCTGAAGATGAAAATCAATGATTTCGAAATGTACATAGTTAACAAAATAATTAAAAGTTTACAAAAAGTGTTAAAAGGTTTATTTATATTGTATCATAAATATTTTTTAAATTGTTTTCATTGTATTATATTGTTTAGATTACTTCTTATTTCTTGGGGAAAATACTTCAGAGGGGGAAAATAATTTAAGTTTTCTATTTTTATCACTGTCTCTCAATTCAAGAGGGACAATATTTTGTTTACTTTTCACCTTTGAAGTTTTACTCAAATTGATTAATTTTCTACAAACACTTTCAACATGGCGATGTCTCTTAAAGTGGCCAATGCAAAGCGAGAACACCTCTTTTCTCAGATACAAAGTATCTATGATTTAACTAAGAAGACTTCCGATCCAAATATACTTCAGCAGTTGTTTGTCAGAGCTAAATCTATTCAGAGACTTAGACAGGAATTTTCAGCGATATTAGACTTGTGCCACGAGTTGGAATTAAAAGTAGATGCCGACTATTACACCTAACTATTCCGCATTAGCGAGCGTGGACGAGTTAGTTGATTACATTTCTGCTAACGTGCTTATGATTAAGACCAAGAGACAAGCTAAAGCTAATAAAAGCGAAACTATTCCGCCTGCCTCCCCTCAAGTCAACGTCCGGCTAACCGAAATTGGAATTAAAAACTTTCGACGGAGCTGCTTTGGACTTCTGTACGTTCATCAACGTTTATGAACAAGCCGTACACAACAATGCGCACTTAAGCGATGTAATGAAATTTCAATATCTCTTGAGCGTGCTTTCAGGCGAACCACTCTCTCTGATAAAGTCGCTAAATATAACTGAGCAAAATTATGCAATCGCTTATCAGCTGCTGAAGGATCGCTACCATAATACTAGGCGTCTACTCACACTACATTTAAATCAAATACTAGACCTTCCTGTCATCTCCAGCACATCTGTGAAGAATATCCGTGCTTTCCTTAATCTTTTTCACGAACATACGCAATCACTTAAAGCACTAAAAAATGACATCACTAGTAACAACCCACTTCTCTCAGCCTTGTTATTACGCAAGATTGATAATCGGATGGTCACCCGCCTAGAACAGTTTCGAAAAAAGGAAGAGCTTCATACTTTGCCCTCGGTTGAACAAATAATTGAGTTTCTCAACCTGGAATGCAGCCACATTGAGGACAGTAGTCTACATGACAATATTGTGGGACCCCAAGAACGCTTCAAGTTCTTATCTTGGGTCAAAACCCTGATTTGATAAACCCAAATCGTCTCTTAAAAACGTGAGCTTGGTTAGCGGCTTCCTCTCCACCCTCCTCGGCCTATAAACAAGGCCCATCATGTTTTTATTGCCATCAGAGCGGTCATAAAATTTATGGCTGTCCCAGCTTCGGCCAAAAGACACCTCAAGAACGGCACGGGATTATTAAACAGCACAACCGCTGTTCTTCTTGTTTGGGGACGCACAGATTAAGTGAATGTCAGTCTAAATTCACGTGTTCGAACATGTCGTGGTCGTCATCATACCTTGCTACACTTCACCTGATCAGCCAAACACGGTCCAGTGTTAGTTACGTTGGACCGCGTTCGTCCCGTTGTGGAGAACGGCCGTGACGGCTGCCGGCCTGCAACACCTACACCTGCTGTCCGCCCTCCGCCTGCGACCACAGCGCTCTCACCTCCTAGCCCGGCCGAACACACCACACTACACGCTCATGGCACACTGCATTCGAGACCTCGCCCCTAGTACCACGGTTCTTCTGGGTACTTCTCTTGTCAAGCTCACCGCCTCTAACGGACAAGCTTATGTCTTTCGTGCGTTAATTGATTCAGGAAGCATGCTAAATTTTATTAGCGAGAAAGCCTCTCAACTGTTGGGTACACAGCGTCGTCCAGCCACTATTAATGTCGCCGGCCTTTCTCAAACCTCTGCTCACACACGCGGATTTTTAACTCTGGGCGTGGAAACTCTTGCTGGCCACCCAGGTTGCCGCCCCGCACTCGTTCCACATATTGCCACAAATCACTGTAGACCTCCCACGAGTGCAAATATCTCAGGAGGTCATGAATAAGGTTTAAACACATTACACTGGCTGATCCAACCTTCCACCTCCCTGGTGGCATTGATGTGCTTATTGGTGGAGCGCTATTTCCACATATTCTTACTCACGAGACCTACTCTCTTGGTCTCAATTTACCTCACGCCCTGGGCACCTGTTTTGGTTTCGTGCTGATGGGGACGGCTCCCTGCACACCACTGACGCAGTCTGTCTCTACTATGGCTGTCTCTCTTCTCTCGACTGCTGAGGTGGACCTCCACGCCTCTCTGCAGCGTTTCTGGACACAAGAGGAACTGCCTGCTCCCAGTAAAAGGTCTGCAGAGGAAACTCAATGCGATGAATATTTTTTATACCACGCACTCCAGGGACCGTGAGGGTCGATATATGGTCCGCCTCCCTTTCAAGAACACCAGTACTCATCTGGGGAAATCCAAAGTTCATGCTGAAAGTAGACTCTATTCACTCGAGCGCAAGCTCCACGCTCCCACTAATGTGGAGTATTATAATTTATTATTCTGATTTTATACATGAATATCTCTCTCTAGGCCATATGCAGGGCTGCCCTACTCCTGACTTAAGCACTCGCCACTACTTTCCTGCCACACCACGGTGTTTTTAAGGCACAAAGTAGCACCACCAAACTACGCGTCGTTTTTGACGCCAGTGCCAAAACCAGTTCCGGACCTCTCTCTCAACGACACTCTGTTGACTGGACCTAAACTGCAAAATAATATTTGTGACATTCTTCTGCGCTTCCGCCTTCAGAATGTAGTGTTCTCTTGTGACATCAGGACAGATGTAACCGCCAAAATCAAGGTGCATCCTGACGATCAACATTTCCAACTGATCTTATGGCGTGATCACCCCACCGACTTGATGTCCACGTTCAAGCTCACGACAGTTACCTACGGCCTGAACTGTTCACCCTACTTGGCCATCAAAACGCTACATCAATTGGCAGAAGACGAAGGTCACCGCTACCCCCATGCTGCTGAGATTCTCAAGCACCAGAGCTACGTCCGACGACCCTGATCTGCGGAGCTGAGACTGAAGAACTCGCCGCTGAACTTCAAGATCAACTCATCAAACTCCTTCGGCTCGGTGGCTTTGAGCTCCGGAAGTGGGTCTCGAACTATCCGAGACTTCTGCAACACCTTCCTGAAGATCATCGGGAAATCCCAGTTTTTCTACAAAACTTCTCAGGAGCCTCATTTCTCAATTTTGGGCCTAAAATGGACCCCTCTGACTGACACTTTTACGTTTAATTTGAATTTTTTCTTGTGAAAACCCCACCAAGCGTAAAGTGTTAAGTCTCATTTCTCAAGTCTATGATCCCTGTGGTTTTTTGGCGCCTTGTATAATGCTCGCAAAAAATATCATGCAACTCGTATGGATTTCTGGCATAGATTGGGATGATCCGCTCCCTCCAGAAATATACCAAAAATGGCATGCCTTTTTATTTGAACTTAAGCACGTTGCCACTATTACAATTCCTCGTGCTATCCCCTACTTTGCTGCTACTCACTGGGACTTGCACGGTTTCTCTGGACGCCTCAGAACTTAGGCTATGCTGATGTAGTCTACATTCCGCTCTACCTCCAATGGACACGGTGCACGTAAGCCAAGTTATGGCTAAAACTCGCGTCGCTCCTCTCAAAAGAGTGACGCTGCCCCGACTGGAGCTATGCGCAGCTCATCTCCTGGCCCAACTTGTGAAATATTGTGTTACTCAATTGGCTCCCACCCGCAAGTTTGGTTCTATTGTTTGCTGGTGCGACTCTACTGTGACCCTCGCGTGGATCAAAACACCTTCTTATCGCCTCAAAACCTATGTGGCTAATCGTGTGGCGCAAACTCAAGAGCTTGTGGCTGTGGAGTGCTGGCGCTACATAACCCAGTGCTTCCAATCCTGCTGACTGCGCCTCCCGTGGGATCCTTCCCTCTCAATTGGTGGATTATCCCCTTTGGTGGCATGGACCCGACTGGTTACGTCTCCCCTCCTCGGCCTGGCCAGATACTGATTCCAGCCTGGACTCGGTCTCTCTGGAGGAGCTAGGGGAGCTGAAGCATTCCACTCCTGTTCATTGCCTTGGCCACAGCCACCGCCCTACGTGGGACCTCCTTATCCAGTACTCTTCCTGGAGGAAATTGTTGCACGTGATGGCCTACGTCTTGCGTTTTATCCACAACTGTCGTTCACCAAACCGCCACTTCGGACCTCTCTCCAAGGACAGAAAGGGACTCCGCCCAGCTGCGAATTTTCAAGACCGTGCAAGAGGAAGCTTTCACTGAAGATCTGGCTCTACTGCGGGACCGAAAGACTTGTTCTACCAGACTTCAACGCCTCGCCCCATTCCAGGGTCCAGATGGACTTCTCCCGCGTCGGCGGCAGACTGCACCACGCTGACCTCCCGCCGAACATGTCTCACCCGTGTATCCTGCCCAAGAAGCACCCTGTCGTGGACCTCCTCATTGACCATGTCCATGTCAAACATCTCCACGCTGGCGCCGCAGCTTACTCTCTCTCTGCTCTCCCAGCAAGTCTGGATCCTCTCTGCACGCAGCGTGGTGAGATCTCGCATTTTTAGATGCCTCACATGTTTTAAGAATCGGCCTGAAATAACGCCCCTCTCATGGGCGACCTCCCCAAAGCTCGCATTACTCCAGCCCGAGCTTTTCTCTCCACCGGCATGGACTATGGTGGCCCCTTTTCGCTCAAGGTCCATAATTTACGCTCTGTCCGCATTATTAAGGCCTATATTTGTATTTTTGTTTGTTATGGTTACGAAGGCCGTTCACATTGAGGTGGTGACGGACCTGTCCACCGAAGCTTTCCTTGGTGCTCTCACTCGCTTCGTTTCTCGTCGTGGCCTGTGCACAGACCTTTATAGTGACTGTGGCACAAACTTCGTAGGTGCTAAACATGCCCTACACAAAATCCTCACGGCTGACCAGCGCAAAGTCCAAGACTTTGCTGCTGACCGTTCAATGCGATTCCACTTCAACCCTCCTGCTGCTCCCCATCAAGGTGGAATTTGGGGAAAGTGCCATCAAGAGTGCTAAACACCATTTAAAACGTGTCATGGGACTTCACATACTAACTTTGTCTCAATTCATGACGCTCACAAGTCAGTTGAAGCGATGCTCAACTCCCGCCCGCTCACCGCTTTCTCCAGTGATCCCAACGACCTTCTCCCACTGACGCCTGGACACTTCTTGATCGGCTCTCCTCTGGTTTCCGTGCCTGAAGAGAAACTTGCTGGACGTACCCACGAACCGCCTTTCTCACTGGCAGCTGGTTCAAGCGCTGCACCAACGTATCTGGAAGCGTTGGCAGCGAGAATATCTCCAGACTCTTCAGCAGCGCCTCAAGTGGAGCACTCATTCCCGCAACCTCCAACCTGGAGACCTCGTCCTGGTGCATCAGGATACTCCCGCTCTCTCTTGGCCCCTTGCACGGGTCACTGATGTCACTCCAGGACAAGATGGTACAGTTCGAGTGGTACATCTTAAGACCTCAAGTGGAACTCTCACTCGTCCAGCAGTGAAGGTGTTTCTCTTATCTCACCTCTACACAATTAATTGACTGTCTCTCTACCACCGCCTATAACCTTTGTAATTTGAGCCTATATTGCTCTTTCTCTCATTGAATCCCAAGGTGATTCAAGGCGGCCGGTATGTTAAGTATTATTGCGTAAATAACTTGTTTTTTTTTATTGCCTAATATGAAAAGGCTACTTTTATTGAACAATAATTATGTATACATTTTTTTGGGCAATTTATACTCTATATTTGCATTTATTTACTAAAACTGTATATAATACATTAATTCTATATCTCTTTCTGCGGCCTCGTGCCTACAATACCATTCCTTACTGGATTGAAATATTCACGTACAGTGACAGACCAATGAACCATTGTTTCCCGAAATCAGCTGTTTACTGTACAACTCACCAACCAATCACAACGGTTGACTTATCGAGGCTCAATTGCCCACCTTGCAAGGCGTAGGCACGCTTGCTCATTATACTCTCAATCCCGCCTGGGGCACTTATGTACTCTCTAGCCACTGCTTACCACACTTACTCTCTCCCCCATGTGTTACTCTCTTATTTAAATATTAGTTTATTTCTATTTGTTGTACATTTACATTAACATTAAAGTCAGTGCTCTGGATTGGCAATTTCTACCAGAACGTCTCTGCTCCCGGACACCCGCGTCTACCGTGCTCTACAGGACTGGCCACAGTGTTAAGAACTATTCGTTTGCGGTCGTATTGTGCGTGAGTGAATCCGTGAAGGGACATCTTCCGTCTTCACGCCTGCCTACAAGACAGCAGGCCTATTTCCACACTTACTGATCACAACCTGGCCCTCAACAAACAGCAGACTACGGTTAGGTACCTCTCATGAAAACAAAGGTAACTGTTTAATTTCTAAACTTTATTTGAATATGCACTGTTCATAAACTCATTATGTGTAACCTAGTGAACTCTTGTTAAAATCAGTGTGGTTCGGCGTCTTCACTGCCTAGTGTGAAGTGGTCCTTCTTAATCGAGCCTCTAAAATATTATTTCACGGTTCTCATAACCAAAAATTCATTTCTTTTCAAGTACTATTATAAAAATTACAGTTATTGATAGAGCATGAATTTAGACACTATAGCTGCTATCATTACGTTTTGTGATTCGAATGTTACAAGGCCAATTGTAGGTTTTTTAGTAATTTTGAAACTAAATAAATGAGATAGACAAGAAGATAATTTAGCTTTTGTATTAGAGAGCAATAGATCCAAAAATGATAGGCTCTATTGAAAAAATATACGGATTTGATCATTATTAGTTCTTTAAATGTTATATTATAAAATACAGCTAAAAGTTAAATAAAAATACAAAAGCATTTAAATTTAATTAATTAATAGAATTAGTGTTTTAAAACTCTGAAGTCGGAGAATAAGACAGTTTAAAAAAAAACATGTTAAATAATACTAATTTATCTTAATTATTCTATGACTTTTTTTGAATATCCTAATCAATTTAGTAGCAATGAACTATTTCAGCCCAATGAAAAGGAATCCTAATGTGGAGGTCTTTAGCTTTTCAGTTAACTCACTTATTATGTAATAAAATGGTGGGGCTCGATGCACTTTTTTAAACGGAACTAGGCATATCTGAAATACGTACGTATTGTTACAGTGTTCACGGATGAGAGCTTCATATATTAGGCAAAATTCCCTATGGTTTTGATTTTAGGTGCATGTGTACTTCTGTTTCGAATGCATTGTATTTAAGATGTCATGATTAGGTTGGTATTGTGAACCAGATCAACAAAATATAAATTTATTCACAGGTCTGAGAAGCCTACTTCGGTTGTAAAGTGTCTAATTTCGGCCCTCGTAGTTTTCTTTTGGTCTATGGTATGGTTGGTACATAGTTCAATTTGAGTTTTAACTTCAATTGAAAATCTAGATATGTAGTTTTAAGAACCATACTTCTGTAAAACACTACAAAGATTGATTTTACAACAATCTTTATATATCAACAAAATTAAGACATTAGTTTGTCTTTGCTATCTGATTACTGATCGAGCACTATATACATAATATCTGCTTCCCAGTTTGTTACCTAGATGACCCCTGTGCTCAACAGTGATTACAGAAAATGTAGAACTAAGAAATCTTGTTACTTTCAAAAACCTTATTCTATGCCTTCAAGCTATAAACGTAAGTAGATTTAAACGCTATTTAAATCGATTAAATATATTTTATAGGTTTATTTATTATATTATAATGTTTAGAAAGAACAGATAATGATAAAAAAAATAGATTTTCTACCTGCAGATTAAGCCAAAAAGCGAGTTTTCAAGATAACTGGGTTGTAGACTGAAATACTTTTGAAATTAGAATAGGCCTATACGTCAAACAGGGGCCCTAAAAGTATCCATGCACATTTTTAATACTATTCTTGTAGTAGATTTTACGTTATTGAATAACACACACACGCACACATATCACCATTCGAATTTTGTATAAAAGTATAGACATACACTATAATTAACATTTTAAACAATAGATTTTATGAATATTTACTCAATGATAAATGGCTGATAAAACACTTATATTTAAAATATGAATTTCCGTTATAACTTACAAAATTCTCTTGTGTGTTTTGTATAGTAATCCAATAGCTGGTTCAAATAATATAAGTCAAATATTGAGTTAGAATTTTTGTGTTTTCATACCTGGACGCTGGACACATAGTAAGAGTTTAATAATATATAAAGTGCATAAGTATATATTTGTTTGTTAAAATAAATTTGTAATGCAATATAAAATTATAGGAGTATACTGTTATTAGAAATCTCAATAAATTACTTTTCATTTGAGATTAAACAAATACTGATAGTCAACCAATAGGGGGGGTGGAAGTACTGAACAATTAAACTATCTTTTTATTGTTTTCGAAATATTTGTTGGATTTTGTATAATGTAATATAAATAAATTAGAATAGATATTAATTGGCATAGTGTTAACACGATCACTCAAGAGGGTGGAAAAATTTAATTTCTGTGCGTCTGTCTATTTTCGTAGTATTTCTAAAACGAACTGACCCATATAGTTTCATTTCTATATAAGCAAAGTTCGTTGATGACGCATGTCACTCCATAAGATTTGTTTAAACGTTAGCAAATAGTTTTACATTGGTCTTATGGGCAACCACGATGGCAGCAAGAAAATAGCTGAATTATTAAATTTGAAATAAAACAAAGTACAATTACATGTGATTTTAATCATAGAGTATAAGTATAAAGTAATGGAGTGGAGTGTCCATGTTAAAATCGGTGACGAGATTCGATTTCAGTGCTTTTTTTTGTAGTAACTTTCCTAATTTACTGTAATATTTCTTATTTGAAAACTGCTGTGGAACCTAATTTAGAGAAGAAAGATGTGAATATCTCATATGGTATATCTCAAGAAAAGATTAAGCTGTATATTTGATATTTTGTATAAAACTTCATTTCTACGTACAAAAGAATTAGCTCTGTGATGTTTTATGTCCAACCATTTAATTTGTTAGAAAGAAATTTTTTTATCAATTTCTTTTCTGGATAATTTTCTGCCTGTCTTTTAGAGACAAGACAGTTTAAATAAAATAATATAGATATAAAAGTTCATATACAACATCGGCGAAGTCTGTTACGCGATAGGTGATGTGGCTTATCTTGTTTTAGACATATACAGGATATAGAAATGATAGCCATATAAAATGCAATTTTAAATACGAGTATATCAAAAAAACTTGTATAGTTATACCACCATATTAAATCGTTTTATGACATTGTATATTCAAATAATTTTTTCTGCAATAAAGAGATGATCAGGGAAGATATTTATATATATATATATATATATATATATATATATATATATATAAACAAAATCGGAATAAAACTCTTATCTAAAAATAATTCTGTATACGTCTGTTATGTTATGACATTTCTAGCTTCCCCTCAGGCTTTTCGTTTAGCTCGTCAAGCTAAAACCTCATTTTATTTCCATAACAGTAGTACTTCATCCTTTAATAAAAATTCTAGTTTAAAATAAATAAAATGGTAAAAAAATCACATTACGTTGATTATCTAATGTTTTTATCTCTTAAAACCACGGGACATGCTAGTTAAAAGGCATTATAATTTGTACTTTAGAAATAGAAAAATGTTTTATATTCCGCAATAAAAATTACGTTGGCTTCATAATTCACATTACCTAAAATTTGTTTGAAAACAATGGATTACCTCAGAATTAGCGAAATGCAGTACAAAAGTATATTATACAGAACTAGGGTCAATATCTAAATTAGCAAGATCTTTTAACTTAAACAAACATAAACTTTATTGGCCTGCAACATTTTATAATTTCTTAGGCAATTGCACTTAAATGGTTGTATATATGTCACAACCATGTTATTATGTTTGATTCCGAGACGACGATTTTGATCATAATTATGTAGTAAAAATTATTTATTCGGACTTTTTCACGAAACCGTTACATACCAGTAGTAAAAAATTGCATATACAGTCGTAACATGCCGAAATTGCTACTTATGGGATCAATTATGATAACGCACTATATATAATTAAAATTTTAAAAGTCACATTTAAAAAGTTTTTCTACAGATTTTGTTTCAATTCTTGTACTAATTATGTAAGAGATATTGAACACACGAATTAAGCTAAGTAATTATAACTGTGTTAAAGAGTCTTCTACAGTGGAACTATACTTTTTTTATATTGAACACAGAAGAGAAGGTGTTTCTCATAATACATAGAATTCGCAAAATAGGGTCCTAATGAAGAGAGTAATTCCAGCAGTAAAGAGCTTATAGAATAAGTGGTTTTAATTCTACTGTGAGCAAATAATTGAACACAAAAGCGATTACTATTATGTTAATTTAAACCTGTGTGAACTCAGAATCTAATTAGATTGAGGCTACAAATTTCCACACATTAATCGTAGAATAAAACTTTACAACATTGATGACACTATATAAAATGTAAATAGTAATGCTATTCGAACAACAAGCTGTACTTTACTGTTAGTAATTTTAAACATACCTAAATATACGAAGTCCTTATTTGTAACAACAAATCAAGTCTTATGATATTATTTAATGTCAAGAATAATAATATTCCAAATAATATGTTTTACTACTATGATTAGTGACATATTTTAATTTTGTTATTAAACCTTACTACTTTAATAATTTTAATAATAAAATGTAATTATTTCTTTAGTTTAGAAGGGTTATTTGAAACAAAATCTGCACGTTAATAAAACAAACAGACAAATAGTTGGATTTTGATCATGTATAGTGAACCAATATATAATTTAATAGCACGTTAAACATAATGGAATAAAATAATTGAGTTTTGTTATTAATTGTGTATTTATGAAGGGTATAGTTTTACTACGGAACATGAAATTTGTAAGGAAATTGAATGAAATTTTAAAACTTTGTTTTATCAAAGTAATGGAAGGAATTAGAAGGAATGAAACAAACAAAAATTATACTTAGATTATGTTACTAATTGGCTAGGAAACAACAGAATGCATCTTCTTTGTTGAAGGGAAGAGATTATTATCCTTTAATAATTTTACAAGTACAAATTTATTTGTATATGATTAAATTGTGGTAGAAACGTATAAGATATAACGGGTTCCAATTCATATCATCAATATATTACGAGTGTTGCCTATTGTTCATCCACATAACATACCTATGTTAAAAAGGTTGATTCAGTGTCAATATTGACTTGTTGCAGCACTAAGAGTAAGATGAACTGAAGCTAAACTCCTCATTCAAATTAATTGAACCAATCCTCCCCACTATAGCTACTATTTGTGTAGAAAACTAGGTTGCTCCACTGTCCTTTGACATCGTGTGTGAAACATCTTAGTGCACTCAATTGTGCAGCTGATGATAATATGACAACATATCAGTGACAACGTCCGAATATAGACCCTGAAATAAGAGGGAAGTGAACAGAAGCTAAACTCAACACTCAAAATGTTCCTCACTTTTTGGAAACTATTATTGTAAATTAAAAACTTCAAAACTGATGATTGAGATATACCTAATATTTGAGACACATTTTTTGTCGAGACATGAAGATCTTCTACAACAGACTGAAAAACGTTAAGTAACTTTTTGGTAACGTTAAGTAACGTTAAAAAACTTAAGTAACTGCTTCGTTTGTAGCCGATTTTGGTCGTCCAGCTTTGGGCGTTCTTTAACGCTGTATGTTTCTTGGAAAAGTTGGATTGTTTTTTGAACTTCTGATTTAGAGACAAAGGTTTGACTGGGATAAGTGTCAATTAAATAAATTCCTTACTTCGTCAAAAGATTTTACGCAGTCTTAGTATCATCCAAGCATCATCTGGATAATAATACGCTCTTTTTCACTTAAATACTCCTTTTGAACGTAAATTATCACGAAAAAATGTCAACTTTGTTAATTCCAAGAATAAACTGAAAATAATACTGGACTCCCTCAAAAACCGATCAAATACGGGAGGTCTGCACCAGGTAATAACTGCAAAACAGGTCTGAGTGTGTAAGCAAAGTGGTTGTCTATTGATGTTATTTACCTTCTGAATGTGGATGTTCATGTTTAGCCTTAATAATTGTTTAATTCATTTGAATGAGCTGCCATTTTGTACTGGGTTGAAACATTTAGTTTCTACTGTTCTTCTTTTATAAAATGTGGCCATTTAATGGATCTTGAGATTTAGAAATTTTGAGCTGCCCATCTCAAACCCCTTATTGAGAAAATGGGAAAAGTTGTAACAGTGACTAAAAAGTTAACTTTATTTCCTTGGAAGGTGACCCGAGTTCCGTCTCTCCGTCTTTATCCATTAAAAAATAAACAGAGTGTATCCATACTTTTAAGTAACACTATATCTATATATAAATTGCATTGGTTTCATAATTCGCATTATCTAAAATTCTTTGAAAATCACGTAATTCATTACCTCAGAATTAGCAAAATGCAGTAAAGATATATATTATACAAAACCAGAGTGAATATTTAATTATGTACATAAACATTAGGAGAAATACGTGTTATTGAGGTTACTTTGTTTGTGCCAGTTCTTGGAGCATACTTCGCTGAAGGGTCTGTTACGCATTCTGAGCAAAATAGGTTCACAGCCAAAGTACATCTCATATGGCGGGTTATCCACGGATATCCAATACTAAATCTTTACGTAGCACGATACAGAATAGCATAGTGCTGCTACTCTAGCAGTGTGGTGAGGGTCTACTGATACACTTGTGGGAAAAACTGATATTTTATAATATTCAATCTTTTTAAATTGTTATAGATAATCTTTATTACACATATTTAGTATAATCCAAAATTATTAAGTAAGCCTTGATGAAGTTAAAAAATGTAGAAATGTTTTCCGTATTTGATAATAAAATAGTATATTTGTATACCAAAAGTATAAAATTGAACAAATATTAGATTACATAATCCTAATTATTTTCATAGCTTTATCCTTGCGTTAAGTGTAAAAGGTTCAGATTTGTTTCAATGCTTCATTTACAAGTTCCAGATATTTAGAATTAAATTTATACTGCATAATAAAAAGAACACAGACTTTTTTGAAAGAATACAAAATGTCCATTACCAAAGTCCATTTTATGTTGGTATTTTACTTTAAGAGGACGGTAAAGTTTATAATATCTGCAGGGCAATCAGTGTCAAGCGACTTTGCAAGGGAAGCAATTTGACGCTCCTGCCAAGACCCAATTTATCAAGTTTGTCCTTTGTTTTAGCGCTGGCCAGGGTAATCAATATAACCTCAGTCATTTAGTTAGAGTAAATGATACATACTTTATTGGATTTCTGTAAAAATTCCCTTGCCTAGTCGTGTTCCTTTAGTGTGGTTTAAAAAGAAATTAACCTTGCATTATAATTTATTCAATACGTTCTTTAACTAACCAACGGAATATATTGTTATAAGCAACTCATTGTAACATGTTATTGTTGGAAAACTATAATGAAAACTTCAAACGACCCATGAAATAACAGTAAAGTTTTTGTTGATTGTACAAAAACCTATATGCTATTAATAAAATCACTTAGTTATTTGGATTTCAACGTTTACAAACCTAATTTTATTGAAATAAGTCCAGAATTGATTAAGAAAGATTACCTCTATTATGAATGGAAAAATATTAGTTGAGAAATTTCACTTTTTAGTAATTAAAATTGCCAGTTTTTTGAAATATTAAAGTATACGTTTTTTTTAGAATAGTGTACAGGATAAATTGTGATTTTGCTATTGTGTAAACGTCTGTTTGTTCTTAAGAGTTTCATATTATCAGCGTTACAAAATAAGTACTAATTACACATAACGCAGCCATTGCGGGAAGGGTTGACCCAATGCGAATAATGAGTAAACCTCCAGTTCACCTTCCTCTAACGCAGTATTTATTTTTTTATTTTCTGAAATCCTATTTTAAAATAATTTTTCCTACAAAAGAGATATTTATAAAGAATATTTGAATAGAACAGCATGTCATGAAATGGTTTGTTTCTGAAAAGATCTGAATAAACTTTTATCTAAAAGTAATTCTGTACATGTCGGTTATGTTATGACATTTCCAGCTTCACCCTCAGGCTCTTCGTTTACCAAGCAGAAAGCGATGAATCGTATTATCTCCATTCAAAGTTATTTCATGATTTAGAAATTAGTAGGTAAGAGTAAATTAAATCCCGATTAATTCGATTTTGTAAATATAGTTATATAGTCCAGTTAATCCAGATACAATAATTATACACGCTCGTCACAAGGTTGACGTGATAAGCGAAAATCCCTACTACAGCGCTGTACAATAACAGCTCCGTGTTAGGTGCAATTTAAGAGGCCTTTAGATCCCCCAACTCTGGCTGCTGGAATTAATTGATTTAACCGCAGCACAAACGAGGTTTCTGAGGTTACCAAGTTATCCATTGATTTAATTCACTTAAGGAAATTATGGAATAAACTGGATGAGTTACCAATTTTAATCTCTACGAATTTATTGGTATTAATAATTTACTACAAATAAAAATAGTAATATATATTTATTTATTTGTAGTTAAATAAATAAATATTTTTACATGTTATTATATTATTTAACATCATGTACATTATATTATTTCACATTATCAAAAAAAAATATCGTCAATTTCAAACATTTCACTTCTTCAAAATGCAAAATATATACGTTATAACTGACGTTACTAGGCACATAGCGTTCCATAAAAGGGTACTGAAAGTGGTAAACACAATAAAAACAGTTTAACCAACAAACACTTTTATGTGTATTTAACAAGCATTTAAAATCAGTTATCACCTAATAACTACTGTCACTTATCCTGTTAGTACCATAGTTTATTGATATCCATGACTTATCAATGCACACTTTTAGACTCGAGTGCGGATTCATTAGAATATCTTTCTTTAGGGCTGAACATTAGTGAATTCAGGGGGTTGCAGAAAATACATATCTGTATGTTTGCACGATATATTGAAACTAATTGAGCTATAAATTCTCATGTAAAGTTCCACTATCGTATAGCAAAAATCGATTAAATCGATAAATGATGGTGCGTGTCCATGAGTAGTAGATTCTGTAATTGGTTTGAAAACAGAACTGATCCTACATTCGATCAAGATTTCTTTTTCTCTACAAGAATTGAGATAGACTCCAATACACCTTATCTTACGTATTCTGGTAAATTTTCAGCCTGACATAGTAGGTAAAGGTAAATTTCCTAATTAGGATCGTCTTCTGTTGAATTTATATACTGCTCTACAGCCGTCATTATGGATGGTAAAAGATACCAATTCAAACAAAAAGCCTAAAAGAAGGGGAGTTTAACTCTGTACCAGCCCCTGCTAGGCGAATTTGGAAGGAGGAAACACTTTAATTATATAAATACATTAGTCATACCACTTTCA
Organism: Homalodisca vitripennis; assembly: GCF_021130785.1. Taxonomy (NCBI): domain Eukaryota; kingdom Metazoa; phylum Arthropoda; class Insecta; order Hemiptera; family Cicadellidae; genus Homalodisca; species Homalodisca vitripennis. The sequence continues at coordinate 122,969,102 of NC_060211.1, read as the reverse complement.
TTGCAGGAGTTTCACTCATTCGAGCCACTGTACTAAATTAGAATTTTCAGTCAAGCTATTTATCCTCGAAATATAGTTTTTGGATAAAAAAAATTGAAATTTAGCTCTAATATATGGCTTCGATGTTGCTTAGATGTAAGTTATAACGTATCTATAACTAATAGTATATAAACTTATTATAGTATAGTAATACAAAGAGGAGGCAATAATTTGATGCAAAACAATGGTACCTATAGTGTGATATCTGTAATTTCGTTGTAATAACATGTAAATGAAGTATATACATGTACATAAGTATACACAAAGTATATGTACAAATGTACATAATATGTTCATAAAGTCAGATTTATGTAAAGTATATTCTAATGCTTTCCACGTATTCTTCGACCAGATTTTGTTAGTCAAGTGTTTACCATGTCAATGGGGGACTATTTTTGGTAAGTAATACTGATCAATAAGTTGGATAATTAAACACGATGCTTTCACGTGAGTGAATATATCTAGTTTGTTTTTTTATAAAAAAATTTAATTTTAATTCAATATTTCAAATATATAGTTCATTTCATTCTCAATGTGTATTGAGGTCAGAGGGCAGAAAAAAAATCGTACAAAAAAGAAGTTTGAAGACACGAAAATGACGCATCATAGAATTTATTCTTGTAACAATTATTACAAGAATAAATTCTATGATGCGTCATTTTCATGTTTTTATTATGATTAACACTTTTAGTACCCTTTTATAGAACGCTATGTGCATATTAACGTAAGTTATAACGTATATATTTTGCTTTATGAAGAAGTGAAATGTTTGAAATTGACGATATTGTTGTTGATAATGTGAAATAATATAATGTACATGATGTGAAATAATATAATAACATGTCACAACATTTATTTATTTAAGTATAAATAAATAAGTATCTGTTATTATTTTTATTAAGAGTAAATTAGTAATACCAAGAAATTCGTAGAGATTAAAATTGGTAACTCATCCAGTTTATTCCATAATTTTCCTAAGTGAATTAAATCAATGGATAACTTGGTAACCTCAAAAACCTCGTTTGTGCAAAGCTAGTCTACATGAGAGGTCATTCTTGACATATATTGCTACTTAATATCTCATATAATCATACCTGTTTTCATGAAATTGGGTTTCATATCGGTATTTAAATCAAGTTTACCCACCAAATCAAAATAAAATGGCATTCGGTATCTGCAGTGCAAGACTGAAAGATTTCCATGGTCAACGAAGGACATCATTGAAAAGATAAATCATCTTCAGATCTTAAAGTGATAAATTTGGTAGGTTTAGCGTTAATTTCATTAATTTACATTACTATCCTTCTGCAATAACCATAAAAACATATTGTATCACTCTTGATTATTGTGTTATTTTTATTTTAAAATCATCAGGTCTTTTTGCCGCGTCTTTTATACAAATGTAATTTCATACATTATTTCAAGTATATGGGGCAGTTACATTTTGACATATCATACGGACAGATAGAAGGACCGAAATAATATCTTTCCAGGTTTACGAGTTATAGACTTAGCTAAAGCTAAAGCTAAGAGAAATAATTCTTGGTAAAATCATTGCAGGTAATTATGTTTTTTATACACAAAATGGTTGACCCATAATATTTTTATGGCATTTATGGAAATGATGTGGTTCAGTGTATGGTTGGATATACATTAATCAGGATCCAACGAATTTACTCCAACCAACTTCATATAAATGAACCTATTTCATGATCGAACTTTAATATATAAAATAAATCAAAACTGACGACAGATTTATGATAGTGTTGTCTGAACATGATATGCTTTAAATTTTGATTGAACTTTCAGTGGCCAAGTGGGAGTAAAGTGGGCAAGTTTACATGACACTTACAACATGTCTTGTAGATCTTAATTGTAAAGCAATATAAATCACAAGCAGCGATTCCACAAATTCAAAATAACTTAAAATAGTTTTAAATACTGAATAGTTTATTTCATTTACTTGATATGTGTTGATAGATATCATAATTTTTACAGTTACATCCAATACGAATAAAATATACTTTATTTATGTGTTAGATGGCCTTAATCTTATCAACCTGCTAATATCTCCATATTAATATAGACGTAATTCCTTATGGCTAGTTATCACAAGGAATTGTTCCACAGCGCTACTGATAACACAATAACATAATTTCGGATCCAGTGCTCAAGGAGAATTCTGCTAATTATTATCTGCTAATTTCTGTGTTTTATTCGATCAGAACTTGTTAGTAGGGAAATTATATTTTATGAATAGAATAACAGTATTTAACGTACATTGGGTAATTTTAAAAATTGGGTGAATATATGTAATTTTCTGTAAGTATCTATTTTACAATAGTTTTAACTAATTGTTAAAACTTATCATAAGTGATAATTATTAATACAAAGTCCTAATTGCTTCAATATATTTGGTAGAAAGTAGTAACTTTAAATCAAATTTAAGTGCTTTATAAATATATGTTTATATATGTGACTGGATGTCCACACCAACATTTTTCATGAGGGAACTTTACATTTGAGAGCAGAAAAACAACCAAACAAACTTGGTAATAAGTATATGTTAATGTTGTCCTAACAGGATGAGTTTTATATAAGGCTATAACTCTAGTGAAGTGGGTAACATTTACATAACACTTACAAACATGTCTTTTCGATTTGAATTGCAAACGAATATAAATTACTGGTAGCATATCCATGAATTCCAAAAACTACATAAGGGTTTCCAGGCAGAATGTATTTTTTGTACTTGAACTTATACACGTTTATTCCCTATATAATGTCTACAGTTACATACAATATAACCAAATTTATCTTTAAACATTCCTTACTTAATCTTATTCAGTGCGAAAAATATCAAATAGCTCATATAAATTATAGGAATTCAGAAATAACAAATGAAGCCATCTCTATTTGCAATTTTTAGGCCTTATTATCATCATGAACAACTTTATCTTACATAATATTTTGCCAAATTGTCGAAAAAAACTAATATAATAATAATAATATATAAATATATAATATAACGATTGCAAGTTTGTCTGATAACGAACAAATTTTGAAACGTGAAACACAAACAGTGATAAGAAATCTTACGGCAAAATGTTCTGATACGAGTTTTCATTTTAAAATCTGTTATTAATTCACTAATGGCTAATGTATGCTAATATTGATTGTTGTACATATTAATAACAAAAAAAACAGAAAGAAATAAAAGTAAAGCTCTTTATTTGATTTTTTTTATACTTAAACCTATTCCTATAGCTGAATGGCACAGTTGCTACAAAAGTTCTTAAGTTATAAAAGGAATAACTGAAGAATGCGCCAGTCAGCTGGAGGACAGTCCCCGATGTGCATAGATGTATGACATCTGCCATCGTCAGCCAAGGCTACTCAATAATGAGTGTGTTGAGGCTCTAGTGTAATGAGCTCACTACTTTACACTCTGTTATTGTCAGTAATAGTCTGGGTAGTCAGTATTAGTACGTAAGCACTCAACCTAGCTCAATTTATCGGCTTTATCTAAAATTAAATTTCACTTGCGTCTCCAGGCTTAAAGTTTTCAAAATAGTATTATAATTAAGACGTATATTCTTGTATATATACAAAAAAAAATCTTAAAAGCTGTAACATACATATGCTGTTAAAAATTATGGACTAAGTATTTACTATTAGGATGTGACATGCTTCCTAATAATAATATTTATTGTAACATTAGATAGTCTCAACGAAATAAAAAATATATGTTTATTAGGTATACACACACGCACACACACACACACACACACACACACACACACGCGCGCGCGCGCACACACACACACACACACACACACACACACGCACACACATATATAAAACATTTTGTAACCAAGTGTAAAATTATTAACATTTCCATAATAACATATGCAGTCCCAGAAATTGCTTTGTTCGTCTAAGTTGGTTACAAAAATTGAATTGTCATATCAAATATACAGATTTTATAACAAATAAACCTAAGTAGGGTAACATGCATCCTTTTCCAAGTAGAAATAAGGTTTCGTGCAAAATTGAAAGTCTACAGGACGTGAAATCGTTCTCCAAATAGCCCACTGATTGTTATATTTCATGTGTTACTATGTCAAATGTAATTCTCAGTTAATAATAAATTATAGTTAATAAATATAGTAAATACAAATAAATGTTATAAGAACTAATCAATGGCAGAGATATACAGTTTAAAGAGTGCTATAAGAAACTGTATTTAGTTTTTCATAACTAATTATTATTCTGTACAGGTTAATTCAAAATTTAAATTATTTTTTTTAAATTTTTTTCAAGGAGAAGCCGATCTTCTTTACTTGGAGTGTATAAATTACTACACATACAAAACTAAACAAAAGTTCCTATAAAAATATAGAAATAAAACGTACAGTTTTCTGTTCTTTATTGTTGTATAATTGTTCATCCAGAATATAACTAAGTTTAAAATTGTAAATATGGGTTGCGGCTACTGATGTTATTAAACAAAAGTTCATAGTAGTATCCATACAGTTCATCTTATTAAATAGGTTTAAATTAAATAAAGAATACAAGTACGCTGAAAGTGTCTAAAACTGGTTCGAAAGGATATTTTGTTTGTATGGTTGTGTTCAACGTGAATGAGTTTTGGGCGTGTGACTGGGAGATCACACAATCAGGAAACATTAACATGAACGAAGTAGCTTTGGAAGGTACAATTCTGCCAGAAGTGAATCTCCTTGGGAGTTAATAGTAAACACCATCTATTTCCATCATAATAAAACTTTTTTTATTAAGAAAGGTACAGACTTTAACTGAAGGGTTCCTTCACATTGATCTAAAATATTTTTAAAATTACTGCGGTTGTTAGAGCTATTCCATTAAATGTATAGTATGTAACAGAGAAATTGCTTGATAAGCGGCGGTTAGTAATAGTTACATAAATAATTTGAGATTTTATTAATCTTTTTTTAAAGATTAAATACGACTTTAGCTTACGAGTTTATTCATACATATATAATAATAACAGCGAGGGCGTTATAAGATACTGAATGAATGGTGGAAATATTTTAAAAAACATACAATATTTTTTAACTATTGTTATAATAACTAAGGTTTACTCGTACTATCTAAGTATTTATTATTTATCTCGCAATTTGCTTTATTTTTAATGGCGCAAACGGTAAGAACTAGACCTTTGATGATGTTAAGAACTTTAAGTATCGATTTAGCTAATTGATCATTAAATGGCACATTTTTATGTTACACGTATTAAAATAAACAAATTAAAAGTTTAATTTAATTAACCTACGGAATGCGGTTAGTTTTATATAATAGTTTGTTTTTAAAGGATTGTTGTAAGCACACATTCCTTTTTTGTATAGTATGTTTGTAAAATGTTTGTTGTACTGTAACCATGCTTGTTGTAAAAGTATAAGTTACAAAATATAGTCTTTACATTTTTGGACATTTAAAAGGATATTTTCTTGGTAATAATATTATTACTTGTACCAAAGTTTCAATTATGTTTGTATACAAGTTCCAACAAATAGTGCTAACTGTGATCTTACTTGGTCGTAGAAAAAATACAACCTTACTGCAAGAATACTAAATGTCTATTAGCAAAGTAAATTTTATCATCGCATTTTTCTTTAAGAGGACGGTAAAGTTTATAATATCTGCAGGGCAATCAGTGTCAAGCGACCTTGCAAGAGACAAGCAATTTGACGCTCCTGCCAAGACCCAATTTATCAAGTTTGTCCTTTGTTATAGAGCCGCACAGAGTAATCAATGTAACTTCAGTCTTATAGTTAGTGTAAACCACACGTAATATATTAGTTTTCTGTATACATTTTAGTCGTGTTTACTCAATGTTGATCAGTGGTGATCCAAGAAACATAAATGGCTTTATCCTCATATTAAGCCCTCACTTAATAACCCTAAATGTTGGACTATAACTTTAGAAACAACACATTTTAGCACGTTATTGTTGATAAACTAAATTTAATACTTAACAGAACTTATCAAATTACAGTTAGTGGTTTGGTGATTGTGCACAACAAACATTACAGCACGCTATTAATTACTTAATTAAATTATCGTTTCCTCTTAGTAATACCATTAACCAGTTGAGATTCAAGTAGTTATACATTACAGTACATAGTTCTTTAAGTTTTAGAAAGTGTAAGGAATAAATATATCTGTTAGTAGAACCTCTATTGCCTACACTACCAAAAACCAATACTGGTTTAACGCGCATAAATGCAGCAACATGGATGATATAGTACTAATCAAAAACTATGTTGAACAAAGTTAGAGCTTGACCCAAAATTATAATTTAGTGTTGTAGCTTGAATGGGCGAGACTCCTGCAGTGTTAAAAGCAGGACACGTTTACTTGTACTAATTCATGAGAGGGAGACCTTTCTCCCTGCCAGTTTTGCCTGGCAGTTACTGGCGCAGAGTCAACTGCCATTAATCCAAGAATGGGTTTATAAATGCAAAATATTGTAAATATATCGGCATATTTGCTACTCTATCGCGCAAAAATTAGTGGATAGATTTTTAATATATTTACCATATGAATTCCTTTATTCCAAAACACCACCCATCATTACTTTTAAAAATAACTCAAAGACAAAATATTTACTGTAGAGCCAATATTTTTAACAACAGAACGAGTAAACAACTCTACTTGCCACACAGTATACAAATACTTCGTAATTATTTGGAGAAAACGGAGGGCTCGGGCATTAACAATTTGCTCCATAACTGCAGTTTTAGGAAACAAGCGAGCAGAGTGAACCCGTGACTACTGCGAATAGAACTATAAACCAATACATCAGAGTTTATAAATACATTTGCTTGATTGAAAATTGTCCAGGGCACATCATGTAGTTGTATTAATGAACACTGCCCAACCGCAACCGAAAATGAGGGATTTTTCACTTACTACAAGTGGAATTTAAGCTCGATTATTCCCAATCTATTAATGTACGCATTTTAGTCCACCATTTCTATGTATACATAGATTGAAAAAAATGTTGTATCATAATCACAAAACAATCATTTTTTTAAGAGTTATAATAACAAAACTACGTAATCACTGGTTTGAGATTTTTTTACGAAAATTCTTAGAAGGCCTTATCTGCAGAAGCGATTCAACAAACCATAATCATAAAAATTCCTTCAATTTACACATTTTTTAAATGTTGAAACTAAAACTTCAATTTATAACCTTAAAGAATAGATAAATGTATAGGAGTTTAAAATTTAATATTAGCTCATTTTTAAATATCGGCAACCAAAATGTAAAAAAATTAATCTGTATCCCTAATTTTTAAATTGAAATTATGTATCGAAACTTACAATTTCTTGGAAAATGTTTGGAATCTAGAAATGTTTACATTTACACGGATTTTCTTATGCGTATTGTGTTTAACGAAACTGAATATTTTTACTTAGCCTATTTATATTGTTTATTGCCTACATAACCTATCTAAAATTAAGATTTGTAAATACGAGTATAAATTACTCAAACCAAAAGTGTTCATACAAACGTAGACCTGAAGTAAGAGTTACTTACTAAAATCTTTGGAGCTATTTAATTGAATATGCGAAATGCTGAGCAATTCGATTTATTATTTTATTAGTATTTATAAATATTGTTTGACTCTCTGAAATCAGGCTCCAAAAATACTACTCGTACTCCAAACTTAAAGTCTTATTCTGGTATAGTTCAGACGGTTGAAATTATTTCAGTCGTAAGTTAGTCTCAAGTTAGAATAAGATGTTAAACATTAATTATAAATATATGAAGGAAATAACAGGATAGAAATGGAAAACCCCTAAGAAACCCTTTAATATCTTTCCTTATATTGCCATTTGCAAATGTATTTCACAAAAGAAAATTACGGTCTTTTGTCTATACAGGGTGTATATTATGTCTGGAAACACCCAAATATATCCTTTAATAATTTAAATATAAATTTGAAACCTCTTACAATCGTGATAGAGATTGGGCATCTACTTTTTTGGAACAATGTTTTGTTATGTCACACCAACGGGGGACGTCCTGCCGAGGGTATCGTGAATATTCTTAATGGAAGCCTATTACCTTGTGATACATAATTTTAAAGGTAATAGCTTACTGAATTGAAATGCCACAAACCGCATCTCAAAGGAATTATTCTATCAGAAAATAGAGCATTTTTAGTATTGAAAATTTACTGATGTTCAACAATGTAATTTTAACATGGTTTCTTGCCACAAAAATGTGTTACACTAATTTTTTAGCATTTTTCAATGTTCAATTAAAATAAAATAAACAATTTATTTTGAAGCTGGTTTCATTAGTACAAATTTACCAGTTTTTATTACAATGAATAAAACTTATGAGTCACTTTCTCTGATTACTTATGAATCTGTACTTGGTGTTTTCCAGTCAGCAGGAAGGTTTAAAGAGACAAAGGTCACTAGCCTATGAGAAACATTATTGTGTTATTAATCATCTGGTCTACAGGGTTTCAGTTTGTTGAGCATGGAGCTTTCACTAGACAGGTCTAAGCTTGGGAATTACAAATGGACAAAGGTCATATCATTCCTGTCGAGTTAATCAGTGTCTCTGAAGCATTGCTGTCAACAAGTTATCTAATTACAGTAGTTCAGTTTTTTATTTGGCAATTTAATGGAATTGTCTGAAAGAGAACGAATTACTCTGTTGATGATGCGAGGATATGGCGATCGTCAAAAGATCTATCGGGAAGTTTGTAATTTGTTTAATGACACTTTCCCAGAAAGGAATCCCATAAGTGTTTCAACAATATCAAAAACTATTGAGCGTTTTGAAATGACAGGGAGTGTACGTAATCGGCCAAAGTCGGGTAGGATACAATCTGCAACAGATGAAGAACATGCACTAGATGTTTTGCAAACATTTATTGAAGACCCACATACATCGCTCAGAAAAGCTGCACAGCAACATGATATGCACCCTATGTCTGTGAGTAAGATTTTGAAAATTAATAAATACAAACCATTTAAAGTTCATTTTAGTCCAACAGTTAAGTGAGGATGATTACGACAGAAGAGTTGAGTTTTGTGAACTTGTGATGCGCAAATGTGATGACAATAGAGATTTTCTGATCAACATACTATTTTCTGATGAGGCAACTTTTTTTTCCTAAATGGCAATGTTAACAGGCACAATTGCCGTTACTGGGCTAGTGAAAACCCACATTGGATTACTGAGTCCCATTCACAGCAACCACAAAAACTGAACGTATGGTGTGGAATTTTAGGTAACAAAATTGTTGGACCCTTTTTCATCAATGGAAATTTAAATGCCGAACTTTACTACAATATGCTCCAAAATGAAATAATCCCAGCTATTCAAATTGCATCAGGAGAATACTTTGATAATGTATGGTTTCAGCAGGATGGTGCTCCACCCCATTATGGGAGACAGGTAAGAGAGTATTTGGATTTAAGGTTTCCTCATAAATGGATTGGCCGAAGAGGAGAAATCGAATGGCCTCCAAGATCTCCGGATTTGTCACCAATCGATTATTTCCTATGGGGTCATTTAAAATCCAATGTTTATAGAAGAAAGCCTCATAATTTGAGAAGACCTAAGAAACAGGATTATAGAGGAGATTGCTTTGATAACTGAAGAAATGTTAGGCAACTCTGTCGAATCATTTTACACAAGATTGGCTCATTGTCAAACCGTAGAAGGAACCACAGTTCGAACATTTGCTTTGACACAAATGCAGGTAAAACGTTTGTTGTAAGACTTTTTTAACAGCATACATTATTTTTTATTTGTAATAAGAAATCAATAACATAAGTATTTCCATAATTGTACTGTAATAAAAAACTGGCCAAAATTTGTGCTAATAGAACCAGCTTAAAATAAAATTTTTGTTTTATTTAATTGAACATTTAAAAAAATGCTAAAAAAATTAGTGTAACACATTTTTGTGGCAAAGAACCATGTTAAAATTACATTGTTGAACATCAGTAAATTTTCAATACTAAAAATGCTCTATTTTCTGATAGAATAATTCCCTTGAGATGCGGTTTGTGGCATTCAATTCAGTAAGCTATTACCTTTAAAATTATGTATCACAAGGTATAGGCTTCCATTAAGAATTATTCACGATACCCTCGGCAGGACGTCCCCCGTTGGTGTGACATAACAAAACATTGTTCCAAAAAGTAGATGCCCAATCTCTATCACGATTGTAAGAGGTTTCAAATTTATATTTAAATTATTAAAGGGATATATTTGGGTGTTTCCAGACATAATATACACCCTGTATACTTTGTTATCAAATACCTTTTATAATGAAATGCTAACCTAGGATATTTTTTTTGGGAAATAAAAAAAGGTTAAAACTTCAAGATGTATAAGATTACAAAGGCTTACCTCCCAACCATTATCTTATAATACGTGATCTTTAATACGAGTAAACCTGTTAAGACAGGCAGAAGCAGAAGGAACCAGCTACAGATAACCAACTCACGCCAGTGCCTTGTACTCTTTGGGACTCCCCATAAACTACTCGTCAAATACGAAGCCATGTCTGAACGTGATTTTCCCTGTAGAAACATTTCTAATTATGTACAAATAATGTTTTAAGTACGTTCAGACAGACATACAGAGATATTAATTTTACAGTTCACCTCACTAACATTCAGGAATAAAATAAGAAACTATAAATACGCATTTATGCTTAAGCAAGTAATAACTGATTTTAATTAAAGCGTCCATAGTTGTTATATACGCGAAAAACTGCATGATTTTGATAAATTTTATTATTTGAACTCTTTTTAAAATGGTTTTACATTTAATATTTTCTTATTGTGACTTATAATATACCTTATACCTTAATATACTTAATATACCTTATAATGACTATGGTAAGGTGAGTTTGTAAGTTTATATTTTGCGAGATTAAAAAGTTTTATTTAGTAGGTACGCTATATGTATTATTTTTGCAATCAAAGTATAAATAATTTTATGAATGAAAATTATTTTACTATTCCTAATACTATTCCTGTAATTTATGTTAGACATGTGCAATATTATTGACTCATTCAGTTTATTACGTAACTGTCTATCTAAAGGAAATAGGCAGATAAGTAAATAGTAGACCTCAGTAAACTCATTTGTTCTCTGGTTAAATAAATTAATTAAAGGCAACAAAAGGGAGTTGAGGTTTTTGAAAACCTCTTAAATTGTGTCTTACACAGAGTTGTTCCAAAACGTTTTAGGGATTTGTAATTACCACTGAAACATTGTAACGAGTGTATATATCGTTTATCACCAAATTTAATTTATCTAGCAAATCTTTATTTATTAATAGCAGTGTTTAGGTTAGTCTAAACTAATCCCAAAATTATGAAATATCTTAGTAAAATAATAAAACGAATCAATGTATTTTGCTTTGTAAATTAAGAGCCTGGGGGTGAAGCTGGAAATGTCATAGAATTACTTTAGATAAAAGTGTTATTCTTATCTGTTTAGAAAAAAACCATTTAGAATATCATTTTCCACAAATCTCTATGTTATAGCAATACAATATCGAATAAGGTATTATATAAAATATAATTACCATTTTATGTTCATTAAAAAGTAATGGTGAGGAGATTATGTGTTTACACTACAGAGAGAGGTTTAGACGATAACTATATCTAAATATTTCCAATATATATCACAAAACAATTGCACTTCAACATTTTATAAAACTGACAGCTTTTATTATTATCACTTGAAGCAAAACTAATATAGTAACATATTCTTATATAACACTTTTTATTTCTATTTATTATGGAGGAAAACTTAAAAGCAATGTTTGAATAATTTCGACGATAATTAAGTTTGTAAATGTAAAAAGCTGATTGATAAAAACGATAGTAAGCCTATAACGTGTTAGCTATAATTTCTTTAACCCTACTTAAACTTAATATTAATAAATTCGAGCAATGTTCATGAAGGAAGAATTACGTATAGTAGTTTCAACTAATTTTCCATGGTTATTTCATTAAAATTAATCACTAAAATGTTTATTTAGTAGATGGGTTTTAATATTATTAGACCTATTTTAGTGGGTCTAATAATATTAAACTAATGCATTTGAATAAATAAGATTTTTAATTTCACCTCAATTAGTATATTTAGTTTGTTGTATGTACAGTAGAAATATCGATCTGGTTTAGATTATTCAAAGAAATGATTCAGGTAAATACGACTTGCATATTATTATTATTATTAATGCATTATTAATGCATATTAATCTCAATATAATACTATTTAGAAGGATTTACAAACACTTGGTTTAATTTACGATTAGATAAATGTCTAACAATAACTAACGAATCTTCTAATCATGTAAATCTGTTATGTGAGCGAACACAAACAACATAAAAAATCAAAAATATGATTTGATAATGTTGCCTAAAAGGATGACTTTTATATAACTCAAGGTGAGTGGTTAAAATTTACATAACACTTACAACATGGCTTTTCGATCTGAATTGCAAAACAATATAAATTACGCGCAGCATTTTCACAATTTAATAAAATTAAAATTGCCTTCAAAACAAAAGTATTTGTCTTTTCCCTTATATACCTTTATAAGTTTCATTATACTACCATGTATGTTTAAAATTCTACAATTAGTATTAATCAAATATATCAAATAGCTAATACCTTTGTCAATAAAAGGAATATCACAAATAACTCTTCAAATCCTTTCTATTGGAAATTATTACCTTATTGTTAGCATTAAAAATTATGCTAAAACACCCAAGAAAATTATAATATTGTTATGCCCCGTAAAAAATATACATAATTGTTTATATAACTATTTTGAATTATTAGTCTTAAAATATTTACTTTAAATGACTTTTCTGTTATTAAATATAATGAATGGGATTTTGTGTACTTATGAACAAATTCAGAATCTTGCAACATAAACAGTTGTAAGAAGTCTTATGAAAAAAGTGTTTATTACTGACTTTTATATTAAAACTCTGTTATCAAACAATCGGTGGCTTATCTATTCTTAGTATTCTATACAATAATAAATCATCAATTTCGACCAAACTCTTCATTTTAGTGTGTATTTTTTTTGTTATTTCAACAAGTTTATCTGAATGGCTTCGCATAAAAAAAACTGTTGATAGACAAATGTTTAAAACTTAAGAGTGGGAATCCCCGGTGTGCAGAGATGTATCACATCTGCCATCGCGGCCAAGGCTACCCAATAAAGAGTTGCTCACCTATAATGTAATGAGAATACGGTTTTACACTCTGTTCTGCTCATAGAAATTTTGTATTTTGTTCAGAATAGTAGTTCAGGATCAGTGTACCTACGTAATAAGGAAAGAAAGAATAATCACTGGTCGGTACAGAGAACACAGAACAATTTTATTGAGCAAGCTGTAGGTTATCCTTAGCGTTTCTTGAGAACTGGTAACAGTTAAAGATATCTTATTGTTAGAGCTGTTTATTAGTAAGCAAGCACTTGCCAACTATATCAAATTAAATTTTAGTTGTTTTTTCAGTTTTAGATTTAACAAACCCATACTATAAGTGATATGTAAATTACTATTTTTATACAAGAAAATCATAAATTCAGTAAAATTTGCTGTGAAAAACTACAAATGCATTTTTGATGTTATAGTGTGACATGCCTTGTACTATATTCAATATCTTGCATATTCTCAGCGAAAATCAATTATTATATATTTTTTTTTAACTAGATGGAAAATTACAACATTTTTGTAAAAGTATGACATATTTTCACCCAGAAATTGTTTGATAAATTTTTAAGTTTCTTACACAGAATAAATGTTTATTCGAATAGATTATTAAAAAAATACAAAACCTGTATGAAATCCGACTGTAAAGAACGAAATAAGTACGTGCACCATGATATACTGTAACTCATTCTTATTTATGTAGAAATGAAGTTTCCTATAACATTTAGAGCCAACAAAATGATCTCAATTTAACTTACGGATATTTAGACTTCATGCTTCGCCTTATGACATGTTTAAATTTCGTATGATTTTTCTCTGTTTGGTTACAAACTTATTTTGCGATTTTCTCGTTGCCATGACGGTTATTCCTATACCAATCTTTGCAAACGCTCAGTCAACCCCCACGGAGTGACGTGCACCATTTTCAATCTCAGAGTTATCTATATAGAAATGGAGTGTTATGCAAAATTTAAAATCTGTATAGAAGTTCTTTTTCAGAATATCGTGCTCGGAAACACAAAAATAAAGACAAATAATACATTTTTCATGTTTTTTTAAGCTTAGCCAATAATACATATTAAAGTGAATAAATAAAATTAATTATCCAATGTATTGAGTAAACACTAATCAAGAACATTGATGTACAGATTTTAAGAATGTGATCAGACAACGTATGCAGTGTAACATATAAATTTGATAAAATTATGATAAAACTTTTTTTATAGTTAACAAATTTTTAATACTATGATTTTAAATGTACTTAAATATTCCTTGTTGATGTTATAGTGTCTGCTCTTTCATTGGTTTACCTATTCATAGCTTGGCTTGCATGATTTATTTATGTGTTATTCTAAACTTAAAATCTAAATTAAGGCGCAAAGTTAAGAAATAAGCCTTTCATGGTTTCGAAATTTAGGAATTTAATTTTTTATTAGAACATGAAATAGTACATATTTATAGTAAACATATTAATTTCTGAATATTTATATTACATTACTTAAAATATAAAGTTTGTTGGATATACGGTTTGTTTTAAGGGATTGTTGTAAACAAACAATATTTTGTTGCATGGTATGTTGCAAAAAATTTGCTATAAAAGGAAGGGTTACAAATTATAATCTTTCGGTTTTAGAAAATTTTTACTATTTGTCCCAGCGTTTCACATATAATTATTTAAAAGCTCTGAAGAGTATTACGAACTGAATTCGTATTTGATAATAGTAAAAACACAATGTTTATTTAAAGAATAGTAGCTGTCAATTAGAAAATTAAATTTCGTCTTCGTGTTTTCTATAGGAGGACAGTAGCGTTTATAATATCTGCAGGGCAATCAGTGTCAAACGACTTTGCAAGAGACAAGCAACTTGACGCTCCTGCCAAGACACAATTTATCAAGTTTGTCCTTTGTTTTAACTTAGGCCACTGTTACGAGTACAACTTCAATATTATAGAGTAAATGACATATACTACTCGTATATTAGTTTTCTGTATAATTTCTAGTGTTATGGTAAGTCCGTGATAGTCAGTCTGAACACTAACTTTATAAATAACACTTTATAACATGGTATTTTTGGATCAATTTAATCGAAAGATTTTTTGAACCAATAACATTACAGTTAGATTTATGATAATTTTACTACCACTAACATATAAGCAGACTATTAATTGATTGTTATATTTATTAAATTAATGCTTCCTCTCTGTAATACCCTACTATTAATAAGTCAAAATAAAAGTATTTATTGTTATTTATAGTTGTTTTTTTCAATTTTTACGCATTTAAATTAAGTTTTAGATGTATCGGTATGTAGAATGTACATTACAGACATAAAATATAAAATTATTAGTTTTACGTATATCAAAGCAACATCGTGATCTCTTATCCAAGCCTAAACGTGTCTAAATAGCGTGAAAGTATGAATACTGTTATTGTAGGAATAAAATAAGAAATAGTATTGTGTAAGTGATAATTGATTTGAAAGTAATAGTTGTTATATACTCAGAAAATAGCGTGGCTTTGATAAATTACATTATTTGAACTGTTTTAACATGGTTCACACCTTTAATAACTTCTTATAGAACATTATCGCTAGTTTGCCCGTTTATACAATGATGCATAGTGACATGTTATTTAATATATTATTATATATAGGTAACATTGACATTATTTCAAATAAATAATGTATTCATTAATTATTTATTGATGTTAGTTTTTGTTGATACCAATGACTCATTCAGTTTATGCGTAATCTATAAAAGTACCTCCCTGTGAAGTAAATCGATAGTTAACACATTCACCTCAGTAACCCCGTTTGTATTGCGGTTAAATCAATTAATTCCAGGAAGCTAAAGCAAGTTAAGAGCTCTGAAAGCCTCTTAAACTGTTTCTTACACGGATTTGTTCCACAGCGCTTTAGGGATTATCACTTATCACTTAAACCTTGTAATGAGTGCATATAACTATTTTAACTAATTTTACCTTAACTAGTAGTCTATATTTGCAACTAATTATTGAAGCAGTTTTTAATTTATTATTAACATATCTAATAATTATGAAATACCTTTGTATAGAGATAGTACGATTCATCGCTTTTTGCTCGATAAACAAAGAGCCTGAGGGTTAAGTTGGAGATGTAATAACATAAAAGGCATATACAGAATTATTTTAGATAAATGTTTTCTTAACAAATAATGTTATAACATTCTTTTCTGCACATAAATGTTTTGTAGAAAAACCCAATTCGGAAAAAGAATTCAATAACTTATTATTAAGATTAAATATTAACGTTTAATAATGAGAAAATATTTTATTTACATTACAGATGAACATCGAGACTTAATCAAATCTAGATACTACCTATATTTGAACCAATTCTACTTCAATGTTAACCAATTTAGTGATATTTCTCAAAGAAAATAATTTTTAGAAAGGTACAAACCTGATTGATTCTAATCGGCAGTATAGTGTGTTGGCTATAACATCGATTACCGTACCTGAACATAATAATAATAATAATAACTTCGAGTTCAATGCTCATGGAGAATAAATAGGTTAGAATTATCTGCTAATTTCCATGTGCTAATTCCTTAAAACACCAATTAGCTTTAACATAATATGGCTTGTACAATAACCATGTAGTTTAATACATGACTCGATATACGAGTATGTCTAACAGTATCTTATATAAGTGAAATTTATAAGTAAGATTTAAGCACTTTATGAAAATGTGGTTTTATATATGACTGTATATATACGGCAAACAAACATGTTTAATGTGGGAACTTTACATTTGAGGACAGAACAACAAGTAAATAAAATCGATAACAACTTTATGGTAATGTTGTCCTAAAAGGATGAGTTTTATATAAGGCTATAACTCTAGTAAAGTGGGTAAAATTTACATAGCACTTACAACATGTGCTTTTCGATTGAATTGCAAACCAATATAAATAAAACGTAGCATTTCCACGATTTCATAAACTTAGGATGGCTCTCAAAACATAATTTATTTGTCGTTTACCTTAAAACGTTTATAACCTTCTTTATATTCACAATAACATTAAATGTAACTACATGTGTATTATAAATTACCTTACTTAGTTTATTCATCTAAGCCTTCTCTAGATGCTATTGTTAGGCCTCATTATCAGGATCAAAACTTATGCTATAATATCTTTGCTGTCTATACATTGTATTCTGTTATATAATAGATTCATAAAGTTATTTAACTAACTCTTTTGAGTTATCAGTATTAAATAATATTTAATTTAAATCACTGTCATGTTATTAAATACGAAGAACGAGATTTTGCGTAATCACGAACAAATTCTGAAGTGTACAAAACAAACGATAAATTATAAGAAATCTTATTAAATAAATCTGTATACGTCACCTTTGTTAAAATCTGTTAGGAAATAATCCGTGGCTGATTTATACTTAGTTTTCCACATAATAAAAAGTCACAAATTAACTTCAACAAACCTCTTAATTTTAGGGGTTTACAACTAATTTATATACTAGGTGTTTGGCAGAAAAAACTGTTACTAATAAAATGATTAAGGTATAAAAGGCATAACTAAAAAATGCGCCAGTCACCTTGGAGACAGTCCCCTGTGTGCAGAGACGTATCACACCTGCCATCGTCAGCCAAGGCTACTCAGTAATGAGTTTGTTATCTCTAGTGTAATGGGCTTACACCTTTATACTCTGTTCTACTGACTGAAAATGTGTATAATGATCAGAACAATTGCTCAGTGTTGTTATACGTACATCCTTGTACGGCTCGAAACCTACAAAATGTTGACAGTGTCACAGCCTCAGTTCTTAAAGTCCTCATTTCATGGCTAGGCGGCATGCTCCAACCTTGGGAATATCACGTCGATCGCACATTCTGACATATAAGTTGAAGTTCCATCGTTACAAGCGTATGATTGTTTAGAAGCATCCCGAACGACATTTTGATCAACAAAAAATTTTCTTTGGAGAGAATTTCAATGAATGATTATTTTATTTATAAATGATAAAGATGAATTTTATTTGTTAAAATAAACTTGTATGATCTTTAACACTGCTGAAGTATCGCTTAGACTTTTGTTAGTAATATTTAATTACAAAATATATACAAATACACACAGACACACAAACATACACAAAACAAGTGGAAAGACGACAACAGACGCAATCGCACATTTGGTTGACATGATAGTAGAGGGAATCGATAGTCGAAGTTTGAGTATTTTATTGAATTATCAAAAGCTTTTGACTGTGTTGACCATAACACCTTCATTCACAAACTAGAACATTACGGGATACGAGCAGTGCCACTTATTAAATGGCTTAAATAATATTGTAGTAATAGAACACATTTTGTAGGAATTTCAGAGGTTCGATCTGAGGAGAGAAAGCCCTCTATTTTTCTTAACATACTTCAGCGATGCTGTTTCATCAGTAAACAATGGACAAATCGTCCACTATGCTGATGACACGACTCTCAAAAAAGATAACTAAAGAGGTTACATTTATTGAATTTAACATTATTGCCCGACTCAGATACTGATGACGGCGTACCACAGAATGGTATACCCACACCTCTCCTATGGGTTGGCTTTGTGGGAAGTTGCTCAAGTGCAAAATTTAAAACAACTCTTGATACTTCAAACAGTCAGATTCATTTCCAAGCTGCAAAAGACAGAGAGTTGTGCAGACCAGCGTTAAAAAATGTTAAACAGTTGACAATACACTTCCTGTATATATTAGAAACATGTCTCGTATACAATGTGACAACATAAGATGTAGTGACTTACACTCTTATACAATAAGGGGCAGCTCATGAACACTTTCCATCACAGACAGGAGTTGAATTCGTCAACAGTTTGCCAAATTCAGTCATAAGTGCTCGAATGCAAAAAAATGTAAAACTTATCCGAAAACTGCGTTTATTTCAGAAGCATTCTACAGCACAGTCGAGTTCTTAGCATATCAATTGGAGTCCACATAATTGGCAGACTGACCAGGTGCTGAACTGGGATAATAAATAGGAATGAGTGAATGTATAAATTGTATGTTTGAAAGGGATCTTAATGAAACATTTTATATACTGCTACCATAAAAAGTGTTTTATAGTAAAAACAACTTTTTATGGTTTTTATGGCGATTGCTATACAATGTTAAATTGTCTTCGCAATAGAAAATTATTATCACCCACTCACGTACACGCCGCGCGCGCACGCTGCACACACACGATGCCTTTACACCATCAATTTATTATTTGTTTACGTTATTTAGGTTCTTTATCAGATAATTCTTAGCCCTATACAAAACTTCCTAGAAATTTAAAATGTACTAGAAGTGTATTTAAATACTAGTACCAAAAAGGAATAATGGTAAAATATTAGAATATGGTTGTTGCTTGATTATCAAATAGTGAACTGTAATTTGATAGGTTCTGTTATGTTTTAAATTTAATTCGTCAGCAATCTGATTTTAAATGTTTTTTTTTTTTCAAATTATAGACCAGTGGTCATTTAAAGTATGCGGTAAGTATAAGGATAAAGCGAACTAATAATGTTTTTTGAGACCACATTGTTTAACACTGAGTAAACACATTTAGAATTTTAACAAAAACTAATAAAGTAGGTGCCATTTACACCAACTATAAGACTGAATTTATATTGATTACCCTGGGCGGCGCTATAACAAAGGACAAACTTGATAAATTGGGCCTTGGCAGGAGCGTCAAATTGCTTATCTCTTGCAGGGTCGCTAGACACTGATTTCTCCGCAGATATTACGAATTTTCACGATTTTATTACGTCCTTGGGACTTACAGCGGCTTCCTAGGAATGTATCTGTAATATGGCATTTAATTTATCTAATAGCTTCTGAGACTTTAGTAACAAGTTTTTTGACTAATATGAAGGAACACGGTAGTTGAAGTCTGTAGCTTTCTTAATGAAATAGTTTAATTATGATGTTATTCATTGGATCCGTATGATATTTTTGACATGAATTTTTGGCATATATACTGAGTGTTCCAAAATTACAGGACCAAACTTCACCAAATTGTTTAGGAGGTCAAACTGAACAAAAAATGTTATATAATGTATAGTCCTATCTTGCTTCGTTTACCTTAGATCGGCCGTTTTGTTTTTTACATACAAGTAATTTTATTTTCAATACGGGTTTACCGATTTTGTTGAAACTTGGCATAAATATTATAAACATGAACATAAGTTGTAAAAAAAATATTTAAAAAAAATCTTATGTGTATTTTCAAAATGGCGGCCATTTAAAATATTAAAACCTAAATAACTTGAAAACCAACCGTTTTTCGTGGAAAAAATATATATTGCACAGACTACTGATAAGTGATATTCTTCAATGACGCTTAGCCACATTCCATGGTTGGACATGGCAATATTAGGACTCTTTTTTGCTATGTAGAAGTGGACTTTCGTGCGTGAATATAGTGTCATTTTTATTTATCTTGTCTCATAGTACTTTTTGCTCATTATGATGGATTTTAGAGTAGAATTTTAGATAACAAAAGTATCCACAACAAGCATCTGTTAGGTTAGTTGAACTAAATGCCTAGATTTACGCAGTATGTTAAATCTCTATGATCAGTAAGTTTTTTATACATTTATTTATTCCGCTATTTTCTCATTCCCGTCAATGGCTAGCCATAAGACCAATGTAAAAATACAATTTACAACCCTGTACCAAATCTCTCTCTTGTATGTATAGAAATGAAGGTTTATGTCAGTTTTTAATGTATAAGTCAGTTCGGTTTGGAGATATGACAAAAAAGACAAACAAAAATTAAATTTTTCGGTCCCCTGTTTAATACGTTTTGCTATCGCTCAACCGAAAAAGTAAATACATGTCTGCAAATACTTTTTCTTCCTCTAATGTTCAATGGTTGGTTTTATAAAAGTGTTTGGATAAGGATAACATTTTAAATACCGATGTTTTTGGCATTAAAGCTTATGGATGTACACATAACTGTGCTTACAGTTTTGAAATTGATTGAAATTTGTTTGACTGCAGCACGAGGAAATCTTTTACTGAACAACCAGTTCTTAAATTATTATACAGTTACATATTAAATTTTGAAATTATTATCCTTGATGCAAGTGAAAGCTATGTATAAACAATCCTACTGGCTTTAACATGACAGCTAGAAAGTAATAATTTAAAATCAGAGTAAGATGAATTATGAATATATGGTTTTATATATGACTGGCTGTATATAGCGAACAGATACATTTAATGCGAGAGCTTTGGACTTGAGAGAACAGAACAAGAACAATATGAAATCGATGATACCGTTATGGTAATATTGTTCTAAAGGATGAGTTTTATATAATAGTATATCTCTATTAAAGTGAGTTAAATTTAAATAGCATTTATAACATGTCTTGTCGATCTGAATTGCAAACCAGTATGAATCCTACTTAGCATTTCCATAATTTCATAAACTTCAAACTGATTTCAAAACTGAATGTATTTGTCTTTTACTTTATACACTTTTATATCCTTCATTATTTTTACATTTACGTCAAACTAAACCACTGTTATGTTTAAAAATACTTTAGTCAGTTTGTTAAGGAAGTAAATCCAGCCAATATCAATTGTCAATCATCTGAATATCAAAAGTAACGATTTAAGTCCTTTCTGTTTGCTGTTGTAAGATATTATTCTCAGCATTAAAATCTATGCTGTGATACCCATGCCACTTACGTACTATTCTCACACATGGTAAATTTATAAAATTCATTTAAATTACTATTTTTAATTTTTAGTCTTCAATAATATTTACTTAACAAAAATTATCCTGTAATTATATTATAAATAATATAGTTTTTATTAATCACAAAAAAATTCTAAGGTATGTAAAACAAAAAATTTAAAAAAAAATTCTAATTCCAACATATTTTATTACTCACTGTTATACTTCAATATGTTATCAAATAATCGTATCTTCACAAATTTGTACTACACGGGGCACTGGCAACTACCATAGTGAGTCACAGGATGTTCATGAACCGGTACAGTGCAAACAGGCAGGATTTTATCTTATTATTGGCTTACCACATTGAATACAGAATTTTTCTACGCCCAAAGCGTTTAAAAGTCGTATAATGCCGAATAAGTTTTGTAGCGTGAATTAATTTCTGGATTATGTCTGGGTGACAGGACAAACAGAAGACAGTGTGAGAGTCAAATGTGTAATTGAATGTTGAAATGTGGAATATGTGTCCTAATTGTTAGACATTTAACGTTTGGTATACAACTTTCCTTTTTTATACAATAAATTCAATTTGATTATTTACTATATGAGTTAGTCCATGGTATCGTTATAACTTTGCCCATTCTCAGCACCAATTGATAACCGCCGTATACTCCCTTCAGCCATAGTGCAGTAGTCTAAGAGAAATTCAAACAAACATTGCACTATTGAAACGAAGTTGAGACTATAATGTCCCTTCTAGCACTACTGGAAATATTTAGTAAAAACGCGACGATCTAAGTGTAAAGCTAAGGATGAGCAAAATTAGCATAAAAATAACAGTGAAATATTTCTGAACATACATATATTATTTCATTTTATCAACAGCTTTTCAAATGCAATAAAAAAGTCATGTACAATCAAAGCGTTTAAAACCCATTTGAAAAATCTGTTAACTGCCAAATGCGGTTGGAAACGTGAATGCGAATGATTGAGAAGCAATGCCATCAGAATATTTACTTTCGAATTAAGGTGGATAAAATTGGAGATAAACGAAGCGGAGTATGTGTCAAAATAGTTAGAAGCTTGAATTTTTCTATACAATTGTATTTTTGTCCCCACATTAAATGTTTAACTATTGAATAAATGTGTTATCGCCCACGGTATATCGCTAAAGCGCCGTCCCTTCCCTGATGACTACAGTATCACTACGTTAGCCATAATGATGTAGTGTATGATACATGCAATTATAACTGACACTATTAAAGGCGAAGTTAAGACGATAATGTTCTATCTTCCTCTAAAGAAGATACTTAGTAAAATGTTAAAGTTTAACGCTAAGGTTGTGCAAATTTATTTTCTACACCTAAATGAGATGGTTCAGTAGCGTTGTGTTTGATCAGCAAGTGCATTGCTGCTGCCATTATTCTGATAAAAACACTGTGTTACATGTATTTTGAAATTACTATATAAATCACTCAATTCAAGGGTAGATTACATTTTATTAAGAATAATTTATATTCTTTCCAACGATACCTTATATCAAAACTGAACAAAGACGAAATTCATAAGGTAATACATTCTGTTATTACAACGTATGCGTTCCTGTTAAACAATAATAGATAGTACTTAATGAAATCAGTCAACAAAACTATATGTTTTATTACCAAATGAATAAAAGCAATTATCATTACTAACCGTAAACACCATAGACTGCAGAGTGGTCTTAGGTATCAATCGAGGTCTCTCCACATAATATTCTACGTAAGATCCTTGTCAAATTCTGGAGGAAATTTCTAGAGAAACTGCTGCAGCTGGTACGCTAAATATTTCTTTACATTAGCCACACATATCGAATGAAAATACTAATTATTCTCTATATGATTTTCATGAACCTGGAGTAATCACATAGACATAGACATGGAAGGTATGTGGATATTTCAATCGGATTGTAATAGAATTGTGTATTGTGCATGCCTCATTGAAGACAGCCTGCTGGCGTGTGAAAACCATCCGCAGTCACTCTGTTCATCGTATGGGCATGTCTATTGACTACAGTGCAATGGCCTGTTCGATAATTGCATTGCATGTAAAGGACCAATAGCAGGAAGTGCAAGTCTATTCTCTTTTACGAATGGCGTGACATAATGTACTGTCTTGTAATGTATGGTAGCCATCAGAAGGGCAATTCTAAAACCGAAGCAAGGCATTTTTTAATTCTAGAAACTATACTTGTACAGCCTACCATTTCGACCTTAAATTCCTGCTTGTTTTTAAGGTTTTGTTGTAATACATTTTTTCAACATTCCTTTAAAGAATGCATTTTAGAATATAAATATATGCCTCTGAAATACATTCCAAAAGTCTCTAGAATCTACCGTCCTTGACTAAAAGCTGTATCTCGTCCAAATATAAACCCAACTCTAGCCAGCATATATAAAAGAATGCTGCCAAGCTCATTGTTCTTTTAATAGATTTTAAGCAGAGCACTAATTTTATTTTTTAATTTCATATGTGTGTAAATTGATAATTTGTTATTTTTGTTATTTGTTTGGAAAACTTTAGCTTTTTTCTCTCAATACCAACCTTTGACAATCAAATAATGATACGTGGATGTTGAAAAACCCGTAACTATAAAACTACGCTGTAGTTTTGAATGAAATAATCTACTGCTAAACGTAGATACTTGTTCCCGCTTGTACATTATCTAGGTCACTACAAGAACATCCGCTGCAGGTGGGGCTAATTGCTTCCCCTATAACGACGTGTTGGTGCGATTGTATTAGTTGTATTTCTCTTCTCAAATGTGTCTGGCATCATTTTGCTGAGCATTAGCAAAGCCTAGCAATCGAGCGACTAAAAAGTGTCATTTCTGTTTCTAAATCCATTTTTTCCGTCTGTAGAATATCTCAAGAACTCTCAAGTATCTTATGGACTTAAAAATTTTACATGAAGCTTTTTTATTCACATATGGCCAACAATTCTGTCAATAATGGTGCATGTCTCACTTCGAGTGATTTGGTTAAATGTTACCAAACATTTTTTTACCGATTTAATAGGTAAAAATTATTAAAATTATAAAATCGCAGGGAAATACTTGTTACAAACTGAGTAAAATCGTATGACATTTTAACATGTGACTTAATACATCTTGTATCCTAACAACCCCTACGCATATAACATCATCATAACTTGATGACTTAATATGTAAATATTTTAATTGTTTAACTGCTATAAAATCAAGCCTAACGACTAAAAATGTGAATTTACCGTGCGTAAAGATATCTTTAGTCATATTTGAGTGTCATTTAATTTATACCACATGTTAGCGTTGACAATATTAAAAGACCTTACACCTCACTTTACACTTAACATAGCTATGGTTCTAAGGATTAAGTAAACTTGAATGATGAGTTTAGCTACCGTTGACATTGATTCAACTGTTGTACACAGCTACGTTATTTGTAGAAAACGTGTATGCTCATTTTGAGACCATGTCAAAAATATCGTAGTGCAAACAATTGTACACCTGATACGACAATGAAGACACCTCTACATCTAGATAAAATATTTTTCAGCTTGGGTGTCATTGATGTTGAAACGATGTTAAGAGTTCATCTTAAGCTTCTTCGTCCCCGAATCTCTTTGTATCTCTTCAGAGGAACATGCATCCAGATTGCAGGAGTCAAGTTTGTGAGAGCGTCGGATTCTTGACTTAGATGAAGGGGAACTGGAGCCAAACTCAACAATCACATTTTATGTTAAGAAAAATTTTAGAATTTTATTATTTAACTCAGAAATTTAAAAAGTATACTAATGTAATAAATGTGATGTAAATTTAATTTTTTTTTTAAATTTATACATGTATATGGAATACAGAATTTTTCAAAGAATAGGGAATATATTTCTTCACTACGAGCTCGCAAGGTGAATTGTCTTATAATGAGCCTAATTACGTCATAAACTGACATAAAATCCAAAGAGATAGTGGTTAGATCCATCACTGAAAGTGAAAATCTTTTACTAAACAATCAGTAATTAATTTGAAGATAGTTTTTTTTTAATAACGTTAAATTCATTTTAGTAGAACATTAATTGTAATATAATTTTAGAAGTGGTAGAAGATGGAAACGAAATTCTTTGCTAATGAACGTTAACTAAAGAACGCAAAATTCTACTGTTCCAGTACCTGGTATGTGTACTTATCCCATCTGCCATCGTCGAACGCTGCTACTCAATAATGATTTTGTAACTTATAGTGTAATGAACCGGTGGCTTTTTACTTTATTTTATTTACTGAGTCCGATCATAATGTTCAGAATAGTATTCACACTGTGCTCGAGTACTTATGTACTGAGAGTATAATAATTGAGAGTACAGTCTCAGGTAGGTAGAGAAAATTGAGTTGGGAATACTATTTCTAGAGCTTAATTTTTGTCGAGAATGTCAAAAAATTGCATTCTTTTCAAACCCATTTCATCGTAACAATTACATTCAATGTCACTTGTCGATTTGTAAATTTAAGCTCCAATTAAGCTTCACTTGCGCCTTCAATCTTAGATTTAACAAATCCATATTTTATAATTGGAATGCACATTTTTCTTCTACGTATATAACTTACTAAATGGGTAAAGTACCTGAAAGTGGTAATATTTTATTTATCTGTGGTAAATATTTTGCTGTATAGAGTGATGTATAATTATATTTATTATACTACAATATTTATTACATTAACTAAAATTTAATATCTTGTACTGTCCAAAAAACAATAGTAACTATTTATGTCAAAATAAAAATATATTTATCTAATGAAAAATTGCATATAATAGACTTAAGAATTGAGGGTTGAACTTTTAAGTGAGTGTTTGCTGCTCAGGTGTGGTTAAAAGATTAAAAAGAAGAATACAATGTTGTTAAATACTCTTTCAACACATTGATAGGGTAAAATAAATTATTCATGATACTTAGACAAGTTTATAATATGTTGATGAAATTATTATAACTCTTAATATGAGTAACGGGCGCGTGATAAAAGCCAACAGTTGAAATTACAGTAATAATTAAAGATGCATTGAAACGAGCAATTAAACACTGAATAGCTCGCAACATCTTGGACATTATTTCCTGTGGAATTGCAGGTGTCGAGGAAGTTGTGACATCAACTCAGCTTTCTCACATTTTCAGAACTAGTCAGTGTATGTTGATTATCGAGTCAACATTACACCGCTTAAACAATGGTCTATGGAAGCTTCATTAGATAGGTTATTTATTAATTTTGCTGTTCTTCATTTAATTGAATACCGGATGATTGAGTTTCCCATCCTATTACAATGATAATTGTAGAGTAAAACAGTAATACATTATGTACAGTGATGGATGTGTACTTATAATATAGGAACTCATGTGCAATGTGACTAAAGTGGTCTGAGGTAAACATAAGCTCAAACAGTACAGAAATTTGCTTTGTGAGATAGACGCAAAGGCTCCCACGCTGCCCTGGCTTCAAGCATATATTTTCCTTGTTTATCGAGTTAACACCTGCATTACGTAGAGCTACAGTATATACATGTATACGTACACGTATCGCTAACCTTCCCTAAGAACACAGAAAATCGATAATAAATTGATCAAAACTACTATTTATTCTCCGTTATTGGACCAACTTACTACATACATGGCAATATATATATATATGTATATGTTTATACTGAACAATTATATATATATGGATGAATGAATATACATATATGTATATATATATATATACATATATATATATATATATATATATATTCATACAATTACAACGTTAAGTTTATAATACTTCTACTTTTTAGTCTACTAAAACATAATATCGTTCCTAGTGATAAAATCACGTATTGGATGTTTTGTGCAACCATTTTACCTTTTCTTGGTGAATATTTGAAAGCGTTACTCAAGTAATTCCATATAATTCTAGAAAATTACTTAAATTATTGAAACAAAGTTATAATGATACATATGATTACTATTGATAAAATAGGTGTGTAAACATTAATTAAAGTAATGATCTGTTTGTTCATAGTAGTGGTTTGTTCAACATACATTTATATTGGAATAATTCAATTTATGATATGTAGATTCATATTTGTTTTATGTATTTTGAGGTTATTTTAGATATAGTATCATAATTTTCCAACGAAATATACTGTATATTTTATACGTTTATTATATTTTGGGCGTAAGTTATATTTTAATAACTAAAAAGTATATCACATATGCTATTTTCTATTTTAAAGTAACATACAAATTGTGTACTTCTTTGTAAAAGTCGCTGTTTGTGAAATACTTATTCGAAAAAAACAGAAAAGTTGTTTTTCTAATTTTAATAACAAAGCCATGTTATTGTTATATGTTATTGGTGTTATAACAAACACCAATTATGTTTGGAAATAACACCTATAAGAGAGTAAATTCAAATAATAATTTAGGAAGATCTTATTGTTCCTTAAATTCTTTGTTGACTATCGATTATTATACATTTTAATACGATCAGAGAGAATTAAATGACGAATAAGTGATAACAATATCTTTTTTTAAATTAAGACTAAACAAATAGACTAATCCAAATTTATTGATATGTAGAGTTATAATTAACAGTATTATTCAAGATTGTTTTTAGAACATCATACTATAAAATACAATTACAAAATCTGAAGCAAATAAAAGATTATTTTCTGTAAGATTATTAAGTAATGCTTGATCTCAAATTATTAGGCTAATCCTTCGTTTCTGAGGGTTTCTAATAGCAAAAATACTAAATAAACGCTGGTAAAAACATGTCTTATAAAAATACCCTAAAATAAACCGATTGTCTTCTGGATTATCTTTCAAACTATCGACAATTCAATAATTCAATAGAGTATGGAGTTATTTCGTGAACCATTTTTATAGAGATCATAATAAAAGAAGCTGTATTTTTTGAGATGTTAATAATACCAAAATTAGGTGGTATAGGATCTATGAGCGGAAGTATAATTTTATTAGCTAAGAGTTTGGATTATTGAAAGTTTACTTATTCTTGCTATAGATACGTAAATTATATATTTGTGGTGAAAAATAGATAGTACTCACATAAATTCTTATAGTTAGGTGTCAAAATATATCACAATTAAATAAAAATCAAAATTATTCTGAGATAGTAATAATAGTAAATATTTAATCAGTATCAAACGAAGTAGAGAATAAATTGGTAAAATGCGAACTTCAAATAAAGTATTAGTATTTGGAAGGTTTACCGGAGCAAAACACTGTTAAGAAACTAAATATGCAATAAAATTAGACGAAGAATAAGGATTTGTAAGATTTCTCATTATTGTAGAATTTGTTATTATTATTTCCGCATATATATATAGTTCTATATATATACATATATATATATATATATATATATATATATATATATATATACATATATACATACATACATACATACATACATATATATATATATATATATAGAAAAGATAACAATTTCAAAGCATAAATGTATTCTAAGTAAAGTACAAATTTCTGCAAATACAGCAATTTTATTAATAAATATTTAAAGCTACTGCAACAATTTAACGTTTTCAATAAACGCAGTGGATTTTAGCCACCAAGGCTCCGGAAGATATAGAAACCCAAAGGCGAGTCCAATGCGAGGGCTTGCTGTGTTTGCACGGTTAACTCCCACACTTATCAATTACTGTCACTTAATGCCTTGCCTAGTCCCTTCAACGTTCGCGTTTTGGACATGTTTAATGGGTGTGTAGAACCACATTGGTTATCTGTTACAGTGTTTAGTCAACGGTACGGAAATTTTCCAAAAAACCTGCGGTGTCTTGGATAATATTTTTTTGGCATGTGTCCCCAAACCTAAGTGTTTGGACTGACGTTTATTGCTATACTAGAGACGTATCTGATCTGTCTTAGAAACTAGATTTTTAGACCGATGTTTTAAGCCTTCGAGATTATTTAAATTTTTAATGTAATAAATATACTCTTCTTCATTCTGTAGAGTCATAAAAGTTAAAATCTCCGTACAGAGAAAGGCGGCTTTGCACAAAATCCTTGGAGAAATCTACTCTGAGGGATCTGATAAGCATCCCGAATGACATATGGTAACCACAACACTACATATGAACGTAGTAGACGAGTTATCCACAGAAATCAAAGACTACATCTTGACCTACCAAAATGCAGTTAATGGGCTCCAACTGTGTATATGGCGAAGGTCTAGTTGATGAAATTCTGAGAAAACTCATGTTAGTAGTATTCGATAATTAATACAAAGATAGTAAGTTTTGCATTCCTTAACCACGCTTGTGTTAAACTTGGCTATGATGTTTCTATTATTCGCAGGAATTGCGTCGATGTAGGGAATAGAATTTCCCTACGTGAAAATGAAGTTTCATGAGTACATTTAAGATTACTTAGGATAAGTTTCTGACTGTACTCACTCCCGAGTCTTAAATTATGTCTATGTCCTGTGAAATGAATACCAATATTATATGAATAAAAGAAGAAATAGGAGATTTTCTTAATACCTGATGAAAGCTTAACGATCAGACTTGTTAAATACATGAAATGCTGTGTTTTTGAATAGTTTTCAATATGGTGTATAATTTAATACATTCTTAAATAATATAATATAGGAACTCCAGTTTGAAAGTTTATATTTTGTAATTAAAAAATTAAGTGTAGAAAAACTTTTAAATTATATTTGCTAATATCAAATAAACTCAATAAACATTTTTGTAATATTCTTTTTATTGATGTTAGATTAGGGTAATACCACTGATTAATTCAGTGGTATTCAATAAACTGTCCCTTTGAAGTAAACCCATGGATAACAGAGACACCTTAGCAACCTCGTTTGTTCTCCGGTTAAATCAATTAATTCCAGGCAGCCAAAGCGAGTTAAGGTCTCTGAAAGCCTCTTAAATCGGGTCTCACACAGAGTTGTTCCACAGCGTTTTAGCGATTTGTAATTATCTCTGAAACATTTTAACGAGTGTATATAACGTTTGTTACTACATTTACTTTATTTAGCAATCTACAATTATTAAAAGCAGTGTTTAGCTTAGTCTCAAATAATCTAAAAATTATGAAATAACTTAGTATAAAGATAAAACGAGTTACCGCATTTTGCATTATAAACGAAGTGCCTGAGGGTGAAGCTGGAAATGTCGCACCATAACCGACATGTACAGAATAACTTTTAGATAAGAGTTTTATTCTGTTTTTAGAAAGAATCCATTTTATAACATGCTTGTCCACAAATGCATTTGTTACAGCAAAACTAATTCTAAACTTGAAGTGAATAAAATATAGTTTTGAATAATGAATAACGTGTAACGATGAGAATATAAGGTATTTATGTATAGACAGACGTTTATGTGATAACTAACTCTCAATATAACCTATACATTGTTCTTTAACATTTCTATTATTCTGTTAGTTATAGTTACCATTACTTTAATTGTAACTAATTAAGTGATATTTCCTAGAGAAAAATTTTATCCTTCTATTCATTTTGGAGGTAAACTATTTTTTCAACTGTTTATAATTTTAACAATAACTAAATTCATAAATATAAAAAGCTTTTTCATTGAAACCTATAGTAAAATACGTGGACTATAATTAGAGCTGAACATAATAACAATAATTTCGAGCTTAATGCTCATAACGACAGAATTATGTTTAGTATTATATGGTAATTTACAAGTTTTATTGAATCAAAATTAATTCAAGTTTTTATTATGGCCATCATAAACTATATTATTGAGTCTTACAGTTATAAGCTAACTCACTTTAGATAAATAATCAGGTTTGTTTCTCGCGAATTAATAGATCTAATTTGTTGTATATACAGTATAAATGTCATATCAGTTTAAATTTTTTTAAAATAAAATTACGATTAAATATTAGTTATTAAAATATCAATTGGCATCAATATAATATTTGTTGAGGGCTTTATGAACATTTGGATGAATTTTTTACTTTTGAACTAAGGAACCTACCACCTACGAATGAACGTCTTATATGAGCGAACTTATACTTACAAGTAAATCAAACCTGGTGACAGGTTTATGGTAATGCTGTGTGAAAAGGATGAGCTTTATATATGAATTGAATTGTAGTAAAGTGGGTAAAATTTACATACCACTTACAAAATGTCTTGTCAATCTGAATTGCAAACCAACATAAATAATATGGAGCATTTACACTATTTCGTAAACTTAAAATGGCTTACAACAGAGAATTTATTTGCCATTTATCCTATACACATATAGATTTTATAAAAAATACATTTAATAGTCTTATTTAGCAAGCAAATATATCAAATGGCTAATATCTTCAAAACAATGATGGATATTAGCCAAGTATAACACGTGGAAAGCAACAAGCTTTATTAGTGGTTTTAAAATGAGTCTGCGCATCATGAAAACGTATGCGAGAAATAACAATTTGGGGAGCAAGCCTCACTATACTTTTACATGTTAACCTAGGTACATTTTTCTCAGATACCTATTAAGATAGAATGCTGAAATTTTCTACACATAATCTTTGGCTCTTTATCTTAATTGTGTTCAGTCTAAATCTTAACATTTTATTCGGATCGGAAATTATAATTTTGTTTTAATAGAAAAACTTTAAAAAAATATTTTTTAAAGAAATATGATATAAAATTGAAAATAAATGCTAAATTAAAAAACCCACTGGACAGAATAATTTGAATTGTATTTTGTACATGTGGTGAAAAATTCAGCTGTCTAGCTAGAATAGTTTATGATTAAAGTGTACCTAAAGGTTTAAAACACACGTTTTCGGGAAAACACAAAAATAGTAAACAAACACATGAAAACTAACTTTAGTAATGCCATGCAGCATAGGCAGGATTTTCCGGGTCTTCATCCTGTTCAAATTGATCCTAAAGATGTTTTATTTTTAATCTGGTTGCTTCACGGCACTTTTTTCTATTTCTTGGATAGCTTTATCCGCTTTGGTGATGCGTCGTTCATCGAGACATTTCATAGCTTTCACACAGTTGTAGCCTGGCTTTAGTCCTAAGAGCTTGTAAGTAATACACTTGCTGACAGAACCTTTATTATATGAAGCTATGGCATCGTACACACCCAGTTTCAGAGTGTTTATTCTGACAAACACCTTCTTAGGTATGCGACTCCAAATTATGTTATTCAGAGACTCGCTCATATTTTGAGTCCCTCCATGAGCGCACTTAGCCAATAATATAGGATTAGCCAAGTCTCTGAATATTGGCTTTATCTCTTGTAACACAGCCATCGGTAAGTGAGTGTGTTCTTCATGCTTATTATATGGATCATTCTTCATTTTTGCTATTTGGTATTTACACCAGGTGTCATCTGAGGCTGGGCAAAAATTATGCTGAGGAACCTGGTCGGTTTAGCCCATATGAAAAAATTCGGCCCATATAGCTTGTCTCATTGCCTGTACTCCTTGTGAAGCGTTCCTCCTGATTGCTAGCCCATAGTATAGCTGGAGGGTATCTATGGCAGCATTTGACAACCTTCCGATGCCACTAATCTTTTTACCATCGCTTAAATTATTTTTGGATTATATTTCTTATAAGATCTAAGGCGAGTCCCCATCCTTTTCTGTATGTGGCCTATACACTCCATTTTTTCAATCTTGAAATCAGGGCCATATCGTTATTCAGCACATACACTCTCATAGCCCTTACAATCACCATCACCAAGGTAGTAGGCATATCGAACATCATAATTTAGTTTAGATCTTCGAAAAAGTTTTTTTATACCCTCGACCTCCATCCCACCACTACTTCCGGAGTAGTTAGCAATACAACCGTCATCATGTTTTTGTTGTAGCCTATCTTTACATTGACAGAACTTGGATAATATCTCAACATCAATTACTTCACCTGTTGTTATACTGGTAGCTGTAACTACTCCATTTAGGGATGAGTAGCCTCGTCGCTGCCAACACCCATCAAACGCTGCTGCAATATATCTTATACCATCATTTTGAATTACTGCATTTTCAACAGAATCCTTCATTGACTCAGTACAAACTCTTTGAACTGCAAATAATAATACTTTATTGTAAAACCTAGATTTAGATGGTTTATGCAAATTCATCAAGCCTGCCAATACTTCGGCAGTTTCTTGTCCAACACAGATTGAACGCATAGCGTAAACAAATCGCACGTTGACATCAAATACTTTATGGGTCTTATTTTCAATTGAAACCTCTGTCATAGGACTGTTTGAGTTGTTGGCTGTTACATCACAATGTAAACACTTGAGGGTTAGAGTACAGGCCAAACCTATTCTCTTAGAGGTGGATAGAGTCAATTGACCTTGACATAATTTACATACAGCAACTACACTAATAAAACTTTGGACTGAGTTCAAATCAACAATGTCATATTGAAAAGAGCTATCTTCAAATTCAGTGTATTCTGAGGTATGCTTTTCAAGTTTAAGTTTACATGTGCTACTGATTTTAGGCCTACTTACACTCGAAGATGTTTATGTTTCTGAAGTACTAGGCCCAGGGCTACATATAGAATTGAGGTTATTTCCAGTCGTTGCATGCCAACCAAAAGCTTTCTTTTTTTTGTAAACTCTACCAACTCTTGACATTATATATTTTCTGATAAATATATTACAAAAAATAAATCAGAACTTACTTCAATACGCACTATTAGCACTAACTCACAATAAAAAATTCAATGTTTGTTTATGTTTGTTACTAAACAACATAAAACAATACAATGGAATGAAAACAGATACAGAAGTAAACAAAAACAGAGAATAACCATAGTAACCAAAGACATAAATATTGTGACTTCTCAAGCACAATGTACTATATAAAATGTTATTGTACAAAACGTTGAAGACTCAGCGCGAGACCAATAAAATTCGTGAAAAACTACCGTGCATAACTGAAGTAATTATTTTTTTTTCACCTACTAATATTTTTATTACAAATATGTGTTGTATATCGTTTTAATCTGCATGAAACGAGCTACAAATTAGAACTATATAAAAAAAATATAAAAAATTTCGATTTTTCGAGTACTGCTCCCCTTGGAATGTCACTTTACTGACTCAATTGACTGAATTTTTTATCAGCATCAACGAGCATAAGCTGAATTGCTCACATTAATTACATGGTCTTCTGCACGTATTAAATTAATTAATTTTCGACATATTTACTTACAATTATAAGTCTTCAATAAAATTGTATTGAGGTTATTATACTATAAGTAAATAATATAGCATATTATTACTATAAGTATTTACTGTAAGTAAATACAGTATTCTGATTAAAGTTTTGATTTATCGTGGTCAAATTGTGAAGGCTACAACACGAAGAGTTGTCATAAATCTTATGACTTAATATTTTATTACTCACTTTTATATTGAAACTCTATAATCAAATAATCAGTGGATGACTTATGTTTAGTTTTCTTTAAAGTAAGGAAAAATATTAAACAAATATTGCAGTAAATCTTATTATTGCAATGTTTTTGTAATTTATTTACTTGATATAGATAGATGGCGGAAAGGCGGCCGCTAGCGAAATGTATATTATATAAAAGGTAACTAAAGAATGCGCCAGCTGGAGGGATGTCTCCGGTGGGCGGCGATTTTTCACATCTGTCATCGTCAGCCAAGGCCACTCAATAATGAGTTTGTTACCTCTGGTGTAATAAAAACACGGCTTTAAACGCTACTGTAAAAATGTATATGTAAAAACCTGTTTTATTATATATAAAAATGTAACTCAGTGTCTGTGTACGTAATGAGCAGAGAAAGTACCGGCAGGTAGAGAGAACATAGAACACTTGAGAAAGCAGGAGATGGAGCTTGATGTTCCTCAAGAACGTCAACAAATTTCAAGACATAATCTTGTTAGAGCCATCATAACAGGCACTTGCCACTTTCACTTCTCGATTTTCAAACTTGACTTAAATTAAACATCGCTAGCGCTCTCAGTGATCTTGAGTGGGTTTTGTAAAGTTTGATAGAAACGGCACAAGACTCATGGCTATTCAGTCTAAATATACTTTAGTTATGCGTGGCCTTTCGACTGTGTAAAAATAGCACACAGTAGTTGAAATATTTTACTACTGAGTTATGTTATTCAGTTAAAAAAGAGAGCAGTTTTTGTAACACGGAAGACGTGTAATTGTTGATGTAAAACTAAAAAAATCTGCTGTATGTTATTTAATCTGTCGTTGGTGTACTTCAAATTCTAATGTAACAATAATATAGTTAGCATTCACAATTTATTTTACGATATAAAACACTTTATTCATAACTTACCACCGAGCGCACGGCCAGCTCGAATGTGAACCAAGCGTTGCAGGCGAGCTCGACATAGAAGAAGGCATCATGAGGGTCGGTCCGTTCCTTGTCCAAGGTCCAGACGAGCGTGTGGTTAGGCATGTGGACGGTGCGGTTGCGAATTGTGGGAACCCGCATGTCGGGGTGAGTCTTGAGGGCGAATGAGAGCACCGACACGCAGATGAAGAATACCGAGACTACCGCCACCACCTGGTAACACACCAGTTAACTATAGTTGTCAATCATTCATGCAATAGTATACATTTATAACTACATTATTATGCATTATTTTATCAAAGAATCAAGCCTGGACTGAAAATTACAGCATAATGAACATGAAAAATTAAGAACAAAATATGTTATCATAAAAATTATTAGTCAATAATTCTGCCAGAATAAAGCGATAAATATTCATGCAAAATTGCAAAGATTCGTGGCAATGAATTGATTCTATTGACTACTCTTGCTACAAATGCAGCACAGTTGGTATTCAGGCTTAATTCCGGTTTATTTGCATAACACTGCGGCGTAAATCAATATTTCGATTGAGGCTGATAGCTGAAATGTTTTACACAGTGGCTAATCATTTTATTTCAGAAGTTGGAACTTATTTACATTCAAAGAAGCATTTTTAAGATTTTAAATTTTTTAAAGTTTAACCCAGTACACGTTTAGCCTAGTTCTGTCCGTCCTAACAGCCCATTGGTGTGCGAGGATCCTATCAGACTAAGGAGGAGAGTTAGTTCAGTGCAAAGTCAACGGTATTGATAATAGGTGCAACAGTCACAAACAGGATTTGATCCTGTCCTCTCTCTAGAACGCATCCAAAGTCTGGCACCTTAGACCGTGCATCAACCGTATCTCCAACCATTTTATTAACTAAATGAATGTATGGAAGCTTCTAAATGACTTCATATATAAATATTTTATGTCTGTGTTTGCCCGATAGGTGTCGAATCAATTAAGCAAATTTACAAAATGAAATATGTATCTATTTATTTATCACAAAAATAATACCAAAATGTTCTGTACGCTTGTATTTGTATGGTATGACTTATAGGAGACAAGCATTAAAAATGTTATTATCAGGTTCTCAATTATATGCTGTTAGGAAATTAAGTATATCAGTTTAAATGTAGATAACAAAGTTATTTCAGACAACTTAAAGTTTAAGCATATAAGAGTACTTGTAGTTTTCACGCCGTTACGTACGACAATTCCTGCTATAAAATATTTATATTGTAATATTTTGGAGTCTTATGATAATTTAAATATGAAAATAGGCATGTACCAAGTTGATATTGTTCCGTTGTTCATGGTAAAAAGATTGTGACTGGCTCTTATTATTAAAGGTTTGCGCGTGTAGGAGAACTTTTTACTCAAACTATAGCTGTTAAGAATTTTCTTTTGGTGATAAAGCGTATATTTTCTTCTTTTAAAATCTAATTCTATAACGAGAAACAATTATCATGATGATGTGAGGACACACAACACTAACACCAAGACCATTACAGATCGACCTGATGTGCTAATAATATGTATGAACATTTTCATTTCCAGACACATAATGTATGCCTATTGTACATGCTACGCAGCTTACTGTCTTTACTTGTATCCTAGGTATCATTTATTAAAATACATGAATCTGTAAACTTGATACAGAATACTGTATGGTCTTGTTCTCCAAACTCTGTTCACCATATCACCTTATAATCTCAATCTTAGTTCAGATTAGGAATTATATACAGTTGTATATAGCCTACTTACTCAGAGCCTAATGTCTGGTTAGGGTAAAATTAACCCATACTGCCCTCCCAATGGTTTTCTGCTATAAATATTCACTTTGTATCCGGTGCATTGCTTTGTGATTCCATTTGCTATGGTTATGTGCTCATTTGCTTCCTCAAATTACAGTCACGACGAGAATCGTTGTTCGAATAATAGTAGTGAACACAGCACCTATGTTTTTCTATCTTCAGCTAGTGTAAATGTGCTCTTCCAAAATGTCAAAAAATTTCGTTTCAAGTCACAAAAATAAACTAAACTGTTTTAATTTATCAGTAGTTCCATCTATTATAGTAAAGGTGACTTAATACTGCTGGCATAAAAATTTGCAACACATTACGACATTTGATATGTTGTTAATTCAAATGTAAAATTTTGGAAAAGTATTTTATAATGAGTAGTATTTAATTACATAAATATATAAATATAATAAACATCTAAACATTGTTATTTACTTTTGCATTTATAATATTAACAGGGTAATTGCATCATGTTTTATGACGGTATTATTGGATTTGGTTATTGAAGTGATTTCGGAGTTTTAATGTCCTAAATAGTTTAAAAGAAGTGCTATATACTTTTTCTAAAGATCATTATTAAAAGGTTCAGTTTAATATTAATGTAATCAAATTTAAAGATTATATCTGAATGTGCTATTATATAAGTATCAAATAATTATTATATAAGTATGGACTTAAATAACGTGGTGATAAAAAAATTGTATGTAGGCAATTAAATGACCCAATGTAAATTTTTCGTCTGGTGCTTTTAAACTATTCAATGCGTTCTGTAACACTTTACTGGCTGGAAAGTATATATATATATATATATATATATAAATAAAATATTATATATAATTTGTATATAATATATTATACATATGTATATATATATACACACATATATATATATAATATATATATTAATATATATAAATTTTACGTACTCCTACCTTATAATTAATTTGCAAAAAACTATTTAAACGTCATGTAGAATTTGACTGTATGAACGCTTTTAAATTTTAAATAGTTTTGTGCAAATTAATTATAAGGTAGGAGTACGTAAAATTTTTAGGCTATTTCATTTGGGTGCATGTTTCCTTTATCTCATAATAAAAATTACATGCGATTGTTCTCAGCTTGTTTAAAACATTATTATCGTTCCTATCGTGTTTACCCACAAGATAAATCTAAAGGTGGTCACTAAAGCTGAACTAAATA
This sequence comes from Homalodisca vitripennis, assembly GCF_021130785.1. Lineage (NCBI taxonomy): Eukaryota > Metazoa > Arthropoda > Insecta > Hemiptera > Cicadellidae > Homalodisca > Homalodisca vitripennis. Next base: position 122,929,677 of record NC_060211.1, on the reverse strand, counting down.
ATTTGGAATAACATATTCAACTATCAAACATGATGTTACCTATATATAAATGAAGCTTCGTGCCAAATTTCAAGTTTATTGGCCTGTTTATTCCATAGATATCACGTGGATGGCTGGAGAGACAGGCAGACAGAAATGACATTTTCCAGCTCCTCGAGTGATAGGCTCCACAAACACTCAGCTAGTTACGTAAACATAGTAATATTTTATTTTTGCTCTATAATAAGTCAGATACAAATTATGGTGTAGTATAAAAGTACATAGTTTAAGATTATTGAACTAAAAATAGTTTACAGAAAAAATTGACGTTAGACTCATTTAATAAATCTTAAATCTTAGTAGGACGTACATTAAGAGTCAACGTTAGAACGGACATTACTTGCAAACTCTTTCAAAAGATTGATTATTCAAATCAGTTTGAAATTATTGTAGTAGCTCGATTTCAGTCTCAATTCTGCTATATTATAGTATACTTTCCAAATTTTGAGCCACCATCACGCCATTGGCACTTTACGATATATAAAGACGAGTATTGAACTAACTTTTGTAAGCTCTGTATCTTTAATAAGATGTGCATGCCATTGTTCTCCAAAGCTGAAACCTGTTGAGAAACCCACGATCATACACAGTGACAATTCTGTCTACGCTAAAAAGTAGCCAGACTGGAGCGCATGGTTGTAGTGATATTTTTAACGTTTAGAATAAAGCTTTTAAAATATTTTATTTTCTCGTTTGGCCTCTTAATTCATAAGCTACTTGTAAATAGATAATTAAAAATTCCATTTAGTAGTTATAAATTCAGGTTATTTGTCGCTGTTTTTTAATGATTATTACGGCATTTAGTTACATGCGATTGCAACTTCTTACTGTTAAAAATATTTGAGTTTGACAATTTTATATTTTCAAACAAGTAAATTTTACAATGTTAAAAAAATTGAAAAATGCAGTTACGCATGGGTATCATTTGAAAGCGTGTGTCATGAAGCATCGACATGAAATTTTCTTTTGGTTTGTGTATTTTCGGTTTATATTACAAGAGTGAGAATAAAAACATCAATAATACTCCTTTTACTATACAGTTTAGATCGTATTTTTAAACAAATAGAAATAATGAAATGTTTTCTACCCCAAAACATTTAGCAAGACCTTAAAAAGATATAAAACGTGACGTGTGTTATTTGCTTTTGAAAGTTTTTGAGATTCGAAGATAGTACCCTCTGTTTTTTGATATTCTGTATTTTACAATTCAGTAGAGGTTAACAATTTTTACTGCCAATTAAATGGGATTTCCATTTAAACTCTAATTAAATTAGATCTAATTACATTAAATTAGATTTAAATCTTTTAGTCTAGCCGTTTTACCATTAGACATTTTATACGGGAGAAGCGGTCTGAAACACCTTGTTTTAACGAGATCAATGTGAATGTGGCATAAACATCTTATTAGTTGAGATGCCTGTCTTTAATAGACATTTAATACAAATCATAGCTACTTGTACTATCAATATTAAGATAATTTTAAGAATAAATACGTACTTTTACGTTAAAATTTGGAATGGATCGATTGTATAATAATAATCATAATAAGAGAAAATTAAACATATTGCGAGAATATCAGGAGGTAGTAAAGTTACGGAGTCTGTGATCGAACTGAGCAAGGGAGAGGTTGAATTATTAGGTGAAATATCTCATTCGTCTTTTTGACAAAAATCGCTGGCAATTTTAAGACAACACTCAGTGACTTACATATAAACCGACATTTTGCACACAATATTCGTGAAATTATGACTTAAAGTAATAGTTTTTTTATCAGCGCTAGTGTTTGTTTCTTTGCTACTATTATCTCTAGTAATGTTTAAGAAACAAACCAACCAAATATTCAATTATTAGATAGTTAATTTGTACATCAAATAAATACGTATGAACTTAGAGAAAAGTGTAAAGGCTCCTGTGAGATGGAAAATGAACAAAGTTAAGTAAGAAGATATCTGAAAAGTTATTCACGTGCAACAAACTTGTTAAATTATTAATGCAATTTCCGACAAGTTAAATATTCAGCAAAACTTTGATCACAATAAAGAAAATGTTTTATAAAGCAGATACGAAGAATCTCCTCTGAGACATGGTCTTAATTAGTGCGGCCATTACGGGACTCACTAACTGGCTGCGTAACAGGGCGGCGATTAATTAGTTTATGGCAAACTAACATCTAAATCATACCAAAGAGACTTCCTTTCGCTAATCGGTTGCCAAACAGAATAATTGCTTTGATGTAGGTACAATTTACGTGGCTTTGTATTATAATGGTGCAATCGATATTTAGTTTGGAAAATATTTTGTTATTTGAAATTCCTGCCTCTTTATAATAATATTCTAAGGACAGATTATAATTTTATTACTACACAAGGAATTACAGGTATTTATATTAATAAATTATACAGTAAAACTTTGTATTCAGCCTGAAATAAAAACAATTGCAGGTATCAATTTAAAATTTTTGAGTATGTATATAAATTCGAGTTTTAAAACATGTTTTTATTTGCTTATGACTAAAGAAAATAAAAATTTTTAATGAAATATAATCGATGGAAATTAAGGTACTTTTGGATATTTTTGTCAAAGAATTTATTTTTTACTAACTTAAACGTGTCCCTCCTCCAGTTATCTTTTAAATACCGTAAAAAAGTCAAATCTTCATCTTCATCTTGGTTTCTTTGTGCCTGATTATAAAATAAATCTAAATTATTCTTCGAATGCCTACTATCCTCGTAGTATATCCCAAAGTAACATTAAAACATAAAACCTATAGCACGACCTTGATTCAGGAGAGCTTTTAATGAAGGAAACTCCTGCGCTTTATTTAAATATAACCAGGGGAAACCCATCCCCTGAAACTTCTTCACAAAAAAGTGTATGGATGAAATATATAGAAAGCAATCCACCCTTAACCCAAATGAAAAGTATATATTTAAGGATTTCAGTTCAAAACTTAGGATGTGGAGCTGAAACTATTTTACAAAACAATACATTTCACAAAATGTGGCAATACAACAACATGTGATGAGTAGAAGTGAGCAGTTAAAATATAAGTAATAATAAAATTATGTACGCTATAAAAATTAGTAATTGAAACATCTTATTAGACTATTGTGTATTCATTTAATGAGATCGGCTACAGCGGTAAATAACACAGAAACCACTTTATTCATGTACACGGTTCCTGAAATTAAATGGGGCTTTTAATAACTCATTCAGCGCATGTAGAGTGCAGTTGTGCCAGATTTAGTTGTAGTAATTATTTTAGTGACTGTTTTTCTTTTGTATTGATGCGAGATTATTGTACGTTTTTAAAATGTTTCATGACCATATTACACTATAAAGACTATCTGAAAATTCAAAAACATATTTACTTTTTAAATAAATTGTATCTTAGTGTAGAATAGAATGTAATATTTTAGTACGTTACTTTTAATAATATACAACATGTACAGATTAATAGCAGTGCTTTAATAGCAGTGTAACCTTAATTAATATATAGTTCGTTAAATAGCATTTACGTTTGTTCTGTATCGTGTAGATAAAAAAACCGGTATCCCAAACGCAAGCAACGATTATTTTGAACATGTTTATTAACTAAAACTATAAAGCAAACTTTTCAACCCATATTTAAGTAAAATCTTCAAGGGATAGATATACAGAGGGTGGCTTCAAAAAGAAATTACCCTAGGTGTGAAGTTTAATCGGGTATTATAGTATAATTGTCAAAACCTTGCATTTTATAAATTTAAATAAATAGTAACATTCAAAAGAGCCACAAGCAAAAGTTGAATGATTAAAAACCCTACTGCAGTTTGATTCAAAAACAATTTCTCGCGAAAGTTGTTTAGAGGCTTACAATTGAAATGAAATTGAAACTTGGCTTTATTGCAGGCGAAGTTAGGACTTGCGTAGATTACACCTCTTACAACACAACGCAACACACACAGGAGATATCTAAATATGCGTGTGAAAGAACATTATTTGTATGTTATATTTAACTTTTTATGAGTATTGTTTCCATTAATTGTAATGGCCAAGATAAAAAATAGTACCAGAGAACTTTCCGTTAGGAAAATAAAAGGTCAGTGGTTAAAAAAATATAAGGCTAATACTCTGGCAGTTTTCGTAGGCAGAAGGTATATGATGTGACCTGGCGTTTGATCCTCAATGTGAAAATGATACAAGGATAAACCCTAGGCAGCGGACAACATCAGTATGATACCCTGCACATCATCACTCCGTATGTACCTTGAGAACAAGTTCACAATTTCTTACTTATATTACTTGAATTGATAATTTGCAGTATTTACAAACTGGGGTTTGTGTAGATGGTTAATTACTACACAAGGTAGTTTTCACCGTGCATCCCCTTTAATTTTTCTACCACGTTCCATTGAATACAAAAAGTGTGGCTGTGCTTGTGTGAAACCACCGATGTGCTTTAAATTTACAGCTATGGCAGATGACTAAATCAATTAGTAAGTGGTTTTTAATGGAGAGTAAATGAAGAAAGGTGTTACTCGTCAATGTGGTCACCCTTCTTCTACCATAAACCAAGTCGATTTTGTTATTTCTGCGTAGGAATCTCTGCGTTATATGACAATACTGCAACAATAGTCAATAACTTGCTTTAGAAAAAACTCTCCAGAAGCATATAGAATCAATATTCACATTGGTTAACTCCCTAACTGTATACTCCGTATCTGCAGCATCCACAATGGCGCTAATATTGATAAACATTATTCACTGTCATAGTCACGAATAATATGGAATATACATACATTAATATTTTACTGGCCTTATTAAGGATAAGTTTTACAAACACTTTGTAAGGAAAACTTTATGTAATATGTTGTATTTCGTTTAATTCACATTGAATAATTACTTAAGTATATTATTTTTGCAATATATCGCAGATTTATATTGCTGATAATTTTTCTAACATACTCGTAGTTTGTATATGCAGTTTGTTTTCAGTAATGAGTTTTGTTAATTGTACAATGTTTTTTTATTATTGAGTGTTAATTAAAAAAAAAAATATCTTGACTCAAATATAAACAAACAATTTAGGGAAAGGTTTGTAGATCAGATATTGGTCTCTGCCTGAAATAATACTTTGCTGAGAATTTTATAAAATGTGTCTTCTACCAAAACTTTTATCATAGATTTGAAGGAGAAGGAAGTGGTGGCGATGGTTTTGTAGAAGAAGGAAGTGTAGGTAAGATTTGGGGATTTCGAAACACAGAGGTTGCAAATTTCTGGAGAACTAGATGCCTTCGTGTTTGCAAGCTCTTTTGGCTTCACCTGCTAGGTTATTAACAATTTTAACATAATATTTTTAGCCTAAGCGAATTCATTACTTTACTAAGAAGTCTACCCAATGACAACACTGTATGCGACGTTTCTCAAGAACTGGTATTGTGTGAACACAATCATTGCCAAAAAAAGCTCTCAATGATGTGTATAATATATATATATATACAGGGTGATTCATGAAGTTTTCCCCCACTTTTACAGCACATTTTTACTAGTAAAAAATAATGAAAAAAAATGTTATATAAACATAGGTCCGAAAACGCTTCGTTAGCTAGTTACAGCTAGCGAAAGATTTCGCCTGAATTCCTGGGTAAAGAGTAAAATAAAGCCATACTGAAACTTTTGGAAAGGTTAATTAAGTAAGAAATATCTTGGATTCTTATGTATTTTTACCTGATAAAGCTAATAAAATAGGTTTCAGAACTGTACATGTATAGTTTTTTGAGGGATTCAGGGTTAAATTCCAAAAATTGGGGCACAAAACAATGTTTTTTTAAGTTTGATGTACAATAACTTTGTTAAATTCGTAATAAATACATAAAATCAACAAACAGTAATTGTAGTGAATTTAATTATAAGAAAATTTATATAATCAAAGTCTAAAAATAAAACAGAAATAAGTACCAAAAAATCGATTTTTATTCAATATAATACATTACTAGTTTTAAAGCAAAATTAATCAGGTTGGGCCAACCGTAACGCACCTTTTTATAATAGATATTCGAAAATGAGGCCCATCATTATCAATACATTTTGCAGCACGTTTGTGTATTGCTTTTGTTGCGTTTCTTAATTTTTCAGGACTTTCCTGTATCTGCACACCCGAATCCATAATACGGGCAATTAATTCATCACGAGAATTCCCTTTTGTCTTGTATACAATGTCTTTCATCCATCCCCAGATGCAATAATCCAATGGAGATAGATCTGGTGATATTGGTGGCCAAGGGTGAGGCCTCCACGACCAATCCAGTGTCCAGGAAATTGATAATTTAATTAAGCAGAAACGGCACGTGAAAAGTGGGGAGGTGCTCCGTCATGCTGGAAGTACAAATTTTGTCTGAGATGTAAAGGAACATTCTCTAACAGCTGCGGCAACTCTTCTTGAAGGAAATGCAAATAGAACTCAGCATTTAGGCGTCCAGGTAATATGAAAGGTCCAATCAGCCGATTGTGCAAAAGGCCACACCAGACATTGACGCTAAATCGTGTGAAAGTTCTGTTCCACTACCTCATGTGGATTTTCTTCTGCCCATGAGTGTTCATCATTGTGCAAGTTATTGACACCATCCCGAGTGAATTTTGCCTCATCCGTAAACAAAAATACGCTTGTAGAGTTAATTATTAATATTCAAAAAGTTGCAAAACTCCAAGCGAAGCGGACCATCCCCTAGCTGTAGATGTTGAAACCTTTTGTTTTATGAAACGGATATAATTTGTTTCAATTAAGTGACCTCCACACACGTTGACTACGAAACTCCTATCCGTCTAGAAATACGTCGTGTACTTACACCTGGACTGCGATGAAACAGCCATTAATAACAATATCATCATCAAGTTGGACAGCTCGTTCATAATTGGTTCTAGTACGTGGTAGTGATCCTGTTTTCCCGAAGAGTACGAAAAGTTCCTGAAATTTGTTTTGGTATCTGGAATCCTCCTATTAGGGTAACGTAGTTCATATTCTTCTACAGCAGCTCTAGCATTACCATTACAGTAACCCAAAATAAAAACCATATCAGCGTATTCCTCTGATGTAAATAAGTAAAGCATTTTTTTTTCGCTGAATAAACAATCGAATTATAACTCACAGAAAAATGTCATTTTAATAACACGATTTCACAGAACCTGATCTCCTGCTGTAGCTTGCAAAACACCACTAATACACAGTTCTAACGTAACAGTACAGAATACCATTGTTGATCAGCTGTTATTCGTGCGTTTACCAACTTAGAAATTAATAAAATAAAAAACTGCATTTCGATGATTAGTAAACAATAATGGGAAAATGTTTGCTTCATTTATTTTCGAACATTTGATGTAAATTTTTATAAAAAAAAAAAAATACAACGTAATAAAACATGATATTTTTATTTACAAACATATTTATTTAACAGTTAATCTTGTTTTCTTCAATTTATCTCATCATTAAGGAACAAATATTTTGTTTTTGTTTTATTTTAACTAAATACCGTACGGTATTTCTTTACAGCTAGTAATGTATTATACTGAATAAAATCGATTTTTGGGTACTTATTTCTGTTTTATTTTAGACTTTGATTATATAAATTTTCTCAGAATTAATTTCTCTACAATTAATGTTTGTTGATTTTATGTATTTTATTACCAATTTTAACAAAGTTATTGTACATCAAACTTAAAAAAACATTGTTTCGTGGCCCCAATTTTTTGCATTTAACCCTGAAATCCCTCAAAAACTACTACAGGTACAGTTCAAAAAACCTATTTTATTAGCTTTATCAGGTAAAAATACATAATAATCCACGATATTTCTTACTTAATTAACCTTTCCAAAAGTTCAGTATGGCTTTATTTTACTCTTTACCCAGGAATTCAGGCGAAATCTTTCGCTAGCTGTAACTAGCTAACGAAGCGTTTTCGGACCTATGTTTATATAACATTTTTTCATTATTTTTACTAGTAAAATGTGCTGTAAAAGTGGGGGGAAAACTTCATGAATCACCCTGTATATATATATATATATATATATATATATATATATATATACAACAAGTGAGATATCATTGCAGTATATTCCACGATTAGCGGAAAGGAGTTTGGCTGATTCATCAGGAAAACACCAGCTAGACGATAATGTACAAACAGACTTTAATATTTTGTGTGGGCTCTTACCATACACTCAGTACCAAATTGAAGTTTGATAAAGAGGTCACATTTCCAATTCAACCAAATTAGCATGTTGCCAGTTCATTCAATGTGGAGTTTCATCATTCATTGGCTAAATGAGAATAGGTTACACGTCACGTCAAGTGCTAATTTATAAAACAAATATTTAGATAATTAGTTTTTTTAATACGTACTAAAGTGCCAATATTTCGGAACGGATAGATACATTTACCGTAACTCACGTCCCTACATGTACGAAATTATTACTTTTTGACCAAGTTGCTCTTTTCATGGTAAGCTATAGTATAGCGCAGGAAATACCATATATTGGAAGAATATGTTTACATGCAAGTATACGTTTTTTGACCGAAGAAGACGTATTAGTCCTGTATATGTATCCATTTTTTGATCTGGACCAAAATGCTAGCGCTACTTCGCCATAAATATACCTTAAACTGAAAGTACATTACAAGGCTTGAAGCGGTAGTTTTTCACCGGATTAGACTTTTCAGGCAACTGTGTTATAATAAGACATTGGAATATTAATTACCATAGGTCACGCTTTCGATTGAGATAGGCTTTTCTGAATTATATATGTGTATTTTTCTTGGTGGACAGTAATGCAAACGTAATTACGGCATTGGTAATAACGTATACCGATATACGCTTATAACGGTCGAAAGTATACACTTGTATTTATTATAAATTACTAAACCATTCCCCCATCGGCATCCGCGCCACCAGCGTTTGCAGATTCGCCACGACACTCAGATTCGAGTTTACATGATATAATTTTTGTCTACAAAAGCCTCTGCTTGTCATTTTATTCTACTTTCTGATACTTATAATAATGTATGTACTCATATTTTAGATCTATAGTCGAGGCTATCTTTTAGATTTATCTGTTTCAGTATGAAGGTATTTTACTATGAGAGTATGAATTTATAAAACAAACTTATTTTTACACTATGTAATGTGGTCACACCAATTCTTAATATATTGTGTAAATATTTTCAAATATAAGCATATACTTCAATCGTTGTCCTAGTACGAATAATTACACATATATTCGTTGTATATTCGATGAGCGTAGTGTCACATTGACTTCTCAAATGGACTATGTGTGATATGCATCCCATATTTCGACTATAAATAATTATGTAAATGATTCGATTTTGTTTTATTTATTTTTTGCTCTGAGTATACTATATAACACTAAGGTAAATGCAATAGTATCTGATATTAAAGGCATACATTGTAGTGGCAGTTCTACTATTCGTAGCTGCTCAGAATTTACTGGTCGTGGCCTTCAGTAGCGCAACTGTCATACTTTAGTTTAAATGCTCAAGTTTAGAATATATATTTTTTTATTTAGTTGTTACCCAGATGAGATATGTTAATTCTATGATAGTATTTTCAAAAGTTGAGGTAGTGTCTACAAAATGAATTTATAGGTATAATTTTATTCATAATCGGTCAAGCTTATGCATTGAGATTCGGCCAATTCACACTCCAGATAACATTATAATGGGTGTCGTTGGGAGAAATGTCCGTTCGTACTCTCGCTATACTGCACCTCTATATCATGAAGCATCTAATATCCTTAAAATATTGTACCATAGTACAAAACATTTACAATATATAATTGGCTAAAAATAGTTGACACGAAAATTCCATATATCCTACCGATTGAAATGTAGCATAATTTACTTGGATCCAGTAATTTTAAATTATACTTAACATATTGGGGAGTATCAGGAAAGCGTATAACACCAGAGGTTGGAATGATATTTTATCTGTCTGCTTGTCAGTCTGTTTTAACAAATGTTTCCTGGTCTATAAGAAAGATGAATTAAAGCCTGAGTTAAATGTACCACTAATGTATTATTCATGTAAGCACAACGGTTTATGATGATATAATGTTACCTCTTTTGAATTTTGAGTCGAATAACTGTACTGGAGAAAGAGTATCGATTAACGTGTTAGAAAACAGAAATGACTGAGTATTTATCCTAATGATGACAAGTACTTCAGAGATGCTCAAGATTTGCTTTTTTATAAGTTATTAGCGGAATTAGCGGAAAAACTCTAAAAAAAGTTTTTAAGGGACATGTAAAAACCACAAACTTAGGAAATATCACTTGAGAGAAGTTTTTTACTTGATTATCACCTGATGAAATTTTTTAAACATAATTAAGTTGAATAGAAAATTAGGTTACGTTCGTAAACCTTGTCTTTATTCTTTCTACCTATTAAAAAAGAAAGGTTAAACAAAACAACACAAAAACAACAAAATATACGTTTGTACGTTAAACCTCCCTAAAGAAGCTACGGAATGAATGAAATATCAGGAACAAATATTATGATATATTATAAAGCCATACACCCCACATAATAGATACTATTAAATTAGTACATCACCTAGTTTTAACCTGTAGCTACCATTATTTCTTCTAGAATGAACTATTTGCTTTAGAGTATTCAATACTTATTTTTAAATTGTTCCTGATTAAAATATTTTAAACTATTTAATGTTACTAATAAAAAAAACTATATCTAACGTATTTGGATTTTTTTTGTTATAAAATCTAATTAAGGATAAATTATCTTACCCTTTTGTTATTTTTTGAACTTTTATATACATTGTGTTCAACGTGTTTACAATAGAACTATCATACAGCTTATAACTTTGAATAAAAATACAAAGAGCAATAATATAGGCTACTATACCACTTAATAGAGAGGAGAAGCTGATATTTAAAAATACCTGGCCTTTTTTATTGTTTTAGGTAAAAAAAATGGGTACAAAAGATCTTATTTCAAGGCTTTTATCCAAACCGGAAGCGTGTTTTTATTTAATAAAGTAATTCACTTTTACGAAAAAAACATAATTAATATAATAAATGTTAATAAATCCCTAATAAATAGTTTTTTATTTAAATTAAACAAAATAAGTCATAATATTACTAGGTAAATTAAGTTTTCTCATTTTCATATCACTTCATTTAATTTCAGCAGATAGCTTTTACTGAAGTTACCGAAATGAGTTAACACCAATTTGTACAAACTACAGTTTACATGGTTCCTCTCGCAATATACAGATGTTAAAAGGACTGCTCTGTTACATCTCTTTTATAAATCAAACCGAATGTGTCGTCTGTGTACTGTAGTAGTTTATATGATATTAATCCGTGTTAAACAAACGTGCACCGGGTGGTGTAAAGTCTACAAAGATACGTGGAATTGGAACCGACAGGATAAATTGAATGGGTGGTAATTCGTGCATGGGGTCAGATTGATTGAAATACAGTTAGCGCCGTGCTGGACAAATATTTTGTATTCAATTAAGCGCGATTGTAATGGAAATAATTCTGTTTCAAATTAAACTCGATGAGTCTATCCTTCCTATATGTTTACTAATTTCTAATGCAAAATAGCAAAAACAAAAAAATATTATTAATTTCTATACAGAAATAGAAATATACTGTATATGGAAAAACATTACTTACATCAGTTCATAACAACTAGAAGCCGAGAGTTAATTCATTGACAGCAAATTTGACATGTTTCTTTAAACTGATAGATAAATAGTTCATAAAAAAGAAAGCAACGCTAGTTTCTATTGAGCTCGAAGAGTTGAAAATTTTAAACGATATTTATTATTCTCACAATATCTTTTCCTATTTTGATGTGATCATCAAACACATAAATAATAGTTATGTCGCCTCTAAGCAAACTTACCGAAAGTCCAAAACATTCCACTTGAGGGGTCTTATATGGTTAGCTGTCGCAATATTTAACATTTTTGAAGCATCAGGTTTTAAATGTGTAACCCTAAGAAAATATAGATTGATGAATAAGTTTTTTTAAAGTTTTACCCCTTTTCATAATTTTATAATTTGTATTGGATATTGACATTCTTATTATGAAATAAAAAAATTCGAATAGGAGGTTCAGCTTTGTCCTGGTTGGAGTCTTCTTTTAGGGGTAGAACAGACCGTAAAGATATATTAAGTGTTTAGTGACATGATTGATCTACAATACGGGACAGCACAGGGAGGTGTCCTAGGGCCATTTATGTTCTTGATTTTCATAAATGACATGTTACGTATTCAATTGAATCAAAATGTTTAGTATTTTTTGACACTATTCAACCTAGGGAACAGCTGCAAAATGATTTTGAACTGTTTTGTCATAGACATAGTTTTAAATATCAATGTAGGCCTACATGCTCCAGCATAGAGGTTGTAGAACAAGTGAAATATTTGGGACTTTTCATCGATCAAAAACTTAAATGGGACCATCATACTGATTATTTAGGAAAGAAGCTAAGAAAAATGAACTATGGTCTATACCATATGAGAAGTTGTCTTAAGGTGGTATCAAGTGTATCCCCAACACTTGATACAGCTTTACACATCGTGGCTTGAAAGCGTGCTGAGGTATGGGATATTACATTTCGGGGGTACATATCCAGCGGTAAAACAGCTCGTAATTAAGTGTTAAAGGCAAGCTTTACGTATAATTTTTCGAGTTAAGAGGAGAGTTAGACTAATCTAAATGTTTTTCGGAAAATGGACCGCTTACTTTTGAGCAAATACACAAGTTATGTTGTCTGATGTATGTACATGCAAGAATTGAACAGTTTCCAACGAGACAGTTTAAAAGAGTAACGAGATTTGCACAATATATTACACTTGAATTGCCAAACTGGAACAAGGAACGCAGCAGAATGCAACTCTGTTATTTTGGTAAAATTATATTTACCAATATATATATATATATATATATATATATATATATATATATATATAATATATGTATATGACAATTGTCCATTGGGAAAGATTGACTGAAATACAGTTGGTGTCGTCCTGGACAGATTTTTGGTATTCAATTAAGTTGGATATTCAATACATTAACAGTTTCACGTGATCACTGAAAAATAAATAACAGTGGAAAATGTAGTTTTTACAAACATAAAACATTTAAATTGGTAATGATATTTCAGAAATAGAATTGATAGCTAACGTGACACAGTTTCAGTAACACTAGTCATTACCAATATAATATTTGTATTCGTGAAACAAATCTCAGACTTGTTCGTATTGACAGGATTGTAATGATTAAAAAGTTCTCCGATAGGGAACGCGCTCTCATATCTTCGAGCAATACACCGTTTGTTGATTTAGGAAGACAAACGAGTTGGTGTTGTCGACAGGGATCTGATTTGGCCCAGGATTACCACCACGGTGGGCCGCAAACCCATTAATCATCCGTGTTTTATTGTCACTTTAGCCTCTACTGATGTCACTGATCTAGCTGTGTCGTCATATATAGTAATTACCATTCATTTATACATTTTCATGTTATTATCTTGCGTTTGTGCATAAAATTCAGTTATGGAAATTTATTATTATTCAATACATTCCTTAATTATTGGATTTTGACGAATACATTAGAATAGGCTTCTCTCCTATTCTATTAGGCAATATGTAAATATGATAAACAATGGAATGATTCAGTCACGCAAATATTATTTTACTCTATGAACATATGACTCTAACACGTTGACATCTCATATGTTTGTATTTCGCTTAGTTACAAATAAAGTCTATGTAACTTATATTAAGTGAGTACGGTAATAAAGGTCGGTCTTATTACAAACAGATTTAATACACAATTAACCATCGAATTGGAAAAGATATTTTTGGAAATATTAATAGTACATTTTTCATTCATTGAAAAAGTCTTAACAGTTTCAAAATAATTTTAACAAAATAATGCATTCTATATTGATGATTTAGGTTGTCTTCTTAATGTTTTCAAACGATCATGAATGTTGTTACGTTCTAAGCCCCTTAACTATGGCCTACGTAGAGTTTATTGGTGGAGCCAATGATACATCAGTATGTTTAATAACCGCTCTTCCAGTATTTTATTTACTTTTATTAAAACGTTTTATAAATAAGAAGTATATTTATAAATCAACAAACTTTTTATTTAAAGCTAGTTACGTTTACATGCTATTGTTCCGTTTATTGCTATGATCCTAAATAAACACTTTTAAATAAAACGATAGCATTTAACGAAGCGAGGAAATAAAATAAAAACAGTTGAGTCCCTCGCGACGATTAAAACTTTTCCGACGACTCCTTTAAATAAGCTCTTAAATATTATTGACAATAAAAATTACCTAACCGCATTCCACGTTTACAGGTTATATATGTAAAAACTAACGCTGTTGCTGAACAACAAATTACAACACAACTTGAGTTCTATAACATAAGCCGTTCTGTAATATCAAAAATATATTAAACTCACTGTTAGGTATGTGGCCTAAATCTATTACAGTGTAAATCTCATATTGAAATATTTCCCACCAGACTTATGTCATAGCATATTATTTAGAAATAAAAACATCTTAGATTGTAAGAATAATCATTATATCATGGTTAAAACGATTAATCGATATATAAATTTATAAAAAATATTTTTAATTCAATAATTGTTGCTCATACCATGCCTATAGTATGGTTAACTAACCATATTTGTGGTCTCGAAACATAACGTTTCATATCAACAAACGCCTTCAGTACCACAATTTATTTGGGAACACCATAGGGAGTTAATTGAAAGTGGTCCTTGAAAGATATTCTGAGGTTGTTTATACAAAACTAATTGCGATACATTCATACGCACACTTCGAGATGTGTGTAGGTTGATTAGTTAAAAATAGCATAAATGTATATCTTTTACTGTACAAGAAGTGATAAAACACAACTTCCCGTTATTTTGTCTAACTCACATTGTCTAGTTTTTCAGTATTTTAGAATCGAATAAAGTAAAATAAACTTATTATCAAAATAAACAAAATTACAAATATTTAACGTAAATTTTAGTGGCTAGAAGAGTCAGATAGAGAGCGATAAAAATAGTCCCTTATTCAGGTAAAATAATAAAAATATAAATCTTTTCTGGTATCAGCCGAGCTTTAAGAAAGGTTACCATTCGTGGGTCTGAAAAATCATTTTATTACGCCTGTATGTTTATTATTATGATACGTCAAGACCAATTGACCAAAACCATTACTGTTTAAGATGAAGCTTCGTGTACATATAACCAACATCGAGTTTCGTGATGGTGCATGTGCTTTCCGTGGGATTTGGTGGAATATGGGCGAATATTTTTACATTAGATCTATTTCCTTTCATAAATATGCAGATTTATTATGATTTATGTATTAATAAAACTCCTAATTTAGTATATAATATAAAAATAAAATCGTATCCCTTAAATAAAAATGTTCGAGTATTATATATTATTACACAACAGTCATTAATATCAATTTGTATGTTTTCATTTTATAAATCACAATAAATGGAACATAAGACGAATGTTTGTTGTTCAACAGAATTAGCCACTGAAACTTGAGATTGGATCTGGGATTTCTCAGCTCTCAAAGCAGCAAATGTTCCATGTCAAAGAATTATGATACTTATCAAACGTCATGTAACTTATAAACTATTAGAAGTATTCTTCTTCAGTAATATTGTAGAGATATGATTTTACTACTGCTACTTTACCTGAGTGTATTTTCATAAAATGGCCGTTCCCTCTTAGTAAGAATAAGTAGATAGATTTTGTGAGAACAAAACTAAAAGCCTATAAAACGGAGATATACATATTTGTGGACTTTGAACAGTCACTATATCGCAGCGAAATCGCTTACCAAGTTGGGACATTTACTTAGCTGGTAAGAAAAGTGTTGTGTCAATTTTGAACTAAATTTTTGTTTGAATAGTTCTTAGTGATGAAATACCATTTGGGATTAATATGTAATCGATTTATCGAAACCATTCGAGATGAAAATGCATAATTACAGACAGTGTAGGAAGTTTTCTAGAAACACTTTAGTTTTTTATGTTAAAACATAATTAAGATGTGGATTTCTTTAAGTTTGAACGCTTTCGTATAAACGTCTATGTAAAGGATCACTGTATATTTCTTAAGCCTAAAGTAAAAATAATCGAAATAGACCAAATACGTAAATAAAAGTAACACAACTTGAGAAATAGGCTAGACTAGTCGAGTAGAATACAACATAAAAATCATTTCCTTTCTAAACGGAAATATAACTTGAAACTTTGTCAATTATAAGATCAATTCATATTAGACGAAGAATCTCTTTAATAGTATATATGCTTCATCGTTTATTTGCATTGATGTTTTCTAAATGCATGAATTATGTGATAAAACCGTAAGAAAAATAATTCAAAAAAAATTCTTTTAAAATTAAATAATTACGATTTAACATGATGAAATACTATAATCTGTTAACATTCGTAAGACTTTTTACAGCTTTAAATATTTAATCTAGGTAAAAGAGTACCAACTTTTTTATATTTCCATGAGGAAAAAATGTTATACACGGTAAAGAATTTTAGAAAACGACATTGAATATATAAAGAAATGAAAACCGGATATAGTGGAAAGTGATAATAGTGATATACTCAAAACTTTGTTTTGGTATATTGCATTACTTTATTGCCACGGCCGCCATGTCAATCAGCGTGATGTTAAGTAGTGCGTGAAAAGCAATTACTTTCAGTAATACACATGGGTCAGGTTTAGGAAAAGGTTATGACATAAAACTTGCCTCTCATCAACACGACAAAAACTATTTTCATTTTTTTCATATACCATCTTCTAACAATTTATATATACATATTAGTGTTTGCTCCTAAACAATGAAAGTGTAAACTAAAACTCATTGCCGCAACAAAATATACGAATGTGGCATAATTAATGACATAACAATAAAGTAATAATTATACATTATTATTCATTGCCTTGAATAAAATTTGTTTAAAGCTCTTTAAAATCCATAAAAACTGAGAAACAGTATAATGTCTAAATGGAACTAAATCCTTTATAGTTTATAAATCATATTTTATTTGTCAGTATATTTCTTTAAAAAATTTTTACAGTATTTTACTGATAATACTGTTTAGGATCTGATTGTTGAAATATTTAAATAGTTTACATCATTTATATTTTTAACCACATTGGTGGTGTATGTAGTGATTTCTATGTTTTTGTAGTTGTTGATTAGCAAGAATATCTCATGATATGGTCTGGTCTTGTAAACGAGGATACTCATTTCTTATCTCAATGTCAACTCAGTACATTCTCTGCATGCTTTTGAAACACATTTAATATGACTTGAATCTTGAAAGTGACAAACTATGATTAGTTAATCCCAAAAAAAGATTTTTCTCGGGAGTGAATCAAAAGAGATTGTTTCACTCTAACTCTGTAACATTTGTTCTATGTCAGAATCAATGTTGTACCTTTGAACATGTCATTGACAGTCTTCACAATAGACAATGTAATTGTTTACTATCTGATAATAAATACTTTGCCAACTAAATGCAATAGGGTTTCATAAAAGATTATATATTTCATAAGATTTAATCTGCAATTTCTTAAGTTTTTAGGTCAAACCTTACGCATTTGTAAGAAATGCTGCTTTTTCGTACTTAATTTTATTCACCTTCGAATCTAAAATTGTTCCGTTTCTATCTTGTAATCCTGGTGGAATATTTAAATTCACTAAACAGAACGTAATCATGAAATATGACTTTTGATCAGAGATAATCCCTACCGTACGAATAGTACTGATCAATGGGGGATAACCTGCCTAGCCTTTATTTAAAAAATAATAGCAGATAAATACTGAAATAAAATTAGAGCGAGAACCAATTCTTGGGAGAGGCCGTCATTAATTTTAAACCACACTTCATAGATGTTTGTTTCACCCCGATCAATTGGTTACTCATGAAAGATACTAAGAACTTAAGTTGTAAAGCTTTTCTAGAATTGTAACCATCATTAAATCGGTTGAATCGCAAATGCTGAAAATTTCTTTTTACAACCAGCTCTAAATAAAGATAAAAGTGTTACGATCCAGTCAACCAGTGTTAGCAATTACAACCAGGCTTGAAACCACCAATTTCAGAAATGATTTTATCATAAGCTTGTGTGAAATACGAGTGCGAATAAAATCAGCAGCCTCTAAGAATACTGAACACATAATAAAATTATAAAGTAATGATAGTCATCTAGATGATCTGCTGGTATTCACGAATAAAAAAAAACAATAATTACGATGTTTTAAATTTTTTGGAAAAGGTCTTGTAGCAGGGGTATAATAAAAAAATAAACATATTTTTCGTTCCAAATAAACGGTTTGGAAATATCTTATTGATAGTGTTAATATTAAGATTTCAATTTGATTCGTATTAAACGTTTTTAATAGGCAGTATCTTTAGTAACTATATCGCACACTGCAATGCAGACGGTTAAATATTACTTATTGCAGTATACAGTGTGTTCCAAATTTTATGCATCTTGAAGGGATTTTGGAAACTATAAGAGATTGAACAAAGATTACATGGACAAAGTAGTGTTTAATATCAAATTAACATGAATGTTAATTTACACAATTAATAATGAACTTAACCACATTATTTTAAGTTCATTATTAATTGTGTCGTTCCCTCGCTGCACTAAAAATATATTTTTGTAAAATTTCTATCACGGAGCATTTGTACATGAAATCTGCATGAAATTAGTTTTAAATATTATGATGAAACATTTCTCACGATCAACAAGAGTGAGGTTTATAGTTCAATTTTGTTTTTAAATCACAATAGCCCACTTTTTATTTAATTAGCAAATTATTAATGATTTCAAAAATAACATATACGTTATACCTTCTGTGTGGTTTCATAAATAATTTTAAAAAGCCAAAGAGTCAACAGTTTTCTTGACCAAAAAGGGACTTTTTGGCCCAGTGAGTGGACGACAGAGGTAGACACAAACATAATTATTTTTCTCTTCGTTTTTACGCACAATATGTAATCTTTGTTGTATCAGTTATAGTTTCCAAGTGTCTTCAGTGTCTATAAATTTTTTAACACAATGTATATTAAAAATCAAAGAACTAGTTTTATCATATGTGTATGGTTTGACTTTTCTATTTTATATAAAACGAAAAGTTCACGTACAGATAAACTCTGATGAAGAGCAACCGAGAGTGAACCTGATCTAATCTGCTTCCTTTGCGGATAATCTGATATTTATTAAGTGCTTTTACTTGTCAGCGATTTAATGGTGGCTGAATACTCTTTTGATTTGAAATAAACATCACTACGTTTCAGATTGCAACAAGATTCATATTTATATTTTTTTTGTTAGTATTATTTACTTGGTTTGTAAAAATATTTTTAGTTTTTAATAACGTTAAAAAAGAAAACTTTCAACAATAAACATGGAGGTAGCAGGGTAAAATAACCTAGTATGTGAAAAGTTTAAAATAAATGTATTTTTATACCTTTATGTACAAAACTTTGACTATTAAAGTAAAAAAGTAATCGTCCTTATGAACAGATTAGAGAAAAAACATAATTCTCTTTATGGTGAACAAGTCTTTTATAGGAATCATACACATTTTATTCCTAATATAGTTAGGAACATAAAGACAATTCCTTTACAATGGGCCGATTTGAAGTGCAGATCTTCAGGAGATATTAATAACTTCACAAAATGCTATAGAATTATTTAAAATAAACGTAATGGTACAAAAGTGTAACATAGGCTTAATGCGTAAGTTATGTTCCACGAAGATAAACCCTCTACTGCATTATATAATATCCCTTTAACTGTTCTAAATAAAATTCTTTTGGATTCAAGTGAGTTTTCACAATCCCTTAACCACTCCAATCATTTAGTGCAAGTGATTTCTTAAAACACGAACAATATCGAAACATAAAAACAGATATTGTGTTATGTAAAGTAGTAGTCTAAAACACTTAGTCCTTTTTGTGATATATTATATAATATTCGTTTATATTTATGATATACATAATTTAAATACATTTATACTTTACATCCTCATATACAGTACTGTAAAATGTGTGTGTGTGTGTGTGTGTGTGTGTGTGTGTGTGTGTGTGTGTGTGTGTGTGTGTGTGTGTGTGTGTGTGTGTGTGTGTGTGTGTGTGTGTGTGTGTGTGTGTGTGTGTGTGTGTGTGTGTGTGTGTGTGTGTGTGTGTGTGTGTGTGTGTGATTATTATGCAATATGCTGATTTTTAAGTCAAAACCATGTATTCTCTTAACACCGATTACACCCCTTGGCATAAATTATTTGAAAAAAAAACTTAAATTATTCCTAAACCTTACGATTTATCGAAGATTTTTTGCATAGCCAAATTCTAAACTGTGGATATTGAGGAATTTTTACTAAGCTTATAAACCAATTTATGCAATAAATATTATTATATTATACTTGTATAACAAGTTGTGGTCTACTCAATATAAATTAATAATTTAAGAAATTTATGCCGTAATAGGCTTTAGTAACGTTCATAAAATTCTCTGAATAGTCCTGCACCATCACAGAACACATTGCTGTCTATTAAAAAATTATTTGTATCTAAATTGACATCTTACGGAAATATTTCTAAGATTAAGACTGTTGAAGATAATAATGACTCTGGTCACATTTCATATGTTAAAATCAATTTCATAGTCAATAATAGAGGTTTCATTGTGCCAGGGAAACTACGCTGAAATCAAAATCTTCTCACCAATTTATGAAATAGACTTTATACTTTATTATTTTTCCTTTATTATATGACTGAAATGTCACTGTAAACACCGCTTAATGCTGTATTCAGTTTTTTTACTAACTGATTTATTCCGCTATGTTCTCGTTAATATCATGGTTACCTATAAGACCAATGTAAAAATATTTGCCTACGTTCAGCCGAATGCCGTGGAGTGAAATATACCATCATCAAAGTCAGTGTAGCTTGTATGGAAATGAAGCTTCACGAAGAATTTCAAATCCTTAGTTTTTTTAGCTCATTTTCGAAATATCGTGCGGATATGCAGAGGGGCACAAATTGTTTATTCCATCTTTACAAGAGATAGGCTTCCTTAACGCTCAAGCAGTAATCTGACAGAGTGTTACTTTGGGATATCTATGTTTCTATTATTGTGTACACGTTTCATGTAGCTCCGTACTATAAAGCACATAAGGTTCATTGTTATAGTAAGTGCTACCACAAACAAATGCAGACTTAAGTCATTTGTATTGCACCTCTTCTCTTGATGTATGTAACCTCTGAATAGTAAGAAGAGCTTATGTCGTTACAGGTGTAGAGCAAGAAACCCGCAAATACTCCGCAGTGTAAGCTTCTTTCTCATTATCCTCAGAGAGTCACAAGTCTGGTCATAACTCAGTGCGATTAAGGTTGCATAGAATCGTTGGGACTATTTTTTTAATATAATTATTAATGGAGTAACATAATTTACTTTTTCATATAAAAACATGTATATATAATTCCATCCCATATTGTTTGCCACTGTAAATGTTTTAACACACACACACATGTTTAGTACACCCTGTATTTGCTTATTAATGCTTGTAAAAGGAAAGAAAATAATTATTATAGATACATGATGTTTCACTTCATTATAAAGGGAGTAATTCGCAAGTAATATGTATAGTTGTTTTAATAAAAAATTGGTCACAATGTATAAACATGTCTTATATTCAGAACGAGAAGCCTTCATCGTGTAAGCTCCCTCACTAGCATAGATATATTGGTGGGTATGGATGTGGATCTTGTGACAAAGCCGCCGTAAGCTGACAGTTATATACGGCTTAGAGCTGGGTCACTCACGATCCTACACAAGCTCAATATTTCCCGGAGGTTGGCATTAAAATCCGACTATGCAAATATGAACCGTACGCTTGAGATGTGTCTTTAAATTATTAATAATTTAAAATCTTGTAAAACAATCATAAGACGTTAAATAATCCAATCGTCACAACAATATATTTATTATCGTAAATGCTTGCTCTTGTAATTTACTAAACTTAATTATTACAAGATAGCCTGAAGACCGTTCTATGGTTTTCGTGAAACCATCATTGAAAAATACAATTTTCATATCAAGGCAGGTCTCATATATGTATATTTTGTATTTTTTTTTAATATTCAGGGATAAATTATAAGTCTAAAGTGATAAAAAGTTTAAGTTAAAATATTAGGAATATTTCTGACATACTTCCTAAAATACTCGTATCTCGTATTAGGCATTTATATATATATATATATATATATATATATATATATATATATATATATATATATATATATAATCGGGTATCAAGCCAAAATCAACTATGGATACAAAAATTACAAACAACGGACAAAATTACAATACCCATGAGTATACGAATTTGTAATATATTTTTTGGTGGGGGTAACACGACATACTCAGCTGTGTTGTCGGAAATATAGGCCTAATGTATTCGATCAGAAGTGCTCATGTATGTGCAAAGCCTAAGGAATTGCGTGCGAATTCGCGGGTAAATACAGATTCAGCTAGCAGCGTTACTAAGATATAAGAATCAAATAAAGCCATATTTTGATCGAAAACAACACCCTTATTTTTTATGATCATTATTTATTTAATTATATTCAGAATATCTTTAAACAAATTATTCACTGGATAAATTAGAAATATCTTTGACAAATATGGTCATGGACAGGAAGGAGCACGTTACTTTTTTGCATCAATAAGTAACGACTTTCTTTGTATGGTGCATGTGGTAAGGACAAATAATATTATCTAACTTTAATTATAGATGGTAGCAGTGGTGATTTTAATTAGTTTATTCTTGTTTATATATATGTAGGCCTGATAAGCCTACTTCTATCAAAAGACAACTAAGATGGGTTTTATAACAGTCTTTAGATTTATAGTAAAAGTTTGATAGTAACTTTGTCTTTTATTTCTGCATTACATTACTGGCCATGCACTGCATACGTAATACTTGCAGAAACTTAAGTCAAAGTACACTTTTTTATATTTCATCTTGATATTTTCTCACTCTGTACTCAAGAGTGTTTGCATAAAATGTTGCAATAAGAAGGATTCTTAGCATCTAGTTTCATACATTGCTTACACACTATAAAGATAAAAAAATTAATAAAACATGTTTTAAGGTAATAAAAAAGTTGATTGGATTTAACAGGCATTCTCGATTAGTAGTTCACAATTTTAGAAGTCAAAGTGGGATTTTTATTTAATGTAAACACCAGTGTGGAAATCCCGGAGTGATTATTGAAATACAAATAGACCTATATTCATCTTTGGGACCCTACGAATACCCATGTAAAATTTTCAGTACAACCGATTAAATAGTTTACGCGTAAAGCAAGAAACAAACAAAAGGACTTTCTCCTTTATAATATTATTACGATTATTTAATCAAACTCAATCTGGAATGAACGATTTTATTTAAATATGGACAAGTAAAATGAGAAGAAACAATGGTCCTAATTATGATCCTTGCACATATCTCGTATAACGATAACAATATAAGAATAATAAATAAATAAAAAAATCTTACTGTACCTAATACGCTATCTTTTGATTAAACACAAAAAAGTATTTTGAATATTGAAAACCATTTCTTCCTGACATTGTTTTTGAGTGATGTTGGAAAATGATAATATCGTCAGAATATTGAGAATATGAGTTTGTCTTATTCATGAAACGGTTACGGTCATCCACAGATTTTCCCCGAGGCTATACCACCTAGCTGAAATGCCAAAATTCAGACTCTTAGGATTGGCCAGATTAATATACAATTATGGTTGACTCACACGATCCGCTCACAATTTGAGGGTTTGTCCACTTAAAGCTCTCTTTGACTCATAATTGCTTTGTGTAAGGTAATAAATCACAAAGCAATCTTCATCAGCGCTGATCGTCATTTCAAAGAGGTGTCAGGTTGACATCTGACCTCTGTGAGGCGTCTCGACACTTCGATAGTCAAGAGCCAGCCAGTGGGATCTTCTTTATTGTAATGAAGTGAACTATTTATGCGTGTCATAGGATACTTAAAATGGCTCATATCCTTTCACAAATATAAAATTTTCTCGTTATGGTGTTTATGTAAAAACAATTTATGATTTCACAGTCAACGGGATTATTTTGCCAGGGATGATCAGTAGGATATTTCCTCTTACGAGTAAACGACTTTGTCGTGGCACTTGGTGTCTTACAATAATAACTTCTAATCCTTTTGGACTTCTTGTAATCTTGTTAAAAGTGTCTTGTCTGCTCGCAGTTCCATCATGTATATCACGTTTTTCTTTGATCAAATTTACTTGTTATACATTGTTTGTTTAATCTATTTTTTCCGATACCTAATTTTATGTTTTCATTTGGTACGTATCTGATATATTTCAATTAACTCCAACCGAACCCCTTTTTAATTGCAATGGATCGCTTTTTGTAATAGTTCACGAAGTAGAGTGATTTGATTTTGTGATTTCCACGTCTCAAGGTGGCACAATACTCTTATTTTCGCATTCTACGGCTTAAAAATCAGGCAACGCTTATAATTCTGTAAGTCTTTCTTCCGAAAATAATCTTTATGTTCAGAGCTCAGACTTACATAGATTCTCGACAAATCTTGAGTTTCCGAATAGGTACACAACCAATGTCCTCATAGTAACTCTGTATTGTTTGATATCATACTCCGCCGCAATCATACTTAAAGCCGTACAATCGTATTTAAAATGATCTTACCTGCCAGAAATATTTTATTATTGTTCTTTGAGGTAAATTAAAGAGTAAAATTACCACTACATTCTTGAAGCTCTTTTCTTATTGGAAATGTTATATTAATTTAAAAAAAACACTCTCCAATAATATAAGTTTTTATTTTTGTGAGGCCTTTCGTACTTAATGAGATCATCTTCGGACCCACACAACATTTGTGATATTATAAATAAAATTTGAAAGCAAGTTTTAGTAAAATTTACTCCTACTTTATTTCGACAACTCTAAATGCTTCAATATTGTAGCAGTTTAAAGTTATTGGAGTATGTAATCAAATCACATTGAGTGAAAATGTTTGCAAACATACCTCACATTAGAAATTAGCTGAGCGTTTAGCGTTCACAGACACAACACCCTCTAAAAAGGCCAACTTGTGTTATTAACCCCCGCTAACATTAACCCCCCGAATTTTTCTGGTATGACAAGTAAATCTCATGAGTAAATTAAACCCCATACAAAATTTAAAAATAATGACTTATATTCGGTTTTTTTTATTATACGGGTGTCTATAAAAGAACTCCGGGGTTTTAAGACAAAATATTTTAATAAAGTAAAAAACGTACATACATGTTTTATACATGATTAGAAAGCTTACATTTTCAAGATTTTTTAACAACTTAGTAAAGTTCAATGTGAGCTCCGTTAGTGGCACGGCACACGTCGAAACGGTATTCTACCTCTTCCCATGTCCTGGCGAGCATGTCTGGGGGAACGGACGCCACGCAATTCACTATTCGTTCCCTGAGATGGCGAACATTTCGAATTTTCTCCGCATAAACAAGATTCTTGATATGCCCCCAGAAGAAAAAGTCCAACGGAGTCATATCAGGGCTCCTTGGTGGCCATGGAATAGGTCCTTCCCTTCCAATCCACCTGTTACCGAAACGAGCGTCCAATGACTCACGCACACGCAAACTGAAGTGTGGCGGCGCCCCATCTTGTTGGAAGTAAACTAAACCTTTCTCCGCCTCAATGTCATCCAACTGAGGATAAACATACTCGTCTAACATGTCACAATAGACATCACCATTGTCTATTGATATTCCTCTCGGCAAAAATGAAGGGACCTATGACTCTGTCATGCATAAGAGCACACCAAACATTCACTTTGGGCGTGTCACGTTCGTACTCAATAAACTCATGGGGCGGCTGTGAACCCCAAATTCTGCAATTATGCCTGTTTACAGTTCCGTTCACATAAAAAGTAGCTTCATCACTAAAAACCACACTTTAAAAAAAATCATTATCTTCATCAATTTTAGCCAGCATGGAAACAGAAAAGTCGAATCTCTTAACCTTGTCTGCCGGTTTGATATGGTGTAAAAGTTGAATCTTATAGGCAGTTAAACGAAGTCTTTTATGAATTACCTTATGGACTGTTGATCTTGGTAACCCCAATTCCAGACTGCGTCTTGTTACCGTTTTCTTAGGACTTCGAGTGCATGAAGCTCGGATTCTGTCTACATTCTCTTGAGACACACGCGGCCTACCCGGCGACTTTTGCTTCAAAACACTTCCTGTTTCCTTGAACGCACTTAACCACTGACGAATTGTTTTGTCTGTAGGCGGGTCAACACCATAGCTACGTCGAAAGTTTCTTTGTACAGTAACAACAGAATTAGTTTCTATGAGCCAAATAACACACTGAGCCTTTTGTTGAGGGGTCGCCATAGCGCGGCAGTCCAGACGACACTGACTGCCAGTGTGCCCAGATCAAAAAATGAAAAATCCCCACCCACCAACACGTAAAATCCCCACAAATCCCTACATGCTGACATAATCTATATAAAGAGTACCAACATTGAAATATAATAGATCTCCACAGAATATTTGTTACATGTATGTACTTAACACATGCATCACTAAGTTATTGCATAAATAACAAATATAATGTTGATTTTACTTACCAAATAAAACTTATTTTCACATAGGTTTATTCAGATCATTCCACTTAATTCTTTGTCATGGGCTCTCCTCGTGCTTTTGACAGTCTGGATATTAACTTGTCAGCTAATACACTGCATTTTCAATATAAAAGTGTACATTATTTAATTGAATATTTGTCAAAAATTTAAAGAAATGTTCATGAAGTATAGGCATTATTCACAGTTTTAATTTGATCTAGTTTTCATAAATTTTCTTATTGTGTTTTACTATCACTTCTTTAGTCAGAGGAAAAATTGTAGCAAAATTTACCATCCTTGCCTACCACATTTTTGGTATGCAGTATTCCGCTTAGACTTTTGGTTCCTAACTTGTTCCTTGTTTTTGTTTTATTTAGATTGATTGCACTAAATATTCTTTCAACAGTGGCACTACTGTGAGGCAAGGTTAAAATGTGCCCTACTAGTGCATTTAAATTGGGAAATGCTTCTTCTTCATTTCCTTTCTGGCAGTTTTTTTACTTCCTCCAGAATTTTGAGAGCACTTTTATCTGAACCAGTGTTGATTGAAGTGTTTCTTAGTTGCCTCCACTCCCTATCCAATGCAACAATATCCAGAAAGAGAAAACTTTCAAAAGCTTTTGCTGTGGTAGACAAGGGACTGGACCTATTTTACTTTTTCAGGATCCAAAAACATGAGTTCCTTTAGAGATTGTATATAACTGCTCTTAAATGGAAACCGTGTATAAATTTGATGTGCACATTCAACATAAAAATTTAAACAGTTAATTTTTAAAACTTTTTATCTGATCTTCTAGAAGTCCTACACCTGGCTTGTTAATTGAAGCTGCACACTGGGGGCCAAAGTACACCTTGTCAATGTCATTGTAATAAAAAGGATTTCTGTATTGCAATTCAGTTACATCTTTAGACGTGAAATATTTTGGTTCAATGTAATAGTCCAAAATTGTTTTGTAAGCAGTTTCAATTTTGTTGTAAAGATAATGCACTTTAGGCTTTTCAGACTGAAACTCTATGTTCATATCAGTCAAAATAGGTAAAATGTGGTCTAGAAACTGGAAATAGAGTTTGTTTATTGGTGTTAGTTTCTCATAAATAGTTTTGGCAGAGTTGTCTATCAAACATTCACCTTGGAAATACAAATGGAGAGCTGAATATTGTTCCAGTATTCTTTTTACACATGCATGAAGAGAAAGCCAGCGAGTCTGGCTGGATTTTAACAATTTATGAGGCTTAACCTCAACAAATCTTTGGAAGTCTTTAAATTTTTGTTGGCGCTTAGAACTATACTTAAAATAAGAATATATGTTTCTTACTAATTCTTCAACATCATTCGGAAATTTCTCACAGGCATAATGCACAGAGAGCTAGGGAATGACAAATGCACTTCATTACAAAAAGATTTGGAATGTCATTTTTCAAATGAGCCTGCAATGAATTTTTAACTCCCATCATTGTATTTGTGCCATCTGCCGCAAATCCTACCATGTTTTCTTTGAAGGGAATATTATGTTGTTTAAAAAAGTCAGTTAGTAAGTTGTAAAGGCCAATTGCAGTTCCATCTACTACATTTAAAAGGCACAAAAATTCATCAAGGACTTCATAAATGCCAGTGCAAGTCCTGACAACTACTGCTAGGTGTTACTCATCAAATCTATCTGTAGATTCATCAACTAAAATGCTAAACTTATTAGTTTTAATTTTAGAAACAAGACTATCAAAAATCAGTTTGCCCCAAAAGCATTATTAATTTGTGCTGTACATTTAGTTGTAATCGCAAGACATTTGCTTTGCTATATTCGAGTCTGGACATATTGACTTAATAAGGTCTATAAGATGGTCAGAGGTTTTGAACGAAATATTGTGTTCAGCAATAAAAGCTGCAATCCTAAGCTCACCTTCTTTGCCTTAGTTTCTAAACAATGTAGGTTTAGTAAAGCTCTCAATAATGGTTTTGGTACTTCGGAATGATTTACAATGTTTGGCATGTTTTTCGGTCTTACAGTGTTTTTTAACTGCGGACAAACCTCCTTTGTTATCCTCACCGCATACTTTACAAAAAAAGTACAACTCCCCTTTTTTACTGGGACGTAGCCACTGCTTAAACTCCTCATGTTGTTCCCAACTGGGTCGATATTTGTGGGTAAACTTACGAACTTTGGAGGAAGTCAAAACTGAAGGTCCTGGAAGATTTTTTGCCGGGTTCCCTATCAATACTAAATTCGTCACTTTCACTATCAAGTCGTGCACTCACGAGATGAACAGGGCTTAGGTTCACTCATTTCACCGCACACACTTACACCGAACAGAAACACTGAGACAGAAACAGTTAAGGAGTGAGTCCGTTGTTAACCGTGTCCCGCCCGCGTGCCAACTGGGTGACTGAGACTGACGACTGTTGGTTTCAAAAGAATAAATATGCGCAAGTACTAATAATTGTGATTCCCTGATCTGGTTTTAATAAGGTTCGTCGTGTGGTTCTATAACCGTGCATGCGCTGCACCCAAGTTAGTTTAGTATTGGAAACTCCTTCGTGGTTTCAACCGGAACCGGTTGTTATTATGGTTCTTGTGCATCCTGATTTTCTACTCATCAGCTATGATGAATTTTATCAGTGTCAATATTTTTACCTTCCAAAATCAAAATATCTCCACCTAATTCCCCACAAAATCAAAATCCCCACCTAAATCCCCACTTAAACTTTGAAGCTGTAAAAATCCCCACATCTGGGCATGATGCTGACTGCCTGCCGCAGCCGCTACGTCATTTCAAGGTCAACGCTCCGCAGTGCTGCCAACTGTTGAGAGAAACATTCCCAATTGGTATGAGTAAAACTCTTTGAGCTGCTTGTTTCAAAGAAATTGATCAAATGTTGCTATCTTTTATAGTTTTAAAAATATTAATTTTTAAACCCCGGAGTTCTTTTATAGACACCCTGTACGTACGTAGTTACACTAAACAATTTACACCAGCTTCCCAGTGCCGTCTTTTCTCCCAAGATCTATACTGCATAAACCATAAACCATAGCTTGAATCTGATGGCACAATCGATAGATAAAACTAAATTTCCGACAAGAAAGGTTCAGTCACTTTTTGTCGCATCTCTAACGGTGTCACGCTATAACAAAGAAATAAATATGCTTTTACCAATGTTTTTATTGTAGTGTTTAATATTAAGAAGTATCTAAATGTTTTAAATTGTTATGATTAAATTAACACGCCAATATGGAAATTTATTGTTCTAACAGTGTTGTGGAAATTGAACATCATAAATTGAGATAATGTCCGCATGTGAAATCTACAAAAATCTTCGACTAAATAAGAATAGTTGTTTTTCTTTTTATTTAAGTACGTATTTAAATTCATACCAAAATTTACCATTGATAACTAAATTGGAACTAATTTTTTAAACCGGAGCTTTCTTCAAACCCATGAGTTAGTCTTGAATCCCTCGACTTAACTTCCGTGAGATGTTCCCTATTTGTTGAAAGTTACATAATTCCTCGATGACTTTGCTGGAAGTAATATATACTTAGGTTAATTCTACGAACCCGACACCTTTATGCTGGCAAGAATTATCTTTATAAATGTAAATTTTTATAATAAATTATCTTTAGAAATAGTCTTTATAAATGATGCCTGTTGCTAGTAACTGTAACAGCCATAATGAAATTTGTAAGCAAAACAAGTTGGGTGTTTTTATAAGTTTTGTATGAGGGGGTTATAAATAATTTGTCTAGAGCGTTTCTCCCCATAACTTGATAATGTATGTCACCAAAGTTGCGATATATCTGTCTAGTATGTCGCAAATATATAAAGAATTTGAAAAAATCATGGTAGTAAAAGAGCATAGCTCTGAACAAGGTACTGGATTATACCTATATATATTTATCTCTTTTATTATAGTTTACATTTTAGTTGGAGCGTAATGTAATAGTTAATCTACCTCATTATTGGCATCGAAGGACCTGATTCCTTTATTTTAAAGTTTAAATTTTAAAGATTTTTTAACATTTATTCAACCTCATTCTTGACCTAACCAAATAATCGGTTGGTTGCTGAAATGCTCTAGTTTTATATCCACTGTAAATACTAACCTAAAGCACCTTTACCTGTAACCTAACATCTTCCAGTGATCATAACTTATTTTTAGGAAAGTGTATTCTGACATTTAAATATGATATACCTAGAAGTATTTGTTACTTAATAAGAAATCGCTTGCAATGCTGCGAGTAACTGATACTTAATACGGTTAAACGCATTAAGTTTAAAAGAATAATTTGTTTAAAAAACAATTTATCGTTCAAAACAGTTAAAAATTGTTCACTAGCACGTGTGTTTTGACGGACACTGCTTTAATTAGTAAGAGTGTTTATTTACATGGAAAGAGCTTATTTGTTTAGTGCACTAAATTAACTTATATTCCATCATATGATGGATTACATTTCAATTACTGTGTGCTGTAATTATTTAGCATATGTGTGTTCAAGTTTTAAAATTGAATTAACACTATCGTTTTAGCCCTATGGGTTCTTATTAGAATCAAAACCTGATGTGTGACTTGGATTTTTAAATTATGATTCAAAATTGAAAGTAATGTTATATGAAATAATATAATTGGTTTGGTTTAATTTTAATCCATATAAAAATCTTAAATTTATTCTAACGTACAAAATTTGTTTCTCACAGTAAGTCCCTAGAATTAAAGTTGACATTCTTTATATTGAATCCCTAAATTTAAAGTCTTTATACATCATTATTAACTGACAAAAATACCAAAAGTAATTTCAAAATAAAGATATTTTAAATTTAATACCATTATTATGTGAGCATGAAGAAATTAATGTAAAATAAATATTAGCTCACTGTTTTGTTGTTGAACGCAACAAACATATCAATCCAAGATTAAACAAGTAACAGGACTCTCCTCTCTCGCCAACAGGTCTACACTCGCTGAATCCAATTTAAAGTTTCTTGTCGTTTCTCGTCTGTCTTGGATTCCGGTAATATCATAATTCTTAGATTTCATATCCTAGTAAACACCAATAAAATATTATTAAGTTCAAAGTCATTAAATATGGCTGAATAAAAATGATCAATGTAATATTAGGAACCTCTAGAAGAATATATATAACTTATAAAGCCTTTACTATCTTGATGTATCCGGAATATATATTCTGTAAAAGCCAAACCAGTTCCTAAAAATGCCTGCAGGTAAATATTATATAATAACAATTATACTCTAATTTCCAGGCTCTACTCTTAAGTGTTGTAAATACTGAATATTTAATAACAGTTTAAATAAAAAAATGGCGTGTTACTAACAAGCGATATGTAAAGTATTTTATCCTGAAACTATATTGAAATTAATAAGTTTTAAAATTGCGATTTTAAAATTTTAAAAATACGCATACTAGATATTAATTTAAAAACCATAAGAATATTCTCGCTGCATACATTATAAAGTGAGTACGCTTATAGGATTTCTATGAAATAGTCGATGAAGGGCACTCCAATATAAAAAATTTATAAAAATTTAGTTACATCAGTGTACTATAAGGAAGTTGAGTTATATGTATTACTTATCGAGTCATTACTGTAAGTTAAATCAACAAAGAAACAAGTAAGAGTTGACAAACCCAGGAAACTACATATGTGTCACAGCTTTATTTTGAAACAGGTAAGAGGAATATAAGAGAAATAAAATTACATTCGTTATGAAAAATGCAGTTAAGATATATGCAGGATAAACGTTTGTTTTTTAAGAAACTACTGGATATACAGTGCTCAAAAAATCGTCTCTCCAACTTCTCTATCAAAAGTATCGGAGGCTATAGATAAACCAAGTTACAATAAAGTTTTCTTTATCCAATATTGGTTTGAAATATATTTTTTATTAGTTTGAAATAATACTTTGTAGTAGAAATTATGTTATTCGTATTTAAATAATTAGTGGGTTACATATTTATACACTTCTGTAGTATTTTTACTAACAAAAAATAGGTCTAAATTTCGTGAAATAGTTTTTGCTCTAGATTTTTAAATAGGTAAACTATTTTGCTACACTAAACGTACCTTGTAAAATTTTTGATTTTATGGTTTGAACCAGGGTACTGGCTATTTTTTTACATTATTTATTTGTTAAGTTCGAGTTAATGTTGTCATGGCCAGGGACTGAACGTCCTTTGATACTGTTAACTACATCAAAGAGTACTTGCTGAGTAACACACGCTAACTTCAAGCTACAGTCCTCCCGGTAGTCGGCATCGATAAACCTCAACTGGGCCAGACGGTTGTTTGCTGCTAGCCAATTGTTCTACTGAGAGGAAATACATTTTTAATGAATTCATATTTTTTACATTTTGACAGGAATGGCAGCGTCTCCCGCTTTATTAAAATCATTAACGGGTGAAAATCCTTATCTTTTCTACCTCCTACCCCATTCATCGCCGGGCAAAAATATTTTTACACTTTATCAATATGGTTTATATAATTACTAAATTAATTTACCGGATCATAAATCATGAATAAATTTTATGATCTGTACAATCTGTAGATATAATAACTGTATTTTCAGACCGTATCTTCTATAACTTTCCTCCACCGTTGAGATATTATAAAATTTTGAACATAATTTTGATAATTTTATTTAGATCAAATTTCGGGATGGAGTTTTATAACATGACTTTCTAGACTTCATAAACAAGCACTTTAACATATTGGTCTGTTATAGAACTTCCTAAAATTATAGAAACAATATTGCAAAGAATTGGTATCTAAATACCAATTCTACTAAATACGTGCACACACACACACACACACACACACACACACACACACACACACACACACACACACACACACACACACACACACACACATATATATATATATATATGAATTACTGGCTGGGCGAGTAGCTTTATCTCTACAAGAAACAAATCCCCAATTAGATAACAGGTTTAAATATTTTTCATCTATTGAATTTTCCGTTGCATTGAGTACGCCTTAGTCAAAATCCCGTAAATATTTAAACATGCTTTAAAGTTTCATTTTTTAATTTAATTTCTGTTCAGAAATTCGCTCAGAGAATGATTGAAGGTGGTACTAAGTAATTCATATGTTTATTATTATATTTTTGTCAAATTGTTATGCTGCTTAATATATTAAATCTTTTCCTATTAAAGTGGGCTCTTTTATAAACATCATATTTGATATTTATTTATAATTTCAGTTATTAAAATTTATAATTTTGTTTGTATACAAATGTGGTTGTCGAATTATATTATTTTGTTTTATACTACTAATATATCGATACCGTAGTGTAATTTAAATTTCAGTTATTTTAGTATCACTCCAAACTTTTTTTGTTATTCTATATCAATTCTCCATAATAGTCTAATCAATTTTATCTTATTAAATAGACATTTTTAATAAAACTAAATAAATTACTTATGCTCTTTAACTTAGTTCAACTTATTATTTTTGTTTTTTACTAACAACACAAAAGAATACTACAACGCTTTAATAAATAAACTATTTTTCTCCTTAGCTTATAGATAAAAGGCTACACAATTTATGATAAAAATAAATTCGAGG
This sequence comes from Homalodisca vitripennis, assembly GCF_021130785.1. Classification (NCBI taxonomy): domain Eukaryota; kingdom Metazoa; phylum Arthropoda; class Insecta; order Hemiptera; family Cicadellidae; genus Homalodisca; species Homalodisca vitripennis. The sequence goes on along the minus strand of NC_060211.1, from coordinate 122,895,238 downwards.
AGCCGTCGGAAAGTTCTTTGACGTAGAGCAGACTCAGGGTCGGTGATCTGGACTCAGCTTAGCCATAGTTGTATATATTTTATTATAGTTGTTAATAAATAAATGAAGTAAAACGATCATAAAATAAGGCAGGACATTGTTATTCTTATAATACATACACTCCTAACTTCTTTATAGTCCTAAATTTGTATCTAATAAAGACATTTTTCATTTCATTTCATTTCTCCATACATCTCTATTCGGCAGGAGAGCTACCATTCCTCAATCCAATTTAAAGTTTCCTGCCGTTTTGGAGACAGTTCCTGTCACTTCGCTTCGCTTACCTGAATCCTTACTGCATATAACGTCCATTACTTACTACCTCTATTTATAACCCAATTGAAGTATGAAGAAAAGTAGACCTAATATGTCAATTTCGACATAAAATATTAAATTGTATATAAATAATTTTATGTCAACGCTGATGACTGTTACATTTTCAGTTAACGTGTTATTTAAAAAAAAATTATGCAATAAATTTGAAACTATTGTATCAATTGTGTTCAATAGTTTTCATGTTCTATTATTATAAATTTCTCAAAACCTGGTGCGAGTGTTATATTAAAACGCTATATTAAAACTTTCTTGCTCAATACATGACAGTTCGAAACCACTTTTAGGTTTTCTTAGCCTTGTCTATCTTTTATCTGTTGATACTTGTAACCTGTTGCAAAACCTTAAGTGATAATGAGAGATGTGATTAAAAGTTGTTTTAAATTTGGATTGAAAGCGCATAACATGTTTTTATCTAGCCTATATAATATTTAAATTTACGTACAATTTTAAATAAATTGTTATAATCATGGCGATTGTTATTGTTTATCGAATGAGGCCAGCTAACAAACAAACATTATGCTATTATTTCGCTACCTGTTTGAGTTGGAGTCGGCCATTCACTTATACAACTTTTTATAACTCATCATATTTAAAACTTAAGAAATTTAATACATATTTAAGATGGCTATTGATTGAATAGCTATTGTCGAATGTAGTGGTGAAAAAATGATCTTTGGTCTAAATAGTGTAACTAAAGAGGAACATCTTTGTGAAAACACGAATTGCAGCTATTAATATATTATAATATATTTATCTATAACTTGAATGAGTTTGGCTAATAATTTTGTTTTGATATATAAGACAAATATTTGTCCAAAGTTTGATTTAAGTTAGAGCTGTTAAATGCTTAGTTTATTATCTCTTTGTATTGTCTAGAAGCTGAGAGACAATTTGCATTTTTTTACCTAGACAGACAGGTTTTTATTGAAATTGATAGAGAAACTTACAAAAAAAATATCAACATTGATATCAAAAACATAAATTTATAAATCTTTATATATCCTCAAATTTGACTTCAACCAAAACTAACGTTGCTAACAAACGATTTATAAAGAAAATTTCCTCTATCGATTAAAAAAAAAACGAGAATGAGTTTAGCTAATAATTTTATTTGGGCATGTTAGAAATATATCTGTCCAAAGTTTGATTTTGAGCCTTTAAACCTTAAGATTTACAGTCAGAGAGTTAAAGAGAGTCTGGCCGGACAACCCTGACAGGTCCAGATCCAAGCTAAGCTTTCTGTGTGAGTTTATTTGTCTCTACTAATATATTTAAACTAAAACGCTACACAGAGTGGCTATAGTGAGATTCAACGTACTTATCTCATTCTAAAAAACACAAAATATTGAATAGGTACTTATTTTGAGAAGTCTGGCCTGTATCCAAGTCACGAGTTCAGGAACTACCGCTTACAACAATACATAAACTATATGTAATGCCTATGCATACTATTTTTACAGTTTGTGCACAAGTATTTAGAGCTCCCACATACACGACAGACCAGTCAAAAAGTTATATGAATAAGTTTAGGAATCTGAATTGAGAATTTTGAATTAAGAAAATAAAGATTACGTGACATTTCTAAACAGATTTTTATGATTAATCTGCGATAATTTATTCTAAATATAGCTTTATTAAATACATGCTTATTTACATTTTATAACCGATATTATATTATAATCGGTAGTGCCTACACACTCATATGACATTTAAGATATTCGTTTAGGTGATTAATTCTTTATATTTCGATTCCAATTAGAGGCAGTCACTTCATGAATTACCTGACTATTTAGAATAACATTTTAGGAATTGGTAACTATTCAGAATTAGGACTCTTAATAAGCTGAAATGTATCAATGGCTCAAGCTAATAAGTAAGGTTTTCTGTGGGCCCAGATTTAAAAGTATATGTCCTGTTACTCTCATGGCTAATGAACCTCAGTATAACAAGGAAATAACTTACGTCCCAAATCTAAGGGTTCCTATTGAACATTTGCGTTAAGGTAATGCGTGATATAAGTTAGGTTCTCTTTCCTAATTGTTCCATGAGGTTGATTTACAAATGAAAAACACATGTTTTCAGATCCTAAGAATTTCTAGTAGCTACAAAATTTCTAGTAGAACAGCCTTAGCCTGTCATGTTGGCAGGAAACCACTAAACAGCACAAAGTTGTTTCAGTTACGCAGGTTCCAGTCGAAGTATGATATTTCCATAGGCTAAGTTTTAGAACAACCGGGTGTTGTAATAAGTAAGAAGATGGTGAAGTGTGGAAGCTTTTAGAGATATATTAGAGTCAGGAGTTGGGATGTTTAAGACAATGCTATCTTTTAAAAGTTAGATTTAAACATTTGAAGTTATATCAATCTAAAATGCGATTGGTCCTTGAGAATGGAGGCTTCTAGGGGTTCCACTATCCTATTGTTTACTGTCAGGGAAGTCATAAATAGTATAGAGTGTGGGCTTACAGAAATTACAATCCTAAACTACAGTGTACACTCACAATTTTGAGTGCATCCTTCAGGAGCCTAGTGATTAAGATTTGGAAGATTTAAAACGCCAGCTCTATTTTGAACTAAATTGAAACTTCTCCTTTACTTATGGTCTGTGGTTCGAAATATAATACTTAAATGTATACTAAAAATAAGTAAATAAAGCTTTGTGGCTTATAAAAGAAAAATGAAATTAACTTATTTCATTAATTATTACTAGGTGTGTAATGTATTTAAACGATGTATATATAAAAAAGCCAGTTATAATGAGAAAAAGTGTAACATAAAGTCACAATGTTTTGTGGTCGGGTGGTAAGTTAACAATTTGGTTTACTGCACTTGGCAGTGCCTGAGATTGCCGGCTGTGTCACGTAGGTTCTAGTGTTTATGACCTCGAGACAGAAGTTGTGCACTTTGTATCAATTTTGTATGTTCTTTGTAAATAAGTAGTTATAACACATTAAGTAGATAAAGTGACTATAAATATCTATAAAGTTGTTATTCATCTATGCTGATAATTAATTTAGTTTAGATTTAAAACGAAAACTTACTGTAATATAAGTGTGAATAATCTTGAAGACTGTAGAACGGAGTTCATTAAAAGATAATACTAATGAGCTCTATGAACCTATGATGTATATATATATATATATATATATATATACACATTCAAACTAAAATCATATATATATATATATATATATATATGCGTGTACATTTGATTTAGTTTGAATAAATATCTTTTAATGCATAAGGTTACTTACAACTAGTTTTCGATATAAAGAACAGAAACTTAAATTATAAATGAATTATAATTCTTTTAATATACTAAGCCAACAATCTTTTACATGTCATTATTTTTTAATTTTTAATAAAAAGGTAATACTGAAAGTATTCTAAACCAATGAAGTCATGGTAGGTTTTAATATATCAACCATGAAAGTGTGCACGGAAGAAAATAATATTTACTAAGAAACATGTTCATCCATAAATGTTAAGAATATATTATATTTGAGTTTTTAAGTACCCGTGGAATATAACACACACAAATAGTCACACATATCGTCATGAGCCCAAGGTTTTAAGATCTAACTGTGAATCTAAGTGTAAGAAGTTAAAATTAATGCAAGTATAAACTATTTAGTCAATTAGGTGTTGAATATTGCAGAAAAGATTAGTACGAAAGATAAGACAAATAAAGCCTCTTATATTTTAACGATCGCTAGTCAAGGAAGCAATAGGGACAAGTTTTGTACAGAGGAGTAATATACTAAAAATTAATAACTTGATCTGAAAGAGATAAAAGCCTTCAAAAGAAAATATTACTCAAAATGTAATTAAAAAAATGTAACAAAGGATACAATTATAAGTCATTCAATCCCTAACTAATTTCCGTTAGTGTATTTGGGTTCATTGCAATTATGTTACTGATAACTAAAAACATATAAGCTTATGGAAATGAACGTTCAAATTATGACTATATAGTTCATTGGTCTTTAATTTAGACCCTAAATATTATTAAAATCTTAAGAAGCCTTCTACATTAGATTTATTTATATTTTTTATATTAGCCTTCTACAAATTTTATAACTGTGCAGCTTCCTACAATTAAACATATATAAATAACTAGTAAGAAACAACTGAAATCTAAAAAAAATTGACTCTCGATAAATTTATATAAAAAGAATTCTGAATAAAAGATAAACTTAAGGTTTGAAGTGCTTAAAACGAGGACAGCTACTAAAACTTGGTAAGGAGTAAATAAACTGAGCCAAGTTAATCGTGTCCCGCTCGGCAGAACATTGGCGGGCGGTCTGTGCAGTTTGGAATGAACGCCACAGTCAATATTGCCACAGGATGTTGTACAATGGAGGTATTAAACCTTGCCTAGCTCGCCCGGTATCTGCGACCAGCATTTGGTTATCCATTGACTGATTGCTTTTAGCAGGCTTTTATAGCAATGTGTCTATAAAGATAGTGACTGTCTACTTACAGTTCATAGATACTTATTAGATCAATTATAGGCATTACAGTTACACACGTTGATGTACAATAAACATTTATTATACGTAGAATAAATAGGTATTAAGTTTTCTAAGAACAAAATATGGGTTTTAATCTTCAAATTTGTTTTAAGATGTTAAATTACTTCCAAACGCAATACCTAAAACCTTTGTAGCTTCGAAAATTTGTAACTACATATTTATAATAACATTTTACATTTTATACTTTCCTTACAAAGCTACATAATCGTTCATTATTTACCTTGTAGAATGCACAGAACTTCCTTAAAGAGCTTTATTTTTAAATTATTAATTAATTATATTTTTGCACTCATTACAAAAATTCTAAGTTGAAAGGAAATAAGAATAACATGTTCTTAATTCTTCATAACGATGTAATATGGGATAAAATAGATGTATAAAGGAAAGCAATTACACACACATTTATGATATACTTACGCTATGGCTATGATAAACATAACTAATACTCTAGAAAAAACTTAGAAGGGGTCTTGAAATACCTATAGGTATATACAGTTTTTGAGCGGAAAAGGCTTCTCAGACCTGCGTAAGGTCTCACACTCTGACTTAAATACTTAAAAACAGTGGTATTGAAAATTAAATTTAAAATGGATTAGTAGATTGGAATACTTTTCAACCATTATCACATATTCAGGAGTATTTAAAATTTCAATTAAAAGAAACATACCAACAATATCCCTGTTTTCAAAAGGAAATTGCATATAGCCGCTAGTTAAATATAAATTATAGTCACAATGGTATAATGATACACATGTAATTTTTTTCGATAGTAAAAAAAAATATGTGCCTTAACTGACTAATTCACCTAATGACGAGTGCATACTAAATCATAAATGTACATTCGGTATGACATACACTCAAAATATACAAAAAATATACTATGTTTAGATGTATTATTTATTAGATGTATATTTATTTATATTTATATTTTTGTAATTATTTATCATTAGACTTTTTCAAAAATACGAGTTACGTATTTTGACTCTTTTTATTTTCGTTTAAATAAATGATTTTAGTTAAACTATAATGGAAAAACATAAAAATGCCTATCCGCATGTAATACTGTAGTATTTTCAAAGTTAATCTAACAAGATAATTTTAATGTCACTTCAAGTATACAATTGGAAAATCAACGCAAATTGGGTAGCAGACAAACCTGAATAAACACTGGGATCATCAAAACTAATTGTATTTTGTATTAGGAATATAACTAAGCCTACAAGTAATACTTGAAAATTAATAATATATTTTAACTAAAAAATAAAACAAGGATTTTGTACTCTTACTACTGTTTTTGCAGAGAGTGGAAAAAAGATTATTGAAAATGATGAATTAAAATCAGTTTTTAAATTCATAAATACTGTAAACATAATTTATGAATTCAATAAGTACATAAATTACTAAGCAGTCTACAATGTTCAGTAAAGATTTTATAAAAAAAGTACTTGCTCCACTGGAATTCGAACCCAAATTTCTCACATTCCAGGCAAGCATGCTACCATTAAATTATCAGGATCGATACTTTTACAAGTCAATAATTTGGTATTTGACCGTTTCTAATCCAGAAAGGAGGCCAGGCAAACCAAATACTTTTTGTAATTCAACCTTTACTTTAATTTTTTTACATGAATACATAAGTAACAGAATTAATTGGTAAAAGACACAATTAAGCTAGGTTATGTTGGCTAAGTATTGTTACTACACACGTGAATATCAAATATGATTGTGCTTAGTTAAAAAAAATATTATTTAGCCATTTTTTCCGTTACTGGGGTTACCCATAAGACGATTGTAAATATATTCGGTAACGCATAGCAAAATCATTTAGAGTGACATGCACCATCATAGAACTTAGTGAATCTCACATAAAATTAAACTTAATGCAAAATCTTAATCAATATGTCCGGTTTTTTCAAGGTATTGTGTGGAAAAACAGAAAGGTAAACTTAAATTAACAGCCATAAGTTAAATTTATCCAGCACTAGTCAGTAAATTAGCTAACAAGTGTGGGGTCATATAGAAAATCTTAGAATTTGAAAACAACCAAGTCTTTAAACTACTAAGAAAGAGAAATATGTGACGCACCTAACCGAAGTTGTCCCTATAAATAGGCAAAATACCTCTAGAAATATATTGTTCTATTTTTGTAACACAGCCATAGAGATATCATATATTTGAATATGATTTTATTCCACTGAAAATTATTATTGTGGAATTATCTTATTATTATATTACTTTATTTTATTTCTTTTAGATAATAGCAGGATATTATCATGCAATCCTAGAACCGTATCTATATAGCGACACAATGAATCAATATAAGTATCTATTATGACATTTTACACTTAGATTTTTTATACGATTTTTATCATGTTAATATTCTGACTATTAACTGATGCAAAGGCAAGTATCTGCCTACTTGATACATTATACGTTCACTGCTACACTTTGCAGTATCGTTTTTCGGTAGAGCTTGGAGAAGCTTAGAGCAAAGTCCTTTGCACCGCTTGGTTTTCAAATCTTACATTTTAGTTTTGATGCTAATATCGTTTTACTAAAATACGGCGCCATCAACAATTATTATTAAAATTCAACAAGTACACTATCAAACTATAATGTAATAATATTAGTAAATTGAATAAATATTAAGATTGGTTTTAATTACAAAAAATAGCTTCCATTATCATCCTTTGTACTGCTCGATTATCGGTTTAAAATATATTTTACTGCACTTTTATGGTTAATGTTTTAATGTTAAAATCGGACTTTTAAGAGTTTCAGTGACATACTAGCAGTATTGACATATAAAACGTTCACCAACCCTCCTTACAGCAGAAGAACTCTAGCAGGATCTACCATCACCATCGTGATTCCTCCACTCAAACTTCAATGTCCTCTTCAAACGTCTTACACTGAAGATTTTTAAATAAAGTTTTTAATTTTTTGCATATTAACTGCTAATTAGTAAATGATTGACCTTCAAATTAATGACCTGAAAACTAACCTATTTTAAGTCACATTTCATTTTGCTAATTAGCTCTAGTAAGTACTGTGGGGGGGGGGGTGGGGGGGGGGGGGGGTGGGGGGGGGGGGGGGTGGGGGGGGGGGGGGGTGGGGGGGGGGGGGGGTGGGGGGGGGGGGGGGTGGGGGGGAATGCAATAAAGCTTTTCTTGTAAACTTATCGTTGTAGAATTCAAAATGTCGTTTTAAGCCAGTTCATCTATCTTTCTTCGTGCCTTGATTAAGATTAAGAAATTGCCCGTGTAATCTTGATTTCCATGACAAGATGAATGATTACTAATACTTATTAATAAATTATTAATAACGATCGCAAATGATTATGGCTATTCCGGAAGATCTTTACTCCCCACTTTTCAAAAATTTTCCGTATTCTTTTGAACGTGGACAGTCACCTTTCGAGCCGTTTGGCCTTCTAAACGAGGCTGCCATCCTGCATAAACCCATCTTCTAAATTTTTCCACCTCTATCAAGTTATTGAAATCTATATCCACAACTATCAATCGATAGGGTGAAATTTATATTTCCCGGAAAAAGGATTTTCTGGAAATTTGCCGTTATTAAGTGATAAAAAGAATTATTAACACTAGTGATCCGAAACTAGAAAGTCCGAAAAATCCTGTTTCGTTTACAATCCTTCCATTGTCAAAACCAAATCGTGCAAAGATATATTTCGAACCTTTGCTTAAAAGTCAGATTTACAACCACCAATATTTTTCCAAGGTCAAATATTTTAGCGCGAATTTTCGTGTGCTTTTTAATTTGCTGTAATTAACCACTAACTAACAAATCTTCCTCTCCTTAGAAACTTTTTCTATTGATTTAAATTTTCCACGTAAATCCCAAATTTTGAAGTGTACACATAAGAGGCCACTTACTACATCTAAAATTTTTTTTTCTATTTTAATATCGTCAGTAGTTCTTTTTACAAGTTGGTTTGATACTTTTTCATGGTATAAAATTTCAAAATTTCACTCAAAATTTCTCTAATTACTTCAAATTCTTACTTCAATTTCAAATTCACAAGGATTGCCTGGCACTTTTTTCAGATAGAGTTCATTTTCCAGCTCTACGCACTATTTTTTTGTTCTGAGACACTCTACAATAATTAGCTCTTGTCTTTCACGACCATGGAGTTGTTTAGCCACATTCCTTACATGTCAAACCCATATGTATATTACTAAGCGCTTTTTTATGTAACGAATCACACAAAATCTCTCTTAATTGAAATCGACTACGACATACTAACATCTCGCCTGCCAAGCTGTGTATGCTAAACTATCTATCATAGCAAAAAAGAAGAAAAACACACACAGACTTGTAACTGGTATCATACATAAACTAGTATAATACCTTCTGTAGAAGTCAGACAACTTTCACTGCCAGTATTAAAAACAAATAACAAGGAAATTTACACAAATTCTAACAATCAGAGAAAGTGAAGTCAGTAACGTTCTGAAACACATGATGACTTTGAGATCAGGAAAAAATAGAAGGCCGGAAGCGTTTACCCATTCTCCTTCCATCACCATCCTGTCTTTTGTCCTGTCTACGTGCTGAGGGACAGTGCCGCAATGGAATTTCCTGCTAATACTCCACTTACCTGGGATGGCGTGTTACAGCAGAGCTCATGCACGAAGTAGTGATGGCATTTCTTGCGCGATTTCTCCAGGCTTTGATGATGAGTTTAAGGTATGCTTTTCATGTACTACTTTTTTATAGGTACGCATTTTGGATCAAATATGTCTGCCTAAATGTAAGCACCATGTTACTAACCTTTACCTAAGACTTCTGATTCACATCAGGTCGAACAATTAATAATATTTCCATTCTTGTAATTTTTAACCACGAAGAATCGTGTGATCCCGGAGATCATATGTAATAGTGACGTCATCAGACACGTACGCTTTGAATTCTGTGTACGATGTTAATCAGTTGGCATTTAAAATCTTTATCATTATCAGAGGTGTTCAAAACTACTGATACGACGGAGCGGAATAACATGACGATTTAATATTTTCAAACGAATTGAATTAATAAAAAATGCATTAGTCTTGTTAGAGATTTTGACCATTTTTTAAAGAATCTACCATAAATATAATAATGCTACAGTGAAAAACATTTGTATGGAATTTTCAAATATAGTGCTTATGTGTTACACGAGAAATAAATGATATTCAGTCGATTTTAAATACACATTTTTCTAAACCCATTAAATACTAGGGACTATGACATTTAAAAAGGATAATTTTAATAATATTTGTAAGGCGGTTGAGGATTATTGAAATACTGGCCTCAGCTAGCTGGGTCAGAGTTGACACCTTAATAGTAAGGGTCTACAAGGAGACATAATGGGGTCAATGTGATAGTTTGTGGACATACTGCACGACTATTAATTAGTTACTAATTTGATCCTTGTTTGAGGCAGTTTGACATTGATCTCGGACACTAATTCTGTTTCGTGACATGGCGTATTGCCTATGACACCACATGGAAAATGAAGATATTTTACTTTCTTTTATTTAAATAGAAATTATTTACTAACATCCTTATAATATGAACTAGTTCACTAGTTGGTTGAGCATTAGCGAAGACTTTCAATCGAAGGTCTGGGATAATTTAATATCAGCCAGTCTAAATAACTAATATACTTGAAACTTTGCATAAAACTTGTTTCCTATATGGGCAACACTGACTTTGGTGATTGTGCATGTCACTCCATGAGATTTGTCTGAACGCTAGTAACACATTTTTACGCTGTTCTTATGGACAACAAATATGGAAAGAGAAAAATAGTAGAATAAATATGTTTGTAAACATACTAAGTATAATCATATTGAAGTTTTAAATATGTGACTTATTAGCACATGTAGCTTAACTATCCTAACACAAAAGCTCTTTATTATAAAGGCCTCTTTTATGAGGAAAGGCCTTTATTATTTAAAAAACTGCAATGAAACCAGACTTAATTAACACAAATTTGAATATATATGTGGCAAGATATCTGAAAAGAAAGATTTTGTATGAAACTGCATTTCTACATAGATAAGAATTAGTTGTATATAGGTGCACGTCTAGCCATGGCATTTTGGATGCGTATAATTAAAGCCTATGGCTCAGTAGATTAACACAACTTCTTTTTGTTTGCTGGGGATATTAAACATTTATTTTATGCATTGTGGCTGTAATCCGCAGAACATCTCTAAAGTGCAATTATTACACTTGAAATTTAGCATGCAATATCAGCGAAGCTTGCTACTATATACCTATCTTATAAATAAATAATGTATGAATTTTCAGAAAAGAACATGGAACTATGTAAAATGCAAAAAACATCTTTTTAAATCGAAATAAATACTATTCATTTAATTAAAGTTATTAAGTTTGTGATTTGTTCTTGAAGAATATACAGATTATAGATAAAAACTTGTAATGTTTACTACATATATCTATTTATTATAAAACTATATTTGGAAAAGTATATCTATTGGACAAATGGTGGTTTTGCTTCGTTGAGATTCTCGTCCTATAAAAATGCCAATGCTAAGGAAAATCTGTCCATGTTGATAAGGGTAACAGATTATAGAAGCCCGGAGGTTCAAGGTCCTGATACAATAACACACAAGGGGTCGGGGTTATGTGTTTTCTTGTGACCAGCATCAGCCTTAGGGACAGTCAGGGTTGTTTCTCTTCCATATAAAAATGTTCACGATTAAATTCACGACTTTAAAGATATTCTTCTAAGAAATTGAGAAGAAGTGAGAAACGAAATTAAATAGAAAAATATCTTATGACAAAATTATTACACTAAATCCACCTTGGGTAAAACGAATAATAAACATTATAATAAAAATAACAGAGTTAATGCGTTTACTGATGAAACTAAAATATTTGTATGCCCACACTTATTCTTCACTTAAAATAAATCCGAACATTTTATTAGTTAAAAATCTTCCAACCGAACTAAAATTAAGGACGGTTTTAAACAAGGATAAAGGAAAGATATAAGAAATTTTATTATTGTCAAGCCTAAAGCAATGAAACATTTTATCACTAACCGCAGTCCTGGAGAGACATACGATAAAGAAGTGATTCATGAAGTAAAAATATGAAAATAGTTCAGTTATATTACATTTTTCGTTTTAACTGTAGTATTGTTGAATGACGCTATACATTTTACACTTATCAAATCTCAGACATATTAAGTTTCGTTATTTTTTTAGTTTCTCGCTGAGTGCTAGTCATATTATTCAAAACTCATATGTAGTAGGTAAATAGAAAATTATAAGTGATGTAACAAAAAGCAGAATAATGTGAAATGGTAAAACCTTATTAATAATTACTGGCCTCCTATAAATTCAATGTTAATCCGCTACCGAGATTTGGGATTTTGATAAAGCAGTTTTTTAAAATATATTATACAGAATCGAATAGTTGTAATTATACATTGTTATTATATTGTATAATCGGTCGAACAAAGGATTATAACCAAACGTTTGGTATACAGTCTTGATTCTCCGAGGGCCTTTACAACTGAATCATTGTAAATGCATATGTCATTGCTAAATAATTGCACATAAGGAAAAGAAAATTAAATATTGTTATATCCTGAGAGAAGAGAACTGCTGTACGACCATTATATTGTTTCTAAAATTAATTAACTTAAATTAAAAACAAAAACTATCACTCAGTATACTTTTAAAATAGGATTCTATTTGTAGAATCAACAATTTTTTGATATACCAGTGGCATGATTGGCTGCAGACGAATCGAAATAAATAATTATTGTAAAAGTTTGACAGTACTCGAAACTCATATCGTAATTATAAGCTCCCTGAGTTTGGGAGTTTCTCAAGTTCCGAGAGGTTTTCTCTCCCGGGCACTGGCAAGTAACGACCTACGGCAGGCCCCATGTCTCTGGCAGTTCCCCACTATTTGTAGTTCATATCCTCTAGCAAGTCTATGTCTAGCAGTCTCCGGATTCTAGCAGACCCCGGACTCTAGCAGTCCCCGGACTCTAGCAGGCTCTGGACTCTAGCGGGCTCCGGATTATACTACTACGCAGGTTCGGTTTTTGAGAGCTCTCTGCCTCTAGGACTTCCCAGCCACTCTCAAACCCCGGCCTTCGAGAGTCCTCGGCTTCTGGCTGAACTTTACCCTACTACACGGGTCTTAGAATACCAAAAACATATACAGTACCTTATTACTGTATATGTTATTGAACTGTATATACACAATATTTTTGGAACATTACGGTCCCAGTGCATACCCTTGTGGTTTACCAGGAGTTGCAAAATGCCATACAAGAAAATCCTGTTAGCATTGATTCACTGTCTCCTACAAAATGATTTCAAATACAATTTAACTTAAATTTATACAATTGTCACTAATTCTAGTAAACTTTCACAGTTTAAAATTGTTACTTTAAGGGAAAAGGTAACCAGGCGATAGTGAAGCAAATAATAATGGCTGAAATATACATTTGCTTTGGAGTTACGGCAAACTTTGCAGTTATTGTTGGCAACAAAACAGATCAGCAAAGTAAACAATATAACATTAAGAATTCGTTTTGAGACACTCCGTCACTTTTGAGTGATGGGTATCAAAAAGTCTGAGAACAAAGCGATACTTTATCTGCGAGTTATTCTGATAACTTGTCCATTAGCTTTGACGCTCTCGCCGGCGTTGATTGATGCGGTGCGGCGAGCGTTGCGCTTACACTTTCCTTGGTGAAACGAACAATCTGTTTCTTCAAATGTTTTGTTGATTTTGATTAATTGCTGAATGTTTTTGTTGTTGTCGGTTATTTGGAAGTTCATGTTTCAAAATCAAAGTTGATAACACTGGAATTTGGACACGATTGCGACTTGGAATTCTACAAAAAGCAATACAGTTTTAAGTATTATCATGTGCAGATTGTGTCATGATTGTTAAACATGATCACTGAAGATCCATAGTGAGGCCGTAATATTTCAAGATTTAAATTGAGTTAGCAGTACATAACGCCGGCCACATAATCCTAAGAACTAAGAATCATGTCGACTTCATTTTATCTCTCTTAAAATTTGCAAGTAGACACGACTTTTATATTGAAATCTTATCACATATTTAATTTGTGATGCCGAAATAAAACCTGATGGAATTTGATAATTAATACACAGTAAGTAGTGATCAGTGAGTCCTCCAATAATATACTTAAAGTTAATTAGGAAGGCGTGAACGAGTTCGCTTCTTACTGTCAGACGATATTTATAGACACACTAGTTATCAAATCAATGTTCACAAGTGTCTCGCCAGTGTTGATATGCTAATCCAGCTTAGCATTTATTAAGGGAACATTGATTTGATATTTGATATGGATGAAAAAAAGTTTTAAAATGCTAGTTCGTATTATAACGGGTTGGGAACAAAAATGCAGCCAGACGTTTTTGGCTTTTTTCGTTGGTCTTTTAGACTTGCTGAATCTTCAACATAAGTGTCTTTTATTGTTCAAAATTTGCAGATCAAGAACAACAATTATTTTTGCGGTTCATTTTAGAAGGAGAGAATAAGCACAGAATCAAAATCATCAAAGAGGTTTTTGAGAAAACAGTAGAGCCAACATTGGTGTCGAGAGGACATCTGGACTTAATTGTGAGATCTGTTGTGGGAGCATAATTTCGTCTGTGTCTCGATTTCGCAATCCGGTTACTTATTTTATGTTAATAGTGGTTTGGATTCGTTCACATTCTACAGTGTGATTTGAGTTGTGGAAAAATTCAGATAGTATAATTTGTCTAATATGCGAAAGATATAATAGTCTATAGGTACATTAACGATTTTTAGTTTATTTATACTCTTATTTTATTTAAATTAACACTGAAAGAAAACAAACACTGAGGAGGTTTATTTTCCTCTTCTTTTAGTATATGAAGAGGAAAATATTTTATAATTATTTGATAATAATTTATATTCAATTATTAAATATAAATATTATGTTATTAAACTCCACTTATAGGGTTATCTATTTATATTAAATGTAATGAAAATAACTAAAACCCTTTTAAATTAAAACTTTTTTATTACATACCACGTGTTTCGGTTTTTAACCATCTTCAGTGTACATTAACCTCTAAAATAAATAATAAACAATGAGATATACACATGTGGACCTTTTAAACATATGTTAAATTTAAATGACACAGTTGTAATTTTCTTATTAGTAATCTGTATTTAATATTTTAATTTTTTCAAAAATTGGATTTGTCTTATTTTTTCAGATTACTATTTAAAATGTTATGAGGATCTTTATTATAATTTTAGGATAAATGTGTAATTCTTCTTTTGTGTTTAACTTCTCTCCTTATCCTTTCGATATCTAAAATTTCCATGTTCTTTTTCAATATTTGTGTAGTTAATGGTCAGTCTCCAATAGGTTGTTCAGCAAAATTTGATTTTATTGTAGACATGTTATTTGTTTTTAAAGCTTGTATGTGTTCTTTAAACCTTTTATTAAAATTTCTAACTTCCAGTTTGCCCAATATAATAGCTTTCACAGTCACTACAGTTAATTTTGTATACTCCAGATTGTTTGTATAATTCCTGTTTGTCAGGGGAGAAGGGGAGTCATTTTTGGTTGACTTTGTTTTTCAATAAAGTTTAAATGTATTATTTCTTGTTTGGTGACTGATGGAGAATTTTGAATTTTGAAAGGTTTTTTCGAACAGCTTTGTTTAATTTTAGTATTGAATGGTACACATATATATTTTTGAATTTCTGTAGTATTATGATTAGGTAGTATTTTGTTGGTTTTATTAATTTTTCTTGGTTTTTCTAAAAATCTTTATCATTTTGTCTACAATTTGGGGTTGATATCCATTTTTGACAGCTAGGTATTTTATTATTTTATTTCTTTATTTTTTATTTTCATCACTCATTGGTATATTTAACATTCTGTTTACCATTGAGTGAAATGCTGCTAATTTGTAATTTCCAATGATGGTTAGAGGATGATGTATTAGAAGATCTGTTTGGGTTGTTTTTTCTATAAATTTCAAATGAGTGCTTTCCATTAAGATTAGAAATACTTATATCAAGAAAGTTAATTTTGACTTTTTGGATTTCTTTAGAAAACTTAATTGTTGGTGATATAGAATTGAGAAATGTTAAAAAGTGTTCTGCCTGGTTTCTCATCTCTCCATTGAAAAGACATAATATATCATCCACATATCTAAACCAATAAATTATTTTTGTCTTAAATGGATTAGTGTCACTCATTATTTTGTTCTTTTCTAAATGTTGCATATATATATTTGCAAGAAGGCCTGAAAGAGGAGATCCCATTGCCAACCCATCTTCTTGTTTGTAAAAAAGTTCTTATTGTATTGAAAATAATTTTGATTAACAGTTGCTTTTGTCAATGATAAGATATCGTCAATTTTCATTCATATCTAGCTTACTGTATTTTATTAGATTTCATCTTTTAGGATTTGAAATTGTTTCTTGTTTTGGAATGTTTTGAGTACAATGTTGTTAACAACAAAAGAAATGAAGAAAGAGTTTAAATGGAATTTGAATATCTCGAATTTGATTTGCCAGATTACTTGAATTTGATATACTGTAATTATTTTCAAAATGTAATGTGGGTTTTTATTTTGTTATTTAAAAAATTTACATACCTTGTAAGTAGGAGAGTTACGAAAAATTTACTATTGGTCTAATTGGAATATCTGGTTTATGTGTCTTTGTTGACCTTTTAGAGTAGGAGCTTTTTGGGATTTGTCATTTTGAGTTGGTATTGTTTCTGCTTTTGATAAAACTTTTGCATTTACTTATTGTGGCATTTATAAGTTTTGTGTATTCTTGAGTTGGATCCTTTTTTTTTTTTTTAAATTTTTAATTTTTGTTGCTGTCAATGAATGTTTCAACTTTTTTCTTGATATGTTTGACTGTCGAAAACTACTACAGTATTCCCTTTGTCAGCCTTTGATATTATACAATTATTTTCTTTTAGTTTTCTTGATATGGATTTTTACTAACTTCATATCAATTGTTTGACGTTTTTTATTGATTTAGGATTTTGTATTTTTAAATTATTTTTAGAGTTTAGTTCATGGATAAGATTGTATCGGAAAGGTTCTTGGAGTTCTGTGTCTGTTTTTCTTTATGGCTGTTTCTAAATTGATTAGATCATCTTTGATTGTTTGAATTTTTTAATGGTCCAGATTAATATTATATTTGAGTGATTTGTCCAATAGGGCCAACTCCTCAGCATTAAATTGGATAGATGATAAGTTTTTTATTCTTGGGTAGAAATCTTCATTATCATCAAATGTATAGTTTTTTTGAATTATTTTTCTTCTTGTGAGTTAATCAATTTATTAATCTTATTAAGATGGACCTTTTTTTTCTTTAAAATAATAGGTTTGATCCATTGCTGTGTATTAATATCAATTTCTTCAATGGTCTCTTGGTGAAAATGTTAATTTGGATTCTGTTGTAATATCTTCAATTGATCTGACTATTAATATTCATTTTTGCATATAAACTGTTAATTTCTTCTTTTATCCATATATTTTCCCTCTTTTTTAAAATGCTTTTAGCGCAGCTCTTGATGTAGATTTAGTTTTTAATTGAACATAATTTGGAATAATATTTTCACTCAGGCATAACTTATTAAACTGTATAACTTCTCTTACCTTTGCCAACTTAAGTGAGAGGTATTTGTATTTGTGGACAATGGATTGGTTGTATAGTCATATTTGTTATGTTATTAACTCCACTTATATAGGGGTTATCTATTTGTATATTAATGTAATGAAAATAACTAAAACCCTTTAAATTAAAACTTTTTATTACATACACGTGTTTCGGTTTTTATAACCATCTTCAGTGTACATTAACCTCTAAATAAATAATAAACAATGAGATATACACATGTGGACCTTTTAAACATATGTTAAATTTAAATGACAACAGTTGTAATTTTCTTATTAGTAATCTGTATTTAATATTTTAATTTTTTCAAAATTGGATTTGTCTTATTTTTCAGATTACTATTTAAAATGTTATGAGGATCTTTTATTATAATTGAGATAAATGTGTAATTATAAATAAAGATCCTCATAACATTTTAAATAGTAATCTGAAAAATAAGACAAATCCAATTTTGAAAAAATTAAAATATTAAATACAGATTACTAATAAGAAAAATTACAACTGTGGTCATTTAAATTTAACATATGTTTTAAAAGGTCCACATGTGTATATCTCATTGTTTATTATTTATTTAGAGGTTAATGTACACTGAAGATGGTTAAAAAACCGAAACACGTGTATGTAAATAAAAAGTTTTAATTTAAAGGGTTTTAGTTATTTTTCATTACATTAATATAAATAGATAACCCTAAAGTGGAGTTAATAACATAACAATATATGACTAACAACCAATCCATTGTCCACAAATACAAATACCTCTCACTTAAGTTGGCAAAGGTAAGAGAAGATATACAGTTTAATAAGTTATGCCTGAGTGAAAATATTATTCCAAATTATGTTCAATTAAAAACTAAATCTACATCAAGAGCTGCGCTAAAAGCATTAAAAAAGAGGGAAAATAATATGGATAAAAGAAGAAATTAACATTTTTATATGCAAAAATGAATATAATAGTCAGATCAATTGAAGATATACAACAGAAATCAAATTAACATTTCACCAAGAGACCATTGAAGAAATTGATATTAATACACAGCAATGGATCAAACCTATATATTTAAAGAAAAAACAGGTGTCCATCTTAATAAGATTAATAATTGATTAACTCACAAGAAGAAAATAATTCAAAAAACTATACATTTGATGATAATGAAGATTTTACTACCAAGAATAAAAAACTTATCATCTATCCAATTTAATGCTGAGGAGTTGGCCCTATTGGACAAATCACTCAAATATAATATTAATCTGGACCATAAAATTCAAACAATCAAAGATGATCTAATCAATTTAGAAACAGCCATAAAGAAAACAGACACAGAACTCCAAGAACCTTTCCGATACAATCTATCATGAACTAAACAAAAATAATTTAAAAATACAAATCCTAAATCAATAAAAACGTCAAACAATGATATGAAGTTAGTAAAATCCATATCAAGAAAACTAAAAGAAAATAATTGTATAATATCAAAGGCTGACAAAGGGAATACTGTAGTAGTTATCGACAGTCAAACATATCAAGAAAAAGTTGAAACATTCATTGACAGCAACAAAATTAAAAATTTAAAAAAAAAAAAAGGATCCAACTCAAGAATACACAAAACTTATTAAATGCCACAATAAGTAAATGCAAAAGTTTATCAAAAGCAGAACAATACCAACTCAAAATGACAAATCCAAAAGCTTCCTACTCTAAAAGGTCAACCAAAGACACATAAACCAGATATTCCCAATTAGACCAATAGGCTAAATTTTCGTAACTCTCCTACTTACTAGAGGTATGTAAATTTTTAAATAACAAAATAAAAAACCACATACATTTTTGAAATAATTACAGTATATCAAATTCAAGTAATCTGGCAAATCAAATTCGAGATATTCAAATTCCATTAAACTCTTTCTTCATTTCTTTTGATGTTAACAACATGTACTCAAACATTCCAAAACAAGAAACAATTCAAATCCTAAAAGATAATCTAATAAAATACAGTAAGCTAGATATGAATGAAATTGACGATATCTTATCATTGACAAAAGCAACTGTTAATCAAAATTATTTTCAATACAATAAGAACTTTTACAAACAAGAAGATGGGTTGGCAATGGGAATCTCCTCTTTTCAGGCCTTCTTGCAAATATATATATGCAACATTTAGAAAAGAACAAAATAAATGAGTGACACTAATCCATTTAAAGACAAAATAATTTATTGGTTTAGATATGTGGATGATATATTATGTCTTTTCAATGGAGATGAGAACCAGGCAGAACACATTTTTAACATTTCTCAATTCTATATCACCAACAATTAAGTTTTCTAAAGAAATCCAAAAAGTCAAAATTAACTTTCTTGATATAAGTATTTCTAATTCTTAAAAATGGAAAGCACTCATTTGAAATTTATAGAAAAACAACCCAAACAGATCTTCTAATACCATCATCCTCTAACCATCCTTGGAAATACAAATTAGCAGCATTTCACTCAATGGTAAACAGAATGTTAAATATACCAATGAGTGATGAAAATAAAAATAAAGAAATAAAAAATAATAAAATACCTAGCTGTCAAAAATGGATATCAACCCCAAATTGTAGACAAAATGAATAAAGAAGAAAACAAGAAAAATTAATAAAACCAACAAAATACTACCTAATCATAATACTACAGAAATTCAAAAATATATATGTGTACCATTCAATACTAAATTAAACAAAGCTGTTCGAAAAACCTTTCAAAATTCAAAATTCTCCATCAGTCACCAAACAAGAAATAATACATTTAAACTTATTGAAAACAAAGTCAACCAAAATGATGACAAACAGGAATTATACAAACAATCTGGAGTATACAAAATTACTGTAGTGACTGTGAAAGCTATTATATTGGGCAAACTGGAAGAAATTTTAATAAAAGGTTTAAAGAACACATACAAGCTTAAAAACAAATAACATGTCTACAATAAAATCAAATTTTGCTGAACACCTATTGGAGACTGACCATAACTAGACACAAATATTGAAAAGAACATGGAAATTTTAGATATCGAAAGGAAAGGAGAGAAGTTTAAACACAAAAGAAGAATTACACATTTATCTAAATTATAATAAAGATCCTCATAACATTTTAAATAGTAATCTGAAAAAATAAGACAAATCCAATTTTTGTGAAAAAATTAAAATATTAAATACAGATTACTAATAAGAAAATTACAACTGTGTCATTTAAATTTAACATATGTTTAAAAGGTCCACATGTGTATATCTCATTGTTTTATTATTTATTAGAGGTTAATGTACACTGAAGATGGTTAAAAACCGAAACACCGTGTATGTAATAAAAAGTTTTAGATTTAAAGGGTTTTAGTTATTTTCATTACATTAATATAAATTATAAATAATATTATTTCACGATTGAAATCTTATTACCCATTTTTGTCATCTAGTATTGAGTGGCTAATGTTTTAACGAATACTGTCATCATGACAAATTTACAATGAAAAATTCAGTGTGGTTTGTATATAGCAAAGTTCAATTCTGTGGTATCAGGGCAACAAAAGTATCGAATGTTTAATGAAAATCCCCCTGACAGACGCAACATTTACGGTGAGATAAATGAGGAGAGATAAAATAAGTTTAAGAAACAGGCAGCTTATTAGACAAAATGTGGAAAGTTTGGCCAAAAACAAGAGATGAAGCCGTCGAGAATATTGTAAACTGTTTTGTAAGCAGCCCAAAAGGAGTACTAAGGTAAAATGTTTTAAAGTATTCTTGTACTGTATATATCTTTGTAAATAGATTTAAAAGTGTGTCATGACTTTGTTGACACACTGCATGTATATAAATATGTAAATAAATATGACATATACACATACAATTTTAGTAAAACGCAATAGCATAACTTAATATAAATAAACATATTTTATAAAATTAACAAAACTTTTTATAAATACCAAAAGTTAAAGAAAACTGTCGTCAATCATAGCTTACATCTCAGTGACACTTTCGAAAACACATATTATACCAAAACTATTTGGGAAGTGCATCAAAATCCATACCCAGTCCATCTCAGAACACTAGAACAAGCAATTAGTTTTAAAGAGCAAAATTCCACATGGACTCAATATCAGGTCTTGGGCAAAAAGTCTAAATTAAAAATACAATCTGTAATAATATTTTGTTCATGTAATTTATTTACTTTTGTTTGTATTATTTTCTTTTCTATTTTACATAATGTATGCATCTGAAGACAGGTTTTACCGAAATATAGTGCCAATGATTTGCACAAATGTTGTTTGCAGAGTTGCTTTTGGGATGAATATGTCAAAGAAAAGCAAAGTTACAATATTGTTCAAAGATTTTAACATTAATCTTATAAGTAACTATGATAGCAACGAAAAAGACACAGCATATATAAATTGTTAAACTAAATATACTGTGAAGGCGGTTCATATAACTTTTTTGTTCTTTCAGTACACACGTGATGAAGTTGCTTTAGTATTGAATTAGTTGGTTTCATAAAGCTTGAATATTTAAAGTAACAGTCAGTTGTGTTAGAAGTCGGATTATTACGGTCATGCAACCATCATTGCCAGTCATCCACGTAACTTTTTGCGTTCCTTTTACTGATACAACATGAAACTATTCACAATAAATAAGCACGCAAATTATGAGCTATCGGTAATCAGTATTAACTATTCTCGAAAAAAGTCCGTTTAATTCGTTTTAAAATCCGTTGGAATTTTAAAACTAATATGGCATAAAACATATACTGCATATTGGAGAGGTATGAGAAAGCCACACCATAGGTCACGTAACAGGCTGTTCTGAGGTTCCTCATAAAATTACAACCCTGTAACTACGAGTATAACGATCCGCAGCACATCATTCTTGAGGTGTCCTGTGAACATATGTTTATCATAGAGATGAAGCTCAAACATTGCACTAAAGTTTATAGAATATCAATGTGGCTTATTAAACAGTGTTTCCACAAAATTGTTGGACCCTTAGCTAAAATTATAACTTCTTTTGAATCTGACCAATTGTTCAATAGTTAAAAAATAAAAAATTGTCCATTGTTAAAAATTTTAAACTACAGATAATTATCGCCCATCCTCCATTCTTCCCGCATTGAGTAAATTGTCTGAAAATCTATTTCTTTCTAAATTACTCTCCATTGTGGACCGGTTACATATAATCTGCAAAGAGCAATTTAATTTCAGGAGGGGCAGATATACAACTAATTCGATCACGCACCTTATTGACATTACTCTGTACGGCCTACGCAGTAGAAAACATACAATCTGCACGTAGTTCCTAAGATGTGTCAAAAGTTTTAATTGAGTGGATGGTAAAATTCTGACCTAGAAATTAAAGAGCTGTGGGGTACGTGGTACATCACTCACTGGGCTGAAATCGTACCTAAATGAAAATCAGTCAAAATATTGCCTATTAAATAAGAAGTCCCGCTAAGATCAATTTTAGGTTCAGTACTTTTTAAATTTATATAAATCACCACAGGTCACCGGTAGCTTCCAAAAAAGTTATTCAATATGCGAAATATACATATATATTTTAAAAAATATCTATTTTTTAGAGACAGCGTTATAAAGTCAATGCTTCGAAAGTTCAAATTCTTGCTTGCAATTTTTATTAGAGTTAAACTTGCACACTAATGATTCAAAAACTATTTTATCTATTTTCTGGAAAAATATTACTTCAAGAGTGCAATTTATCAGTAATTTTAAATGAAACGGTAATTGATAAGGTAATGAGACAAAATTCCTAGGAATGCATATTGATAGAATGATTAATAAATTAGGATACTCATGTCGTTGTTGTATGTGGGAAAATATCCTTAGATATTTTTGTTTTGAGAAACAGCTTTGTGATGAGGGTACACATAAAAAATGTCATGTTACGGAATTATATGCCCATAAATGTCTTATGGCATTACTGTGTGTGGTGGTTTGTGATATCACAATTTACATGTTTTGTGTTGCAAAAAAGAGCAACCTTCGTTCATTGCAAAACTTGGTTTCAGAGAGTCATATAGGGAGAGTGTTAGAAGGTTTGAATTGCTGAATCTCCCATCCCTCTACTTGTACTGTCTGAACATTAGTAAATTCACATATGGCAGGGACATGCATGGGTGCAAGACTAGGGGGAGGGACGTGTTAAGTCCAGCGCACAGGGAGTCCTTCGATATTAGTCCTTCGTTGACGCTCACCCGCGCGTGTGTGTTTGTAAAAACAATGCATATATGTAACAGTGCATATGCATTGTTATTTCAACAAGTGGTGTTTAGTACTAAAACGGTTTATCTCGGGGAAATAAAGAGGTTGTTTATTCACCCCACGGGGATCTTGGTAAGTTACTGCAAGGCGCATATTCACGTCAGTAAAACAACTTATCGGGTGGCAGTTCTGTATTAAACAATTGTATTTATTTATTAGTGCTATGGAATAAGCTCTTGTAAATTGAATGAAGTCGTATTTTTTTTTAAGGGAGAGGCAGGAAAATGCTTTTGCGCACACAGGTGGCCAGCCTGTAGTGTGGGACTCCTACTTACGTAGAATACCCACTAAAAACCTCCTCTACTCTTAGGATTCTAGCCTGGAAACCGCTTATCGCTTTAAACTTCGGGCTAGGCCTAATTTTTGCTTACGCCCAGAGGGCTCGCACCTATCTAGCCGCTTGACGCTGTACTCGGGCGATCCGTATCCGATAAAATTCAATATTTAGTGCGTCTGCCCACACCTCAGCCCCGTAAAGGAGCACGGACTGGACTGTAGACATTAACAGTCATCTCCTGCTGGACTTGGGGCCGCCGACGTTGGCCATGAGCCTGCTAAGATGAGTTACCGTCTTAGAGGCCTTGTCCGCTGTACGGAAAATCTGGTCCCTCCAAGTCAGCTTATTGTCCACCAAGACGCCAAGGTATTTTGCGGCTCGCGTGGTCTGGACCATTACATCTCCCACTCTTAATGGGACGACGGTGTCGATTCGTTTCTTAGTCAAAATCACGATCTCTGTTTTGCTCAAAGCGACCGACAGGCCGTGATTTTCCATCCATCTGTTAACGACTCGCATGACCTGGTTCAGTTGAAGCTGGGCCATTTGCACGTTGCGTGCAGCAATTAGGGCTGCGATGTCATCGGCGTACCCAACTAAAACTGTTTTCCTCCGGCATCTCGGACCTAAGGAGGCTGTCGTAAGTGACGTTCCAGAGATCCGGGCCTAAGATGGAAGTAGTATAATAATAATAATAATATTGCTAAATCTAATTTAAAATATTAATAAAATCAAAGACACCCCTGGAATCTTATGATATCTCACCTGAATACTTCATAGCTTTATGTTAGTAAAGTAGTTTACACAGTTTTTACTTTTTATTAAAAAGATACAGATCTAAAAATATGGCTGGGTAATGAGTTGTAAAGAATCAGTTTTTTCTGAGGTCCCAAATACGAGGATTCCCTATCGGTTGCCTCCAAGCCTTTGCATGCGAAGATTGCAGAATACCGTCTAGTGTTACATGACGTTCTCTAAAAATCACTTTTATGCAGTTTATACCTCTAATCAGAAAGTTTAGTAGTTTTCAAAACATAGTACTAACAAAAGCCTTCCAAATAAAGTACGAGGATTCCCTCTCGTTGCCTCTAACCTATGCGTGCGAAGATTACAAAATATCATCTTGTCTTGCATGACCTTCTCAAACAGTCATTTTCCTTCAGTTTATATCTCTAGTCAGAATGTTAAGTAGTTTTCTTAGAAAATAATGCACTAAGAAAAGTCTTGTAAACAAAACTTGCACTGAAAGCTGGTGGAGGTATTTCGCAAGAGAGACATGATAAAATGTTATCATAGTTTAAAAACAATACGAGTTTTTATTACCCAAAAGATAAAAAAAACTTGAGTAAGTGAGACTGTTAAATAGAAATAAAGACTAGTTTATTATTGGAAATAATTATTTAACATTATGCACGTTTAAAAGTTTACGGATTAAATTATAAACTACTTAAAACATTACCGGCATATTAAGGAAGTAAATATAACGCTTTTCAAAATATTGTTTCATATAGCTTAAAAGTAAACATTTAGCCAACCTAAAATGTCCAGCCAGTTTTGTATCTTAAGTAAGTCCACATTGAAAAGTTGCATACTATATGTGGAAACCTGAGCAGAATACGATAAGAGCTCCTGAAAATCAGCCACATCAACGAATATAACGAAAACGAAGTCAATACAAAATCATCTATATTCGAATCAAATATTATAATTTATTGATTGCAATCTTCCAGGATTTTGGATAAGGATTTTTCCAGGCTTCAATTGGGAAACCATATTTATTGTGTATTTTGAATATGGGTGTAAAACATGCTAACCGACCAAACACATATAACAGATCTAGATCTGACTAGTTACTCACCTGAGGAAGAGATTGGATTTCAGATCTCGAAAACGTAATGTTACTGATTTTTTTTTGTATCACGAAACGATGGCAAAATGCCTATTTTATATAAAAATTATACCCTACTTAATTTAAATACATTATAATTTATTAAAAACATATTTATCTTTGCTCAAAAAGACTACTTTAAATAATTATAGTTCTTAGTGGATAAAAAGGCAATTTATGTTTACCATCTTCAGAGACCTTTAAGGAATTTGATTCTAAAATTAAAAAAGGAATTCAATTAATATTAACACCCTTACAAACATTAAGTATCAACATGTTTATAATATTACAATTTTATGCTCACGAATGAAGCGAAAACAGTGATGAAGTGGTCGTATTAATAATGAATGTTTCACCAAAGAATGTTTAACACCGAGGAAAGATTACCGCAGACAACGACAGCGACATTGTTAGGACACAATCACAGCTAAGCCTGATCGGGCACAATCCAATTATCAAGGATTAGACCAGGATATACGTGTAGCTCGTTATAGCTAAAACATCCACTACTCTCCCCAATTATCAAGGTAGTACCTTAATTTCCTTAATGCGATAATTGGACAGTGTCGGATTCCTTAATACTACTTTGGAGATTTTATTGAGTAACAAAATACTCGTTGATACTATATCGGCTTTTCAGTTTATGACTTATCAAATTAATTATTGCAGGAGTATAAACTGGAGGAATAAGAAGTAACTTAACTTTACTGTTTTAAAAGCATACGAATTATATTCTGTATATTCAAATAATATTATACTTACAAGTTTTATTTAATTGGACAGGAGCTTCAAATATGACCAGTAAAGATTAAAATTAAACATATTACAGATTATTGCTGTTCTATGTTTGTGAAATGTTTATGAAAATTTTACAGATATCTAATGATATTAAAAATTATACAAAATATTGCTCTTTTAAACTAAACAATTTTCTTCTCAAACCCCCCACCTTAGTCAAGATAATACTTTAATGTATCTATTTAGATTCCTAAACCTTGATAATTTTCATAGTTTTAAACATTAAACAATTTTAATCGAGTTCAGCTCAAGAAGGATCGTTTTTGGATGCCTTCAGATGGACTTTGACTCTAGATTCTAGAATAACGGCTTAGTTTGTTATAGCATCAGATTTTAGACACTGCACTAAGCGGAAGGTGGACTGGAGCTGAACTCAAACATTCGCATTCAATTAACCCTTTCCACCATACCTTTGTTATGTGCTAACTTATTAATTGTAATTTAAATAACGTGGTTTTATTTAAGCACATAGAGTCCGTGTTCTTCAATTATGTTTTGATCTGGATAATTTATATGGAAGTGAAAGATTTATATTAAAAAAATCTACTGTAAAATTATTGGGATTGTTTGAATTTAAATTTAATAAATAACAATTATATCCAATAAGAAAAGGTTTATAATTAGTACTGTCAATATAATGTTTATATAAGGTTTATAATATCAATATCATATTGTTCGTATTTAATTGTATCAACAAAAAAGAGTTGATTTTACAGAAGTATTCCATAAAAGCTGGTTGTTTTTGTGAACTTTAAAGTATTCATCACATTCGACAATCAGTGTATAATATATCCTTTAGCTGTATATTGAGTAGTACAATATAAAAGTGCCATTTTATTAAGAATTATTAATAAAAAAAATTATGTAATTTATTGAGGAGTAGATATAAAAAATGCACAGACTTAAACGTAATTGCTTACTTTGATAACTTTTCTTTCATTAATAAACTTTGATTATTTGTGCATGAAAAATGAAATAATAAGTATCTATCGTATCAGTACAAATATTCTATATATTTTTAATCAGAGCTTTAACAGTATCTACTGTGATGTCTTTAATTTTGTAATTTTTCAGAATTTTTGATAGATATACGTTATTAGGAATGACAATATTTAAAAGTTAAATCACAAGATCCTATAAGTAATCGATTTTCAATATATGAATTGGTCTAAATTACTTACACGTAAATGTGTATTCTTAATCCTTATCTCATTTGTTATCAAGCAGGTAATGACCACTGGGACAATTTGGTGTGGGGGGGGGGGGGGGTGGGGGGGGGGGGGGGTGGGGGGGGGGGGGGGTGGGGGGGGGGGGGGGTGGGGGGGGGGGGGGGTGGGGGGGGGGGGGGGTGATTCTAGATGGAACGAGCTTCTTTTCTCTTCCAGCACTCTCTTTAGATAGTGACGTGTTTTATGGACAGAGATGTAATGAAAGAAGTGTATGAGATTAGTGCGTTTATATCCTACGAAAGAGATCAAATAAAGCGGTAAAAATCTATTGCGATTCATTTTGTTATCTCTTAAGCGAATAATATAAAAACATGCTATCGGTTTAAGGCTTTACGTTATGGTTTATGAGTGCTCTATTATCCTTCTACCAGTAAAAGGCGTTTTAATGATGGAGAAGTCCATCTGTGGTAATTGACAGATCCGGCATGTTTAGTAATTAAGTCTACAAAGACTAAGCTAGGGTCTATTGTCGTACATTATTGACACTTGATCAATGTGAGCCACAACCTAATCAAAATAAAGGTAGCTTGTGGTTTCTAATTATTTTTTTTTTGGTCTTTTTATGTAGAAAACCTCAATGTGATTTACAATGCCAAAGGTGTTAACAAAAACTTTTCATCATCCTCAATGACAGCGCATGGAACATGGATGTCTCGTAAGAAGAATTGTTTCCGAATAACTTGGAGTTACATCTAGCTATATGCTGCTTAGATGTATCTGTAAAAAAGCTCTATAACAAAGCCATATGAAGTTAATTAGATTGAGCAGAAAAGATAAACAGAGGTGAAAGGATAGGTATGGTGAACAGGGTAAGATAATCCGCTCGTTTATACCACTTGCGGAATTTATATGACCCTAAAAGGGTCAGTGTTATCGGTACTGCTATTGTAAATCCTGTGCTCTCCTATTTATACTATCTGCATTGTTTGTTTTGCTTACGATACTACCTGTGTAAATATCCATTTTGACTCAATTAGAAGAAAGAAAGATTTCAAAAGTGCCGTCATCAAACAGAAATTTCGTTATTAGATTACAGTTTTTAACTAGACTATGCTGATGGAAAAATAAATCTCAATATTGGCTTGTTAATTAATTAACACCACAATTTTAATAAGCATATAAAGTATTTATAAAAACGTAAACTTCATTAAGTACAATTAATACGGAATTACATTTGCATAAACTTTTACTCATTGCGGTTTAATTGTATACTTATATAACTATAACAGTTACCATTTTCAAACTTATACTCAACTTTGATTTAAGTTATGAAAATACCCAATGGGAATAACTATCATCTTGAAACGTTGAAACTACGACCGAATCTATTACGGTACTTATCGTTTCAAAAACATTCCCGCAATTTAGTGTAGTACTTACCTACAATGGCTATCTGGAAATGTTATGAAACATGAAAAACATGCAAAAACAAACGTTATTATAAACTACTTAAGTGTTGAAAAACAACGCTTTTATTTACGCTGTTAGGTATAAATACTGATATATAACTATTCATTTCCAAAGTTTGTATGGTCGCTATCTTGAAACCTGAGTAGATATCGCAATTATAAAGAAATATAATTGATTTATATTTATTTATTAGATTTCACTTATGCGCAATTTTGATCTAAGTTAGGACCTTCTTTAAGTCAAAATGTTTGTTCCAAAATGATTAAAATGACCTCTTATATTTAGTTGATTAAGACTGACTAAAGAACTCATCCAAGCTGTGTAAAAATACTGCATTTGTACCAAGTGTAAAATTCATATGTTATAAATTACGGCAGATGTCGAGTTGTGTTCATAAACTCGTGTTTTATTGCATAAACCTATACAAACATACATAAGAATATTTGAATCAAAAAACCTCTTGTATATTTAAGAATCATTGACGAATTATTTATGATCCAAAATAATATGTTTTTAGCTTTTAGAAGTATTTTTGGAAAATATAAACAAATTTTAGTTTAATTTTGAAATTTATCTTTAAATTTCCTGAAGAAGTGTTAAACTTCATAGATATAGATGTTTTTAATAGGTCCAGATTTCTCAAAACAAAAATTAATATTAAAGGCACTAGCTTTGTGAATTATTTACATTTTAACTTCTTCTATCCAATAAAAGTCCTAAAATTAATACTAATGGGTCCTTTATGAGCAATACATTGTATTTTGATGACTTTCCAAATTATTTAGAAAAAAACCTTTATCGAATGAAAATATTCTCCAAAGCTCATAAACAACCGAAGTAAACATTTTAATATACGTAAAACAATTATGTACATCACATCACATATGTTTCTAGCCTGTATAATATAAATAGTATTTTAAGAAAGGCATACACAATTTTCGAATATTAACCAACAAACTTATTTTCAAAATCACCCGTCTATTTTTTGTTACAAATAATTACCTGTAATTTCTTGTTGTGCGGCCCGAATTGACACGTATTGAAATTCAAAGTTAGAAATTAAAAGAACAATTTATATTGTGAACCTTGTAAAGGCTAATATATTAATACTTTCAAAATTAAAAAATCGTCAAATCCATTTCTATTAGCAGTAGAACAATAAAAACACATAACATCAGAGAAGAAATGAAGTGTAAAACCAAAAACCTAATTTATCAATTAATGTGTAACAATTGTGCAATGAATGTTATTGGAGTGACACGAAACCCATTGTTTATTCTTGTTGAAATCTTTGAAAAAGTAAATTATTTATTATTAATATCTAAAGTACTCTTTGGTTTGAACAAAACATAAACTGTATTCATTGTGTATTCACTTTTAACTTAAAATTATTTATCTCCTTGAATTGTGTTTGTAGCAACCTTTCTATATGCATATATAAGTTTGATGATATGTTCTTAAATTTATTAATTGTGTGTGGGTTTATATACACGATAACTTTAAAATGATTAAGAAGTTGAATTTGCTTTTAAATATAAGTTTACTAGTTATATATCTAAATTGAAAATGGTAAACAACATCTAATTGGACACGTGTTGTTTACGTATTAGTAAATAATATAACTATTTTTGCTAGTTTGATCCAAAGGTTTATATCACTGTATAAAGTATTATTAATATTTACCCGTTAGTAGTTACTAATTTTAGCAGTATAGGCTGATAATACTGCAGGAAAAGGATTGCGTAACTTAACAAAATAGGTATTAATGAAATTTACATTAAATAAAAAAAATTGTACATTAAGTAAAACATAATGGTATATTCTCGTATAAAATTAGACAGACATTCAAGTAAAGTGAATAATGGATGTCTGATTACAGTGGTATATTGTCCATGACGGATCGGACGTCGATACTTCGTCCATTGTAGACGCCCCTAAGCCGAGTTGAGGCCAAATAGTTCATCCCTCTTATCTTGGATTTAGGCGCTCAGCGTGGTTTGGGGAATACGAACAAGCATAATTGTGCCACGTAACCGACTGTACGTTACTACAGAAACAGAAATAAGAAATGCCACTCCACATCTTTAATTGTTGTATTCCTTGTTATCTCGTGTTCCTTAATTTAGTTCTGCTAAAGATAAATATTATCAATTATGAATTGAACGCGGTGGAACGATAGGAATTAATTCATTGTAACATAAATGGTTCTAATATAAACGATTCTAGAATAAATATATAATAATTCCTTTATATTTAAAAAAGATAAAGTCTTCAAAGTCTTGCGTAGCCAATTAGTGTGGTTTTGTGGACACAAGCTTAAATGAGCAGGTAAAATACTATATATTGCAGCAGCAAATACAACATATATCTCTAATGTAAATATTTTACTAAGCATCTTTTAAACCTATTGTATCCTGGTACTCCAAATAATTTCTCAATTTGAAAGCAAATGTAGTAGAATTGTAATTTAATCGAGGTTAAAAACGGAGGAATTAATGGCGTATAGCGTAAAACATGATTCCAGACATAATAAGCATAAATATACAATCCATTTTGTCATTTATCTGAAAGGAAATTACATTTATACTTTTTAAATATCGAGCTAAATTATATATTTTTAGGAGGTTTATAAACGAAAATTTTTGTTATTACAGTTATGCAATAGCTAAGAGATGAATATAGCTCACACAATTTGGATTTTAAGAATCTTCAAATATTTATAAGTTTTAAAATATTAACTAGGAATTACTGTTTATAAATGTATTTTTATAACTTATCCTAAATTTGGTCTCTTCTGCATAGTTATTGTAGATAAAATAATTGTCAAGTGCTGCCAAATTAAATGCTTCATTAGTAATTTACAGAGAAAAATAAAACCAGGATTATTTACTTCTCATTTACCGTAGAGAAAAAAATAGATTACTCTTGTGCTGTTGTTTGTCAATGTATGATTGAGATTATAATAGTTTTTTTCTGTTTTAGTAAGTAGTAATGAAGTAATTATTTTTGTTAGAACACTCACAAATGATAGACTTAATAATTAAAAAGAGTATCAACATTCCCACGCTTCAAGTTTGACTTTCATTTAAAAAAATAAGGCATTAAAAATTTTTAGTGCATACCTTTGTTACAATCCGTATCAAATTTCATCGATTATTTAATTATTTTTTTTCAATTCAGGTGTAACACATGGTCTGAATAAAAAGGATGTTGTTATGTTTTAAAGTTAAGCTATAATATTTCATTCTGAATCGATCTAAATGCACTAAAAGTAAATGCTTCAGTTTCGATATTGAAGTACTTTTTAACACTAAAAGTATTCAAATTATTTTGATAGTATTTGTTGCATTTCAATGGATGTACTATAATTTATATAATTTTGTGTTGTCATGTGTGGCTTGAGAAAAGGTCAAGGAGATGTATGGTTTGGTAAGAGGCTAAAGTACTAGGAGAATCAAGAGATAAGGAAGTGTCTAAGATAATAATCTACGTCGCAGGCATGTTAATACCCTAGGAGAGCATGAGGTGTCATCACACCACAATTTAACGAGATACCGCATGATCTCGTGAATGAGTTTTGGCAGTTGACTCAAAGAGTATAGAAATAAAAAAAACTTGAATGGTTAGTGTGTTATAAAGATGAAAATATCACAAAGTGTAACCATAAAAACATTGTATAATTTAATAGCCAGTATAAAGGCAACAATCAACATCGTTATACATTAGGTGTATAGTGAAACGGTAAATTTTATATAAATAATTTGATTACACGTTTTATAAGTTTTTATGAGATTTACTATGTAAATAGCTAAATATATTCAATAAATATTATAGATAAACTATCTACAAACCAATTATCCAACATTATTCTAAAATAACAACATTGTTCATTGTAAACAATGAAGCTGTTCATATTGTAGCTACCAATTATTTACAACTTCACATGCAATATCCTTCTGAAAAACAGGGAAACTATGAGCATATTATTTTAAAACGGCATTTTAAGGTTTTTGAGTTGAGTGGTATTAACTGAAAGATTACATCCTCTTGGTTAATACAAAGATATATTATGTCGATTTTATACAAAAACGTTACAATATTGGTTCTAATTATATAACTGTGACAGTATGAGGATTTTGAACAACAACTATCTTTTGAGCGCAGCGTGAAGGACGTAACCAATAACCATTTTAACCACATTGATTTGTCGGTCTCGTTATTCCGCATAACATTGTCCATTTAATCTTTGCTGTATCTCTTATTATTTATAAGATCTATTCAGTGTGCATAATATTAGGAACACACTGTGAATAATAATCTCTTTAGATGAAACTAGATATAAATAAACAACGCTAGCGTATATGCTAAAATGCTAGATCGCAATACGTTATAATTAGAAGATATCCCACTCACAAAAACCGTTTAGCGTGCACCCTGCTGTTACAGGTTTAGATATAAAGGTAAGGGAGAACTGTGTATTACGTCATGAATACAATGTGACATAGGCGATGTTTGAAGAGACATGCTAGCGTATGCACTATCGCCCCATTACTGCAATGTTATATCGCAGTACAGCATCGTTACAGCAGATCCCACTCCCACGACAACCGTTCCCGTTGTAACAGGTAGTTACATTATCAGATGTACAGGTACAGGAGTGCTTTACATTACAGTCCATCATTGATAAAGTGTAACATAGGCGATATAATGTTCCCACCTCAGCTAGTCAGCTAGTCCGTTGGACATCTCTAGAATAATACGAGCTATACATTTGTAATATTGTAAGCAATTTCAGCAAATCACGTTATGTGACACGTGCTGTGGCGTACAACTACTTTTGTATATTTTTAAATGATTAAATCCTAACATTAAGTCCTAACATCTCTGTGATCGCCAGTATTCCCATTTATGGTTCTGCTAATATTTCGCTATCAAATCAACCTCTTGTGATAACGATGCAGTAGCATACACACTTAAATTGTAAAGTTTTTCTGGAATCGAATAAATCTACTAATTGAAAAAGTTCAGGTCATTTTATTAGTATACAGCAAGACTATAAATTGTCTTGATTTATTGAAAAAAAACCGCTATCAATTTACTGATTGAATATTGTGTTAATAGTTAATGAAATGTTATTTTTTTATTAACTTTTGAAATATTAAACTAAAAATATTACAAACACCAAACGTGGAAATTAGTAGTAAAAGCGTACACGTTTGCTCCTAGATAAGTAATTACGTCATTACAAGCAGAACACTATGATTGCAACCTATTTTAACGTGATTGCGATATGTAATAGGTAGATTTTGTTTCAAATCATCCTATTGAAATCGATCCCTTGGTAACACTTACCGATCATTTCTTCATTACTTCACCAGACATGACCCCTAGGACAAAAGCCACCACCCGTATAATATGTTATATAAGAATAGAAGTTTTGTATTCTTGCGATATAATAAATGCGCATCAGTAATAGATAATCGATAATTAACGTAAATACCATTAAGTATATTGAATATCCACGTCCTTGTACATGTTTTACATTAATTATATGTGGTTGAAAACGCTATAATTGATTAATGTAACTAGCGATTAAGTGCAGATTTTAACAAACCATAATACATAAGTTAAAGATTGTGTTAATATTTAAAAAGTGGTAGAAACCAAATTGTTTGTTATTCGTTCTTAAAATAAACTGCTTAGAGTGAGAAATGAATTAATATAATATTTAATTACTGCTTTTGTATGCATTACGATATAAAACATTTATTTGTATTCAGAGACTATAGTAATATACATTTTTCACTGCAAGCCCAGGTTATCGCATATATAGAAACATTTTCCGTAGTTAATACAACCAAACTGTTGGTATCTACTTAAACTGTACAAGACAATAGATAATTAGTTTCAGTTGTATAAAAATTATTTAGTAAGCTCTCATTATAAAACAGTAAATAATTAAGCTAAACGGCCAGGCTTTAATTGATACTTTCGTGCTATAGCTAATAGTTAAGTTCGAGATGATCATAAGCGTATTCTGAAATGAGGGAACATAAAAAAATCTAGAGATATTATAAATCATTGTTTAAAATTTGTTATTGGTGATGGTGGGTTTAAGAAGAAAATATGATTTCTGATATGTTTTTACCGTTGTATGTTAAAAAATGAATAACACTATTCTTCGAGGATTGAATCTACCCTCTTATTCATGTGTCAAAAAAGCCTAATACATCACACACACAAGTTGCAGCTATGAAGTGCCATTATAAATTTAAATACATGACGAACCAACAGAATTGCGACCAACCTGATGAAATTTATCTGAAAAGATTTCATTACAAAAGAGTAGCGATATCATACGTCACCCAAGCACCAGCGAAGGTGAATCACACAGTGTTCCTACTCGTAGCAAGGTAAACGGTAAATGGGCACTTTACTATATTTACTGACTGGGATCTCTGAATTGCATGACCAAAACTTGGATCTTATGTTCGGTAGTTACAAACATTCTAAGGCATTTTTATGTCAGTTTGTTAGGTGTGATATTTGATTTAGATGTCCATTTTCAAAGATTTTAGCGGCTTGAATAATATATCTAAGAACAGTAAAAACAGAATGGGTATAATATGAAATTTGCTACTTTACACAATAAACACTCGCACAAATATGAGTGTTTGCATATACCTTAGTCAGTGTCCTCGATAAGACAGAATACGCTGTGCCACTTAAGAACAATAAATTATAGTCACTGCATAGTTAGCTTTTTTAAATTTTCATTATTGTGGAGACTGAAATAAACCATATTTGTGTCTGTTTGAGTACAGAGGATGTACAAAGATATATTTTAATGAATTTTATTGATTGAATAATGAATATCGTGCTCTGATAGAGGTATTCAAATATTTAACGTTACTGTAGCCATTATAAAAATTAATCGTTTAGTGTTAATGGCAACAGATGTGCGTCTTTGTGAGTGTTGGTTTGTATACACGATAACTTACAAATGAGTTCTATATGTATTTTGTTTGTAAAAATCAACATCTAGGCCTATAATTACTATATATAAGTTGAAAATGGCTCTTTTAAATAATATTAAATAATATAAAGAATTTACTGGTTTAATTTAAAGATGTATATAATATCCGAATGTGTTTATATTTAAAGTTAATATTTAATAATTTAGGGGCTCATAATTCTATACTATTTTGTGAGAATTGTAATGTGAAAGTTTAAGTTTAGCTTTAGTACACCATCTTTTTCATGCAGCCTTATCTATGTTATGTGTACAGTTTTTTATCCAAATAATTTTAAAATTTAATAGTAGAAACTAAAAATTGCGTTTATTTATGATATGAACCGTTGCATTATATAACATTTACGCTGGATTTTAATATTAGTTGTCCCCACACATTTGGTTCATAATTATAGATTATGATAATTCTAATCAATTAGAATTAGAGAATAAGATGTATTCACGGGAAGTGAACAATGGATGTTTGATTACAGTGGCCTGTTGTTCATGACGGACCGGACGTCGATATTACTCCCATTGTAGACGTTCCTGAGCCGAGTTTACGGGCAAGCGGTTCATCCGGTTTATCCCTCCGATCTTGAATGTAGTAGCTCGGTGAGGTTTAGTCAATACCACCAAGTTTAAAACGTTTATGTACTAGACGGTATATAGTAACAGAAAATAAAATAAGGTCTATGAATTAAAATGCGGAATTGTTTCAGAAAATATTTATTTTACTCAGTTTTATCTTTTTTAATAGTGTGAATTTTTTATAATTATAATTTAATTTTTTTGAGATGTGGTAAGTTTATGTAACATCATCGCAGTCAATGCAAATAGGTAAATGGAAGAGTCTACAATGAGATGAAAATTAACTAAAATATATGCTACCCATTTTGGGTGTTTCCATACCCTTTTAACGCATAATACTTTAATACGATTTATTAACTTTTTATAATCTTCTCTTAAATATAAATATTTAAAATTTAAAGAGATTTGTTGATATTGAGTAACGTAGGTTTAGAAGCACTTACTATGTTTGACTCTGAAATTTTAAAGGTAGTACCAGATTCTAAAATTGCTTTGACTTTGAGGGAGTTTGTGGCTTAGCTGGTTGAGATAGAAGAAACTTTGTTTGGATCTTTTTTGTATGATTTTTAATTTCTTTGTAAAAATGTACTTCCGATATTTCCAATAACTAATTAACTTCCCGTATTGTTTTTGTTGGAAAAAACGCTACAGAACAGTCATGCTACTGTTAGAACCTAAAGATGAAAGAATCCCATATTTCAGAATTCCTTTTTGTGGACCTAACCAAACTGTGGTTATTCAAAGCTCGTAGATTTGCAACTACAAGAAGTAGGTTACAGTCTGCATGCTGCACACGTATTAGTTATATGGAGACTAATATTGACCTAATATGTTGCTCAGGGGTTTAGTTCACCTATCAGATAATATATGCTTGGTTAATGCCAAGTGATACATTGAGCGTTTGTGCTGGAGACATTTATCGTTAAATCAATGCTCTTTACACACATACGATCTTCTAACACCAATATCCAATTTATAACTAAACATTTACAGTTTAGTTTACGATTATGATTATGATATGGATATGTAAAATACTAAAAACAAAAAATAAAAAGGTTTATATTCTATTCTATGAGAATAAAAAGTTGTTTAAAGCTTCAATATTCCTAAATAACAATTGCTCATAATTGTAAACTGACTCCATTATTCTATTGTTGAATATATATATATATTATATATATATATATATATATATATAATATATATATATATATATATATATATATATATATATATGTGTGTGTGTGTGTGTGTGTGGTTTGCATTTTGACATTATTTAAATTCCCAAGCGTCTCGTAAGACGCGTGCGGGATATCATACTGCACATCGGAAATATCTCCTTATATTATTATATTGGCAGTCCAAACAATGTCAATTTACCTTTTATAAACACATTTTCAAAGATACACAACATTCCGTAGGCAGTTAAAAGTATCAGAAATGATTAAATAATCATTACGTTAAAGCAATAAACATCCATTACAGTGCTATAAAAATTACAAAAAGTACAGACAAAAAATTGTTTACGACAAAAATAATATATATATATATATATATATATATATATATTTTATGAATTTAACAAACCATACTTTAACAAACCCCAAAGTATACTCCTCTTCCAACCACGCATTGATATTACGTGTTTTACTTTGTGTGTTTTACTTTGCGTGTTTTACTTTGTGTGTGTGTGTGTGTGTGTGTGTGTGTGTGTGTGTTTCTACTGTCTTGTTATCGGGCGGTGTTTGTTATGCATCACTAGACAAAGCGCCAAAACTCAACATCTCAGAAATATATGTTAAAGTTTAAACTATTCTTAAAAATCAAGGCTGCCACTTACATTATGTACAATTTTTTCTAACGTGTAAATAGGCATTTGGTTTTATTAGATACAAGTTTTAATCCGTTTATTATATTATTAATCAAGTCAATAAATTAAAACGGCGCTTGGTCTATTTTTGCCTGATTTCTACCTTAATGCAGTTTTACAAAACTACACCAACCAACGTTTCCTTTATGGAAAGGTAAATGAAATAAATTTTAGCTTTATATAATACATTTTACACCAAAACACAAAATGCTGTATGCTTGTAGTTAAATTAATCACCCTGAGAAATCAATTTCAGTTTCTTATAATTTAAATACCAAATAGTACAACAATGTAACAGTAACCACGAAAAATGTCTATTCTTGTTCTTTGATTTCTAAGTCTAAAGGACCGTTGAAGCCTTCGATGTCATCTTCAATTGCACAGTTTGCAAAGAGAATTCTGT
Source organism: Homalodisca vitripennis (assembly GCF_021130785.1). Taxonomy (NCBI): domain Eukaryota; kingdom Metazoa; phylum Arthropoda; class Insecta; order Hemiptera; family Cicadellidae; genus Homalodisca; species Homalodisca vitripennis. The sequence continues at coordinate 122,855,841 of NC_060211.1, read as the reverse complement.
AACAGCTCTTTCATCATTAGGAATGAACTTTATTAAGGATTTTAAAGCATTTAGTTTTTCTAGAGACAGTGGTTTTCTATTAGGCCAAAGCGGGGCACAACGCTCTTTAAAACTGTTAATATTAGTAGGACACCCACGCTGTGGTTTTTTCTGTATGTTAACTTGTACAGCCTCTCCTTCTAATGAAGCTTTCATAAAAATGCTGTAATGCTTTTAGTTTTTCAATCACTATAACTCGAGTTTTGAGCCAGCTCACTGGTGGTTTGTTCGCATCTTTCTTGCGGTTACTTATACAGGAAAGGGCATACAGTAATAAAAAAGTACATTCTACTACAACATTTTAGCTTTCAATACCCCTATTTTAGCCACTATTGCCCTCGGTCTTATATTTAGGACTTCTCGAGATGGGTTTTCACCATGGACACTTCGGGCCCTGTACGTCCAGTTGGTTCGACCAATATTGGAATACTGTTCGCCTGTATGGTCTCCCTACCTGTTGGGTCAGGTTGAACTCGTTGAAAGAATTCAGATAAGATTCATCAGGCTGATTGGGTTGAGACTTGGATTTGCCTACGACGGGGTTCCTGTTGAAGATCTGCAACGCAACTTTGGGCTCCTACCCTTGAGCACCAGACGCCAAATTGCTGACCTGATGTTCTTGAAGAAGATTTCGTCGTCGTCTTGTGATTCCCCGAGACTTTTAGAGAGGATCAATCTTCGTTGTCCTCGACCATCTTCAAGATCTGTGCAGGTTTTCGAGAGGGAATTCCTCGCTACGAACTATGCGTACAACAGTACAATACCGAGAATTCACAGGTTGGGAAATGGTCTTCCTGCGCATATTGATTTGTTCAGCATGTCCGACACATCATTCAGGAGGGAGGTCACTGAATATCTCTCTGGCCACACGTGAAACTCTGACACTGAACGTTATATTTTGCTTGCTGTTTTTTTGTTTTTGTTTTTTTTTTGTTAACACTTTTGTTTATATTTAATGGCATCAAACCCTGCATGTATTGTCGCATATTGTATATTTCACTAAATAGAGATGGTTTCTTGTGAATGTTATATATTGCTTGCTATTTTCCTAACACTTTTGTTCATATATTATTATAATAGCATCAAAATTTGCATGCATTGTAGCATGTTTTATATTTTGCTAAATGGAAATGGTTTCTTGTGATTTTTTTTATATATATCAATGAACATAGGCTACGCTAATCTTTATTTTTTTCTTTCGTATTGTATTTGTTCATATGCATATTTATGTCTCAGTAGTATATAAGTAACTCTATATTTTATACGCTACCGGTACTTTAATTAAGTCTTTTTACGGTTCCACCTTCATGTTGCACTTGTTTATGAACTATATTGCTGTTGTAATTTTTCTTTTTATTCACGATGTTGATGTTATTTGGCACTTGTTTTGCTTATTTTTTTGCTTCTGTTTGCTTTAGCATGTAAACTATTTATGTAAGTTGTTTATATCAAGCCTCTTGTATTTTCACAATACCTATAAACAAATGTGAAATGGTGTATACCGTATGTAAATAAATAAATAAATAAATACCCTCTATATTTATTTGAAACACGTTATTCTACGTGATTACTATTAAGTTTTATACGCTTGTTGTTTTATATAACCAATAATATACTACCCAATCATGCCCCAAATCTCAATTTCACTTTGTATTTTTATTGGGGTATGATGCTTTTACGTTTAATGCAGGTATGTATGTATTATTGGTTACCACCTTCTGGAATATAAATATGGCACCACATGTCATGGAATAAACCATTTTCAGGCCTAATCAACAAAAATTTGAATGATATATTACTGGGATATTTGTATGTTTCTTAACTTTTTATCAAGTTATTGAGGGATAATTTAAAGGAAACTGTACAGTTTATATAATAATGATATTTGTTATTTTTTTGGAGATCTGTTTGATTATAAAAATGTCCAGCAAAAAGAATCTTATATAGTTTGTATTTCTTATAGTAGATTATACAAGAATAATAATTAATTACAGCTTTGCTAAAATTCCGATCTAAATGTTCAAAGTTCAATATTTATGTGAAGTTATGTTATTTTTGCAATGTTGAAGAGAAAGAATGTAAAAAGGTAGGTCATCCGGGCTACAGCCGCACTGCTTTAATCAGGGGGGCCATTGTTCCTACCTCATCACGTCTCCACTCTCTTCAAGTTCCATGAGAAAAATTTATAAAACTTGAAACATTAGTAAGTTACATTATTATCGTGTATCTTTCACTTAGTGGGAGTAAATAACTGTATAATAACTACAAATAAGTATACACTTATACACATCTCAGTACTGATACCTAATAGTATTTTCTATTGTTATGTCGTAAATAATAATTAAAATAAATTGATTGCAGTTTAACAAATGACATTGTCTAATGGTAAGTCGTTATTGACATATATATGACCTGCTTTGGTGAGTGCTGTCCTTAGTGATGATTCTACCATCATAACGCAGTGTAAATATGCAGCACTTTGGTTTTCTGTTGCAAAATTCTCCCTTAAAGTTTATTCAGATATATAACTAAAACTATTATTATTATTATTTTGTATTACAGTATTGTTGGTATAATACATAATTATATAGTTTTATAACAGTCCCTGATGAGTATAACGTTAAATTATAATTTAGCTATATGGCATACAGTAGTTGAATAAAGCCTTTCGCTTTTTATACCACAAAAGACATTCTCATTTACTGAAAGAGGTGAAGAGGGAGACCCGTTGAACAGTGATGGGAAGAAAACTACAGAGGCTGGAAAACCTCATTATCGTACGTCGTTTCCAGGTTGTGTTGAAACGTGTTTAATCGTTTCCATCTCTATAATCGTATTCATTCTCCATTTCACTTGTTTGTTTGAAATAATTATTTAACAATTTTTTTAGGAATAATATAAAATAGCTGAATTTATTATATAAATTATTTGAAAATTAACATTAACTCTTTCAAAAGTTACTTTGAGTTCGAACTTGATTATATTTACCGGGATAGAGGATTTTAAATTGTAATCAAATGTTATTATATTTACTCCCGTAAAGTAAACAGTGTTACCATACTCCAACCATACTGATAAGTAATTTACTATGCTAATTAAGTTTTTTGGCTCCCAAATCAAGTTAGCTGGTAGCCATACAGTTGCCCTTAGTATAAACTATGCTATACAAGCAACTCTTTTTGATACAACATCACAGATGTTCCTGGTATAAGAATTTTTTAGGAAATTAAAATGTATATTCAATTACTTTATCAGGATAGCATATGTAAAGACCATGTAGTAGGATGACCAAACTCAATAAAACAATTCTTTGTGAATTTAGGTACAATAACCTCGCAATATGTCTCTGTTAGTTTAAATTCAGCACCACACTCAGCATTTCATTCATAACCTGTCTGGTTTAGTTGGATAGGGTTGGAGTGGATAGTCGTAGATGTACTCAACTTTTATTAATTTAAATTTCAGCACACTACAATATTTCTGGAGATTTCCGTTTATTATATCCAACATTTTTAAGTCAGTGAGGTGAAGACCGTCTGCATGCAGTATATTTGTTGTCATGAATGAGTGTCAAATTTTATTTTTACTTTCATACGACATTTGTATTAATTATTGAGATATTAATAACCTATTAGTTTTAATTTTGAGTTCACCTGAGTACAAAATCTACTAAAATATTACAAAAAATGTACTATTTATGTTTCTTTTAGTAAAATGCTCCTGTAAAACAATAAAGAAAACACATATGTAAGAGCTAGGAGGTGAGGAGAAATCTAAAAGTTTGCATTAATAAGGAGTAAATAAATATTTTTGGGTTTTATTGCACGATTTCCCTTAAGTTTTTTGTGAAAGGTAATCACCAAACGTTGATATTTATAAACCAACGGTGCATGAGGATCGGAATTTGGCATGGTAGCGGTTAAAATTTTGTGTTATAAACAATCCAGAAATAAATATTATATACTTATAAGACTGTTGGCAGTTCAGTACTATCTACAGGTTAGACTGTAGATTGACAGTGAAAGGGTAATTTTTTCGTAACATACCTAACGATGAACTGTTAATAATTTTCGTATAATAGGCCTGTTAAATGTTACCGAATAATCTTTTTCTTACAGCTGTTAGCAGTTTAGTATTTTCATGAAATATTTCTTGTTTATTTTTCAATTAATTTTTTTATGAACTAGTCATAACTAAGTGATAACTCAAATACACTAACCTGTAAAAAAATTGATTCCATGTTTCTGAGAGAGAAAAACTTGGAATTGATTCATTTGAAAAAACTGGACTGGCTTCCTTGGAAATAAATATAATATTTTTTTTATAATTAAATAAAGATGTAACTAAGGTCCAAAAAAATCATAAGCATGCCAGTTTTATTCTTGTGATTTGTATAATGTACACATTTTAATCAACTAGTCCGTACCATTACTTTTAAAAATGTATCAAACTCAGAAGGTTTAGTTTAAATAAACGTAACGTAATTCAGTTATTTCAAACTATTGACATACTGTATAAACAAGTGGTTTATGAATAAAATCTATGAGAAAAAAGCGAATTATTTTAACAACGTATATTCTTTATAAGTGAAAGACAATTTCTGACTTGTTTACAAATAAATTATGCGTATTCAGGTTAAGCAGTCAGCAAAAACCAGGCATTAGGTAGGACATCATCAGCTGACAAGGGTTGCTGATAAATATCAGATGATTAAACATTGGACAAGGCTAGATATAACGTGATTCACTGGCCAAAGACTAATCATTCACAATAGATTTTTTTCGATACAAAAACGTCTTCCACTAATTTACAGATATGAATCAAAGAATGATTTTGATTAATTATTTTACTGCACACGATTTAGATTTAAAATAATTGACTTTTAAAACAAATTTCTGTTCAATAAAACATTTGGATGTGAGATCTTTAATATTTATTTATAACGTTGGAGCACCATACAAATAAGTAACCAATAACCAATAATAACAAATTAATTAATTAATTTTGTTAAGGGAAGAATTATTGCTCGTGGATCTCGTTTGTTTAGAAAACTACGCTTTTATTTTTATACAATTTTCACTACAATATTAAAATCATTTCTTTTTAAAGGGTTGTACCATAGTTCTAATTCTATATGCTGAATCGCGGTAGGAAGTAGGCTCCTGTTAACTAGACGCGGTGCGTGGACATTGTTTGTTTAGTTGGACCGGTAATCAGCTGATCGGTCTACGTTCCGACCCGGCAAGCCTGGAGAGAGAGAGAAGCAGTCAGTCCAGTCTTGGCGATTCGAAGAGAAGGTGTACCGGTCGAGTTAGATGCTGAATTTCTTTCTCTAACCCAATAGTTGGGATTTAGAGTAATTATTTATCGCGGGTAAATTCAATTTCAAGTATTTAAATTTTTAGTGCGTTTTATTTTCCGATCTGCCTCCGTAATCTTCAAAGTAGTAAGTCCCGTACCAGCGTATAGTTAATATCTTTTATTTTATAATACTGTAATTAAAGTTTCTAAAGTTTCCCATCTTTCAGAGTCTGAAAATTTAATTCAATGTTTTGAAGTATTGTGAATTAAATTTTGGTCATAAAGTAAATATCAAGTTTTGTGTTATAGTAATTTTGAGTATTTTGAGAAGAGAACTTTTTATTTTGTTTTGTTAATTTAAACCATTTTTGGAGAAGTATACATTTTTAGTTTAATTTTAATTTTAATACCTTTTAATCAGACTCTTAATTAGATTTGTTCGATTGAGTGACATTTGAAGAAAATTGAATCAAAAGTTTGTAAACTTTGTAAACTTTTAGGTGAACTTAAATTTCGGAATAAAGCAAGTATTTCCGAAAAGTTGTTTAATTTATAAAGTATTTGCTCCATATAAATTTAAAATATATGTGCTATAATAACGGTACAGGGTTGTAGGATTTTGAAAATTTGCTATTGTTATATGTTACAAAATTACAACACTGCTTTACAACACATATTGACTACACTAATTTAGAGTATAGAAGTCTACTTTTTTATTAGTTGTGAAAGCACTCAATCTTCACCTCCAAAATGCACTAATATATTTTTGTCCTTCTACAGGACATTACTAGATCGCCTTTTAAACACATGCTTAGAGATATAAATACAAAACTATTCGATTTATATTAGTGTTGTTTGTTTCCTTAGACTATTAGTGTTTGCCAGATGTAATATATTGGTTGAAAACAATAAATATAACTATTATAAATTCGTTCTTGCAAAATGCTATAATTTTGACGATAAAATTTAAACTTTTTGTAAATACCCATGTGTATAACATTTAAAAGATTTCTATTTGTAAGTTATATAGTAGCTAACTCTTTAATATAGGTATAAAAGTTTATGAGAATGTATTTAATTAATTAAAATATGACCTATCTTAAAATTGCAAACTTAGGCAAATGTAACCATCAAAATATAGGATATATAACTAAAAAAGATTAATTTTATAGTAATGTATAGCTTTTTGATAGACTATTATATGAACATTTTCTTTCACCAATTAATTAGAAAAATTATCTCACAAATAACCACAAAAAAACAATACAAAAGATGTAATCATATATTGACAATGAGAAAAACACAACATAAAACGGCACACTGGGTTCCTCTGTTCTCAAGGTGAATAAAACTGTTTATTATTCAGCTGACAGCTGGTAACTAAGGCGGCTAGTGGTGGAGCCAAATTTAAATTAATCTGTACCAAAAATTCCCACAACAAACTTAAACTGAGAAATATGAAAAATAAATTTATGTGGTGTTCTCTGACAACAGTGTGCTCTTTGACGGTTTATATAAATATACATGTGTTTAACACCTACAACGTGCAGCAACGGACTTTTATTGAAAAAAAGGAAAGAACCATAACAGAAAACTTCTTGGAGTTCAAACAGGATATATCCAGCTAAATTAAAAGTGACTGGCTACATTTTATTTTGGTTGAACTTATACATTAGATGAGTGTAATATTAAAAGACGAAAATAAAATAAGTATTCCGCTAGAGGAAACGTATGTAAGGATTTTAATGGAAAGTTGAATGTGCAGCTTCCACGAGTAAATAACTTAAATACATAGCCATATGCAAAATCTCGTTAAAAGCGTCCTAAAGTATAAGGATTTTAATTTACCAAATGAAATTTAAGTATTTTTGTAATTTTGTGTAGCTTTATCCCTAAAGGGAGCAGGCTTTGTTCACATTATAACACTTGTTAATATTTCAACACTGAACAGTAAATATTCACTTTAATTTGCGTTATCAACGAAGCCAATTATATTTATCGTTGAAATAACTTTAACATTGACCATTCTTGGGGCGTGGAACGTTTAGTAGACTCTAAGAACCTCAAGCCAATTCGCATTTTAATTGCACACAACCTGATTTTTATTACAATCTAAAGGGACTTTTTCCTGAAAAAGTTGATTGTTATCTGTGCTAAGTTTATGGATTTTGAAGTGGGGGTTATAAAAAAGATTTAAAATAGGAAACGATGGGTTTCTACAGATATTTATTCTACCTTCATGCATTTAAAACAGACAGTCAGACACCAATGATAATCCTATGGCCGTCATAAAACTAAATATATAAATGTTCATTACTACAACATTTTATCTATTTACGATGTTGTTTAAGACTTAGTGATGAAGCAAGGACTAGGGCATATGAATGAAAATACTGTTTGAATCACTAAAGTGATATCTATGTAGTTTGATATTAATATATTGGATTTATAATTATTGCTAATCTTACCGGAGATATATTGAGAGTGAGCACTTGAACATAGGAGCAACCAAGTATAGAAGAAAGTAGTTTTAAATTTAATCAAAGATAGTTGAAATTCTGAATTGTTTTCTAGAATCCTTGAAATGTGCTGCAGTTTTTGAAGGAAGGCGTTTTACTACAATAAGTCGAAAATTTCCTTCATATTTCCAAATAATAGAAAGATTTCTATTATGACTAATGTACTGCTCCCATTTGAATTATAAACTTTCTAATGCTGCTAAAGAATACGGCACCCAATTAGCAGAATATTTGGGCAAATAAATTGTCCTGAGCAGCTCTGACTCCAATAATTCACTACTTGCAGGAAGAAAACATATATATTGAACAAAGCAAACTAAAATGAGGATAAGTGATGGTTCAGATATTAGTTCTAAGCTCGGTAAACCTCCCAGAGCTGTTTTCCAAACATCTAACTAATACGAAGTGTATAGCGTAATGAGTTGATATTAATATACAGGGTTATTATAGTCTATATACATTTCTGAGGAAATATATTACAAAAGTTTTATGTACAATGCTACATATAGCTGAAGATAACCACAAATCAGTATAACTCGATGTGACTGCTCTCTAAACCTATGCATAGCTGCCAGCACTCTTCTGCAGAAAGAGACACTCTGTTTAACATAACTAGTTTAATTTACAGATCTGCATCTCTAATTCGTTGTTTAAAATTTTTATCTTCCCCTTGCGTCTTTTAGACTTGATATACACCCCAAAAAGAAATATAAGGATATCAGGTCTGGAGAGTGAGTCCTTAATTTATTCTTATAACAACTGTGGCCCTAAAAACACTTTAAACAAATTTAGGTTTGTGTTTTGACTGGTTATTTGGTCTATATGAGTGGTTCATAAACAATAGTCTTTGTAATCCTTAACTATTCATCATTTGGGTCTTGTTGCCACTTTTGCAAAACGTTGTGTTGCTCATTTCTTAAACTCTGCAATTTTGTCTATTCTAGATGTAAAATGTTGCTTCATTAATGAATACCGCATATTCCATAAGATTCACAGTTTTCACAATCCAAATAACATCAAAAACGTATAGCCTGTTGGAATTAACCAGCAATCTAAATGTAGTATGCACGTTTCTTTAATTTGTGTTCTCGAAGCTATCGAACGTGGAACAACTAGGTCCTTACTTGATCTCCTTTTACAGGGGCTACGAGTGGTTGCATCCTCTATACACCCACGGTTTCTTCAGTTATGGACGGTCTCCTGGAACGTTTGTCATCAGCAACACTGCACTTGTTTACTACACCGCTGATTTTTATCCTTGTGAGACCTTTTTTTCTAAATTAAAGGGTAAAATCCTCTTGGATCTGTTCGTATGCCACCCTACTGAAAGGGACACTAACTACAATTGTTCGTTCTTCTATTATATATTAATATTATGAAAAAAGATCTTTCTGCTTACTTACAAAAACACGGTTCCAGCTATAATATATCGCGTATTGAGATTTTATAACCAAACTGTGTGTACAATTTTTGTATAGAAAGAGGGGACCAGGTTGATGACGAACAGAAAATGTGACGTATTATTAACTTCTTAATATAGACGTTTTATTTTTAAATATTACTCTACGTGATACACAAAAATTTAGGCAATAAATCATGAATGCAAAATAATACTAATAAGTAATTTAGACAAAATAATGAAAAGTCTTTTTGAAGGACATTAAAATGGAAATATTTAGTTGTAGCCATTGCAACTCTTTATTCAACATCTAATAACATACGAGCTAGTGAGACTTGTCCTGAAACGTTTCTCTGTTAAAGTCTAGCAGTATTTTAACTTGTGCCAAGATCCAGAGAGTAAGAGGGGACATGTACAGTGCGAGTTACTTACTTACACAGTTGCAACCATAAATAATCTTTCACTATATCTGCAACTTTCATGATTTGTTTGTTATTCGCGGAGTTCGAAATTGTTTCTGTAGCCCATTTTAGTTGGATTAAATGAATGGAACTATAAACAGTGCGCGTAACTGGCAGAGTATAACGAAGTCTTGGCAGTAATTAATATGTGTGAGTCGGGGTGGAGGGATATAATAATAAAAAAAACTTATTACTTTTTAAAAACACAAATACACAGTTCCTATCTTTGAAATATAAATTCTCTTACTAAGAAATCATTGCCTTTAGTTAAAAGGTTTATTCAATAAATTGGATGGGCCTTGTTTGTGATGACTGTAGTAGATCCTTACACAGACTCGTACATCGTACGTAAGATGCCTAAACTCTCCAAAAATCGTTTCGGAGTCTTATACAATGATATTTATAATATTATTTATGACGTAGTTTTTACTGGATATAAATGAATTTCTATGCTCAGCACGTTTTGTGAATAACACATATACGAGTAATTAGTTCTGATAGAATCAGATAACATTTGATCAGTGATAAATTTCAACATCAAAAGGTATAAAAATGAAAAGTGTCTTAAAAACACATTAATATTCCATATTTCTGGCCCTGAATTACACTATAACTTAATATCATATAGCTTCTGATATTTATAATGTTTAATTATGCGTTCCACAGTCAAATAATTCACACCCTAGGACTTTCTCTTAAATTTACGTTGGTAGCTAAAGTTTTTGGCCTTAATTATAACATTTTATTTACATATTGAGCAATGTGTATAACTCATACATATTTGAATATTGAACGTATATATTAGATAGCTATAACTCACATAGACATACAGGTAGACATTTTTAAGTAACAGCTTTGAGAGAAACTTTAATAGTTAATGTCTTAGTTTTAGTTAAATTCCTATTGGAAACCTTTAGAAACTTGTCCTGGGAAGAGAATACAAGAAAAGAAATACAAAATATGACTTTCCTTACTCAGTTTATCAAGGTATAATTTATTTCTGTATATGCATGCTCAATAACCATGCTGAATTTCGTGCACCATGAATGTCGTTAGGAGCTGAAGGACGGGATGGAGCTCAGATATTACAACAGTTTAATGTCTATATAAAACAATTTTATTCTAATAGTAATAAAATAAATTTTCTGAGGTATTCAGCACAGTTGAGGATTAATTTATCTGTCAAAAAAATGTTTGAGGTAGAATGAAATACACTTCGTTAGTAAAATTAGTGTTCTAACAGGTTTCAATAACACTGTTTTTTTTGTTTCGTCTATTTCATTTATTCATGTCTTATATCATGCGTGCTGTACTGTAAGGGGCAAAATATTAGACATGTGATGGGTGAAGATAATGTAAATTACAATTTTTGTTACTAATAAATGAGTAAACAATTGATGTAGTCGTTTAATATCGTTAGTAAGTTTAGTTGATATTTAATAAAATCTTGCTCTTATTAGATGTAATAGTAGAAATAATAAACATTTTAGTGCAACTAGCCAATTAGTCTCCAGCAATACCCACGTTCTGCCCATTTAATACATTACTGACACGTTTTTATCTTGTTCACTAAAATCCCCATCTCTTATAAAATTGAACAATGCTACTCATTTATTCTATCTGCTGCTGAAATATTTACATGTATAAGCTTTGGTAACTTGTAAATTACGTACATTATTGCAATTTTTAATTAATAAAGGCTAAAGTAGTTAGGCAAAGTCGAAACTTACATTTACATTTTTATCAAAGCAATAAAACCAATCTTTCTGATAGACTCCTCTTATATTATCTGACTCATGTTTCTCTGAAATCTTTTAGTGCTACTGAAAATTATCACATACCTATATCGTAAGTTAGGTTTTTTTCTACATATTTTAACGCCTAAGAGCATTGGTAACTTGTTAATATTTGGGTAAATGTTATGAAAAGTTAAATAGTAAATAATAATTTTATTCGTGGTGTGGAGCCTTAGAAACTAAATTTCTCTTTCATTGTACAACGCAGTTTGAACTATAACTTAAGGTATGTGCTCTGAACAACCTATATACGAATATTTAAGTCTAATAGAATCAAATAACATTCAAACACTCATGAATTTCAATTGTAAAAATTTATAAAAATTAATAATATATAATAAAAACACAGTAATATTCTATATCCCTGGACATAAATTGTACTGTAAGTTAAGTATTATATATTAATTCTGATAACTATGATTTTAATATATTATCCGTTCTAGCGAAAAATAATATACACCTGGTTTCCCGTACATGCAACATCGTATATATCAATTTGGTCCAGAAATATTAGCACACTATTAGTTAAAGCTTTGGTAGATTGACTTATAATAATTTATATGCATGATAAGCAATACGAATAACTCATACATAATAAAATAACAAACGTTCATGAATGATATAACCCATATAGACATAGGGACGTTTAAGTAACGGCTTCTGGTTAACTGTAGTAGTTAATTTAATATACCTCAGCTAAGGTCCTTTTGAAAACCGTTTGAAACTTTTCGTGGAGAAGTAATTCAAGAAAAGTGTTTCATTACATGTATCATAAATAGCAATGAATAGCAATTTATTTTGTTTTTATTTGCTCCTTAGAAAAGTTCCATTGTACGCTGTTTCCATGAAATATCATAACTACAAATGTTAGATAGATTTAAAATAAATTTACCTATTGCAATCTCCCTCGTGACGGTTTTTTTCCGGGAGATTTTTTAAAATCTTTTCGATAATGACCCTCAGACTCCACACCATAATAAATAAATTTGTATATAAATATATATTAAGTAAGAAAATAAGTTATTATATAGTCTTTTCTGCCAACATATCATAAGGTTTCAATACAGTAGCTATTTAAAGATTGTAACAGGATTATTTATATATCATTTTCCATGCAATATACTGCAAACCAAAAAAAGGTTTTATAGAATTACCAGGTCATTTACAATAGCGTTTGCCCTCATGTGTTATTTTTTGTTTTGATTTTGTTGTTTATTCCTTAAGATTTAGCGTGCGCAAACAGTATTAATTAGAATGAAATGAAATTTTTAGAACCAGAATATTCCCAAATAAACTCTTTATTTATTTTTAACTAAATCAGTCTCGTTTTACAATCAAAATGACATGCTTCCAACAATTTTTTTCTTGGAAGGCTTGAGGGTTAAAAAGAGTTTTACATGTTTTTAGGTATTGTGATTTTATTAACATGCCAACATTAAGAGTCAACTTAGCCAGAAGGGGTATTTGGTTACGTATCATTCAGAAATCATATGTTTTTTGGATAACATAGTTGATTTTCTTTTCAGTTGTAGCGATTAATAAATTAGTAAACCTGGTATGTTATTAATCTCGTAAATAATAGACCAGCATATAGATAGGAATAAATATTTAGTAATGTGAAAAATATATCAGTTTACTTCAATTTGCTTCAGTTTACTTACATTGCCTGTAGCTGATTTCAAAATTAAATCGTTTAAATGGCAAAAATAGTGTGAAAAACGCATCAATAGCCATTGAAAGAATTATAAATAGTTGTGAATCTACATTTAAAATAGTTAGTTATACAAAAATATGTGTAATATATGTACATATTTTACACACACACACACGCACACTCATAAATTCATTATGAAAATTAAATATTTCGAAGCATGAATTGTGCAATTTTTACTAAAGTCACTTGTATGGTCACACTTTAAACTTAGTTATGGCGTTCAACGTGTTGTAAAAGTTACCTAACTAATATGATTTTGAATTAAAAATTATTTAATAGAGGAAACACATATTTAAGTAACAGTCATAACATTTATTTTAGGCAGTAAAACTAATTACGTAGCCCGCAGTGAAATAATATATTTACTCGCAACATCAACTCTAGTTATCTTTACTTTACAGAAGATCGTTCTTAGACGCTTCGTTTATCTAACTTTTGTTTTTAATTTCGCAAAGTGCAAAGAAACAGCCACATGTGGCCGGACTTGACAATGTTATTTTTGCTCCGTCGAGTAACAAAGTGAGAAATGACGACTCTAGATTGCCAATCCTGGCAGCTGTCAGCTGAGCACTACTCTCGACATTTTACTCTGGCTAAGTTCGTGGCGAGAGTTTTTTTTGTAGTCAACGTTGTACAAATAACATTATGTTTTATACTATAATTACTTATTGAATTGCTAACATCATATTTAGCTATGACATACAATCTCGTTTGTAATTTTTATAGTTCGGATTACTACTTGAGCGACGAATTAAGTACTATGCTATTATGTAAAATAACATAACTAAGTAAAATAATCTTAATTTATAGAGTATGTTCTTAAAGTACTCAATTAAACTTCACCATAGGAATTTTTCAGGTCAAAATAAGTAACAAAAGTCATAAAGTGTATTCCTATCTTGCTTAGTTTACAGAATGTCTGTCTGTTGGTTTTGCAGAAAAAGAATATTTACTTCAACCTAATAAAGTTATAAAGGACAATCTTCTTAAAGTTTTTAGTCTACCTAAGATCTGTTTTTTTTTTAAGTTTCAGAAAATATATTAGGAATTATATACACCTCTTTCAAATTACAATAGCTCAAAAACTAAATATTGTATACAAATTTCAAGAATAGGGAGATATGGGATAATCTCTTATAAAAATGTGGATAACAAGTTGTGAAATATACAGACAAATGATGACAACGTGAGTATGGTTTTACTGAGAGAAATATCCCATCAAAATTACAATAATTGCGTTAAAATAGTTTTACTACTGATTAATGATCAACTAGCTGTTGCAACTAAGAGCTGAAACTAAATGCTCATTGTTTGCAATTTTCAGATTTATTAATTTAATTTTTATGAATTACGTGTTTTTACAAATTAATATTTAAATTTAGTTCTTTTATTGTTTTTTGTGACTTCATTAAATACCAATATAAGATAGAATTAGTTGATTTACATAATTTCATGATTTAGAAATATTTACTGTTAATATAACAAATATTTATTACATTAAAGACCAAGAATAAACTAGTAATACCCGGAAGTTTAAAAGTAATAATCAGCTTAAAATTTTGAAAAGATACAAAATATAAAATGCAATTGAGTAAACTAATTATAATATATATATATATATATATATATATATATATATATATATATATATATATAATTATATATATATATAAATGTTTGTGTGTTTTTCCTTTTTGAAATCGTTAACTATTTGAACCGATCATTATGCAAATTTGTATGTATGTGCAATTTTGCAGGGAGAATGTTTATATGTTATGCCCATTGATTTTACCACGCCACCAGGCAGTGATGCTGAAGATAAAAATTTTAGAAGTGCCTGCACATTACAAACTGCAATTACGAGACAGTTACGTATATTAAATAGCCAAACACTAATTGAAAGCGCTAAAGTTATTATGTATTTGTCTTTAAAATCAATTTCTGGTTGAACTTAAAGCTTGAGGTTAGACCTCTTCATAATAAATTACATCTAAGTGTGCAATGGTTATAAGCATACACATAATTTCATGATTGTGGCAACAACGCAAACTCTATATCGGCACTCGAAATATAATTCACTCGATCCAGAAGTACACATTCACGGGCAAAGCGTGCGAAGCCGCGGGAAACAGATAGTACATAATACCTAGTATTACAGTACATAAACAAATAATTACAATTTAAAAGGTTAATTGAGCAATACACTAATTAATGAATTCGTCATTATTTAATTACAATTGTTCAACAATTAAAATATGAGAATATAATTTTCAGCAATTAGTTACAAGAATTAGCTGATAATTAATCAGCATTAAGTACTCAATTAGTATATTTTATATGAGGGATGTCGCTCAGTAAAGCCTTTCATATTCGGCTATTATTTGCCTTAAACTTGGTGTCTAAATATATTTGGAAAGGAACTCAAATTGCTCTATTCCTATAAACATTTTAGTTCCAATCCGGCTTAGAGATATTTTGCTGAAATTTTTTTATAGCTTTTTGCCGTTTAAATGTATGACTTTTTCCTAACAAACAAACAGTGAGACAGACGGTAAACTACGCAAGATAGGGCTATAATATAATATAATAATTTAACTCTATAGATCAACTCAACGGGCATTTTAATAAAAATTTCACTGGGTATTGTAATTAGAAGGCCCGTTCACTTGGCTTTTTACTATACGATAACTATACGTTAGAATAAATTAAAGTACTCTAAGTTGTCCTTACTAACCGTTATAGAACAACTTTAAAATAATAATGCAAGATTAGGTTTTAATACAATAGTTTTTATAAATTTATACATCGTTAATATTCTGCGCAGGGACTAATATATAAAGTAAAAAGCTAACCCGATTCTGGTTGCCACACGTTTAGAAGAGGGAAATTTCAAATTATGACCTTCTTTATAGAAGTTTACAGGCCACACACTGCTGGATTTGATAGAGTAATTGGTACGAATATTGCCAGGAAACTGCTTTAGTAGTAGTTATATTGTATGAGTTCTACGGCAATCCAAATTGTAAATGTGTATTATTATAAATATTGTTACTATACATTTAAATTATATTAACACACACACACACATATATATATAATTGTATATATATATATATATATATATATATGATTGTAAAATGTTACAATGTAAAAGTATAAACTGCTGTAGTGTACTAATGTAGTTTGATTATATATTTTAAAATTAAAATAAGTGATAAAAATATTACGAAATAAGAACACAACAATGCATGGCAGTACATTGACCAATTAGCGTAGCTTAAAGTTAAAGCATGCAACAATTGCAGTTATATAATACAAACCATTTTCCGAGTCCTGTTACAGTATTTGGAACGTCATTAAACGATTTCTAGTACTGAACGCAATTCAAGAAGGTTTAGTTTCCTAAACAGGTTTTGATTACTTTGAATTCTCTCAACTATAAGCTTCAGGTAATTAATTAGTATAAATAATTCATATATATATATATATATATATATATATATATATATATTGTGAAATTCGTTAAATAATATTAAGCCTAAATTATACCTGTATTATACATTTCAATATACATAAAAAACTCAGAACTGTAAAGATTTGAAAAATATTGCATACCTGAAAATTATTTAATATGTATGAGCAAAATAAAATTTAGCCTAATTTTCATGGTTTTACAATATAGTACTATTTTTATATTAATATATGTAATAAAGGTAAGATTTTGATTAATTTAAAGACTGCTTATAAATAAAATAATATTTACTACGGATTTAATTGTGGTGTGTGTTTTATTTATTTTATGAAAGGAACTATTATTTAATGATACCATTATAATAAGATTTATGATATTCATATGTTAAAATACTAGTTTATATATATATATATATATATATATATATATATATATATATATATATATATATATATATATATATATATAAACTATTTTATTATTAAATATCGTTTAAACTGTTTCTCAAACCCTTTTTAATTTATATTTACAAAATACAAAATGCCCTTCGGTTTCACCTAACATTACCCGACCTGAGAGGGTATATAAAGAAGAATGTAATTCTCCTACATCAGTGTGTATTAGTGAAAACATCTGGAGCTAACTGAGAAGATCCCGTTTTCAAAGAACACTTCTTATTACGACTTGTACAATACACTCCTCTGACGGAGGACCAGGATTTATACGAGCTCCAGTCATTGTTGCAAACACACTTCATCTCAGAGAACAATTATCTTGATTGCGTCCTGAGAACTGTACGCAATCTAAAATTAATCACTCTAATTGGAATTCCTTTAGATATTTTATTTATGTACAATATATTACCTACATATATATTTTTAAACTTATGAGTAAAATTTATACATATCTTGTTATGATTTTTCTAGATTTACTATGCAAAAACAGTAATTAAATTTAGTTTATTTTTATTATAAATCCTGGAAACAAGTATTTTCGTATTTAAACTAGCTATGAAAATAAAAAGGCTTGTGTATACAAATATGAGTTTGTGATATTTGCCAGTAATTTAATTTTCGATATATCTGTATATACGTTATAGTTTAAGAAATTAAATATTAGAGTCGAAAAACTTTAATTTAATCCATAAATACATTCATACAATCTCAAATAACTAGGGTATAAATAATTAAATCTGATTAGTGTGCAATTTGATGGTTCAAAAAAGTTATAAGTAACTATTAAGTTTTACATAATTTCAAAACATATAGCTGTGTATAAAAAATAGTATTATTCTTTTAGTATTAAAAGGAATGCCAGGGAAAACTGGTGGTCTAATGTTAATATTACTCAAAAGGTCACGTTTACATGGCGTAAATGTCAAGCGTATCTAGTGCTGCTGGGTATTATAGAGAATTCAGTGTAGTCTATAGCTACGTTCTGAAAGTTCATATATTACTTGTTAATACTTTCTCTATAATAATTATATCTAAAAAATATGTTAATTAAGCACATCAAAATACGTTAGTGTTGATAAAGCTCTATGCTTTTAATAATAACAAATATTTACAATAGTTACAAACTTAGACTATAAAAAATGTAATAAAGTTGATGGTTTTCAATTTGATAGTGTTACTGAAAAAGAAACATACTTGAATTCTACAATGAGTAACAATATCTTATCGTTTATTATGTTTTATACAAGATATTTTTAGTTGTTAGTCTTAGAGGAAATGGGTAGTGCTTACTCAACATATAATTTACAAATTGCATTTTAATATGCAACTCTTCAGTTCAGTCTACTAACGTAAAGGGTTGTACTTATTTCTACATGTAGGTAGTTACGTGAAAGTTCATATCAGGAATAAAATTCAAACTAACATGTTAACGAGTCGCTCCTGCTACTCAGTATAATTTTTATCACATATTAACTGAATCATTATACAGAAAAGTGATTAATCTCTAGAAATAATTTGTAATTAACAGTCATGAAAAGCTTTCATTCAGTGACAATATTCAAAATTAATGACGGCATCCTGATACTCCATGTAGCTAAAACTTATGTCTGGTTTTGTTACGGTTTTGTTAAATCCAGCCTCTTATATTCCTTATCTCATACATCCTAAACCTAGTCTCACCTCCAGGAGATATAGGCTTTTGCCTAATTTTATGCTAGCCAGGGGAAAGTCCTAGTATTTGACTCCATAATATATGGTTTCACGGTTGCCTGGAAACCTTAATGAGAATATCATCGGGACTATTGTAGAAGAGATAAGACATCTTCGATGAATTTAAAGCCTAATCGTGTGCTCCTAAGTGTACTGAGATATGTTCAAACGTAACTCAAACGTAAAAGCAAATAATTATGTATTTAGAGATGGCGTCTGTATTTATTTATGATTATTTTGATTGGTATCAATCGTTAATTTAAATGTTTACTTGTTGCTATGGGTCTACTGGAGGCTGCTTAAATATTGGATAGGTTTGTAATTATCAACAGTTTACTCAAATGCCGTTAGTAAATCATGGTATACAGAGTCCAAAACGTTGTCGAAATACGATGGGACACAAAATTATAAAATTTACCTTCATTTTTATCCTTACGGTTGCATATGTCGGGATTTTTGGGTCAATGTTGGAGTTTTTACTAGATGGTGTCAAATAACAAGAAAATCTAAAAGGACGAACTTTAGATCTCGGTTACAAACAGTGCAGATTTATATCCCGTCTCTGACTGTACCAGAATTTATCAGTAACATCGGTCTAGTACTGTATAGACCTTCATAATATTCTCTTTGATAAGATGTTCACTTAGACCTTATGCTAATGAGAAAGGTCAGATTAAAGCTTTAACTGTGCATCAGACCTTTACTTAAATATTACAAAGGGTTGCACTGCGATAAAATAAAAAAGTACATGTACACTATTGCCCTTTAGAATTTGAAATGGTTCTCTTTTGTACCTATCTCAAATATATTCAAAAAATTGTTCACCACTTATTCAAACTGGTATTAAATACAATAAAATAAACGAATCTATTGAGTGAAATTATGTAACATAATTGCGTTTCTTTGAAATAGACACAATATAAAATTTTATGCATTTTATGCCTTACATAAATGATACTTTAGTATCTCATTAGCGAAATAGTCCCAAAGTACAGCCGTTCGTAAAAATATAAAATAAAATAATAATAAATACTCCTTTTAATTAAAAAAAATAAACAATTTGGAATTAAAATAGTTTAAACCTATGTAAATATAGTCTATTTAAAATATATGCTATATTTGGTTCAGATTAATCAGAGCGGCCCGTGTCCTGTGTTATGGATTATGGCTTATTAATATATTTAGTTTTCACAGACACTAATGAGTAAATTACAATTAGTGCTATTTTCGTGTTGTACTATTTGGAATTTTATAATATACATTCGTAGAAGCGTTAAAAACTTTACATATATTGGCTGTTTTTAATATATCTATCATAACGAAATGGTTTTTATATTTGTAATAGTTTTCTTCAGAATTTAAGGTCAATGATTTTTCTTTGACATTCAATTTGTAACTATAATCTTTTACATGTCAACATTTAGCCTGTAAATATGAGCTATTTATACGCCAAACACATGATATTATAGATATACAAAACTTACAACAAAAGAAAAAAATACTTCTTTTAAGCTTTTAATCTTGTTAGTTCCTAATGTTTCGTGATCGAAGATTTTATCAATCATAAACCTTTCCTTAAATCCAAGGAATTAGCATCTGGCGAAAGCATTAGAAATTTAGTTAGCTTGTAAATACCTAATTATAATAATAATTATTATATTATAAAAAAACAAAAACAACCATTTTCATCGTAAGCTATCATTATTGTTATTTATAACCTGAAAACACTTACAGAATATATGAAATGAGGTGAACAACTTAATCGTATTACCGTAGAAAAAGAATTGTGTACATGAATGTTTCACAAAACATTATATCTTGTATGCAAATTACAAAAGTTTTGGCTCTAAGCTGCGTTGTTTCTTCAACAGTGGAAAATGCAAATTGTGTGTTGTACTTAACCTCTCTCTACTTAAACAATTTGTAATAGGATTACAATTGTGTTTTGCTGCAAGTTTTTTATGTCTTTAAAATGCTATTGCACGCTTAAATTCGAACATATGTCATTAGTATGATTGAATATTCTTTCATAAAATATTCGTAATTTAAAATACACGTCTTTAAATCAAACATTTCCTTCTTATAACTGTTAGTTAATGATTAGTCAAGGACTATGTTTATAAATTTCAATAAAATAATAAGTTAAAAATACAATAAAAAATATGCAAAGCTTTAATAATTATTCGTGCGTTTAGTGATTTGCTTAGACTCCTTCAATACATTATGCTTGAATCTTACAAGGTTATTAATATATGTTACATATTAAGAGGAACAGGTAGGCAAATATTTCTCAATTTATAATGTTAATGTTTTATTTTTTTCGTACTTGTAAAACCCATGCTGGAATTAAGCAAAAGTTTAAAGGTCCTTTATGGTTGTTTACAAATATAAACCTGAAATTAAGAACTTCATTTGAAAAACAACCTTTAATTTTACTGAAAACACAAGAAATGTAGGTTTGTTTTTTATATATATTAATAGAAAGTGTGTAGAAATTATTATTTTTATTAATTTGAATCAATGTACTTAAACTTATAATTATTTTTAAGTTATGATTATTGATTACAAGATAAAAATGATATACACGCTTATCATTACACAGATTTTTATGAAATAGTTCCAGTAGAATTTATAAGTGGAAACTACAATTTTACCTTTATTAATTTTAAATTGTATTAAAATCTCAAAATAATAACCTTTAAATATACGTAAAACTTGAAACTCGACTAATGTTAATTTTATACTCCTTAGAAATATATTATGTTTGGAACGTGCATAGGACAACTCTACAAAATATTTAAATGAGCCCTTGTCCCGTGAATTATCGTTTGACATGTTGTTACCCTTGTCCGCTTCGTTAGGATCACAAAACGATTGCTTCATACATGATGTTAATGTTATAATTCTTGGTAAAAACCTTGGAAGCTCTATATCCTCTCCTCAAATAAGAATTCCGGTTTAAGTATAATCTAAATTATTATTAATATTGTAGTAAAATATTTTGCTCGTGAATTAACACTTGATTGTAGAAGGGAATTCGATTCTGGTTTTTGAACGTTGTGAAAAGCAAAGGATTTAATTTAAAATACTCACCTCACAAATTAAATAAATTGAGGTTAAAGACCATGCACTGTTGGGTTTGAAAGAGACATTGAAACAAATACTGGTAAGATAGTAATTCATTTCGTGTTAAATACAGTAATTATTTTTTTAATGCCAGCAAGTTCTCTAATTTGTATCTATTAAGTACCGTATAAATAGTATCAACTAGTAATAACATTTAGTTGTTGTGACAATTGCATACAAAGTTATATTTCATATCATTAAAATATTTAGTTCCATGCTATGCAACAAATTCTTATTTGGTCTAAATTGTTAAAATAATATTAGTTTTATAATAATGCTAAAGCTAATTTGATATAAAGTAAAAATTTCTTATGTTTAAGGTGAATTTACGGCTAAGAAGCCCACTCTAACATTTAACCTGGGGACCAACGGCGTAAAGGTGACTACCTAACTATTACCTACGGCCGGATATTTAGGATGAGTTGTTTGCAAATCAAAAACAAAAATGAACTCCCACTCCTTAGCTAGCTTTAAACCTAATCATAAAACAGTACTCAGTTTCACCATATATATACAGGGTGATTCAAAACTAAACGGCAATCTCTCAGGAGCTTATTCGATAGCTAAAAACAAGTAAAAAAGTTCATATAACCATGTGCCCGGAAACGCTTCGTTAGCGAGTTACGCCTAGCGAAAGATTTCGCCCGGATTTCAGAACCCTTGGTGAAGTCAGGCCGTATAAAAATGGTAAAGGTAGTTACAAAGATACAAATACGATTGTTTTTTATGTTTTTATATCTGACAAATTTATTAAAATTCGTCCCAGAGCTGTAAATGCAATACTTTCAGAGATATCTTACGTAAAACACAAGAATTGGTGCAAAGAAATAACACATTTTTGTGTTTAACGTAAGATTACTTCCATAAATGTTAAATAAAGGTCATTTTTTTCTTAAACAGATTTGTAGAACATTTAATTCTGAAAAGATTCATGTGAGTTACTTAGGAAAAAAATTAATAATAGGTATTGAAATTTAGCTTTATTTAAAAATAAAACAGACGCACAAAAATGCATATTCTTATCTGCATAAAATATTAACTAATGTTTAGGTTGTGAGTAACAGCTGATCATTTATTCTACACTGAACATTAACATAAAATGTATTTACCTTTATAAAACTGTAATAATCACCTATAATAGTCGCTCAAAGTGTCCTCCGTTGTTAGCAATGCACGTTTTCGCACGACGAATCCACTCTTTTCTAGCGCGTTTCACAACGTTTGGAGCATTCTTGATAGTTTCTGCCGCCTCTGTAATGCGATTACGTAACTCCTCTATGGTGTTAATCCGTTTTGAATAAAAAATTGACTTTATCCAACCCCATAAGAAAAAGTCTGCTGGCGTGAGGTCAGGAGAACGTGGTGGCCATTTTACTGGTCCATTTCGACCAATCCATTGTCTACCGTATGTATCATTTAAATAGTTTTTCACATCATTAGAAAAATGTGGAGGTGCTCCGTCGTGCATAAACCATGCATTTATTCTGTTTTGAACAGGAATATCTTCCAAGAGGGTAGGCAGGTTTGTTCTTAAAAAATTTAAGTACGCTACTCCATTAAGTCGATTAGGGAGGAAAAATGGACCAATCAAATTATCACCCAGAACACCAAGCCATACATTGACTGAAAATGTATGTTGAAAATGCCTCGTCGCAGTTTCATGTGGGTTGTCGTACGCCCAAGTATGGGTATTACGAAAATTTACAATTCCATTTCTAGTAAAACAGGATTCATCAGTAACGAGAATACGCCGAAGAAAATACTGATGTCGTAAACAATTTCTTCTTAACCAGCGGCAGAACATCTTCCGTTTATTAAGATCTTGCGGTAATAAGTCTTGAACACGTGTTATATGGAATGGGTACAACTGTGCTTCATGAAGTGTCCGCCATACGCTTGACTGGCAAATATTTAACTGACGTGATAATCGTCTGGTGCTTGTGGTTGGTGATAATTCTACAGCATTTATTATTGCTTGTTCATTATTATAGTTCCTTGCGCTACGTTGACTACCAGTATCTATTCGCTTCGGTTTAAAGCTACCAGTTTCTCTAAGTCGTCTCTCCACAGCTTCAAATGTTTTGCGATCAGGTGTTCTTCGATGTGGAAAAGTATCACGATATTCCTGAACTGCAGCTAAACCATTCTTGTTAAATATGCCGTAAATCAGTATCATGTCCGTATACTCTTCAAACGAATACATACCATTTACATTATCTGCCATTATTTACTAAGATAATTACATACACTTTTATGAAAATATTTAATAAAATATTTTAAAAATAAATATTTAATAAAATATTTTATACACTTGTATAAAATATTTCCAAATAATCACAGGATCTCACAAAATACAATCTTCACACGCCACAATACAAAAACCTCCATAAAGGTTATTCAAATATTACTTCATGAACTTAATTGTTGATCAGCTGATATTGCCAACCTTTGCAAAGAAAATATGACGATAAAAAGTGTTGAATAAATGATCAGCTGTTACTCTCAACCTAAACATTAGTTAATATTTTATGCAGATAAGAATATGCATTTTTGTGCGTCTGTTTTATTTTTAAATAAAGCTAAATTTCAATACCTATTATAAATTTTTTTCCTAAGTAACTCACATGAATCTTTTCAGAATTAAATGTTCTACAAATCTGTTTAAGAAAAAAATGACCTTTATTTAACATTTATGGAAGTAATCTTACGTTAAACACAAAAATGTGTTATTTCTTTGCACCAATTCTTGTGTTTTACGTAAGATATCTCTGAAAGTATTGCATTTACAGCTCTGGGACGAATTTTAATAAATTTGTCAGATATAAAAACATAAAAAACAATCGTATTTGTATCTTTGTAACTACCTTTACCATTTTTATACGGCCTGACTTCACCAAGGGTTCTGAAATCCGGGCGAAATCTTTCGCTAGGCGTAACTCGCTAACGAAGCGTTTCCGGGCATATGGTTATATGAACTTTTTTACTTGTTTTTAGCTATAGAATAAGCTCTCGAGAGATTGCCGTTTAGTTTTGAATCACCCCGTATATATACTAGCAGACCCGACAGACGTTGTCCTGTACACACGTCTTTAATGCGAAAATTTTAAACTTTGATTAATCTGTAACAATCTGGGCTGTTTTGATAAAAATGTCTATTAAAAAGTTATTACAATATCTAACTTCATCACATGTACATTTAATCACACTTCGACCAACCGATAGTGTGTGAGTATAACATGAGTGATGTGAAATGTAGAGGATGTTTTAAATGAAAACTTACTTAATCTGAAGGTAAAAAAGTTGAAACAAACGATTTTATAATAGGTATATTTTTTCAATTTATAACTTAATTTATCGTAATGCCATTGAATGTACAATATTTTTTGTTAATCCTTCAGGAGGATACACAAACAAATTAGTTGATTTTCCGATAGGGCTGAAGTATAATAAGTGACCTCCATCACAATCGAATTATTGATATTTCTGAATAGCCTATATAACTACTATCCAAATTAGATTATAGTTATGTAAAGCCTGAAGTATAATAAGCGGCCACCATCACAATCGAATTAATGATATTTCTGAATAGTCTATCTAAACTACCGAATTTCATTATAGTTATTTAAAATTACAGTATAGTATCGGAACTGGCCGACAGAATTTAATTTATCTAAAATACTAAATAAGTATTCCGTATAGGGCTGAAGTATAATAAGTGGCCACCATCACAATAAAATTATACATATTTCTGAATAGCCTATCTAAACTACTAAAATGACGAACTGAATTAAATTATAGTTATTTAAAGGCTGAATTATAATTAGCGGCCAACATCGCAATGAAATTATTGATATTTCTAATTAACCTATCTAAACTACCGAATTTCATTATCTTTATATTTATATTTCTTGTGTGCGTGTGTATGGAGCTGAACTCCTCCTAAATGAGTGGACCATCTTGGAATGTTTTACATTGTATCCAGCAGAATGCACTTCGATCACAGTTTCAAATGTTTTCTATTTTAATTCCAGATTTTCCTGACAGTTTGTGCTGCTATCAAATATGTGTGTTGTTTTGTAACATCGTGTAATTATTGTGTGAGTGCTAATTGTAATATTACATTGATAGAGATTGAAGATGTTTGAAGTATATAAAAAGCTATAGTTATATATTGAAGTTATTGAACTAATTTTGAAAATTTATTGAACGAAGTGAGTATATTGGTCGCATAACCTAAGTAGCATACAAATCAAAAGGTTGTGTTTCTATGTGTGAATAACTATTGTTAACAGTTTGGTCACATAAGTTCAAATTAAGTAGCATATAAATCACATGATTGAATAACTATTCGTCCTCTTCCACGAAGAAGTGGCATTTTTCTGTAAAAATAAAATTCTGTATAATAATACACAATGAATATGAGTAACTTATTGAATATGTAATTTTAATTAAGTAACTTCTAGATAAAAATGTATAACAACGTAGACTACGGTATCTAAAATACTAAATAAATATTCCCTATAGGTCTGAAGTACAATAAGTGGCCACCATCACAATCAAACTATTGATATATCTTAATAGCCTATCTAAACTACTAAAATGACGATCCGAATTAGATTATAGTTACTTAAAGACTGAAGTGCAATAAGCGGTAACCATCTCAATCGAATTATTGATATTTCTGAATAGCCTATCTAAACTACTAAAATGATGATCCGAATTAGATTATAGTTATTAAAAGGCTAAAGTATAATAAGCGGCCACCATCACAATCAACTTATTGATATTTCTGATTAGTCTATCTAAACTACTGAATAACATTATAGTTTTTTACAATTACAGTATTGTATCGAAACTGGCCAACAGAATTTAATTTATCTAATATACTAAATAAGTATTCCCTATAGGTCTGAAGTACAAACTACTGAATTTAATTATAGTTACTTTAAATTACAGTATAGTATCAGAACTGGCCAACAGAATTTAATTTAAAACCAATTCGTACATTATTAACAATAGTTATTGACACATGTGATTCTCTATTAATTTAATATTACAATTAGCACTCACACAATAATTATACGATGATACAAAACAACACACAAATTTGATAGCAGCACAAACTGTCAGGAAAACCTGGAATTAAAATAAAAAAAACATTTGAAACTGCGATCGTAGCACATTCTGCTGGATCCAATTTAAAACATACCAAGATAAAAAACAATTTATTTATAAACAAAAAATTAACTGATCAATCGCTGCACACTTAATATTTACGAATTTCAGTTAAAGTGTATTTTACTAAAACTGCCAACTTTATATCTGGATAACCTCTATTGATATTCCTGATTAGCCTATCTAAACTACCGAATTTCATTATAGTTATTTAAAATTACAGTATAGTATCAGAACTGGCCAACAGAATTTAATTTAAAACCAATTCCTACACTATTAACAACAGTTATTCACACATGTGATTTGTATGCTACTTAATTTGAACTTATCTGACCAATTTTGACTGCAGATTAAAAATGTAAATTACAACAAATTATTTTAAATCCATTAGTTTAAAACTTGATTATCTAAAATGTTAACAATAGTTATTCACACATAGAAACACAACCTTTTGATTTGTATGCTACTTAGGTTATTTGAGGTAATGCGACCAATAATCTCTATTAATGTAGTATTACAATTTTAGCACTCACACAATAATTACACGATGTTTTATTTTTTATTTTCTTCTTTTTGCCTGTTGGCTTTTATAAACTTATAACTCGGCCACGCAGTACACTTTTTATAACTTCATTCTATTATATTTTAATGTTATTTGCCGTATTTACTTTTGAAACATGAACCTTACAAAACAACACACACACATTTATAGCAGCACAAACTGTCAATTTCAGTTAAAAGCTAAAACTTCCAATTTTATATCTGGATAATCTCTATCCTCCAAAGTGAGTACAGAAATATTGAAATAAGAAGTGGTGTTATTTTTATATGTTTATGCTTACTCTATGCTTTCAAGACTATTATTGATTAAACTGTGTTGTAATATTATAATGTTTACATAGAACAATTGGTGCAAATTTAACTTTGCAATCTGCATTAGACTACTGATCAAGCACTTTATAATAATGTAATCTAAATGTAAACAAATGTTTCTGCCTATTTGGTGAACTTCAGCTGAAAATATTCACAGCTGTTAAGTATCAGTTCACTTAGTATTACGTGTCGTAGCGCAGTCTGTCGTATATCCAATATAAAACACTCCAACATTAACAACAATATTTATAATACAAAATTTGATTATATTTGACCGAATAAAAAACTATAATGAAATTCAGTAGTTTGGATAGGCTATTCAGAAATATCAATAATTCGATTGTGATGGTGGCTGCTTATTATACTTCAGCCTTTAAATAACTATAATCCAATTCGGATAGTATTTTGGATAGGCTATTCAGAAATATCAATAATTCGATTGTGATGGAGGCCACTTATTATACTTCAGCCCTATCGGAAAACCATCTAATTTGTTTATGTACACTCGTGAAGGATTAACAAAAAATATTGTACATTCAATAGCATTACGATAAATTAAGTTGTAAATTAAAAAAATATACTTGTTATAAAATTAGTAATTTAAAATTACAGTATAATATCGGAACTGGCCAACAGAATTTAATTTAAAACCAATTGCTACACTATTAACAATAAGTAGTTATTCACACATGTGATTTGTATGCTACTTAATTTGAACTTATGTGACCAATTCTGACTGCAGATTAAAAAATGTAAATTACAACAAATTATTTTAAATCCAATTATTTTAAAACTTGATTATATAAACTGTTAACAATATTCACACACAGAAACACAACCTTTTGATTTGTATGCTACTTAGGTTATTTGAGGTAGGCCTATGCGACCAATATACTCACTTCAATAAATTTGCAAAATGAGTTAAATAACTTTAATAAATAACTATAGTTTTTTATGCACTTCAAACATCTTCAATCTCTATTAATGTATTATAACAATTAGCACTCACACAATAATTACAGAATGTTACAAAACAACGCACAAATGTGATAGCAGCACAAACTGTCGGCTGGAATTAAAATAGAAAAACATTATGGCTGTGTTGTAATATTATAATGTTTACGTAGAACAATTGGTGAAACTTCATCTTTGCAATCTGCATTACACTACTGATCAAGCACTTTACAAATTTAAAATATGAACTTTCTAAATTTTAAATGTGAACAAATGTTTCTGCCTCTTTGATGAACTTCAGCTGAAAATATTCACAGTAAGTTGTTAAGTAACAGTTCACTTTGTATTACATGTCGTGGCGCAGTCTGGCGGATCCAATGTAAAACACTCCACCATCAACAACAATTTATTATTAAAAAATTAATTAAATAAACTATTAAAATTGGACCGAATTATGAATCTAAACCATTCTCGGATACAACTGAAGACACACAAAAAGTTTCATTAAAATCGGTCCACCCGTTTAGGAGGAGTTCATTAACATACACACGCACACAAGAAATATATATATAAAAATATATATATATTTCTATTAAGGAGTACGTGGGAAGACATTACAGGATAAAATATTATTGTTCCTTTTACTACTGATGGAAATTAGAATAGAGTAATTTACCACGGCATTTGGGTTAAGAGACTTATCCCTGCCATTATGAATGTAAAGGATTAAACAGGGATTCTGTTTGGTTCCAACAAAATGG
Source organism: Homalodisca vitripennis (assembly GCF_021130785.1). Taxonomy (NCBI): domain Eukaryota; kingdom Metazoa; phylum Arthropoda; class Insecta; order Hemiptera; family Cicadellidae; genus Homalodisca; species Homalodisca vitripennis. The sequence continues at coordinate 122,826,086 of NC_060211.1, read as the reverse complement.
AGCGCCCCTTCATTATGCAGTAGACTTACGTAATGTTTACGAGGTATAAAGTTGCGTGTTACGGAAATCTTATTTTCGGTATTGTGTCTATCTCAGATTTTACTGGCTGTAATATACGTAGAAATAATATGTTTCAATATGATTCAATAATATGATAATATGCTTCATTGAGTTTAACTTTTTGCGAATATTTTAGTAATACTAACCCAAATTAATTTTAAATTTATACTTTCATTGGCAAAAATAATGCTGTTAAAGAATTCTTAAGTTATATTTTCTGTAACTAGGTATAACAATTACTACAGATAGCAAAATGTTGCCCAGTATCCGTATTTCATATGGTATTATACCGACCTAAGATGGAGGAATGACTTGGGCCTAATTTGAAGATAATCTCTTTAAAAGTTCCACATTTCTCCCTCCTGCACTTGTATTTTACGTAGATATCTATATGTAGCTCGTTTTCTCGTTTTTATAGGAATGGGCTAAAAGCATACATTGTGTGCAGTCATGAGACATTTCATAAAGTTGGGCTGGTTTGGATAGATAACAAGGCACACTGGATTTCAAACAATATACACACTACTTTCACTATTATAAATAGTCCACAATATAATTTTTAATAGAAATAAAAATTATTGTGGCCATAAATAATCCTATAATGAGCGAAATGTACCACTGTCTTTCTCCTGTTAATAAGTTTCATCTTTACAATAATACAAATGAACGAAGAGCGAGCTATATGATATAAAATGATAGGAATGCGTGTATTCGTGTAGGTTTTATATTTAAGCGGAAATTTGTGATATAGACGAGAGATTGTATGTGACTTCGGTCTTAAGGATATAGATATCGGAGTTAGATCAGTATTTGTGTTCAGTTACGTTTAAGATGCACCTCCGAAATATAGATATTCTATTTTATAGTTGTAAGTGAAGTACTTTCTAAACTTTAAGCACAGCATATCTCGTCAGTGTCAATTTAGTTTACTTAACGCATCAGTTGTCTAAACTATAGGATTAAATAACCTCATTAAATTTCCCAACTAACTCCTGGGTTTTAGACTTTACTTAACTCAAATTTTTCTATAATGTTCTGTTCTGTTAGTAACTAGTTAAGATATTTTACAGTATAAATTCTTGGTAAATCTCTCATTTGTCTAGATTTGTAATGTATACAAAGTTCATTTCGAACCAACTAATTTAGTGTGTCCGAAAAATTACTACTCTTTCGCATATATAATATTAAACTCGCTAAGCAATGGAAGGTATTTAAGAGCAACATACTACACTAAAATATTTGCTAGAAAGTAATTCTAGGTTTAAAAGCGGATCATGTGGTGTTGCCACCCCTTTCCAACCTTCAAAATCCATATATTTATTCCAGCGTTATTATGAAAGGGTGGATACAACACGCGCGTAATGGGCTACGCTGAGATTGCAAGGGAATTTCAAATTTAAATCCAACTTTATTCTATTGATGTCCTGAATGAATGGATAGACAGACATAAAATAAATTTTTATATTTTTCTAGAAAAAGATCTTTGTGTCAGCATATTGAGTGATAGGCTTCAGTAACGCTTTGTACATATAATGATGAGAAATGACGTTCTTCACAGAATATGAATGTAGAATAAAGTTTCAAACAAAATTCAAAGTTCGTTGATGCTATTTGTCTTAAAATATTTTTCCACATTAAACAGTCACATGTTTGCTTACAAAGATCTATTTTATAGGTGTTCACATAATAAAATTCCGGAATATAGCAAAGACTCTACAACAGACGATTGTACTGAAATTAACAGGAATTGATCATTGACTTTTCATGCTATATATTATCTGCTCATAAAGTCACGGAAGTATTATGTTGAAATTGTTTGAGTAGTTGAGCTGCATATACGAAGCATGTCAAAATATTATATAAATGCAGTCAGTTTATTAACACTTTTTTCGGTGTCATCTTCTATAATTCTAATATTAATGTAAATATCTTTGCTAACGGTTAGCTCAACCACTCGCAGTGGATTGCACCATTAGGTCAACACAATGTTGACCGTATAGAAATAAAGCTTAGATATAATTATGTGGCAAATAGGAAAGAAATATAACTCTTCTAGCCCTTGAGCCAAAGAGTTTACTAATGGTCAGCCATTATTAATATTACTAATAGACAAATTTTAATCTATTTTTCTCTTTCCAGTGCAAAATTAGTTTTCAGAATAGGAGAAAGCAGTTGATTGACACTAACACAGAGCACCCTACCTGATAGATTCTACTGTGTACATGGCGCTCAGTCGGTTTTTAAAGTCACGTTGTAAATGTTTTAAATTAATGAGTTGGGCATTAAGTATGGCTTTCAAAAGTGATGAATACTTATATGACCAGCAATTGAGGGAGACTACGTTATAAGATTGGACCACATTGTCTACAATTATGTGACGCTAGATCTGGTCATCTTACAACATGAAGTAATTATTTAGATTAAACACAGACCTCGGGCTGCTACAATTGTTTTCTAAGGAAGTACTTGTAGTAGATGGAATAGAATGTCGACTACAGCTGCAGGGCATTGGTGGGTTAAGTTTTTCATTTATCTGTATTTCATGTAAAGATCAGCAGTAATTTTACTCCTGTTTCTTGGAATTAGTTTCCTTAATACTCTTCGTTTTAATTGATTACACACGCTCGCACACACACACGCACGCAGCAATATACTATATATATATATATATATATATATATATATATATATATATATATATATATATGTATATATATATATATATATATATATATATATATATATATATATATATATATATATATATATATATATATATATATATATATAGAGTCAATGTTAAAAATACAACAGCTATTCATTAAAAGAGAAAATCAATTTCACGACTGCCATTGAGGAATACTTTGTTTTATATACAATTCTCTTACTGAACAGAAGGGTAGGCAAAGTACTTTATATTAATTTTTATCCTTCCATTACCAGAAAGAACTACTAAGTAGAAAATGTATGAATCTAAGATGTAAATAACTAAAACAAATCAACAACTACTATTAATAAAACTAAATTCCTATCCTATTTAACAGGATCACGTGGTCAATCCTGTAAAATTCCTCTTTTTCAGTAGTACTGAGTAAGTTTATCAACGAAAGTTTTCCTTCCTACATTGGAGCAAATTATAAATACCAACGTAATTTTTAATTTAAATATAATAAAATGTTGTAATTTTTTTTTCTTAAATGAAAGTTATTTATTAGATTTTTATTCCAAAAGGAATTTTTCGCTTGGTTTCGGAGGAAAGGATATCAGGGATTGATACGGTTAGGTGGTTGGGGCTGCCTTCTGACAGTACTCCAAGAAGAGGGATAATGGGCACTATATCTAAGCCATGTTACGTTAGAAGAAGGAGAGGTAGCTCTTTTTCAGCTTCCCAGTGAAAGCGGGGAGGGGAAGGCACACCCTAAGAGAGCTCCACCTACCCCACCAGACTCCTACGCAGCAGACTAGACTTATCATCCGCATTTTGACTCCAATATTTTGACATTGACGGCGAGTGATATGTCGCTCCTAGACATTTGGTTTCCCACCTATCAGGTGAAAGTGATAGATCGGCTTTTCCTGTCCCCAGTGTAGAATCAACTCATTCAACATTCTGTGCTATTCTTATATGTTACCTAAAGCTTTAGTCAAATTGGATGAAAAAATGGAATAAATAAAATGTCTCTACATTTTTGGAATAAAAAGCGATAGGGCCGTGGGTGGCATGCCCAACATATACTTATTGGTGCTGTCAGAATTGATGCGTTCCTTTAGTATATTAAAAACTATAAAACTTATTAGCTGATTAAGGTATCTTATATGGTAAGGAACAAGTCTCTTAAAGGTAAGTAAAGCAAAGATTGATATCGTCAGGTAAAAAGCATTCCTTTGACATAAATGTAACGGTCCATATCCACCAGGAACCAGGTAATGAGAAGTAATTTAGTACTAATGGTAGTGTTCAGCTGGCAAAAAGAAAATAAAAAAGTAAAGTGTAAACTGGCTAAGCTCACTTTATAAGTAGTGGTACAATAAAATAAATATTCAACTTTTTCTTGGATATATGCTACTAGAATAGCTTGTTAGGATCCTTGGTGAAATTCATCTAGTTTTAGAATATGGTGAAATAAAATTTTTTATTTTAGTGACAAAGTAACCCAATGAAAATTATGCGTATTGTTTATACCATCACTCAGTGTAATTCAAAACTGATTTTGTATATTTTTTCATATAATTAGTGTATTATCTATTGTGTGATATATGCCAATGAAACATAAACAAAGTGTACATGCCGAATAAATGTTTATATATAATGTTTAATATGTGCCATAATGCGCAAAATCGTATAGAAATACTAGCGGTTAGCCGTGCCCTCGCACCATTTTTAAATGAGAACGCCATTGCCTACTTAGTTAGATACAACTTATAATAGTGATCTGTGATATTTCAAATTGTATTTAGGCATATATCAGATAGATATTATTCAATATCCATTGTTAAGAGGGGTTTGGGTTAAAGGGACTGGCTGTTATATTAGGTTTTGCGTGTATAGGATCATTTTTGGTTCTAATTATTTATTATTCGAACGTAGCACCTGAGTTTGCCTCGTACCCCGATCGGTAAAGTATATAAATAGAAACACTCCAGTCTCAGAAACATATTGTGTTAAAATACCGTTTATTAGTTGAGTTTGCCTCGTTGACACACTGAAGAAAATATATTTAGTTACTCAAACCTTATAATCCTGCCTTGTAGATATATGTAGTGTTCAGCTAGCAAAAAGAAAATAAAAAAGGAAAAAGGTTTTTTTATTTACCGGCTAAGCTCACTTTATAAGTAGTGGTACAATAAAATAAATATTCAAATTTTTCTTGGATATATGCTACTAGAATAGCTTGTTAGGGTCCTTGGCGAAATTCATCTAGTTTTAGAATATGGTGAATTAAAAGTTTTTATTTTAGTGACAAAGTAACCCAATGAAAATTATGCGAATTGTTTATACCATTGTATATATATTGTGTGTGTGTGTGTGTGTGTGTGTGAGAAATGTAAGCTTTTGGAAATTAACCAATTCAATTCAATAAATAAATAAATAAATATATATATATATATATATATATATATTACTGTATGCAAAATAAAACACATTCGGACTAATGTATTTACGGTATAAAATTGAGTTTGCCTTATTATCCCAACAAGAAAATATATACATATTTATGTCTCAAAAACCTACTAATTTGTTAGGTTAAAGAGAACCTAACTCCGGCTCTTGATATATTCTCTGCTGTAAGTAATTTTCTGTATCATACTTTAGTTTAACTTGTAGTCCCAATGACGAACATGTACACACATATTTACGACTGAGGAGTCTATTAGTATAAAAAGAATATATTTTCATTTAAGGGGGAACTCTGTAATAAATTTATACATTTTAAAATATTGTTTATAAGGTTTTTTTCATAGAAGTCCGTTTGATTTTGGTTTGTCGTCTGCGAAATAATGTGTCATTGAGACATGATAGTGATCATTCCTCTATTTTTCCTTAAGCCACTCAAAAATACGCAACGTTACAATGTGAAAGAAGCCTACCGGTTTTAAGTATCTTGTGTTTGAACATTCATATATTTAATAGCTAACAAGCAATTGAGGGGGGTTTTAAAACTTTTAGTTAAAAGTATATCTAAAATAAGTTTTTATAAATAGTATGTTTAATACTTTATTTGTCTTTAATTCATAAGTGACGAAATTTGCAATAATAGTTAGACGATAACTTTGTCTTTGTTATCTGCAACGCACTATTGGTTGAGCACTATGTACTTAATAATTTAATAAAATAATATGTAAACAAAATGTTTAGTTCCTTTCACGAACTTCAGCCGAAACATCTAAAAAAGTTTAGTCTTAACAGCTGTTTAGTTTCATTAAAATTTGTATTATGAAATATTAATATTATTATTAATAACCCAAATTCATAAGTGTTCCTGAAAACCTTTCCGACCTTTCTCAACATATAAAGCTTTTTTAGACTCCAAAGACTTTTTTCAAATATGAGTTATCAAATAGGTCTATCCGTTCATTATTTTAAAGCTTAGGAACACATTCAGAGATTGATTTTTATTTATAGGTCTAGCTGTTACCCTGGCTTGCAAAATGAAAATTAAAATTGACGTCGTTTTACTACTTATGATATGATAGAGCCAAAATTTTTAAATGTAAATAGACATGTATCAATTAGATATTATTTAATCGTTTATATTCACTTGCAGTGCCACAGTTTAGTTTTTCTTATTTCACCGATAAAAACAAACTATAATTTCTTTCAAAATGCTAAAGTTTCTGAAAAATATTCTTAATAACACCATTTATGAAATAAACTATGATGGAGGAGTATGTTATTTTTCCAACGGAAATCAGGTACTTATTTCATCATTTTAATATATACAAGTTTAGGAGAATACAAAATTAAATAAACATATTTAAATCTGCGTTTTTTCCATGTAAAAATATATAACTATTAGATTAGAAAAACCTAATTTGATCCAAAGGTGTAATCTTCTATCTATAGCTTTCTGTCTAAATTGTTTAATTATGTACAAGTTATGTCATGTACCATAATTATAATATGCCTGTTTGTCCCGATGAAGTACATACACAACGAACGTAAGACTGAAAACTTACTGGCGTCATAAAGAGACAGTTTTGTCCGTTTAAGTTAATTTCTAGTCACAGTTGATGGTTCTCCGATAAATAATATATATATATATATATATATATATATATATATATATATATATATATATATATATATATATATATTATTTATGGGAGCAAAATTATTAAAAAACCAACATATATGTATATATATATTTTATTAATATATAAGCGTCTACTACCAGCACATGTTACCTACCTCAGTCCAAGATATTCCAAGAATGATAGGTAAAGTAAGTTTGCCTATTTTTCAAAATCAAGAAAATATATTGTATTACTAAAACGTTACTGCGGTCAAATGTATCAGTTGGTACAGTTGGTATTCAGTTGTACTATTTGTATTCACTTCCGGTCTAATTAATTTACGGATTAATAGTTGATTTATTGCACTTAACAAGAATATAAATACAAAATGTGGATTTGGGTTAACTACTGCAGTTGCTTGTGTTCTGCAACTTTTTTAAGGGGAAGAGTGTATAATCTCTTAAACACTCCTTGAGCTACAATAAAAAAGCTATACATCATGTCAACGGAGCAAACTAGTTTCGAGTATCTTACGTGCAATCAATCACAACATTGATCATTAAGGAGGGTTTAGTAAAAGCGTTTAAATCATATTTACAACGGATTAGCTGGTTTATTCTTCATTGGTAGAATCTAAAGTATCAATTATATTGTAACTTCTAATTAAAACTGTATTCATAATATTTTCTAAAAAATGTACATTTAGCGATTAATTTTTATGTAGAAGATGAAAATCTGTTAATACAAATTTACTACATATAACGAATTATTTTAAAGGTACTAATATTCAACCAACAGTTCCTTATGACATGAATTTGAGATTAATAAAACTATTTTATAAGTTCGTAACATAGAGTGCTGTATACTTTGTCCCGATGGTCATGTCATTTTATATGATTGAATTTAGTCTCCTACAGAGAGGCACTTAACGTCAATAACTGGACACAATGTAGGTAACTAATAAAATTATGCGTTGGCTTTCAGGCCCTTTGTAGAGTCCATTCATTTGCCTATGTACGTGAGTCATGGAGATAGCTATGAGTAACTTGCCTAACAATGTATTGTAACTCTCCTCGTGTAGCCTATATTACTATAGCTGTGTAGTAAAAACAGTTACAATTTAGTTCTATTTCAAACTATTGTTTTATGACAATTTGTTTGCAATTAAATCGCAAAGCTTCTTCAGATTCATGAAAATAGCGAAAATAAATTATGCTTTCTTAAATACCTCACAGCGAGTTATAATATTTTGCACTACTTATATGATGGTCTCAGACTTGGGTTTCATATCTTGTCAACCAAAGAATGAGGGTTTGGGAATTATTGTATTAGAATTTTACTCAAGGGACTGAAAAATATCATAAATGCAAGATATCAGCGGAGTCACTGTTTCTGTTTGTGCTCACAATACCTCGTCACTTCATTAGACTTGAAATTTTCAGCTTTATTTTTATATAAAAAACAATGAAAATACGTATGGTGGATGTAACCACAAGGTATTTGGTATTATTTGTACACTTGATGGCCACGAAAATTAAAAAAATAAATAAATGTGTAGACAAGCAAAGTAAAATCCTATGAGGTACTAACATGTGATATATTAAAACATGTGGTTTCTTTATGCATTAAATAAATAGTTTAATTGTAATTGAAACCACTCAGTAGGCGGACACGTTTTATATTTTGTATACCTTGGTGATTCATATATTTACTTTCTTTATATCGATTGTCTGTAGGACATCTCGAGGATGAAATGAGTTTTAGACTTCATATTGTGCATGCAACCTCAGCAAAACCTTTTTCGTGACACGTGATATGGTCACGTGTACAAGGTATATAAATATACCTTGTATATTTATACAATAAATGAGGTTGCAGTCTCTGATGTGTTCGCTATCCAGATTAGTCATTGATATTTTGTAGAGTAATAGTAAGACTAACATGGTCTTGAAAACACTCTAATCTTTACAATTCATATTAATCTATAAAGTATTACTAAGAGTCCTTATCGTGTGTGATATATACGTAACCTATAAAGGGTGTGCGGAAGTAAGAATCTGAATATATATTCAGACTATATACATGATCAAATGAACGGCTATATAATGGTCGTAATATTGACTTCTGATTGAAAAAAAAATAAATGTGATTGTGTTGTTACCATCACACTTACACGTAAGAGTAATTTAAAAATTCGCTAGCGCCCAGCTACACCCTGTGGAGTGCTGTGGACCTTAATCGAACTTAATTTTGATCGTGTAGAAATGAAGCCTATGTCAAAATTCTAATATATAGGCTAGTTTGTTTTAGAATATATATATATATATATATATATATATATATATATATATATATATATCATAAAATTCTTTGTTCATTGTTGTGGACAGACAGAAATGGTATTTTCCTTTCTCTTGTGTATTTGGTTTCGCCAGCTATCAGCAAATCTCCTGTGGATACCTAACTACATAGATTAATACACAAAAACTTTAACGTAAAAACCTTATGAAAGATTAGTTTTTGGGGTTGGTTGTTTGGAAATATAGTTCATACTCTCTTTAAGCTGACCTAAGCTGCATTTAACGTTGAATGAATTCCGCACCCTATGATGGTTTGTCCTAATTTGTCTGACTACATATTTTAAAAATCCTTATAATACCAAGTTAAGTTTTTATCTCTCACTAGCGATTGGAACATTCATTCTTTAAGGCCATTAAGTAGAATAATTGGCAATAAAATTACGTCTTCAGTTATTGGATACTAACAGCTTTCGCAACGATGTAGATCCGCACCGATCTATACTATCAAGTCTGGAGTATATATTTTTCATCTTTACTGTAAGTAGTACTAATATTGAATGATTAACCTGTACGTGAAAAACATTACTCACGCACACTGTGTTGTTGTATCTAAGTTGTACGTCCAAACGGTCTATCATCGTGTACTTAATAAGGCTATTATTTAGCCAATTTCGGTTTTCGCCATTTTCTTTCTAGTAATATCCGGCTATTCTTATTTGTGTATGATATGTTTTAGACCCATGTCCTATATCACAAGTAAATCGTTAATAACGTAATGTTTTTAAGCAAAATAGAACCATGCTTTAGATGTGTTGACAGAATGCTTTCTATATATGATTTTACTGATAGTCAATAAAAAACACTGTTGTACACGTTTTGTAAACAGTGCCATTAAGAACAATAAATAGATATTGACGAGATAGTTGTTGCGACTCCTTCACACTGGGGTGGAACTTATCGGTACCAATTGGTATCCTTAAATGTATAATGTAATAACTGATTTCTAGTCAATAAAACTCAGCAATTCATTAATAAAATGGTGGTTTAGAGAATCCATTAAGCCATAAAGGGTTGCGGGCTTAGTTTTATGCAATAAGTTTAGAATTTAGCTATCTGGTGAAAATGTATTTATAAAACAAAGAGTGTATCATACTAACTGAAACGATGAAAAAAATTTAAATAAATCCAAAAATATTTCTTGGTAAATGTTTATAAACCATAAACATGTACCTTATAAACTATATTTAAAAATATATATGTACTACAGTTAGAATTAGAAAAGATTTTGAAGTGGACAAATACTATGTCATTGGAATGCAATGTGTTGCATTATGAAGCCAATTACATTAACAATCACAGTTATGTGGACTAATGACCATTGCGAATCTATCATCGGTCACATGTTTATCTAATATCTCTCCACTGTTCGACATAATTACGTGTCCAGTTAACATATCTGTCACGTCCCTGTCGTTGGATCCATTGAAATATAGATTTAATCGTCTTCAACCATATTTCATCATTTTATAGTGTTCTTGGAGTATTTTTAGAAGATAACAGGTTTTATCACTACGATGTGTGTGTGATGAATATCAGGAAAATGTAACTAAACATTCAAATCGTGCTACCTTGGCTTCATCACCGTATACTATTGATTTTCTATAAAGAGTGTGTAGAAAAGTGAGTAAGAATCTTCTGCGCTGGATTCTACTCATTTGCAATACAACTATCCTATAAACATAGGTATAGAAATGTGTCATTTAGCCACTAATCGCCATTTAGTTTTTCTTTACGAAAATATTATTACTATACAAAATAATATACCTATATCTAATAATATACAAAATTTTACACTTAGGTTGTATAAAAACGATTACATTACGAATTATTTGTGTGATTTACTTTAGTATAGACAAAATTAAGCAAGTATAAAATATTAAATGCCTAACAACGGAAAACTGGTATAGTTATAAAATATTTAAATGATATCAACTATTCAAAAAATGTTATTACAATTTTAAGTGTAAAGTTCAAACAAAATTCTGAAATGCAGAAGCGAGCAGGATGACATTTTAGGTTTGCTTGCACAAGCCAGGAGATACGAACATTACAGTTTTCAGTTGTAAGCTGTTTTGACTAAATACTATCAGCTATAGATTGTGATATATACCATTTTTCAGAACACACTGTATCCTGTATACTCTGAAATATGTTTTTGATAGGTTTACCGGAATTTCATCATCAAAAGATAAGTTAGTTATTACAATTTCTCAATATTGGTGTTCTCAATATCCTCTTTTCTATAAAAAATGCAATTATTTATTCTTTCTACTAGTTATTAATTTCATACTTGCTGAATATTTTTACTCAATGTGCCTTTCAATCTTTCCAACTCAAACGAGCTAAATATGTATAACCTAAACATTAGATCTATTATGCAGCTTTTAGTGAAAAATGTTGAATGGAATATTACGTCCGTTATTGCAGTCTCTCACTGCGATAGTATCGTATATCCAAAGTAACCAAAGTTAAACACTGTGTAAAACGTGAAGCTTGACACTGAACAGGTAATATTTACAAAGGCCAAATTATGTGGAAATAAGAATCAAAAGTTCGTTAAATTGGAGAAAATGTAAAAACTGCATAATGTTAATGAATGGGTATGTAATACTCCTCAAAAAAAGGCAATCTTATAGAAACTTGATTTGGTGATACTGTACGTTGATTTCATGATCGAGGCTTATTTCAAACTTAATATTAGAAATGCGATTGTTAAAGAATAGGTGCCAAGATCCTGCTAGGTCGGACAAAATGGATGGAAGGCAATTTTACTATGGATAATGGATGACTAGTTTTACCCAACATTAGAAATGAACTCTTCCAATCAAGGGATTTATTTCGAGACAGCAAACTAATGTATTTAGCACTTTTATATTCCTTCATTATGGCCAGGCTGTTATATAGATTTTATTCCTTATGTGTTTTGAAATTGCTGTATACACATATATTTATATTCGTGTATACGTTTGTATAATCGGAAAATGCAAGCAACCGTGGTTAAAATAGCAATAACCTATAAACGGGTTTTTTATATCAAATTCAAAATTATTTCTTAAAAAAACACACATGTGTTGTTAGACTGCTAATAAACCTAAACTTTTTGTATATAAATCATACCATGTTGATTATAATGACTATTTTAGCTATGAGCTTGTAGTGCCTCAGAAAATTATGGTACATAATTATAAACGCACATATTATATTTATAACAATGTTTACATTATGTCCTTACTATAAAATGTAATATTTAACATTGTACTAATGAATGATATAAAACAACATGTATTACCAAACCAAGACATGGTAATTAAAGCTTAATAATTAAATATATTAAGGTTGTTAGTTTATATTTTTAAATTTGATAACTAATTTTAATATATGTTTTTTTGAAAAACGTGTAGCTGTTTTGTCAAGAATATAACAATTTAAATTTTATAGGTTATAAAAAACTGGTATTTCAGTTTAAAGTTAGATGTGAATTTTTAAACGTCTGTTGAAAAATGTACATAGTACCCCTTGAAATGAATGAAGGGGATATATATTGTGAATATAGGTGAATCCATGAGAGCAGAGGGTGAGTGATGAAGAAAGAGGAAGAACTGGACGAGTCAAGTTGTCCCTAAGGCAGTGGTGTCGCTTCTTGGATTTTGTATTCACTCGTGATGGAAAATCATCCTAGGTATAATTTATGTCTCAACTTAACTGACATACTCCAATTTAATTAATTTGTCTGAACAACGAAAAAAGTTATATAAGCGTAATTTTTTGTTTCGCAACACTAATTTTAATCTTATTTGGTAAATATATCATATAAAAATAAAGTAATTATTTTATCTTACAATCTGTAGCAAAATAAGCTTTAGTAATTAGAGAGACTATGAATAAAATACTTTGTAAAAAAATTAATCATATGTTGATTAATATATATATATTTTATTAAAAGAAATAATATTGAAAAATACTATTAAAATTAAAACTTATAAATTCATACATTACAAATCCATTTTATGTGCTTTTAACCGGTTTTTAATACAAATTATACTTTCTTATTATAAGTATATCTAAACCCCATTTTATTCATATTTTCAAATACAAGATGACCATTATTATTATCTATCATAACAGATCCGAGAAGGTATATAAATAAGATTGTGTTTGTACTACACCAGTGTGTATTAATGAAAACATCTGGAGCTGAATGAGATGATTCCGTTTTCAAAGAACACTTCACATTACGACTTGTACAATACACTCCTCTGACGGAGGACCAGGATTTATACGAGCTCCAGTCATTGTTGCTAACACACTTCATCTCAGAGAACAATTATCTTGATTGCGTCCTGAGAACTGCTAGTTTTGATCACTATAACTTGTATTATTAATGTTTAATGTACCAAGCATTGTAATAAAAGTGGTTATTTATCATATAGAACCTACTATGCTCAGAAACGCACCTGGCATTCTTGAATATACTACAGAATAATAATACACATTTATAAAATATATTAAGGTCTGTTTTCATAATAATACAGTATACAACTTTAAATCAGTGTAAAAATTTGCAAAATACACATACTAATATTACAGGGTTTTCTGTTAAGCCATAGTTCTGTTTTAGGTTTTGTATACAAAATTGGCCCATTACAATTTACTTGTGGTACCATTTAAGGAAGCATTTTGTACAACAGAATATGATTTCCATGAATTTTATAATAAGGATTTAATTATTATTTAAACACATTTTTCAGATATTTTTTATGTGTTAGAATAAGAAGAAACATTTAATATTTAAGTTTTTACAAAATCTACATACTTCTCTCAACTGTGCAGGACGTATTTTTAACAATATTAAATACAGTATAAACAAATAAAGTACAGTAAATTAAGTGAAATAAACATAATAAATAAAATGCACGCAAATATTTATATATTCAGAACAGCGATACCTCAAAAAGCGGGAGTTTCTACAATAATGTTATTTAGCCGTGCAAGGGGGCAAGGCTAAGGAAGACAAATGTTCTGTGTAATGGTCCATAAACAGAGTCAACACCCAAGTTTTGTCATTTAGAGGGATACATATTTTTTACAAAGCCATTGGCCACTGTATAAATTCCAAAAGTCAAGAAAGGCAATTGTTAAGAACCAAATAAAACATTTCATCAAACTTTAACTAACACTGTGATTATCCAGACAAATCAGCTTAACCGTTACTACTCTCAGTGTCGTCTCACAATCATTATATACTCCCACGAAAAGAATATCCACTTGCTTTTTATCTTTTTTTTAGCGTTGCAAAATATGTATAAAGAATAGTAAACAAATTTATTTGAAATGTACCGTAAACAAACAAAAATAAATGCCCTGTGATAAATTAAAATCGCTTTATTAAACAAAATTCAATATTACATTTGTTTTGAAGAGACTTTTTGCTGACAACCTTATTGAAAGATATTAAATTTTCACGTTTCACAGCAATAACGTCACTTTAACGTCAGACCTATATATGTTGTAATTGGATAAAGAAACATAAATACGAATGAATTATCCTACTTATTCACTTATTATATTATTATATTAAAACTTATTATATTAAAACTTCACTTATTAACACGTTAGTTTTTGTTATTGAACTCGACAGGAATTCTAATTAAAAAGTCATCGATGTCTGTCCGTGTGATAACTCTTAATAAATGGATCCTAGAAAATTGAACTAGATATATAGTTTCCTCTAAATTCTAGAAAGATCGTTTTGATTTTGATATTAAAAATCAAAATTATATGTAAAAAATTAAATTCAAATTTATTTCACATCTTATGAGTAAAAATGACGATAAATAGACAGTTAAATACATTTTATTATGTGATATTGTTGTTATCTTAGGAGAAGACACTGAGAAATTACACTTAATAGTAAAATAACCGTTGTGCTGTTTAGGAAGTGCCAAGATATTCTGGATGGGTAATGTTGGGAGTAGGGGCAGCCTCCTGTCAAAATCCAGTAAAAACATTAACTGAGAATTAATGTCAGTCATGAGTACTTCGAAGAAGGGGAAGCCTGCTCTGTACCAGCCTCTCCAGTCAAAGGAGTAGGGGGTAGTACGCCCTTTTGTCTATGCTAGCACATCCCTTTGGGAGCTCCACCAATTCCAACAGTCAACTCCCGCAGCAGACTGACCCATCTATCCATCGCTGCACTACAGTATTTGCAGTTAGCGAAGTGCCGCTCCTGAACATCAATAAGGTTGCCCACGTTTAAGTGAATCATAGGATTTCCCTGAATTTATTGTAGATTAGACTTGAAGGTTTAAACCAGCCAGAAGTGAACCCTCCTGGAGGAAAAGACATTGTAACATTTGTATCGAAATTACGTCGTCGGTACTATCTATCGGATTATTTGTGGTAAGAGTACCAGAGTTGTGAAATTTACAAAAGGGTATTGCTACTGAGTAACGCATATGCTCAAAATAGTTACAAAACTATAAAGAGCTACATTCTACAATTAAAACAATAAGCAGTGGCAAAGGTGGCATGGGGGCATAGGAAATCTGTGCAATGCCCACATTTTCAGTCACAAGTTTTTATATATGAAGGTCTATACGATTTAGTCATCAGTAAATAGCAAAACTAGTGAATTTCAATATGTGGTAATATGTGTTACCGTAGAAATTAAAGAGCATTTTTACGATTCCTGGACAAAGTTATTGCTGTCAAAGCCAATGTCAATAAGTGTTGATCAATTTGATGTGTCGCTCGGCATAATTTCAGGTTATGCATTCCATAAATAACAAATACAGCTGTCCTGAATTATGATTTAATCTCCTGAATTAATTGCCATCAAACAGACTGGTAGGAATTACGAGATTTGATATATTTATACGGTAATTTATACAATTAAATATTAGTTAAATAAGCAACTAATATTAAATGTTATTCATGAATTGTAAACTTGTTATCTTATTCTGACGAAATATTGTGATTGGACATGCATGGTCGGACAAAGATTACAAATAATTTAAATATATTTGCTATCCAATTTTAAAATTTGAACTATATTGCATTTGTTATACTTTGCAGAAACAGTTACAAAACTATAACTTATTTGACAAATTAGTACGTTTCTCTTGAGTGTGAGTTGCGTCAAAAATTTAAAAATTACTGAATGTCAAGTTCAAGAATAAATTCAAGAAATGTCAAAGCTGAAGCCATTTGCATATTTTTAGGTGTTTCAACATTTTAGGCTTTCTACACCACTTATGTTCAATACTATCACTCATAGAGTTTTCTCAACAAACACGGCATATACTGCTATAGATTTCTGCTGCACTATCCCCTTCTGCTTGAAGGAAACGAATAAAACTCCTTAACTCACATTTGGCGGGCGAATCAATACATACATGTTTTTGCGACTACAGTTCCACGCAACCTAGTACTCGGCAGTGAAACATGTAGAGGGGAATATGTACGGTCGACTACTACCCGCACCGCAGACCTGCCCTGTGTCTGATGGTTATAATGTAAGATCGGAAGTTGAAAAAATCGTGCCATGTATAATACAGGGTGGCCCATAAGTCAGTTGTCAGAAATGAAAATACAAAGTTTACCAGAAAAGTACAAATACTTTATTTGTACAAAGTACAGTATTATTAATTTAATTATTATTTATTTTTAATTATTATTTTAAAGAGTATCTAACCTACAATAGGTGCTCAAAGTGGCTTCCACGTTGTTCTATACAAACATTGCATCTTTTCAACACTGAATATCCCTGCCCATACACTCACGCCAGGAGCCTTTCAGTTCTGTCTTCCATCACCCACATGTGGATTAGTAGAATCCCAATAAACACAGTTATGTCGATTCACTCTGCCATTCATCACTTTAAAAGACGCTTCATCGCTCCAAAGAATGCATTTTGAAAAACATTGGATCAGCTTCAGCTCGGATTGTAACATTCGCCTGAATTCAGGCGTACCATTGTGTACCTGAATTCCAAACGCCTGTGGGATCATCTTCATTTAGGCCTTGAAGTAAAGTAGGCCTATATGCTTTCAATTTCAAAGTTTTCTTCATCCTTTGTAGACTTTTTCTTGGTAATCCATATTCCTTGGACGCTTTCCTTTGAGATTTAGTAGGCGAATGCACAAAACATTGCGCAACAACATTATGATTCTCTTCTGTAGTTACAGACACTGGCCTACCTGAACGAGAAAGCTCCGCCACTGACCCAGTTTCTTCGAAACCTTGCATTTAATTTCCGAATCCCTTGTCGAGATAGAGGTCTAACGTTTGGAAAACGTTCCACAAACGAATCACACACATCAATGTAATTACGATCATATTTCCACCATGATTATAACACTGTTCTGCACTTAACTTCCTATTCATCGTTGACTAAACCTTCAACCTCAATATAACTAAATATAACCTCAAACTCCTATTGTAAAGTAACTTAGCGTAACTGCTGCCGGGTTAACGAACTTAGTCAAGTTCACAACAGACTGCAATTGCGCTAGTTAAATCATCGTCTAAAAAAAACTGCAAGTGACAACTGACTTATGGGCCACCCTGTATTTTAAATGCTTTAAATGTGCGTGATTTTGAAATGTATTTAAAAAATGATGGGAAACGTTATTCTTGATATTATATTATGAACATAAAGATGTATTTATAGTTTAGTTGGAGTTGGTTTGTTTATTAAAATATGATTAAAACATAGACAGACAAGCACACAGACGGTAAACGAAAAGAGATAGACTTGCATTTAGATTTTGCTGCAATCATAGTGCACCTAACAATGTTCTATCTCCACTCTCCTTGCTTGAAAATGCATTGAAAAATGATCCTGAACAACTGTTGGTTACTATAAATCAATATTCATTAAATGTATGAATTTATATGATAATTACAGTATAAGGAAAGTTTTTGTCCTTGGGGCATATACTCAGTGTAAAAGTGTAACACAAACTATTGTGTTAGCATGTATTCCATAGATCATCCATACGATAGATAAAACCTAAGTACCCTATATCTCAATTCAAATACAAAACATTGTCATATATTGTTAGTTATTATACTATGAGTGTGTATCACCCAAATGATTAGATTATTTGCTTTGTGAGAACGGGCTTTGCTATCAGTCTTTAAATATGTTGGTCAAACTAATACGATATAAAAACATAGTTAAAGAAGTTTCAATAATATTCTAATCTATAAAAGTAAAATAGTTTTTTTTATTAAATGAACAAAACTGTACAATTTGAGATACGTAAACAGTTCTTTTTCGTGACAATATGGGATATATTTAGAGGCTCAAATTTGATTATTCCGTAAGGTAATAAATGTTGACCGTACTTAATATTAGTGTGACGTATTTTTTAATAGTGTGCTTTATACATAGTGGAATATGGGACGGAACGTTTGAGTAATACACTTGTATAGTGTTTATGTGTGTATATGGGTCGGTAATTAAATGTTGTGTATGTTGGCGGTAGTAATTTAGTTAAGTGTTAATCACGTGTATTGCGAGTATATCAGCGCCTCTGATGCAGTCATCCCCACACGAGCAATCACTCATTTATAACAACACTGTTACACCTAGCCTGTATATATAGTTCAGGAGAGTCTTCTGTATTTTGTGAATAGAATTAATTCTAAGTCCGTCGTATTGCTAACCTTTGATATTTGTACTATCCACAGTTAATTTAGGTTATTGTCAGATAGTCATACAACGTAATAAATATAAATATTAAATAGATTCATTTTAATTAGAATACTGTGTATAAACACTTTATAGATTCTAAATACCCCGTTACATAGCACATTGTGTGTCGATGTAATAAGAACAAAAATTGTTTATAATTACACAGGAATGGAATTATCACAAAAAATAGCTGTTCAATTTTAAATTTCTTTAGTTATTGCTAAGACCAATAAAATTCTCAAATTGCTCGCAACATAGCAAAACTCTATTTTCCACAATTAAAATTAAATTTGAGACTCCTATACCCCTTTAGAGTTTTCTTGAGCATGATGCTGTAATTACCTCATGTGAATGTATTTTTTACCATAGCTGCCTCACAGCCCAATATTAGAAGTGAATGTTTGTAGATAGTGATAACATTATAAATTAATTATTAAACTATAAAAATAATTAAAATGACGTCATAAATACTAGAGACGTATTACGTTGTCATTCTTATATCCCTCTTTCTCAGATTATGAATAAAAGTTTGCCTATAATAAGTCTAAGTGTATTCATCAACAACTTCAAGTAAAACTGTTTAGAAGAAGTATTATTCTGGAATATTCTTTAAGATAATAAATATTTTTCTGTCCAGTTTTCTTACACAAATTTGTTAAATTGTTTTATCAAACTATTTTAGTAACA
This sequence comes from Homalodisca vitripennis, assembly GCF_021130785.1. Classification (NCBI taxonomy): domain Eukaryota; kingdom Metazoa; phylum Arthropoda; class Insecta; order Hemiptera; family Cicadellidae; genus Homalodisca; species Homalodisca vitripennis. Next base: position 122,806,544 of record NC_060211.1, on the reverse strand, counting down.
ATTATTTTCGTGTAATTTTTGTTCAAATGTAATAGGCACATTTAATGTGACATATTAAATATTATTGACATAATGTAAACACAACAAATCTATCTCGTTATAAAATTACACTTTATATTTAAAATATGCATTAAATTTAATACACTAGTAGTATCTTAATAAGATAAGGTTATCAAAGGAAAGTCAGTCACAGAAGATACACATGAGATGACTTTACAAGAAGCCTTGCCATAACGACCTGACAGCCAATTTACTTTGTGCAAGACATGTGAGAAATGTGTTAGCTGTTAAATGCCAGTGTCGTGTATTCAAGAGCCCTGTATAGAAATAAACGGTTACTTTAGTAGTGAAAGGTGCTTAATAAGGTGAATACTTACTTGATCAGAGAGAAATTTAAGAGTTAGAATAGTAAATTTTCAAATGCGAAATGGATTTTCCTTTTAAACGGCTATAGAAGTATTTTTATTATATACTATTTTCACTTTAAAGAGATAAAATTTAAGAAATACTTATCAGAATTTAATTTAATTCAAAAAACACATCTTGATTAAGTTATCGGCATTCAATTAAAAATTGTTACGCTCTACGCCTTGAATACTTCGGCCGACTGAAATTTAAACTACCAACAGTTCAGAATTTTACAGTCATGAGAATAGTTTCCAATAAACCACCAAGTATATCAGAATTTTACTGGGTATTTTATACTGCCTGAATGACATATGGAAGCACTTATTATTGCGATTATGAAGTACCACAGTATCAATCAAATTCTAATTAGAACGAAAATACACGAGTTGTCTTATAAGATAAAACAGATATATTTATCTTATACGTTACCTTATGCAAAGATATCAGTCTCTTTGCGAAAGCTGCCAGTAGTGTTGCGTGTATAGGAGAAATAATGTACTATTTCTAAAATTCATATTAAATGTCTTGGTAAAAATATAGACGTTGTGTATAGATAATAAACTCACTTGAAACGTATCGTATCTTGAGAATTTTGCTTATATGTGCATGTATTTCGTGCATGTGTATATAGTCACTACAGTAAATGAAAAGATAGTTTAATTTTAATAAAATGTTTTCTTACAGCCATGGCTTACAAAAATCGTCAAATCTTTTATTTATGATCATTATTTATTTTATTTACATATTTATTTATATTAAATTCACTAAATAATGTAACTATAGTTTAAAAGCCGTTTAGTTATATGTAGTTAAGTGAATTTCTAGATATTATATTATAACAAAAATAAAGCACCTTTGGAACAAATGGTTCACTACTGAAACTTAAAATCATTGAGTTACCTACCACATACATTTAACTTGTTACTGTTAGAGTCGCACCAAAAGGCTTTTTAACTATGCTGAACTATCTTGAAGTAAATAAGGCCTAAACTAGTTTTCTAGGATAAGAGAATAAAATGAATTTTATTCGTAGCTTTTACCTAAAACGTGAGCTTGACCGATCACAAAGAGCAGTTTTATTAATTTAGTTATTTATTTTTCTAAACGTTCTATGAAATAACCAATGTAGAATTTCCTCATACGTATCAAAATAGTTGGTAAAGAAACCAAGTTAAGAATTAAATTATACATTTAATTAAAATGAATATCTACTTCTTTTATCTAAGGGAAGCGTTATTTTTTTACGCAAAGTATATATTTTTAAAGGATGAAAGAGTGTTTAATTATACTTTGTTTTGTAGAAGTAAAATTTGCACCTTACCATTCATTAGCTGTTGCCACCAAAAAGTTAATTTTAATAGGTTATTTATAAATTTTTAATTGATATACTAGTTAATGGATGTACAAGTTGTAAGTCAATAGTCCTAATTTTTTTCCAGTTACATACTATTGAAGTATGTTAATTACAGAGATACAAAAAACGTTCATGGAATGTCATATAAGGTAGTAAATACAATTATATATAGGTCTTTAAAAATTAAGATGACAAAAAATTCTTACTGGTTTACTCCACACCACTATGTACCGGATTATGTTATAAAATATAGCTATTATCGTCTATCTACGTTTAAATTTCTACCCACCCCTACTGTCCAACAATTCTACATATAAATTGTGAAGATAACTACATAAATCTATACAAAAACGTGCTTTTCTGTTAGCAATGTATTCCACTTTCTATTGGAATACATTGCTAAGGTAATTAATTAGATATATGTGTGTGTAGTTGTGTGTGTGTGTGTGTGTGTGTGTGTGTGTGTGCATTCGACACACACACACACACACACACACAACTACACACACATATATCTAATTAATTACCTTAGTAGTTATCTTTTTTCTTTAGATTCATATTGCTTCTGCAATCGATAAACTGTCTAACTTGATTGCGCAATCACTGTGTTACGAATGTGACTAATTTAGAATTTGTTCAACATGTCTCAACCATGTTATATAGTTTAATGTCGTACAAGAACCAGAGAGAACTTCAGTAAGTAACCCCATTTTAACACTGGTTACAATATGAAATGCATACCCAGAATTTGATAGCAGCAAAACATTTTTTGCAAAAATATACGAAACTTTCATATTAGTTGCTAAATAAAACAAAAAACGTGGCATAAATCAAATTAGCTCAGCTTTAGCAAAGAATACCACTCCTATAGCTGGACAAATTTAATTTTTGTCGTTCTCTCTTCGTAAAAACTATATCTCGAAAACGAACAGTCCTGTATTCTTGAACATGTAGAGTAGACATGTTGATTATTAATACAGTAAAATAAAATAACAATATAAAGAAAGTCAATATTAAAAGTCGATGACAAGATGTAATATCAAAATAATTTTGGGTTATAGTAAGTATTGCCAAAAAAATCCTAACTCGCTTACAAAAACATACAATTGTATAATTTGCCAAGATATGTCGATAAAGATCATCTAAGCACTTGACAGTTTTGCGTGAAATATAATCTTTTAGAAATGCCAAATCGTACTGTATTACTACAATCTTTTTCGCAGATAAAATTTATAATTTGTATGCCCGTTGGTGGAGATGGGGGTGTCACACTTTCATAATTGTCTGTATGTACCTGTATCTGGCCGCTGGATATCTCGAGATTGAATTCAGCACTAGGTTAGAAAATTCGTATGCAACCTTAGCGAATCCTGTTACAATATCCCCGTAGTGTAGCGTACTAGGTTATAGATAACGTACATAAAATGAATTTAAATTTTTTAAGTTTAAATTAATACCATTTACCATTACCATTGTTAAAATTTTTTATTGTCAGCGCATAAATGTATTGGTAAAAATATAATATCTATAAATACCAATGTGTACGCCTTGCTGTGAAAATGTTTTAAAATATGATCTTGGCCTTTTAAACCTGTTTAACATTTGTAACAATTAAACTTTACTAGTATTGAGACTTCAATCAATTAATTAATGTAAATTATAATGAATAGCCGATCAACAAAAGAATCGGCTAGTTGAGTGGTGTATTAAATTCCGAGTTACATCTGAGAGTGACAAAAAATACCAAACATCTAGTTTATTTTGTAATATTAAAATTTAAAAAAACTGATTCGCCCAAGAGAATCCGGATTTATGAGACTGCAATATATTCTAAATGTAATACTTCTTAAATCTAAAAATTCAATACAAATTTATAAAGTGGAGCATCTGTAATTCGTGAATAAAGTTTACACTAGCTGTCAATTTTTGTGGTTTACTAAGTTTTCATCCCTCGGTTTCCAAAATGTTCTGGCTAAAAACACTACTATTACACATTTTACATTTTAGGAGATATTTATTGTAAATTAGAGAATTTCCATTTCTTAAACATTTTTTGTTTGATATCATCAATTGACTTCAAAGTATCGTTTTATTCATTAATAAGTGACCGTCTCATTATGAGCCATATGTCCGTCATCGTGGGTTACTGGCCTGTGATAATATCTTATGAAACAGAATATGTGATAATCGATTCATTGCATGGTCGATTATACTGATAAAAATTACTAAAACTACATGCAGAACTTGAACAGGCAGTATCTCTAGCACTGAAAATGTAAAAATGCCATTAATCCGTAACAAATATTTCAGTATCTACACATATTTGAGTAAAATAATTGTTTTCTAGTATATAATTCGCGAATTTCAATTACTGTAAGCTAGCTGAATAATCTGAACTACTTAAAAGATTACCAGGGAATGCCTATAAATAATTAGGTAAACATGTTGACTGCGGCCGACGTCACATTACTACTACTCCAACATCTTTAAAATCTGTACAAGTCTCGTGTCGAAACGAAAGTGTTAAATGACCTTTACTCTGACAAACAGTTTTTTATTGTTGAGATCATAGAAAAGACTTGTAATAACCATCACATTCTTCATAATTCTGCCTATACCATTTTTTTAATGTAACAGATATGTAAAATAATATCCGAAGCATATATGATGGAAACTTACTCTGGTCTTATTTGAGTAAATCTACTATCCATCCTACAGTTAAAATGACGATGGAAACTAAACAAAAAGCACTCTCCTAAAAAACCCATTTTCAATCAATAAGAGATATATTGAGTACTATAGTAATGCAAAGTCCTATAAAATTTAAAACAATGTGCTTCATACAACTTTTTTAAATCAAGATAGGTATACTGACGACTTTGATTTGTCATAGCCATTTTTATGGTAGATCTGCCTAACCATCCATGACCGCCTTTATCAGAAATGTCGCAAAAGCCTTGCTGATAATGAAAAAATGCCTCCGTAAATAAAAATATACCTTATGGCCTAGTCGAGAGAAAGGTGCAGCTATCGACTTGAAAATGAAGGTTTATTATTGAAATTCCAAGCGAGATGTAAATACTTCCTTTGTACCAAGTTTAGTTTGGGTCTATTAAATATTAAGGCTGGTATCGTGGTCATAAGCTACGACATAAAGACTTATACGCACAGGCAGATTAATGCCTTCTTATTCTATAAATCAACGCAAAATTTGTTATTGTTATTTAAATAAAAAGTATACAAAATAAGATAGTAGTAAAATATCCAGCTTCAACATAAATGTATGAAATGATATTAATACATAATAAAGGTACTCCAAAGAAATCGAATACTTTCAAGTATTTTATATTCTGAAAAGAAAATTAAACTTGAACTGTTATTAAATGGAATGATTAGTAAAGAAACGAAAAGTATAAACGAATGTAGAATAAAAATTCTGTAATTAGTAGATATCGTTATAAAACTTAACTTTAAATTAAAATTAATCCATCTTAGTAACAAAATTTTTCAAATGTGGGTTCTTGGCTGAAAGCATATATTTATGTAAGTTAACTCGTATGGAAGGATAATGAGGGTAGAGAGAGCGAGGATATAAAATAAATCACTGATTCAGTTTACGGCCAATACACCACAATGTGGGATAATATAGGGAAGTAATCGGTGCATCGTCAGTCTGGTACCTAAACAGCTGACCCGAGAGTAATGTGACGATAATAAAGTTTAAATATGGCTAGTAATTAACTATGAGCTCGCAAAACGTATTGCATATGGATTTTTAACTCATTCACTTGTTTTTAATAATTCATATTATTTATGAAAGCACTATCTTTTTTTATATAGATAAGAGTAACCGGTAACTTCAATAACTTATTATCTAATTATTTAATACGTTATTTATCCTCTACTATTACACACAGATTTTGATATAGTCTCTTTGGTGAATGAATGTCCAAACTGTTGTGTTATTACCATGTTAATTCTTTCTTTAATATTTCTTATGTATAAGGAACAAGTAACATTTAAGATTATTGATGCTTTGCTTATCACGTTAATTACTTTATTGTAAAACTTGTTATTCTCTTTGCAGCATGCAATATTCAATATTAAAAATGAAATATTTCTTCAGATATCTTGCATTATCCATTTGTCATGGATAACACATGTTACTCCTTAGTATTTAAAGTAAAGAGTTATATCCTCTAAATCAATTAGTAATAGAAATTCAGTTTTAAGTTTTGTATGAGGAATCAAGAACGGGTTCGGATATTACCAAAAAAATAGGATTATTTATATGCCTGAGAAATGGAGGTAATACTTTTACTTTTTAACATATTTTTACATGTTTAAGCCGGTTTTTATCTGTAGGGTTCTCATCATTAGTTGAATAATTAGTTTGATATAAGACACGACACTTATTGGTTACCATGTTTTGAGTATGAGAACTTAATGTATGGCATACAACAGATTAAAAGAGCACGCAGCAGATAAATAAAGCTTTTGTCTTTACTCAAGTAGCGAAAGAGGGAAAGAAACGAGGGTCCTTGTCGTTTTTACCTCTTCTGATTGTTGGATGTCTATACCAGTGAAGCTAAAAGGATATTTCTTTTTTAACATCATTGCCTGTTTTTATTTCATTAAAGGGATTAACATATTATAATACGTATTTATATTTATTTAAATTTTGACGTGACAACGTCTTAAATTAGGTTGCGGCTCGGAGTCACTCATGAAAAAGTGTAACGCCCGGTAACGTTACGATGCCCGTCCAGTGGGTCCGCCGCACGGGATCCGCACGGGATAAAGCAGATAACTGTGGGTCCGCCGCACGGGATAAAGCAGATAACTATGTTTATTCGTGAAAATGTGGAGTGCTTAGATTCGTCATTTACAACAACTCCAACAATAAAGGTAAATAATTGTACACTGATATTTCATTATCGTAAACTATGATTGATTGATTAATTGTTAGATTGACACAAAAGTTGAGAAACTGAGTTTATAGGTTATGTCATACTATTGACAAATGTTGATAGTGTTAAGTAAATTATTAGTTTAAATCAATCTGCAATCAATCGTAATTCAGTCGATTGAGAAGAAACAGCGCATATTGCTAGTCAAACATTTAAAATAACAAATTATAACCTCTAACCTGTCATAACAGTGCGACCAAACAAACGAACTAAACCGACCAATCACCACGCGCGGAGTTAGAATTTAACTGTGTTTAGCAAGAATTTCAAATTCCAATTTTAGTAAATGTTTTATTCAACTTTACCATTTACAATAACAAATTTTAATTAATTTCAAATTATGTACAATGTTTTAGTAAACAAAATATATTTCTATAGTTAAAATTTGTGCAATTCTTATTTTCAGTCAATTCCTTGTTCCTATTGTGCAATTTAATAATATTCATATCAATAAATATTCTACCGAGAAAAAGACGTTGTCACGTAAAATCTTCGCCCGTAAAACCGACTTTACAGGCAACCATAAATTTTTTTTCAAACAATAGGACATTAAGAGCTTTCGAGTTTTATATAATTGCCACTATTGGCATCATTAAATATTTAAAGCTAACCATAGTTGTGCATGCTTCTTAGATTTCACATATTCAAGGTTTTGGAAAGATTATGAAACTTAGTGACTTATGTATAAGTAATTAAAGTAGAAAACAGAAGTCCAGAATCATATTTGTTTCGTTCTTGAAATATAAAATTGTATGACGTGTTTTTGAAACATTTATTTTGACTTGATTAAACTAGTTGGGCTTTAGCAGTAAATATGTCCATAAAATTAAGACACTAATATGTTTAACCAGCAATAGTCACTTCTGTCCGGCTTATACCTTCCAATTGAATCCCCACTAAACATAGCGAAAACAAATGTATCACTTAAATCTGGGCTACCATATGGATATTTAGGAGCGGTTTATCACTAACTGCTCATGTCGAGATTCTTGCGTGCAAATGTAATTTGATAGGTCTAGTCTACTGCGGGAGAAGACTGTTGGAGTTTTTGTAGTTCTTTCCCTAAGTATAAATGTTCTTGCTGGCCTAGACATAAGTTTGTGCCACTCACTGCCTGCTTTGAATGGAGAGGCTGGTTCAGAAGTGACTTAGGATTAGTGCCCTAAATTATACCTTGAGGATTCGACAGGAGGCGGTCCGTACTCTTAACCTTTTCCATCCAGAATTTATCATATTTTGAAATACATTTTTCAAATGTTTATTCTAGAACACACAGTGTTGGTACGACTAAACCAACTTACTTTGACATTTTCCATAAGTAATATACTAAGTAAAAGTGTTATAGAACTCTTTTAATACATATAAGTTAATGTTTTACCAGTAGAGGTAATTTATAAAATAATTAAGCTTTTTATTGTTCTGTAAAAATAATAAAACTCATGAAAGCTATCACTATACCATTATGGTATATAAATACCTCCAACATTATAACCAAAGACATTTTCAAATCTACTCACCATAAACTTTTAACAAGGTAGGAAGACGCCTCTCTAAGTTAAGCGTTACAGGAATTGCTGACGTTATATGAACATATTGAAGTCTACAGCTACATGAGTCACTATGGCTACATGGACGTAGAATAATTATACTCACTTTGTGAAAACACTTTTATTGATAAATTTTCTCAATTTCATCACAACTTTCATCAGCAACAATTTTAATACTTTTACCGACGCTTAGCCAATACTAATGCAGAGATATTTATCGTCATCGAAATCGATGTTGCCTAAAATGTAGGTTTTAAGCAAATTTTAACCTCTTGATATGCTTTATTTTAGATACTAGAAATGCAGTAATGCTTACAATGCAGTCACTGTTTTATACTGATATACAATAAAAGTCAAGATGTAACGAACGTAATATACCTTTCAATTTACAATAATATATTTCGAAAAAATGAAGATACAATTCAAATTGTAGTGCAAATTTCAAGTAAACGTTGGTCTAATGCATTAGTAAATCCGGTGAGAATTATTTCTCAATTGTTTATAATTATATTAAAATGCACATACACACATTATGATGATATAAGAACTACGTAATGGATATATTGTGTTTACATAACTTGCAAACGCTTTAAACCTCCATTATGTTAAAAATCTTCAATGTTAAAAATAGGAGTATATAAGTGGTTTAAACTTAAGTATTGTATCATTGCATTGTTATATGTGTTGTCATGAAGTGAATAAAACCAATAAGTTCAATATACAGTCTATGTTAATATTAAATGTCTTCATAGCGAATAAAGAGCATGAAAACTGTACATTTTATACTGATGCAGTACGGAGACTTCAATATATTGCCTCCAGAATGCTTTCAGGGCATACTAATAAATAAGGTTAATTAAAATTTAACAGGTTTCCAATTATGATTATATAAACTATATGATAATAAATTTACAAGTTTATTTTTCCACCGTCCTTATTTTACAGTGTTGAAGTACTTGAAGTAACATCCGGTATATTGAGATCGGTGAATTTTGTATTTATAATTTTCTTCGCAATACTTCGTACAGCTCGATGATGGTACACCGAATTCAACGGAGACCCTATCGCTACTTTGTCATCCATAATGTAACACCCTCACTCAGGCTCTATACTGTGAGATCCTGACTTGCGTTCCTAAGGCTGGTGCAGTAAGGAATCTGCCGTATTCATCTCATAAATATTTGGTACAGGCGAACCCTGTAACATACATGTTAAAATTCTCGATCGCTGCAGCAGTTTCGAACTCAAGTTGTGATCACAGACAAGCATTTAATATCGAAAATACTCTATTGGCTGAGATTTAACATTGTCTATCTTTTGGGGCTGGAAAAATTCATTCCTGTATTTCTGTCTATCTAAGTGCTGTTCTCACGATATAGTGAAAAAGAACTACCATATAACTGGCTTATGTAGTTCTATAGCATTAAATTCAGCGTTAGCAAATATAATTACATTAGGTTTAGGTTAACCATGACGGTTACAAACAATACTAGCAGAGTAAATGTATCTGTAAACAAACAAAATACACCCGTATGAGATTTAAACATGCTCAATATTATCGAATGCAGTCTAACTATCACATCTTTTTATATTGACTTGTTGTTTAGAATTTTAATTTAAAATTAATTTAAAGTTAATTTAAAATATTTTAGTTGTATCGAGTAATAATTTGCACGCAACCTTCTTGATGTTTTAGTATATTTAAAATGTTCAAGTAAAGCTATTCGAAAACTAATGTCAACTATTTGTAACCAAAAAATAATACGTGTCGTCGAAAACTGAATGTTAAAATCAAGTCTCTGTTTAGAACTTTTCACTGCTGGCTGGTTTATACTACCAGTTGAATACTTTCACTGAGTAGGAAAACAGTATAGTAATGTAATGTTTAATATTATAGTTGACACATAAAAAAATAAAACTATTAATATATAGTTACACATCTGAAAATAATAACTTAACAATACATAGTTCAGCATGTGTAACAATAGTGCTCTTTGTAGGACTATAACTCACCTACTGTATTTTATCACTTCTTTCAACACTTGTTATGATGTATATTATTCCATCAAAGATGCTAAGACGGATGATATGATTATCTATTCCACAGAAGCTCAGAGTTTTAAACTTGCGACAGGAAATTCTCTAAAATCAATGTTATTATACTGAATGTATGAAATGTTATACCTACAAGCAATAATACAATTTTTCCATGAAATACAAATAATGTGGTCATAATTGCAAGGTATAAGGTATGCATGATTTAAAACATCCTTTGAATTAATAGCATACCTTTACTTTATGCAATCCATCGCTATGAGGAAGTAGCAGAAACAGGAAAGGTAATATATATGTTCAACCAGGGCAAGTTTTAACGGCGATTAAACTGAGTGCTTTATTAATCTGAGTGATTAGTCCACATCTCAGACAGTACAAGTTCCACCCAGATTACTTGTGTAAGTTACTGACATAAATTTTATGTTGCGCTATTATAGATTTTACACAACTACGAAATAGTAGCTGCTCATAAAAGACAATGTTTATGTTCGGCCAGGTTAAGTGTCAACGGCGATGTTAAACCTCAATTTGCATGATTGGTCCATATCTCGTGCATTGCACGTTCCATCCTGATTGCTTAAATTGCTCATAAAGATGAATGTCACGTGGCGCTCATCATGATTCTATACCGTTTTAAAGTAGTAGCAGTAACTGAAAAGGCAATATGTTTAGCCAGGGCAAGTGTCAACGGCGATGTTATACTTCGATTTGCATGATTGGTTCATATCTCACACATTGCACGTTCCATCCTGATTGCTTAAATTGCTCATAGAGATGAATGTCACGTGGCGCTCATCATGATTCTATACCGTTTTAAAGTAGTAGCAGTAACTGAAAAGGCAATATGTTTAGCTAGGTCAAGTGTCAACAGCGATGTTATACCTCACTTTGCATGATTGGTCCACATCTCAGACAGTGCACGTTCCATTGATTGCTTGTATAACTCACGGAGATGAATGTTTTGTGGCGCTCTTCATGATTTTATACCGTTTTAAAGTAGTAGCAGTAACTGAAAAGGCAATATGTTTAGCCAGGGCAAGTGTCAACGGCGATGTTATACTTCAATTTGCATGATTGGTCCATATCTCACGCATTGCACGTTCCATCCTGATTGCTTAAATTTCTCATAGAGATGAATGTTACGTGGCGCTCATCATGATTTTATACAGTTTTAAAGAAGTAGCAGTAACTGAAAAGGCAATATGTTTGGCTAGGGCAAGTGTCAACAGCGATGTTATACCTCACTTTGCATGATTGGTCCATATCTCAGACAGTGCACGTTCCATTGATTGCTTCTATAACTCACGGAGATGAATGTTATGTGGCGCTCTTCATGATTTTATATCGCTATAAAACTGGAGCGGTAACTGAAAAGGCAAGATATTTGGCCAGGGCAAGTGTCAACGGTGATCTGCTCTCTCGCTCAGAATGATTGGTCCATTTATCAGAGAGGTTATGTTCAATAATAATTGGTTATATGTCTGACTGAGAAGTATGTGTATTGTGCTATTCCAGATTGTACACCCCTATGGCGTAGTAGCACTGACTTAAAAGGCAATCTTCATGTTCGGTCAGGTAAACTGTCGACGCGATTTGATCACTTGATGTGACTGATGGGTCCATACACTAGGCAGGATACATTACATCTTCACCACATAGCTCTTTCTGAGTAAGTTAATGTTATTTTGCTTTCTTCTAGAGTTCTAAAATTTTATGGTGTATTAGGATTATTTTTAAATCGTGTCAAAAAACACTTATGACATGTAGTAGGTGATACTTAACTTACAAGTACAACTTACTTATTTTTCAGTGGTAGTAGACATTTATTAAAAAATATTCTTCCTTACTCCCTAATATATAGTCCTTTTATTTTAGATTTTATCATCCAGAAAATCCAAGTAAACGTTTATAAAGAGTAGTAAATAATTTTTTTATGTAATTATGATAAGAACAAGTGTGGAATTTTATGTTGCCAAACATTTATATGTAAAAAGGTTTTAGGTTATAAAACAAATTATATATATATATATACATATACACATTATATTATGTACATATTTATAATCTGGGAGAATTATATTTAAATAACTTGGAATATTTATACACGTTTTGTTAAAGTTTCCATTAAGTCTGACATTCCATATATTCCACTCCACTTCTTCGTTTTGCTCTTATCTAATATTGGTTTAATGATGCATGTATTAACCAAGTATTGGTTAATTTCATCTTCTTAACAGTTTTAAAACTTATGTTCAGCGTAATTTAAAGATTTAATATTTCACCTGACTTATTTCAGGTCTTAACTATTCCAAAACGTAACCCTTCGCTAAAAAGGGTACAACACGGTCACAGAATAAACATTTTTATAAAATGATACCTATAATAGATTGTGTTTTTTTAAATGTACACCATGAAATTTTATTGTTATACATAAATTAGTTTCAGTTCCACATTCAACTAATCAAAACGTAAAATAACTATTTGTACAGATTTGTCAATGATGTCCAGACATTTCGAAATGCACATAAGAGGTGCTGAAAACACTTTGGAGACTGATATTATGTAAGGATCTATTTTATGCTTAACTTATAAATAATAAAAAAATTCTTGTTTTTCACTAAACAGTTTAATAAGTTTGATAATTACAGTAATTGAAAAGTTACGACTCTCCAAAATTTGTAATTCATAATAAAAGTAAGATTTTGTTAACAATAATTAATCAATAATTATATAATTTTTTAAAATAAATAGTCCAGATAACGTGAACTCATTGTGATCATTAATAAACACACAAAACATCACCTGCAAATTTGCTACAGAATTTTCGAACAGCAATTTTTGAAGACAAGTGTTAAAATAAAGGAAGGTACAAGCCCATCGTTTTTTATTGGCTTATGTATTTTGCGGATTCTGATTGTGACCGTATGAACAATCGCAGGAGTTTAAAACAGAGACCGTAAGAAATATTTATGGCCATAATACGAACCTGTAGCAGAAGCCGCAATGGTTAGAAACTGCATAACCCACTAAAATGTGTAGTAGACAGATTTCTGGTACTATATTGCTTTTTGTAGTGATAATGAAGCAAGATAAAAACTCAATTTAATTGATTTCAAACTTTGTCTAGAGCAATGAGTACACCTACTCTGACAATTTAAACGATTGTATTGTTGATCTTGATTTCTGTAGCACGTGAATGATGTAATCGCCGACGTGTACACACTGAAAATTGTTGATGGGTACCAAAATAGATGGATCGATCGGGGGACCATCCTAAACAGTAAACAGACATAGAAGTAGCAAATAGAATTCCTTCTAGCACAACCTTGGAATCAATCTAAATGATCCCAATGGTACTTCGTTATGGTAAACCCAAAAATATGAGGAAGTATATGGACGTGGAAGGAGAAGAATCTTTACATAATTAGGGAACTATATTTTATTGTTTGTTATTTAATATAAAATAACTGTATAATTTATATATATATATATATATATATATATATATATTATAAAAAAAATTATATATATATAAATATATATTATATATATATTATACAAAAAAATTTATATATATATACATATATATAAAAAATACGAGTATATTCTGATCTTGTTTACTACAACATTTTTTATACATATTTTATTTAAAATAATTTTTTTTATTAACATAAATTCCAATACTTTATTATGTAAAAAGAGTGAGCTAAAGAAAAAGCTGAATAATTTCACACTTACAAACACACACACACACACACACACACACACACACACACACACACACACACACACACACGCGCGCGCGCGCGCGCGTATTAGCCAATTTTGGTTATTTACGTACAGAACGAAAGACAATAATGCGGAAAAGATATTTTTACACTTCCCAAGAAACAGAAGAGAAGTTTTGTCAACCTACTATTTGGTACGCTTTAAACGACGTTCAACCAAATGTTATGGTCGGACATACACCACCATATGAAATATCAAGTCTACACATGAAATATTTACCACAATAATTTATGCTTTCGTGTACTTATTTAAAAGAACCATTTTATTACTAGGTGATATGTTATGCTCCTTCAACCTAACATTACATGGTTTTGACGCAAATAATTTCATATATATGCTCTATTTACCTATGAAATACTAATTTTGTCCATAGAAATATACACTATGTCTAGAAATGTTTTTCTATACAATAATCTAGTTGGTCTAAAACAATTTATAAGTAATTAATTTTTAATTAATTATTAGTCTTGGAGGAAAAGCGTTTCATCAAGGATTGGAACATGGAATTTGGCTGAAATTTTGCGAATAATTTTACATTAGACTTATGGGTAACCAGGATAGCAACCAGTTAATAGCAGTATAAAAAGCTGTGTACAATAGTATGATATTTCAACCATTGATACTATCATTCATAGTGGTAAAAGAAAATTCAGTGTATAAGAGTCTTAATATATCCTCAAGAGCCTCTCAAAGGACACATACGAGTATTTGTATTGACTCGTATTAACACGTAAAAATTGTTTTATTGTGACGGTGTGTAGAAGTTTAATTTTCAAAACACTGATATGAACAAAATTTAATAAAAAAACCTGAAGTAATCGTATTAAAAGAAGTGTCGAATATGATTTCAGATGTAGATTTTTAGTTTTGCTTGATATTTTATTTTTAAAAGCATGAGTTTAATGATGGTTCATTTTCGTGCCAATCTGTTTTTTAGACTGTATTTTTGTATGTGTGGAGGTCATGAAGCTTTGCACGCAATCTCATCAATACCTGTTACGAAATTTATTGTTCCGTAGTTCTACCTTGTTTGTTATAGTCGGTCGATAAAATGATATAAACAAGTCTGGCCAACGCCGAGTCAAAGTTTTTTTCTGCTTCGCTACTATTATATCAACGAATTATGTACATATTTAATACTCACTTATTAAAACCTCACTGAATAATATAATGATATGAAGCAATTTTACAATAGGTTTTTCTGAACAAGAGCTATGTGTTTTATTGTTTTTTTTTTTTTAATATATTTTAAGAATGACATATAAGTCTATATTACTACTAACACCAATATTTCTTCTTTAAAAATGTATAAATGTTTTTGTGTCACAAATTCTATACTAGAAATTCTTTTCATCGATTCTGGCTCTATAGTGAATGACAACTAAATGCTATGGTGTAGGCTTCCTTTACTGAAAATTGGATACGGAGAGAGGCGTGAAATGTTTTAGGGATGATTAAAACAAAGGGCTCACTCTAAAATGGAAACATGAGTATGGAACTCAACGTAAAGACTCCAGTAACTGTGCTCTGACTCTTAATTTTGGATATTTGGAATTGATAACGGTCTTTGAATCTTAACGTGAACTCAATAATGCATTGCAGAGATTTTTAGTATAATTTCTAAACACTTAATGGTGTATAATAAATTTTAATATTAACAAAAAAAAATACAGAAAATGTTTACATTTAGTCTGACAATTCATACCTCAGATTTCAGACCTAATAATGTTGGTAGAAATAAAATTATTACAATACTTGAATAAATGTAAGTTTTACAAATTGTTTAGTAATATTTAACTAATTAAAAATTTCAATAATAGTTTTGAAGTATGGAATTTAGCATTAAACACAAGGTCAGTAAAGTTAATTAAATTTTATTTTCTGAAACAAAATATAAAAATCATTACGGATAGTGAAGTGTGCTCCTGTGTTCGGATTTCTTACGGTAATATACTGACCTAAGATTACGCTGGAGGAATGAATTAGGGCCTAATTTGAAGGGAATCCTTTTAAATGTTCCAAATTTTTCCCTCCCACACTTAGATGTTACGAAGAGAGTAAAATATATAGCTCATTTCCTTTATAGGAATTCGCTAAAAGCAACCATTTTGTGCAGTCATAAGCCCTCCCATAAAGTTGGGCTGGTTTGCGTAGATAGCGAGACAGACTGACTTTTAAGCAAAACTCTCCCAATTTACTCTATTATACCTCGTATACAATATAATGTGCTCAATAAATAAAAAGTAATGTACCTATACACTTAGAATCCGCAAAATATACCGCTGCCCTCCTGTTAGAAAAAACACTCTTCTGTTAATGAATTTGAATCTAATAACAATAAACATGCGAGAGAGCTTTATGATACCTTGGATAAAAATCTTAATAGGTTTATAAAATGAGTGGGATTCTATGATATAAATGAAAGATTGTATATGACTTCCACCTTCTCGATAGGGATGTCGGTATAATAATAATAATGATAATAATAATAATAATCTTTATTGCGTTCTCAATTTAAGAAAATTGAATACAATCGTCAATATGCATGTATTAAAATGAATTAAATATTATAAATCAATTTAAATGCAAGTCATTACAGTCATTAAAAAGTTTATCAACTATTTTTAAGATTGAAAATAAGTAATTCCGAAAATTTAGGGTCAGCATTATTAATTCAGTGTTAATGTAGTCGTTATTACTTCTAAATTTGATTGGAGAACTGAAAAAGATTTCCAAATTTCAGAATATTAAAGCTTACATCCTTTTCCATATCACTATAATTTTGTGTTCTATTGCTATTTAGTTCTACTTTATTTTATAGTATATATTCTAAAACAATAAAAAAGTTGTGGAAATTTCGTATGCATAGAACTTAGGACCAAGCATAGTTGGAATTTATTTAGGGTGCCACAAAAGTTCCCATTACAATTGTGATATTAAGCTTTCTAAGCAATGACACGTATTGCAGCTGCAACGTATTATAATAGAATAATATCTGGAAAGTAATCTCTTTATTACATTTGGATAATTTAGGCTCATTTCATCTGTTCAGATAAAAAAAAAACTAATTAATCTGTTCTAAATTTTTAATAACAAGGTAGATACACCGTGTTATGTAAAAGGATCACTGAGGCTGCAAGAAAAATTTAAAGTCCCTATTCCATTTCATTCTCGAGATTTCCTGCAGATGGATAGACAGACAGTTAAGAAATTTTCATATCCGCCTGCCAGACAAAGGATAAAATATGTCAGCATATTAAATGGTAGACTGACATGTAAGGCTTTCTATATGACTGATCAACATATTAAATGATAGGCTTGAATGACATTTCATCAGATTCCATGGTTGGGCATACTGCTCTCAATAACACTTATTCTTGTATAGGTAAAATAAATGTTATGAAAAATGTCTAACTCTTTTCAACATTATGCATATCAATTTTAGTTTACTAAGTCAGCATTAATAGCACTGTTTTAATAATGCAGTTCTGGTAATACAGGGAAGGAACTACAACACAAGATTGCAGTGAAATTAACCGATATTTAATATTGAATTTTCACACTATATATTGTATACAAACACTCTCAAGTTTTATTTTGTATGTGTTAGGGTAGTTGGACTCTATCCAGGGTTTTAATATCTTTGTATCCAAGTTTCAGTAGATGGACTAGAATGTCCACGAGGGCCGCAGAGCACTGAAGGGTTGGGTTTTTAATCCAACTGAATTATATGTGAAGGTTAGCAGTTAGTAAACGCAAAGAAAAAATGTATTGGTACCAGCGACTAAATTTATTTTACGCCTGTTTATTGGTATTAGTTTCCTTGATAGTCTTCGTTTCTGTTATTATTAAAATTAGTAATAAAAATACAAGTGCTATCCACAAAACAGACAAAACTATTTTGTGACTGCCATAAAGGAATACATTATTTTAAATACGATCTTCTTACTGAGCATAAGGGTATCCAGAGTACTTAATGTTATATTCACCTGTGTATTACTAGATGGAACCACTTAATATAAGTAAAGATCCTCATGACACGAAAACAACATTCAACACTAACGGAGTTACGCCTACTCCTACAGACTTCTCATCAGTAGACTAGAAATATCCAACCACTTTTCGGCCCAAAAATTTTTACATTTAAGGATAATGATATGTTGCTGCTAGAAATTAGGTTTCCCAGGTTAAAGCGTAAAACAGTGTAAATTAAACTACGAGGTGTAAACACGCATGTCAACCTTTCTTTTGAGTTATATTCATATGATTCATCAATCTTAATCAAATCAGATATAAACAATGGGGGAAAAAAACGCTCTGACTTCATTTTTTTTAGATATGAAAGAGATATATGAGTAGATTTGGGGCTAGGATGCAAAAATTTACCAATATGACATATATAAAGCGTATACCCTAAATAATGTTTATAAATTTTAGAATGAACCTTAATCTGTAAAGTGTTCTAAGCTGTTATAGCTGTTTATAGCTGTTATCCGCGTCTTAGCAAGCAAATAAAAAATAGGACTATTGCCTACTTAGTTATTTACCAGTTATAGGGGTTATGTATGACATTTTTAAAAGAACTATCCATTTATTAGATAATTTATATTTCAGTGTTCTTGGTTAAGAGGATCGAAGGTTAGCGACTGACTATTATATCGGGTTTTACTCGTATAGGAGTGTTCCTGGTTTGAAATCATTATATTTTCGACGCCACTCCTGAGTTAGTCTCAGAAAGATTTTTAGTAAAAACCCGTTTATTTCTAGTCCTTCTAGTCCTTATAGTCTATTTATCTAAGATATTTTTATGCCAATGGATGAGTATATCTCATGTCATAATTTCCTAGTTGTCCCGATGAATAAAATATATTTATATATTTAGGACTGAGAATCATACATTAGTGATAAAGTGTTTGCTTCTGTCTGTATAATAAATTTATTATACAATTATACAATGTATTAATAGTGCCACAGATAATTAAACGTATTGACTCGATCAAAAAATATATAATTTCATTTTTGGACTTATGTTCTTACGGTGTTAAATTGAGTTTACCTTATTATACCGACAAGACAATGAGTGCTTTAAGTGCTATAAGAGGATTTGAGAAAACATAAGTATAATTACAAATATAATATCTCAAGTAAGGCTCCACGAATGTAGAAATGGTACAGAAAGACAGCGTTTTATCTGAAAATCGACTTATATAACAGGTTACAATAGTCGTTGGAACAGTTCAAAACTAATTTCTGTAGGCTTATGTTAGTTAGAAGTTAGTTATTTAGAGACCAATCAAGGGCGTCGGTGACAAGGTAATTCTGCTTAGGTAAGAAGCGGTATAAAACTACAACACGCGTGTCTCGGAGTATCTTTTAGTGTTCAGCTGTTTTTATTTGTGTTGTTTCCGGTTGTTTCTTCCCCTAAACAATATGCGTTGATTAGGCTGATCATTGTATTATATTGATACAAATGGAATTAACAAGATTGAGAGATAAATAAATAATTAATGCGACTTTGCGAGGGAGTACAAGCAAGTTTTGCTCAAAATAAATTTTTAAAAATATACTTGGAATATAAATTTAATATACAACAATCAGAAAAAATGTAAAAAATAAATATATTAGGTTTGTAGTCAATATCATTGGGTATACGAGTAGTTTATTTTGTCACTTTGAATCTGTACTAAAAATAACAGGAAGTGTCACACACGTTACAAAGAAATTTATACAGAGGTTTTAGTTCAGTTTTGTTTAGCGTCGGTCATAAAAGAAAAAGGTACATTTTATTTTGAATTAAATTTGAAAATGTATTAGATTTAAGTTTAACAGTAAAGTTAACTTATTTCAATTTAAATTTTAAGTAACGAAGTTAACTTAACATAATTTTTTATTTGATACAATAATCTTTATCAAGAATAGTATTACGTTTTTTGACGAACTTCGGCTAAAACTTATTCCATATCTTCAAAGTTCCAACAGATTTTTGGCCTTAATTAACGTTCCGTTATGAAATATCAAAATTATCATAATTTTTCCGAATTATAAAGAGTTCTGATATTGCTCTATATAAAAAATTACTTTAACTTTTACGATAAAACATTTAGCAAATTTGGTCAGGATTTGTTTAATCTTACACTTAGAAAAATATTCAGCAATTCATTTTGAATTCAATTCAAGTGATTAAAATTTGTCAATATAAGTTTACAAAACATAACTGATTAAAATTCAACGAATAGTTCGATATGATATGAATTTGAGTGACCAAAACTATTTTATTGTTGCGTACTATAGAGTGCAGTATACTTTGTCCCGACAGTCATGTCAAAATGTGATTGAATTTAGCTTCCTACAGAGAGGCACTTAACGTCAATAACCAGGGACAATGTAGGTAGCTAATAAAATTACGTTGGCTTTTAGGCCCTTTGTAGAGTTCACTCATTTGCCTATGTACAAGACGCATGGAGATAGCTATTTTAGTAACTTACCTAACAATTTATTTTTACTATACTTGTATAGCGTACATTAAATAACCTATAGCTGTATGGTAAAAACTGTAGCAAATTCGTCCTATTTAAAAGTGTTGTTTTAGGACAGCATGTTTTTTGTATAGCGCAATTCTGATGAAAATAGCGAAAATAAATAATACTTTCTCAAAAGGTATAATATCTTGCACTAATAATTGATAGGCTCAGACTTAGGTTTCAGATCTTGTCAACTAAATGAAAAATTAAGAATTATTGGATGAAGCGTTATACTCAAGGGACTGAAAAATTTCTTTAATACAAGACATCAGCGGAGTCACTCTTTCTGTTTGGCCTCATGATATCTCGTATACGAACTTATTTAGACTTGAAATTTCAGCTTAAGCTTTATATAAGCAACACTGAGATCGTGTATAACGCATGTGACCCCATGGCATTTGTCTGAAAGTTAGCGAATATTTTTAAATTGGTAAAAAAGTAAACAGAATAAAAAATAAGACACGCTAAGTAAAATATTACCAAATTGTAACTTCTAAATGTTCCTATGAAAACCTAATTCAAATAAAATTTTTTTATCTATCATTCAACAAATAAAATCTGGAAAAAATTAAAAATTAATCTTAGATTTTTACTTAGACGAGAACTAGTTCTACGATTTTGCATGTACAACTCTGGAATTTGTTTTATTGTCATTGAATAAATAAAAAACCACTGAGTAGGCTGACACAATTTCTATTTTGTCTATCGTATTTTTGCATACCTTTCTTTTTTGTATGATCCCTGTCTGTAAAACATCTCGAGATTTAAATTAGCTTTATATTTGACACTGTGCATGAAACTTCAGCGCAACCTGTTACGTGACACGGGGTGCGGTGTACTCGCACCTTGCGTATTAATACAAAAGGTTGCAGTCTCTGATGTGTATCTCTTCAGCTCACTTTATTATATTTTTACTATACTATTAGGACTACCAATAATTATTTACAGTTCAAATTATTCTCCAAAGTCTTGGCAGAGTAGTTGTTATGATGAGACACAAATTTCCATTGTCAAACACTTTTAGTACTTATAACGGTTCAATCGTCTTGTCTTTAGTGAAACCATGTTTTAATTTTATTGGATATAGAGTGTGTGTATAAAATGTTTAGAAACAGATATGGTTAATAATCATGGAGGCATAGGCTTATATACTATCCAATTTTGTTTTAGATCGATAGTTGTAAGCTTAAAACCACTTCAGTATTGTATTAATTTTTGTTTAACTTTTTAACTAGGCAAATTAATAAATTGCATGTCCCCCTAAATAAGTAACTTTCTATTATTTTTCTTCTTCTTTTTACGAAATGTCATGATTTATTTAGGAATTGTGATTAATTGTTGAACTAATTTAAAATTGATTGAATTTAAATGTATTTTCATTGCTTTAAGTCTTAAGAAAAGATCACTACTCAAGAAATTGACTATATTTTTAAAACTAACATACAACGTTCTATTTGGTTAAAATAATATACTCTACTTATGTTTACTGAAAATTAAATTTACAAAATAGGTTTGTGATGGATAACTTGTACTGGCAAAAAAACTTTAAAAATTTATAATTAAACACTAAAAAAATATAGAAATACTCTAATTACGTTGTGACTCAGTTCACGAAGCAATATCAAAGTCGATTTAATAGTAATTTATTTAAAAGTACCATTTCATTTAGACCTTAAGTTATTATTTTGTTGAGAGTAAAGATAAATATTATAATGCTTGGTGAACCATTTACTTCAATTGGAGCATAATATTGAAAATATGTATCATTAATAACGTATTGTTGATCTTGTCTCGTCTTTCTATTGGGAAGAACGTTTTCATAACAGGCTTTGCTGGGATTTCATTCCAAATTTCTTTAACTTGTTTCATAGATTACATGGTTACCATTTGACATGATTGTAAAATAATCATTTATTCTATGATTTCTTAGTTAACATCATAGTTACCCATTATAATAATGTAACAATTCGTTTGCGACGAGCTTAATCTCTAGTGCTGTGGACCATAACCGAACTTGATTTTGATTAATTATAAATGAAGCGTATGTCAAACTTGAAGTAGATAGGTTATTTCATTCTCGAATATCGTGTGGGTCATCAAATTCTGTATCCGGTGTTGTGGATAGACAGAAGTGGACCATTTTCTATCCCCTCGTGTGGTTAGTTATGCTAGCTCTCAGCCAATTTGTTTCGGTGGATAACTAATTTCGTAGATCACTACACAAACGTGATAATGTGTAAACATATTAAAATTAGCATTCGAGGATTATTGTTTAGATATATTGTTCCTATCCTCGTTAAGCCTATTTAAGCTGCATTTGATGTTGAACACATGTTGCGCTATATAGTATATAGTCATAATCTGCCTAACATCTTTTACAAATACTGATAATATCGAGTCTTTATCGAGATAATACACAGTCACGTCTTTAGTTATTGAATCCTAATAGCTTTCGTAACGATGTAGATCCGCTGTTATCTATTTATATCAAGTCTGGATTATATACTTTTACATTTATCTTAACTAAAACTCATCTTGAACCTTTAAATTCATTTATCTAACATATTTTACAAATACTGATAATATCGGGTCAAGTTCTTTATCCCTCCCTAACGATGGGAACATTAATTCTAGGAGACGTTATTACGGAGAATAATTGCTCACACAGTTACGTCTTTAGTTATTGGATTCTAATAGCTTTCGTAACGATGTAGATCCGCTGTTATCTATTTATATCAAGTCTGGATTATATACTTTTATCTTTATCTTAACTAAAACTCATCTTGAACCTTTAAATTCATTTATCTAACATATTTTACAAATTCTGATAATATCGGGTCAAGTTCTTTATCCCTCACTAACGATGGGAACATTAATTCTAGGAGACGTTATTACGGAGAATAATTGCTCACACAGTTACGTCTTTAGTTATTGGATTCTAATAGCTTTCGCAACGATTTAGATCCGCTTTTATCTATTACTATCAGGTCTGGATTATATTTTTTTATCTTTACCTCAACTAAAACTCATCTTTAATCTTTAAATTGCATGTCATACTTTCATTGTGTACTTCATAAGTATATTATTTTGACAATCTATGTTCTGCCACTTTCTTTCTATGAACTTTCCACAATCCACAGTTAATATTGGTTATATATATATATTAAATGTTTTAGACCAATAATCAATAAAATTCCCAAGCAAATCATTTTAACGTTATATTTTTAAGCAACATAAAATCATACAATGAATGTGTTGGCACAATGTATACAAAAGTATATGTTTTTACAATATCCCATACATTATCTTTGCTTACGTTTTTGAAAATTGTGTTATTAAAAATGTGATACAGATTTCTATGAGATAGTAGTTGCAACTTGAAAACACCAGCGTGGAAATTTTAGTGTAAATTAATTATTTTACATCGTAATTAATTCACAAAAAGTACTTGCTCCACCGGGACACATATATTACATCACTTATGTAATATACAAGTATTATATCTCTGTTTCTGGACATTTACAGATCAGATATTCAATATGTACGATTGATACTTATAGCTATAAATTGAAAAACTTATTTCTAGGTGATAAAACGTAGTATTTAAATATATAAATTTATAAGGCTGTTTAGATGGTTCAGTGCAGGTCGTACAGGGATACCGCTTACTTTTATGTGGTAAGGTTTGAAATACACTACCTGGTAAGAATATATTTATAAAAAAAAACAGAAATCCTATTTGTATTTTAACTCTAAGTGAATAAACGAAAAAAAGACTAAAATAGTTTGTAAAAATACTTATTTCCTAATTCTTATAGAGTATATTTTTTTAAACATACTACAGCCAACAGTAGTATCGTTTATTAAATATTAAAATCTTCTATTATTGCCATTTAAATTTTTCATAGTAAATCCAAATAAATCGATTCTCAGATTTATGACTATTGATCATAGCAAAACTATCATCGGCCACTTGTAATCTAATATCTCTCCCGTATTCGACATAATTACGTCTCCAGTCCCTGTTAGCATATGGATTAAATCATCTTCAACTATTTTTCAACATTTTTATAGAATTATAGAAAACTTTTAGATTTTAACTGGTATTTACCTACAGGGTGTGGGATAAATACCAGGAAGAATTCATTTAAATTTGCAAATCGTGCTATCTTGGCATCACAATATACCACCGATTTTCTATACCGAGTATGCCAAAAAAGGTGCTGGAAACATCTGTGCAGGGTTGTACTCATTTGCAATAAAAATATCATATAACCATAGGTCTATTAACGTGCAATTTGGCCACTAAATCCCATTTTGTTATGATTTACGAAAATATTATGCCTAGAACTAATAAGTTTGCTAAATGTATCACATAACTTTTGATGAATAAACGTTAACTTAACGTAATAGTTTTGTAATTTATATCGTTATTACAACATTGGATCCGTTAAAAAGGTGAAATGTCAAACAATTGAAAATAATTTTACTATGAAATATTTACATGTAACCAGCAATTTTTTAACTTTCTACATGTAAAACCGTTTTATTACATAAAATTTTTACTATTGTTTTGTATAAAAGGAGCTAAATACTTTAAACATAAACGTTAGATCTATAATGCAGCATTTGTGGACCGCTTGGAATTAAATATTGCGTCCTTTATAGCAGTGTTTCTACTACGATAGTATCGTATGACCAAAGCAACCAAAGTTACATTTGCTGTACAAAGTGAAGCTTGTATCTTGACAGGTAACAACTACTCAAGCTTAATTGTGTGGCTACTTTGAGACAGAATTTTATCGTGGAAATAGGAGCGTGCGTTCGTTAAACTGGACTCCAACTTAAACCAATTTTATTAAATAGGTATTTACGTAATTTTCATCATTAGCAAATCGATCTTAAAGAAACTTGATTTGTTGACATTGTAGATTCCATGGCTAATTGTCAACCAAACATTATATTTGGGAAGTTTCTAAACTTTATGCCAGAATATAAATTACTTGCTGGGCCTCTCATAATGGATTGGAAGGAAGGTTTACTATGGATATGTGATTATGGTTTTTTAGCAAAAATTTCTACAGAATCAAAAGATTTATTTCTGATCTAAAAACTAATGCAAAAACTCATGAATTCAACAATTTCACTTCCCTTCACTAGGAGGCCTTTGTGTTAGGTAGCTTTTAGTCCTTATGAGTCCTGAAATGGATATACTCGTATATATATATATATATATATATATATATATATATATACTCGTATATATATATATATATATATATGAAATCTACGCTTAAATTTAGATGTGAATCTGTTGAAAAATGCACATAGTACCCTCTGAATGAAAGGGATAAATATTTTGTGAATCAATGAGAGGAGGGGTTGAGTGATGAAGAAAGGTGAAGGACTGGACAAGTCAAGTTGTCCCTAAGGCAATGCTGTCGCTTCTCGGATTTTGTATTCTCTTGTGATGGCAAATGTTTATAAGTCTAATTTATGTTTCATTTTAAGTATATCAACAATAGAAAAGATTATTTCAGTTTTTGTCTTTTGTTAAAGTTATTTTTGCCCTTTCGTAGGCACCTTTTATAAAAGTAATACAGTCGTTTTTGTGAGATATATAAATAAAGTTAAAAAAAATTTTATGAGTTATTTTTAAAGAGTCAATTGGCAGTTTATATCGCTGCCATGTTGTATATTGACAGCACTGACCACTAAACTTAAAATACTAAGATAGCATTATATCATGAAATAGAATTCATTTTGTTCTTATTAGTCGATATGCAAACTAGTAGTGGAATGTAAAAAATGTGGTATATTAAATCAGTTGTGGTTCCAGGGATAACACTATTCTGTAACATCGTAAGATGTGAACACACATTGTCATCCACGTTACTGTGCCAGAATACCCCTGATAAAATTTTAAAGCTTCTCGACCAAGTTAAAAGAGAAGTACATTAAAGGAATAGGTTGTGAAATTGGAGAATTAAAAAAAAATGGTCGGATTTGCACTTGTAATGTATATCTATCCAATTCTTCCGAATAAGTAAGAAAGAATATGTGTTAGAATATTGATTGCAGTGTTAAACAAACTAAATAATTTAATAAAAATATAAAGCTCTAAAGGAGGATGTTAAATAAATACATATCGAGTCAATTAAAACTGCACGCAAATGGTTATATAATCACAAAAGCTATGCCTCCAAAAGCGGGAGTTCCAAAAATAATGTTATTTAGCCGTGCAAGGGGGCAAGGCTAAGGAAGACAAATGTTATGTGTAATGGTCCATAAACAGAGTCAACACCCAATTTTTGTCATTTAGAAGAATAAAAATGTTTACAAAGCCATCGAATATGACTACTGACTGACTAAACACTAGAACTGGGTCTATAATAAATTCATTTTCAATACATAATAAAAATATTAGTAGATACTAAACTCTACTACAACCCATATTAGTTTTCTTCTTGACAAAAATTGGCTTGTCTGATCTGTTATATACATTTTCTTCACCAGAAAACAAGGGAAATTCTACTATGGAACAGAATAATACTAATAACTAATTAAAACGAATGGCTATAAAATAATATACAATTTTAAACGTATTTTCTTAAAATTAGAAACAAGGCAAACTCAACATTGGTGTCAAAAATTAATTAACTTGAACCAGCAGTGCATTTACACGTGTAAAACCTATGAAATTGCGTTGGAAGACGTAAGTATCTGCTAGTAATTAAATAAAGGCTAGTGTTGTAAACATATTTAGAAGAAAATATAAAGGAAATACGATATTTATCTATTAACACGTTACTTATTAACAAATTAGTTATTATAAAGCTCCCGACTTCTTTGTCATCTCGTCTGATAAACCCTAATCAAGTGATCCTAGAAAATTGAATTTGTCAAATAGTTTTTTCTCAGTTCAAGGGACACCGCTATTGAATTTTGAATCAAAGTCAAAATTAAAGTTAAAAACTAAATTATAAATGTTACTATATCGCATGGGTGGAAATAACGTCATTGACATAATGAAAAACATTTTGTTTTGTGAATTTTTCCTCCTTTAGGACAATAATCTCAGATATTGCACTTAGTACCAACAAAAATTGCACTGATTCCGGATTGACAGCTCATTCTGGATGTGTATGGCTGGGGTAGGGGCTGCCTTCTGTAAAGATAGATGAGTAAGGATTTTAGGGATTAATCTCGGGCTTTATCTCAATCTTTCTTGGAAGAAGAGGAAGGCAGCTCTGTACCAGCCTTTTCAGTACAATCAGGCAGGGAATGGCACGCTCTTTTGTTTAGGCTAGCAACAGCCCGATGACTGATATCCCGAAGTAGAATAGATGTATCTATCCAAATTTGCACTTCAATATCTCAATATTGGAAGTAGTGATGTGGCGTTCCTGGACATCCATAGGCTAACCCAGATTTAAATGACACATCAGATTTTGCTCAACCCATTGTAGGTTTAACTGGAACGTATAAACTAGCCTGAAATGAAACATTTTGAGGAATGAGACATATTAACAAATAATAAAATTATTTCGTCAGATTGGGTGCTTGTGTAACGTTCTCTCTGGTTCTCCAAGACTAGGTTCTATCCGAATATTTGTTATACAGGTACTAAAATTTTACAGTTTACAAACGGAAAATATACTAATCACATTACATGCTCAAAATAGTTAGATCACAAAACTATAAGAACCAAGAGAGTTATTCTACATTAAAAACCATTAGCTGCGATAAATTTGGCATGATGAAATAGTAAAGCTGTCCCAATAGTCACTGTTTAACTCACAAGATTTATATATGAAGATATATACGACTGATTTATCAAGAAATAGTAAAATTAACGCCTTTCAGTATTTTTGAAAATAATTTAGCTACAGTGTTCATAAGCTAAACCTAACTACCTATAAGTTTTCATCGCTGTAAAATATGAAACATTTTGCAGTACTAAGTTAAGTTTAGTGATGTAATGGTAGGCTTGACATTAAATTTCCGGCTTTTTCACAATAAGAAACAATACGTCTACCCAGAGTCCAAAATTACAGATAAGTTGTAAAAGATATATGAGTAATAAAATCGAACAATAGGATATAGCTATTGTAAAATTTTATAGCAATATAATTATTAAATATTTTTATTTTAGTTTAGGAGTAAAATACATTTTTTTTAAATTTATAATTCAGTATGTTATAATTGTAGAGTTGTGATACAATTTTCTTACAGGTATAATATAGATAAACAAATAATGAGTGTATAAATGTTGATATTTGTGTGAATTGTAGAGTATAATTAAACATGTACTAGAACAATTATTATATGTGAGTGTAAGTGTACTTAAAGACAAGAAGACAGTTTAACATTTAGCTGTACTATAACTAAGCTGTATTTCTGTATTTGTGAAAGTTTGAATCCTGTCGTGGTGGAAAAGTGGACCCATGGTCTAAACCACGGTAGGGTAAATAAACAAAGTCTCTCTCTCTCTCTCTCTCTCAGAAAAGGCTGGTCACCCTGTTCCTCCGGTAACTGTGTAACAGTCGATTCAATTCCTGTTGCGAAATCCAGTGAAACATCATTTGAAGAAAGTGAATTAATGAACAATTGAAATCTATGTGTCTTAAAAATCAAATTACTTTTTAATTTTCGTTAGTGATTGTTATTTATTATACTATGAAGTGTTATCACCAAAAAGAATATATCATCTGTGTTGTGGTAACAGCCTCAGCTATCAGTCTATAAACATATTAGTGAAACTAATGCAGTATGGTGTAAAGGTTAAATAAGTATTGAAACTATTCAAATTTATAAAGTAGTTTTTTATTAATCAACAAAATGTTATAAGTATAGAGCTAAATCAGGTATGTTTCGTAACAACGTAAGGATTTAGTTGTTAGAATAAAGTAATTCCGTGAAATATAAAATTTAGAGTGTGTTTTTATATTTAGTATAGGATAGGATAGGTTTTATATTTTTTAATATAGGATCGGGAGTTTGTGTAATGCACTTGTATATTTGGTTGTGTGGGTATGCGTTAGTAATTATATGTTGTGTCAATATGCGCGCCATTAGTTAGTGTTAATCATGTGTATTGCGAATATATGAACGCCTATTTTGTAGTCATCCCCGCAGGAGGAAATCACTCATTCCCAGCATCACTGTTACACCTAACCCGTACAATATAGATCAGGAATTTATTCTGGATTTTGTGTAATAAATAAAATAACTAGTGTAGTTCGATGTATTTTTTCTTGTCGAATAATCTTGTAAGTTTTAAACATTATGTTTACTAGATTTGATATAAACTTGAATATTTTGTATAAAACCTATATAAATACTACATTGCTTAATACAGAGATCAATTTGTTTTAAATTTCTAAGCACATAAAATGTTGATAATTACTTTTAAATTGAATACTCCTAAGTAAAAGCTGTTTTGTTTGCAAAGTTAAAGCCGTCTTTAGCACTTTCTAATATAAAGAAATCTCCAAAAAGTTTTGTTAAGGAATCCATGGGATCATATTAATTAGCAAAAGTCTAATTACTCGCCATAAATAATAACTTTGTGACATCTTCCCTCTGTAGAATTATCTTGAGCATGAAGCTCTAATCATGGGAATGCACTTTTTCCATTCTACTCTTGTGCCAATTGTAGATGTGCATGTTTTAACCTATCTCTGACATTGAGAGCATCCATAACTTACAAAGTGTAACTAACATGTGTTTGTATGGACATTGCTGTTTTATTCATTATTTTCTTTATCCGATTGTCGATAGAACACATAAATAGAGAATGCCGGAAGCAATAATCTGGAATATTTCTATAATTTATTTTAAATTGTTATGTCACAAATGTATTAATTTGTATTATACGAACATGCAATTACAAAATTTAGATAGTATTTACTTGTTGAAGTTTTTAGCAGTAAGTAATAGCCATATTTTAATACTGCATGGTAAATTAATTTAGTTACTTGTAAAAAAGGCGTACGCGGTAAAAAAATTTAACTGTATACATAAATTATATACTGAATTTAATTCACTAGTATTATGCTAATATGATAAGGCTATCAAAGGAAAGTCAGTCCCAGAAGATACAAATGAGATGGCTTTACAAGAAGCCTTGCTCTAATGACCTGACAGCCGATTTACTTTGTACAAGACATGTGAGAGATGTGGTAGCTGTTAAATGCCAGTGCCGTGTATTCAAGAGCCCTGTATGAAAACAAATCGCTTTTACTTGTTAAAGAGAAAAACAAATCGATAAAGAGAGAGGGTTATTTAAGCAACAGTAAGAAACGTACGTTTAAAGTGTTAAATGGAGTTTTTTTAACGTATATAGAAGTATATTTATCGATAAAGGTACTTTGGGAAAAAGTGGATCAGTACCCAAAATGTTTTTTTTATCAGGAATTACATTTTTTATCGTTAGATGAGAGTATAAAGATTTTTTATTAGTACTGAAATCTTTAAGTGATTACGTTCAAACTAATTTCTGTTATAACAAAAGAAAATTAATATATTTCATCGGTTTATCTTACACGAAAGCTTGACCGACCACAAAGAGCAGTTTAATTAGTTTACTTCTTTCTTTTTGCAGACGTTATAGGAAATCTACAATGCAAAATTTCCTTAGATCTATCTGAATAGTTTTTAAATTAATCCCTTTTAAAATTAAATTCTAGATTTAATTACATTTAATGTCTACTATTTATATGCAGGAAGCGATATTTTCAGAATTTATTTTCCTTCTATAACGAGGTCTATACTTTAAAGGATGAAGGTTAAAGTGTATTTCATTATATTTGGTTGTAGTGATATAATTATTATTTCTACCATATTACTCCACACAAACTAAAAGATAAGCTTTCAAAAGTTTTTTTTATAAACACAGATTTTACCCTTGCATTTTATGTTTAATTCCAGCTGAAAGATGAATTTAAATTGGCTTTTAAGAAATATTTAAAGATACTTAATATTTAAGGGTTCTAAATGTTTTAGTATTGTACTCATTATTTTTTTCGGTGTTGTATAGAAATTTGTATGTTAATTAAAATGAAATTGTTGATGTAATTTTGTACAAGCTACAATTTGTACAATTATATATGTATTTTTGAAAATTACGATTACCCAAAATTCCCTTCGAGTTTTTCTAAACCAAAATTAATGGTTTGTGTTCTATAAATATAGGAAAAAAGTAATTTTTACAGATTTTTACAGAGCCCTTCTGTTTTATTTACCAATTATATAAAGGTCTGTTTTAAAAAATCGTAATAAAACTTTCCCATTTTCTAATTATGCTCAAGTTTTTCTTACATAATAAAAGAAGGCACATTAGTGGTTGAGAGTAAATACTTCAAGAAATTAGGCATATCATTTTCTTTTCCAACAATGATCCAGTTGCATCTTCTCATAAGGTTTATTAAAGTTTAATCAAATTTAAATCCATTTCTGATACATTAAAATACATTAGAAAACTACTGCAGATGCTTCTGAATAAAACAACTTTACT
This sequence comes from Homalodisca vitripennis, assembly GCF_021130785.1. Classification (NCBI taxonomy): domain Eukaryota; kingdom Metazoa; phylum Arthropoda; class Insecta; order Hemiptera; family Cicadellidae; genus Homalodisca; species Homalodisca vitripennis. The sequence goes on along the minus strand of NC_060211.1, from coordinate 122,774,382 downwards.
TACTGTTTTGGAAACTGTAAGTGATCTTTTTTACTTCAATGGCAGGATATCAAAACAAGCTACTATTACGGTACGCCATACCAAAGAGGATAACTTGCTGGATCTAATGTTTACAAGGGTGAAGGTAAAACAGAGGATCTTTAGGCTACTTTTAGCGTGAGCAGTGTAATTCTCTGGTGACCAATATCACGTTCTGTCCTTATAGGATACCTAATAGGAATAACAACCTTATACATTGCTTGGCTGGGATCTCAGAATTCTTATTTTATTTCAAATGTCATCTACAGGTTTAATATAAGTGTCCTGTTTATTAAATGTCAATGTGAAAATAAGCGAAGTTAGGGCTTAAATCCTCAATATCATCAAATATCATGTTCTGTCTTTATATGATGTTCAATAGCAATAACAACCTTATACATATTTTGTTAAAAAGTGCAATATGAACTTTCTTTACAACGTCCACATCGATTTCTAGTGAAATTCAAGTAAACATTAGAAATGAGAGTTGGTTGTGTAGAAATTAGTGCGTTGTAACTGTGTTATGTTGGTTCCAAATGCGATTTAAATATATCAGAACTATATTTATTATACATAGCATACATAACAATTTGCGTTCAATATCACGCATCCAAAAAAACTAGCAGCATGGCAGTGTGGAATGCAGTTATAGTTCTGACAAAAAATTTGCAGTTTTTTGTTGATTATCTTTACAATTTTCACCATAAAAAAGGACATGCGAAACTATGGTGACACTAATCTGCAATAACGGGCAATATTGAAAGTATGCCTAGAATGGAATATCATTTTCGAACAAGAGATTTAAGATACTTATAACAGAAGGTTCACATCATACATGCTATAGGGGTTTTAGAGATTTATAAATATGTACTATTAGCGACTCTTAAGTTGTTTTCCGTTTAATATACTTATCTTTTTTTGTATAGTCAGTGTATGTTCAAATAAAAGTAGGATATATGAAATGCTTTTACAGGAAACGGCTTAATATACTTATGTACACACAATAAACTAGCAATAATAAAATCAGGTATATATTATGTTCTTTATTTTATGTACCTAATGAAAATATGAATAATAATTTTGTTTGTATATATATATATATATATATATATATATATATATATATATATATATATATATATATATATATATATATATATATAATATATCTTATTCTTCCTTAACTTTAAATTATTCCTAACAATCAAATTACTGTCTACCTAGACTGCGCAGTTACTATGTAACGAATGTTACTAATTTATAAGTTGTTGAGCAAGTCTGAACCAAGTTATACAGTTTGATGTCGTCCAAGAACCAGAGAGTACTTCAATAAGTTACCTCTCTGTAGCCACCTGTATAATATGAAATACAGACCCAGCAAACGATAGCAGCCTAACGTGTATTGAAAAATATACGAAACTGTCATACTAAATGGTATATTCAACCACCACTTTTTACACAATGTATTTTGCTGCTTATTAGCATAGCCTCATGGGTATGATTAAATTAAATTTGTCTCTGTCTGTTTGTGTTTAAAAACGATATGCTCTATCTGCATTAAACTTAGCGCAAAGCTTTATTTTTATATTAGTATCATTCAGTTGGATGACTTCTATCACGTCACTCAATGGAATTTTCTAAGCGTTAGGTAATGGTTTTGCATTTATAACATGGACAACGTTCGAAACGGGAAAAACTGTAGAGTAAATAAATGTTTAAACAAGCAGAGTACACGCATATAAGATTATAACAAGTTGATTAATAATACAGTAAATTAAACAACAATAAAGTGAAAGTCGATATTAAATGTCGATAAGAAAAACTGGATTTCTGCGTTATCATTGCCTTGTATGATAAGTTAAGTTAAGAGCTCACCGCAATTTTTATAATTAATCATTGATAAAAACATAACTCGATTATAGAAAACGTTAATGTATCATATTATATATATATATATATATATATATATATATATATATTTTATATATATATATAGATATCCATAAATATAATATGTACACTTTAAAATTTGCATGATACATAATATCTACATACAAATGCGTAATTGCAGCCTAGAAATTTGTAAGCTTACAAAATTTTATTTTTCTGAGTGATTGCTTTTGTGGGTCTTAAATTCTAAAGAATAAAATCAGCAGGTTTGAAATGCTGAGTGCAACTTTAGCGAATCTTGTTACGTCTCAAGTAGTGAAGTATTCTCTTACGTTTTTATTGATAACATACTGTACATAAAATAAATTTTGAGTTTTCTTAGTTTATATTAATACATTTAAATTTTCATTCCCATCACGTCAAAACATTGCTACAAAAATCTGGAGATATCAATCGTGCTGTGGAGACCCATCTTCATGCAGGAATTAAAAAAAATAACTTAGTGATCATTATTATCTCGGCCAAGTATATCAGTGTTTAAGCTCAACGTTTATAACAACTAAACTTTACTAGACATTATGTAGACTCTAAGCGTTGATTAATGGTAAATAATACTGAATGGTTGATGAAAAAAAACAGTTGGCTGATTGAGTGGTATGTTAAATTGTACATGGTCAATCAGAAACCGAGATTACCTCTCTAAATGAAAAATCCCAAGAAATTCCAAACTTATAAATCTACTGAGTACTTCCAAACAAGCTTATAAATATTATAAATCTAGTACTTCTGTAATATGAAATTAAATATAATACAGCTTTAATGAAAATTAACTTATGAAATTTATTCATTAAGTTTACACTAGTTGTCAGTTTATGTTTTCCTGAAATGTCATATCACATGAAGCAAAATGTTCTGTATTTAAAGCTATTAAACTTGTAGAGATTTTATGACATATTTATTGTAGGCATTCATTAAAAAAAATCTCCCATTCCTAAGAATATTTTATATTTGATAGTACCAAATTTTTGTTTTTAAGTTTGTTTTTGACGATGGAAATACTGACTGTTGTGAAGGACACAGTATTTTCCAGACATTAACCATCATTCATGTTCAGGTGTTACTGATTGTTTTGAGTCACTAAATGATGGAAAATATCCCACTAATATCCTGCTTATATCCACAATGCCCAAGAATTTATAAAATATATTTGGTATCTATAGATGAATTATACAGTTTTCACACATATAAAACACTACTTTAACATAATGCCATGGAATGCACAATTGCACATATCGGTGCTGTTAGGTTATCATATTGGCTGCGGCGGATCCACATAGGGGAAGTGCGCTTAAGTTGCACCTGTGCCTAAAATGCACCTCTGGTGTTTTGGCAAAATGAACAGACATACAGCGCTCCACGAGGGACCAAGGTGAAGCTCTAACAGTAAAAAAGTCACGCCACTCACTTGGGTTAATAAGGGAGTTGATTACCGTTCGTATAAAACCCTTTCGTTTATTTCACAGTGCGCGTGTTGTTTTTGGTGATTTTGACTTTATGGTACCACGATCCTGTGAAGGGTGAATAAAATTCTTATTGTATCACTATATAGTAAGCAATCTTAGCTTTTAAATGAAACGTAGTTCGATTTAAAATATGCAACCTAACCTGGCACACGAAGTAGTTAGTTTCAATATGGCGATTTGCCTAAAATGCACCGCACCGGTTTCCCTAAATTGCGCCACTTTTTTTACTGGTGCACTTTAGGCTAATATGATATTGTTCATTTCAGATGGCGAATAAAGGCAGAAAATACGGTATATGGAAGGAAGAGGGTATGGAAAGGGCGATTGCGTCATCAAGAACGGTGATATGGGCATTAATGCAGTTGGTCGGGTGTACGGGGTGCCGGAAAAAATATTAAAACGTCGCCTCGCCGGAACAAATACCTATGCAACTGATTCTAAACAGGTGTTCGGTCGCCCCCAAAGACTTGCCAGCTGAGTTGGAAAATGAATTGGTACAGTACGTATTAGATTTAGAGAAAATGTTTCTTGGAGTTACCCGAGATTTGAAGGAAGTTTGTGTTTCAACTAGCTGAGGCTAATGGTCTACCGCATAGATTCAATATGGAAACCAAAATGGCAGGGGATAAATGGTATTATTCTTTTATTTCAAGGCATCCACAGTTGTCTTTACGAAAACCGGAGGCAACATTAATGGCTAGGGCCAGTGGGTTTATAAAGGAGAAAACGGATATTTTCTACGATACCCTGACAAAAATAGTTGATGAAAACAAGCTGCAAGCCTCTGACATTTTCAATGTCGACGAGGACTGCCCTTTCAACCATCCAGAGGCCACGTATGGTTTTGGCTAAAAAAGGCAAACATCAAGTGGGGTCAATGACTAGTGCAGAAAGGGGTACGCTGACAACTGGGATATTTTGTATGAGTGCAGCTGGTGTTTTTGTACCACCAATGCTTGTTTTCAAAGGTTTGAGATTCAAACCCGAATGGAAAATAGGAGCTCCTCCTGGGACCACGTTTGACATGACTCAAAGTAGTTGGAGCAATGCTGAGGTATTTTTGAACTGGTTAAAAACCTTTGTGTCTTTTATCAAACCTAGTAAAGATAAAAAATGTCTCATTATACTAGAGGGCCATACGTCACATACAAAAAATTTGGAGGTTATAGAATATGCCAGAGGTCATGGGGTCATCTTGTTATCCCTACCATCACACACAAGTCATATGTTGTAAAGATGTGGTATGATAAGAAAACGCAAAATGAAATCCAGTTAGTTGAGTTTAAAAGTTATGTTGATTTCAATGTATAACATAGTAAAAGTTTTCTTTTCATGTCCATGATTCATAATAAATGGTTTTTTATGACATTTCGTGGATTTATTCTTCCAAAACATGATTTTAAAAGCGGTGCAATTTAGGCATAATGGAGGTGCATTTTAGGCACATAAAGTGCATTTTAGGAAAAACCTTTTTTGTTTAATTTAGCTCGCAATTTTGTTAAATGGCTACTCATTCCAAAAATAGCCATTAAATCTTCTTTGTATAGCCCTTAATAATAGCACTGAAAAAACAAAATATTCAAAACTCCTACTGTCCTCAAGACAGTATGTTTCGGAATGAAAGTGTTAACTTATTGCGGTGATACAAAACTTTCAAGCTCGCCTACTTAAGGACTTAGGCTGATTGACCTTTAAGCCTTCAGTCAGTTTCGCTATTTGAAATTTGGCCTCATATATTGTTTAATGTACGAATACAATAATAAACCTGTTAACACTTGTTTATAGATTTTATTTGTACAATTTACATTTAGAATTCAACGAATCCATTATGAGGTACTTGCATGATGGATTCGTTGAATTATAAATGTACCATGTGCAAATATAATGTATAAAAAAGTGTGGAATGGTTTATTATTGTATAGTTTCGTTATTTTATAGTCATGGGGATATCTTCCAATAACCATCACATTCCTCAGACTTTGGCGATACTAGAATTTGTATATTGTTGAAGAATTTCTTAGAAACATCTGAGGCATATGTGTTGGGATCACGTCTCCCCCCCATCTAAAGTGCAATTCAAATTTGTTTTATAATGCCTATGCAAGCTGAAAAAAATAACTGTCCTAAGAAAATTATTGTCAAATAGTAGGCTAATAGATACTTTAAGCACAATATTTTGGCAAAAGTTATATAACATTAAAAAGAATGTGTTTTATAGAATTTTGTCAAATACATAGGCCTACTTATGACTTTTATCTGTCACAGGCTCCATTATATGGTAGTACTACGTGTAAATCTGAGACTGTCCTCAGCAGACACGTAACAAAAGGCTGCTGCAGTCAGAGTCACAAAATTAATAATATCTCATTTGTCTTAGTCAGAAGATTTCGTATGAGGCTATTATCTCGAAATGTTAAACTAAAGTTACGTTTGGATCTATTTCAAACTACGGCAGTTATTGTTTTACAAGCTTCTACATGGATGACTGCAATCGGGAGATTTCCATTAAATATATGTATAATTTATATTGTACTTTAAATTTAGAGTCTAAAAAGCAAGTTACCAGTAAAAAAACTATTATTAAAATAACAATACAAATGATATACAATACCTTATAAACGTGCTAAGAATTAAATTTAGTTAGTTTAAACAAATTATAACTCAGAGAACTGAGTTATACAAGATTAAACTTTAACTCTTATAACATTGAATAAGTAGTAAGGAAATGGTTATTCCTAGTGAACGCAGGAGAATAAATTGTTTCATCGGAGTAATTGAAATAGAAACCGATTTAAAAAAAAAAAAAAAAAAAAAAAAACACAATCTTGGTAACAAAATTGTCCAAATGTGTATTTATGACTCAAAGCGCATATTTATTATATAAGTTAACTCATGTGAAAGGATGATGAGGAGAGAGCGAGGGTATAATATAAATCTCTGCTTCAGTTTACGGCCAATACACCACAATGTGGGATAATATAGGGAAGTAATCGGTGCATCGTCAGTCTGGTACCTAAACAGCTGACCCGAGAGTAATGTGACGATAATAAAGTTTAAATATGGCGAGTAATTAACTATAAGCTCGCAAAATGTATCACATACGAATTTTCAAATCATTACGTTGTTATTAATATTAATTATTATTCATAAAGCACCACCTTTATTTCTGCATTTAACAGTAACCGATATATTTACTGACTAGTTCTCTAATTTCTTAACGATTTGTACTAATTAAAACAATGTTTATATTGTCTCTTTGCTTAGTTAATTTCCTACCCGTTATGTCATTGCCATGCTAATTGTTTCTTAAATTTTGTTATTACTTATAAGGAATAATTACATTTTCAGTTCATTCAAGTACTTAGTACATGGCCTTAATTACTTAATTATAGACTCGTTCTTCTCTAAGTATCATGAAAAATTTGTATGTTTTAGTATTAAGTTACCTATGAAAGTTTTGTAAAATCAAGTAAAAAAATCATCATAATTATAAAACAAATAAAAGATAACAACTACTGCGTAATTTAAAAAAATTTAAACAGTAATCTTTCTCAACGAAATTCGTCATCGCATAAGTCATCATAATATCTTTAGAGGTAACCTTGCACAAGTAGGAAGCAACAAACATTATATCAGTTGAACGTTATTAGCAGTTTAGAATTAGTTTATTAACTGCTACAAAATTCGAAATGTTTATAATAATTTCAAAATATTTCAGCGAAATCCGTCAACTCGTAATCGAGCATGACCACATTAAATCTAAGCTTGCACAAGCTGTATTTAACAATGTGTTTAATTATGCGTTGATGGACTTCTTTGAAAAATTAGGAACAGTTTTGGTGTAATTGTTATGATAACTAAGAAAAAACATTATCGTTTAAAAACTAATTTGGATACTATAATTTAATAGTTTTTAAATATATTTTATTACATTAAATTTTTTTATGATTGATAGAAAACAGTTTTTACCTGTAGCATTTGCAACTTAGACAATTTTACATTTATTTACTATGAAAGGTAGGAGATGCGAAAATGATTTAGCATTTAATTAGTGATGTCAAAATATAGATAAAATAGTGTAATTTCTCAAGAATGGGTCCGCAGATATTTTTGGGAATCATATAGAAACCAAAACTAACAAGTATAAGAATTTTTCTTTCAAGGTCATTTTAATTTGAAATTATTGAACTGCTAATTAATAACGAATTTTTAAATGATTTGCGAAAGTATTCTCCTGTATATATGCCTGTTAGTTTTATAACTGGATAATTAGGTGTAGTTGAACTAATACAATAGTATCTAAGGAGATTTTGTAAAATTTGCGGATCTCGCTATAATACGCTCCTATATTGTGCAAGCAAACAGCGAAAGTGATCGTATTCGCTTATGCGTCGAGGAATTTGATAAGAAAATAAATGTTATTAAACCTAAAAAATAGCTATAATTTAGTACATTTTTATAAATAATGAAAAACAGATAATACCTTTCAACTGACAAAATCTGTGTTGGTCCTGAAGTATGCAAGAATACCTTTAAGTTTATAGTATGCAGAAATATAGATTTATGGTGATCGGCTATTGATCCTTAATACAGAACTATAACTGAATTCTTTATTGCTTATTGATTTGGAGGCTACGATAAAACTCAATATTCAAGAATACTAAGAATTGACAAAAGTTGCCTTTGAAGAATCAAGGCAATACTGAAACGTTTTAACGTATTTATAAATTTTGTAGGCCGTATATATCTGAAGATGTCTACTAAATTGGTTTATAAATTATTTTGATATAAGACGGAACAAGTTTTGCTTCTTAAGTTCAGAGTATAAGAACTAAATGTATGGCATACAAAAGATCAAAAGAGCACGCAGCAGATAAATAAAGCTTTTGTCTTTACTCAAGTAGCGAAAGAGGGGAAGACACGAGTGTCCTTCTCGTTTTTCCGCTTTTGTTTGTTGAAAGGCTATAATAGTTAAGTAAAAGTATGATTCCTTTTTAGGCATCATTGTCACTTTTTATTCAATTCAAGATATTACTATACAATAGTCTATATTTATATTTATTTTTAATTTTGTAATTCACAAGAACATTAAGGGCTTCCAAGTTTGATCTAATCGTTATTGTTAGAATCAATAAATATTTAAAAATAACCCTACCTGAGGATGCATTTTTTTAATTATCGAATGTTGAAGGTTTAAGAACAAGGCTCAAGAGTAGCGCCTTAAATATAAAGAAGTAAAATTGAAAACAGAAGTCCAAAATCATATTTGTTTAGCTCTGAAAGTATAAAAATTAATATAATATTTTAGGACCATTTATTGCGACTTGATTAAGTTAGATTTTCTTGCTTTATAAGTATATGTCCATACAAGTATGTTGAAGTATGTTGAAGCGCCTTAAATATAAAGAAGTAAAATTGAAAACAGAAGTCCAAAATCATATTTGTTTAGCTCTGAAAGTATAAAAATTAATATAATATTTTAGGACCATTTATTGCGACTTAATTAAGTTAGATTTTCTTGCTTTATAAGTATATGTCCATACAAGTATGTTGATATTTTCCATATGTAAATACGAAGTTTGAAAGAAAAAATTCCCGGATGTGGGAAGCAAAGGAACCTCCTGCTTTGGTCACATTAAGTTAGACAAACCAGCCTTCCACGAAACTATGCCAAATCCCATAGATGGATATGTAGCATCGTAAAATGTATATTTGTCCATTTAGACTGACCTTTCATACAAAACTTGAAGTGTACACAGGAAATATGTTTTAATACTGCTGATAGTTAGACTACATGTGTTACAATGCGACATGTTAAAAAGTTATTTGCTTAAATTCATTTTATTGCTAAATATATTTATTATGCGATTGTTCAATTTATTAGGCTGCATATATTTGATATTTCACGAGTTAAAATGGCATATGATTGTATTCAGTCTCATTTAAAACATTCACTCTACGATTTTCCCGTTTGCATTATATTTGATGGTAAGACTATTAATTGTATAAATGTACTCTAATGCTCATTTGAATCCCACGAAGTGAAATATTGAATAGCACCATAATCGACATCGATCATTCCTATATAGAAATGAAGCTTCGAGCAATATTAAAAATTGTATATAGATCATTTTGTTCTCGAGACATCATGGGGGTAGATGTACTGATACACGGACAGACACCATCACAGTAAGTACATTTCTAAAAAGCCAGCAAACTATAACACTTGATAAATATAAAACTACTGTGCATTATAATTGAGTGATATGTAGCTAATAATAAACGAACGACTTGATTTTGAACATATTTAAAAGAATTATTTACATCGAATTCGTACAATACGCCCAAATAGGACTTCACTATATTTTGAAATAAAAGTTATAAATCTTCATTTAGGTTCAGTTAGACTAGTTTGAAATTTTTCTTCTGCTAGTGATGTAGAGGTAGACCCTTCTGTAGAGGTCTGCAATGATATTTTGTTTATGAGCGTCTTTGGCGATGCCAAAAATGGGAGTAATACGTCACGACAGGATAAATTAACGGACCTAGACTCTCATTGCTCAGCAGATTGGAATTTTCATTGCCCATGTATTTTATATTAATGTATAAAATAAAAGCAATTTTGATTTTGTGATTTCTTTTCACTATTTGAAAGTTGGATTGTTCTTTCTATATTGAAAAGTTAAGATGAACATAAAGGAATATTAATAACAATATGCAGCCTAATTAATTATTGTTTTACAATAAGCCTTGTGGGCAGTTTATGTTATATAAGCTTTGATATTTGAGGGGTAACAGCTGTTTTAAGTGGCAGTATTAGGCTCTGGTTTTTCGTCGTTATTGTTCTATATTACAAAATAATTTTTTAAGTGAGTTTTGTTTTCATTTTGACATCGAAAAGAGATAGGTAGTGAAATTATTTAATGTTTTTACGTATAGCTAGCTAAATCCTAGCAAAAAGGGTGTTGTTGGTGTTAAAAGTTCAAGTCGATATGTAAAATGGCAAAGTGCCAATTGCGGTAACTCCCATCACCAACACATGTACTCCTATTCTACAACACATAGTTTTGTACTATTAAAACAATATTCCATGAGGTTTATATAAATAAATTATTTTTTAAACGTTGTATATTACATTTTAAATTAATTTAGCTTAATGTATTCTCAATATAGATAATGTACACAATAATTAAGTAATTTATTGTTCTTTCAAAATTTTATATGAACCAGTAGAGCTAGAAGAATAAATTTTTGGGTATACTATTTTTACCAACATTCAAATAAAAACCATTTTCAAATCTACTCCTCATAAACTTTTAACAAGGTAGGAAGACGCCACACCACGTTTCGCGTTACAGGATTAGCCAACGTTGTATGAATATTCAAGTCTATAGCTACATGAGTCACTATGCCACGTGGATGTAAAATTATTGTAGTCACTTTGTTAAAATATTTACTTATTCAGACATTTTCTCTTTTTCATCATAGTTACTCACAATAACAATTTACATATTCTCACGAACGCCACACGGATTCTTATGCAGCAGAATCATTCACTGTCACCTCGATGTTGACTACAGCCTGAAGTTTTAAGTAAAATTTAAGTCCATATGTAGTTTTGTTAGCAGATAGAAGAAAATGTAATTTTACAGCTCGTGGCGTCTTTGATCGGGATGACATTTACTGAGATAACTAACAACGTATTATTGCTTATATCACATTTTATTTTGACGTGATATAAGTTGTAGCCTGTAATAAATGTAGTTATAATGTTGGGAAATAACGGCTGGGTGTATAAATGTAGTTAACACTTTCACTGTCAGGCTGTTCTGAACAAAAATCACTGTTGTAACTGACTATCAGTTCAATAAAGCTTATACTGCAGTCAATGGTTTATAATGATGTGCAATAACTGTTTGGCTGCAATAAACGTTGTAATAACTATGTCCAGTAACTGCCTGGCTGTAATAAAAGTACTCAACACTTTCAATTTTCACTGCCCTTTTTGTTCAAAATAAAGAGACATTTCATTCACTGCTGGGCTGTTCTGAAGAACGCTCACTTTATATAGCTAACTAATGCAATTTTCAATCTTCTGTAGAGAAGCAAAATGTGGCCAAACATGAAATAATTTATTAAATGTTTTTAATTTTAATCTAAGTACCACATATAAACACATTCTGACGATATTTCGACTATATAGTACTTATTCTATCAACCATAGTGGCAGATACTTTAAACCTCTGTTATATTACAAAAACCTTTGATATTTATAAGTTAATAGCATATTAGTAGTCTACCAAATTGACAACTGTAAGTCTCGTACCCCTGTGTTGTAATATATATATATATATATTGTTATGTTCTGAATAAACCCTATAACATAGAATCTGTATAATAAATACATGTATTCGCAGTGAATAAAGAGAATGGAAACCATACAATCAATACGAAGACTTCAAAAAATGTCTCTGAGAGCCTTTAGAGCTTACTAATAACAATATTTCATTTAACAGGTTTCACGTTAAATTTATATAAACTATGTGATAATTATTTCTAAAATTTTTAAAATTTTCCTTATACTGCAGTGTAAATTTGAAGAAACATAGGGATTTATGAAGTTAATGACCTTTTTATCATACTTTTCTCCGTACTAATCCGTACAGCTCGTCGTTGGTACACCACATTTAACAGAAAAATAGTTGTCCAATTCTGCTATTTTGGCTTAACACTTTCCGAGGCTCTATAATGAGAGTTCCTGACTTGTGTTCCTAAATCTAGCGAAGTAAGGTATCTGTCTTTTTCAAGTTGTTAGTATTTGGGACAGGAGTACCTTGTTTATTTATTTATTTAACGGAAAACCATTACATGCAACTACATAACAATATGCATTTAATGTTTGAAGAAATAGCTATATATTTAACGGATGGCAGCATGCAACAACATTAACCAAACAAGAGTCCATCGTACATGAGAGGTATCCAAGTAAAAAAAGATACAGCTTATACAACCAATGACAATACTGTAAGTAATATAAATAACAATAATCATAATAAGAGAATATAAATATATACATAAATACACACATATATTATGTACAATAAAAACCAAGAACCAACAACATAAATATATCTTAAGCATTAACAAAGATATAGTGGAACATTCCATAACAATCAATAGTATTAATTTGCATAGCAAGTAGCAGGCGTGCACAAAACACATCCATTTCCAACTAAATCCAGCTTATTAAAAATCTATATCAATTCAAGAAGTAATATCTATACGAAAACAACAAATCATCTGACAAATCATTGTCTTGTGACATGTCCTACCGCCTTTTCTCAGTCAGAGAGTGTCTATTATAGACAAAGAATAATATCGAAACTATTTTATTGTCTGAGATTTAGCAAAGCTATCACTTGTGGGCCTGGAATAATTTCATTTCTGTATGTCTGTATATCTAAATGCTGCTCGCACGATACATCCTTAACATACTAACATATAAAATGAAAAATGCATGAAGTTTTATTTCCATATAAGGAATACTGAGTCGATGATAGTGCATGTCTTCACATTGGATTTGGCTGAGCGTCAGCGAAAATTTTTACATTGTTCTTCGGGAAAAACCCTGATAGTGACAAAGTAACAAAGTTAGCAAAGTAAACAAATCTGCAAAATAAACTCAATACATAAGAGATTTAAACACGAGATATGTTAATAGATCTAGCCTAACTATCCGAAAACATAAAGCAATTAACACATAAATAATTTTATACTGATTTCGTTTGTAAAATGTTATTATTAAAACTCTGATATAACAACCAATTTAATGAAAAATAATCGTACTTTACTATGTGGTAAGATATTCCAAGAAACATTTCCTAAGTAAGGCTTTGAATTTTGCATACGATGTCAGCAAACTTCATAAGGCATGTGGTGTGACGTACATCAAATTTGTACACCAATACAGTTTTGTGTGCTAGCAATAACTCTTACAATGTTTTTGTGGAAGCATTATTCAGATACTTCTTCCCATTTCTTTTATAACTAAAGTGTGTCTAACTATATAAACTCAATATTTCTAGAGTAATTTAGTTTTTCTCTTAGAATCCCAGATTGAGTTCAGTTAACCTATTTTTTCAAATCAGTAGTCTTAAAAATAATATAAAAAACGTTACTTCCATTCTTTAGTATAAAGTATAAATCCCTTCACGCAAATTAAACATGCTGAAGAAATTTAAATAACTTTGGTGATTTAAGTTTTACCACATGTTTTATATCTTTGGGCTCCATTTATTTTTGGGCTCGTGACCATACCAATGAACAATGAATGGGCAAAAGAGACTACAATGAACAAAGAGGCCTTTAGTTAGATTGTACACACAGGATTTTCTTCTTTGGTTATTTAAGAATATAATTAACATAATCATAAAATGAGATCGTAAGTATATTTATTATAACATTTAAAAATAAATTTCTGTTTTTATAAGTTTTATGAAAACAGTGTAAAAATGATTACCTAAATTAACTAGTATACTGTATAGTATACCGATAATGTATTTTTAAGTTTCTGTTACCCAGTTTTCCGTTATGTATTTGGAAATATTGTATTACTCATTTATTATTCATTTTCTCATCAGTCGATTTTGAAGCATCTCTTTTCTGGTGATTTTGCCTATATTACGTTAAAATTAAAGACATTTAAAACGTCAAAACTGATGTGACATGTATATGGCATATTGATTTAAATTTAAAATATTACATTCCTCCCTACGAAGCAAGTAACTAAATATAAATTGCATTAGATCATGCTTGCCTTTGAGACTGTTATCTTAATTAAATTGGAGTTTTACTTTTTAATTAAGTAATAATAATATTAAGAAAACAATAAGCATAATTTGTTATGAACAATTCACTGTTTCTGCCAATGATACTAGGATTAATTTTTTTTGCAAATATGCATTTAAATTTGCACCTAAATCTCTTTATACATTAATATTTTTAACATGTTAATCGTAAAACTAAATTATTCCACTTAAATTAACTACTACTACAATAATCCTTGCAGTAATATGTTCCTGGAGATTATGTGTATGTAAATAGATAAATAACTAACATTTCCCACTAACTTATCCTAATTTCAATAGATTTTCAAAGTATAATAACCATGAAAAATGGAAATAACTTTATTACTATAACCCACCACAAACAAAATATATGTGCTAAACAAAAACCATTGCAAATGAGCCAAACACTCAATTAACACAAACAAAGCATGACAAAAATTTTAACTTAATGACATCCAATTATGCAAAAACCAAAACACGCTACAAGGCAGGTGTATCAGCGGTAAAGTAAACACGAGAGAGCTCGAGCTCCCTGATTTCGTCACGCTCCAGTGAACAGTTTACATAGTAATGGTAAGGCGATCACCCTCTTATTGCTCTAGAGTAAGCGTTGCCTGCACTTCATTAAAATGAGAGGTTGAATACCTTTTAAAAGACTCACAGCACTTCTGGTTTTGCAGTTGGCAGGAAACATATTCTTCTTCAATAAATGTTTACTGGAGCACTATTTAGGTTCATTGAAACAAAAACATCTTTACTTGACCCAACAGTACTTTTGTAATATATAAGTTTCTTTATGCACTTTTTATAGAAAATATGAATTAATGGAAATACATAATTGAGGTAAAATGTATCGAAGGAATTAATCCTTAACACATGACAGTACTCATTTTAAATACATTTAACTAATGTAAAGCCGGGACTAAATGGAAATAAAGCTAAAAATTAGTAGCAAAATGTTTTTAAAATTTAAAAAATTGCTGGAAAAAATAAAAAAATGTATAACATGTATGTGTGTATTATTTCAGAAACAATAGCTAGTTGCTAAATATTCATTATATATATAATAATCATAATGTTGAAATTCACTGCAAATAAATAAATATAAGCAAATATTAATTTAGAATTGAAGCATTTCCTTAAAACGACGTATGATGTAAATTAGAATCATGTTTACAAAATGAAAAAACATAAAGTCTAAGACAACTTTATACGTTTCATTAAATGTTTAATTAGTGGGATTTTAACAACACAACTTTATTCTCTGTTCAAACATACTATCTAACTTGTAACAAAACCACGGTTTAGTTATCGTGATATCAATGTTAGTGGTAAAGTAATAAAACGTTAATCTTCGATTCCAACAAAACAAATCATGCTGACAAGATAACAAATGTCTGGTATATTTCCTACAAAACAAGGCGCCAAACCCGATACTCAAAATCCGCTCGGTGTTGCCACCTTCAGGGTAAAACTACCTTAGTAAATTACCTCACTAATTTATCTAGTTCAGAACTGTATAAACAGGCCTAATATTGCCCTCGTGATTAATTTTTCTTTTACCGCCAAACTGCCAACAAATAAAGGAACGGTATAATTATCTTTTGGAAAGAACTATTTGTATGGTATCTCATCCATATTGGGATCAATGTATTTATAATGACAATTTTAAATGTTTTCATGGCTTTTCACTTAAAATATTATATACAGTGAATTTCTTTGGGGACATACAGCAAAGCAGAACTACAAAGGCATGAAGTGATGAAGAATACATTAGCATAAATGTGATTCATTTCATCACTAACTTTAATAATTTATCCTATTGTGCAGAGATGGTTGAAACAAAGAAGTTACATACTTAAAACTTGTAGTACTTATGTGTAACTCGGACCAAGCCATTAAGTGTTTTACACGATTTTATTATTTTTGTTTTATTTGAACTTCTTTATTGCAATAAGTGCTTAATTCAGTAACTATTTTCTAAAGATATGTCCATATTTTGTACAATAGTTTCTCTCAGATTGCATTGATATTAATTATACAGTTTTACTTGCTGACCTCATTCGAAGATTTTTCTTACTATGTTACAGACCAGCTTTTTGTTACCGAAATAAATTGCTTCTGATACTTATTCTGGTTCTAGCCTTTATACTGTACGAAACTCCACATCTGCTATAATGGGGTACATTTATTTGTTGTTATTAGAAAATTTGTCGTGTTTAATTTGGAAGGCTAATGATTTAAATATTTTTATAGTAATATATATTCTTACTAATCTATCGACATTGCGTTTAGCGAAGTCCTCAGCCAGTTTTAGATGAAAGAAATTTGACTTCTGAAATTAGTCTGTACAAAAGATAAACTGTAGAACTCCTAGGAAACAAGTAAAGTGTTTTAAATCTGTTATAAAACTTACCTATACTGCTTTCCAACAACGTCATTATAGAAATGGTAACATCAGTCCATCAGTAGTGCCGGATTTCTGTCAGCTACCGGACTTCGTATTGTACAGAATATATTTTGAAGTTTAATAATACAAAATTTGTTGGTAAATTTGTAAGATATTAAATTAAATTTTTGAGGGGTTGTTTTAATAAAAACATGTTCTCATTTTTAGCTTAAACCTATAATGTACTGTTTTATTAAATGGTATTATGATGTACGGTAGTATGCATTTCATGCCTCATATATTTCTGTCTCAAGAATAAAAATGAATAAAAAAAAATCTACTACTTTCTTGTTGTAATCAAGGTTAACTAGTATATCAATGTAAAAATATTCGCTAATGTGGAGTGACAAATTCTATGGAGTTCAGTATGTGAGCCGGTATTTCAGGATGTTTGTCTTATTTGGGAAATGAACGCAAAGTTCCCCATGGTGATTCTAAATCTGTTTTATTTATTTTTCTAACTTTAATAAAAATTAAGTTTAAAGTAAAAAAACAACGATACTGAACATGTATTGCAGCCATAGAAACACACCTCTCATAGCTAACTGTCTCTTAAGTTATATAAGTGTCATTCAATTTTCAAATTCTTCTATTATACATATTTAAAGAAGTTTTCAATCCTGTGTTAACTTTTAATTATTGAAAATATGGTACTAACGTTTAGAAGCTATTCAAATTAAGAACAAATAATTTTATACCAGAACTTAAGTTCATAGTTTAATGAAAAATATATATAAAATTAAAATTGGATTACTTTAAATTTACATTTTACCCCTAATAAATATCACTATCAATATTAAACATGTATCACTTCATGTATTATATATTATGAAAACAAATCCATTCTGTTTTGGATCATCGCAACACAGATAAATAAAGTTTAGAATACTTCTTAAAATGACGATATTAGTGGTGACTTAGAACTCACCTAACAGTAGTATTTACAGAATAAACCTAAATATAAGTCTTAATTTTATTAATTATTTATTCATATTGAAAATATCACCATTAATAAGTAATAATGCATGAACTGAAGTTAAAAATGGTCCTCTACGTTTAAGTAGTATGTCGAAAGTAAAGTAACACAAGCGTAATAACTTTCTTGGACATTCTGTTTCTGGTGGACAAGTCTCGTTATTATAATTTAATCTCTCTTAGAACTTTTGATAATCTTATAAGTATAACCTTAGAACGCTAAAAATGATGGCATTTATACATGCTAAACCTGTAATTGAAATAAAGTAAAAAGCATAAAAATCTAAATAACTTATGTATGTTTAATACCAACGACTTAATTTCTATAACAAAAATCCAAGTTTAGCCAGTTTTCTATGGTAGCTTAAGTTTACCAAAGAGACTGTAACTTTTTTAATTAAAAATAACTATTGAAAAACATATATTTCAATATTACATTATAAAGCTAGGGATTTTTTCAATTAATATGTCCTGGGGAATAATACCATTGAAACCGCGACCTTCGATATTTGACGTTTCAAAAATTTTTTTCTAACTATACTACGAAATTATATCACAACAAGTGCATATTTCGGTTTTTTTTATAAACAAAGCACCTGTGTCATTCAGTAACATCGCAGGTTATTTTCGTTGGCACATGGAAAGCAATTTCCAGACCTCACAGTGTGGCTGTTGGCCTCTTGCCATTCTATATATTGAATGTAAATATCTCATCATTTGCACACAATTCTTCTATCTTTGAGCACTTCCAGGATTACACAATATTGGAATTAGCTGCTAGTGTACCTACTAGCTAGCTGCTTTGGATTCAAAGAAGATTTACTTATATGTAGATAGTGTAAGTAAAGTGCATTGAAACCAATTCTCTAAATATTGAGAGTATATTTAGCCTACTTTAGCCTAAGCATCTGAACATTTGTGTAAAGTATTGAATTTTGAAAGTTACATGTATGTATATTTTGTGTAGATATGTTTATCTAGTTTAATATGTGTATATTGCAAAACTTGTATATTTACACAAAGTCAATTTTTTTTATTTTATAAACAGAGAATTTTGGATTACGAGGAGCACTATTTATAGATAAAATATATATAAACATCCGTTTTTAACTTTGTCTTTATTTCATATTTCTTTATATAATGTTAATGTAAATGAATCACACAAGTTCTTAAAGCTGCTGAATATTGATAGACGTTTGTCTCTTTCAAGAGAACACAAGGCTAGTGAAAAGGTAATGGTTTTTTTAACAAACGAAAAATTCTTAAAATTACTTTTATCAAGTTATATATTGTAAACAATCTACAAAAAACAGTTATTTAAGGATTATTTTGAAAAGAAACTTAAATCTCCAGATTTTTATGTGCCTATATTATTCAAAATATTATAAATAATAACAAAGAAACGTTTTATGGAAGATCTCCGGCGTAAAGGTCCTTCAAGGTCCTTGAAAGTATTTCATTTTCAGTATTCAGAACTCATTTCATTTCATTTAAGGATAGTTGTTACTTATCTGAAAGTGGATAACAGTTGTTTTAAAAAACAATTGGGAGGGTTGCGTTTCTTTCTTGGAGTATCAAATATTCTATTGTTTGTTATTTTTGTTAGTTCCAATCAGTTGAGTTCTAAATATCATATCAATGTAAATTCATTTACAGAATAAATTCTTGGATCGGTCCACAAACTGAATTATGTAATACTAAAGAGTATTACTGAACTACGATGAGTAATTTTTAGCTACTGGTAGCTTGAATTTTGCCTTCTGAACGTTGAATTTTTTATTTGGATTTAAAACATTAAACAAGCACATTTTGGCTTACAATAATCTGCGCTATTTTATTAAGTTTTATTGTAATTTACAGAAAAAACTTTTCAACAGTTTTAAATGATTTGAACTCGACACCAAAGACCTACTGTAAGTAAATGATATGGGAACACTATTAGCAGCTACGTTGACCCGACATCTGGCGTACGTTTAATTTGTTTTATCCTTATCACTAATGACCTTAGGTTATACAAGTTCGTTTTTTGCTATGGATCCTATAACTATTTCGTCATGGATCGCTGTTTCATGCTTGATGTAGATTTAAAACTTAATATCAGGCTATAAATAACTCTATAATGAAACGTGTACGTTATAAGTAGAGTTGAAACCTGCTGGCATTAATGTTTATAAAAAATGAGAAGCCCTTTTAAGCGTTTTTGTGCCCTGACCTCGTAGAACAGTTACCTGGACGATAATCATATGTAATAGAACAAGGAGATGACTCGACACAATACGAGGTCGACAGTACTGATAAAAGCGCAAAGTTACAGACAAGGTTTGAACCTGTGCAGTTATCGGACATTAAAAGCCCTCTTAGCGCTTGTTTTCCGTATTTTGATCCTATCGAGATCCATGAAGAAGAATTTAGGCACTAATCTCAAAGTCATGATTCCCGGAAGAAGGGGACGCCAGCTATGATAAACCAGCGTTTCCAGTTAAAGTAGGTAGGAAGTGGCATACCCTTATTAAGGCTAGCAGGAACCTCTAAGGTTAGGGAACAAACCCACAAACTCCAACAGTCATCTTCCCGCAGTAGACTAGACCTATCGAATTGCCAATTGAACCCCAAAATTTCGAAATTTGCGGTTAGTGATGTGCCGCTCTTTGAAATCCATGAGGTTGCCAAGATTTAAGTGATACTTTGGTTTTTGCTGTGCCCAGTGGTAGGTTCAACTGGAATGTATAAACCAGCCAGAAGTGATCCCTGCTGTCACCACTAATATTAGACATGCTTATAAGTATAAAGAAATAATATAAATTTGTTATACACATGAAATTTTCCTCATTTATTCTCTTCTTATTATTTATTCTCATGAATATTAAATTAAAAAGAAACCAAACAGATGTTTTTTCTTATAGGAGAAATGCCATACATGCAATGCATAATATGTATTGAACAAAACTATATTAAAAGACCTTTATAATGAAATATTTCTTGTAAATTACAAAAAGCTACAATTGACTTAAAAAGCTCGAAGGTGATTTAGTGGTTATCTTTGAATGTAAATATACTAATATTTTCAAATGTTGATATACCTTAATCTGCTATATCATCAACATCGTGATTGTTGTAGGATAATACGCATTTTTGCAAGATAACAATGACTATTCATTGAATATTATACAAAAAATGAATATTATAATGAATATTGAATTATGAATTCAAGTATAATGAATATTATAATTGAATATTTTACAACCC
The DNA here is from genome assembly GCF_021130785.1 of Homalodisca vitripennis. Taxonomy (NCBI): domain Eukaryota; kingdom Metazoa; phylum Arthropoda; class Insecta; order Hemiptera; family Cicadellidae; genus Homalodisca; species Homalodisca vitripennis. Next base: position 122,753,434 of record NC_060211.1, on the reverse strand, counting down.
GGCTTATGCAGCATTCAACAATTAAACGAGTTCTATTTGTGTATTGCGTGTTATCATAGCAAGAAATACAAATATAAAACATGAAAGTAAATACTTACCAGGTTTGTGCTTTCATGTTTTTATGAATATATCATAAATATTTCGAAATACTCAGAATTTAATATGAAGCCTCATTTTACTTAATTTTTTAGTATTCCACATTTTATATGAATAATTACCATGGCTTTAAGATTTGGCAGTTTAAAAATCTAACCGTGACTGGTACTTCTTATTGGTATTCATTGAAACAAACTATGAATACTTACCTTGGCTTTGAGAATGAACTTTGTAAAATAGCATTCCATAGTTTTTAGGAATAATTACTGCGGTTTTGAGATTTGGCAGTTCAAAAATCTAAATCTGACTGGTACTTGTTATTGGAGTTTATTCAAACTCACTATGGATAATCACCCTTGCTTTGAGATTTGGCACTTTAAAAATTTAACTCTGACCGTTACTTGTTACTGGTATTCATTAAAACTAACTATGAGTAATGACCATGGCTTTGAGTTTGGGCAGTTACACAATATACCACTCACCGGTATTTTGACACCTTACAATATTTTGAGATTTTCATTTTTACTATTTAAAAATTCTATTTTAATATCTAGTACTTACTACGTCTTACTTCAAGCAAGAATATAAATATAAATTACTAAAATGTAAACTGTACAGTTTTATTCCAACTTATCTAAATAGCAGAAAATTAATAGCATACTAATCATTCAAACCAATAAATATTAACAGTTAACATTGATGGGCATATTAAAAGAAAAATAAATTACACTAAAGTGTTAAGAAAGAATCATTACCACTATCCGATTCTTGTAATAGACTGTAAATTTTTTTTTAATCGGTATGAAGTAGTGGCGGTGACTAAGAAAGCAAAGTTTTATGGTCGGCAGGTCAATTGTCGACTACGTGGTGCGGCGATGTACTCACTCGCTCTGACTGATGGGTCCATATCTCAGCCCGGGCACGTTCATCCTACTTATGTAGCTCACTCACAGTGACGTCATGGCGCTTACCTCTAGCTTTCACATCACTCAACTAAAGCCAAATGTGATACCTATATCCAAACTGATTAGTTGTACTAAATAGGTTTATTTCAGTTAAAATACATTTCTTTTGGAAAGATAAAAGTAAACATAAAAGCTTTAAACATATGATTTAAATGTAAATCGTAAGAGAAATTAATGTCATGATATTACTGCAATTTTTTGCATGATTTTTAAACTAAGTTTACGTCTTATAGTTTTTTAAACTTTTAATTTTTGTCGTTTAACTATGCTGATACGCATTATTTCTATCTCTAGATCCATCTGGTTGTTTTAAGAAAATGTTCAGTTCTTTACAAATCATTATGTACATGTGGTAGTATAATTAGAATCTTTAGTAAAACCATTTCAAAACTAATGTCATTTGTATATAATCAAAAAATAATACATGTTACTGTAAACGTAATACTAAATCAAGACGCTGATAAAAAACTTGTGCAAATGTTAATTCAAGGTAGTTTTCTGTAAATTCGTATTTAAAGTCTTCATAGTTGAAAATGAGCAACAAATGGTGATTATTTAGTTGAAATAAGCAATGTCATGAAATTCATTTCATACTCGTATATAGATATCTGATAACAGTTACTGTTATAAGTATTTAAATATGTAATAACTAAAGAGCTACTTTTATAACTGGTAGGCATATTAGCCCAAATTTATGAATATCATCTTTTGAAAACTTGTACTCATAACTAGTAACGAACAGACATACACATGAAAGCTTTATCATGGGGTCATTTCCCCCAAGGAGACACTAAAAGTAAAATGTAAACTTTTTTGTATAATCACCATCATTTCTCTTATAAAATCTAAATAGAAAAAGTAAAATCGATTAACTCTATATAACTTCTTTCCAAAAGGGGATATTTAACCCAGATCCTATAAATTTACAAAATATGATTAGTTCTACCATACTATCAGAAATAAAATATGATAATTGATATTATACTTGATATTTACTAAATATAATAGAATAGAATTGATTTATTCACAAATCATACATTTATTTGGCCATATATACACGTTGCACAACAAAACATAATTAAATTTAAAGCTATTTAGTTAAGAATATATAACATGAATAGTGATCTATGAAGAAACTATAACACCTAGAATATTAATCTACACGCTTTAAGACGTATACTCAGCTCTCAAGGATGTGGACACAGAAACAATACTATTACCTATTCTATAGGGAACGTTTTCTAAAACTCAAGAGTGACAATTCACTAAGTTGACTATAATCATACAGAATACATGAGAAGTAAACCAATAAGATATAATAACACTTTCTCCATTAAATATAAATGATATAGTCACAAGTGTAAGGTATAAAGAATAAAAGATTCTCCTTCAATCCTGCTTACATATAGCTTTAGAACTGAAATGATTGCTATTCCACGCTATACTAGACTTTACACATCTGTAAAGTAGTAGCAGTAACCAAAAAAGCAAGTCGTATCGTAACATAAATGGCAATATTTATGTTCGGCCAGGTCAAGTATCAACGTCAAAATTCTCCGTCACTCTGACAAATACTCAACATTTTAGACAGTGCACAATGCATCGTAGTTTCTTTATAGATCTCTGAAATGAATTCTATTCTGCGCTAATATATATTTTACATTGCTATGAAGTAGTATCAGTCACATAAACGGGGGGGGGGGGGTTAACATAAAGTTTATGTTTGGCCAGGTCAAGTGTCAACATGTCCCTCGCTATGACTTATTATTCCATATCTCAGTCATATTTATTATATTTGATTATATTCCACATATTTCTTATGTGAAAGCACTTTCCATCGTGCTTTCTATATTTAGCTTCCTAACATGAATTTTGCGCTCTTCTAGATTTTACCCTACTATGATGTAGTAGCAATAACTGAAAAAGCAATCTTCATGTTCGGTCAGGTAAACCGGTCGACAGCAATATGCTTACTGAATCTGACTGATGGGTCCATATCCCATCCAGGACATGTTACATCCACACCAAATTACTATGTCTAAGATATTTTATATCGCTCTCTTCTAGAGTTCGTTTATTTCACCTGCAGCCAAAATTCCAACATAAAATATTCCAAAGTTGTGCTAATTTAATAACATAAAAGAGTTAGTTTTTTTATATTATTTATTATTATGTATATAGTAAAGAATATAATAATAATTAAAGTTTTTATGTAATTAAAAATAATAGAAATTTTAATATGAATTAAGTACGAGTAATAATTTAATTTGGAATTTGATATTGGCATGCAAATAACATACACTTTTGTGATATAATACACACATATATGAAAAATGCATATTGTAAAGATATTTGTTAAAGGTATTTAGTCAAATACCATTGTAAGAGAAAAACTAACTGTAACAACCTTAGGATATAAAAACTGTTTGAATTATCTTTCAATAAGTTGAATATTTATAAAAGTTTTGTCAAAGGTTCCGTAATTAGGTTTGATGTTCTGTATATTGCACTCTTCTTATAAGTTACATTTCTATCTGTTATTGGTGTACTGTTTAATATTTTATTGCCATCTTCTTTACAGTATTAAAAATTAAGTTCAATGTATTTTAATTTATGAGGTCCCACGTAGCTATTTTCGGTTCTTAACCATTCAAAAGCTTAGGGCTTAAAATAGAGTAAAAATTGTCATAAAGTGAAGGATATTCTAAAATAAGTTTAATAATGGATTGGATAGTTAAATATGTATGTCATAGAATTGTATTGTTATATATGTATATATATATATATATATATATATATATATATATATATATATATATATATTTTAGTTTTAGGTTCGTAATCATCTATCTAGGCTTATACAGGTGAGTTTTAAGTCCCTTCCCCCCCTATTTTTTTTTAAACCGTATAAGTTAGGAGGTTTAATAAACTCCGTACATATTCGTTAGACCTAAATATCTTGTTTTTCATGGGTTCATTGGACTCTCCACCTCCAATGGGGGACGGTCACGAGGAGTAAGCCGAGATTCTTAAATGTAAGCATAGGTTGATATGCACATCAAATTAAAGGTCTCTGTAAGTAGAATACAATGCCGCGAACCGGACCTCAAAAGGTTCATCCAAATGAAAATTACAGGGTGTTAAAATGTACAAAATATTAATGTGCTACTATCTGCGTTTTATCGCGCAACTTTTTATAAGTTCATTTCAAAAGAATTTTTTCTATTGCTGTTTATTCTTCAAAAGAAACTTTATTTTGTTGTGTTTAATGATTTTAAGGGATCACTGGAAGTCCGAGATCTAGGAGTTAACTAAAGGATTTAATAAGAAGTCGATCATGTGTTTGTGTCGCCTTGTAAGTATTTTATTTTAAAGAATTGTTGTCTTACAAAGGTTTTAGACCTATTTATTTTTATTTCAACAGCGATTCCGGTTCTAATATTTGTACGATTCCGATACTAGTAGGTTGTTACTTACCCTTTTATTGTAGTAGATGCTCAAACTGATTGCCTGTTACTTCCTGACAGTAGTAATAGTCTGTTAACAAATTCACTCCTTATACGGGTTAGGATTACCTTCCTGCAGGCCTCAGTAATTCTGTTCCGAAGATCTTCCACACATGCGACTGGTGTACAATAAATCACAGACTTCAAGTGTCCCCACAAAAAAATCCAATGTGTTCAATTCAGGGGACCGTGCCGGCCATTCTATTGCCCCGCGTCGTCCTATCCACTTCTCACGAAAATTTACATTAAGGTAACCACGAACATTAACATCTTAGTGTGGAGGAGCACCGTCCTGCTGGAACCTTACTTCTTCTCGATTAAAACTCCCCACCATTAGTGCGAATTGTATTTTCTATTAATGGATGAATATTATTTTGGAGCATATGTAAATAACTTTCTCCATTTAAATTTCCGTCAATAAACAGTGGTCCAATCACGTGGTTACCAAAGAGACCTGCCTAAACATTTACTTTCTGGGGATACTGGGTATGATGTTCTCTGTGAACATGGGGATTAGAGTTATCCCAGTATCGGGCAGTTGTGTCTATTCACTAAAACATTTACGTTAAAATGTACTCTCATCACTAAAGCATATATTATTTACGGTTGTTGGATTTGCTATAATTAGTATATCCATAGTTTCATAGAACTGCAATCTTCTGTCCGGTTCATCTTCATTTAATGCGTGATGTAGCATAATTTTGTAGGAATGAAATTTGTGCTTCTTCAGGGTAGTTATTGCTTTGCGTTGTGATACCCCGATATTGTGTCTGCTATTTGTCTCGAAGAGGTTTGAGGATTTTCCACAACTGTACAAAGAACTCAAAATCAACTTCTTCTGACAAAGGAGGACGGCCTGAACGTTTTCCATCAGTAACGCTACCAGTCTCTGTAAATTTTTTGTTATTAACTGCCTTAAATAGGTTCTGCTAACAGGTCTTTCTGGATCGTTTTCATTAAATCGTCTCATTGTTTCGTGGTCATTATTCCCAGAAGCGCCAAAAATAAACACCATGTCAACTTTTTGTTGAAGAGTGCGAGACATGTTTCTAACTTTAACAGCACTAAAAAACTAACAAGGTCAGTAGCCACACTGCAACTAACAATGTCAGATAGTTAATGGCCCAAGTAACTGAAACCAAACATAATAAGGTCTCTGGGAATACCCAGATAACAAACAACTTTCACTTTTACAACGACACAGGGACTATGTCAAAGATTACATTTAAAAAATGCAGACCACAGATTCTGTACAAAAATTATTATTAACAAAAATTACGAATTATCCTTTTTTAATTCAGATTGTAGCACCGTTTTTCCAGCGTTAAAAGGCAATGTTAAACGACACATCACATGACCGACTTCTTATTAAATCCTTTAGTTAACTCCTAGATCTCGGACTTCCAGTGATCCCTTAAAATCATTAAACACAACAAAATAAAGTTTCTTTTGAAGAATAAACAGCAATAGAAAAATTGTTTTCAAATGAACTTTTAAAAAGTTGCGCGATAAAACGCAGATAATAGCACATTAATATTTTGTATATTTTAACACCCTGTAATTTTTCATTAGGATGAACCTTTTGAGGTTCCGGTTTGCGGCATTGTATTCTACTTACAGAGACCTTTAATTTGATGTGCATATCAACCTATGCTTACATTTAAGAATCCTGGCTTACTCCTCGTGGGACCATCCCTCATTGGAGGTGGAGAGTCAGTGAACCCATGAAAAACAAGATATTTAGGTCTAACGAATATGTACGGAGTTTAAACCTCCTAACTTATACGGCTTAAAAAAAATAGGGGGGGAAGGGACTTAAAACTCACCCTGTAGAACTATATCAGCATGGAGTTGTCAGTTACATCTAGGATTTTTGAAATAAATTAGAGAAATTCTGAATATAAATAAGAGACTGAAATTATAGAACAATCTATATTATATTTAAATTATAAATCGGTTAACTAAATCTTAAGTTCAAATTAACAGTATACTACTTTTAACAATAAAATTAATTTAAAAGTTACCAATTTGCTATGAATTTGCTTCAATAATGACAATATCGTTTTTCTAACAATAATTAAATAATTCATATATCATTTACCTAAGAAATAAATAGTCTTATGACTACACAACTAAACTAATTGTAATAATTAAGTACACACTACTAAAAAAACAGCTGGAGATTTGCAAAAAGAATTTGCTAACAGGAATTTTGGTAATCAAATGTATGAGAAATGCAATAAAGGAAGCTACAACTCTAAAGTCTATTGAGTTCTAGTCTATTGACTTAAATATGTTGCACACGTAATGGTGAATATGACCATATTAGTCAAAGGAGTTTAATATAGTGACCGTAAGAACAATTTATAGCCATAATATGAACCTGTGATAAAAGCCGCAGTGGTTACGTAAACCGCGATAAGTGTAGAGCAAGCATTATTGAAAATATGACCTTTTTGTGATTATTGATGTTAAATAACATTGTATTGCTGAGATTTCTGATATAAGATTACTGTTCGGAGACATACCAGACGGGAAAATTAAAAATGGAAATTTAACTGATTTGTAATAAGCTAACTTTGTACAAATCAAATGACTATAAATAGTCTGACAGTGTAGACGAATGTATTGTTGATCTTGACTACTTTTATAAAGAATGTTATAATCTTATACACATAGGAAACAGATGACGGGTGCTATAAATAAATTATGATCGATCGGAAGGGCAACATAAACAGTAAACATACATAGAAGTAGTAATCAATTTCCTTCTAACATAACTTTGGAATCGATCGATATGATCGTAAAGGCACTTGGTTTCGTAAGTCCCTAAGAAGTGGCGGTATAGGACTGTAGAAGCAGAAAACTTCGTACATAACTATGTAACTATGTTTTTATTGTTTGTTCGATACTATATAAAGACCTATTAAATATTCTAGAATCCCTTATAATTAACCATAATGTGTTTTATTCTGTTTTATTATAAATATTTTGTTTGAACTAATAAAATTACTAAAGGTTGGTTTTATAAAAATATTTAAAAAAATATAAAGTTAAATTTGAGATATATATATTTATAAATATATATGTATAATATAATATATTGTATTTTATATATATATATATATATATATATATATATATATATATAATATAATATATTGTATTATATATAATTTTATTTTCAAGAAAATATTGTTTAAATTATTTCTGGAACATCCCATTTTATTCAAGTTTCTTAATACATGTCTGTCGGTTTCACCTAAAATGATATATTTGAGAAGGTGTATAAATAAGACTGTGTTCCTCCTACACCAGTGTGTATTTGAGAAAACATTTGGAGCTAACTGAGAATATCCCTTTTTCAAAGAATACTTCGGTTGCGTCTTGGGAACTGCCCCTTTTAATCATTCTAATTAGTATTTCTTCAGATGCATTAATAACTTTCAATGTATAGTGCCTTTTTATTCATGATATATTTAAATCGTATATTTACAATTTATACTTAAAATTTTATAATTATTTAATGTTACTACGGAAAAACAAATCAAATTTTAAATATTTATAGTTGAAATTCTGAAAAACTAAAATCTCCATATTTAAAATATTAAAAAAAACACATTAAAGCCTCGTACATGAATATATGACTTCATGATAAGTGCCAGTAATTAACCCAATTTTTTATCACTGTACGCATTAATATACTTTTTTACCGCGTAATCATTTACCTATTACACTAAAAAAATTTCATTTAATCGATGTGTCTAAAAAATAATGAAATATTTAGATACTATTAAGCCTTATTAGTACGCAATTTATTAATGATTGTAAAGTTTGAAATTATTTAAAAAATTTGATATACAGAAATAAGAGTATCATACTTTTAGTACTGAAATGAAGGTCAGAGAAAACTGGTGGCCTAACGTCAATATTACCTTAAAGGTCACGTTTACCTGCCATAAATGTCAAATGTACCCAGTGATGCTGGATGTTAAAGTTTTACATATTAAGGAATAGCATTATTAATTTTTATATCCATGAAGCATTTGTGGCATCCTTGTACAGAGTTAATTTCTGTACATTACAGACTGTGTTTTTACTTTGTATAAATAATTACAACAAATATTTATACCTATGGCGAAGAGCAATATTCAGTTTTTTGATAGAATGCAAGTTATTGAACATGATTACCTATCCAGCATTCAATGTGAATATTACCAAGTAATAGCTATAACTAATACCTCTTATGGCTCAAATCTATATATTTTTTAGTGTTTTTAAGTCCTCCAGCCTATAGTCTTAGTCTCATACCTCTCTCCTACACATAGTCTCATCTACTGAAGACATCAAAATTTGGCCTCTAAATATGGTTTCGTTGTGTTCTCGATACTTAATGGTAATATAGACTACTGTGACTTTTATACTATGTTTGCTATCACTTGTAAGACTGTGTACCTTCATATAAATGTATCAAGAAGATTTATATCCTCAAAGTGTGCTCTTAATTGTTGTGAGTAGACACCTACACAACTCTAAGGCCACTTAAGGTTGAAACGAAAAATAAATATTCAATGATATCGAGAAGGCCTTGTGCACCAAAAGTTAGTTACGGGTATTGCAATGCTTATTCCCTGTTGAGACCAGTTTTTATTTGTTCTTCTGGTTCCACAGATATGACTGTAACTGGGTCTACAAAAATATTATGGATTGGCATCTGTTTCCAGTTTACTTGATGGCTGTTAATAGTTACTAGTACCCCATACCGGAGTCCACCTATCGACATATTATCGGAACGAAAATTACGAGTCATGAACAGTCTTATTGTTACGTTCATATATGCCAATAATGTTACGGACTGATCGGGGTTTATGCTAGATGGTGCAATGTCTTGCAGTAAAGCTGAATTCATATTTTTTAGTAATTCGATTTACATTTAATTAACATTCATTTCATGCAATTAAATAGACAGCTCCAAGATTAAAACATTTGTAAACATCCTTTTACTATACAAACAATTTGGAACAAAAATAGCTTTGTATGTGGCTAAGATATTAGTGTAGGAAAGATTCATGAGAGCCGTCTGGGTCCTATTTATCTCTATCTTGTTTTATTTCTATATTCTGCTTTCACAGACACTAAATAGTTAATTGAAACGAATGGCTTTTTGTCCCATATAATACTAATTCGTGGAGGCGTATTCTTATAAGTATTTTTACTTCTTTGGTGTTATAACCAGATCCAATGAAACTTTATCCCGTTTTATATTTGTTAGCATATTTCTTCGGAATGTAGGATAGGATTATTAATTCTTTGACATTCAAACTTTTTCAACTATAAATTGTTTCTTTTCCTCATGTAGTCTTTCATTTTCAACAATTTTAAAAGACGTTTGATAGACAATTACGTGATAAAATAAATATACAAAACTTACAAATAGGAGTAATAGATTTTTTCTTCAACTAAATATTTCAAGGTCAAAGATTTTAATTTCAGTATTTGAAGAAATATTTTAAAGTTGTAGTGTAGCTCTTAATTGGTTAAATATCAATATAAACAGAAATAACAAGCTCTTTAAAATCTCTAAATACTCTAAATCGTTAGCTCTGTCATTGCTATTGCCGTTTAAAACATTAATTATAATTTGGAAAAAGACACAGTATAAGAAATGACGTGAAAATTTAATGCTATCGCTGTAGGAATAGAACGGTGCACAGGAATGTTTCAGAAAACATTATATCTTGTATGCAAATTACAAAAGTTTTGGCCCTAAGCTGCGTTGTTCCTTCAGCAGTGGAAAATGGAAATTGTATATTGTACTTAACCTCGCACTACTTAAACCATTTTTAATAGGATTACAATTGTTTACAATGGCATTTATTTTATATAAACGCTATTACAAATTTAATAAACTTAATAACAAACAAATCCCATTAGTATGATTAAATTTACTGTCACAAAGTATTCGATAAAAAAATAGATATTTATAAATAATAAAAGCTTGTGTTAAAAAGTTGAAAAAATTGGCATGTACATTTTATTTAATGCGGTGTTAAATCAATCAAAAATATCCAAGGCATTAATAATATTGTCTATTTATTGGTTTTTCGAGACTCCTTAGTCTTGTCATTAAAATTAAACTAATTCTTTTATTAAAAAAAAACATAAACACGTACACCATTTTTTCACATTAAAAACATTTTTTTAATATTGGGTATGATTTCTTTTTATTATGTAATCATAGTTAGTTTATTTCGAAGTTAAGTGTTTGAAATTAAATCCTTTGATCTTAACAACGTATGAGAAACGAGAATCGAATCATTATTATAATATTACAATTTGTTGAGAAAATTGTTAGTATATTATTTTAACTTATATCTCCTGCACTATTAATGGAGGAGAAGATATAGAGCAATTAACAAGGATTATTAACGTAACAACAAGAATGTAGCGATTGTTTGTGTAAATGAGTTTCGTGATCCTAACGAAGCGGATGAGGGTAACAACCTGTCAACGATTAATTAACGGGACAAGGGCTCAAACAATTAAATATTTAATGCGTCAGTCTGTACGTTCCCATCAGAAAACATCTCTAAAGAGTATGTTATTTATATTAGCAGAACTTCATATTTGCATATGTATTAAAACATTTTAGTTTTTAATGGAATTTAACATTAGGTTAGTATCTATTAGTTTTAGTATCTATTAAAAAGTTCTACTAAAACCTATTTTATAAATAACTGTCTTAATGGAAACTCTTGTCTTTTAAAATGTTTATACAGTCATAAGTTTTAATCTTGAATGCTATAAATCGTAATAAACAAATAACACGTATTGAAGAATATTTATTCAAATTCGTTAAGAAGATAATTTTAGAGAATATACACCAGATTTTTGAAGAAACTATAATTTTCCGGTAATTATCACAATATTTTCAATAACTGTATTTGAATTAGGCCTACTTATAATTTTATTCTAATAACTATACAGTTACGATATAAGTAAACCCACCATATGACACATTTATGTACACAAATATGTATGTTAATATTTAACGCAGAGCTAAGGCATTATTGGCGTACAAAGGTAACTTACTTTTCTTTTAATTGTAGTAGAACTCTGACACTGTATAAAATAATTGATAAACTAGTAAGCGGCTTTCATTACAAAGACACCCAACTTGGAAGTACTATATGTATTCATTTTATAGGGGTATTTCTTAGGGGATTTATACTAAACAAATTTAAATAACAATGTCATGTACTTTTAATTTAAACATAAGGCAGGTAAATAACACGACGATTTTTCTTTCTGAAACCAGATATAAAAATAATTACATGTAGCAAAATGTGCTGCAGTATCCACATCTGATAAGGTATTACACCAACCTAAGATTGCTCTGGAGGATAGACTTGGGCCTAATTTGAAGGGAATCCCTTTAGAAGTTCCAAATTTCTCCCTCCTGCACTTGGGTTTTACGAAGAGAGTGAAATATATAGCTCATTTTCTTTATAGGAATTCGCTAAAAGCAACCATTTTGTGCGGCGATGAGACCTCCCATAAAGCCGGGCTGGTTTGCATAGATAAGAAGGCAGACTGGCTTTTAAACTAAATACTCACAACTTTCACTAAAATACCACATCTACAATATAATTTCCACTAGAAATACAAATGAATATGGCTATATATAATCTTAGAATAAGCAAAATATACCACTGACTTCCTGATAAAAAAAACACTATCTTTTTATTACATTTTAACTTAACAGCAACATAAATGTGTGATGAGCTCAATGATATAAAAGTCTTAGTACTAAGTGTATAAAAAGATTGTATACGATTTTGATCTTAGATATATCGTTCTTTAATCGGAATTTGTCTTCCTATCTTTACCATTTCATACTCTTTAAAAATACATCCTCTTTTTAAAAGTTGGAAGAAAAGTACTTAATAAACTTTAAGAACGACACACTTACGTCAGTTTAAATTTAGTTAATACTCCTGGATTGGATTGAAAACTTCAGTAGATTTTCCAACTAACTTCTAAGTCTTAGAGCTTACATTACTGCACATTTTTCTAAAACTTTCTGGTCTCAGTATCTAGTATTAATTTTTTTACAGTATAAATTCCAGCAAATCTGCGAGTTATCTAGATTTCTTCGTTAAGTTTGTACTAACTTATTTAAGATGTATGAAAAATTCAATCGTTTCGCCCATATATTATTAAACCTGTTTAGCAATGGAATATATTGAATACGACAACATATTACACTATGAAGATCATTTGTTGTTTCCTCACCTTTTCAACTTACAATCGCCATAGATATATTTTTGCGATATAAAATCAAGGTTATAAAATTATTACGTCGCGTAAGAGGCACCACTGAAGTTGCTTGTAAATTTTCCCTCGTAATATTCTGTGTGTAGGTAAACAGACAGAAAAGAATATTTTACATCCTTAAGGCAAAAAAACACAGTGTCATTATATTGAGTGATAGACTTAAACAAGGCTTCACGAAACTCTACGGTTGGATGGATATGCCATTCTACCAATTGCTGTGATGTAGAATAAAAGTGATAGTCTATTAATGACATTTATCATAACATATTTTGCCACATTGTAAATTAAAAGTTTATTTATTAACGTTAATTTTACATTATTGTTTAAATAATAAAATTTTCTTAATATAGGTAAGGTACTTCAACACAATATTGCACTGAAGTGAAATGATATTTAGCATTAACTTTCAATGCAATAAACAGTCCACCTACAAAGACACAGAAGCATGATGTTGTTTCTGTTAGAGTAGCTGCGATACATATATAGTTCGCATGTCAAAATACCATCATTTATTGTTTAGGAACACATTTATTTATTTTGATATTTTGTCGGTTGCTATACATAATATATACATGTATAACAATGAAATATTGAGTGCAAGAAACTAAACTTAATTGCCCTAGGATTGATAAGCTATTTGCAAGATAGCAGATAGCAATTGTTTGACACTAAAACAAAGCGACGAACCTAATAGAGACTGGTATGTATTTGATGATCTGTGTGTTTTTTAATTCAGGTTGTAAATGTTGCAAATGGGTTTTAGTATTATTTATGAATTGAGTAGTGGTAAATATTTATATACCCAGTAATTGAGGTTTAACATGTCTTAAAATTGAATCACATTGTCTGTAATTGTGTAACGCAAGATCTGGTCATCTTACAACGTGGAGTAATTATTTAGAGTTAGCACAAACCTCAGGCTGCTACTATTGTTCTCTAAGGAAGTAGTTTCTGTAGATGGAATAGAATGACCACAAGAGCTGCAGGGCATTGGAGGGTAAGGGTTTTCATACAAATGTATTACAAGTGAAGGTCAGCAGTTAATTACAACAAAATTAATTTCTGGGAGCAGAGTCAACACTTATTTTACTCATGTTTTGGTAACAATTTCCTTGACATTCTTCGCTTCTGTTTATGTTATTCTAAATATAAACAAATTGCTATCTCTAAAAATGTAATAACTATTTCGAAATGTCCATAAAGGAATACTTTTTTAATACCCTTTAATAAACTTTAATAGACAAACTACTTTATATTAATCTTACCCATCTCTTACCAGAAAGAACTAATAAATTTAAGATGTATAAAAATGTTTGATGTAAATTCCTGCAAAAGTAACTGTCACTGCTAATAAAACACAATTAATATCCTATTTAACAGGACTACACGAGAAATCTTCTAAAAATCCTCTTTTCGTTGAGTGGCAATGAGTAAGGTTCTGAACAAACGTTTCTTTTGATCATTAGAACAATTTACTTATAAAAAATTCCGCTAAAATATGTTTTGTTTTACAATTACTAAATTTGTGGTATATCTTATCCCAATAACACAAAAAACTTATGGACAAATATAATACACTTATTCCTGAAAGGAACTGTGTGCTTGGTTTCAGAGTGAGAGAATATTCCAGACTGATAATATTGTATGTGGTTGGGACCGCCTCAAGTCGATATTCGATGGGAAAATGTAATGGTCACTTTGGAAAAAGATGCATTTTCCAGCCTCCCCAGTCAAAGCCAACAAGAGAAAACACATCCTTAAGTCATGAGAACCATATTTTAAGGTACGACTAAAACTATCCATCCACCTTTAAATCCCAATAGTGTAGCATTTACGGATAGTGATATTTCACTCCTATAAATCCATTCAACTGCTCAGATTTAAGTCACGCATCGGATTCTCCTATACCCATGGTAGACATAACTGGAAGTTGTGACCAGCCAGGCGTGAACATTTCTCCTGGTTTATTGTAATATTTTCAATACTATATTAATCGATGTAGACAACAAAAGATGGATAAAATAAATCTCTGTCCCTTTTCTTGTATATACAAAATAAGATACTAGAGACGGGGTTAGCAAGCAAACATTTACTTACTGTTAAATTCGGAATTGGTCAATTCGTTTTGAAGTTAAAGTGAGGAAGCTTGTAAGTATATCATGGTATTTTATGAGGTAAGGAAATATTATTTTATGGCCATCAAAACAATGTTTGGTATAGTTACGTAAACAAACTAGATATCCTTTTGACGTTAGTGCAACAACCCATGGCCACCAGGAACTAGATTTTATGAGACTAGAGTGAGTATTAAGGATGATTCTAAGCTAGTAAAAATCTTAATTACACTAGCGACTTAGCTCATTGTACTAATAGTGGTACAGTGAAATTAAATATTATACTATTTCTTGGATATATAGTACTATTGATAATTGTTCATATTCCTTGGCAAAAAACAACAATCGAGAGTATCTGGTTAATTAAATTTTCTTATCTTAGAGTATAGGTCAACCCTACACGAGTTATGCCATTTCTTTGGCTTAGTACTAAGGTCAATAATAAAACGAATGTTTTTTATACATGAGTGCAATTATTACAAAATCTATATGCTCATAACTATCGGTGTGTATAATTAAAGTGTATATACAACGTGATTTTTATATATCAATGTATAAAGTGTGTACTAAATCATAAAAAATTATAAGAATATTTCATTTGTTCAATATGAATTTACAAAACATGAACTGATCTATTTAAAATTATAAAATTCCACCAATATTTCTATGCGAGATGAATTTGAGTCACAAAATCCTGTTAATGCTTCGTAACATAGAGTACAGTATACCACTTCCCTGAGAGTCATAACAAAATGCGATTGAATTTAGCTACCTACAGAGAGGCACTTAGCCTCTATAACCAGACACAATGTAGGTAACTAATAAAATTACTCGTTGGCTTTCAGGCTCTTTGTAGAGTTCACTCATTTGCCTATGTACGAGACGCATAGGGGTAGATATGAGTAAATCACCTGACAATTTTTACTCTCCTCATAAAGCTAAAATAGAATTATTATAGCCGTAAGGTGAAATGGTAATCAATTATTTTATCTTAAACTTTTGTTTTAAGAAAGCAAGTTTATTTTTAAATTGCATGTTTCCAAGTAAATCAAAATAGCAACTATAAGTTATACTTTATTAAATGCCTTATAGCAAATTAAACTATTTTACATTATTTATGTCTTGTGCTCAGAATTTGTTTTACATATATTTTAAACCAAACAAGAAGTTAAGAGTTATTGAATGAGCGTTGAACCCGAGGGTCTGGAAAAATATCACCATGGGAGACCTCAGCGAAGTCTGTCTTTAAGTTTATCTGGACTTAGTAACGAACTTATCTACACTTGACAATGGTGCATGCCACTCTATCTAGACTTGAGAATGGTGCATGTCACTCTATCTAGACTTGAGAATGGGGCATGTCACTCTATCTAGACTTGAGAATGGTGCATGTCACTCTATCTAGACTTGAGAATGGTGCATGTCACTCTATCTAGACTTGAGAATGGTGCATGTCACTCTATCTAGACTTGAGAATGGTGCATGTCACTCTATCTAGACTTGAGAATGGTGCATGTCACTCTATCTTGACTTGAGAATGGTGCATGTCACTCTATGGGACTCGGCAGTGTGTTAGTGATTATTTTTACATTCCTCTTAATGGTAACCGTGATGGCAACAAAAAAAAATATTAGAATGCATTTGCATTAATACGAGATTTTAACATGTAACATGTTAAGACATAGACCTTATTTATCCAGTAAAAAAATAACAGAGTATAAATTCGGTGTTAAAAGTATCATAACTTAATTTAACCACACTATTGCATTGTATTACCATTCCCACATTACCGGAAGTTTAATAAGTTAAATATTGCTATTAAACCTAACTCAATGAATAAAACTTGAATGTTGTAAAGAATGAATTTGGGAAAGACATCTCGAGGAATATCTAATCTCTCATGTATACTTACATAATAATATTAAAGTTCTGCGATTTTGAATATTTCACCTCGGAATTTGCTTTAGTTGTCATTGAAATCAATTAGTCATTAAGCTGGTACTACTTATCGTGTGGTGTAATGCAAGCACATTCACCCGCCAAGTGAGAGATCCGGGTTCGAGTCCCGGCGGAGCAAACACTTTTTGTGATTCAACGTTTATTGAAATTTTATATATATATTTCCGATATTTCCGATCGGTATCTCAACCTATAAAGTCTAAAATTGATTTCTAGGCGATAAACTCAAGAGTTATATTTATAATTTGGAGGTTTAGAGAGGCCATTTAGCTATATACATAATATACAGCCTTAGTTTTATGCGGTAAGTTTATAAATTCTCCACGTGGTGGAAATTTAGTAAAAAACAAAAGATAAATCAGACTACCTGAACCAACAAAACAATTCCTTAACTGTTCAGAAAAAAAAAACCTCTACATAATTTCTTTATACCTTATATTTTCAATAAAGTACTAAATCTAATAAATCTAAAGTACTATAAGATAGTTTAAACGTATATGAAATTAATAAACACTATGTCATTCGTATATAACACTTTGTATTGCAATGCCAATGAGAACGGTAATCAGATTTATGATGACTAATGACCATTGCGAATCTATCATCGGTCACTAGTAAACTAATATCTCTCCAGTATTCGATATAATTACGTGTCAAGTTAACACATCTGTCTAGCCCCTGTTGTTGGATCCATTGGCATATGGATTTAATCTCCTTCAGCTATATGTGATCACTCTTGTAGTCTTATGAATTTACTCTTTTTTATTACAGTTTTTTATATATTCAGGGTCTTATAATAAAAAAAGGAAAAACAATAATTCTAAATTACAATCTTGCTACTTTGATTCTATTGCCATATTCCATTGATTTTGAATACGGGGTTTGCGGGCTAATGTCTCGTAAACTTATGTGCCCAGATTTTACTCTTTAAGGCCATGAAAAATATCATATAATCGTTGGTCTAGAAATGTATAGTTTATTTACTAGTCACAATTTATATTATCCATAGAATTTATGTTATTAACATTTGTACGTATGATTTGATAAAAGAAAATGAAACTTAATAAAATAATTGTTTGATTTACTTTAATACTAGTAAATAGGGCTTGTTAAAATTTTCGGTCACTTACTAGGCATATTTGCACAAGCCGGGAGTAACAAACATTAAATTTGTCAGCCATAAGCGTTTGTGACGCTCTTTTATAAGCAACTATATTTATTCTCAAATCATTTGTTATAGGTTCAACGGAATTGCATCATCAATAGATGTGCTGGTTATTATTTTTTTTTTGTTTATGGGTTATGAATAAGAATTCATTTATTCAAACATCTACTCACTTTCTGAGTACTCTATTTACAAAGTTTTGTTCAAAATAAAATTTTATATACATGTTTTGTTATATATTTTGATATATTCCTTAGTGTAGTAACAGATTTTGTATATAACATGTTTTCAATTTGTATATTTATAATGAGCTTTGACAGCTTATACATATCATCGTGGATCACCCTGTATACAAAAATTATAGAATAAATTCTTTATTATAGAATGTAATTAACAAAATAGTAGTAAGCTAAATAAAACACATGTATGTTATCGCACCATGACTACTGACGTAAATTGTAATGCATTATATAGTTTATATCGTAAAATTCATTAACTATTTACAAAAAAAACCCTTACCACGCGTTGTCATTTCCTCGAAAACATAAAAGTTTTAGAATTTAAATGTAATAGAAAACTTATTTTTCAGTTTAAACTTAGATGTAAATTTTAATTATCAATAAAAATGCACATAGTATCCTCTGGATGAAAGTTATAAATATTTTGAATATAGGTGAATCATTGAAAGGAGGGGGTGAGTGATGAAGAAAGGGGAAGATCTGGACGAGTCAAGTTGTCCCTAAGGCAGTGCTGCCGCTTCTCGGATTTTGTATTCTCTTGTGATGAAAAGTCTTTCTAGGTCTAGTTTATTATTTATTTTAACTTCATCAGCTATGGAAAATGTTACCTGAGTTTAATTTTAATTTTTCGTAAAAGTAATTGTTTGTTAACCAAATGTTTTGTGACAAGTATAAACTAAGTTTTAAAATTAAAAAGAGTTATTTTTTAAGACACCATTGGAGGTTTATGTCGTTGCCTCTGTGTATATTAACTGTTTTACATCACAATACTTAGATAATTTTAACATGATATAATCATATACTCCGACAAACAAACTAGCACCATTGCTATTCCATAATAGTGCAATACTATTGCAGTAAACCAGTGGTGGTTTTAGGAGTAACAAATGTCAATAAAAATACCTCTAAAAGGTAAAGACATATTTCCATCCACGTGAGGTCACCAGAAAGCCTGGATTACTTGAAATTAGAAGTTAAAATATTGGTTTTAGTATAAATAAATAAAATATCTTTAGAAAATTATACGTATTCGAAAGAAAGGTTTTATGCTATTATAAATCAAGAAAATTTTAAAATGTGGGCAAATAATTCTATCATCACAGAAGTGATGACTCCAAAAGCGTTAGTTTCAACAATAATGTTATTTAGCCGTGCAAGGGGGCAAGGCTAAGGAAGACAAATGTTCTGTGTAATGGTTCATAAACAGAGTCAACACTGAAGTTTTGTCATTTAGAGGCATAGATATTTTTAGAAAGTTACGAAATAGGGCTACCGAGTGACTAAACATTAGATCCAGGTCAGTAATAACTGAATGTTTCATACCTAATAAAATATTTGTTGCTACTAACCTCCAAAGTCAAGAAAGGCAGTTGGGAGCCACAAATAATATTTCTTTAACACTTCACTTGGCTTGTATTCATTAAAATATATTATTGTGACTGATCCTACTCTCAGTGCTATTACAAACTTAGTACATACTTCGACGAAAAGAGTATAATAAATAAACAAATATCCGCTTGGCTTTTGCCATTTTCGGCATCGCAAAATGCGTTCCATGAAGAATGGTACTCAGAATTATTTTAAATTTATTTTAAACTAATAAAAAGTTATGCCCTGTAATAAATTGAAGCAGCTTCGTAATCTACCAGAAGTTTTGAAATTACCTGAAGTACAAAATTACTTTTACTGACCCATAAGTCTATTCACGCTTGCCTCCGAATTTCTTTTCTGGGCTTTATTCCACCCTTAATTACTTGCGTTGCCATGGTTATTGCATTCCTTTCTTTTTTACGGGTTATATTCATAAATATAACGAACCAGTAAATTAGAGTGTAAAGAAGATGAACCGCAAAAATATACCGAATCCTAATAAGATATTACATTAGTTTCGAGGAGACTCTGACAACTTTAATAAACGATAGTAAACAGTCTATACACAAGTTAATATCATACTTTTGCATTAAACTTACGTAACTTGTAATTGAATAAAGCCGAATTTATAAACTACATACTGCATAATATAACTTAAAGGAAACACATTACTTATTTATTAACACTGTACTTATTAACAGTATAGTTGTTTATAAGAATCTGACAATATTTCCAAATTCAAATCTTAACTTCGTCTGCCCTCGTGATAACTCTTGATAGGAAGAGTCTATAAAATTGAGTTTGGTATATAGTTTTCGCTTACTTTAAAGAAGTCCGTTATTGATTTTGGGGTTAACAGTCAAAATTATAGGTAAAACGTATTTAAATTATATCATATCTTATGATTAAAAATGGCGTTATTAAAATAATACATACATATTATTATATGACTTTTTCGTTGTCTTGGACAAGAAGCTGTGAAATTAAACTCAGACCTAAAAGAACCGTTGTGCTACTTCCGGAGTGACAGCATATTCTGGATGGGTGTTGCTGGGGGTAGAGGCTAATTCTGTTAGGATCTACGAGTATAGATTTCGCGCAATAATCTCAGGCCTCTCCAAAGAAAGCAGCGGTGGCACGTCCTTATGACTGTAATAGTAACAGTCCTTAACATTCATCTCCCACAGTATACTAGAATTCCACCTCCTGCACTCAAATTTCTAAAATATTGCGTTTAACGATTTATGTCCAGAAATCTATAAGGCTGCCAAAATTTAAGTGGCATATCGAATTTGGCTGTACTCATTGCAGATTGCAACCAGCCAGAAGTGAACACTCTGGGGATGGAGCATAGTAGCACTTAAAATGAAATAACCTAGACGGATTGTGTCCTTTCGTATCTTTCTCTATAATAGCGGGCAAAGCATATGCTTCAAATAGTTAGATGACAAAACTAGAAGTATAAAGAGAAGCATTCTCAAAACAAAACAAGACGCAGCTAAAAATGTAGCATAAAGATATAGCCAATATGTGCCAATGGCCACTTTTAAGTTAATACTTTGCTATGTAGGAATGTCTGTATGACAGTTTTATCAGCCAAAAGAAAATGAGCGGCTTTAAATAAGTGTTAATATTTAATACAATATAGAGATTCAAGAGCGATTTTACGATTTGTGGAACAGCGTTATTGCTGTCATAGCCAGTGTCAGTACGGCTAATCAATTTGTTATGTCGTTCGGTATGCTTTGAGGGTGCACATTCCACACATATCAATTACTGCTTTATATCTCTTAAATTAATTGACATCAAACGTACTGGTAGGAATTAAGAGATTGTAATTAAAACTGTAGTAATCATAATATTTAAATATTGGTATAGAAAGAAGCAACACTTATGGTACAAGACCGGTAACGTGCTAGTTACATCCATCAACTTGTAATTACCAATCACTGTAAAATAGCGAATATTTTGTGGTATTAAGTTGTATATAAGGAGGTAATGGTAGGTCTGACATTAAATTTGCGGATTTTTTCCTAATAAGAAATATCACGTCAACTCAGAGTCAAAAAATTCCACAAAAACTGGAACTTTTATATTGAAAGAGGTTTGCATTTTATTTAACAAATAAATTAAAATTTATATGTTTATTTCAAATTATTTGGCTAGTGGAGTTCAAAGTCTATGGTGCTTAGGTTTTAACTTAATTTTAAAATATGTTAAATTTGGATAAGAGATTAAGTATTTGTAATTGTCTGTAAATGGGTACATACAATACAGAATATAAATATGGTATTATAGATATATTTTAATGAAGATATATCGAGATTGAGTTTGCTGA
Organism: Homalodisca vitripennis; assembly: GCF_021130785.1. Classification (NCBI taxonomy): domain Eukaryota; kingdom Metazoa; phylum Arthropoda; class Insecta; order Hemiptera; family Cicadellidae; genus Homalodisca; species Homalodisca vitripennis. Next base: position 122,731,344 of record NC_060211.1, on the reverse strand, counting down.
TCAGTTTTCAACGAATACTTAAAATACTTAGTCTAATAAAAGTAAATTGATGGATGGATCTTAATTCAGTTTAATAGATTGTAGATGCTGTACATTACAGAACATATGATCTGGAAGATCCAGATTCGAGAGCCCAGTGTAGCAAATACTTTCAATACTAAAATATTGAATTTTAAAATTATGATAAGAATGATTTATTTTTAAGATCAATTTGAGCAATAAGAGTGAAAGTAAATTTACACCTTAAAAAAAATGTTACTTGTTATCCATTGTGTTAGGCCATTACCTGTTTATAATAAAATTTGTGATGGGGCATGTATTAGCGAACTAATTTTCAAATAATTTAAATGTAATATTTATACGATATTTAAATTTGAAGCGTGTTACATTTTCTTATTTTGTATAAAAAAAATTTTAATTTATTTGGAGAATTGGTAACGTTTCAGTGGTGCGTAAATCGCGTCAAACGGTTAAAGATGGCTGATTGTTAAATTCAAGATCATTTCGAGGAATATCAAAGCTGAGGCCATTCGGCGTTTTTTGTATATGTCAGTCAACATGATAGGCTTTATACACCACTCATGTTCAACACCATCACTCATAGAGTTTTCTCAGTAAACACGGCGCATTCTCCGATGAATTTTTGCTGCATCCTCTTGCTTGTAGGAAACGAATAAAACTTCTTAATTTACATTTAGCCGGAGAATAAATACGGACCGTTATGTTTATGTGACTAAAGTTCAGGACAAACTTGAACTCGGCAGTGACAAATGATGTGCAATCGACTACTGCCCACACCTTGGACCTGCCACTTGCCTGGTCGTCAGCGTGAGTTTAAAAAGTCCTCCAAGGTATAATAGTTTAAATAATATAAAGGCATTTTTAAATTTATTTTAAAAATTAAGGCAAACCTTTTTATATATGACAATTTATAAATATTATTATGCTTTAGTTATAGTTTGTTTTTATTACTATAGTTGGGGCAGGTTAATTGAAAAATATGATAAAAAACATAGAAATTCACACACAAAAACAGCAAACGAAAATAGATTACACTTGTGCATTTATTTTCGGTGCAATCATGGTGTAAATAACAGTAAGCTAAAATATACAGTGAGAGTTTTATAACCCACTGAGTATTGGGAAGGTGGCATTTACGAGTGTACAGATGATTGAAATGTTTTAATTAATTTTTTCATCTCCAAAATGCTAAAAAAATAGTTTAACACCTAACATTAACGTTATATTAATAAGAACCTTTAGCTTATCCTCCATAACATTAGGGTTTATTTTAACTGCGGATTATAAGAGTTTCCTCTCAAACTTACGAGGAATAAATATTGCCTTGTTTCTACTAATATTTTAGATTGTACAGTGCACAACCTTTGTGACAGTCAGACCTCTGACAGCCTGTAGTCGATATTTCTATCACTCAGGTGTTTCTCAATTGATATGTTAAAATATCAAACATTTATAATTCAATAATCATACATTAATTAATCTGGTATATGTCTACTCTCTGGATTAAGTAATTCCAATTTTGAACATCTATCTGTGTGTAAGTAATTTTAAGGTTATAGAGTTCTTCCCCTCGTACTTGAATTCTCTAATATATCTATGCTACTTAGTATTAACACACACACACACACACACACACACACACACACACACACACACACACACACACACACACACACACACACACACACACACACACACACACACACACACACACACACACACATATATATATCACAGTTCACAGTTCAAATATGTTTATTTATTAACAGTTTTTTATTTGATACATCAAATAAAAAATACACACACACACACACACACACACACACACACACACACACATATATATATATATATATATATATATATATATATATATATATATATATAGAAAAGGCTGATTACAAATGTTGAATTAATATTTTTATTCTTTATTTCTCAGCTTGTTTGGTCCACCAAAAAAGATAGAATCTATAAAACTGTGTTTGATAAAAGGTCTTACACTATATTTTCGTATTAATGTACTTCGAATATAAGAAAATATCATAAATAAGTCCATGACTTTCCCAGAATCTCCGAGTCCATGGCTCCCAAAGATCAAATATTTGTTGAAAATGCTCATTGTAAACTTTTTTTATAGTAACCTTCAACTGGCCCTCATTTTACGAACCCGCTTTTTAAATATAAATATATTGTGTTTATATAAGTTTTGTGCATTTCCTTAGATTATTAGTGTGTATTAGCTTTAAATATATTAGTTAAAAACAATAAGTAAAACAATTGTGAATTTGTTCTCGTAAAATGCTGTAATTTTTACACAAACTTTTAAATTTGCAAAATAGCTATGTGTATGATCTTTACAATGCTTTAGTATATAAGTTGAGTATATCCAAAACTTTGTAGTACCTAACTTATTATTATATATGTAGAAACCATATATGAATGTACTTATTCCATGGCAAGTATGGCCTGGCCTAATTGTCTGTGCAAAATTACTAACATAGGCTAAATTTAACTGTCAAAATATATATATATATAATTTAAAACGATGTTTTTACAATATTGCATAAATAATTCACTAGGCTGTGGATTGAAAATCGTCTTTGGTCATTAAGGAAAATAAAGTAAATTATTTAAAAAAAATACATTAAAAACAATATAATTAATTATAGGCAATGAAAAAAAACTAAGTAGTTTATTACTTAACTGATAGCTGACAAATAAGGCGGCCAGTGGCAGCTCTTAAAGCCTAGTAATATCAAATAAAATTACATGTATCGATAATTCCCGCGACCAAGTTATACTTACAAACATGTAAAAGACATTTATGTGGGGTACTGTAGACCACAGTGAGCTCTGTGAAGGTTAGTTATGGCGAGATACTTTGAACTAGATATAATGGATCTTCATCTCAACTTTCTTTGCTTAAAATGAATAAAGTGTGATCCTGGTCAACTACTAATAGTACAAACTATTTATACTAATAGTATAAATAAAAATTAGTTAGATTTTTTTTAGGACGTTCAGGATTGTTATGAAGAAATTATATTGCTCCTGGGGCACATCCTTTGTGTAGAAGAGTTATCTAGTACTAAAAAACATTATAAAACTGCATTTATTCAATATAATGTCCATACTGATTTTGTTTTGCATCAAGGGATTCACAAGCAATGTGTAATACTTTTTCACAACTTAACTCTACCCTCAGTCCAATGAGCACTAATAGTTATTATTACGTTTTTTATTTAAAATCCATCCGACACTATATTTAAAGCTTTTGTATACAAAAGTTCTATTGGCCAAATTTATTTTCGTGTTATTGACCTTCACAACAAATGTCATTCCTTAGTTGAAGTTACAATAACAATAACAAACGTTTTATGAATTTCATTTATGAATATCACTATCATGGAAATATAAACACTATTTTAGACAGATACATTGCAATACAAGTGTTATGTAAATGATATACACTTACCAATCGCCAGAGTATATAATGGGAAATATACGTATATGTCCAAAGAGCTATATGACTACAATAGACACAAACTGACAAATCATAAAAATTAAAAAGATAATTGTAATCCATGTATTCTAAAAGTCGCATTAAATAGGAAATGTTATCGTTTATTGATAATTTTCACGCTACGAAATTTTAGCGTCATAAAGAATAAATAACTTATACTAAAGGAAAGGGCTCTGCCCTCTATCTTTAAAAATACCACTCAAATTCATACATTACGGTAAAAAAGTTTAACAAGTTTAAAAATTAATCAGATATATAAAATATGGTATTTTCTATTAAATCAAAAAATGTTACGAATAGATTAGTAAAAACAGTTCTGTTTTGTAAAAATAATACTTGGAAGAAAGATTTATATGTCGGAATAATAGTTGTTCGTCAACTAAGAAATTTAGAGCATACGTAATGGTATTTTAAGTATTTTTGAAGTGTGGTTTTATTAGTATATTATTTGATGGAATGTTTTCGAAACACATTTTTATATTATGTATTTGTGTTTATGAGTTATTAATTTCATTTTGCGTTAATTTTGGCGTCAGTTATTTAATTAAGTGTTAATCACGTGTATTGCAAGTTTACCAGCGCCTCTGTTGCAGCTATCCCTACACGTGCAACCCCTAATTTACAACTCCGTTAAACCTAACCTATAAAATATAATTGAAGACATGTTTCAGAATTTTGTGTAGTAAATACAATGAATTCTTTAAGTCTGTATATTGTTTTCTTGAAGGATAGTCTTGTACAATAATGTTTATTAGATTATATTAAAATTCAAATATTTTCTATATGTTACTTTTACGGATACTCAATATCTCAGACCAGAATTCGTTTTATGATAAATATCATAAAACAAAAAAGTTTTAAAATTAATCAAAAATAAGAGCTTTTAAGAAATATCGGTTTTGTTTAAATACCTAAAGCTGTATCTTCCAAAGATAAATAAAACTCACAAAATGCTTCATAAGGAATCCTGCTTAGCAAAAGTCTAATTATTTGCCATATAACATAACAACGAGACTTCATAACCCCGTATAATTATCTTGAGCAAAAAGCTTTAATTACATTATGAGAATATACGTTTTCCCAATCTACTCCCTGGACAATTTTGTGTGAATGTTTTTGGTTGGTGTGAATGTTTTAAGCTAATTCTGACATGGAAGTGTCCTATCCTATATGGTCAAAACAATACACGTTATACTCATATGATGTGTTAAATTGCATTCACTAGCAGAATGTTAATAAGATAAGTAAAGTCAGTCCCAAAAGACACACATGAGATGACTTTACAAGAAGCCTTGCCCTAACAACCTGACAACCAATTTATTTTGTACAAAACATGTGAGAAATGTGTTAGCTGTTAAACGCCAGTTCCGTGTATTCAAGAGCTGTGTTTACAAAGAAATTGCTGCTTTTAGTTTCTGAAGTGAAAAGAACTCGAGAAGGATAGAGGGAAATTTAATTGAGGGCTAGAAACGTAAATATTAAAAGTTCAAATGGATTTTCTCTTTAAAAGGCTATAGAAGTATATTTAACATAATACTTTAATTCAATCAGCTAATATTATATGAAATTCCTTGGCTCAATAGATTTCTATGAAATTGACATAACACATCTAGTAGTTATACATCTAGTAGAAATACATTATTGGGAATCCAAAATACTACATTTTAAATTACACTCCATATGGAAAGGAACTACATGAGTTGTCATAGTTGATAAATTTATACCTAACACCGATACATTTATCTGATATCTATTCTTATGAAAGATATCTGTCTTCTTCCGGTACGTAGTTCTGTGTAAAGGAGAAAATAGTGCAATATTGCTGAAATTCATATTGAATGTTTTAGTAAAAACACAGCAGCCGTGAATATCAGGTACACTTATTTGGAATTGTTTCCAGAGAATAATTTTTTTTATTTACGTGTAATTTAGCCTGTGTGTAAAGTCGTGGCAAAATATTACATTTAAGGTTTACTTTTAATAACACGTTTCTTTAGGCATGTTTGACAAATTCATCAGATTTTTTTATATTTGTCACTTTTTCATTTAATTACATGACAAGTTTTTATAGTTTTTTTATAATAATTGTTTAATATGCAACTTTAATTAAACAATTTTTCACAACATACACCCAATTACATTGATATAAATATGGTACATAATGTTTCCCTACAAACAATAATGTGGTGTACTACTTAAATGTGATTGATACTTTACAGATTAATAAAATATACCGTATAATAAGATTGATACTTTATGACACAATAAGACGGCTAACGTTAGAACTACATGGCAAATATAATTTCTGAACTATTACATAACTGATTATTATACCAATAAAAGTACCTTTGTACCAAATTTTTCAATAACCAAACATAAAAAAAAAAACAATCAGTTACCTACGGGAGACTTATAATTTGTATCTGTTAAAGATGAGCCATCATATCTTTATTTAGTACTAGAATATCCTTAAGTGAAAAAAGTTTAAACATATTTTATTTAATAACAAAAGAAAATGAATTTATTTTATAGGTTTCTCATAGACTAGGGCTTGGCCGACCACAAAGAGCAGTTTAATTAATTTACTTCTTTCTTTTTCCAGACGTTCTATAAAATAGACAAAGCAGAATTCCCTTTGATTCATTCAAATAGTTTGTAAAGAAACTCGGTTAGAAAGTAAATTATATATTTAATTAAAATGAATACCTACTTCATTTCCAGAAATCGATATATTCAGGGCTGGTGTTCCTTAAATAACAAAATCTATGCTTTAAGGAATGAATATATAATTATTTTTCAGCTTTATGATGTACTAATAAATGGTTGTGAAAGTTATAATTTCACACTCTCTAATTTCCTCTTATAAAACGAATGGTTGGATGTTAATTACAGAGAAAAAGAAAATGTTCATGAAAGTTCATACAAGCCAATAAATACAATTATATATGTATCTTTTAAAAGTAATATTAATAAAATTAAATTCCCGCTTGTTCCACACCAATATTTAACGGTTTATTTGATAAAAATATAATAAACAATGTAATTTTTACTGATCGTTTTTCCTCGATTAGAGTATTCCAACAATGCTCACATTGACTTTGACATTTACATTTTTTCCTATACTCCCTTATTTTATTAACCTATTCTACAAGGCAATAGTGATGGTTACAAAATAATTCTTTACAACAACCTTCTTTTATCTAAACAAAGTTTTGCCCAATAACACAAGCACTCGATATATGACGTTCTAATAAATACATTTTTATTGGAAATCCACATAAGTGCAATTATTAGTGCACTTCCTGTCACAGTTCGTTTATAAAACCCATTACGCTTACGTAATGCCTACGCCAAACTGTGTTATTGCACCGATCACTGATGATACTAAGATAAATTATTTTATTATTCAATAGTTTATTATAAATTACAATATGGTATCTGCCAATAAGGGAAAGCGTATCTTCGATACAGTATGGGTACAACAAAATATTTTAAAGATCAATTATATAAAAATTCATATTAGCGCTTTCCCATTTTTTTTATTATTTTATAGTTCTTACATTAAGGACCCTGTTTCTATGTCATAATTTGAATCTCTTGCGTAGTAAAAGGAGGGCATTTCAGCATTTCGTTAAGTTTGTTATAAACTATTGTGCGATATAAATCGTGTTTCAGTAAAAGCTCAAGAAACTAAGCATTCGATTACCTTTTTTCAACAATCCTCAAAGTAATAACAACTCTTAAAAGTTGTTATAGTCTCATCAGTTAATGTTAATAAATTCCTCGCATTTGAGAAAATTGGCACAAATATAGATGCTTCCGGCGTCCCTTCCTGAAAAACATCGAAATTAATGCCTCAGTGAATAAATTAACTTGGTCTGTGGGTGCCTCAAAAACGGGTTAATTCACTTAATCAAAGATGAAAATTATTAAACTCCAGATAGTAACTAGTTTTTGAAGAAGACTGAATTACACCAAAATCTACGATTTGGGTCCTAATGTACTAACACTTTTTCTCTCACACGCATTTACTACTTAGAAAATTATATGTGCAAATATTTACCATACATAAGTTTGTGAGAGGGAGGAGGTACATAGGGAAGAAGTTTCAGTTACTGTAGCTTCCCGCCTTTGGTTAAAAAGTGCAAAATAACTAACTTTCATTTTAACATCCAAGTAGATTTCTGATGAAACAATGTAACCATTACAAGTATAAGATTTTCGTATAGAACATAGTGCCCAGAAATTGTGTTTAAGATAGTTCAAAAGTGATCGAAATATATCGGTACTATATTTATAATACATAACATGAATGGCAATTTCTATTCAACTCAATGCATCCATAAAACTAGCAAGGTTTGCACTGTTGAACACAGTTCTGGTAACGGTAACGAATTTAAGTTTTATTGTAGATTATATTAATGAGTTTTACAGAAAAAATTACTAGCGTGACCATGTTGAGGAATTTATAAAATATATAATGTAGTATCAGCGTAATCTTGAAATTAGGCCTTAATTAGGTTCACTTACTATAAAAGAAATTTTACTTCTTACATGCTATAGGGGTTTTATGCATTTAATATTAGGAACAGAATTAAATATTCCTGATTCTCAGGTTGATTTTTATGTAATAATCTTATATTTCTTTATATCCTTGTATTTAAAATAGTCTGTTTGATAGGTTATAGTTAGGATTTTTATGATCGTTTGACCAGAATAAGAAGCAATCTTTTTAATATATTGTGTGCATACAATAATTTACAAATATATCAAAAAAGTAATATATGAAGTGCACGATTCTGTGGAAACCATGAAAATATAAAGATAAATATTTTACATTAATATATTTATATAAAATATATAATAATAACATACTATGTTATTTAAGGCCGTAGTAGTTATCCTGTATTCTTCACGTTCACATTACTCCTAAAAAGGGATTAATTGTCTATCTTACCTGCTATATATAAGTTACTATGATACGAATGTTACTAATTTAGAAGTTGTCGAACAAGTCTGAACCAAGTTATACAGTTTGATGTCGTCCAAGTACCAGAGAGTACTTCAGTAAGTTACAGTTTCTAAACTCGTTTATAATATGAAATACATACCCAGCATATGACAGCAGCCAAAGACTTATTGAAACGTATGCGAAACCAGAATTTTATAATAAATACAATTGGCTGAATGTCAGCAATACCTATATAATTTGTGGGGGTTGGAAAAATTTCAATTCTGTCCGTCTGCCTGTGTTTCAAGACGCTGTCCCGAAAAGGAACTCACTCATATACTTGAAATGTCGCATGAAGCTTCATTTTTATATTAGCATCACTGAGTTCGATTATTGTTTTGTATTACTATGGAATTTTGCTAAGTGTTAGGAAATAATTTTACATTGATCTTATGGGTAACGATTATGTTGCAAATTAAATAAATTTCTAAACAAGCTGAGTAGAAACAAATGAAATTTAAATATATGACATATACTAACATGTTGGCTATAAATGCAGTAAAAATAAAAGAACAATTTAGTGAAAGTAAATATTAAATGTCCATGACAAAATTTGACTTCAGCGTAATTGTGTGTTATAAGTAACATCCCTAGCTCACTGACACTTTTATCATTCCAACATTCCTAAAATACCTAACTTTATTAACAAAAATGTAAATTTATCATTTGGAATATATATTTTTTGCCTGTATGTGTCAGGCCGCAGGACATCTCGAGAATGAAATCGGCACCTTTCTGTTACATCCCTCGTTCTGTAGCCTACTTCTATTTTGATAGGTAACAAACATAAAAGGAATTTTGAATTTTTCGCTTTATATAAATACTATTTAACAAAATATTTAATCTACGGTTCTGATCATGTTAAAAAATTGCTAATAAACCTAAATTCTGGAGATAGCAATTTGTACACCGTGTTGAGAAAAACCATTTCAGGCAGGAGTTTTGAAAAACTCTTAGATACTTAAGACTTCGGCCATTAAAACCTGTGTTTCAGCTCAAAAATTGTAACAACTAAACTGTACTATAATTCATACAATTATAATAAAGTAGCCAATATTTATTTATTTTAAAAAGGAGCTTTATACTATAGTCATATAGCTCCTTGGACATATAAGTATATTTTGCTTTATATACTCTGGTCATTGGTAAGTGTATATCATTTACTTAAAAACTTGTATTGCAATGTACCTGTCTAAAATAGTGTTTATATATCCATGATAGTGATGTTCAAAAATGAAATTAATAAAACGTTTGTTACTGGACTTCAACTAAGACATGACATAATTAAGTTTGTTGTGGAGACCTATAAAACGAAGAGAAATTTGCCCAAGAGAACTTTTGTATAAAAATGCTTTAAATGTAATGTTGGATGGATTTTAAATAAGAAAAGTTAAATAACCGTCCTATAACTCTTAGTGCTTATTGGACTAAGGGTAGAGTTAAGGTGTGAAAGAGCTATTACACATTGCTTGTAAATCCATTGATTCAAATCAAAATCAGTATTAACATTCTATTGAATAAATGCTACTAGATAGTATTTTTTTAGTACTAAATAACTGTCTTACACAAAGGATGTGCCCCAGGAGCAATACCATTTCTTCATAACAATCCTGAACGTCCTAAAAATATTGGTTTATAGTATTATTAGTTGTCCAGGATCACTATTCTATTCATTTTAAGCAACGAAAGTGGAGATTAAGATCCATAATATCTTGTTCAAAGTATCCCGCAAGACCTAACCTTCAAAGAGCTCACTGTGGTCTAAAGTAACCCATATAAATGTCTTTTTCATGTTTGTAAGTGTAACTTTGTTGCGGGAATTTTTGGTACATGTAATTGTATTTGATATCACTAGCCTTCAAGAGCTCCAACTTGCTGCCTTTTTGTCAGCTGTCAGTTAAGTGTTAAACAACTTTTTTGTATTTGCAAGGTTTGTTTTTCCTCATTACCTCCAATTGGAAATATTCGTAGTAATTTCTTTTTTGTGAAATAATTTACATTATTTTTCTTGCTGACTAAAGAAGATTTGTAATCTACAGCCGAAAGAAAGATTTATGCAATATTATAAAAACAGTGTTTTGAATTATATATATTTTGATAGTCAAATTCTGCCTATGTTAGTGATTTTGCACATTAATACATGGTTTCTACATATAATAATAAGTTAGGTACTATATAGTTTTCCACATACTAAACTTATACACCACTTTTGCGCCACCTTGTATACTTAAAAAATATAAATAAATACATTATAGCAATATGTAAAGTTGTCAGTAAAAAAGCCAACATAACAATCAAAATGGCATGATAGTAATACATTAGAAAAGTGCTGTGATTAAATTCAGTTCCTCTAAGTAAATTAGTACTTTTCGAAATTTGATTTGAAACAAAAACAAAATTTTACTGTTGTTGTATAGAATAACCATAGTACATAAAAGAATATTCCAAGTGAACACGGGGGAATATTGTGTAATCATCAGTAATTTAAATTGCAAACTATTTTATAATTTGTAATTTAATTTAAGCACATTATCCAAAATTATCCAAATGTGTGACTGAATGTACATATTTATGTAAGTTAATAATTTAAAAGGATGATGCAGGTGGAGAGAGCCAGGATATAAAATAAATCTCTGCTTCAGTTTACGGCCAATACACCACAATTTGGGATAATATAGGGAAGTAATCGGTGCATCGTCAGTATGGGACCAAAACAGCTGACCCAAGAGTAATATGACGATAATAAAGTTTAAATATAGCGAGTAAATATGACATCGCAGAATGTATCACATATGAATTTTCAAGTAATTACATTGTTATTAATATTTAATTTTATTCATAAAGCACCAAATTGTTTAGGTAAGACTAACTAACAAATCTATTACTAATTCGTTGCTTCTGTAAAAATGTAACTGATTCTTTCCAATTAAAACAATATTTATATCGTCTCTCTTTTCAATGTATTTATAACCTTTTATGCCATTACTATGATAATTGTTTCACCATTTTATAATAACATATAAGCGGTAAGTTTGGTTATGCAAGGTCGGTCAAGCAGGTAGGTTGTTATTATTATTTAATCATAGACTGATTCATTTCCATTTAACGTGCAAGAGTCCACAGAATTAACTTTCCTAGAATAATTGGAATAGTTCTTTGAATATACATTCTTATTGAATAAGTTGGCTTTTATAGTAGCGTTTAAAAACTAACAAATAAAAATAGTGTTTAAATGGAGGTTTTGTTGTTTAATTTAATGCAATTACGTAACGTGATGTACTACGTCATATTTGAAAATCAAAATTATGGTAACTAGTTTAATTAAAAAAATATTGTCCTACGATTACGTGTAATCATGACAGTTACATATGGAGCAATGTAAAAATATTCAATAATAATATACACTACATGCTGAAGTTCATTTTGAACATGACGTGTACATTTGTATATTTCCAGTCCCTTGATGATTAGCTTTGATAACTCTCAGCAAATAATATAAAGTTTATTATTAGGTTGTAATACACTTAAATACGCTAAAAAATATTTGAAAATATATTTTTTATTACAGATGAAAAGCTAAGACTCTCCGTTCGATAGGTTGTGTGGTATTTGGAATATGAATGGGAGGATTATTTAATCTACTTGGCCTACTATTTTCTTACATTGAATTGTATATGTGTGCGTGTGTGTGTGTGTGTGTGTGTGTGTGTGTGTGTGTGTGCGTGCGCGCGTGCGCGCAAGCGTGCGTGTGTTCACAGTTCACAGTTCAAATATGTTTATTTATTAACAGTTTTTTTTAAATTAATACATGATCCCATGTGCCTGACACAGCACGTGCGGAATTCTGAAAAAACAAGCATCTTTAATACAATTTTTTTATACGGCTACTATACAGTGCAATACTCCCAGGAAAAGTCTACTCTAGAATGAAATTACTTTTTATAACTAATAATGATAACAATAACAATAAAAATCCATAATAACAATTTAAAACTATCAAATACAACATTTTAAAACAAAAGTACAAACCAACAAAACACAATAAATACTATTACAATTACACCAACAAAACACACCTTTTCTGACTAAAAGGTATTCCAAGTGACTCCCAGTACATGTAAGCTCTCTCATGAGTCTACACCCATATGTATAAGTTATTGATTAGTAAATAAATAAAATAAATAAATAACAACAAGATGAATAAACAGTAACTATCAATAAACATCTAAATTCATAACAACAATAAAGATCAACAATAATGACGACAATGAACAACAACAATAACTAACAATAAACATCTAAATTCATAACAGCAATAAATATCATCAATAGTAACAAATAATAAACTTCTAAATTAAATAACAGTATAGTAAAACTTTAAACCAAAAAAATCAGTAACAGAACTCAATAAATATAATTAAATGTACAAAACTGTTCAACTGGGAAGCCATAATCAGGAATTACATCATGGAGCATTTCATTATATTATAATTTGGCGAATATATTGTTTAGCTTTCATCTTAAATTTTGGTTTGCTTTCAAACAACAAATCGTCGCTGCCTTGTATGATGAAATTATTAAATATTTTAATTCCTGCATAAGTAAACTTTTTTCTAGCCATTCCCTTGTTCAGGTTTTCAGTTTTAATTGTAAATTTATAAGACAGGCGTGTATTTCGAGAATACTCCTTAAATTCATATCTGTACAGATTTTTATGAATACTAAACTAAGCAGCACATTGAAATAGTTGATTGAAAGTAAATATATTACATTCCTAAAAAATATGTGTTACCCTGTCAAATTTCCTTAGATGATGAATATTTCTAATTGCAAATCGTTGAATCATAATAACATTTTTCAAGATAGTACTGTATGTACCTCCATAGTGGATAATACCATATCTCATTGTTCCCACAAACCATGAAAAATAAAGTTGCTTAAGATGCTCTGGTCTGAGAAATTCCCTCATATGATACAAGCCATAGTTTATATTACTTGTAGTTAAATCCAATGCATAACAATCCCATTTAAAATTTCTATCGATAATTAACGCAAGATACTTTATTTTCTCGACTATTTATATTCTTATACATTTACAGTCATATATACATTGATGATTATGACAAAAAAGTTCATATTCATTCTGAAGTTGCTACAAGTATTAGTTATATCGAAAAAAGAATACATTTTGATTTGTTGGTATTTTCCAATAGTTTATGTTCTATTAACTAGTTTGATATAAACTTTAAGTCACTACTTACTAGTTTTTTCAAAATGTTTTTATTATAGGAAGAGCAAACTAGACCATTATCATTCGCATAAGCAAAAACTTTAGAATTTAATTTTAGTTTCAATAATTCATTTATATAAATGATGAACATAAGAGGTCCCAGTACTCCCCCCTGAGCCACCCCAAATCTCAGTTGTAAAATATTACTAACATTTATATAAGTTATTGATTTCCTTTAATATTAAAATAATAGCTTTCGTTGAAAGTTTTACACTCAAATATCGAAAAGAAAACGGTTTTTTAACTATAAAGTATGTAAAAAATTCCAACTATTTTGTAATTTATACATAAATTATACAGATAATTTTCTTACAGAAATTCGTTGAGCAAGGAGCAACGAAGATTTTGTCAGTTAAAGGTATTGCTTTTTGCATCAGTATATAAATTTAAAATAATTCTAGTAACTTTGTAATACTTATAAGAATTCTAACCGTACTTTTTTCAACGAAGTAATCACTACCACATTAAATGTAGATTTGCGCAAGCCGGGATAAACAAATAGTTTATGCCTCTGAACTGTGACTGTTGCGCTCGGCTTGTACAAGCGTACCTTTACAGTGGTCGTCCTCGCTTATTAGTGATAAGTAATAAGTATAAGTATAACTTTTTAACGTGTTTCTACATATGACAGCCGTTATTTATGTGTAGGTGTCTCGTATATTGGTTTATTAATTAGTTATATATAAGACGTATCATATTGTTCTTACTATGTTCACAGTATAAGAACTAAATGTATGGCATACAAAAGATCAAAAGAGCACGCAGCAGATAAAGCTTTTGTCTTTACTCAAGTAGCGAAAGAGGGGAAGATACGAGGGTCCTTCTCGTTTTTTCCGCTTCTGTTCGTTGAATGTCTATAATAGTTAAGTTAAAAGTATAATTCTGTTTAGGCATTATAATTTGGTTCTATTCCATTAAAGAGATTGCAAATTTATGGTTCGTATTTTTATTTGTTTTTTTTTTTTTTTTTTTAACCACAAGAACATTAATTAAGGGCTTCCGAGTTTGATCTATTCGCCATTCCTAGAACAATTACATATTGCATTTAACGCTACTTATGGATGATTTTTATACATATAAGTAAGGGAAAATAGAAAACCAAATTCCAGAACCATATTTTTAAAACGTAAAGTATTCAATATTAAATGGTTTTCAAACATTTATTTCGTCTTAATTACGTTAGGTAATCTTGAAGAAACTGATATGTTCTCTACGTAAACACGACTAACCTATTTTATTCTAAATAAGGGGAATGTATAAATAATTACATTTTTGATGTTCTGTAAACGTGTGATATAAATGAGTAAAGTTAAAAGTGTAAAGATTTGGGGATATAAATATTACCCGAATTCAAATCCAAAAAGTTTTTAAAGTTACTCTCCATAAATTTAACAAGGTACGAAGACACCATAAAACGTCTTGCGTTACAGGCTTGGTGAACATTGTATGCATATTCAAGTCTATAGGTACATGATTCACTATGCCACGTGAAAGTCAAATAACTATATTCACTTGTTAAAACACTTATTTATTAAGGCAATTTCTAATTGTCATTATGGTCACCTAAATCTTAATCGATACCCATACAGAGATGATTTAGCCTATAAAAAGCAAGGTTAAACAAATTTGCAAGCTTATAGGTAGTTAGTTTTCGAGATATAGCGGAAAAAATATGAAAAAAGAAAAAATTAAATTTTTAAGGTCGAGGATTAAATTTTTTGGATGATACTCAATGTATTAAATGACGAACAATTGACTAATAAAGCAGTAAAACTTATTCTGCAGTCGCTGTTTTGTACTGATGAGAGCGTGTTTGGCTGCAATACACGCAGTTTACACTTTCACGTCCAGGCTATTTTGAGCAATAACTAATAATTCAGAGACGCTTATACTGCAGTCAACGTTTTATAATGATGTGCAATTACTGTCTGGATGTAATACAGATAGTTAGTTATAATGATGTTCAGTAAATGTCTGGTTACAATAAACGTAGTTAACACTTCAATGTCAGGCTATTCGGAACAATATTCTCTATGATAAATGTTGAAAAGTGCTGTAACATTTATAGTGCAGTCACTGCTTTATAGTGATATGTAGTAACTGTCTGGCTGTAATTTACTTTGAATTCTTCTTGCATATTTGTCTGCCTAGCATTATTATTATATCTATAAGCAGGATAACTCGAAAAATGTACATATAGATCTTAAATGTGGCATGCAGTGTCATATAAGCTTGTTAAGTTACGTGGTTGCGTATTTTTACCTTGTACGCCAATATTAGTATGATGATCTCAAAAAACCTGGGAAAATTCAAAAATATTTTTGCAACTCAACTATGCTCTTTTAAGTTAGTGGTTCACTATAAAGTAATTACAGTCGAACGTAATAGTCATCTAATCCTAGATTTAGTTCAGTTGTTCTTCTTTTAAGTCAATGGTCCTACAATTATTATTTCTCAGTTTATAAAGCATATTAGTAGTTACTACACTCTTTTATAAATATATCACACTTTATCTAAAATTTAACTGTTTAACAATGTAAACAAATTTCATGATATTACCATACTTATTATATTAACATTTATATTATGGCTGGTGAGGAGACTTAAGGCATGAGCGGTAATGAGGGGCGTTTAGTTAGCTTTTACACAAAGGGTTTTCCTGTTGGGTGTTTTTGGGAAATGCTAGTGTGTACTTTGGAGTGTTATGTTCCGGAAAATAACGTATATATAAATATACAATATCATAAATGTTAAATAACTTCTCAGAATATGTATAGTTATTGTAAACTGTAATAACGATGAAATAAATATAAATAATTTAGATACTGTAAAACACACAATCTGTACACACATTTGAGCAGTACAAATAAATTTTTAAACACTAGTTGTCTAAGATTGGCTCTTTTAGTAAGAAATCTAAAATTAACCCGGAAGTCGTTTTGTCAATAAGTAAGACTGTGCAAAGTTTAGGAGCTATATCCATCTGGCCTTTGTCACGGGGAAATGTAGACGAAAAAAATAAAGCCCTGGACAATTTTGCAAAGAGGGTCATATACTTCAATCTAAAAAAATATAAGGGCCAAATAAAACCTAGTTCAAATGAGCCAAACACTCAATAATGCAAAAGAATATAACAACTTTAAGTTCATGACATCCAAGTATGTAAACACCAAAAATACTTACAAAGTAAGTTTACTTAACTGTAAGGTAAACACGGGAGAGCCCGAGCTCCCTGATTTTGTCACGCTCCAGTGAGCAGTTTATATAGTAATGGTAAGTCGATCACCCTCTTATTGCTCCAGAGCCAGTTTTGGCTGCACTTCATTAAAATGAGAGTCTGAATAACTTTTTAAAGAATCAAATTAATCTCGGTTTTACAATTGCATATAATATTTTTAGTATTTAGGATTCGTTACTACGAGTATCGTACTAAATAACCACGTAGTATCTTTAACAAACAATACTTTTACACTATAGAAGATTATATATGTAATTTTATAAGGAAATGTTATATTTAAATTAAAATAATTAATCGAAATTAAAATGTTATATTAGGATAATACTTTTCGATCTATAATATTATTAAACTTATCCTTAACACATAGCAGTACTTATTTTAAAAATTAAAAAAACTAATATAAACCACGGACCAAGTGAGTATAGCGCTGAAGCGTTGCCTGCACGTTATTAAAATAAGAGACTAAATACCTTTTTAAAGACATACATCGGTTCTTGCAGGTGACAGAAAATATAATCGTGTTCAGTAACTGTTTACGAGAAAACTATTAAAGTTCATCGATTGCAGCATCTTGGCTTTGAGCAAACAATATTTTTACACTAGAGTATCTTGATGTAGTTTGATTAGGAACTTTTAAATAGTATGTAATTTATAAATATATTTTTAGGATGTAATTTACCAAGTAAATAAATCCAGAACACAATAGTAGTACTCATTACATAAGTTGTACTACTAATATAAAACAGGGACCAAGTGGGCATTAAGCTGAAAAAGAGTAGCACATTAAAAAAAAAATGTTCAAAATAATTTCTGAAAAATGGAAAAATAATGACATATTTCCGTATATTATTTAAGGTATGATGGTTGATGATAGAAATTTATTTAATATACAATCATATGTTTGAAATTCAATGTAAATACATAAACATAAGTAAAGGTAGGTCTACTTAGAAATGAAGCGTTGTCCTCAAACGATATGCGTTTTGAATCATGTTTACAAAATGAACATGAATTGTTATGCAATTGGACACGTTGCATAAATGTTTATTTAGTAGAATTTATGAAATGTATATTTAGAATTATGGTCTAACTTGCACTAAACCATGCATTAGTTGTAATTACAATGTTTGCAGTAACATAATAAAACGTCCGACTTCCATAAAAAAATTGTACACGGCAAGAGAAAAGAAACTACTAAACTATATGGGGTCCCACAAACAAGGCACCAGACTCTATATTCAATATTTGTTCAGTGTTGCCAACTGCAGGGTAAACTACTATAGTAAATTACCTGACCATTAAAACAATTGAGAATCGACTTAATATTGTTCAGCCTCTTAGGCTAATTTTTAATCTGTTGCCCACGATTACACAATCAAATATTGAAGGAACGATTTATTTTGCTTTTGAAAACAATATTTGTTAGGAATTTTATATGGGAATTCCAATTATGAGATTAATGAATTCATTTATAATATAAAAAAAATCTTTTTGGCTATTACTTTTAAACAGTGTGTACACTAAATTCCGTTTGGAACTACAGAAAACCACAACTACAAAGGGAACAATCTTAATGAAGAATACATTAGTATAAATGTGATTCGTTTTATCTCTAACTTTAATAGTTTATCCGACTTTGCAGAGATGGTTAAAATAGAGAAGTTGTAGCGGAAAACTTGTAGTACTTTGAGAAACTCGGACAAAGCCATTGAATGTTGTAAGAAGTTTTGTTTAATTTTTATTAAAACTGCTATATTAAAATAAGTACATCATTCAATAACCATTTTAGTAGAGATTTCGGTATTTTGTATAATAATTCCTGGTAAATTTCACAAATAGATGAATTATACTAAGTGAAAGTTGTAGTCCTCATTTGATTGTTTTTATTTTAGTGTGTTACTTACGTCTTGTAACATTTTGTTGTTACCGAAATAAATTACTTCTAATTCATCTTCTGGTTCTAGAATGTAATGTAGAAAGAAAATCCTCATCTACTAAAATGTGATGTTTATTATCCTTATTAGGCAGGAACTATGTTTAATTTCGATAAAATGTATTATTTAAATATTTTAAACAAAATTTGGTAGTAATTACGCTTAAAACATTACAATATATATCCGTACATTTATAATATCCCCATTAATAAGTAATAAATCATGATCGGGAGAAAAAAGTGGTCTCTATGGTTCAGTGGGCTGTCGAACGTAAAATAACGATAATGTCATTGGCAGACGGCAAAAACAGAAGCGTAATAACTTTCTTAGACATTCCTTTCCTTCTTTGACACTCTCGTAATTATTTTAAAACCTGTTACAACTTGTAATATCTTCTAGGTATAAAATTAAAAATATAAAATTACGGCCTCATTCTACAGCCTCCAATTCTTCAGCAAAGAATGTATATGAAATTCATTGTTTTGTATTGTTTTAATACAACCACATAAATTAGATACATTTAATATCAATTATATGGCATCCTTACATGATTTAGAAGTTTAGTAGTAACCTAATAAAACTTTTTCTTCGGCACTGACCCAAATATAACACCAAATTATTAAAATACTACAGGTTATAAATATAAGGATTTAAATCGGGGACAAGGGTGTAGGTGTTATGAATTGGATACTGTTTATAGGTGTATATTATTTAAAAATATATCGTAGATGAATTTATTTTAGTACAAAATATGTTTATTGTTAGCCCATTACTAGGATGAATAGGCAAATTTACTTTCTGTCTGTCTGTTTTCATGACATCAGTAAAACGAATTAATCTATACAAAGTTTAATTTTGCATTAAGTTTCTTTTCTTTAAAAGCAATCTTAAATTCAATGAGATTGAAAGATCCAATGACATTGATGATGCATGTCACTACCTAGAATTTGGCTGATGGTGTATTTGCATCTGTCTAATGAGTAACCATTCTGGCGACGAGAAAATTGCAAAATCATAAAATAAATTAAAGTACCATCATGAAGCTATTTACCATGTCCAAAGCAACATGTCATATTAATATATACTTGCAATTTTACATACAATTTCAGTGAAGCGTTTTTATTGAGGCTTGGTGTACAGTACTCCTAACTTGTTACAGACCATTAATGTAGACAACAAGAGTGTGTAATGTATTGCAATTTTTATCTAGGGTACTCAGGTATTACCCTAAGAGTAAGCTGTTATTTTCAGAGGAGCCAAGGAACTTTTACAATCCTCATTTGTATACTTAGGGGCTGTAGCCAAAAACTAATTACAGAAGTAGGTCTAACTATGAGTTATTGAAAAAACACTAAAATGTTGTAATCTACATTAAAATTGTATAATCTACAATTAACTATTTGTTATATGTTTGCCATTTTCACTCGTTGAAAATGTAGATAAAAATTGTTTATGATATGTTAATTAATTATTTTATAATTATTTTACGTTCATATCCACGTGTAGACTAGTACAGTAATTGTTTTAAAACCTAAGTAAGAGGGTTGATTTAAATCCTCAAAACATACAGTAGTGCTTTTTAAAGTGTCATGGCCTTAACCCTCGCTCTGTGTTGCCACGTGAGATCAAGTCACATAGAAGGACAGCAATGAGTCCCTGCATTATGCGAAAAAGGGATTAAATTAATTTCCCCTAAAATCCAATTTTTAATGATCTTCAAAATGAGTTAATTCCACCAGAAACCTTATAATAACTGTTTACTAAAATTCAGTTTAATATTACTTTGCAAACATACAGGGCTTTAGATTAATATATGCTGAAGAACAACCAGATTTAGACATTTATTTTATTTATCGGCAGTTGAAATAAAATTTCTAACTGTACTTCGAGTATATCACGGCATTATATCATAAAGATGAGTATTTACATTTTTACAAAAAGCACCCATTTCATTCAGTGACATCGCAGGTTATTTCCGTTGGCACATGGAAAGCAATTTCCAGAGCTCACAGTGTGGTTGTTGGCCTCTTGCCATTCTATATATTGAATGTAAATATCCCATCCATCTGCACACAATTCTTCTATCCTTTGAGTACTTCCAGGATTATAAAGTACTGAATTGACTGCTTCTGTATCTGTAGGCTAGCCGCTTTGGATTCCGGCAGAACTGTAGTTGTATATGAATAGAGTGAATATATCAAATTAATTACGGCATTTTCAATTGTTATGAACCCAATACAAAAATACTGAGCGTATATTTCAGCAATTTATCTGAAGAATACCAAAAATTATAGAATTTTTAAAGTTATATGTATTTATGATTTTGCAGCTTTGTCTACCTACCGTAATGTGTGTTTGGTCAAAAATTACATACAAGACACCGATAATATGAAAAAATTTCGGCTCTCCATATTTAATTAGGTTTCGGATAATACAACATTATGTAATAATTACAGTTTCATAAAATAGAGTTTAATATTCGTTATTGACATAAAATATAGGGTATCCTATAGTAGAAAATTATATAATTTAATCTCTTCAAAAATTGACCAACAAATTCCCGGGATAATAGATTAAAACACTTGTATATTTGAAAAATTATTTTTATAAATATTTAAAACAGTACATTTGAGTTCTATTATTTTATAAGAAAGTTTTCGTATGTCGATTTTTTGAGCGATAAGCTTTATCTCTATATTACCAGATTTGTTTATAAATGGTGAAGCATTTTTAAACAACAAAAAGAACCTGTTCTCTGACGTATGCTCATTGAAACTAATTTAGCTAAACAATTCAATTCACTATTCAATTGGTTTATAAAACCAGTCCTTGTATTCCATAAAAAGTTGGTGTAAGGGGAATATTACCCAGGGCGTACTTATACGAGTGTTCGCACATCCAGAAAATAGTGCCATAAAAACAGAGTAAATATCTTCTGCCACCTGAAAGTAGAACAAATTTTCGTCTCGGGATAAACGAATATTGACATAACTTTGCAGACGCAAATAAACAGATTTTGTTTTGCCTTCTGTATAAATTACGTATAAATAACGTTACAATAAATATATAAATTGAGAGTTTGCACACTCACAGAATAGTGCGCCTAAAGTAGAGAAGATATGTTCTGCCACCTGAAAGACTTTTGTCTCTGGATAGTAAATATTTTACAGGGTTTTGCAGACTTGAATGAACATAATAAAGTTAAAATTACTTTAAAAAGGAATATAAGAATACTAGGTTTTATTTTATTTTACAAAAAAATTGTTTTGTTTGGGCGATAAGCTGAACTTTTTACTAATAAATATTTTTAACTAAATGCTAATATAACGCGGTCTCACAAGTTTCCAAGACTGCTGACTGTTCTTGTTTGTGAAGAGAACACAACGCGAGTGGAAGGTAAAGGCCTTAAAAACACTACTTCTTTACTTGTATTTCGGATAGGTGCTACTTATGTAGAAGTGAATAAAGGTTAATCTTGGAAGGTTTCTTTATTTCATCGGGTCACCAAATGACATGTGCTCGAAGATGGACAAAAGTAATATCCTACTGGTAAAAACTTCTAGATTATACACACGTAAAACATACACACATATTTTCTTATTGTAATTTGTATACATTTGTCAGTTCCCGTCTGTTGAGTTAAAAATACCTATGTATGTAAATTTAAAGAATAACCATTGGATTGCTCCACAACAGAATTCCGTAGGTGTTTGGTATACTTTTAGTGCTACCCCGCTATTCGAACAAAATTACTTTTGTGTTAGATTAAAAATATTAAATAAACTTACACAAATTTAAAACTACAAAGAAAAGATTTTATGAGTTTTCAGCCAAACTGTATTATGTTAAATAGAAGGCCGCTGTACTTCGTGAATTAAACTTTAGATATTGGTAGCTTTCCTGTTGGCTACCAGAAGTTTTAGCTCAAGAGCTTTAGGTTTAAATTGTGATTAGGATATAACCTCTAAAACAAGCATATATTGTCATATATACATATACACACATATATACATATACATGCGATGTCACTGAATGAAATGGGTGCTTTTTGTAAAAATGTAAATACTCATCTTTATGATATAATGCCGTGATATACTCGAAGTACAGTTAGAAATTTTATTTCAACTGCCGATAAATAAAATAAATGTCTAAATCTGGTTGTTCTCCAGCATATATTAATCTAAAGCCCTGTATGTTTGCAAAGTAATATTAAACTGAATTTTAGTAAACAGTTATTATAAGGTTTCTGGTGGAATTAACTCATTTTATATATATATATATATATATATATATATATATATATATATATATATATATATATATATTGTCAAGAAATAATTAGTTAACTAAAATTTATTGTCATTTACAGATAAAAGGTATTTTGAGGTTAAAAATATGTGTAAAACAATAACAATGTTGATTAAAGCATATATCATTATCACCTAGATCTCTAAGAGAAGTACATCTTATAAACAATGCTAATATAAGAACACTATCTCAAAGTTAAAGGTATATGGAGGATTAATGATCACAGTTTAAGCAATTTATTAAAATAGTCTATGTAAACTGTCAAATATTGGTGTAATAGGGTTAAAGTCAGGGTTTATAGCTAGTACGCTATATGTAAAAACTATAAAACGTTAAATTTTTTTATTTTTGGTAATTCTAACTTTTACATGTTTTTGTAGACGCAAATGAACATATTTCGTATTGCTTTCTATATAAAATATGTAAAAGTAATGTTACAATAAATATATACTATTAAGAACAATAAGGATTTTGGCCTAAAAAAGACCACCGAAATGGGATTTTGAAGAGTTTGATTGATTAGGCGTTTACCACAGTCTCTCTCACCATTTGATAACGAAGCAAATTTCTATATGTACGACTGCGTACACAATATCTTTCAAATGAGTTAACTCAAAGGGCTAAGATTTGGTTAGGCACTCAATCTGCCCTACATTTATATTCAAACATAAAACGGTAATAATCGGTCCCATGTGAGTCGAACTCTATTCCATGATGTCATACGAGCGCGAAGCCTCTACCTTACGGAATACAGGCTTAATTTAGGTAATGGATTCTGTAACTATTACGTCATGGAATTCTGTTTCATGCTATGAGTAGAGCGGACACTTAATACTGGTTATAAATAGCTCTGTAATACAATTTGTAAGTCACCAGTACAGTAGGAGCCTGCTGGCATTATTTTTATAAAAAAAGGAAAGGCTTCCTTTTTAACTTTATTGTACCCATCTTAATAGACCAATGTCCAGTGCGATGATCGTATCAAACAAAACAAGGATGGGAGTGAATCCATTACAAGGCCAACATTAGCAATAGGCGTGTAAATTCACAGACAGGATTTGACCCTGTGCAGTTATCAAACGTAAAAGCCCTCTCATCTCTTGTATTCCCTTTACGTTACGCCTTGGTACCTCATCAAACTCACTAGGCAATTTGTTTGTCGTTAATTAAAGACAACTCCAAATATTTTATTTATGGAATTCCAAATAATTTATGATTCTTTTATTTTGTTGAATTTACTTGAGTTTGCAGTAGAATTTATTATAAGTATATTTTCTCAGATGAATTCTTTCGCGCAGTTGCCTCTTTTATTTAATTAAAAAAAATACAATCGTCCACGGTATAAAAATTTTTTCTCAAAGTTTTTGTAACGGTTTGTAGAAAGATTTAACTTATTTTAAGTTATATTATACTATAATATTTACATTTGTTTCAGACGTTCTGAAAACTACATATCAAAAATTATGTTTGGGAAAATATAAAGAGTCTTTTCATTTTAGGTCAGAATTTATTAATGTACGACTAGGTGCCACCTTTTCCAACTAAGTTGGTTACCTATTATCCTAGATATAGTAAGTGTCATAACAAGTTCTTAGTGTGCGTCTACAGATAACATACTTGTCCTCACAAAATTCATGAAGCATTTTGTTGGATAGTTAGGTAGTTACTAGAAAGTATATTATATTCTTGTAGAAAATCAGGTTGTAAATATTAGGATCGGTCCACATTTTATTTTTTGAACCTAAATATAAGTTAAAATTGCATCATTCAAAATGCCTCTGATTATGGAAAAATATTGGAATTGGATATTGTAAATAACATGGAAACTATGAAAAAGGACGGCTAGGGTATTTATATTCTGAATCTCTGCACCATTGATATTACACACTCTTACGACAAGGAGAAAGAAATCACATTTACTTTAATTTTGCCTTTTTCGTTCTCTTCCAAAAAGTTATGGTTATTAAACTAAAGAGAAATCATAAAATATTTTGTGTAAAATTTAATTCATGTAACCCAGAAAACAAGCGGTACAAGAAATTACTTAAAAATATTCATAATGTGTAATTTTTTGTATAATACAAAATGTCACAATTTCATAAAATATTATACGAAGGTAAATTAGTGGTTTGCTTAAAAGATGAATACAAAGTATAAACAAATTATTCATTCTAAGTTATCTTTATACTTATTTAGGTAATTTTCCCTTCGAATAAGCTTACCTAATATATGACTTAAGTCGTGTTATTGTAAGGTAACACGTATTTCCATAAAATAACAATGACTTTTAGATATTCTATAACCCGGCCTTTGCAGCATTCAACGACTAAACGAGTTCTATTGTGTCTTGATAACAAGAACTCCAAATATATAAAACATGAAAGAAGAACTTACCAAGTTTTGGCAATGAATATTTCATGAATATGTCTGTAATATTTGGAAATGTTTAGATTTTTTCTGTATTAGGACCTTTTTATTTGTTTTTTTAAGATTCCACGGTCATTATGAATATTTACCATGGCTTTGCGTTTGGGCAGTTTAACAATAAAATTGTGATTGGTAATTGGTATTCTATTAATGATGTAGAGCTTACCTAGTTAAAAAATGTTGTAAATTTAATACAAACATTAAATTTTTCTTTATATCAATTTTTACATTTACAATAATCAAAACACACTATTACAAAAAGTAAATATTTTTTCTATTTACGATTTAAATTTCTTATTGGATTATTTCTTTTGTTATAAATAGATGTATGATTTGAACGGGTGAAAAACTATTGATTCATGTCACGGTACGTCCCACCTAACATATGTTCGCTCGGTAACCTCTAGGAGCAGGACTATAGGCATATTTGGTATTTTCAGCACCTCTAATTTATTTTCGTCCGAAAATTTTAGAGGTTATTGATAAATCTTTAACAATTAAGTTATATTAGGTCTAATTCGTTACATAAATATCTGAAACTAAACTGTGTTATAGCAAAACATTTTCATTTAATATATTTTAGAAAGACAAATTACTATTGGTTTCGTTTTAAAATATCCTTCACTTTATAACCATGATGTACTCAATTTCCTGGCTTTTATATAGTTAAGAACTGAGAATAGCTAAATAAAACTTGAAATCTTTAAAATAGAGTGAAGATATTTTTTTAAGGCTGTTAAGATAATGAGATTGAACATTGTTAGGCTAAAATTTTAAGCAGTTCATCACATAAAAATATGAACCAAAAGATAATTTCAATATATAGAACATCACCTCATTACGTAGACTTTGATAAAATTTCTATAAATATATCAAGTTATTTAAATATAAATGAACCAAATAATCCTTATACATTTTACAATAGGACATTAATGCATTTTTGGAGGTAGCGATTTAAGGTCTATCTGAAATAGTAATGTAATAGATCGAAGGTGTCCTGGCTAGGATATAAATCAATCAGTCAAAGTGAGTAAGCATATCGTCGTCGACAGTTTACCTGACCGAACATGAACATTGCCTTTACATTCAATGCTACTTCGTCACAGTAGTGTGCTATCTATAATAGGACGACTAGCATTTCTCCAGTGAGCTATATAATCCAGCAGGATTGAACAGGGACTGTTTGACATATCAGTCTGAGCGAGTTAGTATATCACCGTCGACAGTTATCTGACCGAATATGAAGATTGCTTTACATTCAATGCTACTTCGTCACAGTAGTGTGCTATCTATAATAGGACGACTAGCATTTCTCCAGTGAGCTATATAAGCCAGCAGGATTGAACAGGGACTGTTTGACATATAAGTCTGAGCGAGTTAGTATATCACCGTCGACAGTTACCTGACCGAATATGAAGATTGCCTTTACATTCAATGCTACTTCGTCACAGTAGTGTGAAATCTATAATAGGACGACTAGCATTTCTCCAGTGAGCTACACAAGCCAGCAGGATTGAACAGGGACTGTCTGAAATATCAGTCAGAGCGAGTTAGTATATCACTGTTGACAGTTACCTGACCGAACATGAAGATTGCCTTTACATTCAATGCTACTTCGTCACAGTAGTGTGCTATCTATAATAGGACGACTAGCATTTCTCCAGTGAGCTATATAATCCAGCAGGATTGAACAGGGACTGTTTGACATATCAGTCTGAGCGAGTTAGTATATCACCGTCGACAGTTACCTGACCGAATATGAAGATTGCCTTTACATTCAATGCTACTTCGTCACAGTAGTGTGCTATCTATAATAGGACGACTAGCATTTCTCCAGTGAGCTACACAAGCCAGCAGGATTGAACAGGGACTGTCTGACATATCAGTCAGAGCGAGTTAGTATATCACTGTTGACAGTTACCTGACCGAACATGAAGATTGCCTTTACATTCCGTCACAGTAGTGTGCAATCTAGAATAGGACGACTTAGCATTTCTCCAGTGAGCTACACAAGGCAGCAGGTTTGAACAGGGCTGTCTGACATATCAGTCAGAGCGAGTTAGTATATCACCGTCGACAGTTACCTGACCGAATATGAAGATTGCCTTTACATTCAACGCTGCTTCGTCACAGTAGTGTGCAATCTATAATAGGACGACTAGCATTTCTCCAGTGAGCTACACAAGCCAGCAGGATTTGAATAGGGACTGTCTGACATATCAGTCAGAGCGAGTTTAGTATATCACTGTTGACAGTTACCTGACCGAACATGAAGATTGCCTTTACATTCCGTCACAGTAGTGTGCAATCTAGAATAGGACGACTTAGCATTTCTCCAGTGAGCTACACAAGCCAGCAGGTTTGAACAGGGCTGTCTGACATATCAGTCAGAGCGATTTAGTATATCACTGTTGACATTTACCTGACCGAACATGAACATTGCCTTTACATTCAATGCTACTTCGTCACAGTAGTGTGCAATCTAGAATAGGACGACTTAGCATTTCTCCAGTGAGCTACACAAGGCAGCAGGTTTGAACAGGGCTGTCTGACATATCAGTCAGAGCGAGTTAGTATATCACCGTCGACAGTTACCTGACCGAATATGAAGATTGCCTTTACATTCAACGCTACTTCGTCACAGTATTGTGCAATCTATAATAGGACGACTAGCATTTCTCCAGTGAGCTACACAAGCCAGCAGGATTGAATAGGGACTGTCTGACATATCAGTCAGAGCGAGTTAGTATATCACTGTTGACAGTTACCTGACCGAACATGAAGATTGCCTTTACATTCCGTCACAGTAGTGTGCAATCTAGAATAGGACGACTTAGCATTTCTCCAGTGAGCTACACAAGCCAGCAGGTTTGAACAGGGCTGTCTGACATATCAGTCAGAGCGATTTAGTATATCACTGTTGACATTTACCTGACCGAACATGAAGATTGCCTTTACATTCAACGCTACTTCGTCACAGTAGTGTGCAATCTAGAATAGGACGACTTAGCATTTCTCCAGTAAGCTATATAAGCCAGCAGGATTGAACAGGTACTGTCTGACATATCAGTCAGAGCGAGTTATTATATCACTGTCGACAGTATACCTGACTGAACATGAAGATTTTCTTTTCATTCAACGCTACTACGCCTTTATAATGTGCAATTAACAAAAAGGCAAAAAAAATTCTCAATGAGCTATAGAAGTAAGCAGGATTGAGCATGAATTGACTGATATGTTGAGCTAACTATCATTTAGAGCGAACTAGCGTATCGTCATCGACAGTTTACCGGACCGAACATGAAGATTGCCTTCTCAGTCAAAGCTTCTAGGCCATTATAATGTGAAATTTAAAGAGGGAAACAAAGAATTTCTCTCAATGAGCTATACAAGTAAGCAGGATTGAATATGACTTGGCTTATATATGCACCAATCACTAAGAGCAAGAGAGCAGAACGCCGTTGACACTTGCTCTGGCTGAACATAAATATTTCCTTTTCAGTTACTGCTACTACTTTATAGCGGTGTAGAATCTAGAGTAGTGCAACAGAACATTTCTCTCGGTGAACTATACAAAGTACGTAGGATGGAACGAGAACGAGCACTGCTTGAGATATGAACCAATCATACATTTGGAGGAAGCATGTTGCCGTTGATACTTGCCTTGGCCAAACATAAGTAATGCCTTATTAGTTATTGCTAGTACTTCTTAGCAGTGTAGAATCTAGAATAGTGCGATTTATCAATCCACTAAGTGAACTATATAACTAACTAGGGAAGATACAGTTTTTGCCTATATCACTATTAACGTTATTTAAGCTTAACCATGTATTATAAAATTATTATTTTCGGCATTGTAACTAGACTTTTTATATTGGTTTTATTTGGTAAATTCAAAATATAATGTTGGTTTTCATTTTTAAGTTTTGATGATATGGTAATCATATTTTGTAAATTTATAGAAACTAGGCTAAATAATCCTTTTGGGCAGATTTTATGATGACTTTTACGTTTGTACTTTCTCTCATTTACATTGTACAGTACGGAATAAACAATTTTGTAAAGACGCAGTTATTTATGAAAACACATGATGAAAAAATTTGTTGTGCTTGTTTGATTCAGTTTGTTCGTATTATTAAAACAAGATCTGAAAAGAAGTTATTGTTAAACTTTGTCATATGAATAGCTTTTATATAAATAGCTCTTTATTTATTTTATTGTTAAATCAATAATGAGAATCTAATTTGACTCATTAGTCATCATTCTTAGCTCATTTAAAATATGAATCGTGTTTTAAAGAAGACCCTGATTTTTAGAAAGGAAATTTTGGTACTTTTCACTTTAATTAAAGTAAAATAAAGGGTATTTTTAACTCATTCCACAACAGAGAACCAAACTTTAAGTTGAAATTTTAAATCAAATGCAATTCCCATTCAGATTTAATACAAATTGTATACATCGTAAAATTAAAAGTTTAATCGAGATAAACTGTAGTTTAAAATTTAAATATTTTTATATCAAAATATTCGTTCCCAAATAACACATATCATATAATTGTCGAAATTAACGTTTTAAAACAGTTTGACGTTTTAGTACTTTCTGCAGTTGTAGATATATAATTTGTTGCATAACTTATATACTTTAAAAGCTGTATTTGACCTTTTGTTAAATAATTTAGACATTTTATAATTGCAGATAATTTTATAATTTTAGAAATGTGGTTATTACGTGAATGTATTTAATTGTATAAATGTATTACTCTTTTGTATTTTGTATTAAATAATTTCTTAGTTTTTATTATAATTTTATAAGTCAAAAAATGTTAAACATTTTAGTATTGATGACCTAAGACATTGATGCAACTTGGTTAGTTCAGCAAGATGATGTTTGTTTTGGTATATCTTTTAATCTGCAAAGGAACTAATTATTTAGTGAAATTATTTCCTCTAATATAGTTAGATGGTAAAAGAGAAATATTCACGGTAATCATATGAATTTTAACATATATAATACGATGTTGAAAGTGAGTAAAGCTCAGGACTTGAAACGGAGCAATACTAAGTCTTAGTATACGAAAGTGATTGATATAAGTGTTCAAATAATATTTACATAAAAAATAAGGTGTTATCTTTATTATTAAATAATTTATTTTCATTTCTATGAATGTTTACGAAACTACAGTAATCTAATCCCACCATGTTTAGCTAGCATAATGAATTTCGAAATTCACAGGTAGCATCCAAATAATTTTAAATAAGTAGCTGAGGTTAAAATTTTATATTTTTATATTCTTAAATGTTATTAAGAGCAAATGATAAGTTCAATTAATCTCTCACCTCTTAAATAGAACGAATTTAGGTAAGATGGCAAACTCTGTAGACTTTAAACGAGAATTTTGCAAAATTTTTGCCGAGAAACTGGTTTATTACGCTTTATAATGTATGATTTGTATGGCCACCTCAATTGTAAAATATTTGTCAAATAATAATAGTATCTTCCAACCGAAATAAAAGATAAAAGTATTATAAATGAGTATAATGACATTTTTATCGTAACTTAGGTATATTTCACTAAAATAAATGTATATTTGAGTGTGTTTTATGTAATTTTTTGGCTTATTTGTTAGGGGAAAATTAAGTATATCTATACATACATCAAGCCGTGATTGATTAAAATCCAGAACAAAACATATAACTACTCTTTTGATAACTTATACTAATCACTGAATAATCATAAAAAGTAGTGTGATAAAACTGTAATTTTGTCATATTATATTGTTTATTACAGTGATTGAAATAAAATATACTATTACTACAGTTAACTATCATTCCCATACAATATTGCCACAATATCCGGTGTTACTCCACGGTACTTTACATTTCCCTCTTGGGACACTTTTTAGCTGCAGGAAATGAACCTTTAATTAAACCATAAAAATAATTGCATTTATACCACACCACCAACTTCCAAGTCGTATCACTTTGCATAATTTTAAATGTTTCCTAGTAATTGCATCAATTCAAAGAATAGTTTATTTTCCAAAGCAGGTTTCCCATCAGCGATGAACCTTAGATTATTACTTGAAGATAAACTTGTACATTTTTACTATTTATTAAAATATTATTACATTTATACTCGTAATATGTAACCTTTGTTTAAAAATTACAATAGACCTTAACATTTTCTTAGAACTCTTGAATATCTTGAGTATTGGAGAAATAAAAATCCCTCGGTAAACCTGACATTATTGACAGATTTGATTAATAAACAATATTATTTTTGCCTAATTTATTGTTTTTACGATAAAGTATTAGTTTTGTCATAAAATGTATAACAAAGTAAGATCTATGAAACCTTAAATTATCACTACTATAGTTTTAAT
This sequence comes from Homalodisca vitripennis, assembly GCF_021130785.1. Classification (NCBI taxonomy): domain Eukaryota; kingdom Metazoa; phylum Arthropoda; class Insecta; order Hemiptera; family Cicadellidae; genus Homalodisca; species Homalodisca vitripennis. The sequence continues at coordinate 122,699,210 of NC_060211.1, read as the reverse complement.
AAAAGATATAATTGTGTACTAAATTGAATTCATATTATAAAGGTAATTAGAATTTAACTATACTATAATTAGAATGATAACTTTAATAATTTTAATAATTAATACATTTTAGATACAATATTCTTTTTATTGTTTATACAACATGCCTTTTAATTCCTATTTGTGAATACAACATACTAGTTAGTTTCCGAGAAGATCCCGTTTTCAAAGAACACTTCTTATTACGACTTGTACAATACACTTCTCTGACGGAGGACCAGAATTTACACGAGCTCCAGTCATTGTTGCTAACACACTTCATCTCAGAGAACAATCATCTTGATTGCGTCCTGAGAACTGCCCGTTTTAATCACCCAAATTGATATTTCTTCAGATGCGTTATTAATACTCAAATTTATATCGCCTTACATTTACATATTTAAAAATAATATATTTTCAATTTACTCATAGATTTTACTGTATGAAAATCAATAATGATTATTAGTTATACATGTATTTTAAATCCTGTAAACGAAAGATTTCATATTTTAAATTGTGATAAAAATAATAAAGGCTTGTGCATGAATATGTGACTTTATGATATATTTTTTGGTAATTAATTCAATTTGACATTACATTAACCGTTTATATATTACAGTAAAAAAAAAGTATTCTAGTAATTCCAAAAATAACGATATATTTTTATACCATTAAGTTTTATTAGTACGCAATTATATCAGTGATTGTAAAGTTTGACAATATTAAAAAAAATATTGATATACAGAAATAAGGGTATTGTACTTTCAGTACTGATATAAAGGTTAGAAAAATTATAGTCTAATGTCAATATTAGTCTAAATGTCACGGTTACATAGCCTATATATCAAGCGTATCTGGTGCTGTTGGGTATCAACGTTATGGTCTTGGCCGCATTTTAAAGTCAATTTACTACATGGTAGGTATATCTAAAACATACCATTATTATTATTCACATCTAAAAGTATCTCATTGTTGATATAGCTTTATGTATTTCATAATTACAAATATTTACATAAGTTAAAAGATTTAAAATTAAACTTTTAATAAGCTGGCTGACGTTTCAAATAATATTATTAAAAAACTAACTTTAATTGTAAAATGAGTAACAAACTATTTTAAAATATCTAAGGTATTTACTCAATATATTTTATGTTTGTAACTCTTACAGAAAAAAATTATTTACTCCCTAATTACTTTTAAAATGACGTTTTATATGCCTGATACAGTTTACAGATTGAATAATTTTTACTTACTTCTGCATTTACAGTACGTGGTTAAGTGGAACGTATTATAAGGAATATTCAAATCTTACATAGTAAGGAATAGCTTCTGTAACGTTATCATTTTCATTAATTATTGTGTTATTAATTCGTATAGACAATTTGAAAAAATATTTACAGCTGTGACAGAGATCAACTCTTCAGATTGAATAGAACGGAAGTTATTGAAAGCCTTACCCTAACCAGTATTCAGCGGCTATATTGCAGAGTAATAGCCATACCCTCCTATCCCATACACCTGAATTATAAACATGTGTCAGGGATTTGTTAGGTAGTCGTTAAATCCAGTCTCCTAGACCTCTTGTCTCATTCCTCCTACACATAATCTCACCTCCGAGCGACATAATTTATTTCCCAAATTTTATACTAGCATTCTTGAATTTTGGCTTCTATAATAATATAGATTCATAGTGTCCTGGAAATATAAATAAGAATATCACTGGCACTATTGTAGAAAAGACAAGATGTTTCAATCACTCATTACACCGTTTACCATAAAGGATATTTATGAAGGATATTAAAATGTACTCATACGTAACTAAAAGTTGATAACAGAAACAATCATATTGCTGGATGTTGAAAAGGATTTGCCTACAAGAAACTATTTATGGTTACTGGGAGGAGAAACTTTTTTGAGTCAAATTTTTACTTGTTGTTCTGGGTTCATATATGGCACTGTAATAGGAGCTACATTGATATCAAATACATTGGAAATTATGCTAGTTTACTCAAAGACTGTTAAAAAATAATGCTCTACATATTTCACCCGTTATTAAAATATGATCACCCCAAAGTTACTAAATCTTAATCTTCCGGTGATATGTACCAAGAATCTTAGGGTAATGTGGGAGTTTATACTGTGTGGCTAAACCTGAAATAATAATTATTATTAATTGGATAGAATATTCAGTTGAAATTCATTTAAGGCACGATTCGCCATATGCATGAATTAGTTTCTCAAAAAGGCACATTATCTAATACCTTTATCATAATCCAAAAACGTCAATACATTAAATTGAGATTATTATGTCCCTCCACTAATTACTGGAACTCATAAACCTCAACAAGCGTCATCTCTGGCAGATCAAACACATTTTTAAATGTAACAAATAACACCAGGAGACCTATTTCTATATTTTTTAGTTATTTCTATGTGAGTGCAAATGACCGAGCGATCTATAACGTCGAAGTTTAGATCTTATTTAAAATTAGTGCCGGTTTAATTCATGCCTGTGGCTATAGCATTTATCAGTAACATCAACCTTGTACCATATAGACTCTATTCTTATTCTGATACTCGTTCAGATCTGTGATCCATGAGAACGGCAATCGAGGCTTGAATGGAGGACAGGCTTATGCTTAAAGAAATAACAGAAATGTTACAATTAATTGGTAGCATTGTGATATACAATTCTTTATATTATTGTCTCTTAGAATTTGTAATGTGTCTTCTCTTCAGTATCCACTTCCAAATATATTGATATATTGGTTAACACTTAATTAAATTGTAATTACATGTAATAAAATAGGTTGTTCCGTGATTTGAATCATGTAATATATTTGTTTTCTTCGAATTAAACTTGGTATGTAAATTAATAAATGCTATAAATTACGTGAACTTTTGTTACCCAGCCTCATTTAAAGAGCAGTTACGAGATACAGTTGTTTGAGAAAATATAAAATTTAATTTTCAAACTTTTAATTCATACAATTTTGAATAAAAACAGCCTGCAAAAACTATGTAATTTTACACTATGTAAAATATATTTTATACGTGGTTAAGATTTAAAGTTAGTCCAGATCTACCAGAAGGGTCCTGATCCTATGACTATCGATTGTGGTTTATTTATTTATTTTTTTTTTTAAAGGAGAGGCCGATCCCCTTTTAAGCCTAATTCTGTCCGCCCTCATGGGCCACAATCCTGGCCTGTGCGAGGATCTTATCAATCAGAATAAGGGGGAGAGTCGATACAGTACAAGGTCAATTTTATAGTACTGATAAAAAGTGCAATGGTCACAGACAGGATTTAAACCTGCGTTATCTCTGACTCAGACCCAAAGTCCAACGACTTAGACCGCTCGGCCATCGGCACTTCCGAGCGATAACATAATTAATTATATATATAATTTATATATTATGTTCTTACTGTCACCAAACAACAAGTTCAAATGAATTATATTCTTATACCCTATTACTTGGACCTTGTATTATTAATTTGGATAGGTGGTAAATCATTTATACTTGATGTAACCAGATCCAACGGAACTTGATCCTTTCTTTATTTGGAAAATGTTTTACCTCGGATCGTAGGATAGGACTATTTATTCTTAAAATTGTTTTAAATTACTTTTTTATGTTTTATTAACTTTGTCTGCAATATAACTTATTTTTAGAGCCTTTCATAAACCTATAATAACATGAAAACATAAATATGCAAATCTTACGACTAGGGATGAAAAGATTTTTTTTTAAATCTTGTAATCTTGGTAGTCCAATTGTTCCATGATCATAGATATTATAATTTAAAAAAACTTCATTTTCGCCAAAATATAAGCATTTGACAAAATACGTATGAATTTTAATGTAGCTTTTAAATAATTAAATATAATAATAAATTCCAACATCAACAGTAATAGTAACATTACCATCGCAGGCTATAAGTCATTGCTTTTTATGGTTAAACCAACTATAATCTGAAAAACATCTACAGTCTAAGAAATGAGGTTAGCAGTTTAATGTTATCACCGCAGGAAAAGAATGGTGCACAGCAATGTTTCACGAAACTATAATTTTGTATGCAAATTACAAAAGTTTTTGCACTAAGCTGCGTTGTTCCTTCAGTAGTGGAAAATGCAAGTTAGAATGTACTTAACACCGCTATAATTAAACAGTTTGTAATATGATTACAATTGTAAGGTTTTTGAAGTTTATAAAACGCAATTGCACGCCTAATAATTAAAAACAACTTTAGTATGATTAAATATTATTTAAGATATTCTTTCTCTTTAAGTATTCTTTCTTTGAGACAATCGTAGTTTCGAATATATGTCTCTCATACAAAGTATTATATTTATAAGTATTCTTACAATACACAAATATAAATAATAATATTCATAGATTATACCAAATAATTATTTCACAATAAATATTGGAATACAAATGTAATTGCATATACCGGTTCATACTTTATTTAGTTCGATGTAAAATTAATGAAAATTTTCCGAGGCCTTGAAAAGGCTAGTGCTTCTTAATTCATAATTTTAATGTTTTATTTTGTGCTTTAAAGTTCCATAATAGTGTTTATACATAAATTAAAACAAGTATTTGTTAAAAACTTATAAAGGAGAAATACACATTTTTGGTGATTAAAATGATTATATTATATTAATGCAGAAATATTCTTAACAAGTAATGAATTACCTTATGTTGTATTATTATTGATAATAAGAAAAATGTTTTTTGGTTTAGGTGATCCAAATCCTACCAGCCAGTCTCACAACCGGAAAACTCCAAGCACAAATAAAAGTTGTAAAGTTTTTTTTACGATTTTGGGATTTTACTTCCTGAAATTTTTTTTTAAGACTAAGGACTCTTAAACCAGTCGTTTTTATTCAGCCATGAGTTTGATTGTTTTTTCGTTAAATTTAAAATTAACGAAAGTCTTTGTTTGAAAACAAAATTATAGTGAAAACTAAATACCGTAGGAACAAAGCACGCCGAAAAAGAGGGTAAAATATGATCAGATAGGTCGGTATTGCTAGAACGGAATATAACCTCAGCCACAAAGAGTAATAGCAAAAGTTTGGTGGCCTGGCAGTGTGCTACAGGTGTGTTTGTATGGTTAAATTACGGTGATAGGAAGTTGTAATTATATTTTGGGACGAATTTATACTTTTGTAGAAGCAAAAAAGATAGAGACCTAATTTTGTAAATGCAGTTGTCTCTGTATGTTTCTTGTATATACATGCACACCAATTGGTTTTAAAGAGCAAAATTACACATGGAACTAACATAAGATAATTTAGCCAAAAACGTCTAAATTTGAAACCAACATAATGGAACAATTATTTAGTTCATGTCATCTGTATTTATTATTATTATTTATTCACTGTTCATTTACTTTCGTTTGTACTGTTTTCTTTTATATTTATATATTTTATACAATTTATATACCTTAAGACGGATTCCCCGAAATATAATGCCATTTTTTTAAACATTTTATTCGCACAGTAATTTACAAAAATAATACTATATATATATATATAAACATAATTATAAAAATTTTGCTATAAGAAAGAAAAGTTGTACAAAATTCAAAAAATCTTGATCTTGTTAACAAAACCCAGACGGTAATTTTAAAAGGTTAAAAATGTTTTAAGCTCGTGTATAATTAAATATAATCTACATTTGTTGAATTGCATTTGTTACATCATCTTTCCATTCTAGTCAAATAATTTCACACAAAATGTTCAATATGTGGCAAAACAACACTATATTAAGTAAAGATCTGCAGGATAAAATGGCCGAAATTCGAGCCATGTTATAGAAAGTAAACATTCCAAAACAGTTGGTGTTACTACTAGAAAAAACAAATAAAAAGTATTCAAAGTTATGTTACGAAGGCAGGCATGTATAGAATGAACGTGACGATTTTAATCATAAATTTGGTCAGCTTAAAATCATTGAGAAATCTTCGTTTAGTTATTGGCAATCAGATAGAATCTTTAATATTATAGTTTCTTATTCTTAGTAGGGTTTTTATTAAAAACAGATTAAAAAACACAGAATAATACTGAAATATTTTGAGAGAAATGCTGGCACAAATATTATGCATTATGCCTTATGTTTTAATGTAAATGATGCGTAGGATCTAATTTGTTTGTGTATCTTCTATAAAATCTTAAATATTAACATAGTTTTGGCAATGCAATAAAAATCATTTTAATAAAACCACAATACCTCCACTAAAAAGTAATTGCAAGACAAGTACAATAAAAATCAATATTTTTAAGAAAAAAACCTAACTATTTATACCATTTTCCTAACCAAAAGCCGTTATAAATTGTCAATTAATATTTATGCTTATTAGACACAAATTAAAGAATTTGTGTCACATTAAAATAAAATAAGCACTCCATTTAACACGAAATGAAATATTATTCAACCAATCTGTACTAATGTCTCTTTCTAACCTCATTTCTTTTATTTTTGGAGTTGAGTATACGAAATAAAAACTTTGCTTTTAATGACGTTTGATAGACCAGAATCGAAATAGCTTCGAAACTTAGGTAGTATTCACGAGCAAATAGTTTTAATACAATTCATTAAGCAATTGTTTTACGTATACTTGAATGTTTTTGGAAGAGAGGATATACGGTAATAATTAGCAAGGATTATTCACAATAACATCGTGGATGGAGCAATCGTTTGGGTAAAAAGTTTCATGATCATAACGAAGCACATGAGGGTAGCTACCTGTCAAACGGATAATTAACGAACGTTCCATCATAATAAAACTAAAAGTCCTCTAATTTTAGATTACTACAGATTCATGTATATGTATTTAAATTGGAATTTTTGGATATTTTAATGCAATTTAACATTAGTTGCGGTAACTTTTGAGTTTCTACCCATAAATACTACTGAAACTTATTTGACACATTTCTGACTTAGTAAAAATATGGGTCTTACTCTTATTAGCTATAAGTCGTAACATAAAACATAATACTTATTAAAGAATATTTCTTAAATTCTCTAAGAGGATAATTTTAGAGAATATACGCAAAATCTTAAACGAAACTATGATTTTCCTGAAAGAACACAATATTTCAAATAATTGTATTAACCGTTACTTGGCAGACCAAAACTTTTAATTTTACATACAGTTTAACATTTTATGTTAGCATGTAACGCATAATTAAGGAATATATATACATATATATTATATGTATATATTATATATATATATATATATATATATATATATATATATATATATATATATATATATATATAAATCAAATTTGTATAAATGACAATAGCCTTATTTAATTTTTTCAATAATCATTGAATCACAAAAAGTACTTGCTCCACCGGGACTCGAACCCGGATCTCTCACTTGCAGGGTGAATGTGTAATGGTAGGATTAAGTTGAGCTGGTTTGTATAGATTTACGAGGAAGACTAGCTTTTAGACAAACCCCTCATATATTTTTTTACTATACCACGGCAACTATATCATTTCTTCTCGAAATAAACATTAATGTGCCTATAATCGTAGAATAATCTAAACATACCGCTGTCTTTCGAATAAGAAAAACTCTCTCTTGTTAATAAATTTGATCTTCACAACAATAAAAATGGACGAAAAGCTCTATTATATAAAATCTTAATAGTACGTATATTTATGTATGTGTAATAGGTAAGTGGGATTTCATGGTTTAAATGAAGATTGTATGTAACTTCAACATTTAGGATAGGGATATTAGTTTGATCAGCACATTTCTGTTCAGTTGTGTTTAAAATATATTCCTCCCAAAAATATATTCTCTATTTTAAAATAACAAGTGAAGTACTTCCTAAGCTTTAAGGATAATACACTTACGTTAGAATGAATTTAGTTATCAATATTCTTTAGCTATCAACATCCTAGGGTTTAAAAACCTCATTAGATTTCCCAAATAACTCCTAAGATTTAGAGCTTAAATAATTTCAAATTTTTCTACAATGTTTTGTTTTATTGGTTTCTAGTTATATTATTTTACAGCATAAATTCTTGGTCAATCTCCGATTTTATAGAATTATAATGCATAGAATTTATTTTGAACAAACTTATTTAGGGTATATGAAAATTATTTTATCACGATTTAATATTAAACTGGCTTAAGAATGGAATGTATTAAGAAGCAACATATTACTCTAGAATAAGACCCCAATTTTCGTTGGGCAACTAATTATACCTGAAAGTAATGTAAACAGAAATGATAATATAGAAAATTATAAAAAAATTATGGTTGCCTGTAAAGTCGGTTTTACGGGCGAAGATTTTACGTGACAACGTCTTTTTCTCGGTAGAATATTTATTGATATGAATATTATTAAATTGCACAATAGGAACAAGGAATTGAATGAAAATAAGAATTGCACAAATTTTAACTATAGAAATATATTTTGTTTACTAAAACATTGTACATAATTTGAAATTAATTAAAATTTGTTATTGTAAATGGTAAAGTTGAATAAAACATTTACTAAAATTGGAATTTGAAATTCTTGCTAAACACAGTTAAATTCTAACTCCGCGCGTGGTGATTGGTCGGTTTAGTTCGTTTGTTTGGTCGCACTGTTATGACAGGTTAGAGGTTATAATTTGTTATTTTAAATGTTTGACTAGCAATACGCGCTGTTTCTTCTCAATCGACTGAATTACGATTGATTGCAGAGTGATTTAAACTAATAATTTACTTAACACTATCAACATTTGTCAATAGTATGACATAACCTATAAACTCAGTTTCTCAACTTTTGTGTCAATCTAACAATTAATCAATCAATCATAGTTTACGATAATGAAATATCAGTGTACAATTATTTACCTTTATTGTTGTAGTTGTTGTAAATGACGAATCTAAGCACTCCACATTTTCACGAATAAACATAGTTATCTGCTTTATCCCGTGCGGCGGACCCACAGTTATCTGCTTTATCCCGTGCGGATCCCGTGCGGCGGACCCACTGGACGGGCATCGTAACGTTACCGGGCGTTACACTTTTTCATGAGTGACTCCGAGCCGCAACCTAATTTAAGACGTTGTCACGTCAAAAATTAGGTTTCGAGGAGAGTTGCTTACAATTAAAGTTCTTTCCTCTTTACGCTAATCTGAGCTGCAAGTAACGTTTCATTCTGTGACATACAATGGATAATCATGTTTTGTCCAACAAAATATTTTACAAATACTGATAGTACCAAGTCAAGTTCCTTATCACTCACTAACGATGAGAACATTTATTCTAGGAGACACAATTAAGGAGAGTAATGGCCAACACAGTTACGTCTTAGGTTATTGGATCCTAATAGCTTTCACGACGACGTAGATCCGCTTTTATATATTACTAACAAAAATGTTGTAACTTTTCATATTTGCTTTAGGTAATAATCATCTTATTAAACTGGAGTTACTTAATATTACTTACGCTCTATGCGTTGTTCATTCTATGTTGTACGTCCAAACTTTAAATTATAATATACTTATTAGGACAATTATTTGGACAGTCCAAGTTTTCAGGAATTTCTTTCCGGAACTTTCACGTCAACAGCAGTTAATTTGGTTCCTATATGAAATGTTTTAGACCCATATTCAATAAGATTCCCAAGTAAACCATTGGTAACTTAATATTTGATAGACAAAAAAATCATGCAATAAATGTGTTGCAGAATGTATTTTCTGAATGTTTTAACTGATAGTCTACAGTAGATTGTTTAAACATCTTTTTGTAAATATTACTAGTAAAATAAAATCTTTGATGAGATAGCTTACGCAAATTTTAAACGCTGGTTTGACCTTTTGGCAATGGTAAAATAATTACCGATGTTTATATTTATTTAAACTATAAAATCAATAATTTGCAATTACATTAGAATATAACAATGTATTATGTATCTTAAATTATAATGTTTAAAAAATATAATTTTTTTTTGTTTAGTTATATATTTTTGCAGTATATAATAATTTCCAAGTATTTTTCACTTATATCCTGGTTTATATATATATATATATACATATACGAGGTATATATAGATTTAGAGAAAAGATAGCCGATATGCCCGATCAGTATTTCTAATTGTAAATTTTTAATCTTATTTCTATTCGATAAAACGTAGCATATTTATAATATGCATATTATAAGCATATTATAAATTTATAATATGTTGGTTTAGAAATACCACCGAGGTGTATAGAGATGCAGGCTTAGTTTTATGAGGTAAGTTTAAAAGTTCACCACCTGGTGGAAATGTATTTATAAAACAAAAGGTATATCACACTAATTGTGTCTGCTAAATAATTAATAAATAGTTCTGAAAAATACGTATTTAAATTTGTTTTATAAAAGATATTTTGAAAATACCCCACAGCCCAGAGTATAATTATTTATATAATGGATGAACAATATATTATTGCCATTTACCGTTTGATATTGCAAAGCCAACTAAATCGACTATCAGATTTATTACCACTGCGTAATCATCGGGCACTTTAATCTAATATCTTTCCAGTATTTGTCATAATTACGTGTACAGTTAATTTATCTATCACTTCCCTGTTGTAGGATCCATTGGCATATGGATTCAATCATTGTCATCAACCATACGTCATCACTGTTGTAGTCTTCTATAAATATCTTTTTGATGATTATGGTTTATTATCTACGGATTTTTACAATGAATATAGGGAAAACGATCTCAAAATTCCAATCGTACTTTGACTTCATTACCGGATACAACTGATGTTCTATACAGGGTATGTGAGATAAGGTGGCGCAAACCTCTGTGCCAGATTGTGTTCTTTACGTCTATAATCAAACATAGATATAGAAATTTTCCATTTATCCATTGGTAATCATTTAGTTTTTTTTTTAAATATTATTATCCATAGAACTAATACGTTATCTACATTTTCCAATAGATTGTGATAGAAAAAGAAAGCTATTTAATAATTGTTTGATTTGCTTTAATTTTAACAAAATAAAGCCTGTTTAAAATGTTAAAGTCAAATACAATAACTAGTATTGCAATAAAATATGTGCATACTAAATATTTTGAAAGCTGTATTAAAATCTTTACTATAAATTTTATACTCTTTCCGTCATCGCATAACCGAGCTCGACCACTTTCAATAAAAGCTTGCCCAAGCCGGGATCAACGAATATTAAATTTGTCAATTGTAAGCTGTTTGATGGTTTTTACTTCTGAGTACTATCAGCCGAAGGCGTTTGTGACACCCCTTTCTAAACTCTGTACATATTCTAAAATACATTTGTAATAAGCTTTAACGGAATTCCATCACTAAAAGATGTGATGGTTATTCCATTTGCCTAATAATGTAATTATATATAAATATCCTCTTTTCTATAGAACTGTCCTATCGTCCAGTATCAAAAAATTTTCAAACTTTTCCAAAACAACAAACTCCTCTAGCTGGTATTTATTTTATACTTGTTGGAGTTTTGTCTTTATATATTTTTCCAATGTTAGAATATTTTTTTTCGAATCAAAAACCTAAGTATTTATAAAATAAACATTAGACCTATAATACATGATTTTAACTCTTGCAATGGAAAACTTCATCCATTATTGGAGTCTCTCACTGTGAAAATATCGGTTATCCAAAGTAACCATTTTTAAAACCGCTATACAAAGAGTAGCTTTAAACTTGATAGGTAAACACTACAGAGCCCTAATTGTGTGGCTACTTTGAAAGAGACATTTATCGTGAAAATAGCAAGATAACTTTGTTGTATGCAGTCAAAAACATAAAACACAATTCGTGCTATTTTAATCAATTATTACCCACATAATTCTCCTCAATATAAAACGATTGATTTGGTGATATTATACGTATATTTCATGTTCAATGCTTATTATTAACCATGTATTAGCGATCACAAGTATCTAGTATGGATGAAAAGATCTAAAGTACAGGCTTAGCCTCTAAAAAATAGGCGGATTTAAATACATATTTGTTATAGTTACGGTATGATGCTTTTTTACACAAAATTAGTACTGAAAACTTGGAACCACAATGGAGGCTACAATGTAATGTACTCAGTACTTTAACATCCAGTCACAAGTATGGTTGTTAGTATCCTTTTAGCCCTTATAAGTCCTGAAGTGGACACATATACATATGTACGCGTTTGTGTGTGTGTGTGTTTGTGCACGCGCACATGTATATATAAATAGAACATGCATGAGCCGAGTGTATAAGAACGATAACCTTCAAGTTATGTATCCTGGGTTTCGTGCTATGAAATAGATAAATATTTATTTAAAGACACACAAATTGCACGTAATTAAATCATTCCATGTTAAAACATAACCATTATTTAGCTATGAGTCTGTAGTGCCTCATAATTTTAAATTTAAGTATTATAAATTCACATATTATAAAAAAGATGTAGTTTCTTTAATATAGAATGCAATCATTAACATTATATACTCAGCTAAATAAAAGTTATACTTTTGATAGTTTATTTTTTAAGATTATATTACTAATTTCCCAAAATCTCTTATCACGTGTTGTCGTTTCCTCACGATACATCAAAATTTCAGATTTTAGATGTGTTATATAAAACTGGGTTTACAGGTAAACTTAGATGTGAATTTTCAACCATCTGTTGAAACAATTTCATATTTTACCTTCCAACTGAAAGGCATAAATATTCTGAATATAGGTGAATCAATGAGAGGAGGGTGTGTGTGAAGAAGAGAAAGGGGAAAGTCTGTACGAGTCAAGTTTTCCCTAAGGCAGCGCTTCGCTTCTCGGATTTTGTATTCCCCTTGTGATGGAAAATCTTCCTATTTCTATTTAATGACTCATTTTAACTGTCTCAAAAATGGGAAAAGTGATTTTAATTTTTGTTCTTCAACAAAATAATTCTAAACTTTATTTTACCCCTGTTGTAGGTCACTTTAAAAAATATAATACAGGCCCTATCATTTGAGATAAATATGAAATATCTTATAAAGTTCTAGATCAGGTTTTATAAAATAACGAATTGGCGGTTCATGTCGTTGCCCTCGTGTTTATTCCACTAATAGGAAGGTTCTGACCACTAATACTATAATATTAGACAATATTATCTATTATATTAGAATCCATTTTCTTATGATATATCCCGACAAGTAAAGTGGTAGTGGAATAATACAAATATGTTACAGTCAACCAGTCGTGGCATTTATAGTAAATGTTTCTATAATATCCTAAGTGGTTTACACGCATAGCCACGAGAGTGTGCCAGAAATCAACCGTTTAAACGATCTCGACTGAGTTAAAAGAGAATTATTTTAAATAAAGATAAATGGATATAATACTAAAATGTACCCAAATAAATATATATTCACAAAATAATTTGGTCAAATGTAGGAGTTCCAACAATAATGTTATTTAGCTATCCAAGGGGACAAGTAAAGTGAGGACAAACGTTCTGTGTAATGGTCCATAAAATAAGTCAACACTAAAGTTTTGTCTTTTACAGGGATGAACATTTTACAAAGCTCTCGAATGGGGCCACTGATTTAATCCAGATTAATAATAACTGAATATTCAATCCATAACAATAATTTGCGCAACTATTAAATTTCAAAGTCAAGAAATGCAGTTAAGGGTCAAATAAAATATTTCTTAAACACTTCACTTGGCTTGTATTCATTCAAATATATCATTATGTTTGTTAATATTCTCTGTGTTGTCACACATTCACTATATATTTCCACGAAAAAATTTAACCGTATAATAAAAATATTCCTCTTGCATTTTTCACCATTTTTTGTATTAAAAATGCGTTTGATAAAAATGGTATATTAACTGTAAAATGTATTCAACCTCCATTCTTCCTTATATTACATATGTCCCACAAGTACTGCATTCAACTCATTTTTACGTATGTATACCCAATTTTAACGAATCAGTAAGTTATAACTTAGTGTGTAAAGTGTATGAACCACAAACGCAATACTAAATAAAATATAACATTGGTTTAAAAGAGATTTGTTACTGATAACCACATTGAAAAATTGTAAAAAGTCAATTTCACAACTTAATACTGTTAATTTTACATTAAATTTACTTAACTTATATTCGAATAAATACCAATGTATAAACATATATAAAAGATATTTTATAAGAAGTAAACTACTTATTTATGAGCTCTTTACTTACAAATTACTTATTGTCAGGATCCGACTGAACATTCTAATTTAAATTGTGTTAACCTCCCCTTGTGATAACTATTGAAAGAAACGTCCCAAAAGTTTTCACTTGTTACATAGTTTTCATTCAGATAATGGAGACCGTTATTGATTCTCGGAATTAAAGATTAATTATAAGTAAAGATAAAATTCTAAATTTTACCATATCTTATATTTTTCACCATATCATATTAACATTGACTAAATCGAGAAATTGCATTCATTTCATCATGTGACTGTATTATTCTCTTATAAAAATACAGTGAGAAATTTCGTAGTCCTAAAAGGCAACTGCTTCCGGTGTGGTAGCACTCCAGATGGGTAGTGCTGGTAGTAGGGACCGCCTCTTGTCGAGATCTATGACTAAGGAATTTGGACATGTCAGTCATGTCTCCTTGGGAGAAGAAGAGGCCAGCTCTGTACCAGCCTCTCCAGTGAAAGCAGGCAAGGGGTGGCAGGACCTTATATCTAGACTGGCAACTGCCCATAAGGGAGCTTTATCTTCCGTAGTAGACTAGACCCATAGATACACACCTTCAGTCCAATATCTCAACATTTGCGGCTAGCGATGTGCTGCTCCTGGACATCCAAAAGGTTGCCCAAATTTAAGTAACACATTGGATTTTTCATTAACCATTGTAGGTTCAACTGGAAGGTATAAACCTGCCGGAAGTTAACCCTCCTAGGAGATTATGCATATTAACAATAGTAATGAAGTTTATTCATCGGATTCTGTCCTTTCTTAACGTCATTTCGGGTCCTTCAATACTGCAATTTATCTGATTATTAATGGTACAGGTAAAAATACTTGTACAATTTATAAAAGTCCTCTTATACTGAGTAAAGTAGATGCTTAAACAGTCAGATTCAAAAGTAGAAATACAATAAGATAAATTCTGCAATGAAAAGAGTAGGCACCTACAAAGCTGCGATGAGGTTATATTCAATCTTTCTAATGGATATATTTAGGTCATATTTATAATTTTTATAAATAAATTCGTATCCGAGTGCATTATTAGCCATTAGTAACCTTAGAGTAAAAAACTGTAATACACTAATAGATATTGTAGTAATTTTACGATTCACGAAACAGCATTACTGCTGTCATAGCCAGTGTCAATGTGTGTCTTACGAGCACTGGTAGGAATTACGACATTGGAATTACAAATCATAATATTTCAATATTGGTATTGAAGCTACACTACTACAGAACTGGTACAATACTAGCTAAATCTAACAGCTCTAAACATAAACCACTGTGCAATAATGAAAAGATTGTTGTATTAGGTTATACTTGAAGTTTTGTTGTAGGTTTGATGATCATGATCATGTATGAACATATCATACATTTATATTTATATATAGTCAAATACAATTCACACTCCGTTTATAACTTCAGCAAATAAATCGTGAGATAAAGATTGTTGTGGAGGCCAATAATAAAAAAGTATACTTAGATAGAGAAGGATATTGGATAGATTCTATATAAAACTGTTAATTCTTGTAAACCGGGAGAGCAAATATTTGTTCTTTTTATAATTTGTATGTTCTGATTCAGTGTATTTATGAGTCTTAGAAATGTATAAAAAATTTATTTTTATTTTAAATTAATGTATTTTGATTTGTTTTTTAGAGCTTACGTTAATTAAACATGTTTTATCATCTAAAAACTTGTAATGTGTATCTGTCCTTATATGCATGGTGTTTTAATTCTCTACTACGTTTTTCAAGGTGGTGTTAATTGCACTATGATTGCACCAAACATTAATACAAGTAATGGTCTCTCTTTCCGTTTGTCGTCCATCTGTGTGATTATGGTATATTTTAACCAACCATTTGCTAAATAAATTTTAAACGGCGATCATTTTAAATAGTATATACACTATATTAAACACTCAAATTAGCAATGATTTTTAATTAAATAATCTACTATTATAAAGATTAGTCTTGTACTATTAGTACAAGAAGCAATATTTATAAGTAAAATTAAATACGAAATGTTGTCATTTATTGTTATCTATCATTGTTAATTAATCAGATGTTTTGTGGAAGCTAATACAAGCATGATGAAGAATTTTATAAACTTGCAAGAAGTTAACCAAGTTTATAAAAATATTCAAAATTATAACAGTACAGAAGTTTGGTTTTTCGGAAACACAACGCTACAATGAGAGATGCGTAAGCAGTTATATTTCGTAAAAACGCAAGAAAGATTTAAACGTAATAGTAAATGTTACATGAACTAAAAATTTAGACCACAAGTGCCAAAAATGTAACGTATTTTTGAAGAGCGTGGTCTTGTATTAAGTAGTTCACCAATATACTAATTAATATAAAACCATCCCAATCTAGCGCTTGTGTAATATATTTTAATATTGTGTATGTGTAGGTTATGAGTTAGTAATTAGATGGTATTTGTATGTAGGCGTTAGTAATTTAGTTAAGTGTTATGTTAATCTTGTGTATTGCGAGTATATCAGCGCCTCTGATGCAGCCACTCCACACGAGGCAACCACTCATTTGTGAAAGAGGCAACAATTTTACTAGGTGTAAAATATGCATATACCTATGCAATATTATTCAGTAGGTGGTTCTGAATTCGTTGGTGGTAAATTCAGTGAATTCTTTAAATCCAAGTACCGTTTCTTGTCAGGTAGTGTAGTAAGTTAATAATTATGATGTTGGCTATATTATATATGAGTTAGAATAATTTGCATATAACTTTTACGGATACTAGCCTATATATCTCAGTACAGAAAAGAATGTGTTTATAATTCCTGAACAATTGAGAACTCCCAAATAATGTATGTTCTGTTTACATAGCTAAAGCAACGTTACCAATCTTTTTCCATTTTAAGGTGTGAAAGGGATTCAGCTAGATCTGACATTGAAACATCCATGACCTGCAAACCACAATTTAAAAAATGTTATACATATTTTTAAAGGGACATTTGCTGTTGTATTCATTCTTCTTCTCTACCCGCTTATCAATAGGATGTGCAAATAGACATATGATTAAAGAAACTTGAAGTAATTAACTGGAATATTCTTTTGAACAACACAGATTTTAATCCTAAATGTCGCGTTTTTATTTATTAATATGGTTTTAAAAAACAAATGCAACTCCAATTTGAATAGTGATTATTTCTAGCAAAACCTTCTGATTAGTTTTAATAGGATTCAGGCATATTTTAATACTACATAGTAAATTAATTGACATATTAATTAAAATGTATTTTCATATTCAAATATTAAATTCTATACTTAAATTGTGAATTAAATTTAATTCACCAGTAATATGCTAATAAGATAAGGTTATCAAAGGAAAGTCAGTCCCAGAAGATACAAATGAGATGGCTTTACAAGAAGCCTTGCCATAACGACCTGACAGCCAATTTACTTTGTACAAGACATGTGAGAAATGTGTTAGCTGTTAAATGCCAGTGCCAATATTCAAGATATTGTATATATATATATATATATATATATATATATATATATAATATATATATATTTATATATTTATATATATTATTGTATATATATTCAAGAGCCCTGTAAAAAAACAAATTGCTGCTTTTTTTGTTGAAGTGAAAAACAACTGGATAAGGAGAGAGATACTTGAGAGTTAGAAACGTTAGTTATGAAATGTAAAATGGATTTATTATTTAAACAGGTATAGATCTATAGTTAATATTCTACTTTCGGTTGTAACAGCTGTAATTGTATGAAATACCCAATTGAATTGCAGGAAATTCACATATATAATTCATATTCTTATATAGTTTATCGGTATCGATAGAAAACTTACGTGTTCCGCTCTAAGTTTTTCGGCCGGCCGGATTTAAACAGTTCGGATATTTTATAATTGTGAGAATAGCTTCCAATAGCTATAAAGTTTCTCAGAGTCGTGTCTGTTATAGAATTTTTATACTGCGGGAAACCCTGAATAACCTCTGAAAGCATAGATTATTCCCGAATCCAAAATACCACAGTTTCAATCTAATTCTAAATGGAACGGAACTACATGAGAAGTCATATCAGAAACAAATAATACGCATTTATGTGTTATGTATACTTATAGACAGATATCAGGCAGTTTCAGTTAATCTGGTATTATTTAAACGTTTAAAATATATTGTACTGTTGATGGAATTCGCATTAAATGTTTTGTCAAGAAAACACTTGACGTGTATATCTACTACATATATTTGAAATATATCGACTCTTGAGAATTTGTATTTCCATGTGCAGGAATTTTATCATATAGTCACTTCAAGTTAATGTTATAACATTGATGATGTCATTTTAATAAATTTATCTTATAGACATGGCTTACAAGAATCATTAGCTTTTTGATTTACGATAATTTCTTATATCGTTGCATGAAAATGTTATATATTGTTAACTAAATTGACTATTATTAG
Organism: Homalodisca vitripennis; assembly: GCF_021130785.1. Taxonomy (NCBI): domain Eukaryota; kingdom Metazoa; phylum Arthropoda; class Insecta; order Hemiptera; family Cicadellidae; genus Homalodisca; species Homalodisca vitripennis. The sequence goes on along the minus strand of NC_060211.1, from coordinate 122,680,518 downwards.
TTATATACTATATTTAGTTTTCAATTTTTCACCAAATACCACCAGTCAAATTGTTATAAGCATGGCACAAAATGTTTCCCCAAAAACATTAATGTGATGCATTACTCAAATCTTTTTGTACGTCGCAGTTTCATAATAATTACCGCATGGTAATTTCGGTACTGTATCACTAATCAGGACTAACATTAAAGTTATTTGGTATACATAATTTGGAAGTTGTGGATATCAGATTATTGTGGAAATAAAAGTACCTTGAGACCAAATGGATCAGTACCCAAAAATTTAAAAAATCAGGTATGAATGTTTATCGTTAGGAATGAGTAAACAGATTTTATTAGATATAAAATCTTCAATTAAATACGGTTTAAATGAATTTTCTTTGATAATAAAAGAAAATTAATTTATTTCGTCAGTTTATCATACACGAAAGCTTGACCGACCACAAAGAGCAGTTTAATTACTTCTTTCTTTTTGCAGACGTTATGGAAAATCTACAATGCAAAATTTCCTTAGATCTATCTGAATAGTTTGTAAAGGAGTCCCGTTTGAAATTAAATTCTAGATTTAATTACAATTAATGTCTAATTCATGTATATACAGGGAGCGTTATATTCAGGATTGATGTTCATTCAATAACGAGGTACATACGTTAAAGGGTGAAGGTTGTTTCATTAAATTTTGGTTGTAGTGATATAATATCCTCTCTACATTATTATTCAATACAAAGTAAAATATAAGATTTCAGAAATTATATAAACCATCTACTCTGATTTTACACTTGACATTTAATGGTTGATGGCATCAAAAATGTAGTGAATTTAAAGAGGGTTTTATTTAACGATACGATAAGTATTGAACGATACGATATATTTGAGGGTTGTTTTGATATCATACCCTTTAAATTTTCGTATATCACATAGGAATTCGAGAGGTTAATGAAAGTGAAAAATGTTCGCAAAAGTTCGTACAAGCTAATAAATACAATTATATATGTGTATTTAACAATTTAGATTACCCAGATTATCTTTATTTATATGCAATTATAAATTTGAATTATGTTTTAGGATACAATTACGATTATAAAAATTTGAAAGGAATGGTTTATTATACTTATTTGAATACAGTCAATTACCAATATTTAAAACTAGCATTATACTCCGTTTATGATTGTACGCTACCAGGAAAATATCAAGACAAACTTTTATTTATAAACATAATACCATATAAGACATTATAATATTGTGTTATTATACTATTGATATTGAACGTAGTAACTATTTTTTGTTTCCTTAGGTTTACATTAATCCGAACAATCGGTTAGCTGTCATCTTTACTGCGCAGTTGCTACGTTTAGAATTATACTAATTTAGAAGGTTTTGAACAAGTCTGAACTAAGTTATACAGTTTGATGTTGTCTAAGAACCAGAGAGTATTTCAGCAAGTTACAGTCTGTAACCGCGTTTGTAATATGATATGCACACCAACCATATGACAGCAGACAAACTTTTTTTAATATTCAAAACTGTCCAAAATATTAAATGGCATATGCAACCATAATTTTTATTGAATTTAATTAGTTGAGCGTCAGCAAATTCACTCGTGAACTGGAAAAATTTAATTTATGTCTGCCAACCTGTGTTCCCAAACGCTACAACTAAAAAAACTGTCTTATATACTTAAAGTTTTGCATGAAACTTCATCTTTATATTAGCAACACTGAGTTCGATGATAGTGATGTCACTTCATGAAAATTTGCCAAGTGCTAGAGAATGTTTTAAATTGATTTGATGGGTAACAATTGAAACGAGAAAATCTGAAATTAAAAAAATACTGCAGTCGTGGGACTGCCGATAGAAGTGAAAACGGAACTATTAAGTTGAGAGTAATTAAAACTATATTCAAAAATTATATGAAATTTTTTTATGTTTTATTTATTAGTTACACATTATAACGGTTAAACAAATCATGAACAAAATATAAATACAAAGTGGTTGAAAAAAAAATTGTATGAAATTTTTTATGTTTTATTTATTAGTTACATATGATGGGTTAAACAAGTCATGAACAAAATATAAATACAAAGTGGTTGAAAAAATAATTAATATACAATTATCTTAATTATACTTAGTATTTATATTTACACGAATTTCAATGAATTCAAGTTTGAACATTATTTTCATTATTTACATCATTGTCATCATTAATTTCGACAATACATAGATTATCTGTTCGTTCAATCGTTTCATTGTATTCTAAAAAAGATACAATAGGTTTATGGTAACTGAAATAAGAAATAAAAATGTTTGATTGAAATTTATCTAAATATCGTATAAAAACACCATCGATAGTCGTTTTATACTTTGTTGTATTGACTTTTCGATCATTAGACATAGTCAAACCTAATGCTCCATTCAAAATTCAATTAATGATAAATTTTTGTCATCTGCGAAGTTAATATTAAAGTCTCCGCTTAATATCAATGTTTAAAAATATATTCGTTGTTTTCATTATTCATTTATCTGTATAAAAATATTAATACGTTTCATACTCACTTTTATACTGAAGTCAACGAATTTAAATTCAATAAATAAACAGTAAACCTTTAATTAAATAATTACAATAATAGTCAAATTAAAAATTCACTTAAATAAACAAAATCCAGTACACACAAGTTGAACTTCCCACGTGGTCAATTTAACTTTACTTATGTATTCTACACTCTAATACTTAATGTACAACGCGTCACATTTACAATTACAGATGTACTGCTACTATAACGTATTGTTGACGTGACTCACAAAATTATACTTATCCAAAAAGCGTCCAACGCGCACATAATACAGTCAGAAATAGACGATGTATTAGTGTATACGTGTACACAGGCTACTGCGCGTGCGCTAGTCTGGCTCTCCATAGCTATAGATATACTATTATCATTAGCATATTACATTTTTTTCGTGGATTTTTAAATTGGAAAATTAAAGAAATGTTATACTAATTTTAGATTTTATAGATATACTATTATCATTAGCATATTACATTGCGTAGATTTAGTATTAGGCGTTTAATATATCATAAATAGCACAAAGTGACTAAAATAGAATAAAAAAAATTTTCCAAAGATTATTAACGTTTCCATGGAAACCACTTTAGCATGTCGGTGACGCGAACCTCAACGCGCCTAAAGAAGTTTTCACTTCAATAAATTGTAATACAAGCTGAGTACTAACATATGAGATTTTAACACGTGAAATATACATGTTGATTTTTAATACAGTAAAAAGAAAAGAACAATTGAGTGAAATTCAATATTAAAGGTCGATAAAAAGATATGATGTAAGCAATTTCACATGAACAACAAACAACAAATTTATAGAAGAGGAGAGTACCTAAATTTTACCTAAAGTTTACACAAACTCAGTTTGTGTTGTACTGAGTTTTCATACCTCTCATACCTTTAGAGATTTTAGTACATATTTATTGTACACTACAGAATTTCCATTAATTTTATTTATCAGTTTGTACTGAAAAATGAGCATTAGCTTCAATATATATTATTAAAACCTTTTAACTAGTTGCCGTCGTCCTTATAAGATACATTCGACCAATCTCTGTGGACCACCTGTGGAGGAACTTATAAAACAGAATAATGAATAATCTATTTATTTCATGGATGAAGTACTGATAGAGATTGTTAAATTTACAAACTGTGTTTGAACACGCACTAATAAAACACAGATCCACATTCCGACGTCCTAGGTCACTCGGCATTCCGCTATATTTGAATAAACTGTGAAATCCAGAAGCAAAGATTCGACACAAAATACTTCAATATCTGCACACATTAGATTAATAATATTGTTTTTTTAATAAATAATACGTAACTTAAAACAGAACTAGCGGAAATCATCTTAACTATTCAATATAATACCGCATATATAATTATAGGTGAACACTGCGGCGGAAGCACATCACTACTACTCCTACCTCTCTAAAATCGGTAAATGAATCGTGTTACAATGAAAGTGTTAACTTTTCGGTGGTGATACAAAACGGTTACGCTCTCCGCTTTGAGGCCTTTGGCCAAGTTACCTTTAAGCTACTAAATAGTTTTGTAATTTTGAGATCATAGGGATACCTTTCAATAACCTTCACATTCCCTCAGATTTATGCTAACGATAGCATTTTTATATGGTGGGAGATGTTCTAAATAATATTCGAAGCATGCGTCAAGGGAATTTACTCTGATCTGTCTCCCCATCCAAGCTACAGTTCAAATTGGTTTTATAAATTATAATGACGACACAAACCAAAATGATCCTCGTAAACAAACTATGTTTATCCAATAACATATATTCGCACGAAATGATAAAGTCTTATCACATTTTTTAAAATGTGTTTTATGGCCATTTTCGAATTCAAGATAGGCCTGCTTTTGACTTTTAATAGTCATAGACATATTTATAAGGTACATCAGCCTACACATCCAATACTGTCTTTATCAGAAACACCACTAAAGCCTTGTGTCGAAAAACCTCGTAAAATAAAAATATCCCTTCTGGCTTAGCCCCAAAAGAGTTAGATTTCACTAAGAAATGTCAAACTGAAAATACATTATTAGTCGAGACGCACAAAATTGATTGACCGCCATCTTTAAAAGTCTTATTGATTAAAACTCGCTATCGATGATCCAAGCGAAATGCAAATACTGCCTCTGTACCAAGTGCAGGTTGGATCTATTCAAAACTAATACATGTATCGTGTTCTTAAGCTCCGATATGAGAACATATACGCATGGACACATTATTATTCTATAAATATATTAAGTAATTTATTAGTTAAAGATCCAGCTTTCACATTAAAAAATATATATGAAATTATTCCAATACATTATAAACGTGCTGCAAATTACATTGAGTTCTTCCAAGTACATTAATAGTCTAAAACATGATTTTAATACATAATTAAATTTAAACTGTTATTAAATAAAATAACTTGTATATAAAGTAAAATTGTAAATGAATAAAAGAAAAAGTTTAAATGAGCATATATAGTAAACAAAACTTTATTTCAATAAATTTAATCTATCTTAGTAACTTAATTTAAGAATATAATCTAATTGTCCAAATATGTCATTACAACTGAATGCAAATATGTATGTAAGCTAACCCATGTGGCAAGATGATGAGCTTAGAGAGAGCGAGGATATAAAATAAATCACTGATTCAGTTTACGGCCAATACATCACAATGTGGGATAATATAGGGAAGTAATCGGTGCATCGGCAGTCTGGTACCTAAACAGCTGACCCGAGAGTAATGTGGCGATAATAACGTTTAAAAAGGGCGAGTAATTAACTATGAGATCGAAAAATGTATCATATACGAATATCCAAATCATTCCGTTGTTATTAATATTTAACCATCTTTATTTCATAGATAAGAGTATTTTGGAAATTACTAATTCTGTAATATTTTAAAACTATGAATAATTTTTACTAATAAAAAAATATCGTCTCTTTGATGTATTTCCAACTTGGTATGCCGTTACCACTCTAATGATTTCTTTAAATTTTCTTATCATTTTTAAGGAAAAGGTACAATTTAAGGTTAGTATAGTAGTGGGCTTATCGCTTTAAATACTTAATTGTAGAACTAATTCTACTCTATGTAGCATGGAACATTTTAGTAGTGCGGGTAAAATATTTCTAGAGATAATTATCATATTTCCCATTGACTTGTTTATTCATTACTTTTGGTTTTCATAGAAGTGCTTAAATGAAAAAAATATTGATCACTAAATTATGATTTGTTTGTGTTGGTGTATTTAAGTTATGTAATTTTCGAAGTAACTTAACTTTTTCAAACCAAATAGCTGATATCTTTCAACTAAAACAATTATGTGTTTTTAGCTCGTACAATCGAACCTTTTAAGTAATTGTGCTCGCTTACGCGTTAACGAATTTCGTTGAAAAAAGTAAAGTTGGAATTATTTTACAAATTTAAAAGTACTTGTAATTTTTTAATTATTTATAACTGATGCAAAATAGTTGTTACCTTACGACTTACAAAATATTTGTTGCTCCCATTGTATGGAATAATATTTCTAAAGAAATGGAGGTAATAATATTACTTTTTACCGTATTTCTACATAGTCAAGTCCGTACTTATCTCTAGGTATCTCGTATATTGGTTTATTAATTTGTTTGATATAAATACGCGACACGTTTTTTGATCGCCATGGTTAGAATATAAGAACTTAATATATGGCACACAAAAGAGCACGCAGCAGATAAATAAAGCTTTTGTCTTTACTCAAGTAGCGAAAGAGGAGAAGACACGAGGGTCCTTTTCGTTTTAGGCACTTCTGTTTGTTGAATGTCTTTAACAGTTAAGTTAAAAGTATAAACCTTTTTAAGTATCATTGCCTGTTTTATTTCATTAAGGGGATGATCATAAATATATCAAACTAACCTTAATTTAGGATGCTTTTTTAACTATCACATGTTCTAGGTTTGGAAAAAAGGCTGAAACATATAGATTTAAATATTAAAGTACAAAAAATTTTCAAAATTATCTATTGTTAAGCTTTTATAACATTATATCTCATAATATGTTTTTGGACCATTTCTTACAACTGTATTAAGTTAGATGTTCTTGAATAGTAAATGTTTCCATACAATTAAGGAACTGATATGTTCCCCATGTAAATGCGAAGCTTGAAAACTTTTCTACTTCAAAACTTCAGGATGTCAGAAACAGATAATTCTCCTGTTTTGTTAATTAAAACATATTCTGCCAGCCTTTAAATACACCATGCCAAATCTTATAGATAGACATGTAGCATCATAGAATGTATACCTATCCATGGAGATTGAATTTTAATAAAATGTTTGAAGATTCCAGAGGAAAAATTTGTCAATATTGCTGAAGTTAGATTATTACATTCAGTTTCTTTACAAACCCATTTGTTCTGCGATTTTCTTGCCATTATTGTTGACCATAAGACCAACTGAAAATTTTTTGCTAATGCTCAGCTCAATCATACGAAATGACAAACACCATAATTAAAAATCAGATTTCCTATATATAAATGAAACGTCTCACAACCTTTTAGTAAGATTTACCTTAACCTACAAGTACCAGATGATGAATTTATTGAATTATACATGTACATTATACAAAATAAAATCTATCAAAAAGTGTTTAAAGGTTTACTATTGTATATTTATATCAAGCACTTTTCGAGACCACATCTCTAATTCAGACAAGCTTTATAATTTATATAAATCAATCCGTTCTAATGTTTATGAGTATATTTTACGACACCGAAATCGTGAGTGATACGTTAGGATAAATCTATGGAATTTCTAAATACCTTAAACCTCATACTTAGTGAAGATGATAATTTTAAATGCCCATTAATTTCAATTTACAATATGAAATACAGGCAATTCTGTCTTATGATATCCTAGACACTATAAAAGGCCAAATTATTCTTACTACATTGAAGAGTTCTGGTGGAAATAAACTGGTATTATTAACGATATGTAATAACTTAGTTTTTATATTAAACCGGCCAGTTTGGATTATGAAAGGTTATGTTGTTAAACGGCCCACAGCTTTAGGAAGCAGTATTAAATGCTGGTATTGTTGTGTTTTGTTCTATATTACAACAGATTTTTTAATATTTTTTTAATTTGAAATCGAGAAGAGGTAGGTAGTGAAATTCGTTTCCCTTGTTGGGTATTGTTAGTTAAAACGAAGTGAAAAGAAGGGGTTAGTTGGTGTCAGAGGTTCAAGTCGATATATAGAATGGCAAAGTTCCAATTGCGGTAACTCCCATCACCAAGACCTGTACTCCAATTCTAGAACACACAGTGCTGCACTACTAAACAAACTTCTTTGTTCACTTTCGATAAAAGCATTCTATGTAAAAGTTGTATAGAAAACTTTATAATTATGGCCTATTTTATTCTCAATATAGTGTATACATAATTAAGTTTGCAATATTCTAAGAACTATACATGTTTTGGTGAATACAGCTCATTCATTTAAACTATGAACTTAAGTGCAAAACATTTTTATAGATACTCTTCAGAAGATGTTAACAAGGTATTATAACACCACTCCACGTCTCGCGTTACAGGCTTTGCTAACGTTGCGTTGTGTACAAATTCAAGTCTATAGTTACATAAGTCATTATGCCACGTTAATGTAAAGTAACTATTTTAACTTTCTTAAAAAAACTTGTGATTCCGGTATATCGAGGGTCTATGAAAATTTTTAAGTCTGTAGGTAGTTAGTTGTCGTGATATAGCAAAAACAGGCAGCGGATAGAAAAAAATATAACATTCCAGCTCGGGGATTCCATATTGTGGATGACATTTTTAGTGTGGTAACTGACTAACAGTTGACTAACAATGCAGTAACGCTTATAATGTAGTCGCCGTTTTATACTGATGTGCAATAAATGGCTGCAGTAATAAACGTAAATAAAACTTTCACAAGCAGGCTATTATGAGCAATATTCAATGTAGTAACAGACTAATAATTCAGTAACACTTATACGGCAGTCACCGATTTATACTGAAGTTCAGTATCTATCAAGATATTATTAACGTATTTAACACTTCAATGTCACGCTGCTCTGAACAAGATTCAATATAGTAACTGGCTAACGGTGCAGTAACGCTTATATTACATTCCACGTTTTATACTGATGTGCAATAACTCTCTGGTTGTATAAACGTAGTTAACACTTCAATGACGGGCTGCTCTGAACAAGATTCAATGTAGTAACTGGCTAACGGTGCAGTAACGCTTATACTACATTCCACGTTTTATACTGATGTGCAATAACTCTCTGGTTGTATAAACGTAGTTAACACTTCAATGACGGGCTGCTCTGAACAAGATTCAATGTAGTAACTGGCTAACGGTGCAGTAACGTTTATACTACATTCCACGTTTTATACTGATGTGCAATAACTCTCTGGTTGTATAAACGTAGTTAACACTTCAATGACGGGCTGCTCTGAACAAGATTCAATGTAGTAACTGGCTAACGGTGCAGTAACGTTTATACTACATTCCACGTTTTATACTGATGTGCAATAACTCTCTGGTTTGTATAAACGTAGTTAACACTTCAATGTCGGGCTGCTCTGAACAAGATTCAATGTAGTAACTGGCTAACGGTGCAGTAACGCTTATACTACATTCCACGTTTTATACTGATGTGCAATAACTCTCTGGTTGTATAAACGTAGTTAACACTTCAATGTCGGGCTGCTCTGAACAAGATTCAATGTAGTAACTGGCTAACGGTGCAGTAACGCTTATACTACATTCCACGTTTTATACTGATGTGCAATAACTCTCTGGTTGTATAAACGTAGTTAACACTTCAATGACGGGCTGCTCTGAACAAGATTCAATGTAGTAACTGGCTAACGGTGCAGTAACGCTTATACTACATTCCACGTTTTATACTGATGTGCAATAACTCTCTGGTTGTATAAACGTAGTTAACACTTCAATGACGGGCTGCTCTGAACAAGATTCAATGTAGTAACTGGCTAACGGTGCAGTAACGCTTATACTACATTCCACGTTTTATACTGATGTGCAATAGCTGTCTTGTTTGTGTAAACGTATTTAACACTTCAATGTCGGGCTGCTCTGAACAAGATTCAATATAGTAACTGGCTAACGGTGCAGTAACGCTTATACTACATTCCACGTTTTATACTGATGTGCAATAACTCTCTGGTTGTATAAACGTAGTTAACACTTCAATGTCGGGCTGCTCTGAACAAGATTCAATGTAGTAACTGGCTAACGGTGCAGTAACGCTTATACTACATTCCACGTTTTATACTGATGTGCAATAACTCTCTGGTTGTATAAACGTAGTTAACACTTCAATGTCGGGCTGCTCTGAACAAGATTCAATGTAGTAACTGGCTAATGGTGCAGTAACGCTTATACTACATTCCACGTTTTATACTGATGTGCAATAACTCTCTGGTTGTATAAACGTAGTTAACACTTCAATGTCGGGCTGCTCTGAACAAGATTCAATGTAGTAACTGGCTAACGGTGCAGTAACGTTTATACTACATTCCACGTTTTATACTGATGTGCAATAACTCTCTGGTTGTATAAACGTAGTTAACACTTCAATGTCGGGCTGCTCTGAACAAGATTCAATGTAGTAACTGGCTAACGGTGCAGTAACGCTTATACTACATTCCACGTTTTATACTGATGTGCAATAACTCTCTGGTTGTATAAACGTAGTTAACACTTCAATGTCACGCTGCTCTGAACAAGATTCAATGTAGTAACTGGCTAACGGTGCAGTAACGCTTATACTACATTCCACGTTTTATACTGATGTGCAATAGCTGTATTGTTTGTGTAAACGTATTTAACACTTCAATGTCGGGCTGCTCTGAACAAGATTCAATGTAGTAACTGGCTAACGGTGCAGTAACGCTTATACTACATTCCACGTTTTATAGTGATGTGCAATAACTCTCTGGTTGTATAAACGTAGTTAACACTTCAATGACGGGCTGCTCTGAACAAGATTCAATGTAGTAACTGGCTAACGGTGCAGTAACGCTTATACTACATTCCACGTTTTATACTGATGTGCAATAGCTGTCTTGTTTGTGTAAACGTATTTAACACTTCAATTTCGGGCTGCTCTGAACAAGATTCAATGTAGTAACTGGCTAACGGTGCAGTAACGCTTATACTACATTCCACGTTTTATACTGATGTTCAATAATGTACTTTATGTAATAATCGCAGTTAACACTTTAATTTTAAGGCTGACTGAAGAAGGTTATAATAATAATTAGATTTAACTGGCACACATTTTGATGATATTACGACTATATTAAGAGTATTTGGTTAAAATTAGTTGCATGTGTTAAAGTAATTGTTAACAAAACGTCCTTTTTAAAAATCTTTAATGTTTAAATGTTAAGAGTATATCAGTGGTGTAAAAAATTTAAAACCTTTAGGTAATATACCTTTATATTTTTATGTGAATTGTTATGATTGGGATAATAATCCATTTTTAATATATTGTTATATTAAATGGTTTACTACTGAATAAATATAAAAACTAGACATGTCATATAAATGCAATACGGATGTTTAAACAGATGGCTTTGAGAACCTTCAGAGCATAGTAATGAAACCAAGAAAGATTTTATTTAACCGCTATAAAATTATATTTATATATTCTATATTATTATACGTTTCTATTTATTTCTATCAATTTACATTGTTAAAGTAACATCCAGGGTACTGAGATTTGTGAATCTTTTTATTCTTACTTACCTTCTTAATACTTCGTACAGCTCATTGAAGGTATAACGTATTTGACGGAAACCCAATCGATATTTAATTATTTTTGTATTATTATTGCTGTCTCTTCTAATAGCCCGAAAGACTATTCGGAGCATTATCTATTGTGTTATAAATAAATAAATAAAAACACATACAGCAAAGTTTACTTGTACTGTCTTAATTTTTCGAATTAACATACGTAAGACATAAATAATTAATAATACCAAGATTTTTATATACGCACTTTAATTTACGCATGAATATTTTTATTTTTATTTTTTCTAGATTTTAGTGTAAACAAAAAATTGCAGCCAAATGAAATGCTAGTGTGTACTTTGGAGAGAGGTGTTCCTGGAGATTATGTTTTTATAGACATTGCAAAGTGTAATAACTGTGAAATAAATGGAAATTCATTAAATACCGTAAAGAACCACACACATCTGTACTCACGTCAATATTTTGAGCGTCACAAATAAATGTGTAAAGTCTTGTTTTCCAAAGTATGTTTTTCAGTAAAATATCACAGTCTATAATTAGATCAGAAGTCTCTTTTGTAAATTAGTACAATTATTAGTAAAAATTTAGATTCGTTTGGCCGTTTTCACTAGGATACTCAGACCGAAAAGCTAATCTCCTAGACAGTTTTGCGAAGAGAGTCAAATACGGTAATATAAAAATTATATGTGCCAAACAAAACCCTGTACAAATGAACCAAACACTCAATAGCAAAAAAAAAAAAAATATAACAACAACTTTAACTTCATGATATCCAATTATGTAAACAGCAAAAATCCTTACAAAGCAAGTGTACCTAGCAGAAAAGTAAACACTGGAGAGACGAGTTCCCTGATTTCGTCACGCTCTAGTGAACAGTTTACATAGTAATGGTAAGGCGATCACTCTCTTATTGCTCCAGAGTAAGCGTTGCCTGCACTTCATTAAAATAAGAGACAATATTTTTACGCTGTGGAAGTTTCTATATTTAGTTTTAACAAGCCCTATTAAGTACTGTGTGATTTTAAATTAATGTATTAGGATAAAGTTTATAGACAGAATAAATCCTTATCACATTAGCAATACCTATTATAAAGTTCATATAATTATTATAATCCAGGGAGAAAGTGCGTATAACAATAAAAAGGAGTAGGAGTAGTAAAAATAATATTTTTTTACCTTTAAAAATAAAAAATAAATCTTTCGGTATATTATATAAGGTATGATAGTTCTGGAATGATTATTTCATTTATAATCATAAGATTGAAATCCAATGTAAATACATTAATACTAATATAGACTAATCGAATTAGAATTAAAGCATAGCCTTAAAATGTTTTATGTGTTTAATCATGTTAAGGAAATGAAATGAATATTGGGGAATCTAAATACATTGCATACGATTTTTATTCGCATAGGTTTTTACAAGTGCCTATTTAAATACATGGCATATATGGCGCCAAACAATGCTTTACTTGTTGTGATAAGAATGTTTATGCTAATGTAATAGAATTTCCGTCTTCCATTACAAAACAATTGTGCATGCCAAGATATCCCCAACTACTAAACTGTATGGGGTCCTACAAACAAGGCACTGCACTGCACCTTTCAGCCAGCACGATGAACTAACACAGTAAATTACCTGACCAATGTAAACGGTTTAGAACAATGATATGTATGTTCGGAATTTTATCCATTTTTATTTAGATTAATTTCATTTATTATTGTACAATATTTCCTGTCAGATTGCATCAATATGTGAATTATACAATGTGACCACTGCTGTACTCATTCGAATTTTTCTTTTAGTACGCTACTTATATCATGTAACATTTTGTTGTTATAGAAGTAATGACTTCTGATTCCTCTTCTTGTTCTAGCATTTAAAGTAGTATAAAACTCCACATCTACTACAATGTGGTAATTTATTTTTCTTGTTAGAAAAGTTCTGTGTTTAATTTGGTAGGTAATTTAGTAGGTAAATATCTTAACCAAACTGTGATAGTTTGTATGCCTATTATTAGCAGGTCGTTTAGTGAATACACTCCAGCCGGGTGATGATTTTAAATCTCTTTGATTTGTTATCTAACTTTATATCAGTTAAAAGTAAAGATAAAACGACAACGTAGCTGAAAATTCATTGATTACATCAAAATAATTACCTGTTATACCTAACAAATTTGAAAAGTTTAGGAAAGTCATTTCTCATTCTTCCATACGAATAAAGAATCTGTAGTTCTGCGTTAAAGCTTGTTATTGATTCTATGGTACTTTTTAGAAGCCACAAGAGTTCATTTTATGCTTAATTTAAAATAAATTAAGTTAAAAAATAAATTAAATTTTAAATGGATTAAATTTAATTTGTCTCCTAAATCAAAAATATTCTGTAAACAAAATAAATATATTCTGTTTATTGTTAGTTAATCGGAACTCAAAATATAAAAATATTGATTATTTATTATTATGGTAAGCAGTTAGCGATATGAATGCTTACTTAGACGTCACTAAAATTGTATTTATACGGTAAATAAATAATTTTAATTGTTACGCCTAATTTATTCAAATCTATATATATAAAAATGAATGTTTGTATGTTTGTCCTTTATGGAATCGTGAACTATTGGACCGATCATGATGAAAATTTGTACGTATATGTATTTTTCCACGGAGAAGGTTTATAAGCTATGCCCATCCCTTTCCCGATTCAGGATTCCGCCCCACTGGTTACAGAAATACCCATAAGAAATGCATTGCAGCAAACATATGTTAACGTCTTTTCAAATTTTTAATCAGCTGTTCTTTGTAAACATATATTACACTTATAGTTTTAAAGCATAGAGTAAGCTTAAGAGAAACGACAAATTTTGTTTAAACTGTTTTTGCAATCACTGTTAAACATAGACTTTACTATCCAGATAATACAATTCAAATTTGACGTAAAAATTCACCTTTAACTGCAATATTTATTTAATATAAACCATGCTCATGCTTGATCAGAAGAGTAATGCAGATATCATAATTACTATCTTACGTTGGCTACAAATATAAAGAATGTTATAAAATCAACCTTAGTTGTTTTTTTTGACAGAAGTATGGTTCTCAAAACTCCGTGTGTACATATTCTCTCGATCGAGACAACAAAGCAAGCTCAATCGTGGCATCGGAGATATAACTAATTTAATCTAAAATTTATTATAGTAAAAAAAAAAATTTACTAAGTAATATAAGGACTTCGGTTCTTAAGATTTGCGTGCGAAGCCGTGGGTAACAGCTAGATAGAGGCAGGAATATGGTACATACCTTCATAATACGCCCAAGAGGCTCACGATGGAACGACTATCAATTATCTCAGCAATGTTTAGAATGTGATAGAAAAAGAATAAGTGAATATAGTGTACTGTTTTCAACGGGAAATTGCGTGCGAAGCCGCGGGCAACTTTTGCAAAAAAATTATTGAAATGCGCAGCAAAGCGCGCCGGGCCCGCTAGTTAATTATATTCACCAATAATAAGAAATAATGCATGAATTGGAGTAAACAGTGGTATCTACGGTTCAATGAACTGTCGAACTTAAAGTAACAATAATGTCATTAGCAGACGGCAGCAACGGAAGCGTGTTCACTTTCTTGGCCATTATATTCCTTCTTTGACACTCTCGAAATTGTTTTAAAACCGGTTAGAACTTTTAATATTCTATACGTATAAAACTAAAAAATGGCACTATACACATTCAACCTGCCTTCGACATAACGCACAAGGCTTAATTCCAAATTAGTTAAGTATAGATTAATCTCTAAATATTAACTTAGTCAAAAAGCTGAGAATTAATAATTATTTTTACATCCGTTTAATGAGTTTTCATTGCGGTAACGTTAAAATTTCAATATTAATAATTTAATTTAATTACCGTTATCATCCACATTACGATCTCAAACAGCAAAATATCATACATGTATATATATTTGAAATTTTAATTTCATTTCCAGTGAAGCATTTTTCTTAACACATGTAAATCTACATTGTTACAGACTATTAATGTACTGTAGGCAATAAGAGTTTATAATTTAGTACAATTTTTATTTAGGGTCTTCAGGTACAATTCTAACAGTTAATAAAGCAGCCAAAGCAATTTTACAATCCACATTTATATAATTTAGTACTGCTGAAAAAAACTAATTACAGAAGTAGGTTTAACTTTGAGTTATTGAAATAACGCTAAAACGTAACTATCTGAATATTAATTGACTGATAAAGACAAAGGATAATTTGAAAGTAAAAAAAGCATTTCAGACATTTTCCTTAATTATATGTTACACAAATAGATACATTACATTATTTTAGAGTGTGGCGAGTCTATTATGTCGTAGTTATTTTTAGTTGTGTCCATTTTTAAACGTATGTAGTAGTGGTGTTGAAACCTGAGTAAGAGGGCAGATTTAAATCCTTAAAATACAGTGTAACATGTAAAAAACGAGCCACAAGAGCCCATTCTTTTGATTCTCGTCTATTATATATATATATATATATATATATATATATATAAATATATAATATTGATTTATACATAATATACATATAATATGTAAATAATATATATATATATATATATATATATATATATATATATTATAACATAAAGATGAGTATTTAGATTAAAAAAAAAAAATAACCTATTTCATTCAGTGACATCGCAGGTTATTTCCGTTGCAACATGGAAAGCAATTTCCAGAGCTCACAGTGTGGTTGTTGGCTTTTTGCTATTCTATACATTGAATGTAAATATCTCATCAGCAAACATTTTTTTTGCCATTTGAGTATTTCCAGGAGTACTGAATTGCACTGCTTCAGTACCTATGTGGTATGTGCTTTGGATTCAGAATTACATAGGGAGGATAAAGTAGGTATATCGCATTACGGCATTCCAAAACTGTCTCAAACCAATACTTATAATACTGGGAGCATATTTCGTCTATGCATCTAAAGATTTGTTTTAATTTTGAAAGTTATTTACAGTGTATGTTAAAAGTATTGATTACACTCTGTTTAGTTTTTTATGGGTAAAGATGGAGTGAAGGAACTCGGTACACCTTTCTAAGAAATAGAAGTGATGTCTTTGTCACTGTTACAACTGTACCATTTCCACAAATTGGGATTTTGGGGGTGAGGCTAAAAAAATTTTAATGTAAATACTCATTTAGTTAAATATGATTTGAAAGGTCTTGATAAAGCAAGAAGAACAGTTGAAAATAGAGCTTTCTATCCCAACCCAGTACAAAATGGCAGCTTATTGAAACTAATTAAAAGTTCATTCAGACAAAACATGAATATCCCCATTCAGAAGGTAAATAATTTCAATCGCCAACCACTTTCCTTTCAAACTCAAACCTGTTTTACATTTATTACCTGCTGCAGGGCAGGCCTTCCTTTATCCTATCAATTTGAGGAAGTCCAGTATCACGTTCAGCTTCTGGTTTGAAATAACATAATTAATACGTGCTTTTGTGATAATTTACGTTGAAATCGAGTGTTTAAAAGATCAAGAGCGCATTATGGTCATGATGATGCAAGAGAACGGGTGAGATCTTATGATGAATTTATGTAATAAAAGTTATTCCAATCGAAACCCTGTATCTAAATCAGGAGTTCAAAAAACAATCAAGAACACAAGACGAGTGAAACTTAATAGCTATATAACAAACGTTACTTCTTAAAATATTTTTCATTACGTCATAGAATGCAAACAAGCTACAAAAACAAAATATTTAATGAAGGTTTGGAAATAACTGCTAAAACCTCTAGTCTATTATATTCCTAGTTATACTATACATTTTAAAACTTTGCAAGGAAACCTTTTAGTGATGATATCTAACGTTTTCTTTCGATTATCTAAACGTCCCTTGAATTTCAGTTCAGTTATTAAAAACATATTTAATTTCATTTTCAATGGTTGTTAGACATATAGAAGTGCGAAACAGTAATAGGCTACAACTGGCAGAGTTCGTTTCGTTCATCGTAATACCAAATATTATGTTTTCGCGATGAAAAATATAAGATGCTGCTAATAAAGATTCTGGATTTTTTCATACATTCAAAACAATACTAACCGTTAATTTTTGGTATCATATTCTAGTCTCTTTAGTTCTAAATGTCTGCTGTTTCAATATATATTAATAAATAAAAGTATTAGTGATAAACTTCGTTTTATTTGTCTATACGCACAGTAAGTTTTGAACGACTATATGTTTAAAACTTGACCATTACGCTTAATATAATCCTATTCTAATTTACTACTAGTTTCGTCCTAACGGAATTAAAAAAGGCTTAAAAAGAAATTCATTGGATTTTTTCTAGCTAACAAAGCCGTAGTATAGTTTAATCCTAGAAGAAAATTTATACTCACAGGCCGTTATAAGAAGTAGGTACTTCTGCCGGTCATTCCCGCGTCTGGCTTTTTATTTTTTATTTTTATTTTAATATCTAGCCCGTGCTATTGCTTACCTCAAGTACGAATATAGGTATAAATCAATTAAGAGAGAATTATACTTTTTTACTCAAATTTATTGCAATACCTGAAAATTAAGAGCATTCTATTATTTCATTATTAATAAAAATGAATATTAACAGAACATAGAGAGGCACATTACAAAAAAACAAAAAACAAAAAACAAAAAAAAAAAAAAAAAAAACAAACTAAATGGAACTACAGTAATTAGAGTGTAACATTCTATTATCTGATTTGTGTAATAGACTGTATATTTCCTTTTTACATTGGTATGAAGTGTTAGCGATGACTAAGAAAGCAAAGTTTTATGGTCGGCAGGTCAACTGTCGACTACGTGGTGCGGCGATGTACTCACTCGCTCTGACTGATGGGTCCATATCTCAGCCCGGGCACGTTCATCCTACTTATGTAGCTCACTCACAGTGACGTCATGGCGCTTACCTCTAGCTTTCACATCACTCAACTAAAGCAAGATATACTTATTATAGTCGATTGAATATTTATACTCAATAGGTTTATTTACGTGATAAAATATCTGCCAAACGGTGTTAGTAGGTAAACATAGATGCCTTAAAAATTTGATTTCAATGGAAGGTATAAGTAAAAATAGTGTCATAACATTACTAAAAATGTTAACGTTTATTAAAAATTACAATAATGTTTTTGAGTATTTATAATTTTTATTTCAACCTTTTGAATAATGCTGATACGAATTATTTCTGTCACTTGACTTATCATCTTGGTTTAATATCTGTTCTAACATAATTTGAATTTTCAAGAAAAGCTGTTGCCAAACGTAGGTCAAACAACCTTAAAATGATACATGTCATTGTATACTCAGTATTAAAATCAAGACACGGTTTAGAAAGTTTTACTTCTGGTTGGTTTATACCTTCCAGTTGAACCTTTGCTAATTAGAGCAAAAACTAATGTGTGATTTAAATATGGGCAACCCCATGGGTGTCTAGAAGCAACTCATAATAACGCAAATGTCGATATATTGATGATATGACTAAGATAAAGTCGCCTATTCCTTCTCATAGAATCTCAACGGGGATCCTGATTGTTCAATAGCAAGTTTTAGAGTTCATTTTTAGTTTCTGTAAGTACGTTATAAGACAACAAAAGTATTTTAGTTGCATATTTGTTTTATTTATTATTATTTTCATTTCACCCTCATACGTGTACTAAACATAACAACTTAATCATTTGGTATTTGATTAAACATGTTTTAGGTATATATATATATATATATATATATACCTAAAACATGTTTAATATATGAAAACTGTAAGAAGAAAGAAGTTTTTTATATGATATTACAAATACAATCAAATTATTTCGTGATACAAACTTATGATTAAATAAAACTTTCCTGAAACAATAGACTCAGTAGAGGTTCTTAATTTATTCTGTTCAGTAAATGTAAGAATGACTTAAACATTATTCAATTTTCATTGATCTTTCTTTACTAGAAGTAGTAAATGTAAGGTTTCATTAGGAATGTGTTAGTGGAAACCATTAATAACGTTTTGGTGTTACGTTGTTCTGCTTTAATGTTAAATAGTTTTGCTAAATATAAAAGATGCTGTAATACAAAATATTATATGATTAAATAAATTCATGTAATGAGATAATAAAATTTATGTCATGATGAAATTTCAAACTCGTTTCACTAAAAGTATAACACAATCTTTAAAATATATAAGGTATACAACTCTATACATATCTAAAACTGTAGAAAGTTTTATAAAAACAGTCTGTATTATTTTTAAACGTAAATTTTGAGAACTTGATTGTGTTTGTTGTTTTGACACATATATTTAGTTTCTTTTTCATTATTTATATGTATAACTACAGTATATCTCCTTCTACTTTATAGATAAACCGTTATATTTACAATGTGTTAAATTTATACTTTACAAATTGATGTAGGAATTGCACTTTATTAATTAATATTACACTTTAAAGTTTGGTTCTGTGTTGTAGAATGAGTGGAAAATATAACTTCTTTTCTTATAGTTGAAAATAAAATTACATATATTTTCTTTATTATATTAGGGTTTTCTTCAGAACGTGATTTGTAAAGTATTTATATTTTTAAATAGGTACGAATGGTGACTCTTTAGTCCAAATAAGTAGATTCGCCCAATTGATTAAAACATGTAATAAATAAAGAACTATATATTATATACATG
Organism: Homalodisca vitripennis; assembly: GCF_021130785.1. Lineage (NCBI taxonomy): Eukaryota > Metazoa > Arthropoda > Insecta > Hemiptera > Cicadellidae > Homalodisca > Homalodisca vitripennis. The sequence continues at coordinate 122,660,456 of NC_060211.1, read as the reverse complement.
CTAGTCATATGTCAAAATATCTTCTTTCACAACCTTCCACTAATAAATTGAACGAATGGAGACAAACAAGCATTCTTTATTACGAAACTCTTTTTTCAGCATGGGTTTCCCTACCTATATTAAATAACCGCCACATTACGATATTTATAATGTACTGTGCAATGGAAATAAGAGAAAGTAAAAACGTAAAAGTCATCATAAAATCTACCCAAAAGTGATATTGAACCCTGTTTCTATAAATTGTACTAAATAATTACTATCTCATCAGAAACAAAACATGACAACTAATATTATAGTTGGCCCTTACCAAAATAAACAATATACAAAACAAGTTACACAGCTGAAAATAATAATTTTAATAATACATAGTTAAGCATAAATAACATTAATAGTACTCTAATCACAAAGTATAACTTCCCTAAATTATTTAATTCTTATACACACATTAGGCACATAATGCTGTCAAAGATGCAGACAAGGAAAATATATGGTTATATATTCTAACTGAACTCGTATTTTAAAAATCAAGATAGCTATTTTACTCGATTAGCTGTAATTATACAGGATACATGCAATGTAATACAACATAAAAATAAAATTTATAAATTAAATACGCATGATACGGTCGTAATTTCAAGATATAAGGTAGGAAATATTTAAAACATCCTTTGTGATTTTTAACGTATCTATATTTACGCTACTAGAAATTAGTAGCAGTAACAGAAATGGCAATATTTAAGTTCGGCCAGGGTAAGTGTCTACGGCTATCTGCTCCCTCGCTCTGACTGATTGGTCTATAAGTGAGACAGTACAAGTTTCATCCTTCTTACGTGCATAGCTAAATAAGAGGAATTTTGTGATGCGTTATTATAGATTTTACACCGCTACAAAGTATCAACAGTAACTGAAAAACCAATATTCTGCCAGGCAAGTGTCAACGGCGATCTGCTTTCTAGTTTTTACTGATTGGTGCACATATCAGCCAAGGTATGTTCAATCGTGCTTACTTGTATAGCTCACTGAGAGAAATGTTGTGTTGCCCTGTTGAAATTTCACATTCTAATGGCGTAGTAGCATTGACTGATAAGGCAATCTTCATGTTTGGTCCAGTGAACCGTCGACGGCGAAATGGTAATTCGCTCTGACCGATATGTCCATGTATCAGCCAAGTCATGTTCAATCCTGCTGGCTTATATAGTTCACTGAGATGAATGTTATGTTGTCGTATTCTACATTCACAACACTATGGCGAAGTAGCATTGAATGTAAAAGCAATCTTCATTTTCGGTCAGGTAAACTGTCGACGACGATATGCTAATTCGCTCTGACCGATATGTCCATATATCAGCCAAGTCATGTTCAATCCTGCTGGCTCATATATTTCACTGAGATGAATGTTACGTATGTTGTCGTGTTCTAGATTACATACCACTATGACGAAGTAGCATTGGATGTAAAGCAATCTTCATGTTCGGTCAGGTAAACTGTCGACGGCGATATGTTCACTCACTCTGACTGATGGGTGACATCCTTGCTAGGACACGTTCCATCTTCTCTACATTACTATACCAGAGAAACTTTATGTCCCCCTCTCACAGAATTAATTAATTTTCACTTGTAAAGTTAATAAGGAATATCTGCAATAAATCTTTGTAACGTGTGTTAGGTCATATTTCAATATTTGTAACAATTTCAGTATATATAAACTGGTGGATTTTATAATGATTTAGAATATTTATTAAAGTTTTCTAAAAAGTTACGTAGTAAGTTTTGACATTGTATATGATGCACTTTTGGGTTACAGTTTTATATGTTATCGGTTTACTGCTTAAAGTTTCAGTCTAATAATGTTAAACCTGATCATTTAACAGTCTTAAGAAATTATGTTCACCGTATTTTCGAAATAATTAGTCATTCCTAAACCAAGAGCTAAACATTTTGTTCAACATTGTTATAAAGTAATAATTATTCAAAAATTAAACCAAAAATAAATGGTGTATTTAATGTATATACGATGTAATGGTTTTGCTTTATATAGTTTACTTTTAGGACGTACTTCAAAATTACAATAATAATAGCTTTATTGTTATGAAGTTGTCAATAACGTCTAGACTTTTCTAACAAAAAACATGAGGGCTATTGAAAATACGTAAGAGTCTAAAGTTATAGAACGATCTATGTTATACTTGAATAACAAATCTTGCTAGAAACAGAAACCTAAGTTTCACTAAACAGTGGACCAATATTTCTAATGAAAGTCATTGAAAGGTTACGATTAGCAAAATTCATAATCCGTGGTGACAATAAGATTTTCTGACAATAATAAGACTATAAATATATAATTTTACTTAGTAATAATTTATTTTATGATTTTAAAACTGAAAGAATTGTAATAAATAACAAAGAAAACAAAATAATAAGCTGCAGATTTGCAAAATACTATGCGAATACAAATTTTGATAACACAATGAACCAGAAATACTATAAAAGGATGTAGCTTCCCAAACGTGATGCTAAATGTGACCTTACGCCTAATCACAGGAGTTTAAAATGGTGATCGTAAGAACAGTAAGGCCATAATATGAATCAATGGCAGAAGTCTAAATGGGCCAGTTAAATTACACAGAGTGTAGAACAACCAATTTCTGAAATTTGATTTTTTGTGAGTATTGATGTTAAATAACATTGCATTGTTGAGATTTTTGGTATAATATTACTTTTCGGAGTGATACTAGAGCAAAAAAATTTTATTTCTGTAGCAAAAGAATGCTGTAATCGCCAACGTGTCCTACACACTTGGAAACTGTTGATGGGTGCCATAAATAGATGGATTGATCGGGAGGCCAACCTAAACAGTAAGTAAACAGAAATGGAAGTAGCAAAACAAATTCCTTCGAGTATAAACTTTAAATAATAGAAATTATTCCGATAGCACTTAGTGTTTAGGAGCCTAAGTAGGAACATTGTAGGCCCTCAGAAACTGAAAATCTATATCAGTATTAAACTATTTGTATTGTTTTTTTATTTAATATAAAAGTCCTCTTCCATTTTCTACACTTCGTTATAGTTAACCTCAAACTATGTTTATTGATATTCTATCGTAAGATATTTTTTTAAGGTAATACAATTATCAATAATTTATTTTAATTCCAACGGTAAAGCCAATGTACAATAAATGTACAAAAGTAGATCTATTAATATAAATATAAACAAATTGTGTTAAATTAAAATAATAAACATATGATTTATGTTTACTTCTCAAACATTTAAACTTAAGAAGATTAAAATAAATAAAGTGTTTAAAATGTAATAACATATTTATCTATTACAATGTAAGCAAGGAATACACCACACCACATCATGTATTGGGTTGCACGCTTCACTATGATTCTAAGAAACTTAGTGAACTTATTTAAGTATTGACATACAAAACTATCATAACAAAACAATCATGTGGCAAAAAAATATTTACATTGACGAAAAACAAAAAAATCATTCTGGTAGCCTACAAAGTGATATGCTTAAACAAAGCTCAACCAAATTACTAGTAATGTATATTAACGTTTTGGTTGCGGCAGATATTATAGTACGTCGTGTTGATGGAACAAAACATGTATAGTATAAATCCGCAATCTATGTATAAATACTTAAATACGCTGAATGGTATTTGGTATGGTAAATATTCTATGTATAAACTTTACCGAAACAGGAAATGGGAATGGACGTACAAATTGCTTTGAATTTTTGAACACGGGATAAAATATTTGGTTGGAAGTAATATTTGGATATGATTTAGAAGTTTCATACCATTTTATCCACACAGGGCGGTTTTTGTAAAAGAGGAAGAGTTTTTTATATCTTAGAAAACACAAGTCAAACACAAGCAAAATGGACCTTTAATTTTCTACAGACATTGAAAAATATATACATCTAACTCTTAAAAACTACTAACTTTTCAATTATGGCAATTTACTTGCATGTCCAGCACATTTAGATTATTATTATTTTGGATAAAACGGTTAGTTTTCTATTTCTTGTTATTCCTTGCAATTTTTGTTATCTAAGACGTTGGTTATAGATAATTTCATAAGTACAATATTTGTTTTCTTTAGAGATAACATGTAAATATATAAAATATACAACATTTAACTACAAAATATAAAATACAGTAATACAATCCTAGAATTAAAATGCAATTTCCTATAACATGCTGAATACAAAAACTACGATCAAAGAGAAAAACACACCACTATTATCATTGCTTCAGTAAAATAAATGAAAATAATCTTTTTTTCGAAATGAACCTACCGAAATTGTATTATTTTCTTGCTCTTCCTACCTTCATTGCTATCAAATACTAATTGAAGATATTCAGTTTTGTTGTTCAGAGCTGTTATCTACATCATAATCAATATAGATCTATAGGTTATTTGGTTTGAATGATATACAACTTTCCTTATTATTTAGCATTAATTTATGTTATTATTTATATTTATGTTTTGCCTAAAGATGTTCGAAGTGCCCGGAATTCTTTCTCTTTCAGGATTTCCGAATATTATAGTTAGCTATTTACATAAACCAAGAACAATATACAGAGAACCATAGACCCTAGAGAGACCACGCTTGTCAAAACAACCTTTTTATCTGCGCAGTCTGACACTGACTATTTGTTTCCTGTCAGCCTAGCAGCAAACAAACCATTCATTAGCCTGTCCTTCATTCCGGCGGGGCATAGTTGGTCTAACAGTTTGTTGTGTGTTATTGTAACACATGCATCTGTATTGTAGATTATAATAAAAGATACGGCATAGTTAATATGCCTATTAAACTGTGTATGTTTTTAATTTTCCAGTTTATTTTTAATTGATTAAGAAATGGTACTGGGCAGTTTCCACTTGTCGAAAGCACATTGTTGGAGGTTTAAACTAGTTGAAACTTGGCGTTATAAAACAATAGATATTGCATTATTATTCTTGTTTACCTGCATGTAAGGAGATCAGACACACCTACGAGCGGAATTAAATAAAATATAATTTAACTAAATCTATTTGCAACAAACTATTCCACATTTTATCGAACGGCTATACGAAACGTTATGAAAGAGCACAAATAGATTGCCTTTTTAACAATGAACTCTAAAATGAAAATTTTTCAGGTCCAGGAGGAATCTTTGCAATTAGTTTCAAGTGTTTATTACGTTCTTATCTAGAGTTATGGTATAGAGAAACACGCAGACGGCGATACAGACATTGAGACAATTCTGTGGAGGTCTTTTCAGACCCTTTTTATTATAATAAATTTGTTTGATGATGCTACATTGACAATTAAAAATAGTCTTCTAATACTTAAGTATTGAATTAAAAATATATTACTTGGCTTAATAATGTATTTTTAGGCATTGTACTATTAAATGTTTTCTATTGTATGTCTGCAGGTATATTAAGTAATAGCTATCTTTCTTGTTATGCCTAGTATTAATTTTTCAGTACTTTGTGTAGCACACACAGTGTCAATAATGTGTAGTCGGGTCTATGAAAAGTTTCAAGAGTTACACTATCTCAAGGGTAATTTGTTTCGACTCCATAATTTAGTTGGTGTTGCTAGCATACGATTTACGTCGTTAATAAACAACAATTTATGACTCCTTATTTAATCTTGAGAGAGAAAATTAATAGTTTAATAAGTTTTAAATCATTATTACAACAAGTTATTGGCTGAGCTGTAACGAAGGGGGTTGGAAAAAAATCGTTTCGTCTGTATTTCTCTCTGCAAGACCTGAAACCGGACTAACCTTTAGAATTCAAATTATGCATGAAGTTCATCATGCACTTATAAGAATATAATATTTGGCTGAGCGTTGCGAATACTTTTTCTTTATTTTTATGAGTACCCATGATAGCAACGAGATAATAGCATTATTAAATTAACAGTGTAATTAGTATAGGATTGTACATATTGACACATATTCATAGTACAAAAAGAAAATTAAGTATATGAGTATGAATTTATTCTTAAGAATCTCAAAGTGGGACATATTATGAAATACAGCATCGTTTTTATTTTGACTCGGTATCTAGTTTTATTGTTAAACGCTTATTTAATAACCTATTAAATGCAAAATTTAATGTTGGTGTATTGCGCGATATGTCAAGAAAGATTTCATATTTAGACTTTGATTTTGCAAGATACTTAATAATTTGTAAAAGAATGATTTCAATGATGGTTAATTTTCCATGTCAATTTGTTTGTACATTTATCTGGAGCTGATGCAACTTAATCGAAGCATGTTACGGAATTCATTGTGGCGTACTAGTTTGTTTATGATAGTTGGTCGATAAAATGATAAATTTTTAAAAAATTGAAAAATCCTGGCCAACACATTGATATAAACATGTTGTTTCTGACTTCCCGCAACTATATTCATCAATTTCGTACATTAACAAAAAATCATTAATAAAAAACTTACCCAATATGGTAAATGTATAGAGAAATTTTCGTAATATTCTCCACTAGAAAAGAGATAAAGCTCTGTTTTATATGTACCTTTTCTTTATTTGGAGAATGACATGTAAGTCTGTATTAGTACTGACACAAATATGGTTTCGTTTAAAACGTATACATATTTTCGTGTCACAAATTCTATACTAGGATCTTTTAATCAACTTTACTTCTGTAGCAAATGATAGTTAAATGCTATGAATAGGCTTCTTTTATCACAAAGAAGATACGGGAAGAGGCGTGAAATGTTCAAGGAAGATCAAAACAAAGGGATCGTTCTAGCATGGAAACGTGAGTAGGGGCGTTTTGCAGCGTGAGGACTCCAGTAACCTGTGCTCTGACTCTTCACTTGGGATATTTTGAATTATTAACGGCCCCTGTATCTTATGTTGGACTCAAATATAAATTGTAGAGATTCTTTAAAAGTAGTTTACAAAAACAACTAATAACTAAAACTATTATACATTTTAACACTGATAGTAAAACTCTAGAAAAAATTCTGACTTCAGAGTCTGAAAATTCAACCTCTATTTATTAAATTAAATTAAAAGTAACTGAATAAAGAATATTATTTTGTAAAACAAAGCATTTGCATATACATGCTAATAAATAACTACTGTAAAAAATATATGGATTGAATTGAAATTTTGTTGTATTGTAAAAATTCTCTAGCCTGCATTCCCAGCCTAGTTATCCTTCATCGCGAGACCTGGTACATAAGAACGACGAGAAAAGTGGGGCGTGTGTATGTAAGTGCATGAGGCCACTAATCTTATTCTAAAGATAATATGGAAGTATCAGTTTCCATTTGGCACAAGCACAGATTCGCCATCGGAGTATCCAGAAATAACTGGAATTCAAAGAAGATTCACCTCATAGTTGGTGTGAAAACAATGTATTTTGTATTTGAATCGGTAGTTAAAAAACTTACATATTAAATAATGAATATCACCGGCTCAGTTTCAAGATATCCTCCTTGGCTTCAGTTGTAAATCTTAAATTTTGCGTCTTTCTTTTAAAATGTGTAAACCCTTCTTCAAAAACAATCGTTTTAATACTGCTGTCTTTAATCAGTGTTTTGCCCTGCCTTTTACATCTCCGTCTACAGGAAGTTATGTATATAGTCTAATGAGTATGCGAAGCACAATGTAACGTTTTTGGTTTTGAGGTAGGACATGTATTTTCTCTGAAAAATATATTGCAAGTAGACTATACACCTGATAAGCAGAGAGCCTGTGATGTAAAGAATCATCTTGGCGCAATAGCAGGTAAATTAAATATTGGAGATTTTAATATTGATGCGCCAAAACGTGATGCAATCTGGCTAATTCTGCAAGATGGTGTTTGTGTTGTTATATCTGTAAATTTGCACTTTCAATAAGGAACTAATGATTTGTGAAATTTGGTTCTCTTCTATGGTTATCGGGTAAAAGTTTAAAATTTCCAGTAATAAAAGGAAATGTTACCAGATTTAATACTGGAGTGAAAATAAGCACACATATAGACACACAGAGCTATAGTTAATTCTTGGTATATGTACGAGACCTATAAATAATATATATATATATATATATATATATATATATATATATATATATATATATATATATATATATATTATATGTTAGATCGTATAATACCTGTTACCTATTTCTATAGATGATATCATTGTAAAATTTACAAGACTATAGCATTTTAATTCGATCGTGTCTAGCATAATGAATCTCGAAATACAAAGTTAGCTCCCTAATTAAGTAAAAATATAATGTTTAGGTTTCGGAATATGATGAAGCCTTTTATATGAAAATTAGAATTATTGATATAAAAAACGCATAGTCCATAGATTAAAATGCCTTTTTGACATTCACATTTATTAAACTCGGCATGTTATATATTCCGTATTTTCATAAAAAAAAAACAAGTAACTTATAATAGACTAAATAATGCCTTTAACATTCTTGAAACCAGCTATGTTGCAGATTACAATTACTAACAGTTTTACAATTAACATTATTAATATTATGAGGTGATCTAATATGTCAAGTAACCAGAAAATATAATGGTTTGGTCTGTTTTGAATTATGTATTATCATAACAATTTATCGCAACAGTTTCATAAGTATTAACATTTTGCATGTGTAGGAAATATATCATATAGAATGAAAATTACATAACAAAACAGGTTTTATGCGCAATACCAGGGCAACATAATAACTCTATATTTTCAAATATAACATTATTGTAATGGGCTTTACACAACGTTGAGAGCTGGAAGAGACGACACGTCAGTGATATCGATATCACATGGTTCTCGAGCCATTAACTATATTACTTTACAGTATATAAACATACTTGTGATTTCAGGGTTTCCAGGAATAGCTTTCCAGCACTTTACAAGTAAACCCCATTGGGAAAATGAGCTGTTGCTATTTGGCCTACGAGTAATACTCAACCCACTCCAGCTGAAACGGATTGGATTGATATTCTACCAGGGACGTGTTTTGAGTATTTATTTATTTATTCTTTACTGATAATAATTGGATTTGGTAGAGTCTTTTGCATTTAAAGTTCAATTATAGCTTCCTGGGCTGCTGAATGCTGAGTCATAGAAGGGCATTTAAGCTTTCATTAAGTATATTTTTATCTTTCATCAGTGATGTTTGGATAAGATCAATTCAATGTATACCAATAAAATAAAAGATTTAAACACTTTAAAACAAGTAGAACTCGATGTTTCATGTATTGAAATCTTTACTCTTCTTCTAGTGTAAATTTTTGTTACGACGGAAACGGCCTTGGTTAGGTACCTTTATAGTGTATGCCCACCCTAGGCAAGTGTAAATAATTCATTATAGGTCTTTGCGTAGTAATGTCGTAAATAATGTTTTAAAAATAATCCTTCAATGTGTATAAAGGGTTATGAATGTATGCTACTTTTTGTGGAATCAAAAATATTTTCTTTGGATTTTGCATGGTTTATTATGCATTCGAAGGTAGAAATTAATATTTTTCAAAATCAATTTTAGCCTATTTTGATGAATGGTTATAAATGATTATTGTTAAATATTGCAAAAAAGTTGTTTATCATAAATAAACTATTAGAACTACGCATGGTTAAAGCTATTCATTCAGATATATCACATACGTCCAGCTACTGAATTATCTGAATATCAAATGTGAAATTTTCCAAAAAAAAATTCTTGTTAAGCCTTATGTTATTTCTAAGAATCTTTAATAATAACAGAATATACTCGTATTTTATCTACCACCTCAATAGCTGTATAACATTTTCACGTTCGTCTTATGTCGAAAACCAACCTCCGTTAATAATTAACTTTAAACAGAATACTATAGTCCACTCCAATCTCATACTGTTGTATTTGAGCCCGATATTCATGAAGTAATAAAACTATTTTGAAATAGCGGCTACCAGTGGCTTTACACGCAATGCTCAAAATCAAAGTCTTTATAATACTTAGTAAAAACACTTATTGTGTAAAATGGTGGAGCCCCACAAAACCTTTCAAACGTAAGTAGGTATTTATTCGGTACATCCCGTATATCAGTGTTCATGCTTATTACATGCTTATTACTATCAGAGTTTAACGTGATTCTTATACAATGTTTTGGACGTGTACAAAAACTGAAATACTTGTATATATCTTTGAGTTCATTAGTCCGTCTTTACCTATTAAGTTGGGGATGGCGGCCATTTACCACGTAGCAAAATTTATTACTTAACAAATTCAGTAATTGTGTAATAATGTTACGATAATAGTAATTTACAGATAATGTTAGAGTCGAACGGTAAAAATCATGAATATATCAAATGTAAATTTACTCTGGACATCCAGTATGTTGTGTAGTCATTTCACAGATTACAGAAAGATGTCTCCATTCGCACCCATGCTTGCGTCATACACTACGATGTAAGATTCATAGCTTGTCTCAACAAAGCCGGTTGGAGTGAAGATGGGTTTGTTTACAAGTCGCCACCTGCCACTTGAGCATCAATTGCGCAACGCATATCTCTCACAACCTCTGGACCTCTCTTAATATCTGATACCTGAGTTTCATTAAGTTTAACAAATTATTCATAAAAACATAGTCCTACTAAATGAAACTTTCTAATATAGCCCGTTATATACAATGTCGGTTTTAAATATTTTCTGCAAAGTAATTTTTAGAGCAATTGTTGCTCTTTTTGTTGCTCTACGGTCGATAGTGCTGATAAGAACTACCAAGGCCTTAAAACGCACCTGTAAATATTTTTAGTGCCATCTCAGATTAAACCCCCATTAGCCATTTATGGCTTTTTATAGATTGTAAAAACCTATTAAAAACACTGATACCAAGATAGTTCCAAATCAGGAATATTTTCCACGTATAAAGGTTGAAATTAATAATTTTCAATTCTATGGTAAAAGTGATCTTTCATAACGAAGATTGACCTTAACTAAACAAAATTTACAGTAACGATGTTTGATCGTAATGTATGTTCTAAGCTTTATTGCTGTGATATGTGGCGAAAATGTACTAAAAAGTTTAGTCTTTGGAGTTATATCTGAACTGTTCTAACATATTACATGAAGTATTTACTATTCAAAGTTGTATATATTCCTTTATATATATATATATATATATATATATATATATATATATATATATATACACACATAGTTGTTAGTATAATATGTTGTTAGTCAATATGTATATACAAAAATTGAAATGTATGCCATATAGTAATAAACATTTAATTATCGAATATCCAAAGATGTTGAGCGTACGTTGTATTTCAAGAGACGCATAAATGGTGGAATTTCAATAGAATGGAAATTAATGTTTAAAAAGAAAATACATATATAGTTTTAAAATTTTAAGTACTTTTATCTACTTACCGTTTATCATAAAGACATGGGTAAAAACAAACAAAATTTGACTCCCCTCGCAGCCAGCCAATGCTAGATAAGTGCAGCTTAGTGTTATTGCTTCAATGAAATATAAGTGCTTCAAATAACAACACGTCTCTTAGTTTTAGGGTTACACATATATTGAAAATGGAACTCTACTTGTTACTGCATATGGGCGCAGTTGGCAATTTGCCATTGGATATTGGATGTTCATAACCATTATATTCACTAAATGGCTTCTCGTCCCTAACGTAGGCCTGATACATGATACATAAAAATAAATTTGAAGGAGTCCTTATAAGTGTAATATCCGTATACTAAAGTAAATCTTTTCTCCGGGTAAAAATTAAAAAAATGTTGTCTAAATAAGATAAACCAATATATACTAGTATTTATATTACAGCTTAGAGAAAGAATTTTATTTGCACGATGTCATTTCTAAGTCTAAATTTTAAAGTTAATCTGATACCGAATTAAAATGTTAGATTCAAAAAGATACTAAGTTCATTGAATAAACATAAAGTAATAAATATGTTGTCATCGGTATGGATTCTAAACCGACACGGAATATTTATTAACATAATTAAAGCGAGAAAGTAAGAGTGCGAAAAACTGCGGGTTATTTACACCTTCTAGTTTATTTCAATAGGCTACAAGTATTAATATGTTAAATTTTAAAATTTTGGATGACTCCAATCAAGTTGTTTACAATTTTGTTTAATTCAAAATTTCTCCAATATCACCAATGTAAATTATTTTGATACTGTTCAGCCATATCCCATGAAATGAATTATCTTCACTTAAACCAAAATTACATGTTAAATAATGGCGTTTCATGCCAAATGTCTTGTCTGCAGATCAATTCTTATAGGCAATAGGCAAACACAAGTTATATTTTTGTAGTCCGTCTAAGCCTTCAATAACATGAAAATGATGAAAATATATTTAAAATACTGCGCGAGAATATATATTAGGAATATAGGAATTATTTCAATAAGTTCAATATATTTAATTTATTTTAGGTATTTTTATTAAAATTAAACTGAATGTTTTATAATAGACTGACACACAAGAATTGTCTACAAGAAAAGGACGTCACTGAGAAGGAAGATATGTGTGACGAAGGGAAGCGTGGAGAAGTTTTCTCTCGGTGCAATTTCGTTCTGGCTTATAAATTTACTGCCACCATCTACGTTGGATTTATGCAATTTATACAACAAATAAAAGTAGAGTAATACATTTACCTTCTCTTAGACACGTCATGTTATGAATTACTTTTAATACATCTTAATATGGAATATATGAGTAATTTATTATAAGTTTGTAAAGGAGTAACACTTGAGGATGTCGTTATATAGGAGTGTAACATACGAGTATTCTGCTTCTGAAGGTCACCAGCATCCTTGAATTAGTAGATACATATCGCATCTACGTAGTATATGCACGTTTCTCTACATGGTATGTTAATATTGTTAGGTTATCTCAAGAAGTATTGGAACCGTAGAGAGAAATTACTCATAAAGAGTTATTACGATCAATGATGATCGATTACATAAATTTGAAGTAAAGTAAAGTAAAGATGTCTTATTTTACCAGACGAAATTAAGAACTAAGACACCCACACTAACACTACACACACATACACACACGCAAACATACTTCACACACCCCACACTACATTACATATGTATTTTACAAACCGTTGCATCCAGGTTTCACACCAAACAGCTTTAGAACTATTTTTCTGCAATTATTCCAATAATAACATATTATTACCGCATAAAAAGCTCATAGTTTGTAGATTTCAAGGTCCAGAAGTTAATTTTGATAATCCATTACTTTAAGCTTTGAGTTAAAGATTTCTCATAGGCTTTTGGTAGTAAACCTTCAATACATTTAATAATTATAATATAATTTATTTATATGTAATAAATGCGAAGTGCCTTTGTTTTGCTTCAACCCGTACTCTAATTAAACAGATAGTACTGAATTTTTTCATGGAACATCTTACGGTCCCTGAGATGAATATTAATCTATTATTATTTCGAATATCCCTCTGGACTACACCTCACAGGTCATTAAATAGTGAACACTTCAATCTTGATCTCTAAAGTTTTGAAATATTAATTAGAAGAGCATGGCTAATGTAATCAACTGTTCTGTGTCAACTATTATTTGTGTAGCTGTTTAAGATTTCAGCAATTAATTAGGTACTCATATACCTTAGAAAATGTCCTAAAACCGAATTTGACTCTGAAGACACTCTTTAATGATGTCAGCAAGAAGTATGATGGATGAAAGTTGCAGGACTGTGCTTTTGAACTGATACACATTTCAAGCTATAAATGTACTAAAATATTAACAATATACTTAAGTTTATAAATAAAGAAAGGATATTGTTATTGGTGATGTAGTTTTATTAAATATCATATAATACGAGTATTTGTTAGGGATAATTATTGACGGTAAATGAAATTTGTAATTAAATCAATTTTGTGACCTAATTTTGTAAACAATACATTATACAGAATATCCATAGACTTATCTATTAAAATTTTCAATTTTATTAGTTAAATTCATTAAAAATAGATGTAGAATATCAAAGAAAATTCAGCCCGATCTTGGATGGTTTGCCGTATGTCAGTTCTGCTTTGACGGAAAATATTTTATTTTCAAATTGAATTTTCCAAAACTTATAAGTAGCCAAATAGTAAGTGAAATTAATGCCTGTTTTAGTATTACATCGTAGGAAATGTAATATCAGCCTAATAATGATGGTGCAGTACCAAAAATTTAAACTAGAATAAATTAAAAGTAGATGATTTTGTAAAAAGTTATTAATAGTGAAATATGTCATGTTATTTGTATGTTAAAACTCCAACTTACGTCGCTACGATAAATAATAAACTAATAAGAAAGATTTCACAGAGTGCCGGCCATCTCTTAAAATACACTGATTAAGTTAATGTTTTAAAATGCTGAGTAATAATTACTTAATTATTTCATTTAACGAAAACATATTTCATTTTTCCTTTCTTACATGAGGAAAATGTTGCATAGATGAAATGGATGAAATGTTATTTGCCGAATTGACCTTTAAATTTTACATAATTTGTCTATATATTGCAATCAAATACTAATAATAAATAAAGAATGTTTAGCTTACACAATTCAGTATTGTATTATTATCATACTGTAAACATAGTTGTTGACGTAACGCAAACAACAAGAATAATCAAATAATTTTAACTTATATATGTAATAATCAGATGAAATATTAGCAGTTTATCTTGATATAATTTATTTGGTATATTTACCAAATTAAATAATAAAAAATATGATAATATTTTTAACCAACCAATCCTATATTTTCTTGGTATTTGGTTATATGAAATAAATAAATTAAACTAATTTCAAAGATAAATTCAGCAAAAGAGAATATAATGTATCTATGTAGACTTTACAAAATGACATCGATGAGCTAATTATCTCAATAATTAAATTTAACAATCAGTAGTTTCTTAATTAGTGTTTGAACAACACACTAATACGTTGTGTGTTTTTAGTGAGTGGTAGCACTCAATTAAACCTCTGCTGTACGGTAATTTTTATCGTAGTTTAATTTAAATAATGTTTTTTTAACTTTATTTCGAAACAGGTTTTTATTAGAATATACAAATATATATATATATATATATATATATATATATATCATCATAACAAGTTTGAATTTCAATATAAAGTTATATTTTTTTCCTTAAACGGATAGGTAAGCAGTGAACCAAAGCCAGGTAGGACTACAGTTTGAATGACATTTCTTCATTATTTTTACTTGACCGGTAAATAATATTTTTAAGTTGATAACGTGTTTGTTCAGTTTCCTATCTAAGCTTGAGCAAGCTAACCGCTATATATTTATCTGGTTGAAATCTTTGTGTATGTTTAACCTAATGCCTCAAGTTATTTGAGACCGATGAAAAAAATGTATTTCAATAATTCAAGCGTGTAATGTATTTTAAATCTTATTGACATAGTGAATATCCGAAATAGATTATCCTTTCCATTATCCATCACCAATAATAACACATAATATAACAAGATTAATGTTATTTTCTCCCAAGAGGGACATCCAACGTTACAAAACATGTTGATGAATATTGAAATAAAAGACATTCAGGAATTATATTTTCATCCTATGTAGAACTTGAAATAACAAAATATTAAAGCCCTTATGATGGACTGGGTTGGACTGCTATAGCGAAATAGCAAAATCCTTCCATTTCTCCACCTCGACATCTATAAAATGTTTCACGGCTTTTGGTTACTGTAAGTAGAACAGAGAATTTCTATAACTCTATTGGATCTGATAGCTTCTGAGGCAATTGAGGTGAGATACTAATATGATCGTCTTAATTTTGTCTATTCGATTAATGAATCAAAACCTTAAATAACTAGTGAGTAGCCTGAGATTTGATACAACCGTTTACTATAAAGCAAATGAGATATACAAACGATTGTAGGCTTGTAATAACGGTATTTTAAGAGTGTTTTTTTTTTATGTTGTATTGAAGAGAGAAATTAACCAGAGAAAGAAACTTTGTCTAAAGAAGGGACCAGAATGACACTTTAAAAAATGACTATGCATTACAAAATATCTTACAAAAACCAATGGTATTTTGCTGTTAATTTCAATAATGTCGTACTTATTACTGCCACATTTGAGACCTATGAAAGATCTACGGTGTTAAAGCAAACAGCGTTTGGCAATCAGTAGCTGATCCATTTTGTTACTCGCAGTTCAGCCAATGGTATTATATGGGTCTCGTCCATTTCTGTCGGGTTCAGATTCTATTGGGTTCAGATAGCAATAACGCGTAACGTACGATCGAGGTGCTATTGAGACTCTTTACATGATGTCGAGCGGTCTCGGGGGAAATGTGACTATGTCTAGAGCCGTGAACGCCTTTCGTGTGATAAAATCAGTTTATCAAACTCAGATTCCTTACCTTCTGCCTCGAAATAAATACCACTGCATACAGTAAGATACATGTACGTCCATGAATAACAATCTTTACTCTTACAAGCAATATTTGTCTCCAGTCTGCTTCAAAATTGCCTATAAGTCGGTTTAATGTGTGTTTTATTTAAGGATATATCGTATTATTACTTTAAATGTTTAATATCAATAGGGAATACATATTATTGCTATACTCGTATGTATTCTTTATTATAATTCACTAAATGTATTTAATGTTTACCATCCAACCTTAAGTGACTCGTGACATTGTAAAAAAGTGGTGTCTTCAATATGCAATATGCATTTTAAAACTTGTGCTATATTTTTCACATTTAAATTTAAAACATATAAGCAAATGTTGTAATATTTGAGTTTTCAATATTTTGGTTTCTGAACAGTTTATTAAGTGTATATGTAGTGTAGGCCTATTAAACTTTTTTGTAATTCACTCACTTAAATACTTTTTATTTGTTTGAAAAATATAAAGTAGGACAAATTGTTATTTAAATAATCACATTAAAATAAGCATAATAGTATTACTGTAAGTAGCAATACCTACTTTGATAAGTATCAGTTTCTATCCATTCCTAGTAGAATTAATGTAATTTCACTTTTGACTAAAAATATGCCATTAAAATCAAATAAGGCAGAAGTACAGCATACCACATTTCACGTAAAAGTCTTCGCTGAGTTTAATAGGTGGACAACTTTCAAATTTATAACTCACTTCATTCTTGAGATGTCATACGGTAGATAGACAGGTATTCGGAATATACAGAACGGAAAATGGTATAAAACTTACTCTTATACAGATTCCATGGTCGGACATGCACCGTTGTGATACACATTATTTTCTGTATTAAAATGAAATTTCATCCAAAATATAAAGTATAAGGATGAAACCTTTCTCGAGATATTTTGTCACGTTATACATTCAATTTATTTTAATTGAGTTATGTTTCATAGGAGTGTTTAGTTAATACAATTTACTGTGAGCTACGGAGGGTACTACAACGCAAGAGTGTGCTGAATCAAATCGTCACTGAGTTTTAATATTGACCTCTTTTCTATTAATTTTAATTTTCCTCTATGAATAAAAATGTCGCATGTTAAGATCTCGGCAAGGTTTAATAAGTTTTTGACAAATATATTAATTTTGCTACTTTCTCGTTGCCACCATGGTTACCTATAAGTATAATGTATGAATTTCCGCTAACCCTCAAAAAAATCTTCTAGAATGACATCCATTAACATCGAACTCAGTGTTTATTATATACTAGCGGGCCCGGCGCGCTTTGCTGCGCATTTCAATAATTTTTTGCAAAAGTTGCCCGCGGCTTCGCACGCAATTTCCCGTTGAAAACAGTACACTATATTCACTTATTCTTTTTCTATCACATTCTAAACATTGCTGAGATAATTGATAGTCGTTCCATCGTGAGCCTCTTGGGCGTATTATGAAGGTATGTACCATATTCCTGCCTCTATCTAGCTGTTACCCACGGCTTCGCACGCAAATCTTAAGAACCGAAGTCCTTATATTACTTAGTAAATTTTTTTTTTTACTATAATAAATTTTAGATTAAATTAGTTATATCTCCGATGCCACGATTGAGCTTGCTTTGTTGTCTCGATCGAGAGAATATGTACACACGGAGTTTTGAGAACCATACTTCTGTCAAAAAAAACAACTAAGGTTGATTTTATAACATTCTTTATATTTGTAGCCAACGTAAGATAGTAATTATGATATCTGCATTACTCTTCTGATCAAGCATGAGCATGGTTTATATTAAATAAATATTGCAGTTAAAGGTGAATTTTTACGTCAAATTTGAATTGTATTATCTGGATAGTAAAGTCTATGTTTAACAGTGATTGCAAAAACAGTTTAAACAAAATTTGTCGTTTCTCTTAAGCTTACTCTATGCTTTAAAACTATAAGTGTAATATATGTTTACAAAGAACAGCTGATTAAAAATTTGAAAAGACGTTAACATATGTTTGCTGCAATGCATTTCTTATGGGTATTTCTGTAACCAGTGGGGCGGAATCCTGAATCGGGAAAGGGATGGGCATAGCTTATAAACCTTCTCCGTGGAAAAATACATATACGTACAAATTTTCATCATGATCGGTCCAATAGTTCACGATTCCATAAAGGACAAACATACAAACATTCATTTTTATATATATAGATTTGAATAAATTAGGCGTAACAATTAAAATTATTTATTTACCGTATAAATACAATTTTAGTGACGTCTAAGTAAGCATTCATATCGCTAACTGCTTACCATAATAATAAATAATCAATATTTTTATATTTTGAGTTCCGATTAACTAACAATAAACAGAATATATTTATTTTGTTTACAGAATATTTTTGATTTAGGAGACAAATTAAATTTAATCCATTTAAAATTTAATTTATTTTTTAACTTAATTTATTTTAAATTAAGCATAAAATGAACTCTGGTGGCTTCTAAAAAGTACCATAGAATCAATAACAAGCTTTAACGCAGAACTACAGATTCTTTATTCGTATGGAAGAATGAGAAATGACTATCCAAACTTTTAAAATTTGTTAGTTATAACAGGTAATTATTTTGATGTAATCAATGGATTTTCAGCTACGTTGTCGTTTTATCTTTACTTTTAACTGATATAAAGTTAGATAACAAATCAATGAGATTTAAAATCATCACCCGGCTGGAGTGTATTCACTAAACGACCTGCTAATAATAGGCATACAAACTATCACAGTTTGGTTAAGATATTTACCTACTAAATTACCTACCAAATTAAACACAGAACTTTTCTAACAAGAAAAATAAATTACCACATTGTAGTAGATGTGGAGTTTTATACTACTTTAAATGCTAGAACAAGAAGAGGAATAAGAAGTCATTACTTCTATAACAACAAAATGTTACATGATATATGTAGCGTACTAAAAATTCGAATGAGTACAGCAGTGGTCACATTGTATAATTCACATATTGATGCAATCTGACAGGAAATATTGTACAATAATAAATGAAATTAATCTAAATAAAAATGGATAAAATTCCGAACATACATATCATTGTTCTAAACCGTTTACATTGGTCAGGTAATTTACTGTGTTAGTTCATCGTGCTGGCTGAAAGGTGCAGTGCAGTGCCTTGTTTGTAGGACCCCATACAGTTTAGTAGTTGGGGATATCTTGGCATGCACAATTGTTTTGTAATAGAAGACGGAAATTCTATTATATTAGCATAAAGATTCTTATCACAACAAATAAAGCATTGTTTGGCGCCATATATGCCATGTATTTAAATAGGCACTTGTAAAAACCTATGCGAATAAAAATCGTATGCAATGTATTTAGATTCCCCAATATTCATTTTATTTCCTTAACATGATTAAACACATAAAACATTTTAAGGTTTTAATTCTAATTCGATTAGTCTATATTAGTATTAATGTATTTACATTGGATTTCAATCTTATGATTATAAATGAAATAATCATTCCAGAACTATCATACCTTATATAATATACCGAAAGATTTATTTTTTATTTTTAAAGTTAAAAAAAATATTATTACTCCTTTTTATTGTTATACACACTTTCTCCCTGGATTATAATAATTATATGAACTTTATAATAGGTATTGCTAATGTGATAAGGATTTATTCTGTCTATAAACTTTATCCTAATACATTAATTTAAACTCACACAGTACTTAATAGGGCTTGTTAAAACTAAATATAGAAACTTCCACAACGTAAAAATATTATCTCTTATTTTAATGAAGTGCAGGCAACGCTTACTCTGGAGCAATAAGAGAGTGATCGCCTTACCATTACTATGTAAACTGTTCACTAGAGCGTGACGAAATCAGGGAACTCGTCTCTCCAGTGTTTACTTTTCTGCTAGGTACACTTGCTTTATAAGGATTTTTGCTGTTTACATAATTGAATATCATGAAGTTAAAGTTGTTGTTATATTTTTTTTTTGCTATTGAGTGTTTGGTTCATTTGTACAGGGTTTTGTTTGGCACATATAATTTTTATATTACCGTATTTGACTCTCTTCGCAAAACTGGCTAGGAGATTAGCTTCTGATCTAATTATAGACTGTGATATTTTACTGAAAACATACTTTGGAAAACAAGACTTTACACATTTATTTGTGACGCTCAAAATATTGACGTGAGTACAGATGTGTGTGGTTCTTTACGGTATTTAATGAATTTCCATTTATTTCACAGTTATTACACTTTGCAATGTCTATAAAAACATAATCTCCAGGAAAACCTCTCTCCAAAGTACACACTAGCATTTGATTTGGATGCAATTTTTTGTTTACACCAAAATCTAGAAAAAATAAAAATAAAAATATTGATGCGTAAATTAAAGTGCGTATATAAAAATCTTGGTATTATTAATTATTTATGTCTTACGTATGTTAATTCGAAAAATGAAGACAGTACAAGTAAACTTTGCTGTATGTGTTTTTATTTATTTATTTATAACACAATAGATAATGCTCCGAATAGTCTTTCGGGCTATTAGAAGAGGCAGCAATAATAATTAAAAAAATATTAAATATCGATTGGGTTTCCGTCAAATACGTTATACCTTCAATGAGCTGTACGAAGTATTAAGAAGATAAGTAAGAATAAAAAGATTCACAAATCTCAGTACCCTGGATGTTACTTTAACAACGTAAATTGATAGAAATAAATAGAAACGTATAATAATATAGAATATATAAATATAATTTTATAGCGGTTAAATAAAATCTTTCTTGGTTTCATTACTATGCTCTGAATGTTCTCCAAGCCATCTGTTTAAACATCCGTATTGCATTTATATGACATGTCTAGTTTTTACAATTATTCAGTAGAAAACCATTTAATATAACAATATATTAAAAATGGATTATTATCCCAATCATAACAATTCACATAAAAATATAAAGGTATATTACCTAAAGGTTTTAATTTTTTTACACTGATATACTCTTAACATTTAAACATTAAAGATTTTTAAAAAGGACGTTTCGTTACCAATTACTTTAACACATGAAATTATTTTAAGCAAATACTCTTAATATAGTCGTAATATCATCAAAATGTGTGCCATTTAAATCTATTTATTATTATAACCTTCTTCAGTCAGCCTTACAATTAAAGGGTTAACTGCGATTATTACATAAAGTACATTAATGAACATCAGTATAAAACGTGGAATGTAGTATAAGCGTTATTGCACTGTTAGCCAGTTACTACATTGGATCTTGTTCAGAGCAGCCCGACATTGAAGTGTTAAATACGTTTATACAACCAGAGAGTTATTGCACATCAGTATAAAACGTGGAATGTAGTATAAGCGTTACTGCAACGTTAGCCATTTACTACATTGAATCTTGTTCAGAACAGCCCGTCATTGAAGTGTTAACTACGTTTATACAACCAGAGAGTTATTGCACATCAGTATAAAACGTGGAATGTAGTATAAGCGTTACTGCACCGTTAGCCATTTACTACATTGAATCTTGTTCAAAGCAGCCCGACATTGAAGTGTTTACTACGTTTATACAACCAGAGAAATATTGCACATCAGTATAAAACGTTGAATGTAGTATAAGCGTTACTGCACCTTTAGCCAGTTACTACATTGAATCTTGTTCAGAGCAGCCGAAATTGAGGGCTGAGGTAAACATAATTAATTATAAGGATTTATAAGTAAATCCATTACAGTACGTTTATTTACAAGTTACCATAAAATATAAAAATAATATTAAAAGTGGAACATTATAATATGAACTCTGAAGTAATCAAAAAATTATGTTATAAGATACGTGGATATCTAGAAGAGAATAATTTGAAATTATATTATATCAAACTCACCAAATTAGTACTTATTTCTACTACTCTAACTAAATTATGTTTCTTTTCTCTTTATATACATTATAATCAATAACATGGAGGGATTTTATATAGTTCCAATTACTAAAATTCAACTCATGCAGCACACTGCTAATGGTTTTACAATCTTTTCAATATGCAGTGTTATACAGCACATGAGAGCTCATTAAACTTGCCTTGGATGTTTAAGTACACTTTAGTCTTAAGATGTATTTATATACCTTAATATAAAGGAAAATATATGAATATCTTACACGAATGTAATTGTAAAGGCCACGTCCTTCCTAGACTTGGGCCTTGAAAAGTAAAATTCAAACATCTCATTTAATCAGTATTATAAATGTGTAATTTCAAGTACGTGTAAGTTTGAACCAATTTATTTCAGTGGCTGGGTGCTCGTCATTCACAGGAGGAGCTTGTTAAGAAAACATATATGGTTGATTGATACAGTGACTTCATAAATTATTTTACTGTTAAATTGCGTTCAATTTTGTATGGTTATGTTTACACGTAATCTTTATTTAAAAGTAAATATTTTAAGTATTTTTTGTTGTGGCTCATTAGAGTTTTACCAAGATTTTGTGTGTTGACGCATCGATGGAGATTGAATGATGTTTCATAATACTGTACAAATGCGTTAAAAACATGAATGGAAACACATAGAAAACAAACGAAGATTAATATGTAAATAAAAGAAAAATAAAGTTTGTCGTGTAAAAATTACGCAATCCGTCATGATTCAAACCAAACTAGGACTTCTGTGTAAAAATGATCACCATTAAACCACCAAGCCCTTACTTTTTATCTATACATTTCTTTGTATTTAGTTATTTTTTTAACGAACACGTATTTCAAAAAATAAATTAATATGTGATTGGAAATTTTAGTTAATGTCAAGCGTCGTTCTTGGTATTTATGAAATTCTTATAACTGTCAATACCCATCTAAATATAATATTAGGAGTGCCTGTCATAAATTTAGTTAAATACAAAGCATTAGCGTTTGCGTTCATGCAAATTCAATGTCCTAAACTATTTGTTTAGATAAAGTTTTTTTTTTCAACTTTTCTCATGCGAATCTTTTGTACCAATTGGGATACTACAAACTTGTCTTACTTTAAATTAAACTCACATAACTGTGTCGGATTTAAAGAATATATGATGGCTATAAAATTCGGTAAGTATTATTTAATATCTCAGCCAAAATAGACAGAAATGTTTCCTATATGTTGGTTGAATTTTAAAATGTACATAAACATAACAGTGCTAAACATAAGCAGAATATAATATATCAGTGACATATCAAGGACAAGAAGGAAGGAAAAATATGAGCTCAAATGCTTCCCAATATGTAAGAAACGTAAGGTCAGTTCTGATAGTGTGATATAAACATATACGTATACCTTTTAATGTATAAAAAAATAATGAGTTATTAAGAATTTTGAAATAAAATATCATACTTCAACAGGCATTGTTATTGTAATATGGACTTAATTTAAATATATTATTAGACATAATAATAATACATTGAAACATATTGTTACCATTGAAAACAATTAACAACTATCTACTAAATGGGTTATTTTACGTGCTATAAATCTATGTACATGTAATAAAGATTTTGTTGCAATTCGTGGGAATTAGACGTACAATCACCTGTTAGTGGATTTCCCTAACAGTGGTATTCTTTCCAAGGCATCAGGCCAAAGAAACTAACGAGCTGAATAAATCTATTTTAAGCACACAAATGGCGTTCACGGCACCTAGCCTAAGATTACATACATTTAACGACAACCCAAATGTTACCTAGGGATTCTGATTACAGCCTGATGTTAAGGACTGCTTTCTTTGACCCTGATTTAACGAGGAATATGAATAGTTCACTTACGACCCATTTTAATGACTCAACAGTCATTAAAATGGGTCGTAAGTGAACTATTCATAATGACTGTTGAGTCATTAAAATGGGTCGTAAGTGAACTATTCATATTCCTCGTTAAATCAGGGTCAAAGAACTATACTTATATTTTTACTCTCATGAAAATGTTTTCTGAAATTAAACATTATAATACTATATAATACTATGGATTTTCCTTAAAGTACCACACGCGAAACTTGCTTTCTGACCTCTTCTACCAGAATAATTAAAATTGATACTACCAAGAAAACGAAGAACAATACCAATACTACCTAATAATCTAAGTTCTCAATATCTATGTCGTTGGTCCTTTTGTAGGAAATAGACATACATATATATATATATATTATATATATATATATATATATATATATATATATATATATGTGTGTGTGTGTGTGTGTGTGTGTGTGTGTGTGTGTGTGTGTGTGTCTACTAGTATATATTGATAGTACTTATTTGAGTATAAGATTGCTGTTTTAACATCTAAAATTTAATATTACTTAATACTGTCGTATGTTTTATTATTCTAATGATATAATAAATTCCTAATTGTCTTTGTTTATTTTTGTTATGGTATCAGGTATAAACTATTAAAGCAAATGAATTGATATTTACACGTACATTCTTAAAGTTCCTAAGATTAATCTTATTTTTTTTATCACTCCGTATATATAATCAGTATCGTATAACTCATCAGTTAGAAATGGATGAGATTTCACTCGACGAGTTTCTGTCATAAAATTAGCATTTGTGGTGTTTCGTGTATTACTTTGTAATTTTACTTCCTTCAGCTACTGTACATATACTATCCCACAATACCTGAGAAAGCCAAATTCAATAACATACATGTATACATTAAAAATTTAGTTCATAAAGTTAAATCCAAAGTAAAAAAAATTGGGTTGCCTTGTTGCTACAATTTTGAAATTACAAGTGTAATTAGTTTTGTTACTATCTCACTCTATAAATTCAAACAAAGTTAAAATATTGGTTAAATCAAACATATAGTTGTGCTGTCATAATATAACGTTTACAGATAACAGTTGATTACATGATACAGGTTTATTTAAGTAATATTTTAAAATTTTATAGACCAAGATGGGGCGGAGCACGAAGGGATTCTTAAAATAAGTTTAATTATTGTATGCAGTGGACTCTTAACTTAAAAATCAATAAATATTATAATAAAAAGCTACTAAAATGTTATTATTGTAATTGATTTATATATGTTATTACTTACATAACTCCTAATTGCAATATATGTGGTGCTTCACTAATTGCCAATTGGTATAATGTAATAAGGTGAGAGTGGACATTAATAGCTATGATGTTAGCTTCAATTACTTCGCTCGGCCCATCAGTTACTTTTAAAATACATCTTCTACCTTTATCTGATTAAAGACATTACAAACACATTTAAGCATATTTAAATAAATTTAAGTTAAACATGGGATGCTATATGTATATACTGGGTATTTTAATAATAACAATAATAGTTATTTCAACAAAAGCAGTAATACGTATTTCTGAAAATTAGGTTACATGTGCTACATTGTACGGATATAACATAGTAATATAACAAAACTAGTACATAATATATGTTTTAGCTCGCACTCTAAGATTATGTTAGCTTTATATTTAATGACTTTACACATTTATCTTATTTGAACAATAGCAACGGCCACTACTGTGGTGGCTGACTAAAATCATATTAGGTTTTGAAGTGAGTAAGGTACATAGAAAACAAATGAAATGCAGGAGCTGTAAATACTATTTTTTTTAATCCTAGTAACAGGATTGGATATGGTAAATGATGTAATTACCGTACTAATAGGTGAATTTAAAAATATTTAGCCAATTCTATTTAGGTTTATACTATAATTTTTAAATTAAATAAAATCGTTATTATCATTATATCAAATGAACGATCACATTTTTAGTGAAAATTAATTAATTTAAAACTGTTACGACTAAATATTTTTGCCTTTTACATTATATATTGTACAAAAACCGAAGTAAAGTCGATAGTTGACTCTTAAATCTACTCACATGTTAAGATATATCAATTAAAATTTTTATGATTAACTCTGTTATTATTAATAATGTTATAATAAAATATTTAAAACGTTATGGAAAAGCGTGTCAGTGTCAATTTGAAACAGAAAGTACCTACCAATGTAAATAAAAACATTTAAATTTAACGGAAATAAAATTTATTATTGTTGACTTAAAATGTATGAATATGTTTATTTAAACCTCCACGGAGTATAACAGACATTAACAAAATACAGGGCTTAACATATAAGCATAGTTATAAGTTAATTGTTGTACAAAATGTAATTACAATAAAATACAGCGAAATAAAAAAAATCCTGGATAGCAGTGAATATTTGAATCTGTTAAGAGGATCTAAAATATTGAAAAGGATACATGTGGGATAAGAAGGAAACTTTGATGTGATAGAAATGGTAACGGGATGAAAGAGTTGGGAAGTGGTAAGTGGATTGTATTGGCGCGGAAGAGTTGAAGCTGTTACTTACTCTAAGCTTCTCCAGCTTGAGGTTTGATTAAAGCTCATTCTAAATGTTCCATCTCATTTACTTGATCGTCAGTTTATTAAATAACACGATAAACTTTTAAACCTTATCGGGTTTTAGATGTATTATTTTCTTTATAAAATATAAATAATTTTTGTGTTCCATTGACATTTTTCGTAAACATAATAAATAAATATCTAGAGGTGAGATAAAAATCTAATTTTATGATTAAAAAAAACTATCGTTAACTCGATGTAAGAACTATCTAGAAATAACGCGTCAGTGGCGCTAGTTTTAGTGGGCAAGGGGAGAAAAGGGAAGGAACGGGTTAAAATACCAGAGTATCAATGGTACAATTTATTATTATAACTCGCTTGCAACTAATTTTCAGTAAAATAAATAAGTATATGACATTTCCATTCCATCCGAATAGTCCATATTTGTATGATAGGTTGGTGCTGATTTAATTTGTTTTAGTGTAGACGGCTACTTTTAAATTTGTCTGTTAAAGGGTTTAAGTTTACAAATAATACCTTTTTTGATATCTATAATATTGTTCATTTTACCGTACCAAAATATAAAGGCATGACAATAGATTTCTTTCCAACGTAAAGTTCTTGAACGGATAATACAAAACCATATCACAGTATATGGAAAGTGATTCATAATATACATACTAAACACACGTTATATCAATACCTAATTTTACGAATTTAGGTACAACTCTTTAAATAGGTCCAAAAATATGTAATTATAACCTTTCCACAGGTCAACATGTATCATATCTAAAGATTAAGGATTAGAAACTTTGTCTCTTAGAATTAGAAAAAGCGAGATTTCTTTCTTATTTTAATGATTTACAACGAATATTTTTGTAGATGTATTCATAACACCCATTTTGAAATTTCTTGGATATTTTTCATGGATATGCGTACGAAATTATCAACAAGAGAAAATTAACAATAATATAAAACATTTTGTTCTAAGCGTTTGTAACTATTTAACAATATGTACCTGTTACAGTTTAATTCATAAATTTTTCTAGGTAACACGTTTGTCAACTACAACATACCGCAAGAAATAACATCTAAGCAGCAAGAAAGGGAATGGTTAATGGGGTACAGTTCACAGAGGAAGTTTATTTGGTCAACCTAGTTGTTTATTTATAGGGTCGGCAGTTGCTGATTACCCACGTCTCATACTCTACATCGCTAATAACTACGTCAACATTCAGTAAGGTCTTCTCTTAAAAACAACTGTCACAGAGTGTAATAAGTCTGTTAACCTACGATAAAGGATATTCTATTTAGTTTTGGTTGTTTCCATTACTCTAATAAGATTGTTTTTCACGTTGTAATGAGACGTGATTCTCTGTGTAACATCAGTTTGTCTGTTGTAACAGGAATTTCACTAAACTATGCTACTACATGTGGTGATGAAAAGGCAACTAATTAATTAAGTTGAGATCCAAGTTGACACCCACAGCTTGTTACGCACGCGGTTTGCTTGGAAATTTACAACTATAACAGTTCTATAAGTTGCACATTTTTAACATTTCACGTATTAAACTAAACGTTTCGTAAATTTAGTATTCAGACCTATTATCTTATAAACTTTTAGACACGGTAGAGGACATTAATTGTAATTATAATGTCTGTTCTAACTTAAAACAGTTTACGTATGTGTTTTTAGTATAGCTAAAACGTCTTTAAAATTTTAATAATAACGCGCAACATAGCAAAGAATGATTTGATAATGTGTAATTTACTACCTTTGAGGGAAGTTGGGATAAGGTCTCAATGAAAGTTAGGCTAAACAGAAAGTGGGTTATCTACTATTTTTAAGGAATTCTTCATAGTTATTTTGATTTTGGTTATTAACACCAATTTTTTATTGCTTAATGGTAACATAAAAATCATACTGTCATCAATGATAATTAGGGCCTAACAATGTTTTCTTTGGATCGTGCCGATTGCTGTCTAACAATTTAAAGAAGTCTTGACTGAAATGTCCTTAGATTGTTCAAGTATTTATTAACTCTTGTAAATGGAGCTACTAGAGTTGCCATTGAATCACTCAAGCCTAGTAAGTTAAAAAGAAGTGTTTCTTGAAGGCAGATTCCCCAATATATAATCACTGAAGGTTGCCAATAACCTTTCCCACAATATACAGAAGTTCGTGGAACCGCTCATTTAAGTGCTGATTATTAGCATGCAAGCTGCTGGACTTAGATATCCTTCACTCGTTCTCTAGTCTGCGTTTTGGCTTTAAGAACTAATATAGGCTCATAGAGGTCATATTTCCAGCTATCAGAGGTCATGAATAAAAAAGACATTGGAGTCTTCAAGAGTGACACAACGACATAGTTGTTTTCCTAGATATAGTGAACGTCCTGCCGATCGATGAAGGATTACCTCTTCCAAAAACTATAAATTTCTTAATTCGTCGAGAAACTTAGCAATAACTTAAGCCATTATTAAATTATATTGGCATTCATTCTAGAACGGCAAGTACTAAATGTAGTTAAAGATAGATTTATAAGCTTAATGTAGTGAAAATTATGCTATATTAATATTTAATATGTATTATACATTCTCCTATTATTATATGTTATACGTCTATATTTTATTGAAATAATAAGGAACCGATTATTAATTATAATTATTTGGATATAATCTTTTCTTTCTTTTTATGTTGCCAGATAGATTGTATATTTTGATTATGTAGTAGATATTGTTAGGTAAGTAAAATGATATGTTCGTTGTTTGTTAGAGCTACTAGCAATCAGTTGTTTGTTAGAGCTACTAGCAATCAGGGCGAGACCTTTACCTTTCAACTAATTATGGGCAAATTAGTTTTTGATCTTGGCGGAGTAGCTGCTAAAATTTTACCTAAGCATTGTATGTAAAGGAAAGGGGATTTCCAGATATTTGCCATCATTCAGTGTAATAAATCAGTGATCGATTACCTGATTACTTGCCTGTCTCTTATTCGAACTTACAACCTAAGCTAAAATTAAGAAATCATACCAGAGCGTTGTGACACGCCTAAGTCACAACAAAATAACTAAACTTCACTAACTCTAAAACATGCACTTAATAAAAAACTAAACACAACACTAATTATTAAAACTGAACTACAGAATACTGGTCACAATACGTCTGCATTCGTCGATCAACCACCTACTACTGTAACAACGCTATGGTATGATTTGTTTATTTTACTCTAGTTTATAGTTTATGTGTTAGGTTAGTTATTTCCCTGAAGAAGAGATCAGATTTCAGATCTCGAAACGTAGAGTTACTAAATTTTGTTTCCCTAAACGATGGAAAATGTCCGGAAAATCCTGTTTCTCTCACAATCCTTCCATCGTCAAAAATAAACTTGTAACAAAGCAATGTATGTAGTAACAATATGATTATAAATAAGACTTATTGATTAAGTTTAGCTCTAATATATACGTTCAATGGAACACCAAACATCCAAATAACAAGAACTGTAGTAACAAGCTCGAATTTGATGTAACTAAATGCTAAAACATATTTATAAAACAACTGAGAAACTATTTGAATCCTAATGCATTATATTTTTTATCACCCTATAATTATCACCAACATACGTTGAAAAATAACTAAAAAACAGTAAACAAGAAACATACAAGTCATAAAGACGGACAACAAAAACACGTAGAGGGCTCACTTAAACGGATCGCGACCTCGATTTTTATGATCAGTGGTCCTCGCATCTGTACAATCAATCCCATTGTAGTTGTAGAGATGATTTGACTCTGATATCGAAATTCTTTTTCCATAAGTTAAGAGTGTGAATAATTGACATACTCCAACAAATTTATACCTCAACAATTTATACGTTTGAGTCGTTTGGATCATGCTAAATTATTAGTTAATGTTGAAGATAATTCCTATTTATAATTACGTAGTAAAATTATGGTATTCAGGAGTTTAAATAATTTAAAAAGATTTTTTGTTGAATAAATTTTGCCCTATTTTATGACATTACCTGTATATTCCGTTGCTATCCCAAACATTTACGCAACGGAATTATACTGAAGAATGTTAAGTAATAACATAACCGAGAACAATTATGACTTGGTTGTTATTTCAATTTAATAAATTACTTTTTATAAAGCGATACCAAAATTAAAATTATTACGTTGTGCAATGAATGATTTCATTTGTGAAGGTTATTTTGAACTAGGCAACAAAATAAATAACTTGTGCCTAATTTTTAATTTTTAATAATAAAAAATGAAAATAAATGGTGGTATGTCGTATAGTTGAGACATTATAGTAATGGTTTACCTACAATTATATACCAATGTTTCTTTATAATTTGGTTTTAGCACTCGGCGTGTATACAACAGCTGGATGATGCAGCTAGAAAATTCAGTTATCACATTCCCTTTACGCCAAAGGAAAGGTTTTTAGTTATTCTTATTCGTTATTTTTGGATAGAATAAATATGTTGTGTTTATTTTATTCGTAATGGTCTTCATAAGATACAAATTATTTCCATTATTATTATTGAAATATACTTAATTTTTTATGTCTATCTAAAATTAGGCGATGACTTATTACAATTTCATGTATAAGTAATACATACTCTTATCTTGAAGAACTCTATATATTGTGTGGTTTGCTCAAGACTAAAATACACGTAAAAGACACAAATACTATGCAGTATTTGAAAAACAACAGTTGTCATTTTACTTATGTGAAAAAAGAACTACGTAGAGTTTTTCTATTCGTGCGTAAACACTGTTTAGTTGTCAAGACGATATTATTAATTATATCAATAAATTAAATTGTGGTTTTAGAAAATTAGGATATTCCGATAAAGTTATCAATAACAATTTGAGTCAAGCAACAAACAAAAATAATAATCCTTTCACCCGAAAACATCCGATATTCATAACCAAATTTTATTCTGGCTTTCAGAGAATCAACTCAATCATAAGGACAGCATTTAACCTACTTCAAAATTCTCAAGAAACTAAAGACTTACTTTCAAAATCTCCAAAAATAGTTGTATTGAAAAAGCCAACCAACATTAAACAGATGCTGGTCTGTACTCATCCTATAAAAAGGTAAATAAGGAATCACAATCCTTTAGTTGTTAACCCTTGATAAAAACCTCGTTGTGGAACCAGTACGAACATGTCTACAAGTAAAAATATCAATAATGATGTAACCAATCATGAATAAACTTTCAAAGGAACTATCAACTGTAACACTAAAAACGTTATTTATCAATTTTGTTGTAACCTCTTTATTGAATCCTGTACGTAGACGAGTAACTGGTCATCGATTTGATATTGTCCATAGCGATATAGAAAAACCATTGGCCAGTCACGCTATCAGTGTTCATAATCAAAATCATTTACACAATTTTTACACCATCAAAGGTATAAATAAGATCCCTGGAAACCTTAATAGATTGAACAATAGATACAATAGAACAATATATTGAAATTTAAAAAAGGGAAACTGCTCACCAATTGGTACTTCAGTCAACACAGCCAAGGGACTGAAATTAAGATAAATTTATTTTTCGTCTACTTATTCAAACACATCATGCCACCGACCATCAGCTGTTGATCTCGTATTATTTTCAATTGTAATGTCTGTTTTCTTCTTTGATTTCTGACCTTCTTTTTCTTATTTCTTTATTTCTTGTAAATATTTAAACAATTTATATTTATCAGAAGAATTTTATTTAGATACACGAAAATTCATAAACTGTTTAAACCATTATACCGTGGTTTATTTGTTGAAGAGTATAACCTGTTCTGTGAATATATATATATATATATATATATATATATATATATATATATATATATATATATATATATATATATATATATACAGGGTGATTCATGAAGTTCTCCCCCCACTTCTACAGCACATTGTACTAGTAAAAATAATGAAAAAATGTTATATAAACATAGGTCCGAAAACGCTTCGTTAGCGAGTTACAGCTAGCGAAAGATTTCGCCTGAATTCCTGGGTAAAGAGTAAAATAAAGCCATACTGAACTTTTGGAAAGGTTAATTAAGTAAGAAATATCGTGGATTCTTATGTATTTTTACCTGATAAAGCTAATAAAATAGGTTTCAGAACTGTACCTGTAGTAGTTTTTGAGGGATTCAGCGTTAAATGCAAAAAATTGGGGCACGAAACAATGTTTTTTTAAGTTTGATGTACAATAACTTTGTTAAATTGGTAATAAATACATAAAATCAACAAACATTAATTGTAGAGAATTTAATTCTGAGAAAATTGATATAATCAAAGTCTAAAATAAAACAGAAATAAGTACCAAAAAATCGATTTTATTCAGTATGATACATTACTAGTTTTAAGCAAAATTAATCAGGTTGGGCCAACCGTACGCACCTTTTTGTAATAGATGTTCGAAAATGAGGCCATCATTATCAATACATTTTGCAGCACGTTTGTGTATTGCTTTTGTTGCGTTTCTTAATTTTTCAGGACTTCCCTGTATCTGCACAGCCGAATCCATAATACGGGCAATTAATTCATCACGAGAATTCACTTTTGTCTTGTATACAATGTCTTTCATCCATCCCCAGATGCAATAATCCAATGGAGATAGATCTGGTGATCTTGGTGGCCAAGGGTGAGGCCCTCCACGCAGTACCGCATTTCCCTATAGGCCCACTAGGCCCAGGCCTAGGGCACAAAATTTTAGGGGGCGCATAAATTTTAAAGTACACAAAAGAAAAAAGTTGCGGCGGTGGGTGGTGTTGGCGCTCGGCGGGGCGGGTGGCCAAGGTCAACTAGGTCCGGGGTGCGACGTTGACTCATTCATTGGTTCATTGCTTTTATTTATTCAAAACACTCCTATATATATATACTATTGTAATTATCTTTCACCAAAATTATGTAATTAAGAAATTTACTGGATTTCTACGTCAGTGTAATCAGAGTCCTCTGGGGGAGGGGCGCTCTTTGGTCTGTAGGCCTAGGGGCGCCGAATTTGTAAATGCGGCCCTGCCTCCACGACCAATCCAGTGTCCAGGAAATTAATGATTTAAATAAGCAGAAACGGCACGTGAAAAGTGGGGAGGTGCTCCGTCATGCTGGAAGTACAAATTTTGTCTGAGATGTAAAGGAACATTCTCTAACAGCTGCGGCAACTCTTCTTGAAGGAAATGCAAATAGAACTCAGCATTTAGGCGTCCAGGTAATATGAAAGGTCCAATCAGCCGATTGTGCAAAAGGCCACACCAGACTTTGACGCTAAATCGGTGTTGAAACTTCTGTTCCACTACCTCATGTGGATTTTCTTCTGCCCATGAGTGTTCATTGTGCAAGTTATTGACACCATCCCGAGTGAATTGTGCCTCATCCGTAAACAAAATACGCTTGTAGAGTTGATTATTAATATTCAAAAAGTTGCAAAACTCCAAGCGAAGCGGACCATCCCCTAGCTGTAGATGTCGAACCTTTTGTTTATGAAACGGATAAAATTTGTTTCGGTAAAATAAGTGACCTCCACATCGTTGACTGCGAAACTCCTATCCGCCTAGAAATACGTCGTGTACTTACACCTGGACTGCGATGAACAGCATTAATAACAATATCATCATCAAGTTGGACAGCTCGTTCATAATTGGTTCTAGTACTTGGTAGTGATCCTGTTTCCCGAAGAGTACGAAAAGTTCCTGAAATTGTTTTGGTATCTGGAATCCTCCTATTAGGGTAACGTAGTTCATATTCTTCTACAGCAGCTCTAGCATTACCATTACAGTAACCCAAAATAAAAACCATATCAGCGTATTCCTCTGATGTAAATAAGTAAGGCATTTTTTAGCTGAATAAACAATCGAATTATAACTCACAGAAAAATTGCACTCGTAATAACACGATTCACAGAACCCGATCTCCTGCTGTAGCTTGCAAAACACCACTAATACACAGTTCTAACGTAACAGTACAGAATACCATTGTTGATCAGCTGTTATTCGTGCGTTACCAACTTAGAAATTAATAAAACAAAAAACTGCATTTCGATGATTAGTAAACAATAATGGGAAAATGTTTGCTTCATTTATTTTCGAACATTTGATGTAAATTTTTATAAAAAAAAAATACAACGTAATAAAACATGATATTTTTATTTAAAAACAAATTTATTTAACAGTTAATCTTGTTTTCTCAATTTATCTCATCATTAAGGAACAAACATTTTGTTTTTGTTTTATTTTAACTAAATACCGTACGGTATTTCTTTACAGCTAGTAATGTATTATACTGAATAAAATAGATTTTTTGGTACTTATTTCTGTTTTATTTTAGACTTTGATTATATCAATTTTCTCAGAATTAAATTCTCTACAATTAATGTTTGTTGATTTTATGTATTTATTACCAATTTAACAAAGTTATTGTACATCAAACTTAAAAAAACATTGTTTCGTGCCCCAATTTTTTGCATTTAACGCTGAATCCCTCAAAAACTACTACAGGTACAGTTCTGAAACCTATTTTATTAGCTTTATCAGGTAAAAATATATAAGAATCCACGATATTTCTTACTTAATTAACCTTTCCAAAAGTTCAGTATGGCTTTATTTTACTCTTTACCCAGGAATTCAGGCGAAATCTTTCGCTAGCTGTAACTCGCTAACGAAGCGTTTTCGGACCTATGTTTATATAACATTTTTTCATTATTTTTACTAGTACAATGTGCTGTAGAAGTGGGGGGAGAACTTCATGAATCACCCTGTATATGTTAGTTTGCTTATTTAAACGTTCGACTCCCGGCGAAGCAAGTACTTTGTGCAATTCAATGTTTATTGAAATTAAATAAGGCTATTGCCATTTATACAGTTTAATATATATATATATAATACATACTATCATAACACTGTAATATTTACAGTTGTATACAACAAGAAAAGCATTGCTTAATATATACATGCTTATTATTACTTTTTACTAATATTAGACTTGAACTGAAGTGTGGTTAATTATAAATGATAAAAGGTATATCCAAACAAATGATTTACTTCGAGAATTAATGGCCCTACTAATCTTTAATTATACTGCTCTCCCATCGTGTTATATATCAAAAGATAAATTAATTGTCCGTGTTTCATATAGCTAATGTAGGGGTATTATAAAACCTTTCAGCCTGTGTTCTAATGGTACTCTATTAATATACATTTTGAATATACATGAATTATATTTAGATGAAAGAAAATTAAACATAATAATGCTAACGTTTTAATAGTGGAAATAGCAGTATGTTTTGTATCTCTTTGGATTATTGATTGATTGCCTAGATAAAATTTTAATCTGAGGCAAAAATTTAATTATCTTCCCTTGCACGAGGATCATAATCAGTTACGAATTTTCGACTTAGGTCATAAAGGATTTGTAATATAAAAAGCGTTTTATAATTTTAAATCCGTATGCACCATTTTAAATTTTTTTTAGATTATTTGTACTTTCTTAAAGAAAGCAGCATTGTTTTTTATTAATATATGGTCTAAAATGTTTTTTCTTAGTACACAATCATAGAAATTTTTTTAATTTACAAAACTGCCGTGTTTTTAAAAAACCACTATTAACTCATAGGTACATCAAACCTTGATAGTATTATCCTTTAAAATCTTCGGAACACGTAAATACGAATATGTTTTTAGGATATTCTTAAATATTTTGTTCTTTTAAGAATATTCTGAATAACTTTTAATACTAAACAGTTGTTTTAAAGATAAATTTTTTATTACTAATCTTTTAAATATATATCTACACGTGTCCTAAACTATAACAGTGTCATTCTTTCAGTTTGTTCCTAACTATCACGCAACGTAGGCCTTTATTCTTGACTTGTTGGCTTTTACATATGTGACAGTAACAGTGTTTGACTTTGATTGAAACTAGGCTTAGACTCTATATAACTTAATCATATTTATAGAAGGCTTTTATTCTCTTTGCGAGAATATTGGTTTTACATAATTCTATAATAGTTATTATAAGCTAAGTGTTTAGTGAAGCCTCTTTCGCCAGTTGCTACTGAACGAAATCCCATCATCGTTAATTTATATGGCAAACATTGGTCCATTGGGGGCCTTGATTTTTGTCTGTCAAAAAGTAACTCTGGTTATATTGGTATTACGGTAGCTATGTTGTCTACGTGAAAACGTAGAATGGTGTTAAGGTATTATCGTTCAATTTTAAATTGGTTTTAATGAACAGTAAACAAATTTTACAAAACCTTACATATTTTATCTTACATAAAACGGAAATTGAAACAACCCCTATTCTACTCTAGCTATTAGTCCTATACTACAAGTATACACATTAAAATTTGAAAAGAGGTAACGTAACATGGTGTTAAGTATAAAACTGTAGGATATCTTTCATAGGTCAGCGTGATGGCACTTCATCAGCTAACCACTTTGATAAACAACGCCGCTACCCTCTATAATTAAAATACCAAGTTTCTCCCACACGCCTGCTCTTGTTTAGCAGCTCTCATTTCGTACTAGGGCTGATGAAGGTTTGTATTGAACGGTATATTCACTCACTAGTGTATTTAATTGAGAGTTTTTTTTAGAAAAAGAAAGCGACACAGGCTTTTTTCTTGCGAGTCCCTTTTCATGCTCCATAGGTACACAAAGAACTCCCCATGTAATTTATCCCTTCAAGAAATGGTTCTAAGAGGAACTTTTATGAGGCAGTTATGCTGCACTCACCGGTAACCATGTTTGGGACTAACTACAGTGTTCTATTTTGTAGTACTATAATTTATAATAATACAAATTTAGTGAGCAGTACGATCTAGTGATTTAGAATATAATCGTCTCTTGGTGAGAAACAAAGGATCATCACGTATTACGGTACATTATATTTATTTAAATTTTTTTTCTGTCGTCTCAGAAGATTTCAAGGTTAAAATACTAATATAGGTAAGTAGGTACGAAGTCCAGACAAATAAGTTTTTAAGGGACTATTATGCAGTAGTATTAGATGGTTGAAAAATAATCTATGGATTTATTGAGTAGTATCTGACAGGTTTTTTGTTTTTCCAGGTTTGTGATAGTAGAAAAAAACAAAGGAGAGATCTTACAATTACGGTAAGTTTTATTATTTTCCAGAGGCGTTATACTTGGTTACTGCGTTCTGTATATACCGCTGACGTAAACGGATGTGATGATAAACGTGTGTCAAAGCAGGATAAGTTACTAAATCCTAAAATTAAATAATGTATAATTCACAATATTTTATTTGAACGAAATTAAAAATGCTTGAATTAACATAAACTTTTCGTTTATATCTAATAATATATAGTATTACTGTATATATATATATAATTCCATTTAATATATTTGTAGATAATTTTTTGTTAAAAACCAATCCCTTTCATATTACTTTCATTTATATTTTTCTTTACAGGTTTTCATATTCACGAGGTAAAAGCCTGAGTTAGCAGTTAAATGTAAATAGATCAGTTGGAAAAATAAATACGAGTATGTTATTCCAATATTGGAACTAAATCCATGAAACGTTCACCGGAATCGGTTCATACGGTTATGTTTGCTTGAGGTAATTACAAACCTTAAAAAGCAAACACCGCTTTTAATAAATTTATGTGCCCACACACTCCTTTTACAAACAAATATGTTTATCTAACTAAAAATATAAATTGAAAAGGGTGTGCGGTAAACAGTGCTTTAAAAGAGTATTTAGTTTATTATGATTACGACGATAATATGAAAGAGGAAAACTATATTTTTGACACTTGAGGCGTATTTTCAAGCCATACGTTAATTACTATTTTGGGATATATACATTTCTTCTACCACTATTTTTATTTAAGAATTTTTGTCTGATTATATATATTATTTCTCTTTCAGCTCACCCATACTAATAGGGAGCCGTTTTTCATCACGCCTAAGTTCCTAGGCCACTTGGAACCAGTTTTCTGGATTGGTATATAAGATACTTATACTTCTTCAATTCTTATGATGTGAAAATGGTATCCAAAAATACTTACAGTTGCGTAATTCCTCAATAATATGCAAAAATAGCTCTATGGGTATTTAGAGACATCCATAATTCACATCCATAATAAAGAGAGTTCTGATTACGCCTCTCTGGAGACTTAAATCAGGAGGTAATGTGCTTACAAATCTGTCATGTAAAGGTGGGACGATTTAAAAAATTAGTATGTCTCTTTTTTCATGATTCAAAATGAACCTAAGACAGTTAGATACCCAGTTGTATGTTCACTGTGACATGCATTTTATAGTACAGTTACCTCCAGAGCTCTTATTGTGAGCCTTAGTTCACTGTGGGAATATCAGCTTTTAACAATAATTATTACTGGCCTGGTAATATATTTGTAAAACGTTGTAACTCATAAATAATGTATGCACTGTATAATGGGACATTAAACTGTCCAGCAAATTTCGAGTAAATAATGTTGACCTAAGTGCTCTCAGTAGAACAAAAAAGTGACTTCACAGTTGACTATGAACGTATTTGCATGATCACTTATGCATCAAATTTAAAATTATTTCACCTATGTGAAACAAAATCTTTAGACATTAGCTGCCTTATTTTCGTAAAAAACTTTGTTTGTTGCATAAAAATACTTTGAATTTTAAACGCAATGTACATTTTGTATACTGGTGTCATAATTAAATGAGTAATATTATTCCTTCATCCTTCCTAAATACTTTTCATTATTCGTCAACTATTTAAAGTAAGTATTTTTCTCCTCGAAATGAAGGTGCTTGTGTCCTTCAAGAACTGATTACGTAAATTAATCAACAGTTCGATAAACTTGTGTCATTACTTAGATCCACGTGGCCATTGATAATTCGATCGAATTATTTCTCCAGAAATCCTGAGGTCAGGCCATAACCCACTTTATCGTCCTCTGTGGCCAGCAAGTGAAAACAGCTAGGAGAACAGCAGTTCGAACTATAGAAGAACAACATACAAGACATTTAGGCTAAGGGTATAATTGCAATAAACTACTTTTACAACCATGACATAATAGTAAAAACAAATCACAATACGAAATGCATGCAATTCTTTCTTTATTTTATCAATTGAACTTATTAAAATCTAAAACATTGGGTTAAAGTATTAAAATTACAAAACATTTATAAATTGTTTGTTGTGTAAACATATTTCTACCAAAGTTTAAAATATATATATATCTCGCACAGGATTAATTTATACATATACTCTACATCACTTCATACTGCTACTTCATATCTCAAATTTGGCTACGTTGGATGATGCTCGATAAAACGGTAATGAGCAAGAATAATGACATGAAACGTGACCGACCATGCAGCGGATACTGAAAATGCTAATACGAGATTGCATGAATAAATCCGGCGGTTATACTTTTATTAACATGTTGCAATCCTCGCGTTATTTCCCCAAGAATTAGGCTGTGAGGTATTCATGCACTCCTTAAAGAGCAGATTGATATTATGTGGTCCTTATATATTTTTAAAATATACTTGAGAATTACAAAGCGTAATCATTAGCATTTATTTACTTCAAAAGTAATTGTATTGTATTTTTAAACATTACCTGCCCAGTTTAACAGGATGAAACCACTTATCTTGAATTAAAAATCCTACTAATATACGTACATAATTAAAGTAGTTTTTACAGCTTACTCACTAATAAAAGTTAGATCATCATAAAACTTAATTATAGTATGCTAATCGAGTCTGTTGGGTTATAACGATGTAATTTATTGTCGAATTACTATTACAAATTATTACACTTAATTCCCATCTGCAGTTTAAACACCTGCTTAACCTAATTGACTTACATTAACATCAACTTACAGATTTAAAAGTTACATATTGAAACTTTTAATTGTGCTGATAAGTTATAATTCAATTCAACAGCCGTATAAAGTATATTAAAGTTCAGTGTTTTAGCACACTGGAATATTTTACTATTAGTGACAGAAGATGGAAACATACATAATTGTGAATGAACCACCCTTTAGAACGATTAATTGCCTTTAGCACAATATATTGCACAATTTACCGATATTAGAAACAACTTAAAAAATATATTACTAAAAAAACTGAAATACGAAATTAAAAGAAAACCAAAATATAGTAAGATTTTGCATGAATAAATTTTGCATTAAAATAGAAATTTGTTATGGGAGAAATATATACTTGTCCCCTAAACGTTCATGATTAAAAGCACAGAATTGAGTAAAACGTAGGATACAATATAATTGAGAAAAATTTTTAAAAAAACCCTCTGTATTTAGATACATTCGCTCTTTTCACACCAAAATAACCGAATAATCGTTCCTTACACTCTCCCCAAACACTAATCCATCTGATGTTCTCCCAGAGGACACATTGCAGAGAGTAAAGGATCGACAACGGAAGGTATACCAACCTTAGTTAGCAAACAATTAGAAAATATAAAACACTGTTGCGTTACCTTAAAACTAACATTATTTTAGTTTCAAACTTATTTACAGACTTTTCTTCCATAGACTATTTTATTTACATTAATATTACATTTTTATATAACAACATACTTAAGTATGTTACAGGTGTACAGCGCAACGTTTTCCAGATTTTATACAGATTGAAGGGTTTTGACAACGATAAGAAATAGAGTACCTAATGATTAAACGGACAAAGTTAAGCGTAATGAAAAGATCAACAGATCAATAAGGTAAAGTAAATTGTTTGTTGCGCCATTCACTCAATGCTGTGAAAACAATTTTATTATTGTCTATAATTTTACGTTTTACATAAAATGTCCATAAAAATCTTTATTGTTTATAAATACTGTTATTTCTGTAAGGATTTGTATTCTTTTACGAAATTTAAAATAGGGTATAATTTGAAACTGACAAGCTACTGTGCTTATCAGTTAGAAAAATGTGAGTAATTTTTGGACTGATATATAATATATATAATAGATTTTGATATATAATACGTTTTCCTTAACAGCTGATTCCAAAACCAGGTATAGTGAAATATCAGTCAGGTTTACCAAACATACGAATCTTGCTAAGCGCTAAGCCCAAGAGCATCAATAAATCAGTGATGGAGGAATAGACGGGTAAAGATACTACCATGCGACCTAAATTAACACCATGCTAAGATAATTGGAAAACTAATGTTAATTCAATGACAGTTTCGGTCCACAATGAATAAAGTCTATTAGTAGGGTGGATATTTAATTTCTATGCGATAGCCATAGATAAACTTTTTTAAATGCCCTTCACGTTTTCTAATTAAAAGTTTATCTGTATAATTTCACCATTAGAATAGAATATCATTCATAATTAAAATGATAATGTTTTCTTCTTAACTGAAGTTTGTATTTTTCGTATACAATACGAATTGTATTTATAATAATTATCTCCTTTCCAGAGATGTGAGATATGAATTAGAACGCAGTAGCAATAATAATGAGTGAAAAATAGAGTATAGTATTTTTATAGTTTAAAATACATACAGTAAGGATTGTGATGAATGTATTCTTTTAATTCTTTTAGCAAAAAAAATGTACAATTAAATGAAAATAAAATTTTTAATTACTTTTATCATTAATAAATGCCCTAAAAGCTATGTAATCATTAAAGCTCTTAAAATTAAAGCCAATATGTAACAAAATTTATTCATGAAAAATTAAATATTCATCTGAAAGAAATAAATTGTTCAAATTTTACATTTTTAGATTTTTAAATACGTACTATTCGTATTAAACTTATGATTTCTATAAATCACTAAAGAGTTATAATTAATGATATATACATAAATAAATTAGTATAAATATATATATATATATATATATATATATATATATATATACATATATATATTCATACGCGCCTTTGGTTTATGCGAGGATTTCTATACTAACTATTTTATTACAATTTATCATTGAGAAGAGAGTTGGCTCAGTACAAAGTCGACCGAAGTACAACGATTTAGACCGTAAGACTACTGGCTTTCCCTGAGGCTCCTCATTCACTATCTAACTCGGTCCCACGGACTAGACTGTACCAGGTTTGTTTGACGTTGAGTCACATAAATGTTCGATCAGGGGTTCTTTATACACTACAAAACCTGGTCAGCCGCACAAGGCCCTAGGTTTCGTACGCGGTTTGCGTGTGTTTGCGGCCGAGATGGTAAACCAGAGGTTCGAACAACTCAGTGAGTTACAGTTCACCGTCACCACACACTATCAAATTCCAGCCAAATACGATTTGCCATTCAACCGAGTTAGATGAAATAAAGAATCAAGTCGGACAGTATATGTTAGGGAGCCTTAAATTTAGACGTCAATTGTAATAATGGAACAAAACAATACAAGTTTAACTGTTTATTATTGGCTGATAATGGGTGAAGCCTATCATGCAAGAGGTTGGCATAATTTCATTCTATCGTCTATCTGTCTCTATTTCCACACGATATCTCGTAAGCAAACTGACTTATAACATTACATGAAGTTTCATTTCTGTATTATAAACACTCAGTTTGGTGCATCTAACTCCATAGCATTTAGCTGAACGTTAGAAAGAATTGTTACATTAATCTTAAGTGTTAATATGATTGGAACGAGAAAATATCATAATAAATGGGTAAACAAACTAAGTAACACCATATGGAGGTTCATCGTCTGAAATCTTTATTCATATAAAACAAAAAAATAGAAAACACGTTATAAACTGTCGAAAAGATTATATTTTTGCGCACTTTGCTTTGTAGGACTCTCTTTAGGCCATCAAAAGGTTTTGTTTAAGCTTTGTGATAAAAAATAACTTAGTGAAGATAAATGTGAATTATCATGTATCATTCGAAAAATATTCCGCCTCTAACTTATAACTTTGCATAAAACTTAATTTCTACATACACAAGGACGATTTCTATGATGGTACATGTCTAACCATGAAATTTGAATTAGCGTTATTGAAGCTTATAACTCAGGAGACAATATTGTACACTATGCTACACATTGTACACTCATGGTACAATATACTACCGACTTACTATATATAAGTTCAACTCCTTAGTATTAATTGATGTAGTAAACTTAAGTAGTAATGTTTACGATACTAATGTAGTTCT
Source organism: Homalodisca vitripennis (assembly GCF_021130785.1). Classification (NCBI taxonomy): domain Eukaryota; kingdom Metazoa; phylum Arthropoda; class Insecta; order Hemiptera; family Cicadellidae; genus Homalodisca; species Homalodisca vitripennis. The sequence continues at coordinate 122,616,508 of NC_060211.1, read as the reverse complement.
TGAAGTTGTTAAACAAAATAAGATGGATACAAAAGTGACATGTCATTTTCTTCAGAGTTTTACGTAGTAATTTGAAGTGCTTTTTATATTTTTAAGACAGTTTTGCCAAGAATGCAACCGTTTACTATACATTATTTGTATAAAGCGTAGTAAATAAATTCTTAAGTATGTTAAATCTAACTGTTTTGAGGCACCAGAAAGTTATACAGTAAGAAAGGTGTTATTTGAAAGAAAACATATCGCTTTTAATATAATAAAACTGAATTATAGTTTTTACCTATTATTTAATACCAATAACAAAAATAAACGCATTTTACAACTATTTAGTTAAGTGTTGTAAACATAAGCATGTAGTTTAATGTTTCCGAAAGAGAAGACAAATGCATAGTCATATCCACCATTAAGGGATAAGATGTAGAATAAATACGTATCACCCAAGGGCTCTCGTGAGAACAAGAAAAGTTGTTAAACTCTCAACTGCCTAGTGTACTGTAAGGACCATTGTTCATGTGTTCATTTATACATCATAGAATTTATATTATCCAAGCACTGCAATATGTTACTAAGTTATATCTTTAGTAATGTTTTACATTTTTGGTTTTCTAATAAAATACGCTGAAGGATGTACGCAAAGTAGCCTAATGTTTCTTATAGTATGGTAATTAACAATAAAAAATTAATTTATACTTATTCCTTCCTAAATGAATTAAATATTCATAGTTTATCAAGAATCAGTCAATGTCTATGGTGAATAACATGGCTAACGTTCTTCAGGAATTTTGTATGAGACCGAAATCGATGCCGTATAGCTTCGATCCACGTACTAATCGCGATATTGTACCTGAAACCAGGATATAACCTCCGCATAATGTGACCACCAAGAACCGTTCTCCAAATTATTTCATCCATTGGTGCAACGACCATTCATTGACCTTTACAGCAATGAGAAAGGCGAAGATTCTCCTCAGAAATGGTTATTATTGGCAAATAAAATTATTAGTGAATAAAATCATTTAGTCTCTAATAAGTTTAACAGCTGTTAAAACACAAAACACATAAGCAAGAAGGAACAGATATATGACAATTAGGTCTAAGGGTAAGAGGTTAATCCAATTATAGGTATATTTATGAACTATATTTTCAAATCACTGCTACTATTGAAAATAATTCCTTTTTATCCTCATCTGAAGTACGAAAAACTGTTTAGGGTAGAGCACTAACATTTACCTGAAATTTATATCGTGAAATAAAAAGATTTTAAAATTATATGAGTATAGTATGATTTATACTGCATAAACCACAAATATGGTTTTTTTACATTTAAAAAGTAACAGTTGATTGCAACCTCCGACGATTTTTATGGATATTTATGTACGCAATTACATCAGAATGTTATCAATCACAACATTCTAATAAATAGGTACGTAAGACTAAACATTTCTCTATCACTAAAGAAAGGAAATACGATCTATCAAGAGAAAAAATATAGTAATTTTATATATAATATAACACTTTGTAATATAATAATCATTTTTAAATGAGTAAAATTTTTATTTATCACCAAAATGAAGTACAGAAAAGTATTTATTTTGACATAAACACTCTATTTTCAATCCAACATAACCCATTACTACTTCATACTACAACATCCCCAAACACTAATCAATCAGGTCTCCCAGAGGACACATTTTGCATGGTACAGGATCACCAACCAAAGGTGTACAGAGTTATCTGATGAAACATTATAAGCGATAACAGATTTTCGTATAATTAACCATGGGTTGAACAACCGATGTTTTTTATTACGTAAACATAGATAAATTGCTAACTGTCCCTCAGATCTAAACTCCGATGCTGTATACTTTAAAAAGATCTTTTAATAAGTCTTGACTGCAGAAATAACAGACAAACAGGAAATGAAATGAGAAATGTTTAAGAATATATTTATAAATCTAAGTTTAGAAGTTAATTTAAAACATTTTATTTGCGTATAAAGTATAACATTTTAAATTAATTTGAAGTCTTTTAACAGGCCATGTTTCGCCAACAGTGTCGCGTATGGGGTTTTATAATTTTACTTAAATTTTCTTTAACCCCTTTTTCTGGCGTTATGATGACTCTGTTATCTAGGTAGTAGAATTAACCAAGCAATCCCAAAAGACTTGACACATATGAAAATTTCGTTCATTTGTCGGTAAATTTAAACAATATTACAAGTTTAACTATACATTCGATGTCTCTTTACAAATTTGTACGTTATTAATTGTTGTGCCCAACGTGCTTACTCAGAGGAAACCAATGTTACATTTGATCAAAAATTTTAAATCAATTACTTCTGGAACAATGAACCACTTATATAGAATTCTGATATTGAAATTTCCTCATTCTGAAATGTATGCAGCGTTCTCACTGATTTCATATTATTTATTTAGCATAATCAATTCATTAGTGTTAATAGTGTATCGTCGTATCGTTTCATCCTAGATTTGATCAATATTGAAACTGGTATAGTGATTACGTAAAAACTAAAGATGCCATAAACAAGCGTATATAGATGCAATGAGAGTAGACGCCTGTGCAATTAAGATATTATGAAGTTTCTAAGTAGAACACGTTCTTTAGTTTTTATTTACTCAACGTACTTGTCATGTTGAAAGCAAGCTAATGACATCTTTATGTTATATGCCGGTGTTTTAAGTAGGGATCACTTTATTTTATTTCACACAACTAATATTTAAGATACGACTGCTATACATTATAAATATAAGGATTTTACCTACATATTAAGTATAAATTTAAAATTTGTATTACCTTAGTAAACTAAGAAGTAAAGTGTCACTCGTGCACTCACTTTAAACCTGTTACATCACCACACAAACTTAAAAATACTTTGAGAACACGGATTAGGAACAAACACAGATAGTTGTAATTACGAAGTATATAAATGGTAAAAACCGTGAACTCCACGCACCTAGCACCAATATATAGAACACTCCCGCAGTGAACGCGCTCCCTGTCAACGGTGAGAGCCGGGCGTAGACTGACTCCTGAGGGAAGCTGTGCGTCCACATCACCATAGCAACCGCGTATGCGCGAGTGCGCGTGTGCGTGAAAGGTCACATCCCTACTCCATAGGGCTATTGCTCGAATCACCTGATAACTACCTTGATTTACTGTTATCAGTTTTCATTATTGGGTGCTAATAAGTTCCTGTCGAGGCGAGAAGTTTTTAACACGTTTTTAGGGCAATAATTTATCATCTTTAATAGTACGACTTTTTACTGCATTGTTTCATTATATGATGTATAAAACATATAAAAATATTACAATATTTATTTTTGGCTGAGTGTTATCGAAGACTATCATCTGCACTTATGTCTGTCTGCAAGATATATAGAGAAGAAACTGACCGATAATGAACTTGAAATTTTGTATTCAATATAAATAATAATGCATTCAATGATAGCACACGTCACTCCATAGCATTTGACAAAGTGTTTAGTAACCATTCTAATATTTCATCACGGGTTTCGATGAAAATCACTAAATAAATAAATGTTGAAAGTAACTGTGAACAATTATATTATATTGCAAAATACGGCATACAAACACAGATATATTATTAACTGTGTATTGAATATACTAATGCACTTGAAAATGTATATGTAACCTCAGCAAAGCGTCGTCTAGCGTACTTTTGCTATCTATCTAATTCATATGGAACAACTTCAGAAAACATGAATTATTTTGTTAAATTACCAGGACCGTTCGAAATATTAAAAATAGGTGCATCTTAAAATGGCATATTTATATTAAATGGTCAAATAAGATTCTTGACTATGACATTAAATGGACCTTAAAATTTGTTATATTTTCAATCTGCATTAAAATCATTTAAACACTTCATTTATTTTATTTCGCTATTATCAGCTATTAACTTCAACTAAAAGTGAATAAGATCTGTAGGTATTAAATTGTAGTAGATGTTTAACTGGTAGTCTAACAGTATTTGTGGTAGTACAGAATACAGGTACGTAATTTAATAAACTACTACATCTATTATGCGCTTTGTAACATTCCCTATTTTTCGATATAAATATATGAATATGATCATTTCACCCTTATACTGATAAGTGAACAAATTTTGCTTGGAACTGCGACAAGAACTTTAATTGCATTAAATAAATGGTTATGAAACTCATTATTCGCATTTTAAAACTCATCTACACATACATACAAAAGGTATTCTACTAAAAACGTTAATTAGTAAAATGTTTATAATCATTTAACATAACATGTGGGTTTTGTAATCCTTCATTGCTTTAGAATATCAGCTATTGAAATTACAGAGCGAGTAAAGCTCGCTCAGGTAGGTAAATGTTTTAACACAGTTTGGAGATAATTATAACCTAACCACACTAATCAATTGGATGAACTACAGTTTCTGGTAGAGCGAGAAAGAACAGATCTGGTATGTTCTAGTCAGATGTTATGTTTAGCTGGTGGAACTAATGGTGAGCTTCTCACGGTAATTTAACTCATTTCGCGTGCCTCCGTTTATTTAAGACCAAGTATTCCACGCTATCACATTTAAATTATTCACACTTAAAATACTCTTTATTTCTGTAACATATCGGTATTGAATTATATATTTTAATACTAAATTATACCTTTAATATACGGGGTAAAGTAATTCAATTATCGCTCTTTCGTAAACTGCACTTTTTCATTGGAAATTGGTCTTATTTAAATATACGAAGATCTTTTTAGTTAATTAATATATGAAGAATATTTAATATGCTTCATAAAATAAAGATCTGAAGAATCGGATTGAATCATTATTTGGGATACTTTAATTTTTTTTCATTACACATACCAGATTTATTATAAACAAAATAAACGTTTATGTTTCTCAACTACGATGTTCCAATACATTATTTTAATTTTAATAAAAAAATTGAAACTATAGTATCATTAAGGAAAAATAATGAAAAATCTTTTCCTAAAATTATAATAAAATAATTTGTTTTTAAGTCGCAACTCTAGGAAAACATGTCACTTCCTTATGTAAATCCAAAAATAATTGATAATATTTTCTTCTTTTATGTTTTTAATTAATTACCAAATTGCCTAAATCTTCTATTTTAAACACCTGTATTGTCATGTGAAGTATGAAAATGTCTACTTTTATCGATTCGGTGAAAGTGTTATGATTTTACTAAGAAATGTTTATTAAACCAAAGTTGTATTACAACCCCTAATCATAACGCATAACATGAACTATTATAAGCATGACACATTTTGACAGTTTCCGAATTCATAAAATGTTGTGTGTATACTTTTACATTTAAAACATTTAACAAAAACAAGAGAAATATAATTTTCTTCTAGGGTATTTCTTTTTTGAAATATCTAAAATAATGTATTGCTAAAGTTAAGAATTTTCTACGTATTGTTTCCATTCAAACAAGAAACAAACCCGTAATATTGAATATTAGTACAGTCACAGTGGTAAGTAGAATCAACTGATAAAACTATTACAGTACTGTGAAAAAAGTAATAATTCTTTTATATGATCTTTAATATGATTCATACACATATTACTCATCATTCATAAAAAGAATAACTAACTGATAGAGATAATAAATGTTTTTTTCAGTAAGTAAATAAGATGATAGTTAATTTTGGTTAATAACTAAAATATTATTTCGGATATTATTTGAACACAAGAACCTAAAATCTACTTTTTAATTTAAGTGTAAACATGTTTGAAATATTTTACTTTTTGTAATCTATAGGTAATACAGTTTCAGTACATATACCTATTTGAATATGTATCCGAAAGAATAACAAGAACGTATTGACCTATAACAAACTTTTAAATTAAACCTTTTTTCGATATAAGCAATATTGCGTTTGATGATAGGGCATGCCATTGCTGTGTGTTAGCAAATACGTTTACATAATTTGTATGACATTGATTATTAAAGTAATAGTTATAAAAATATTTTGTATCATTGTGGGCTATTAGTTGTGATCGACTGCCTAAGCGTTGATTTAATATTAATGCTGACAGGTCAAAATTTTGTTAATTTATTGAGTCATAATGGAACACTGTTGAGAGGAGTTACTTGAAATGTATTATACATTTTTATTTCAATTTTAATTTATTGTGTAACATAACTTTAAAGCATTATTTCTAAAATTATAATGGTTTTAGTTTTAAATTTAATCACTTCTAATCTCGTTTCGTTGTATCAAACATACATATGAATTTGGTATTTAAACTTAGGATTGCTAATCTAATTTTATATAGGGAATATTGACTTGGAACGCATTCTTAAAATATAATAATATATATTCATATACTACCTAAACACACTGCTTGTTGCGTTTTTTAACGTAACTCTTAAAACCAGCTCTCCTATTCAATATTTGATAATAATTAATTTCACATACTACTATTATTTCTGAATAAAAGAATCAGATAACATTTTGTACGTACCGAGTTTTATAGTTTATAATATCAAAATGAAATAATAGGGAATTCTATAAATTTCATTAAAATAAGATATTTCTGTAATTATTGAGATTTCATAAACTATATTATATCCCTACTATTTGTTTCTAGTAAGTCCATTTACTAGCGAAACAGCTTTAAGAATTTCAGGTACGTTAGTGTTTTGAATAAAATTATGCTGATACAGTTGAATTTAACATATGCTAATAATATATTTTTGAAAGAGATTGTAAGTACCACTACAGGAAAACGTGAAAGATTTTGAAAGGTAAATAAAAGCAGCATAATGCTATTAACAGTTCAAATACTATTTTATAACTTAAGCATGTGAACTACTAGCCATTATAAAAACCATATAAATAGAATATGAAACATATTTGTTGGTAAATTACCACTCGAACAATTCCTATGTAAATCCATAAAGATGGACAGACGAAATATAATCCAAAACTCCTAGTTTTAAGAAAATTATATAAAACTAAAATCATATCTTCTGGTAATCCGTTAAATTACAAAATAAAATTTACCTAAGAAGGTGGGATATGCAGGTAGTTAATTGTTAATAACGGTTACTTTATTTTGGGAAGGTAATATAAGTCAATTTAAATCTGCTTACAAGCTATGTACTATGGACCAGGTTTAGGCGTAGAAGACGTATTCCCCCCGTAGCACTAGTTCACAGATGCTTGCATAATTCACTTCTCAGGGCGAGAAGGACTTAGTACGCATGCTCAAGTTGAGATACGTGCGTGACGCTGGCACTAGGCGCTACGTCACCATAGTTTGCTCCGTATGAATATCTAGTGTTAATTTCTTAATTAAAGATCATGGAGAGATGCGTCTACGACGTTTTTAAGTACTGTTTTAGTCATAAGAGTATTTTAATGTTACGTAAAGAAAAGGCTAAACCGTTCGGTAAACAGCAAGAGGCATACTCGTATAAAGTGAGTTATAATACAACACAAATGTACAAACCACAATTTAACTTATGTAGATTATGATTAATTAAAATAAGAGGATATACTATTTGATATTATAATGAAAACTGAATAAGGGTTTGGCAAGATCCCAGCCATGGGCAGCGCCAACTTGTTAAGGGAACTTTAGTCATTAATTCCACTGACAATACATGATAAACTTCGCATTCAGCCACCTTTTTCATGGGTCGTTTCCTCTACTTCAGTTTGATGTTGCTTAAAAGCGCCTTGTTAAATATCTTCCATTTTCATTATTGTAGAAGAATTTTATACACATATTTTAAATTGTACATTAAAAAAAAATGTTTATATTTCGTAGGAATTCAAGATGAAAGAAAAGTGAAAACATTAATAATGATATTATATTTCATATTGTTTTGTATAGCATTAAAAACTTCCAATATTCTGATTAAGACTATTTTCATCCTTAAAGGCGACAAAGCTCAATGGAGAGAATATGAAATGAAGGAGAATTACCATGAGAAGACCGACATTAGTTCCAGCAGCTTACACTGTGACAGTTGATGTAGATTTACTCTCTATATAAATGTTTTTTTATGTCACTTATAAGTATATTAAAATCATGTATTTGTAATAAGAGAGTTTGATTTTTTAGCAACTTTTAAAGTAATTAAAATACAAGTTATATGTGCGAAACCAGTAAATATTAACCTTATTTTCAACTGACGTAAATATAAATATATTTGATTAATGTAGTGAGGAAAACTCGTCAATCATACTCTCAAATATATTATTTACCATTATATAGATTAAGTATATTCAGACAAGAAATATAGAACATTATAGTAATATCTATATGTGAAATCTAAAGCCCTCAGTGACTCAGTCATAAATAATTCTTAAAATTCTCAATATCTTTGTAATTTGAATTATCAATTGCGGACACGTATTCCTATGACTTAAATGAAACCTAAATAAGTTTCATGAATAAATCATGAAATGGTGTTGCAACCCATACACTAACTATATTTCGTTTCCTAACGTTTTGGTGTTCTAGAAAGATGAAATAGGACTCATACGCGTCTTATGTTCTAAGCAGACAAAAAATATACCATAACGATCGATCTCTCATGGCGGTTGAAACCCCAAAAAGGACTATTATGTTTAACAAATTTCCAATGTTTTAGAATGATTAAATTTTACATACACTTGTTTTTTGCTATGAACGGACGGATGAAAGATTTTCATTGAACGTCAGTCAATCCTATAGGTTTGAATGGTATTTTTATATCGGAGAAAAAAGGAAAACGTTATAGCTTATTCCACACGCGCCAAATTATTTTAAATGGTTTAAACCAGAATTTTATATTCAAATATAAATAAGAGCCATTGGAAATTGTGTTTACCTGTTAAAACTCGCAGGAAATATTACTGGTAAAATACATACCATAAACTTCTCTAATTATAATGTAAAACTTTAATAATTCCATGGTTCCGTCACGCTACATCAGAAGTTATCTTCCATTAAAATTACTATGGACTTAGTATTCTTTCCCTCTTTCCTTAAACAGGTATATCAAAAATTACTGAAGTTTTTGAAGCTTTGTGTTGATATAGTATCGAATGTTACAGAGAATTTTTTATTTCATTAATACTCATAATAGTAGTTTCACTCTCCGACTTTAAGGCCTCGGAGCCTCTTTAAACAGACATTTTAGCAATTTTGAAATTGCTTAGGAGATTGGAATGTCTTACAGTATCAATCAATGATTTTCAGAAGTGTATGTTATGCCATTAAAAGAATATGCCTAGTACATACCTATTATAGAATAAGAATTCACGTTGGAGGTCGCGCGAATAACTGCTAGTTTGAGAATCTTAAATACACTCTCTTGGGCTTTATTTTGGATAATGTTTTGTTTAACTGCATATTATCAACGCAAATATATTACATACTAATGGGAACAAATTCGTCTCCACTGACAGTACTTTAACAAGTATTAGTCATGAATACACTATTATTCATTCAAACAGAGTTTTAGCATTACTTTCACGTTTTACGTGAATGGAATTGCATCTAACAAGTAGTATTCAAATAAAATGCATATTCTTGTGTCACATTAAAATAGGGTGGCAACACTATAACATCTTTCCTTTTAGTTTTAATTTTCTTGTCTACATTTAAAAATTAAACTTATCACACACGTTTATCATCACATTAGAAGTTTTGAAACCAAAGATTTTTGTGTAAAATATATTACTAATAGGAATTTAAATTTAATTCAATCCAATTACTTTTGTGCAAACTAAATATGTTGACTAATAATGCATCTTCATTGTATCATATCGAAATGAGAGCTAAATGTTATATCTACCTTTCTCCCGACAAATTTAGAATGGATATTTTAAAATATTACGTCTTCTAAGAACGTCTAACTTCAGAAACAACTAGTTATCGACAACTAACGAGTATTATTGGCCTTTTTGATCTGAAATTGCACAGTTCGTGACACCAGTTTACTTTTATATTTCTTCGTCCTTAAATAAAAGAACCATTGCAATTATCTCATTTTGTGATAGCGCCCAGCCATATAGATTATTCGCGTCGGCTTAAAGTGGATACTTTTCAGTTTTTCTGCATTGTCAAAATATTTAAAATAATTACTATTTGCTTTAAAATATCCGTCGAAGCATTGAGAAATGCCTTCATGAAGATCATTTTCTATCATCAAATACAGATGACATGTTCGTTTTTGAAATAGATGATGTTTCTCAATGTATGACGCTATGAATATGAACGAATATAAAATTAAAATTTTAGGAATTTCCTAGATTTATCCCTTCAAATTTATACTCCTAACCAGAATTTACTGAATAATTTATGTATTTTTCATCATTGTTTGAAATTAAATGAACATTTCCATATCGGTTAGGGGAATATTTTATGTAAAAATAATATCGTAATTAGACATATCGTGGCAGGATACTCACAATTTACCGGTTATATGACAGTGATCTCTGCATTTCTTGTGTGTATCATCGTGCCAATCATCTGGCACAGTAACTAAGATTTTGTCTTTATCTTCATACGAAAGTTCTTTAAAAAAATAGCAGAGATTAGAATTGTTATAAACTTCTATTTCTGTAAATTTCAGATGTTATTTGTTCTGAAAATTATTATTTTTATGTATGTATTTTTGATACATACATAACACACGTTATTGGTACATTGAAACATTGATTGATTCCTTCAAGCAATGTTGCTGGTACATTAGGTAAATCCTCCTCACTTTTTGCCCAATAACATAGGAAATATGCTTACGCATCTTGTTTGTTGACACATTTTGTAACTAGAAATTTTCTTCAAAATTTTTTAAATCCATGTAAATTAAATACTGATGAGAAAAATTTTTTTGGCAATAATAAATTGTGTCCTCGAGCTTAGGTATTGTACAATTGGTTTGCAAACATGTTGATTTATACAAATTTTGAAATAATCTTTAAAATTTTCTGTTTTGTATAAATGGCTCCTACATAGTAATTTTTTGTGTTCATTTTAATTATTTTAATTTATTTTCATACTATACAACAGGAAATACACCCAATTACATTATAGCAGTACAAACAAATCAAAACGTTAAATAAGTGGTTAGAGTCCAAGTCCCATGTCCATTGTATCACTGGAATATTTATAAGCAAAATAACTATAAATAATATTATTCTAAACGTCAAATAGGCTATTATAAATAAATAAACAATAAACATTACACATTAAGATAAATAACAAATACAGTATATTGTAATGACAATATCAGGAAATTAGTCTAATAAATTAATGGAATTTTAATTAATAAACTAATAATAAATCAACATTTAATAAATATGGCTTGAATTTAAGAAATTGTAAAAGAATAAATATACTATGAAGGACTGGTATACAAAATTAATGAAATGCATTTCTCTTTAAAGATATTCAAACTGTCAAAGTGAACATTAATGTCAGATCCACCCTAAAGCATTGCGTTATAACCCCTCATCATCCGCAACAGAGGAAAAGACGATCGCATCACTGTGCGTGAATGAGGTAAATTAAACAAAAACTTGTTTCTGCTGTTAAAGTTCAGTACGCGATAGCTGAGGGTCCCCAAACAGTACGCATCATCCACCCGACCCCGGACCATGTCCCACAATAATGTACTTGCTCCAAGACCCGCCTCCTTAGGCTTAGGCTCGTCAACCCAAACATCTCCAACAGCTCATAGTATGGAACTAAATAAGTGTACATATTAAAACACTTGAAATATAAATATCTGAAAAACTTCTTTTCCACTTTTTCAAGCATATCATTATAAATTAAATGTGTAGGATTCCATACAATGGCGGCGTTTTCAAGTCTCGATCTGACCAAGGATTATACAACACCATAAAAGACCCGATGTTTCTAAAATTCACACCTTGTCTCATAATAAAGCCCATCATTCTACTCGCATTCACGCAAGTTTCTATATGAGTACTGAACGATAAGTCGTTATCAACTGTAACGCCCAAGTCTTTAACTAAATTGACTCTTGTAATTGACTGTCTTTTTAAATTGTAGTTGTGTATTATGGAACTATATGATTTGGTAAAAGACATTACATGGCACTTTGCGATATTAAAATTCATTTTATTTTGGCTAGCCCATTTATACACATTATCCAGATTAGCTTGTAGTATTTCAGCGTCCCTTATTGAAGAAATGTAATAAAAAAGTTTAAAATCGTCGGCAAATAAAAAAGACTTTACTGTTTTAACGTGGTCACACAAATCATTAATCGTAATTAAGAATAAACTATGACCTAAATTTGACCCTTGAGGTACCCCAGATTGCACCAAGAAATTATATGACAAATAACCCTTATAATATACAAACTGTTTTCGGTTTATTAAATAATAATGAAAAAAATGTATTAAGTTACTTTACAATCCATAATGGTACAGTTTTTTCAATAAAATCAAGTGGTCCACTGTGTCGAAGGCGTGTTGGTGTTGACAAAACGGCTACAGGTCTATGATTTTGTATTTGGTATTCCTTCCCGCTTTTAAAATTAGGCGTTACTTTAGTCAATTTCCATTTTTCAGGAAATGTGCTTGATTTTGAACTTGAATTGTATAACAATTTTAACGGTTTGATTAAAATATCTTCACAGCCTTTGCATATGTACTGAGGTAACAAATCAGGTCCTGAAGGTGTTTTAGATTTCAACTTTTTAATAGCCAATTTAACATCCTGGTCGGTGACCTGGTCCAGAATCAGACAATCGCCACACGTCATGGGGGTTTCTTTCATTGCCATCTCCACCGTTGGTTCCACTTGGTAATCATTATATACCGAGCTAAAATAGTCTTCAAAACCATCAAATCAAACTACCATTACTTAATTGAACACCATTATTTTCTACCACAAATAATGTTTTATTGGCTGACTTTTTACTCTTTATAAATTTCCAAAACTGTTTACTATCTCCAACAATATTATTTTCAGCTTCATGAATAAAGTTATCATAAGTAACTTGTATGCCTTTCTTAATTATTGAACTTACATTTTTAAATCTAATATTATAGTACTCTTGATAATGAAATTTTTTATATTTTTTTTGAAATTTGTCTTTTAGTTTTAAATTTGAAATAATATTTTTAATAAACCAGAAAGGGAACTTCGACAATTTAGACTTTTTACGAGGGCAATTTCATTAATAATTCCGTACATTTTATCATAAAAATATTCTAACGCATCGTTAACATCATGTATACTATAGAGTTGAGACCACTCAATTTCTGCCAAACTACGATATAACTGAAGGAAGTCTGTCTTGTGATAACAATAACCTGTTTGGTTAGGAGACCTTGACTTGCACAATTGTTGAGTAGCGATAACAGACCTCACCTCTATCGCTGGATGATAAGGATCTTCAGCCACAAGCGGATCTAAACATAGAGTCACTTCGGTATTACTTATATTTGAAATGATCAAATCTAAAGTTTTATTTTGAAAATTTAAAACTCCATTCTTTAAACTTAAGCTGTGAGTATTTAAAAACACATTTAATTCTTTGCGTAAGATATCTCCTTGTTGAAAATTATAATTCATTCCAAATATTTGCAAATTGAAATCTCCTACGATTAAAACATAAGAGCTATTATAATGAAATTATTAATTTGTAAACTTTCATAAAAACCTTGATACGTTGTTAAAGAAGCTCTAGGCCGAATATAAACAACACATAGATATAACGATTTACCTGTAATGCTAGACAGTTTTAACCATATATTTTCACAGTCTGGTATGTTACACTCCAGGTTATGAATTCTGTTGCACAAAATATTGGAATTTACAGCTATTAAAACACCTCCTACACTAGATAACCCAGTTGCACCGAAATCTCTGTCCTTTCTAAACACATATGTATCTGGGAACAATTCACTGGTTTGAATATCAGATTGTAAATTAATTCCGGTTAAATCTAGGATATCGTGATTACTGGCCATAATATTATTTAAAAATAAATTAATTTTTGATCTGAGGCCTCTTACGTTTTGATAATAAAAGTCGTTAGAATTACTCAATGCATATCATTGGAGCACTAATAATTAAATATAATTATACAGCATAACATAAGTTAATAACGACAAGTTGTGTTTCAACGAATTATAAATAGATAAATATATGGTATATAATCTTTATGTTTAGATAATTGAGAGAACACGACCTTATTTAAGTATGATATCGACACATAATGAGGATCTTATTTCACATACAGTAAATCAATATTGTCTCTGCATAATTTTCCGAAACGTTTGAAATTTACAAGGGAACAATGTAAAATTGTTCTTCATAACTGTAGATATCTAAGGTAAATTCGGATATTTGTATTATGGATCAAAACCTTGTTTTACAAACAATTTTACATCTTTGAAACATAAAAGATAGTCAAATTCAGAAAATATGTCGTCAGATAAAATTTGTTCATATTGATTCACAGTCCCTTTATAGTGTTTCAGTAGCATATCTGATTAAGTAAATAAAGCAAAACCATCTTCATTTTTTTAATTATAAAAGGTTTTTTGTTAGCTAACTATTTAGGCAATACGGCGAGAATAACTCTATTTAATATAAGTTTTTCACTAATATAATCATTTAAGTCAAACTACATATTCTCGGGAACCCAGATAACTAAACACATATTTAGACGGGAACAAAATATCTTTCTCCAAAACGACATTTAATAAACACTGTGATATTTGTAATATATTGGATTTAAATATATATTGAAATCTAGCTTTAATTTTTATACAATATTATTATCATTTTGTTAATATCCAATAATTTAAATAGAAGGAAAAAGCTCACGATTATATGAATAAGTTGCCTAGTCCGACTGTATTTCTTTGGTCCATTCATATGACAGATCTGAAAACTGAACTTCAAATCAGATGGTCCCCTTCAGAACTATCATAGAGAATAATGTAAGTCTTTCAATATTATAATCATTTAAGTCAAACTACATCTTCTCTTGAAACCAAATAGCTAAACACAATACCCGGGAACCCAATTAGTGTTATTATTGCTTAAAATAATTAATTTACAAACTAATGGTGAAATTTAGTTAGTCACAAACGTAATAGCAATAGCATTGTAATCAGGCCTTTTGTGAAACACTGGTAAGTTCAGCAATTATTGTAACAGCCCAACAGCTGTATTTTAATTAGTCTATTGATGAAGGCAATCTGAACTGCAGAACACTCTAAATGACTTTTATGATTGATAATCTCAGTTGCGAACTATTTTCCAGCATCTGAAGTAAGACGGGAGAAAATCAGTTTTATTTTTCTTCTGCTGTTATATTTACTCGTTTATTACATTTTATGAACATAATTTATAAACGATACTCCATAGATAGTAAAGGAAACATTGTATTTTATATCATTTAAACCTTTCTTATAACATGTACCATATTTTTCAACTGAAAAGCAAATAAATACGCCAACATTGTTTATTAGCCAGATATAAATGTATAAGTATATAAATATTTATTTGCATATTGAGAGTACCTATAATTCATGTAATATAAAAATGTAATATAAAAAGGGATGTTTAAGCCCTTATTTTCCATTAAATACTTTTCTTTACGTGGTTTTTATATATTTTTTATCTTTTTTATTAAATCTATTTTCAGTCAGAAGTACAGCTAATGTATAAGAAAGTGTTACTGGTTGGCCATATCCGATTTTCTGCCGTAGAAAAAAAAATGTTTCTAGATAATGTGGATAGGCGTGACCTAATCGTAAATCATGAGAATAGTTAAAGCGAAGAAAATTAATTCAACATAATAAATCATACAACCTAAAAGAAAACTATTTAAAATTGTTTTATAATATGCGGGCATTGACAAAACACTAGATACTATGTTTGGATTTTAATATTTACAAATTTAATATCTGTCACAATGCATTTGATTTTAAAACTCAGTCAGCAATATTAAACTGTTCAAACATTCAAATCAAAATTGAGATTTAATTTAATTAACCTATTACTTTACCATTCCTTTAAAAAAATAATATAAAATAATTAGATCTGTATAGGTTTCTTGTGGAATTATATTATAGGCTTACCTTAATCATGACTCATTAAAAAACTCAAGTTAAGGCATAAACCACGACAGTAAGTCTTAATAAAAAGGCAAGGACTGATAGCGAGTGTATGCGTATACAATAAGGTAAAACAAAATATTGTAATACTAGCCAATAATTAGCAGTTTAAAATGATGGTCTCTTTTAACAATAAAAAAGTTTAAAGTATCTATTATTCTTCTACTTGGCATAAGTAAATATGACTATTAGCAGAACAAAATTTTTTACCCAAACACTAGAAATCATAGGTTTTGCGTTGAAATTTAAGAAGTAGTGAAAATCCTTCACTCCTACATTCAAACAGTGTGCGTATTAAATCATTTTAATGTCTTTTAAAAAATTATTGGACAAATTTGTCTGTAGGGTTCATATTAGACAAGGTTAAACTTGTTATAAAATGATAAACCTCCAATCGCCCCCCACCCCTAAGTATATGTTACTTCACTTATACGTCAGACTTTTTCATGCTGTTTTTAAAACTTTAACTTAATAAAAGAGAGTTATATTTGAAATTAATTAATTGTTGTTTCATTAAACTGTCCCTAAATATTTAGTAAATCTCCAAATAATTCAAATAATGGAAGATAATGTTTAAGTTTTGAATCTAGAGGTTTTTAAGCAGTGATCAACACTTTGATATGCACAGGGTAGTACTCGACTTCAGCTACCTCTAAGCTCAGTGCAAGCTTTCTGCGCGATACTTTAAGCCTTTTAGATACTTCTCTTGTAAGAAACTTGAAGTCGATAGTTACCAAAGTCAAGCTTTATCGACCATCGGTATTTTGGTTTTATTCACAACTTATTTACTATGTATTAGAAACTTTACTTATTTAATAATGAAAGGTAATGATTAGCTAAGTAATTATTACTATAAATAATTGTATTATGTTAGTAAACTTTATTAATTATTAGTAGTAAACATAGGATTAGTTTAGCCAATATCATAGTCACAGTTACATTTATTAAAGAGTATACAAACTCGGGTACACGATAAATAAGGCGGGGTTTTGAGAATTAACTAAAATAAAACCTTTATCCTCACTTGTAACAAGTTTCAGGTACATTAACAAGGTAAAAACCTGATGCTTTGAAACACTGAGGAATGCCTTGATCGTGAGAGGTTATACATAGTTTATGAATATACATTTCATCACTTCTGGAAGATTTAAGCTTACGGACGCAACTGGCCCTGATAAACTGTTTCTACTTGTTCTTTCATATTGAGATGTGTGGATTTCTCCACACGTGAAGGTATTAACTGTAAAATCCTCTCAAAACCGTGCATCGGTTTTTAAGTTTCGAGGCTTTAATGGTTCCCATCCGTAAGTCTAATGTGAGATGCCAGCTTCTAGAGCTTCCCGATACTGAGGGAGCTAGAAGCTGTGGAAATTTATATTATATCTTCTGGATAGTATGAGTCTCCAGAATCGTGCAGACACCTGTAGGTCTTTGCAATGAAGTGTTTGAGACCTAATAGTTTTCTGGTTACAGTGGTCTTCCTCAAAAGTATTCGGCTTTTTACAAATACCACAGTACAGAACCATTCAAGAGTTCATGGTCTCTGGCAAATTCTTTCTTCTCCTGGAGCTTTTAGTTTAGAGTTTCATCGGGACTCTTGACCTTAAGAATCTTCCTCCTCTACCTACCACTAGACTAAGCGAGCCTCTGATATACCGGAAACTGTCCCGTCTAAATTAATCCAAACTTTTATAAATGTCACTTTCCTGTTCCCATCAGGCACGTGTTGGATACAAATTATATATTGAATAATGCGTAAAAGGTAATAAATAGATCATACTTAAAAAATTTAATATGTCTAATAAACGTAAACATACAATTTATGACGTAAAATAATTACAATTAACTTACATTTTCAGCCCTTATCGACTGGACACTCACTTTGTTTATACGATGTTTTCCTGTAAGAATTATGAACATATACATGATAAATAGTCCTGAGCAAACTAACATGTCCGCTCTGGTTTTATCTGCTAATACAAGCGATTAAACTTTTATTAAAGTCACCTAAAATTTTAGAACAAGAATTTGTACAGATTCTTATAAATAATGTTTCTTAAAGTGAAAGAACTAACTACTTGCATCCAGACTTATATTTTATATATAGTTTTGATTACAGGTAAATTTTAATTTACTGTTTGTTGTAATAATTTTAAATTGAAAAATAGTTAATTATGAAAATATAACAGATTTTAAGCTAGTTGATATTTAAAGTGATAAAAATACTTGAACTGTACTTTAAGCATAACGATTTCTATGTGTTTTCTGTTTGGTTGTAATCGTATGTAACAAGCACATCATATGTTCCATACGTATGTTTAATTTAGGCAAGCAAATCATTACTTATAAATTAATATATTTTATCAAAATGAAGGCTTTTGATCATATACTTTACTATGTTTTGTGACGTTGACTTATAAATAACAACGTAACTCTTAACAATAATTAGTAACCATTGATTTTAGTGTTCCGTTTTTTATATTTAATGTGTTCAATCAAAGTCAGTGCTCTAGGAGTATGTTAACATTGCTATCATCTTTAGTGAAAGGTCCCGCGTATCCAACGATGTACTTTTGTATAACATTTATAAAATGTAAGTATAACATGTCTCCTCTGTCTCAGCACGAGTAAAACATACTATAACTTGCCTTCTCTGTCTCAGCACGATTAATAGCCTCGTTCATATAGAGTTTTAATCCAACTAATATACTGGGTGGTATAGCAGTACTCTATTGGTGGAGTCCCCATATAAAATATGTCAACATTTTAAAATTAATTTTGAAGAAAATATAATAGTATAAATAAATAAAAAATATATAAATAATTAAGGTTATTTTTAATTGTGTATGGTATAGGGGCAAAAACATGTTTATAGATTATGTTTCCAAACCGTCTAAATTGTTCCAAACGCAGGTAATTGTTATTTGTGTTTTCATAAAAAGTCTGACATAAAAAATAATTGTATATTACTTGACGTATCTCGAGGTATTTGAAACGAAGGAAGTACACATTTTATTAACTGTCGTAATTAATTTATAATATCTCAGTGTTAATTTTTATTATTACTTAAACTATTCCGAACACAACCGTTTTTAATAATCAAGTACTGCCATCTGAAAATAAATAACTCTTAATAGAATACACAGAAAACATAATATACTGCAAGCGAGGTGTACGGAAAGTGAAATACATAAATAGTTTTGGTAAAAATTTTAATTTCAGTAATTTAAATACAACTTTTTAAATAATTAACAATAAATGCTTTCCAAAACTACAAAATTTCCTGTGCACCTCATTCAAGGAAAATGTATTGCTAAGTTTCTCAAAACATTAGAGAATGGTAAAACTTCATTGATTGGCTATGAGCAGACACTAACAATACAGCTTTTAAACTCCAGGAAAGGCACTCAGGGCTGTTTGAAGCCTGGTTGGTAGAAGTAGTTTATAGGCAACATTTCCGAGCAGATAGTGTTTTAACTTAACATTCAATGCTTGTTTCACCTGTAATATATAATGATGCATCAGTTATTAAACTCATGGCCATTTATATATCATGATATTTTATAATCCTTATAACATAATATATTCCTCGAAACATATTTTTAAATTTAACTTTCTTTTTATTAAGGCGTAATATTTTTATATTATAAGGCGTAATTATTTCTATAATTATTAATACAATCACTAAATTTAGAGTTGCTTAAATTACGAATACTTTGTTGTATTCTCTCTCTGTGTTTACTAAAGGTCTACTAATGTTATTCATCATTGTATTTTCGTAACTCTCTCTCTCTCTCTCTCTCTCTCTCTCTCTCTCTCTCTCTCACACACACACACACACACACACACACACACACACACACACACACACACACACACACACACACACACACACAAAATATATATGTATCTATAGATATGTATATATACATATATATATATCATTAATATATATATATATATATATTTTTTTTTTTAAGAATGTATTGTATAGGCTTGTTAGTGTTTGTTTCTCTTTTTATCCTTAAGCCATTGTTTAAAAGTACAAATAACCAATATCAATTTTAGACTCGTACATTATGAAGAATAATTTGTCATTCAAAACGTCTTATAGTATTGTCACTTTTCCAATCAGGATACCTCTTAACATTTTGTAATATCACAGAAAGTAGTTCCTATAAAAAAATTCGATACTATGAATATTTTTCCTAAAGAATTGTGTTTCAGACACTGACGCACAGACTATGGATCTTCATATAAACGAGAGCAGATCGGTTTCCTTTATGGCAGTAAGATCAAACGGAAAATTGTAAACCGTAAAATCTTAAAGAAAATAACCATCTGAGAACTGTGAGATCGTATTTTGGATTCGTCATATTGGTGTACTCAATTGTGCACCTGATGGGACAATACGAATATCTCTTCGCATAGATTGCACTACTTTTTGTGGTCTGGGTGTCTCTGATATCGAAACGATGTGGGGGATGTCATTTTGAGCTTCTTCGTTCATCGTCTCCGACTGTTTTTGGATCCCTTCAGACAAACATGTCTTCAAATTTCAGGAGTCAAGTCTGCAATAGCATCAGATATCAGATGCTGCAAGTAATAGGAAGGTGAACTGGAGCTGAACAACAATCGCATCCAGAAACATTTGACATGTCATTAAATACATACTACACTATATATGTGTACACACACACACACACACACACACACACACACACACACACACACACACACACACACACACACACATATATATATATATATATATATATATATACACACTATATATGTAATTTTTCAGAAAATGCGTGATTTTTAGTCGCAACAAGGAATAAAATGTTTCATAATACGCCACATTCTACCCTGTTAGACGTTTACTAAAAAAACTAATAATACGTAAATGTTAAGTTACTCTGCTGAATTGAATTATTACTATTGTAAAGTACGGAACATAAAAGAATAAAAGTTTAATTTTTGTCACTAAAGAAGTACATCCATTTTTTGGTATAAATTTGTCGTAGTATGTACTATTCCTATACAATTCTAATATTAGGTTTGGTAATGCAATTTGAAACCTTTCAGAACGAAATTCATTGTTTAGTTATAAAGTTGGCATATCCTGGAACCGTTATTTATTAATGAACAAAAGTTAGGAAGGTTCTATTCCTCCACTGCAATATAGTTAAGACTCCGTTTGATAGTCACGTGGAAATCAGATTAATGTGCTGTGTCAAGCGCTCTAATGCCAGCATATTTCTGCTAAACCTAAAAGTTTATGTTTTCAATAAATATGAAATTTTTTAAACAAACTCTATTATATTGTAAGATAATTAAATTTAATTTCAAGAAAGGTTTTAAATTCTTTCTATAAAAATAAACTCTTTGAGATGCATAGTGGATTTGAACCATGTTATAAAAGGAGTGTCGCTCATTTTCATTCAATCAATACTGTAAAATCAGATAACACTATCTGGAAAAAGTATATTTGACTGATCACTTTCAGCTTTTGAGGAGGAACTTATCTGTGGATTCTACCTATTTTTAAAGTTACAATGAAGCTTCATAATAAATATCGTTGATTAGACATATTAAGTATTCTCGCCTTTATAAATCGCGGCTTCAAGAGTGCCAAAAACACGAAATAAAACGTTACATATTATCCTTAAATTAATTGTAAGTGAAAAAAAGAGACGTGAAAAGCGTGAAGATATTACACATGGCTTGCAGAATGGGTCAATAATTATAAGGTATGGTATTCCACTGCTTCTACATATAATAGACCTTTTAGAATTTACCCAATAAGTGGCAGGACCTAACACCAGAGTGCTGCAATTTTGAAGTAAATTTTGCAAATGACACTGGAATGCCAAATTATTAGAAGTGTTTGGCACAAGAGACTAAGCTATGTGGCTCTCAGGAGCGCAGTCATGCCGGATTTACTGAATTACTAGAACAGCAAAGAAGGGAGTAATTGCCATGTACAAGGGAGCAAGATGGGTATGGTGACGACCACAATCTATCATGAAAAATTAATTGAGTTACTTTATAATTTTCTAAATTTATATTTTATATGCATATTAATATGTTCTAAATGATCTCTCCTGTACATTTAAATATTATGTCCATATCTATTATTTCCTTTTAGGTAAATACCGTTAAAAATATATGAATAAATTCATACATTATGTATATATTCTCTATGACGAGAAAGAAAATAATAACTGTGTTCAGAAATTGCGACTCAGCCCAAAACAAGCTTCATAAAACATTCTAAAAGTTAACTTTTAAACAACACCTATAATTAAACAACACCTATAATTAAACAACACCTATAATTATATGAGAGATTTCAAAATTATATTAAAACAAACTCTATAAATATGCCTAAACTATACTGTAATATTTGTATATACTGGCATTAAGTACCATGCTAAGAGCATTTTACAATATTGAATTTATAGAAATATTTTACTAAGAGAGTATAAGGGCCCGCGCTTCTAAAACCAATTGCTGTTGATAATCAATAAAAATATATGTGATTGGTGTAGACTGTTTAAACAAGAAACAGTAAATCTAAATATAGTTACATATTCTTATCACATAGATGCACTGTTGTTGAGACTTAAAATAGTTAAACGCATTGCAATTATTGAAGCCAGGAATTTTAAACAGCTATTCAAGATTTTTCCGAATTTCGAAGTAGTTTCATGTTTATAAAATAGTTAGGGAAAGTGCTTTAATAAAGGCATCTAAGAGGAAACACTAAAAAGAGTTATTAACATGTCGTAACTTGTTTTAAATTAATTTAGTGAACACAATACTCTTATGGAAATAAAATATGGAAAGGATGATTAAATTTATGGTATGCTGAGTAAACGAATTGCAGCATAATTAAAAACAAGACATGTATATCTTCTTTGTTATTAAATGGATCGTGTTTCTTATTTCTTTGTTCCACTTAAAGGTGATTTTTACGAAATTTAATTCAAAATTTTGACTCTGGAACGAACATCGTGGCTGTCATTATAAGACTAACGATAGTTACTTCTACCCTCTAATAATGTGCGACATATTCTTAAAATTTATAAATTATGGATATTCCACGTATAGATAATTTATAAAAAATAAAATAATGTTAACTATTTCTTTATAAATACTTTTTAGTGGTTTGTGAAATGAAATACAACAATATACATTGTAAAATACTAAAAATTGATTAAGCTTTATATTGATTTCTACTAAACAAAGTAATTAATTTTTTTTGTTTAAAACTACAAATATATCACATCACTCTCTCTAAATAGCCATTTATTTAGTAAGTAAGTCAGTTAAATTCCTCGCTGGATGGTATTCCAGCCAGTTAACAACTAGCTCTTGACAAATAAATGTTTTAGCTGATTGGTTGCTTCTGCACTCTCAATGATTACTTCGTTTCATAGTTTTCCTTTTACAAATTCTCTTTGTTAACATTGCATAGTGATGTAATCAATTAAATTATATGATAAAACGAAATATATTTAGTATTATGCAATTAACAAGACAAAGGATCTCTAATTAATAAAAATTAATATTATCTTTTGTATACGTGTGCAAGTGTAAACTCCACCATTCTTATATAGTATATTTAAATACTCACTAAAGGACCGTAGGGAGCAGGACCGTCTTAGGGTTCCTTGGATGGATATAAGTTTATTCTTATTTCAAAAATGACTCCGAGATAATCCTCTCTGAAGTTAAAAAAATCCCACTTTATACTCTGAAATTGCTAAATAATAATTGAAAAAAACCTAGTAAATGCAACTAACTGTATTGTGTAGACATTATTTTATGGCACGATCATTTGTATAATTAATTTAAATTCCATTTTAAATCAGTTTGCATTTCTAGAGTGAAAGCATTGACTAAGCTTGAAAGTAACACTTATTTCAACATCGTGGCAAAAATGAAAACCAGTTAATTTATTTTGGATCTTACTTAACGATATTGTAAATGGTTGCATGTAAGCTATTGAATATGGTTTTATAAAACATTTTTAGACGACATATTTACAGTTGATGAATGAACAAAAAACGGAGGGACTGGGCAATAGCATGGTTCAACAAACAATCGTTCCAAGACAATAATTTCTGGAAACAAGCGCAGTAGGCCCGTGATTATATCAACTATGAGATGAAATTCTATTTGTATGACAAAACATCGCCGAGGGCACATCGCACATACAGGGTGGAGCGCGGTAATTTGCTGATTTGGAAATGAAATAAAAAAATTATGAACCTTAGAAAATTTTTTTTTTTTTTTTAATTATATTGAACAGTAAGGAAATTTTTAAATTACATGGTTTTAAATAATATATCTGGCAATTGTCGACCTTTGGCATCCACACACTGCTGCATACGTTTTCTGATGTTTTCATTAACTCTAACAAGCGTGTCGACTGGTATTCTGCCAATTTCAGCCTCAATGTTGTTCCTTATGTCTTCCAAGGTGTTGGGACGGTTGATATACACCTTCGACTTGAGGTAACCCCAAAGGAAAAAATCGCATGGGGCTAAGTCTGGTGAGCGTGCCGGCCAGTTCACATCACCCCTCAAAGAGATAAGCCGTCCAGGAAACATTTGCCTCAAACAATTCATGGTAACCCTCGCTGTGTGTGAAGTAACACCATCCTGTTGGAACCATGTATCCTCTAATTGCATTGCCTCAAGAGGCGGCTGAAAAAACCCTGTATCATAGTCAAGTACCGTTCGGAGTTCACAGTTATGGCACGACGGTTTTCCTAAAAAAAAGTAAGGGCCAATGATGCCTACTCGTGATATGGCGCACCACACAGTGACGCGGTCCGAATGCAGAGGTCTCTGGTGGACTTCTCTGGGGTTTGTTTCACTTCAATAGCGCATGTTTTGGTTGTTGACACACCCACTGAGGTGAAAATGTGCCTCATCAGAAAAGAACACAATTGCGTCACGCGGTATAGTTGCAAGCATGTCTTCATAAGAAGTACGCCGTGTCAAATAGTCCCGTGCTGACAATTGATGGACCACGCACATTTTATACGGGTGAAATCTTAGTTCATCATGAAGAATCCGGTGGAAAGAACGTCTTGAAATGCCAAGAGCAAGTGATTGCTTATGAGCAGAGTGTTTTGGAGATTGCAGTACTGCTGCTCTAACTCTATCGATGTTTTCCGGTGTTGTAATCCTTCTCTGTGGTCCCCTTCGTACACATGACACATTCCCTGCTGTTCTGAATGCTGTTACACAATTTACAATTGATTGCCGACCAGGAACACGTCCGCGTGGGGGAACAGTGAATCGTAAACGAAAAGCACGCTGCACTGTAATGATCGAGTGGGCATTTGAAAAATACGCTTTAACACAAAACGACCTCTCCTCTCGTGTCCACTGCATGATGGCAACTGGAACGCGGAGGAATACAAATCTCCCGTCAGCCATTATAAGCCACGCCCAATCTCCCCTCTCTTCGACCAACAGTGGCGCCACAGCCTGCAGTGCAAAAAAGCAAATTACCGCGCTCCACCCTGTATTTCTCATTGAAAATATTTATTATACTGATAAGTTATGTAATTAAAAACATAATTCCTAGACTAGACCAAGGAACTAGTATGATAAGGTGAATATGGATTAGGAAGATTGCGTTGATAGGTTGAATTCTAAACAGTGTAGTTTTCTAAATTGTATATGTATAGATGTTGTTATGAGCCTATATATGTAATGATATTGTATTTTTCTATTAGATGTATATATATATATATATATATATATATATATATATATGTATATATATGTATATATATATATATATATATATATACATTAAACTGTATGAATGGCAATAGCCTTATTTAATTTCAATAAACATTGAATCACAAAAAGTACTTGCTCCACCGCGAGTTGAACCCGGATCTCTCACTTGCCGGGTGAATGTGCTAACATTACACCACAGAGCGCTTACTTTTTCCGATTCAATTATTTTGTATTTGGCCGTATCTGTCTTATATGCGTTTAAATAAGCAAACTAACATATGATCGGAAGACCAAATACCTGTCTAACGACTTTTATTTACATTAAATTGTATAAATATATAATTGTATATATATATAGCTTCTGGGGGAACCATAGCAAATGTCATTGTTCTGTTTGAAATATAATTAATTAGAAGTAGATAAAAATTAAAATTTCTTGACATTTCGCTTTAACTTAATGTGTACATGATTATATATTACTAATTATGTTTTTAATATTATAGGACCTTATTGTATTACATTGCAAGATTTTACTAATAAACTAATAATAATATTTTACTATACTTCGCCTTTAGAGTTCCTCTAATTTTCTCTTATATTTTCAAGTGCTACTGAAAATGTGGGAGCTATATAATAAATATACAGAATGCTCCATATCAACGCCTCTCAAATTCGCGGTATTTTTTAGTGTTATAATAGTTTTACAAACCATAAAATAAAACAATATTGCCTTTTATTGTCAGATGTTTTGCTTTTACTAACAAATAGGGAAGTTTTGATAATTCCTCCAAGAGAATAGCTGGTCATGTTTTTCCTACCTAAATCAGTATGTCTACTATACAAAATAGGATCCATGCAAAGGCTTTAAAATGCAGCCAATTTGGAATACAGCTAAAATATTTTGGTGAAACATTAAACCTGTGAATTTTTTTATCTAGGAAACAATTTATTGCTTAATAGCCTTGTGTCACTAATAAGACACTAAATAGTCAGTCACTTAAAAATAGGTTCATTAAATAAGAGCTTAAAATGTTAAAAAAAATCAGCAAATACTTCCTTGTTAGACATAACCTTTGTCCACTAAGCCATTTCTTGAAGTCTGAAATAAAAAACATTTACTGGTGGCTAAATGTGGTGAATACGATAGATGGTGTAATAATTGGACCTTTAAGTCCACAGTTATCTCTATCGTAACTCACAGGTTGGCACCTGTGTATTTTCTTGATGAACAAAAAACATTTTATTTTTCAGATGAGGACATTTTCTTTGATTTCTTTGCTCGGCTGGTCCTATAATTACGCAAAACACTCTCCTTTTTCCAGTACATAATGTAGATGATTCCGTGAGAACACAAAATACCATGGCCATAACCTTACCGGCCTACTAGACTGTCTTCGCCTTCTTTGGATCCCGTTTTTCTTGAATAATCCACTGTTTTTACATTTTTTTTCTCTCCAAATTGTAGTGAGCTATCCATGTTCCATCATTTAATAAACAGATACTGCATTTTCTATCTTACTTTTCGTATGTTTTGAATATTATTATTACACCATCTCTTTAAAATTACATTTCTATAAGCTGTGGTTATATATTTTGCGTGTTTTATTACCCATTTAATAAACTTCGTTAATATACTTCAAATCTAAACGGATCCTTTTTTTCAAGACTGGATTTTGCGTATTTTGTCTGACATCTCAGAAATTAGTGGTCTTTCAGACTTGGAACGTATGTTATTACATTTTCCAGTTACTTGTACATAAAACCCAATAACTTTAACAACTATCTTTCCGCCATGAGAACATCAGTTTTGCTTTATTTTCCCTTTCCTAGAAAATCAGACAAAATCTTTCGCTAGCCATAGTTTGCTATCAAAGCGTTTCCGGGCATATTTTTATAAGATATTTTCTCATTATCGTGATGAGAAGAAACGACAAGAGAAGTTTTTCGGGTTACTCGTGGGACACCGTGTATATTGGCGCAGAAACTCATCAGGCCTCAGAGTTTTTGTGGCCAAACGAATGTGGTTATTCTCTACTGTAAGTAAACATGACATCTATTTAAGCGAGATTTTTTCACACCCATGTTCTCTTGCAAACTTTAAGACACTTTACGTTGAGATAAGCCTGCGGCTTCAACTATTCAGGCACTTTGTTTCCAAAATCACTTAAAACCAAATCGTGTATTTTTTAATTATTTCGGGGATATACTCTTCCACATGGCGTCTGGATCTGCATTCATATTTTATGAATGTACGACCACTTTTAAACTCGTTCATCCAAATGTAAATAGTTACAAACACAGTAGCAGATATGTCATAAAATTTATCCAACTTAGCTTTAATTTCTTTCAGCGCCATCCCTTTTAATTACAAGTGTTTAATCACTGCCTAAAACTCATATTTATTCATTTCTATATACGAATTCAAGCCGTTCATTTCAACAAAAAAAAAAAAAAAAATATGTAAAGAATACAGCAGAAACTCTAACAACTATTAAGTTGAGTGAGAGTGCAACCTAATGAAAAATGTGTTTTAGATTAGTATCTAAGGATTATTTAAAACCTTCGTAGGAAATGTTAATTGCGTATTCGCTGATTATTATAACTAATAAAGTGTCGCTTATTAAACATTCAATTACATTTCCGTAAATTTCAATGCTTAAAATAAAATTTTCTGCCGTTCAAAATATGAAATATATCACTGTGCAAAACAACTATAATATTTGCGGTTATTAGATTTAAGTTGAAAGAACTAATTGGTAAAGAATATAACTACAGTTTGAAGTTGTTTCAGAAATTATCCTCTTTATTTAAATAATGATTTAGATTAATACTGAAATACATAATAGGGCCAGTATTCTATATAAATACATAAATATAATCTCTAACTTATTGCATGAATGTATACGTATATCTTTCATATGTAAGCCAATACCTATGCATTAGGGTGTGTGTGTGTGTGTGTGTGTTTGTGTTCTTCAGTATATTCAAATATTTCACTACCAAAACAGACGATAAGAGCATCAAACATTTATTTTGTCATAGCTTTGTAAATCCATACATATATTGGTAATTTAATTATATTCAGTTCCGTACACAGTAAGTGGTGTGCGGATGCATTCTCAGGCTTATTTTGTCATGTATCCAATTAATTATATTATCAGAATACAGATGACTTTAATGTTTTCAGTATTTAATGGTTTAATTGAATTTCAAATTATAAGTTGTTATTTTGCCGAATGGTGTTTAATAGACTGTCATAAATCCGTGCCGTCACAGTACTAACAAATCCTATAACTACTGACTAATAATTCAAGGAATAAATGTATTTATCCACATAATATGTATACCTCAGTGCATATATATATAATATAATATATGTAATAATATAAATTATATATATATATATATATATATATATATATATATATATATATTAAATAAGAGGATGGAACAACTTCAGAATAAGATAGTATTTGCAAAACCAAGTAAAACGGGTTATATGAACATAAAGTTATTTCACTTAGTTTAGTGTATGTCTGTCCATGTGGGTATTTTTTTAAATCATATCTCAGAACTTGTAGGAGCAATGTATATAAGGCTGGGCATCTTATGTTATGTTAAGCTAGTTTATTGGACAAATCGTAAATACTGTCTCTTAAATGTATCTCTTAAACTTGTCTCTTTACATGTTTAAATATAATGAGAGGATACAGCGTGGATATACGAACCTCTCCAACATACAAGCCCATAACGTAGTCTGGTGTGTATTAAAGCGTGGTAAACATTCAGCAGCAAGCTTGAAGGACATACATCACGCAACATTTAAATGCTTCTCAAACCTCTATAAAACTCTTTTTTCAGGGAATTGACATGACCTTTCCAAGATAAATTTGAGTCAGGGACAGCCCACGGTATTTTTATCTGTTCACTTATTTAATCTTAATATAATTTCAAACGATACTCCCAGAGAGAATTTTCAAATTTAATCTTCCATTACAAAGGTAATTTATGTAGACATAGAAAATAATTGAACCCAGAACTGAAACTTGAGGCCCGACGCATTAAACTGTTTCAAAATTAATGTATATGAGTACTTTCCCTATTCTCACACTTTCCATCTTTTAAAAAACTTTCAAACCATTTATGGGACAGACCTCTCTCACGGGCTAACCATAACTTTTCTAATAATATCGTATGATCCACCGTATAAATGCCTTTCTTTTGTCAATATCTAAAGTTGCATATTTTTTGCCTCAATTAAACTATCATAAATATTCTGGAAAAAGCCAACAAAGAAACTTCTGTACTTATTCTTTTTCTAAATCCAGATTTTTCGTGCTTAGATAGCTACACATTTTAACAAACTAACATAATCGTTATTCTATAATTTTTTCAAAAACTTTTGTGAACACAGAAATCAAATACGTATATAACAATTACGTTTTTCGTTACGTCCACGTATAAACAGTGAAATTAAAACGGATACTTTTAAGTCAGATGAAAATTCACCTTCTGACATGTTTTGATTGAATAAATCTGTCAGAACTGGAACTGTAAGTTTGTGAAATCTCTTTAAATTGTAACTACAAATGTAATCGTTTCCAGACTATTTATTGTGTTTTAAACGTTTTATGAGTTTTAAAACTTCCAATTGAGTTTTGCAGTAAAAAATTAAACATAACTTTATTTTAAGTAATAATAGTCAAGTTTTTAATGAGTTTAGGTCTATTTATGAAAAAAGAGTTAAATTCATATACAGTCTTCTTTTCATCGGTAATTATGTGTGAGTTATATTTTCTATTTCATTAATTTTATTTTTATCTCGATTTTCTCCAATTAAATTATTTTATATTCTCCGTTGTTCTCAGGAGTTCACACCACAATCCTAAAATTATTCTAAATAATAATTTTCTTTAAAATTTTTTACATTGAATTTTAGCCTATTTCTAAATGATTTGCTGTATTCCTTTAATTTATAATCATAAGAACTAAAAATCATCAGTTTTTTCTCCTCAATTCACAGCTTTATTCTTTGGTGGGTTTTATAACTGTATTTAGATAGTATTCCCCATGCATACTTGTTTTACATTCGTCTCTGGCACAGTTTATAATGCAGTTTATATATTATCTTTGTATTTGACGTCTTCAATATTCTATTGATCAAGCACTGTTCTAACATGTAAATGTAAACTAGTTTTAGCTTCTTAGAGAATCTTCAGCTGAAAATATCCACAGCTGTTTGGCATAATCTAAATTTGGAATATGAAACAGAAATGTTCAAATGTTTTCCTAATTATAAAACATTTTGGCAAACGCATTCTAAAATTTCTCTTTATATACACCTTCATCGGATTTCAACGAATATTTTACGCATAGATTATCGGAATTGGACCAGCTGTTATTGATTTTAGCAATTAGAAACACATTTACCTATTCAACTTTATTCATAAGAAGATCAATTTTAATAAACTGTCTTAATATTACGTTTACATTATATATAACAACTTATTTAGAATATTAAATCTGATAATATAATAAGTTCTAATTTTTATAATTTATTTAAAACTCAAACTATACTTCTATATAAAAATCCTTTTAAAACTACTAGCATATTTATTCCAATTCTATTTAATACCACATAAAACTATTTGTTGATATAATATCTTGTTTTTAAAGGTCAAGTATTGATAAAGGAAGCTGCTCTTCTTTGCTGTATATGGATAAATTAAAAGTATTTACTGTTTCAAAGGCTTATTTAACATTTGGTATAGTCTCTTTGTGTATCCAATCTGCAAGTAGGATAATGAGCGTTGTAGTTAAACATGTAAATGCATGTTAAACTATATGTTTCGATACATATACTAAGTATAATAGTTTATTTAATGATGTTCGTAGAAGACAAAATTATTAAGTCTATACAAAACGATATTTTGTGCAAGTAATAGCTTCATGAAAATTTATACAAGAATATTTTTATCTGTACAATAACCAAATATGACATGAAAATTTTAACCGCTTTAAGGGGTGAAGGTAAAGTAATCAAAATTTTTAGTTTCACTAAAGACCAAGATCTTGTTACATACAGGGTGGTTATAAATTATTGTACACATTTTAAGATTGAATAAATGAATAACCAATCAACTTCAAAACATGGGAATTGTTTTATTAAATTGTAAATTTAAAACAGTTTTATATACTGACTGAAAATTAATAATTATACACATTACAGTAATTATAAAAAGTAGTTATAAAAAGAAAGTAAAAATGTCACTTAAACTGTGGGTGTAAGGTATGATTCTTCTTAATGACTTGTGTTGTGACATAGTCAGCTGGTCAACAATGGATCTTTCTACACCAGCTGTTAATTACAGTTGACTAAAAAAACACTAAACTAACCTCAGTATCAAAATGGCTAGTGTGCAAGAAAAAGCAAGGTGTGTTCTTTGGTTTCATGAAAGCAGATCTGTAATAACTGTTCAAAGAAGGTTTCGTTTAGAGTATGGCCGCAATCCTCCGAGTAACAATTCTATAAAACGCTGGTATAGGCAGTTTGAACAGACGGGAGGTGTCCAACATAGAAAAGGTGCTGGTAGACCTCCAGTTTCTGAAGCTATTGTTGATCAAGTAAGAGAATTGTTTACGAGGAGCCCTGGTAAGTCTACTCGGCGTGCAAGTTTGGAATTAGGATTACCTCAATCAACAGTCTTAAAAATTTTGCACAAACACCTTAAGCTCCATCCATACAAAATTCAGTTATTACATGAACTAAAACCTAACGATAAACCTCGACGCTACGATTTTGCTGTTAGATTACTTGACCTCGAAGAACGAACAAATAAACATTGGAGAAAGCAATTTCTTGAAAAAAGTAATTTTTTCTGATGAAGCAACCTTTCATGTTTCTGGTAAGGTGAATAGACACAATTGTAGGATTTGGGGTACTGAAAATCCTCATAATGTTCGAGAACAAGAAAGAGACAGCCCTAAAATAAACGTTTGGTTTGCATTGGCTATAGATGAAGTGATAGGACCCTTTTTCTTTGCAGAACCGACAGTCACTAAAGAGGTATACCTCGACATGCTTGAACTTTTTGCAATACCGCAAATTGAGCATAGACAACCAAATGTTTACTGGCAGCAAGATGGTGCCCCTCCACACTGGGGTAAGTTAGTACGTGACTACCTAAATGACACGTTTCCTGGTCGTTGGATTGGACGGGATGGTCTAATTCCTTGGCCTCCACGTTCCCCAGATATTACACCCTTAGACTTTTTTTTGTGGGGCTATGTCAAGGACAGAGTCTTCGCCAAAAAAGTTCAAGATATTGAGGAACTCAAGAATAGAGTTCGAGAGGTTATTGGAAGCATAACTCCAGCAATGCTCAGAAACACATGGTGTGAGGTTGAATTTAGACTACAAACTTTGCGTGCAAACCTCGAAGAGCACGTGGAATTAGTTTAGTTTCCTTGTAAAAGTATGAGTAACAGTAATCTTTTTGTCCTTCATTGGTAATAAAACTGTTTTAAATTTGCTATTTAATAAAACATTTTCCATGTTTTTAAGTTGATTGGTTATTTATTTATTCAATCTTAAAATGTGTACAATAATTTATAACCACCCTGTATAATTTTGAGATCTTACTCAAAGACTTCATTTTAGAAGGAAAGTGGTATTGAGGTATAGGATGATATTAAAATGATCTACAAATATCTTAACGTCCTTTTGGACGACCAATGCTCCACAAAATTATCCATCACCTAGGTTCCGTTACTTTTTAAGAATAAATGGCAAAGGTTATTTGAAGAACACGTCTCATTTATTTTAGGACATAGTAACCAATATACATAGTTCGTACAATCAATAGATTTTACTCCAATTACAATTTAAGTATATTTATAAGAATTTTCATAAAAGAGATGTTTATGACATACCTTTCTAGATCGATCAATAAGTTGTAGCATAAAACTGAACATTTCTAATTCATTTCTCAAGATATGTTTATAATCAAATCTGCCATAAAATAAAGCAATAATGTATGTATAATTTCTTTTTAATCATCACGTGCAGTTTTTCATTCGCAGTATATTACCGCAAAAATTTTGCAATATATTGTCTTTTAAATTACATCAATGAAATTAATTAGATAGTCTGTGGGTATTTATGATTGGATTGTGGATACTTCCATGTTTTGGTATTAGATGCCTCATACTGAAAAAATAAAATCTAGTTGCGTTGGTATGACAATCATTTTATTTATGTCCCATAATACTATTTAATATAAAACACCTAATCCATAATTTTGTGTTAACATTAACCAAATACTATATTTCGTTGTGTGTTTGCTAATAGCTTGAACATATTGTTATCTAATTAGAATCATTTAGTATATTTGATTTTTTTTCCTTTTTAAGATTGTAGGATGCTCTATTAACAATACCTGGAAGAAAATATTGATAGTCCAGGCACAAATATAACTCAAATAATTTTGATTTATTAAAAATGTGTTCACTATTACAAATTAGCCATTTCCATCAAGGATAAAACACACAAAATTTACTATGTGTCCACAATCCTAGGAGTGCCGATGCCAGGTGGTTTAAGACGTCAGACTTGGATCTGAGTTAGAGGTACCGCACGTTCGAATTCTCTCTGTGACCGTAGCACTTTTTATCAGTATCATCAATACTGTCACAGAATAATGACTCTCCCCATTATTCTGTTTAATGAGATACTCGTGGTCCATGAGGACTGACAGAATAGGGCTCTGGAAGAAAATCGGCCTCTCCTTAAGAAATACGGGGATATAATCAAGTCCAGTGAACATTACAAACGGAATATCAAACTAATGCAACAGGCACAAAAAACCTTATTATATTACATCGAAGCACCGTCATACTACATATTAATAATAATTTTATGAAAAAGGCCAAGTTTTTTATTTTATTATTACTCAACACAGCTTTAACATTTCTCAAACGTTACTAACAGTATTTAGGTGATTTTCTCAAATGCCATTAAACATTGGAGGCCAATTTTATCAAAACTATTATAATCTCTGATCTAATGGAATAAAATACTATTATTCAAACGTAATGTCAAAACTATTTGAAAAAGGATAATGAAATTACAATATCTTCCAAATTCAGTGACCATCAATTATCACAGCAGTCTTTGGTATGTCATTTAAAGAGGATATGCCTTTGATGTCTCTGTTATTTAACAAGAAATTGAGGGTGAAGTTGCAGGTAGCATAACTGAAACTGTCACAGGTAACATAAAGTTAAAGTGTAACAGCTTGTAGACTATAAATGGAAGATATCCTATTCAAACAACACAACAATTGTAACCACTTATTAAAGGTACGTTATTTTCCTTTAAGGAACTCTTCACTTATAACTAAAATTACCCAAAAGTATCGCAGAAGTACTTTTTACAAGAGCTATTTGTGTAAATAACCAGGGGCGTAGCTAAATCCCTTCCGACTGATTTTGATCAAGACTTATTTTTCACATATAAATTAGGTATCGGAAAATGGTAATTAAATCGCAACGTAGCTGAGCTGAAATAAGAATGTTGATTGTACAGTACAAAATGAAGCAAGCAATAGCTTTTGTAGAAATAATTAATGGATGTATCACTGTCTCGTTATTTCAGAATGTTTAATTCTAAGTGGTTACTAAGACATAAATAATAAATTTCGGAACCCTATATATCGTATTGAAATATTTCTGATATAATGGAGGAATTAATATCGGGAAAGTACTGGAGAATGAGCATTATTTATGAATATACAATTTAATATTTATATACAAATTATTACAGACGGCGTCACTACATTATTAAATATTATTTATATAATTTAGGCGAAGATAATAGATAGAAATTTCTTTTGGAGTATTGAAAGTTACACTTTTCTGCATCATTTTGGGGAGAGGGAGGAACATTAAAATGTTCAAAAAAGTAATTGGTTTGATTCTCTACTGTTCCAAACTTTATGTAGAATTATAGATTTTTGCTACTGAATTATAGGTGTAGTTTTATACTGTATAGAACACCAAAATAAATTACAATTTAAAGGAACAGTTTTATACTTATACACGTGTTTGATGTATACTATAGGTCAGGTTGTTTAAGCTATATTTGGTAAGTTTGAAAAAGTATTGTAGTATATGTTCAACATCTTGCATATACGTTATTTTAAAGAACGATAGTTCTTTTTATATATAAACATTACACGAGAAGGAAACTTCTAAGTAACGAGAACGAAAATATATATCTTTCACATCAATATTTGACATGTAACACGTCCAAGCGGCAATAACATGAAATGTTTGCAGTGACGTCTACGAGAGACACCTAGCGGACCCAGTGGTAATTTTCAGTGTTCCTACTTCCAGCCGTATGCGAGAGATAGCACACATTCCCTTGTCTCCACATGCGTTCAATACATGTGTGACAGGTTCATGTACATGCCAATAATAAAAGTATACGGGTATTTCAAATATTATGTGTTAATACAAATATTAAAGTTCTTCATTATAATAATGTATGCAATACGTAAAACAATGTAGAGAAAAATTGTTTTATATATCAATTGTTTGAAGGTCAGTATACCCTTCATATCATATATCCATCATGATATTAAAAGTTACATTATAGTACTAGTTAATTAAGTACAGAATCGACTTCTCGCAAATTTGACTTAGTAAAGAAAATCAATAAAATTCCATTGGAAATTCTATTTTACTCTTTTATTATTCTTTCTAGGACTATCCAATTTAGTAAAATCATGTTTAATTTACAGTATAAGAGTCTTGCTGTTGAGTGAGTCAATATTACGGTTAATTCTACTAAAAAGAATCATGTCCAAAAGTCACGCAAATAATTAATTTCCAACTTAAAACGTCGTTATCAAATCTTCTTTTACTTACTGTTTTGTTTCTAGCAAAAATTAAGTTGCAACTCTAGTTAAGTGTGACGAAATCATTGAGTGTTAAGCCAATTCTATAAATTTAAGAGCATTGTATACGGCTAGTCGATTCAGAAACATGGTAGTATTATTATTTATGCCTTTCAAGATTACAGGAATCATTAAGGTTTAGAACTTTCTGTGAATCGTAACAAGAAATTTCATTCTCCTCGCATCTATAGACGGCCAGTTATTTTAGATTGTATTTATTTAAGCTTCCTGATATATGGGACTTTATGTATCTGCCAAATGCCAGGAAATTTCATAGGTTATAAACTTCAATTGGATAGGAGTTTAAATCTCCTTCCAGGAACCGGAAGATAAAAGTACCAAAAACTTATAACAGCTAGAAACAGCTAGGACCTCAGACCTTCTTATATGGACAAGAAACTTTGAAAGTCCAGAAGTTGACTAGTATACAAACATTTCTCCGAGACGAAAATCTTCAAAGGGATAGGGTTGCCATAAATTGGAACATTGCATAATCAAGAAACTTTCATGGTTTCATGAATTCCTGATGTTAAAAAGTGCAGAAGAAGAGATATTAAACCTGAGATTTCCTGAACAAGACTAGGATATATCCGAGATTAGGAGCTCTCAGACTCTGGAGACCAGGAGATCACAAATTGCGGTTAGTTGTTGGTGTTAGGAGCTCGTAGGCTCTGAGAACACTCAACATTCAAGTGATAAGTGTTATCAGCCGACCTAAATCCTTGATAGTACGGCCTTGATAATTAACATGGTCTAAATGAATTATAGATGGCAGGATGATTTGACATAAGTGAGTCAATCTTAAAACCTTGAGTTTATTAATACGTGTATAGGAGATTTATTGAGATATATTTAGAATGGCATGGAGGCCAGTAGGTTTCATATAGTGCTAATTTACTATTTCAAGACATGAAGATGCATAATATATTGTGCTTTCTTTCAAATGCCAGATTTTCCTGTTGCTGGGTACATTTTAATAGGCTGTTTTATTGGCTAGGAGGTTTGTTCCAAGGAGTAGTGAATGTTTAAACGTTTTGCCGGCTAGGACCTCAAGTGATCCCATTTGCATGAATTATGCAACGAATGAAGTATGGTAGTAAAAGAGGTATACCATGGTCGTTTGAAGAAACCTTATCTTGATAATTCAGGGCAAGTTGAGATTGAATTTAAAATGTTCTATGAAGATTAGAGATTCCTTGATACTTTAGTATCGTTTACTTACTGACATTTGTTAATAGTTGTATTGTGTTAGGTTTACACGTAAATGATGATAAATTAATTTCTTTAATACAGATTAATAAATAAACTTTGAATTTTATTTTATAGTTTTAATCCGTATTTATGACGTTAGATTAGATAGTTATGCCTTGAATTTAGTCTTTGAATTTTAATAGTAATAGAGAATGATAAAAAAATAAAACTACATAACATATGATACTAGGGCGTTCTCCTTCGATCAAGTTCCCTTAAAGCGAAAAAAGTATTACTTGAAATTGGAAATTTATAGAAATAGAATATTCAGCTAGTACCTGATCTAGAAATGGCCGAAGAGTCCCGAATGTATACATTTCTTAGCAATGAGAATTTGGTCTCAAAAGTATCCTTTCGCACTGGAATACCAGGGAATACAGTTATTTAATTGTATACTAGATGGAACTTACTGACAAGTTTTGTCAAACAGGCCGAAACATGTAAAATTAACATAAACAAGTTTTTCTCATCATATAGTATCAATGTGAATACAAACATGTGCACGAACGACAGTAACTAAAAATGTTGTTAACAAGTTCTAAAATATTAACTGTTGTTTAATTGATAAAACATATTCGTATATCTAATGTACGATGAAGAATACAACATTTTGTTTGTCATTATACTTGTTATATTGAAAACCAGCAGTTAAATCCTCATTATCTATACAAGACTATGTGTTCATGTAATGTGTGCGTTCCTACTGCTTTCTTATACAATTCAGAGGCCATAATTATCTTGACATTGATTTTGATATGGTTTAAAACCAATACTATGAAGTAGTTACTCAGTATAGATTACAAAGTATTTTTTTTACATTTTCATATTTGCATATGACGTAATACATTATTTAGTTTATCCACAAGGGTGCAATCACTATTTAAATTAAGAGGCTGACAGTAAGATAAAATCTTGTTATTTCTGTAATAACTGAACTCACGTCGTATTCGAAGAAATGATATTTAATGTCAGTGCCAGTGAATCTACAGGAAACATGAGGTAAGAATACATAATAGAAAAATATTGGTACATTTTAAAATATTGAATACAAATGAGTAAAACGAGGGTTCCAAATAAGGCTGGTGAATAAAAAGTACCAATGAGTACCAATCTAAAGTCCAATGAGTAGGTCAGTAAAAAAAACCAATTTTGTATAACTATGTGTATTTTTATGCCTTTAGTGTGACTTTTAAATACAAAGTTTTTGGAGTCTA
Source organism: Homalodisca vitripennis (assembly GCF_021130785.1). Taxonomy (NCBI): domain Eukaryota; kingdom Metazoa; phylum Arthropoda; class Insecta; order Hemiptera; family Cicadellidae; genus Homalodisca; species Homalodisca vitripennis. Next base: position 122,577,166 of record NC_060211.1, on the reverse strand, counting down.
AGGCTTCAGTCTTCATTTTGAAGGCCCAATTTGTCTAATTGTGTTTCAGCATCAGTGCTTATTTAAAAGTATTATTTACAAAAGTTTACAATGGTAAGATTAAAAATATGAAACCACAAAAAACAATGTCCCAAAAGATTCGTAATTTATAACGTTCAGAATAGTAAGAGAGTGAATTTGTTCATATCTTATTCAAATTCAATATTCAAAGGTAACACAATAAAACGTTGAAATGTGTAGTATTCTAATATACAGAATAATACTTGACAATTTAAAATTAAAACATTACTTTTACCTTGCAAAGTGTTGTAACACACAAAAATAAAATAAGATTGTTCAAACCTGTTATTGTAAACAAGACCCCATTGGAAATGAAGCACTTAGAGACGTGTTTGTTCATCGCCAAGTGCCAGTTGTCATGACAACGCTCTCAACATATTCTCACGTTGGGCTTTCCTCCGGCTGTCTTCGTTTTGCTGTTTCGCTTTTGCTTAAAACCTATGAACTATAGCTATGAGGTTAGTTAGTTCTGAATGTATATAAATCAATAAAACACATGTACTATTTATTTTCTGAGCGTTAGCGAAGAGAGGATATAAAACATTTCGTCTATGTAAGTCTGTCTGTCTGTCTGGCTATCCGCAAAATATTTAGAAAATTAATTGACATATAGACATGAAATTGAGGATGAATGTTATAACTAAATCAAAGATTATAATAATTAATTATTAATTTGATAAAAGTTAATTATGTCTCCGTTTGTGTCATGATAGTTAGTGGTCTGGTGGTTTATCAGGATCATTTTTCTATGAATAAAGAAGGATTTATATTATTACCTGGGAAGTTAAAGTTCTGCAACTGGAGCAAAGTATCAATATAATAACTGTAGTTCATTTTTGTTGATGTTAATCTTTTCAAAAGAAGATTAAAAAACAAGATTTACGTCCTATCCATCATAAGTGTAAAACTGTTACTATCAAGCTTGTACTTATTTCATATTTAGTGCAGACGCAATTCCTACTAATGGTATTATTTACCATTACAGTGCCTGAGGCCATCACCTGATATTATATATTTGTGAAAATAAAATGAAATAAACAATATATAGGTGCCAGAGGCTGGCCCTATTAGAAGCAGGGCCTGCCACAGGCCGGGAACTGTCAGAGGCCCGTACATGCCTACAAGGGGCGGTGGCCTGTTATAGGGTAAGGCCTGCAAGAGGCCGGGGTATGCCAGAAGACAGGGCCTACTAGAGGCGGTGGCCTGTTATAGGGTGAGGCCTGCCAGAGTCCGCTATTTGTGATACGTAAGTGTCTTCTAGAGGTGGTGGCCTGTTATAGGGTAAGGCCTGCCAGACGCCGAAATTTATAAGAGGTGAGTGTCTTCTAGAGGCGGTGGTCTGATATAGGGTGAGGCCTGCCAGAGGCCGGAATCTGTCAGACGTAAGTTTCTACTAGTGGCGGTGGTCTGTTATAGGGCGAGGCCTGCCAGAGGCCGAGATTTATAAGACGTAAGAGTCTTCTAGAGGCGGTGGCCTGGTATAGGGTGAGGCCTGCTAGAGGCCGGGATCTATGAATTGCCAGGACATACTAGTGGCGGTGGTGGGTTATAGGGTGAGGCCCGCCAGATTCCGGGATTTTTCGGACGTGAGTGTCTACTAGAGTTGATGGTCAGTTGTACGGTGAGGCCTACCAGATCCCGGGATCTTTCAGAAGTGAGTGTCCACTATAGTCGGTGGACTGATATAGGGTGAGGCCTGCCAGAGTCCGGGATTTGTCAGACGTGAGTCTCTACTAGAGGCGGTGGCCTGTGATAGGGTGAGGCCTCCCAGAGTCCGGGATTTGTCAGACGTGTGTGTCTACTAGAGGCGGTGGCCCGTTATAGGGTGGGACCGGCCAGAGGCCGGGATTTGTCAGACGTGAGTGTCTACTAGAGGCGGTGTCCTGTTATTGTGTGAGGCCTGCCAGTGGCCAGGATATATTTAATGTTGAAAACGACAGCTTATACATAGTAACAAACTTTTACGATGGGATACTACGCTAAAATAATTTAAATTTGCTCTAATTGCTGTCAATGATGTTTTAACAGGACTGGGACAAATGCAAAATCAGTTTACTAAACTCAAACAAGTATTTATTGCATCCACTTTGAAATCCAATTTAATATTGAATCTAAGCACATAATCTTCAGTACTCAATTGATGATGTTAGAAATTTAAAAAGTTTTTTTCCATATATATTGTCAAATTAATTTTATTTAACTCAGGTTGAAATCTTGTATAAATTAAATCTCCTTTTGAGAGTTTAAACAGGAGCTTTGAAATGCCAGTGCTGTTAGCAACAAAATATAATCTATATCTATCATATCATATGTAGGGTAGAAGTTAGAGTGGACAAGTAGAGAAATATAATAGTGATATTATATTATATGATTACTAGGTTTGAGTTTAAAAGAAATCAAAACGCAAATCCAACCAAGCTCTGGAAATGAGTGCAATGATAAAATCTTCAAATTTTTACTACTGTGTATAGCTATCAGCCGATGTTAATACTCCCCTTGAAAGGATATTTAGACGCCAAATATGTTTGGAAATATTGAATGAAAGAACCAACTGAAATACGATCTGGAGTTTACTGATTTCTATACGAACAACATTAATGCAGAAGCGATTTATCTGTAATATTTACAATCTATTATGTTGTGAGGTTAATTATTAGTTGTAAATCCTACCTACTTATTAGACTGTATCAGCGAAGGACAAGGACCAAAATTGTATCGTTAGTACTTAGAATCTAGATGAGCTTTTTACCTTGAAAATCAGAAAGATTGCATGAAAGGCATGAAACTCCAAGCATATAATCGAAGAATGCTTCCAACATACGAAATACTTCTGCATCACCATGAATCTCAAATAATCCTAATACAAACTAAGTCAATCACAACCAAAAACTAAGTATTCTGTGCCACATGCAAGTTTTCCTAAGAACAAATGAACTAGATAGTGTTCCAAAGTAATAACTATGAAGATTTGTCAGAGGTAAAAACTCTTTCCATAAAGGTTTGTTATATTTAAGGGTTAGACATTAGGAAAACATTGGACCTTATATTCTATCAACTGTTTCACTATAATACCATAGCATTTTATTTCTAATGTTTTGTATACAAAAACGTTGTAATTGCCTATACATAAAATTTACCATTGCTCAATAAGTCATAGTTATTTTAAAATACAAAAAAGTTTGTTTTCGTACATTATTCCGAAATGTGTGTAAAAGAATTACAGGGAATATTAAGAATTACTATCATTACATTAGTGTTATTTATGAATTAAGATTTATCAAATAAACTTTCTGAACATAAGCACCATTCTTGCTTTTTAACAATGTCAGCCTAAAATGGTTTGGATTGGGAAAAATGTGGCTATTACCCATTCAAAATATATACTAAATGAACATGGATTTATAAAAAATGTGTGATATTTCTATATTTTACAGACAGATAATTAACATTTTATTTGATTTATTTATAACGAATAAATGTATTCTGGCATACAACTTGATTTATATGATTAAAAAGGCAAGCGATCTTATTATTATATCGGTATAAAAAATACTTATTTCTGGTTAAACTTATCAATATTATTCAAAGTGTATTAGTAATCTTAATAGTCCACTAACAAAAGAAATTGTTAAACTATCGTCTACACCATAATATTCTATTTTTCCTCTTACATATAAAAATTAAACTAAATACAGGACTGCAACATGTATTGCGTACAATACCTCCCTGAATTATGTTTCCTTTATCACTCAACTGTAGCTCAATGACTAGTGACCGAAATACTGTTCCTATAAGTAATCCCGTATTCACATCAATAGCAGGAGAAAGCAATACGTGCGACCAAATAATAGTTTCTGTTAACCTACATGTAACCTTCTATATGGTACTATGATAATTTCGCAAAATAATTAATTTTTTGAGTTTACCCCCTACACAATGTTTTACTAATTATATTACTGTAACAGTACTGTTCTACATTGCAAAAACCTGTTATTTGGTGATTTAATAAGTATAACTTTGGAAAGTTCCAACACTGTTGAGATATTTGTCCGATCTGTTGTACGAACGAAGTACATTAGGAAAATATGGACAGTTTCAATTTTCATTATCTACTGTATGGTTTTTATTTATATTGTGCTGTATTATGTAATTTATCGTTTGTAAAAACTGTAAAGTTAGAACAGATGAAGTAACTAAACTAACTTACCCATTTCAGACTTGGTGTATTCTCTTGAGAATGGACATGTGAGAGTAAAGTTTGACTTGAAACCTCAAAACAAATAAAGAGTAAAAGTTTCTAACGTAAGATATAGACTCACCAGTACGAACCGGACGGTCAGTGTTTTGTCGTCTCTGTTACTGAGATGGTCTCTTTCCGGAGATGGTAATTGATGTGCGTTTACATTAGTCGTTTTCAATATAAAACAGCTATAAATCACAATATTAGAAAATATTTTCAAGAAGCCTTTTTGTTTGTTGAATACCTACAAAAGGCGTGTTACGGTATATTTCGTAGTATTTTCTTTAGTTACTTGCTATAAAACGGTATATAAAAGTGATCTACTATTCAAGTAAAAGTATTTATGTTTTAAAAATACATAAAAAAAATATTTTTAGGTCTGCATTCTAGGTTATAGTCTGTGAAATATATTCCAATTGCTTATAGATAGAGTAGACCACCTTACTCGTAGCCCCTTGTGTCTCTAACCACTAATACCATATAAACTCTAGGACCCACCAGTTTGTAGGGTCACTTGATCTATATAATAACACTAGCCTCTCTGGCCTTCAAAGTTGCATAATTCAGCTTCAGTGATATCTGGAGACAATTTATCTAGTGAGTGTCTGAGTCCACCTAAAAGTTTATAGTCCTAACTCACTTCAGCGAAACCAGTACGTCCCAACAGACAAAATCGGATTTCCTACAATTTCCTAAAATAAGATCGTGGCAACCCAGCAGGGGTCACTTCTTGCTGGTTAATAAGTGAAACCGGACTTGTAACAGCAAAAATCAACGTTTCAGTTCAGTTTGGGCAACCTTATTGGTTGTTGATAGGTCTAGTCTAATGTAGGAGATGACTGTTGGAGTTGGTGAGGTTCATTCCTTTAGTGTCAAAGGATCTTGCTAGCCTAGACATGAGGGTGTGTCCCCCCTACCTGCTTTGACTAGAGAGGCTGATTCAGAGCTGGCTTTCACTTCTTCTGAGGTTACATGACTTGAGATTAGTGTCCTAAATTCTTCCACATGAGGCGGCCCCTACCCCCAAACTTACCCATCCAGAATATCCTGACACTCCAGAAACAGCGCAAAGGTCCTTATAGGATAATGTGAAATTTCTAAGCTTCTTATCTTAAGAGAGCAAGAAAGATCGTAGTACTTCTAACTCTTGTAATATCTCCGATATTGTACGTCGAGTTTTGAGTTCATTAAATTTTTGTTATTGCTATTAATTATCACTGATCTTGTCGTAGAGAAATAATAATTACCACAACAAAATACTATCATCATACTTGATACATATGATAAAATAAAGTTTCAGTAAGGTACTAAATACAACTTATTTCATTATTTAAAATGCTTTAATGTTCTTATAAGTTGTTATTATATAAGCATTTCCGTAAAAATATAATGTTGTCTAAATAATAATTGTAATAATTTACCATTGCACACCATCCTTTTTTGTTACCATTCCACAAAATTCTTGGTTTAGGAATATCCCATGAGAACAAAAACGATTGGTACATCACACTACCATGTCTGTATATGTATAATAACAAAACCACGTATTACAGTCACCTTCAACAGTATCACCTTATTACCTATAACCCGAAAAATTATAATTCCCTGCTAATCTATTGAAATCTTTCACTTTTATAATCAAGACTACAATAAGCTTATTTACGCAAAATTCTAAAAAATAGACATCGAGTAAGCTTGTAATCCACAAACTATCGCTATTCTGGTTTTAACTGTAAAACAAGCTACACTCATTGCAATGAATTTTTTGCATTGCTGCTATTGCCCTAGTTTATACTTGTTCTTCGATGATAGGTAACTGTAATGATTTTTGTAAGATTACTACTACCAAACCACTTTCATGCCTTCGAAGTAATTATTAGGGTATCTACATCAAAGCTTCTACAGGAATCATGCGAAGTTTTCAAGTCACAAAAGAAATACGTATGCAGAGTGGCCAAGTTACTTCATAAAATATGCAGAAGGGCCTAGTTACTTCATAAAACATGCAGAGTGGCCAAGTTACTGAGGGAAACAACTTTTTTGTGTAAAGAATTATTTTCAAAATTAGCAGTTTAAAAAGGCTATAGGTATACTGTGCATAGTCTTGTGCTGAAAACATAACTAGAAATATATAAATAAATATATGCATAACATTGTTTGTGTATATATATATATATATATATATATATATATATATATATATATATATATATATACAAACAAAGTTATTAACTCCACACTACAGGGTTATTTATATATTAGTGTAAAGTATAGTCAACTATCGAACTATATATATAATACATATTGTTCAATAACTTATTCCATAACATTTTTGGTATAGTTCGCTAAAATAAAAATATCTTATAACAAGAGTCGCTTGAGCAGACTTGAAGCATAAATTGCGTGTGTATATAAATCCCAGTTTACGGTGGCATTTACGGGCATTTCGTAATTAATGTCTACAGGAGTTGCTATAAAAAAGAGATTTTGAGCAGTAAAGTTACTCTATAAAAATAACATATTCGATGGAAATATATAAAACTAAATCAATCAAATACACAAGTTAAGACAAACAAATTTACATATTTCAACTTATAAACTAGTAATCTATTTAATTATACGTTAAACTTTCCTATATACGTAATACTAATAAATTTGAATCACGAACTTTTATAGAACTAATCCTTTGAATAATGTCATTTTGTTGCAAATAATAACGATGTGATGAGGATATCGAGAAATTGCAGTTTTATTTGTCCGGCAGAATCTGAAACTCTCCCTAATTCTGTTATTTACCTCGTCCTAGTACCGTTACTATAAAGCTACGAAAGCTATTATTGTTAAAGCGTTAACCTTGTCGCAGACTACTGTTGAAAGTAAAGATAGTGTACATAGTCTAAATGAGTTAATTACGAGTCCAATTATTTTGGATTATTTCTTGATGGGTTGTACGGTTGACTAATTATCTCCAGATCGTAGAATGATGGCTGTGTTGTTTATGCAGTGCATTAAAAGTTTTGTTAATCTGTTTGGTATTCTTAAGGTTTTTTATGCAGAAAGAAATACTTGTGAAGGAAAATGAGATTCCTAGTAAATTGTTCTGGAATTTACGTGAAAAGTAAATAGATAATAATTTCCTAATATATATATATATATATATATATATATATATATATAATAACATTATTTCCTGATCTTTGATCTTTCGTCTTAAAAGTCAAATAAAAAATAGTTAATAACGAATAGTTTTCAAGGTGCCTGGTAATTTTATCTGTAACCGTTTCTTAATAGTGTTGTGCTCAATGTTAGTTACTATTCTGAGATATGAGTACAATGTTTACTGCTGCAATTTACAAATATGAAATTTAAATTTTTAATCTGTAGTAACACTTTGTGTACTAAAATTAACATCCAATCACAAGGCAGTAATAAATAAAACAAAACACTTTCAATGTATGAAGCATTTGTTATGCTGAAACTTCACAAACTCCTTGTCTATTTTTGGGGCGTTTGGATTTATTAATTATGATACATTGTACGTGTTGTCTAAGAAATTGTCGTTTTTCAATGCAGATAATCCAATGAGACCAATCACCATAACATATATACTAATCTTATCTAGGTTAAAATCTTGTTCAGTATTTCTAGCAAAACGCTCAGTTTAAACCTAAAAAATAAATAATATAAATTTCACGCTAAACAAGTTAAATCTTAAATTTATCTTATTTTGGTTCTTGGTAATAATGACTGTCTCATGTTTTAAGTTGAGGCTCGTTCTCTGCTGTTAAAGTTTAGTACGTACTAAACCTCATAAATTGTATTAATCCTTACATAAAAACTTCAGTATATGTTCCAAAAATAATGTCCTATTAAACTTTTCTTACATAATGCAAAGCCTATTAAACAATAAAACTAAAACTATTAATGAATGTATGCACCAGAGGATAATAAAATATACATTCAAGACGTACGTAGACTATTAGTATATTTTCGAAATAATATGAATATTAATTATTTAAAGGTTGTTACCTTAGTGCCAAGAAAAGGCAAGGTGTTAAATACATAACCAAATAAACTACCTAATATTCATATAATTTCATTAATAAATGTTTGTAAAATATTTACTCATAGCCATACACGGCCAGTGTTATCACTAATGTCTACGTTTCCGATCAAAAACTCGTCGTAAATTTGCTAACACAACTTATATTTTTATATATTTAAACCTACCTATGGTGAGCCATCTATCCCCATCTTAAGCCATCTCATTATACATCATATACAGTCAAGATACGTAAAACTAAAGGTTTTTTCGGTCCAATATGTGATTATCGAAGACGATTCAGGACATATCCAAAGCGAGGTCGAAATATTTAAAAAAAAGTGTAACTGTGAGAGGAATAATTTTACGTGCCGTGAATTTCAAAATTTAAATTTTCTTTCCAAAATATATATATATATATATATATATATATATATATATATATATATATATTGTGCAAGTTGCCGTTGGAATGTTGATTGTAACAGACGATAGCCCGAGTGTGTCTGTTAGCTAAAAACAATCAATGCAAATAGGCAGTAAAAGTGTTCAACTTGAGAATGATGTTAAAATTATAATAGGCCTATAACATAAGCCAATAATCAGCATTTAAAAGGTAGAAATTGTTAATACAAGTAGGTTTTGATAGAACAGTATAAATTTTAAAACGGATTTAACGTTTAATTGAGTAGCTAGGTAAAATTATGCTACACCACGTGCCACATAATAGAAGTTATACATTCAGAAGTCGCTGAAGTTGCGTGCAAAATGTAGCTGTAGCTCATTGAATATTCGAGATATTCTGGGAACAGACAGAAAATCATACAGAATAGAAATGTATATAGCCCCTCAGCAAACATGATTTTTTGGCAGTGATATTCTATAATTATGCTCATGAAATCCAAATATATGGACAAGCGCCCACATGAAGTGGTTTTTATTTACATGAAAATGGAATATAATGATACATATAAAGTACTAAGATATCATCTCGACGTGTCTTGTGGTTAGTAAAGCTAGATATGTTACCATGTTAAATGTTATAAAGTGATGTGATTGTACTCAGTTTGATTATACATTTATATATTCTGTGTTTGTTCGCTATCATAATAAACCACAATACTAAATAAAAGTATTCAATAAAGCTCAGCCAAATCTCATGGAGTTACATGTACCGTCATGAAACCCGGTGTTGTCCAAACAGAAAGGCTGAATGCAAATTTAAAGCCTGTACACCAGGTTTGTTCTCGGGATATAATTTGGAAGGATAGAAAGACAAAAAACCAGACTGACAGAAAGAAATGAATTTTTCCAGCCCTCGAGCCTCGCTGAAGCTCAACAAATAAGAATGCCTAGAAAGTCATACTAACAAACATACCTTTAACACAAAAAGTATCATGCGAGTAATTAAAAAAAATACTGCAAGAGTTTAAAGAGTGTGGATTTAAACAGTGTTGACACGAGGTGTTACAACACAGTGACTTGTGAAGTGAGTAAAGTACACATATCATTACACTAAATTATTGTATTTAGCTATCTCTCATTACAGCAAACAAATACATAACGCTCATTTAAACTTGACAATATTTTCTCACAGTAATTTTTTTTTTATATTTAGAAGTTATTAGTTTTAAAGTGCTATTTAATAAAAAGATTAATAATTATATTTGTTTTAAACTATTTTTTAAGAAATTACTTATATCCAATACTCATAACTTGTTTGTTAAACATGTTAAAAGCATAAAATGTTTAGGAAAAGACATTTTGCTACAAATTGAGGACAACAATAATTAATAGAAATAATAATATTTACTAACTAACGCACCATTTATTAGGGATGTTTGCATAGCCAAATATTGCGTATTAACTAGCCATAATGATGTGTTTTAAAATATTACTGATGATATGAGTAAATTTACTGATAGAATTTTGGAAACCTGTATTTAGCCACCTGAATCGTTTTACCAAAACGTAACTAAGAATTCTTACATCAATTATGGACTAGAAACTGCTTCAGGCTAGGAGCAGCATAATGCCAAGAGTGCTGGAGGTTCTTGAGGCTTAAATCTCTCTAAGGGTAGGACCTTTCGGAACCCAGGAGATTCTAACTACGAGAAGCTTCCCCAGCAAGAGATTGCAAGGATCGAAACCTCCCATAGGCTTGATTGGCAAAATATTCATAACAGTTATCGACTCTTTTTTATCACTGTGTTTCAAATACATTTAAGGAGTTTCGTATTACATATGGAGAGGAATATTGTATAGTATTTTTTCGTCTTAAGCACACGTTCTTTCCCATTTATTCTTTCCTATATAACTCTGGAACTCATAATTGTATTAATAGAAGCTTGTCGGCAACATATTGTGGACAATCTAGTTTACCTAGAGTCAAGCTATACCATAAGTCCACTTTTTTACCGAATTTAACAAAGCAATATCGTGTAACTGCTCTCACGGTTTGGTAACCAAACTAACAAATTGAACTTTTTTTAATAACATCAGTATTTTCATGGTCACTGCAGTTTTTGGCAAAAAATTTAATTCTCTGCATTCCTGCTTCATTTGATCGCATCCTATCGCTGTATCCAATATTTCGTCAGTACAAAAATATTGTGCACTTAATGTTATTAGTTCAAGTATTCGGGTAATATATTACACAATCCTAATTTAAAGTACAAGAATTTGTGCTTATTAGTTGATGGTAACCAAATTATATATAAAATAGTATATGCTCTATTTGACATAAAATAAAAATTATATTAAAATAATGAAAAACACTGTATCGTCAATTGCATAAGGACTGTGTTGAGGTTGGCTCGTTTCTAAAGTATTTAAGAAGTAGAGGAGCTATAAAATAAAATAACTTATACATGATGGAAGTTTACCTTAAATTAACCAGGCCATACTTATTAAAACTCCAAATATCTGTCTGCTAAAATACTTAAAAACACATAAATATAACCAAATTCATTCGTACAATATAAAATGACAAACTTGAAAAAACAAAACAATTCAAATTAAAAATCAAATAATTCTTTACAACTCTGCAGTACACAGCAAATAACATTTTGAACATCCATTAAAATCAGTCAAATTCGTACTTATTTTATTAATTGAAGTTTTTTATTATGAACTACACCTTATTATTTAAAAATCCTTTTTGTTATAAATTAACTAGAACGTTCAGTAGACTTATTATGATTTATTACCCTATTAAAAATATACATATTGACAGGCAAACACAGAAACTACTATTGTGTACTTATTTTGTTAGTTTTTATTTTTTTATTTACAAAATTACGTTTCGCCAAATGTGTTTAATAATTTGTCCCGTCAGAGTACCTCGTATTAACAGGTTAAACATTTATACCTTTATTAAATCCCATCTGTACTTCCAAGTAGCTTCTATGAAATTATTTAAAGCAAACCAATACCATAAATTTATTATAATATAAAGATCCTGGTTCAGTAATACTAATTCAATAAATACTTTTTTGTAATATTTATAAGAATCGGATATTTAGCTTCAAAATGATAATTTCTTTTGGGTTATCCTAAATTAAAATAAATTCGTATCTCTCAGGAAGGGCTATACAAATATTAGAAGAATTAAATATAAAGTATCTTGAACATATCACTTAAGCAAATCCTATGTTTGTCCTTTCGGCTTACAGATTTCAATACAAGATCATTAAAACTTTAAATTTTTGACTTAATATTAAGTGTACGAGCAAGTGAAATATAGTTTATTAGATAAAACCTATTAGTCCTCAAACTATGAAACCGTAAATGTTCAAATTTAACTGTTTGGTGTTGAAAGCTTAAAATTTGAGTTATTTTAGAGAATGATTTTAAAAATGATATACAACTCGACGACTGCGAGACACATGATTGAATCTGGCTCAAAAGCAATGCAATCGGATATTGATTTCTGTCAAACAGACATTCTTACACAACATCAGAGAAACAGCTGTAGCTGAGAGGGGCTTGCTGTTGGATGGTGTTTCTGACAGTTCGTTGTGTTTAAATTGATTTCTAGCTCCTATGGTTTATATCATACATTTGAAATTTGACCATATCAATAAGCATTTTTTTCTTATACATTTTAAATAATGAATTACAATTTACAACTATTGTAATACATTGTGTAAATAATACTTGTCAGGACCCGCACCTATGAAGTTTAGGGCCTGAATATATACATACATATTAAAATTTATATAATATCTGCAGTTTTTCTTGCCCTTAGCAGTATGAAAAGAACATGTATATATGCAAATATTGAAAATCAGTTGGTGAATAAACCAAATATTTAGACATGATTTTATAAACCGTGATTGCAGCATTATATTAAAATGTTTTTGAAATTCCTTCAAATTTCTTCTTTAAATTTCACGCATGTTTACCAAAATTACTATTAGGTATTTATTTATAATAAACATTCATAAAATACCTGATTTTTTACTTTACGGATACTTAAAATATGGAAAGATATTTATGAGTGTTAGTTTCAAGGCCAGACGAACTGAGTCTGAATGGAATAAAGAGTTAGAGAATCTTTTCAAATATAGCTACTGACTTTGTGGGTGTCGAAATATATTTCAAATCGAGAGAATAATGTCGACGTTCATTACGTACAAACCTAACTTCAAAATATGAAGAGCAGGATGTCGTTAGATGATGAAAGGACTTATGGAGTGTCGTATCACTTCGTATCACATAAATAAATAATTCCTCTGGCATTAATCTGTAATTACTCAGACGCCCCAAAGACTGCTTCTGTGATGGAACAAGATGAAAACAATCTGGAAAATTATATTCCTCCAGACCAAAGAGGGCGTTATAAATGTCGCATAATTTCATTGGTATACTTGTCAACGAATAAAGTTGCTAAATGCAATATTTCTGTATTTATTCCGCGTTGAACGTAACTAAGTATTAGTTTGAGACTTAATAAAAAAACCATAGATGTATGTACAAAATTTCAATGAAGGTCTTAACTGTATAATACATTATTGTGGAGGTATTAGTTTATATTATTAGGTATATGAATTTGTATATTTTTGTTCAAAATTTCTGGATACAGAGCGATTAAAGTGACTAACAACGATGCTGTTAGATTATGAAGTATTGCCCAATTGCAATGAAATTTGTGATCTTTATTTCAAAGTGTAGTTATATTTATTTTAATATTCATTTAATTTGTCCTTGTTATTTATTAAACATACAGTCGTACTACGCCTCGTATTAACCACCATTGATGTGTTTGTAGTATAACAAGACTAGTTACTGCAGGCATACTCGATGTATTGAGGTACAGATGATTGGGGACACAGAGACAAATGGATGTGTTTACTGCAGGTTCTCCTCGGACCATTCCTGTTTGAAGATAATAACTTTAACCCAGTTAGATAGATGTTTTATTCACTAAGCCAACAGACCACTTCACAGTAAATGTGTCACATACTTTTATGCTCTTATGTATACGAGGATGTACTTGTAGTTAAGTTCAGATTAGGTGGGCTAAAATTTGTTTAGATTCTAAATCTACAGCAATAATCGGCTTTCTACATAGAAATAAGCTACAGAAATTTTGGATTGAACCGCAGCGAAGACTGTCACTTAGTATAGCGTACTCATATTTTCTATAATGGTATAGATTACATAAGATACAAAATGTATTCCCGGATCTTCGAACATTAACTATCGAGATGTTTTACCTAATATGATTGTTGCAACTGTCCGAATACAGTATCTGTTATAGTTCATGTCATTCAAGATAAAAAAATTTAAGCAAATAAGGCAATTATTTTACTAAATAATATTGCAATCTTCATATGTTGCTTTAAACATCCGGAGAAAAGTTTGTGGAGGATTTTGAATACACTCCTTTCTGAGTTTAAAGGCTTAAAGTGAGACCAAAATGTATGAATTATTATTTACTCGTATGTGCATCATTAACAACAATTGACATGCAGACAATTTAATAAAATGCATTTGAATGAGCACTGTGAGAATGTATGATCATCTAGATATAGAGCAGAACGAGGTTAAGAAAAGTTTTATCGTAAAATATACCATCCTGTGTCCACAGTTGTTCTCAGGGGTTTCGGGTTCATCCCTTAATAAAAGTAACCCTACAGGTCTTTTCAGGTCAATTGATACCAAGCCAGCGTCAGGAAGATTGAATAATAACAGTAAATTCTCTACTACTAATCCAAGGTGTTCTTCCTAACGTCAGCAACTAAATGAACATTAAGTATTTTTCCATGTATTACAACGTGTATTGAAAAATTCGTAAAAGTATCAATGTATATTATAGTCTATTGTTAATATACAAGTTTAAGTCTACTTTAATGAAATGAAACGTATCATATTTTATTACTGTAACTGAGTATTGTTGTTTAATATATGTGGTGGTCCCTAAGAATGTTATTATCTAGTAATGGTTACTAGTAATTAATAATTAGTTATTAGTTAAGGTAATTCATAGCGTAAATTATTATGTATTAATGGTAATTATCTAGTCACAGCTATTTAGAATGTAAAGGACAAAAAAATTCAAACAGAATGTAAAGGATAAAGAACTTTCTTGTATAGTATTATGACGAGATTAAATATAAGGTAAGTATTAAATACAGAAATTTCACAATGAAAAAAGAATATTTCTAGATTCTTACGTTTAATGAGCTTTAAATTAATTACTTCAGAAGTGTCAAAATAAAATGTCAGTCTAATTCATCATACATTATTAATTCAATAATGGTTAAGGCCATCCCAAAGAATTATTGGTGGCAATACTTACATACAGTTTAAATATTCGCAGTTTTAACATTTTATTATTTAATTTAATATTTTTCTCTAATTTTAACAATAATAAAAGGTTATCTGGTTGATACTTTTCGTTCTGCACAGTATATATTATTACAAGAAACCACTGATGTAAGTTAAACATTAAATAGCTTATGATGCAAAACAACAAGTTTGGTAAAATTGTTTTATGAAAGGTTTGCATTATTTATTTTGTTTCTAATTATCACCATTTAACTCCAAAACTAATTTAAGTTATTTATAGAGAATTCTTCAGATAAGTAACATGTTTGATTTGTACAAAAATGATGTATTACAGCAACTGAGCTGACACTCCATTTACATTTTATTACGATTTTAATAAATATGTCATCTTCGCAATGTCAGAGAAGCCTAGTATTACTACCAAATATTAAATTTGGTCTTTAAGTGGACGTCAAACGCGTGCGGTTTGATAGAGCTGCTTGTTCCTTGGTGGTTTGATGTGGTGGAACTAAGGGTTCGAGTATTTGTGTATAATCAAGTGTCGTGGTGGGCACGTCGCGTCAGAGTGGGGTGGGTGGGGTGGTCGGTGGGCTGGAGTTGCGCGGTGGACCGCTAGGTGGGCCTCAGTAGGCCGTGATATCTGCTCCTGTGCGTGCGTGCGTCACTTATCGAGTGCTTGTGCTCATTTTATCAGTGATTTGTCATTTTAGTAAGTACTTATCCACTGTTCATTATTTTTGCTAATACAAACTCGAAACCTCCATCTCATTTCAGAAAGCTGATAAAGGATTTTTTACTTTGTAAATATAATTGTGCAAGTAGGTTTGATGTGAGCTAACTTCTTAGTTAGTTTATCTGTACAATAACACAAAATGCCTACTGAACATTAAGCTACAATATATGTGTTATAAAATATATAATGGTCGGAGATGTTTTCAGAAATAATCGGCTCTGACAGGTTGCTACACTGTTAAGCTCAGAGCAGCTGTCTAGAGAGGCTGGGAACGAAGCTAGGGCTAACCTAATTAATTGGTTTTTAATCTCCCCACCGGTGAAGCGCCCTAATTGATAGGATTTTCAGCAGAGATAAACGTTCATCACCACAGCTTAGCTAACCCCTTTTCCCATTGCAGAGATTTTATGTAATTTATCTGTGCAACATATGATAGTACTTTGTTTTTAAATTTAATTTTTATATGAATTTATTAAGTAGTATTTCTACCTTATAAGCTCGGTTCGTCATTTACTCTTTGAATAGACGTCAACGGAGAGTATGAACTAATATCGAATGGTATAATTTTATACACAATCCTCTACATTATAAATATAAACGATTGTCTTTTATAACAAAAAGAACTTCCTTATATATATATATATATATATATATATATATATATATATATATATATATATTCCCGAGATGTATTAATTTTTAAATATATGAATTTTTGCCGGAGTAAATTTGTGACTAACATAGAACGTAATACACAAATGCTATTATTTATTGTTGTGTTATTGAGATGTTAAGGCCTAAAACTCGTGACACCCAACCATCAATCAAATAATAAATGATAGAAATTTAAATATCACCATTTTAATATAACTTGCTTGAGAATTTTAACGCAGTAGGAAGTAGTAATAAATGGTAGATCTAACTGGGATTTTCGAATATTTACATTATACAATTATTTAGTTTTTTACAATATCTTCAGGTTATTTAAAGATCAGTCTGTAATAATTTATACTATTAGAAATCCTGATAAATCTGGCAATGATATCACTTCGTGTAAGTGTAGTTGTATTGGCTAACTGAGTATTGACTCGAATTCTATTCTTACAATCGTGATACACTGATAGAGGCTATTTAGATCATCACAACAAAGGTCTGACAAAAGCGAGGCAACATAGGCATATAGATAGCTAGATAGGATGAAAAAACTGCAATATAAAAAAATTGTTCGAGTTTTAAAATACGCTTAAAGTATCTCACAGTAATACTTCAATAACGTCTATATTATGAATATTGAACATTGAAATGAGTTAAATAATTATTCAATGATCAATTAATGATTAATAACGATTGCATATGGAATTGTTTGTTTTAAAGTGATATATCGTTGGAGATTTATCAATTCATTAAACGCCTATATATTATAAAATGTATTCCATTACTTTTTGAAAACAAATATCTAACGGGATTATGACAAATAATTTCAGCAATGTTTCAATTATTTTAAAATATATGTTCCTAAATAATTGTCTAGTTTGCATTTAGCTTTTTTCCATCACAAAATTTGAGCAACCTGTTATTCCTTTGGCTAGACACATTTTACAAATAGGAAATAAGATTTTAAACATCTTATATCTGCGCATCTCATTTAAATGTTTTAAGTTAAGTTAATTGAGCCCTTAGTTTTTCAACACTCACCTCTTAAGGATATAAAACTATAAAATAAATTGTAATCTTGATACAAGTTTAAACTGTTTAAATATCCTTCCATACTCACGTTATATTTCGTTACATATATTGTGTAGTAAAACACGTCAAACAAAACCAGAATGTATTTTTAGATAACGCTGTTATATTTATAAGAACTCGATCGTAATAGTATTTGGTATAAATAAAAAAAAATTTTGATCCATCCCATTCATGAAACTATTAACGATCCAAGTACCTCGTTAAAATCCTGTTATTGTCTGTATTTCTGTCAAAGTGCGTAATGATTGTTGAAAGAAAAGCCATATAGACGAAGCTATACGTCCTTTTCTTTTGGACCAATAAAACCAATACTGATCAATCAGATGGTTTTCCCAAATAAAAGTGAAACATAAAGTAAAATAACACATTTTAAATCTGCCGTGAACTCAAAATAATTAATCGTAGAATATAAAAAAATTGGTTATATTTTAATTGTGATTAGTTTTCAGTAAATTATCAACATACGTAATACCATCCTTTGTTTAAGTCGTTGGTTTAGGTTTAATGAAAGTAGGATTATTGTAACTTCTTTAGTTTTGGTCGGGTTCCTCACTACTCCGTTTCAGCACTTTATTTAGATCCATAGAAGACAAATCTGAAAAATCGCAAAGTAAATAGACGACGAATATCAACTATTATATGGTATATCACATAAATATCTAGTAAGTGAATCTCATTTGTTAATTTTGTCTTCTTAGAATTCTCTTCTGTTAAGACAGTGTAGGTTATCTGTATATATGCATACAACATAGGCAGGAATGGAAAACACTTTTTGGATTTAGTAGTAACAGAAGAGAGTTTTAACCTAATAAATATAAATGTTACGCGGCGCATACCATTACGATCGTTGTGACCTGGCGAGTTCCCAAAAACTCCCACAAATCCTACAACAACATGGACAATGCCTTAGTTGAAAGCTGCTTTGAAGTATTCAACTAAATACTTTTATAAAACCCCTTGTTACAATGTAGCATAACGCTACATAACAGGGTGTTGAATTAAAGAATAAGTATAACTAAGTATATTATTTTACAATGACATTTATACAAATATACATTATGGAAGAAAACGTTTAGATCTTATAAAAGCAACGATAAAGAGCATGCTGATGTTCAGAGTACTGATTATGTTTAACCCGTCCTAAATATGGCTAGTGGATTATGTAAAATAATTTATTGATCCTTTGCAACACCTTATACCGACACATTTTATGCCAAGTGGTAGCTCAACTTTCCATACTTTGCAATGTAGTGTTATAGAATCCCCTTAATTAGTTATGTTACTGATCAATTTAGAGATAAAATTTAAAATTGCAAAGAACATAGAGAGTTAGAATAATTTCAAGAGATATAACCACATTTTGTTGCAGTTTAACCATGCTACCAATAAAAACCAAATATAATGATCACTCCCTCATATTATATGATATTAAAAACATATTTGAGAATTTAACTTCCTACATAATAATGTATATAAAATTATCTTTCTAGGAAAATTAATTGTGACAACTATAAAACTGAAAGCTACATAGTATTTCATCATCCCTTAAGATTATAATTACCCAATGGACCTATCACCAACGTTTTAAACTGTAAAACTAGAAGAATGTTTTTATATATTCCCGAGATATATTAATTTTGAAATATATACATATTTGTCAGAAAAAATGTGTGACTAAGATAGAAGGTATCACAAAAATGCAATGATTTATTTTAGTGTTATAATTAGATTTTAAGGCCTAAAAATCGTGATATACAACCATAAATCAAATAAGAAGAAATCAACAACATAAATATCACCATTTTATTGTTCTTTACTTGAGGATGTATCGTAATGTGAAGTCCTATTCAATGATAGATCGAAGTATAGGCTTTTAGTCTCAGACAGAAATTAAGCCCTCATCATCAGTTTCAATATCGTTACTTGAACATTTTAATTCAATATTATATCCAATTATGCACTTAGTCTCATATAGAGAATTGAGTTTGCAATAACAAAATATCTGCAACGCCTTATCATCCATTTCAATATCGCTACTTAGGGGTTTTAATTTTATATAAAGTGCTATTCAATAATTTATTAATCTAGGCCTGAGGTATAAAATTGGATTTTAAAATATAAAAAATCCGTAACTCGTTATTATTAGATTCAGTATCGTTATTTGAAAATATTAAAGTTAAAATTAGTTAGTTGAAATGCCAGTTGGTCAAACTTTCTCAATCGCAATATTCTAAACCAAGTTAGCGAGAACGATTGATATTTAATGAAATTAGGTTGGAAATATAAGAAGAATCTTGTTTTGGTCAAACTGGGGCTTTCCAATATCTGAAACGTTGTCACTCACATTGATTGCGTACCGAATATTTTACGATTTGGCAGATTGTATAATAAAAAATATTCTCTTACTGATCATATTATATTGAACTTTGTACGTGAAGTTTAAATATAAGCTACTGATTTATATTAGCAATAAAAAAATATCCGCAACCCCTCATCACCAGTTTTAATATCGTTACTTGAACATTTTAACGCAATACAAAATACTGTTAAATATTATATCCAATTAGGACCCTAGTATCAGATAGACAATTGAGTTTGCAATAACAAAATATCTGCAACGTCTTATCATCCGTTTCAATATCGCTACTTAGGGGTTTTAATTTGATGTAAAGTGCTATTCAATAATTTATTAAACTAGGCCTGAGGTATAAAATTGGATTTTGAAAAATAAAATATCCGTAACTTGTTATTATTAGATTCAGTATCGTTATTTGAAAATATTAAAGTTAAAATTAGTTAGTTGAAATGCCAGTTGGTCAAACTCTCAATCGCAATATTCTAAACCAAGTTAGCGAGAACGATTGATATTTAATGAAATTAGGTTGGAAATGTAAGAAGAATCTTGTTTTGGTCAAACTGGGGCTTTCCAATATCTGAAACGTTGTCACTCACATTGATTGCGTACCGAATATTTTACGATTTGGCAGATTGTATAATAAAAAAAATTCTCTTGCTGATCATATTATATTGAACTTTGTACGTGAAGTTTAAATATAAGCTACTGATTTATATTATACAAATACGTCTTTTTCTCATTTTGAACTAAGTCAATTTTATAAAGTATAAGATGAGAAGAAATTAAAAGCAAACATATTAAAAGTTTTTGGGAAAAAGTATTACTTTTACGATTTATACTTTTTGTATTTTGTGCTGTAAACTATTTGTGTCTAGTTACGAAAGGAAATCGTTAATAATAGTTAATGGAATTAATGCAAACTGTTATGTAAAAGAATAGATAATTTTAAGCATGTAAGGAATAGGAAGTTTGTAAATTATTCACAATAAAACATGTATATTATCTTTTTAGCCCTCAAGATAAATGTAAAAAAAAATAGAACTATACTAAGACTAATGCTGTTAAAAATTTTCAATAAATAGGTCTAGCATGTTTGCATTAAATAATTTTGCTTCGTACAGTTCAGGACAGTAAAGGGAATAAATATTATATGAATATATTCATTTATAATCAAGGAGTTTACAGATTTATATATGTTGAAGTCTCTTGGAGCAATTGGAAAATTCCGCAAATATTACTAAATTTTAATAAAAACAGAACTTTTCCAAATTGTTTATTTTTTGGACGAGACCTTTCAAAACCAAAGCGTTAATCTTCAGGCAACTCCATAAATAAATTATTATTTGTTGTAAAAAATAAACGATTCGGGAAAGTATTGTTTGAATTAACATTTAGTAATATTTATATATGCATATATATATATATATATATATATATATATATATATATATATATATATATATTATTTACATATATTTTTCAAACCCTTATTGATATTTCCCAATGCTTCATTTAATATTATATTCCTGAATCCGTTTAATATTTTTTTTTCTTATCTAACTGAACGTGTTTTTAAGAAATATCACTGCTGCGCCTTACTGACACAAACACTCTTCTAGTCGATTGATAGTAATCTGTTGAAGGAAACTTCATGTATTCCAACGACAAAAAATATATTTAGGTTATTATTCCTGATAGCTTTCTGAAAAATTGTTGTCCTCACGTTGTAAACCAACATAATAAACTAAAGATTCTCTGCTGAATTATCAGTTCATGAATACGAAATTCCTATTCCCAGTCTTAAAGAAATGTGAAAGTTGAGTTTAGCTCTGGTTCACCTTCTTTCTCATAGTACAAGCATTAATGTAAATGTGTTGAAGGATTAAATTACCAAAAATTTCAAAGAGACGGTTTAAATGTGACTAAGGTTTATAAGGTAAAACATGAAATGAAACGAAAAATTCCTTATCTAATGGCTTAACTTAAAGAGTTACAGCTAGGGATATCTATTTACTACTCAGCCTTATATCGTATGCAGTAAATGTAGCATAATTATATAAAATAACGGTAAATTATTAATTTTACTTTTAACAGAAATTATCAAAATTAAGTGTTGAAATATAAAAGAAAACTTGCGATGTCTCCAAAAACATAAGCTGTGTATGTGGTTAAACCAATTAAACAATACTTTAATCGCATGTAAATCTTTTTACATCTGTAGAATATTATGTCATATGTAACACATATTCTTATTTTAAAAGCTATAAAAATTCAAGTAAAATGTAAAGTTTATGAAATTCCAGAAATAATTACTAACTTTCCATGTTTTGTGGCATCCGTTATAAAAATATCTTTGAAAAACATTAAGAAGAGCTGTGCTTCTCAAAGCTTTTTATTTAACTCTTGGGCCCTTACTTGAAATGTGGTATGAACCAATGAACAAAACATACGTAAAGGTGGTAAAAGTTACATTTCACACCAAATTTCAATACTTTCAAGTAATCGCAATCGTTTGAGAGTTATCATACATGCACACTGACAGGAATGGGATCTAGTACATTAGCAATGTAGGGTATGCTTAGCTCAGCGCTCAGACAATAATACTTACTATCATTATTTGTAGTAAATGACCTGTGAAACTAGTACATTTCACAAATGATCTCTACGAGAGTTAATAATTAACATATTTATTCAAAAATTTCACACTGACAGGAATGGGATCTAGTCCATTAGCAATGTAGGGTATGCTTAGCTCAGCGCTCAGACAATAATACTTACTATTATTATTTGTAGTAAATGACCTGTGAAACTAGTACATTTCACAAATGATCTCTACGAGAGTTAATAATTAACATATTTATTCAAAAAATTTCAACAACTAAACGTTTGAAATGTTAATATATACGGTTAAACATGGAAAAATAATACAATTTAAGTCTGCTCACGATGTTAAAGAAAATGTCTTAAAACTTTATGGTGTTAGTTATGAACAACTTATATAGATTTTTAAATGTATTAAATAACTTATTTAATAAATTATATTAATATATAATTGATAAGTTAAAATAATTTGTATTAATGATCTAATATTGCACATTTTTCAAACCTTTTACAGTCACAATGTGGAAACCATATAAAAGGCTTAGAGTAAATTATAAGATGAACTTTTCTCATAAACCACTCTTGGTATCGTGTCACTTTCAGTCTAGTACTTGTCAATAGTTGTAATAATCAGGAGAATACAAAAAA
Source organism: Homalodisca vitripennis (assembly GCF_021130785.1). NCBI lineage: Eukaryota > Metazoa > Arthropoda > Insecta > Hemiptera > Cicadellidae > Homalodisca > Homalodisca vitripennis. The sequence goes on along the minus strand of NC_060211.1, from coordinate 122,553,945 downwards.
AACCACCTTGAAATTTATAATGAGCCTTATGATAAAATATAACGGATCCTCAGTTTTTTGTGTTGTGAAGGTAGTAAACGGTGAATTGATTCTACACTGTAGCAAAATATCTGTTACGAGAGCGACCATAAAATCTTCCTAAAACACCACACTAGCATATCAATGTCAAAATATTGTCTAAAACAAATTCCATCATGAAATTGATTACAATAAACCGAAACAACAGAGTAACAAAGAATATTCTAAAGAATATAACAAAAGAGGGAGGGCAGGCCGGAACAAATAGACTGGTGGACTTGCCTTTTACGTAGTAACGCTAAACACAATACTGTTAATCTCTAAAGATCTGTCTATTTACATTTATAGCACAGATGGGTAGACATACAGCCAGGCTGACATACAGACTGTCCTTTAATCTTTTGAACCCAAAGTCAATAGGGTTCTTTCTTGGAGTAATTGGAACACTTGAGCTACATTCAGTGTTATATAACATTGCTGCCACAGTTATCGCACATGCGTGTGGACAAGACGATTTAAATACATATTACTCTATATGTATCAGATTTGTATGAAATCCACCTAATATATAAAGTTGCTATGAAAGTTTTATTTTTTTCATGGTTTAATCTATTGGTACTCATTCTATTTTACATAGTTTACTTATTGGGTAGTATTTATTTAATCAAAAAATATATAATATATATAAATATATAAAATTTATAAATATTTTTTATATTTTAAAATGTAATATCAATCAATACAAATCTGAATAGAAAGTAACGCTTCTAGATTAGTGAAACCTAACAGATCCCCTCATGCGGATCTCACAGAGTTATTTCACCCATTCTAATATTATTCTGGAACCCAAGTGTCCCTACAAAAATGCGACAAAAGTTTATAAAATTTTTTATTCAACAGCCAATGTGGAAAATACGGTCATTTGGTAATTTACTTTAATAAGTAATAGAATAGAGTGCTAATGTTATTGAACTACATTGATGCATTTTTCAATACTAATCTCGGAATTTTATTATATTATTTAATATTATAAATATTATAGAATCCATTTATCGATAGATATTAAATATTTGGATTAGTAGAATATTAAATTTATAAGGTAAGCATTAACAAAACCAATCTTTGAGTGGTTTGATAAATTTTACTTATTTCTGTATATATATATTTTTTGAGGCTTCTATACTGTATTAGCGACATTGAATTTGATGCTACATGGAACTCCATGGAATTAATCTGAGAAATTTTATTTTGGTATTACCTGTACACATTATAACGGAGGAATTTTAACTTGTAACCGAATAAATGCAACAAAATGGCATATAGCATGTGAAATAGCAACACATGTTTAGCAGACGGGGTATGGTCTAGAAATTTTGTACCTAAGCTCAGCGAGGCCTGTTGCGAGACACGTGGTGAGGCTTACTCCTATTTTATGCTAAGCATTAAAAATAGCGTATTTCAAGTGGCTTTTATTTAGATTCAATATTTTGACGTTTTCTTCTGTAAAAGATGCTGCAAATGTAATACAATCTACTGTACAAAGATATCAAGGTGGCATGTGGTGGCTACGTATTAAAAAATGGGCCTTTATCGAAAGTGCAATATTGGTGCTAATGACATTCTTTTAACATTCTCGTCTTTCCATCCTACACAATAATTTTGCTCGGAATTTTCTCGTCTCAGAGCGTAAAGTACTTAATAAATTGGGTCTCAAGTTTAGCCATTCCGTAATAGTTTTTGTTAATTAAAAGGGATCAGTAATGTAGGTCAACTGGATTTCTTATCTTCCCTAAACTCTTGGATTTCAATTAATATTCCTGCTTTTATCCGTGAATATTCTACCATCAAGATAGACTATTGGATGTTATATAAATTGAGTTTGGTAATCGGCAGATAACTTAGTTGATTACTGTCATAGCACTTTGTAAGTGTTATATGTCAATTTAAACCTATTTATAATGGATTTCTTAACATTTGTCACACAATATAACTTAAATGGTTTTAAAATATTAAAAAATCTACCAAGTAAAGAATTTATATTGACTTGAGAGTTATTATTTATATATATATATATATACTAGCTGTTTCCCGCGGCTTCGCACGCTTTTCGTAAGTTTTGCCCGCGTATGAGCATTTCTGGTTGAAGTAAATTATATTTCCAACCCCGATGTAGATTTTACCTTGATGTCACGATCAAGAAAATATGTCAAAAATGTATTGTACATGCATAATGTATTTTATTACAAAGTGGTCTACCACTCAACCTTTAAGTTCAACCAAAAATTTAGTTTAGACAATTATACATCATAACTTAGCGCCTTCAAATAGTGTTTCACTGTTTAATATACGTATCTATCTCGTAATTGCAGGTTATAATGTGCAGGCGCTTTGAAAACTTTTCTTCATTTTATTCGTTTATAGTCACGACATAAGCGAATAATTCAGATAATAACTATCCTATCTTCTAAGTTAGACTAAATTACGGATACATGTGAAATTTGATTGAAATTGGTTCAGTCGTTTTGGAGTTTATTGGCAACATACATCGTGACTCAAGATTTTTATATATATATATATAGCGTGTAAATTGAAGCCTTTTTTATTAGAATTAGGATTTAACCTTAACATTGAAAAAGTTCTACCTTGCAACAATATAATGTACACACTCATAATAATATTTCTTAAATAGTTGTATAATGGATTGGATGAAAAGGAGTATAAAAAGTCTACTTAATACTGTCTAGGTGTTCTCCACTCTCCACATAAAACTCTGACTCGGGAAGAATAATTAAGAAACGTGAGGTCTAGAAATAATTATTTTATAAATACATTAAAAAGAAGCAACAATTAAAATTTGAAACCATTATAACACTATATATACATGTACATGAACGTTAAATTATTTGACAATAGAATAGTTACTTTATATAATAAATGTAGTGCTTATTTTAAGTCTGACGCACTTGGATAACATCAACCTATAATTTTATTTTATTGATTTCGCGATTAATTTCTTTCTCTTCATAATTAGATTAATTAATTTGGGCTTTGGATTCAGAATATTTTGAGAAGAGCAAAATATCCTTAAAGTATTTTTAAGTATCTAGAAGACAATATAAATCCAAATTTACATATTAATAAATCTTAAATATTATAAACCACATGATTGTGCTTAAGGAATATCCTCATAAACATATGTACACGTATAGTCACGGCTATCATAGTCTAAAGGGCACCACTCCTCTAGTTAAGCCATTATTAGATGTTCTGCATGTCAAATCACTTTCATCTTTTAAAATAGTACTTCCTTTGCAATACTTCCATACTGATAATTGTAATCTCAGCTATAAAACTTTATTTGTGAGGTAAATCTAAATTGTGAGGAAATTACAATCTTTCTTCTTCTATTTAAACGTACGACTAACTACACACCACTATCTCGCTTTACTTTTATAGTTCTTATTTAATTGACTTTTTTAAGTCAAAAAATGAAAACTCCCTTTGAAAAACACAATGAGTGATATTTAAAATCATTCAAAGGATATTTTTTATTTCTTAAAATAAATAGTCAGTTTTATTATAAATTAGATGTACCCACGGGTTTGCAAGAAAATAAAAGGGCTTATTCTTTTTAGTTAAAGAATCTATGATGTAATATGATGCACTCCTGTGATATACTTCAAACAGAATTAGGTATATATCCGATACTTATTTCAGTGCCCTAAGATAAGAGATTCGAAAAGTTACGTAAAACTTAACTCATATCATATTATCATATCATATTTTTCTTGTCAATGTAGGAACTTATACTAATGGTTTTAATAAATAAAACTTGTGACGCTATTCTTGAGGTTGCCTCTCCCAAATGCTTCGGTGAAGAAACAATATACATTTAAAGGTCATGAAAACCTACTTCGATCTATAAGCGTCGACCTTTGAAATTTGAAATCTACGTCCTGTGTAAAAGTGTCTACGTCAGTGCTATACATTGAGTTATCCTTTTTTATCTTGTTAAATACTTTCTGATAGCGTATTTACTTACTCTATTACTGGATTATAAGATATATTGTATGTTTGGTGTAGTTTTGCTTACATAATTATGTTGCACCGCCACCTAGAGCTCATGATAGTGCGTTAGTTTTACATGTTATGAAATCCTGTGTTTTTTTCCAATTATATGTGGGCACCCAACGATAAATTAATTGTAATTTTTAGGACACAATTCTGCAAATTTAAATAAAACGTTTATTAATTGACTTGATTTCATTGAAATACGTACTTACGTAGCAATGAAAAGCCTTATATCTAGACCTTTATATTACAGGATGGTCTGTTCCCACCGTTCAAATTAACTTCTAAACACATTACCACAGTTCAGTTTGCTTTGTGCCTCAGCTAAAGAAAATAAGTACATGTTTAAGTTTTCGAGACCTACTTCGCCTAAAAGCTTCCCTTATCATCTAGAACTTTCTGTCTAACATAATTTAAATACTATAGGTGTGTTAGCCTTTTTTTATAACGATGCAGAATGTATTATTACTCACAAACGACTAAAAATTTACTGGGGTGAAAATATGACTATTCGGACTGTTTAATTCTCTTCTTCTCTAATTTAGTTACGGTTTTACAGTTTGCGTATTTTTCCGACCAATAAAGACTACGCGTATGTAGATCTCAGATTACAACTTAGATACAAAACCCCATCTACTGCTAGCCTGGAATACTACTGGCGTTATGATTAATTTTAAATGGTTACCTCAATCAGTACCATTTATACGAAAACCTAAAAAGACTTATTGGGTCGAAAGCATCATTCTGCTTTCACCACTTCTGCTCTCCTTCCAGTATAAATGTAATAGTTGAAAATCCTTGGAACTAAGTCATTCAACATTTTACAATAATCTTTTATAATAATTTTTGCTCGATAGGCATGTTTGTGTCCGTTTCCTTGTTTTTTTCCTTTAATCACACGAAAAGTAACATTCACTATCGTAAGGAATTAAACCAGGTCTGGGTATTCTTGAGAGCAAACATTTACAGCTTTGTTCATTATGGTTGGTTTTTTTAGCAGTGTTAAAATATAATTATTAAAGCGTTAGATAGGCTAGTTTTAATTCGTCACTTATGCCATGAGTAGTAGAAGTTAGATAGTAATTTTGTCCTTGAAATCTGCATTACACAAATGACTAGAAAACGGATGTTTAATATTCTCTAAAATTGTAATTTAAAACATTTTTCTGGGTCTATGGTGACTTAAGGAGCCAAAAGCTGTTGTGGTCATAAAAGAATTTGGATTATGTTTCTTAAATATAATGATTTCCTAAATTTTCCGAATTCGAAATGGGATTCGAACTCATTCCTGAACACTGTTGTAATTTTCTTTTGCCAACAAAGACCTTTCTTGGACTTAAAAGAGTGTTTTTTTTTAAATTGGACAATTAGATCCAGCAGTTCACGAGATATGCGCACATTTAGAGATTAATTTTATTTAAAACAGATATAACAACAAGAGAAGTAACCATGCACAATTAAACTTCCTTAAAATTTCACTAAGATATTACCACGCATTGTTAAAAAAAATCCAATCTTTGTTAGTGAAGGGTATAGCCGATAATAATAACTGTCAACCACTGAAGTCATTATGTTTCAGTGTCGGGCCCACCTACAGCGTCGATCAATAAACTAATTACAATCCGGCTGATGAAATATTATTGTGATTACTACACGATTAGTAGAGCTTCCTTGCGTTAATGTTACGGTTTAAAATTTTGTTCTACAGTTATATATTTTTACAAAAGAATTGTACAAACTATCACCTCATATAATTAAGTATATAAATAGTTATATCTACTTTTAAGCTTAAAATATATTTTTAATTTACTTTATAGAAGTACAGATTGTAGTCCATACCATTCCAGCTTAAATACTTTTTAACCACCTTGTTACTCTAGAAAAAGTCAATAAACTAAAGATTTCATTTCAAATGATCAACCAATATATTTTTTTCATTTTTAGTAACAATTAAAGCTAATTTACACGCAAAAAGTTTAATTGTAGAACATTGTAAAGTTAAATGATATTAAAGCCCTAAAATTTACAACAATAAGTCATTAACGGTATCCACACTCATGCATTGTATAATAGATCAGATCAAAGTGATGAGTACAAGCAAGAGTATAAGAGTGAGTGAGTGAGTATATGACTTTAAATTGATGAACTACATGTATAAATTATATTGGCCATATTGCACTTATAAATATAGTTTTTTATTTGAGATACCGTACATAATTATCAGTACAATTTTAAATTTTTACAATGTTTGCGCTAACATATCAGGAGCGATTATACAACCCTTCCATTAGGAAAGACGTCTGATCAAATATTTATTCACAATATATCTGTCTCTCTATATTTGCATGGCATAATATATGAGATTAAGTAATCATATACCTATTTTGTAATTAGATGAATATGTGCCCTTCATACTACTCTCATCTCAAATAGTTTTTAAATTTTTCTAAGTAATATAAAAAAAATCCGTCGTATAAAGATAAAAATACTCTGTTTACCTAATGTAATTGGCGTAGGATCGTAAGACAAATAGTGTGGGTTTGTTGTTTCAAAATGGAACAATTTATATCTTTTATTTGCAATTCATGATCTTTTATTAATGTAGATAGTAATGTAAACGTCTGAATCGGAATCCTAAGAACAAAATACCTCTAAATGACAGAAATGTATAACTGTGTGTTAGAACTATGTATTATAGATTCTTGAGAACTCATAAATCATATTAGAACTCTGTAAAATTAAATTTTTGAAATTTTTAAAAGTAATTGAAAAAATATTATGAATGTTACAGATATCAAGACATTTTCTAATAGGCTTCTTGATGACATCCGTTGCGAAAAATTTAGAGTTTGTTTCTACTGGTGAGAATGGAAGAGAGAGACTTTTTAAGGAGATTTCATGACAAATTTTTATGAAAGCACTAAACGTTTTTACGGGAACAAAACTCAGAACCAATTACCAATTTGTAATCGAATTCGAGACCTCTTGGTTAGAGATTTCCCCTTTACTCCAATGCTACGCCAAGTTCATTGAGTAATTGACTACTCATAAATAAGTCATATTTAAGTTTCTTCAATAAAGGTCAGACATAGTTTTCAGTTAAAGTTACAGTTTTAAATGATCCCTCTTAAATGTTACACTTAAAACAAGCAGTCAGGCAGAATCTCTCAAAACTGTTATTACTAATAAAAGGGGTCTAAGGTTTGCTGCAGGAATGAAAGAATATTCTGGATTGTTAGGGGATTCTAAGGCCCACCGCTATCCATCCCATGTGATTGGCCTATCCACTATAAGGAGGGATAGCTGGTACTATACCTGACTCATGTAATTTTATTTATATAATCAGCTCCTGTACTTTGATGTCTATAAAAGGTTTTGTATATGCGGATTAAAATGTACTGCGGAATTTAAAAAGGAATTGTGATCAGATTGGTTCAAATGAAATTACATTATTTTTGACACAATATTAAAATGTTGAAATCTTAATATTAATTATTGAATAAGTATTACGAATTAACGTACTCCATGAGGGGTAAAGAGTACATATTCGAACAGAAATATAATTAGAAAAACTTTTGATAAAGACAGTTACAAAATATATTTTTATAGTATAGGTAAAGTTGCATTTACAAATTTTAAAACAGGTAATATCAGTTAAAAAGTTTCAATTGATAAATTTGTTTAATAATGCTAAATATTCACAGTAACAATATCGAACAATACTTGGAATGAAAACGGAAAGCGGTCTCCAGATATAGATATGGAGTTCCTGGCTCACTTTTGGAGCCAACAGTATACTATAGTAAATTACTTTTAATAAAAACACAAATAACAGCAAACCTGTTAATCACACTTTTGAGAAAACCAAAAATCAATATGAAATACTGTTGAAAGGACCATAAATAATCCAACAGAAAATGTCTTGTTCAAACTTGTGTGTCTAAAAAATAATCCATTAAAAACAACAGAAACTTCTCGCAATGAAAAATCTGTTACATACAGCCCATGTGAAAAATTTAAAAATAAAATTAGAAAAATCTATCTATAATCTTAATCTATATGTAATTATTCTACCAAATTTATAGTAGAAATTCTTTATATTTTATTGTTTTTTCAGTGATAGTTAAGTGTAACTTATGTATTTTATTCATCTATTTGATCTTTTTAACTTTTTATATTACAATTTGCAGTTTTGTAACTCCGCAATTATTGTCTAGCCTTATTTACCTTATATTTTCTCTAAATAAAAACAAGTTATACTTAGTTTTTCTTCTAATTTATGGTTTTATTGTATTTTTTACAGTTCAGATTGCCTACTTTATTTATCTCATTTAGAAAATCCTTAATTTAAAATGAGATTAGTATTAGATTTTACACTGATTCGAAATAGATTAGACAACATTTCTATTAGATTTACACTGATTCAAAGTAGATTAGACAACATTTCTATTAGATTTACACTGATTTGAAGTAGATTAGACATAATTTTTGTTAGATTTACACTGATTCGAAGTAGATTAGACAACATTTCTATTAGATTTACACTGATTCGTAGTAGATTAGACAACATTTCAATTAGATTTACACTGATTTGAAATAGATTATTCAACATTTCTATTAGATTTACACTTATTCCAAGCACATTTTACATCAATTCCAAGTAGATTTTACTACATTTTTAATAGATTTTGGCTTATTCGTAACAGATTTTACAACATACTCAATACATTTATATTTTAATACAAGCAGATTACACAACATTGTAATAGATTATTTACTGATTCCAAGCAAATCTAAGAACACTTGTACTATGTGTTTGGAAGCAGCTTAGATAAGATTTGTAATATATTTTTGGAAGCAGATTAGACAGCATTTGTAATGTATTTGTCATTGTTTTTGAAAGATCTTTGTGATTTCCTTGTAAAATTTGTTTACATTGACGGTGGCAGATTTTTAATTGACTTAACGATACATTTCAGTAGTCTTTTAATAAAATATATTTATATAAAAAAAAACTTTCAGAAGAATTTTCAAAAACACACAACTTTTAACAAGACATTTTCTGTTAGATTGTTTATAGTCCTTAGTACAGTATTTTACATTGATCTTTGGTCTGTCTTAAAAGTGTCGTTCTAACAGTAATTTACACGGTTATTTCAATGCATTCATGTATCATAAAGATATGAGTACGTATAGACCGCAATAGATATGAATGTTGGGTTCCTGGCTCACTTTTTAATCCACGAATCTGTTGACACCACAGTGTCTTACAACGTCTATCAATTACCCCAGCTATGCTTTAGAACATAATTATTCAATATTTGTTCATTCAAAATTGCTTTTATCAATCCAATATTAAGGCGTAATACTTGATTGTGCTTTTTTGTAAAATACTAGTGGAATACTACATCTTGAAAGGAGGTGGTAATTGTTTATATTATAGAGCAGAAGAACGTCTCAATAAAAACCTAAAAGTAATTCATTATGAAGCAATATTAATGTAGAATAAAGTTTAAATATAAGGGTTTCATCCAGTTCGGACGATTGATATCGTAATACGAAATAATGTCCTCTTTGTGTAATGGATAAAAGAGATAATTTGTTAGGAGACCACGTGTATTTTGTAGATACGGGGAGATAGGATGTTATGTGCAGAGGTTTTTAAATATTCATAATTTACCCCAGAGCAATCAATTCTCTGTTTGTGTATCGTTTATTGTATTCACCACTCACACAAACATTCAGTATTCAATGCTTGATTAAATTTCTAAAATTGGTTTCCTTTTTAAAACATTTGTATTTGTAGAATGACACTTTTTTATCAATTATTAAATAAATAAGTTTGAACGTAGGCTTCCTCTGGCATAATACGTGCTTCTTCAGCCAAAATAACGAACAGGTATAGGCTACCAATTGGCTCAAGAAGTAGTCTGGAGTATAATTTTTATGGTACTGAATGGCAGAGATTGCATCTAAAAGTTATTTATTAGAATAAAAGACAACACCTAACCGGACGTAGAGTGGTTAAATCAGGAGAGTAGTATTTAGCGATTAAGCAGCTATGACTTCGGTTAAGGTCACAAGATGGTTTAGAGGAATGTAGGTATCTTAGCAACGGTGTTAATCAACACCTCTCCGTTTAGACATTGATTATCTCTCATAAAAATATAACAGTGGAGTATTTTTCACGTTCAGAGAAAATACATTGTTAATAATGATGATAAATGTTCTACTAATTGCTAATACAGTCATATGTAACATAAATACTGTCTTTATTGTTAAATAAAGCGTACAAATATGTAACTGGTTGAAATTTGTTTATATAAATTTACAATTTATTGTTTTAAATTACCTTTAGTACAAATAAACTATCAAGTAATATTGTTTAGCACACAGCAAAGAATTCATCATTCTTTGGTGCTTAATTACTAAGGCAAATATAAAAATCTATTGTGTTATAGCATAATATACAATTAGTTTGTTTAAAATTCTCATGTTCCAAAGTAACACACAGAGTACATATTTATATCATCGTCCAATAATATGGCCATTACATTTAGATATATCGTAGTTTATTTGGCTGATATTTATTTCTTTAAGTTATATGTTTTAATTATTAAATATAGTCATTTTCAAATAAGTATCGTAGAACACGGTGGGCACTCAGAAATTAGGAGAAATTTGGACTAGTTTTTCAAATTGTAATATATTTCCCTTTAAGTAAATCTGTAGCATACAGTACTCTAATAAATAAAAATAACTTTTAGGATCAATTTATACAATACATTTGACCGGTTTATGTCTTACCTACACCTTAAAATGTATTGAAAATACGAATATCACAGTACGTTTAATCCGTTTAGTGGATGATAATAACACATTTTCCTTTAAGGTAACATTCCTCGGAATTTAATCTTATAAATTGGAAAACGGGGATAATAACTTGATAGTATAATTTTCATCGATTGATTTTCTTCGTAAAATTATATCTTCTACCTCACTATTAAGTATTGGCAATAGTTAAAACGTTTACATTTTCCATATGTTTAATAAGTTTATAGGTAATATTTATTAAAATATTAACTGGTTTATGAAATTTGTAACATGTTCCTATACTGTACGTTTCTTTAGGAAATTACTTTGAAAAGGTTTGAAAAGGTTCCAAACGAAAGACAGTGTTGAAGTGGATCCAAGCTTCACACTGACAGTTCTATCTCGAGATCTATTTGGAGGAGCTTGCCTGCAGGTGATCCTGCTGCCCTGATACCTCGTAAGACTAACAAGTTTATTATGCTGGAGACCCGGCTTCCACCAGTAAACACATTCTCTCACTGAAAATGTACACCATTTTAGTGGAATGATAGCGTTTTTGTTTATAAGCTCAAGATGCATATATAAAGCGTGGTCATAGAATATTAAAACCTATATTAACCAACTATAACTACGCGACCAACACAGTTGTATGCTTAGCATTTCAAATACGCATTTGGTCATATGACGTCTAATTTTCAACTTATTATTTCATAAATGTTTTGTTCAATAGTGATACCACTTTGTCAATATCGTTTTACCTTAAAAAGTTTGCTGACATATTTTGGTGTATGTTAAAATTCGTATTTGTTTCATGAATACGTGTACGTAAAAATCTCTCTACTTCACCTTAAGTTTATCATATATTTAATCTTATCCTCAATTCCCGTCCTTTTTACCTTTACCTTTATTATTGGTTTTTCATCATTAGTTCTGTTGCTCATTTCGTCACGTATAATTTTCATTTTTCCTGTGATCTAATCCAGCCCTCATATACGTACAGTATTCTCCATCCCGTACTATGACGTCGTACCTTTATGGCGGTTATTCAAATTTTAACCACGACAGTCTTGATCTTCGCAATTTTAAGAACCACTAGGTTTTTTTTAATAACAATGCTTGGTCTCATATCCGAATTTTCCTCATCCATATTACAGCTAGTAAATCTAAATAGTTCTTATATTTTTGCCACTATTTAGAGGATTTCCATTCCTTAATAATGCATGTCTCACAATTAGAGATCATTGTTGCAGCAAAAAGATTAAGATATATAGGCAGTGAGGAATAAAAAGTGCGAGAGAGTGAACAAGGGCAGGTCTAAATAAATACTCCTTCAGTAGCACAGTATAGAAATAATCTAAAAAAGCAACTTAGTTTAATATGTGCCACATTTATTATACCACTTAGCATCTAAAAAACATTAGGGCGCATTGTTAAATTCGTAGAAACAGCTATTGAAAGGCACACGATTTTGTAATATCACTAGAGTCAAGTAATTACCACATAATGTTCAACTATTACAATCCTTGACCAATATTTTTTGTTGGAGTTTACTATATACAACTTAAATTTAAAATATATATACTCTAAATAAAAACCCTACTAATCTCATGAATATGTGTTATAACCACATAGGTTGATAGCACTAATTCTCTTATTTGTTTTTTTTAACCTTTCAGCTAAGAAAACAATTTTAAAGAATCAAGGTTACCAGAAATTTACATTATTACATATCGTTTAACAAACTTTTAAATTTGGAAAATTTCCTATTACAAAAAAGTAATCTAATAATATATATTAAAAATATTTTTATGTTTAAATGGAAATCCTATTATGTTTCAAACTTTAAAGATTTAATAACATACTTGCAATTTGAGACAGCGCTTCCATTAAGAGTTCTTTTCCAGCGTCGTCATTAGAACATAATTAAGGACTACAGGGATCTTCAGGGTGCAAGATCCTGTAATTCTGTCCTTCAGGCTGGCACGAGTTGAGCAACTGTCTATACTGGAGCAAGTCTAACTACCAATTTTAGAACCACTTTCAATTATTTTCATAATTTGTTTAACGGAATACACAATAAACATGTGACGCATTACTTAAAAATATATTACATTCTTATTTGAGTGGGTGGTGAATTTAGTTTCATAATAGTTACGGAATAATATTTTTCGTTCTTGGAACAAACCGTACTAACTATGAGGTATTGTTGCAAAATTCAATATACGTCCAGTTTGACTGTTGAAATTGGCAGCTTATATTAAAAGAAATCACGTATTGTAGAAAAATTTATTTTCATTTCTGGAATTCATTATGTTTGAAATAATATCTGAGATAGAAAATTTACTTCATGATTAGTTCATGATATAAGAATTATTGTCATACCCAGTGTATCTTTTCACAGATTATATATAAATCGTTATAAACTATGAGATAAAGTCTGTTAGAGAAAAAGCTTTGCTAAATACGTATTGAATTTCAATTTCAAATTTATACAATCACGTATTGTCCTTAAATTTAAACTGCTAAAATAATATATAACTGTTTTATTAGTTAAGAAGAAAGGAATGTTCAGGAAAAATAAGCAATTAATCCGAATAAATGGTACATCAACTTCTTTATCAGAAATACTCTAATTAGTTGTATTTTCTCTCAAAACGCCTACGGAGATGTAAAAATATGCATTAACCAGTATCACTGTATTATGGAATTTTTTTATTTCCGTGTTTAGGAATAACTTTGCGTATTAATTTAATCTATATTTTTCCTCTTACAAACAAAATAAAAAAAACTCCAGTATATTCATGATGCGTTATTCCGTTTATTTAATAAAATATAAATATTATGAATCCAAGCATATCGAAACATTTTCTGGTAGGTTCGTTAGTATACTAAGCGTAAGTTCAAACCATGTAGTATAATGTTACTAAATAGATATATAAGAATAAGTCAAACTCATTAAATAAAATGAAACACATTGACGACAATGATCACAAGACATTTTACGGGCAGGAAAATTTATGTTAGATTGTAAGCTTACATTTACACCCTTCTACAATGCTAAGTTCTAGTCAAAGCAGACTCCTTCTCGGAGCGTCAACAGAAGACAGATTCTTTAGAAATGCTTTGTTTATGCGCTGCCTATTTACGCCACTCTGCAATGCGCGGCAATACAGTCATAGTCAGTGCTTTGTCAGTACAACGCGAGTGCGTGTCTACGTTGCGAGAACTACGTTTGTGTGCAGCGTACTTTAGATGAGAGAGTTGTCGTAGTTGGGAGAATAATATGAACAAAGGATTATTCCAGTTAGAAACCTTTGTACTGTGGTTGTTATTTCAACGTGTTGTGTTGAATGGTGCGCGAGAAACTTTGTATTAAAAGTCCTTAATGCGCTTAAAGCGAGCTTTATCAAAATTGATTATCACATATAAGTCTAACAATACGTTTGAATATTCTTAAGTATATGATCTCAAAATGAAAAAAATTGTTTTTAATTGAATTAATTGTACAGAATGTGAAGTAATATATTGAGTTAGCAATTGCATTTTTTTTAAGTTATATGGCCCAAAGTTGTCGAATTCTGTTAATAAAAGGGCTGAAAAACATTCATTTCCAGCGTATGTTTGTCGGTTTCAAAAAAACAACTGACACAATGACTTAAATGGTTAAAGTTAGATATATAAATATAATTATAAGTACGTACAGTTTTATGAAATTTTAGTTGACTTTGTAATATATGTAGTCTAATTATCCATAAAATACCTCGATAAAGATTTTATGTGTATTGTATACATTTCAAAATAAGTTTTTTCTTTCCATTTGTACAAATAAGTTATATGATGGTTCATGTCCATACATATAACATACATATATGTATGGATTTACCTAAATATCATTAAAGGTTTTGTTTTCTATGTCAATGGTTTGTTTTGTCAACCGTGAAGATATCAATGTTTTATGTATTATTGAGAGACCGTCTGACTGTCCAAAGGACGGCTCAAGAATGAAAAGAAACGCCTATAAGAATGAAAAGCCTATTACAATCTTTAGGCGTTAGAGATGCTAGTGATGATGAAACATAATATACGTGTAACATTAAACAAATTTAAATATTTATATGATATTGTCAACATATCAGAACAAGCTATCTCAGCATTAATAATCCAAACCATAACTGCAATTGAGGTAATAGCTTATGTAAAAGGTCTATTTTCAAGTCTCTATTAACCAGGGATAAAATTTACAACTTGTAGAGACTAAAAATCGCTGAATTAAACAGTTCAAAATATAGATAATTTGAATCATTATTTTAGACATTTAGCTTTTTTGTGTTATAATATAAAAGTCCAATACAAAATACTGAGATATTAGCAGCGAATATACGATATATTATGGAACTTAGAATTAACAGGCAGTCATGTTTATTAAGATATGATCAATAAAAAAGTGTTGCCTTCCATCTTTAGTCGTTTAAACACCACATACTATAAATTTTGTCGTTATAAAGTTAGTAGTTCCAAT
The DNA here is from genome assembly GCF_021130785.1 of Homalodisca vitripennis. NCBI lineage: Eukaryota > Metazoa > Arthropoda > Insecta > Hemiptera > Cicadellidae > Homalodisca > Homalodisca vitripennis. The sequence goes on along the minus strand of NC_060211.1, from coordinate 122,538,524 downwards.
AAATAAATCTATTGCAATTATCTTGACTTGTTTCAGGAAATCTTGTAACGCCACTTGAATGTACTAGCATACAACGCAAAGTGTAAAGCTTGTAAAGCATTGAGTAAGAGTGTCTCTGACTGAACATTTGATGGAAGTCTTAAGTTTAAGAAAATTTGTATGGTAACACAAAATTTAACGAACATATTAAATAATTACCAATGTTCAAAGTTTATTGCTCCTATTCCAATAAATATATTTTTGAAGTATTAATACTCTCATAAACTGTGTGATATTAACATATAGGCTAATAGTTTTCACAGTTTAGTGTTAGAAATAATAGGATTACGACATACAGCTGATTAACTGAGTGATAGCAATGAATATCACTCACGAGCTCAACAAATTTCACGTTAGTATGTCTGATAACAAACAAATTGAAGTATTTATTTTTTTATTCTTTTTAGTGTCTATATAGACTTGAAACTTCACTTGGAGCTCTACTCTATATAAGTAACACCGAGTTTCATGATAGGGAATGTACATCCATAGGATGTGTTTGCGCATTAGCAAATTGTCTTACATTGTTCTTATGGGTTCAAATACGACGAAGAAATATCATAAAACATAAATTATTAAACTTATAAATATCATGAGATTATAAAACCAGAAGTATTAAAAAACGTGGCTTATCCATTCAGTAAAAAAATGCAGTGGACGTTTAATGATACAAGTCGGTGAAACTTTTACAAATCAGCACTCTGTTTTAAGGTCCTGCATCAGACGAATCTTTATTATCTGAACAGTGATATGAAAGATAACTATATGAACGAAAATGTAAATCATTTTGTAATTGTAAATCAAATATTATATAGATACATTTCGAGATTGTAAAACATATAATATGAAGACACATTTAAAAAAAACATTCATTTATGCTTGTACATAGTCCAACCTTGGAATTTGGTTGAGTGTAATTTTTTTTGCCTATCACTCATTAGGTTAACACAATTTCTTTTTTCTCTGCCTTGAGGTTGCTAAAACTTTTTTTTCATACTATCTACCCAAAGGAATAAAAGAATTGAACGAACTAAAGACCTTCAAGTTAAAAATGCAACATCAACAATATAAAGGACTTATTATTGTTTTTTTTGTATTCTACCATTGTTCCAATTTAAATATATTTATATTACATGCATTTAGTGTATGTTGACTGAGTAAATATACGGATGATGAAGTTTTTCATTAATTTTGCAAAATTCATAAGGAATGCCGGTGATTTCGTAAACTCACTTGAAACTTAGTTTAAAACTTATTAAGCGGGAGAAAAGCCTGTTATTGAAGTTATTTACCTTCAAGCTTATTGGGTAAATTAAATGGAAGTATTCACGAGAAACGCTTTAAAGACCAATAAATATATCTACTGCTTAAACGTTACTTACTTTAATTTAAAAATTACTTCACATAATGTGTTAAACTGTCTATAGAGTAATTATTTCTAAAACGACTGAATTTAGTAGTTTATTGTGTAGTATCCCACTATTATATTAGAAACGATATCTAATCTGAGACATTTAATTTGAAATAACTTAGCTAGTTATACCAAATAAGCGGATTTGTCTCAACTAGACGAAAAATTTATCTTTCAAAAAGTATGATGCAAGATTTTTATATCCACCTATCAAAATATGAGGACAAGTATTTATGTACAAAGTTTAATTGAAAAATTAACTAATGCTACATAAGCACCAATGTTTCTTACTCATGGAATAATAATTGTATGAGTAGAAAATATTTATTAACTATACATTACAGTAACTATACAATGCAAATACAATTATTCAGTTATGTTATAACAACAACACATACATAATTTCAGTGTATGTTTTGAGACAGCAAGGTTTACAAAAGACTAAGATTTTAATGGTACTAATATTTTTACAAGATATACTCCATCACAGAGGAAGAATGTCACAAGGTATGAATTCTTCACTATTTCTTTCTGGAACTCCATTAATACTGAAGAACTTCCCCTAAGTAAGTCAAATATGACAGTTCGTATCTTTTTGTAATTAAAAAGAGTTTTGTTATGGTTAAAACACATGTGACTAGGTGCGCAAGTTCTAAATCTACATCAACTTTAATTATTACAAGGTATTATCAAACAAAGTGTTTAGGTTTATAAATTTAATTTACACTTTACACTTATACTTTAATGAGCTATTCACAAATTCTTTTAAAACCTCAAATAACAGTTAAAGTGAGTATTATTCACATCATGAAACCGAGATTAATGTTAATATTGATTGCAAGTAGTTCACTAAGTTTTGCTGGTACCATGGAGGCATCGGTAGCAGTCAAGTGTCAGCTGGAATTTGCAAATTTATAACAGCAAAGTTTACGCGTAAGGTTGCGATAGCCGCCATATTAATCTAGGTAGATGAGCCGATAGCAAGAGACTTGTTCATCCACTTTCTTCTGCATTTGAAGGACAAATGATGTGTGCTATAACTCATGCGTCACTAACACTGAATTTTCCTTACACTGTTTATTTTGTAAACTACAGTGAATGCTTCTTTTTTGATAAAGAGGGTCTTATTTAAATTAATTTATATTAAAGGTACTACTGCGAAAAATTTAAATCTTTTCAAACAATAATTAAGTATGATTTTTTTTAAATTTCTGTTGCATATTAATACTAATACTAATATTGCATACTAATATAATACTTATGTAAAATTACCTAGTTTTCAATTTGTCTTATCTGCATTAGGCAATGGTATTTAAGCAAAGTATTTATTACACTTTTTACAAAGTTCTGAATCTTATACTAAAAACTATAACTAATCTGTAATAGCCATTTTCGATTACGTTTTAGGTTTTGTATGTTAGAATAAAAAAAAAACTAAAATATGATACAACAACAGTAAATCCTTGGCTGTGTTCGCAATTTCTTAGGTAATAAATGTTACGTAGTTTTTACATTTATTATAGAACAATCTAGAAAGATAAGTCATTATTACTGAAAGATGTTCCACGTTCCTACCCATTTCAAAAAAATATTCATTATTCTATTATTGGACATTTGACTACTTCCAGTCATTGTAATCTACTTGAGAGTAAGGTGCGTGTTTTTATCGTTTCATCGTTTTAGTAAAATTTTGTTTTTCTAGGGTTTAAAAATGTGGTTAAGCCCATATGAGCGATTAAACTGTATGACAATTCTTTTCTATTTCTTTTAAGAGCATTAGACACTTGTCTAGCATATTTAACTGTTTTAGAGAATTGAAAAATAAAAAGTAAACTGCTTCTAGGGTTGCAGTTATATTATATTCCTTAGTTAACTTATATTCCTATAAGTTTTATATTTGAGAGAACGTTTTTTTCTATTTAAATCTTGAGAGGAATTTAAACTTTCTATGAAATTGAGAAGTTCGAGAATAGGTGTGGAATGAGTGGGGACTTTACATTGTATATAAATAGGTCATTCTCACATAATGAAATAGTCAATGTATTTTATACTTTTAAGTCTTTTATATTTAATCTATGTAATTCGAGCCAACGTAGAAATTCCAAATAGAGATCTGGATACAGAATTTTCATTTCGGATCGAGCGACATTTGTGTTTGGAGACATGCAACTCAATATTTGTGGAACGACGGTCCAAATGGCCCATTCGTTTCAGCAAGAAAGGCAACATCCCTGGTGTTATAGGATTATCGAGGGATAAGTATGTAAATAAAACTTCGTATATTCATTCATTTATAAAATTTCTATAAAAATACGTTAAAATAAATTAATTTTAAAATGCATTTTTATCTAAAATAACATCACGTCATTTTACTATTTGTTACTCTATTTAATTGAAACATACGTAAAATAGCGTTTTACGCACACTGCACAGGAAGCATGGAAATTGCAACATTCCAGTTTAATGCATCAGAATGTCCCTTATGACTGAAACGATCTTAGTATATTGATCTTATTGTAAAATACTTTACGAATCTTAAAAATATCAAATAGATACAAATACAGTTTGAAGCAATAACGAAACTATTATCCAAATTATTGAGCAAATTAACTTACTGAAATGTTTTACTTAAGGTTTTTAAATATTATTTTTTTAATTTTGTAATTTTAGTAATTTATTTTTCGAAATTTTATCAATCATCAGTTTGTTTGGTTTTAAAAGTAAGCATTATTATATTAGTTATAGTTTAGTGCAGTCAATTTGAGGTTATGTTGGTAATATTTGGTTATTTTTAATTATTTAAAAAATATTATGTAAGTGTAAGCCACATTCTTTAGAAACGTCTCCTTTATTCGATGCATATTTGTGGCACTCAGCAACTACTGCAATGCGAGACAAAGCATTCATAGTTGGTGCTTTTGTTAGTACAACGCGAGTGCGTGTCTGTGTTGCGACAGCTAAGATTGTGTGTGGCGTACTTTGGTGAAGAAACTTTGAGTGGGTGGAGGATTAAACTTAACACGAGATTATTCCAGTTGGAAACCTTTATTTTGTGATTGTTATTACAACCTGGTGTGTACGCGAAAAACAATGAATTAAAACTCCCTAATTCCCGGTTTACCAGTATTTATTGTCATTATTGATTAACGTATAAGATTAAATAAAAATGATGACTATTTTGGAAACTTAATGTAGATGTACAATGTGCACATTATTTAGATTTAGTAATGCTATCTCTAATGTATATTTAGCTGAGAAACAGTTTGCTTTATGACTGTCCATTCATCCCAAATCTGAAGAACAAAGTGATTTATAGACTAAATATTTTACAGAAGCTTCTTTTATAAATAACAAAGACCATGTTTGATGAGAGTGCATGTCTTTCAATAGGATTTCAATGTGTATTATTGAAAGCATTTACATTTATGTTTAGATATAATGGCACCGAGAATATCCCAATGAAATACAATTTCAAACTAACTAAGGACAATGGATATTAAGTTCCAATGTGTGCCTTTTTTATTCATGGAGTAAATATAAAACGTAAAAATCTATGTTCAATGCCGGTTACAATGTTTGGTTTTGTGCGCTGCATTGCATTTTAAAATAGTGCATGTGAAACAGTAACTCGTGTAGCATAGTTAAATTATGTACAACTTTATAATCTTCGTACAATTTTAGCGATTTCTGCTACGTGACTTTTGTATATGTGTAATCCTACAGTTTTCAATAACGGAAACTATATAACGTAACTGCATATTATGTATTCATTTCAATCAAAAAATATTTTAAAATATGAGTGAAAATTGCTGTAATTTCAATAGACAAGTGTAAATGTGTAATTCAAACCGAGTACTTTTTGAAAAATCTATGAAAATATAATGATAAAATATTTAAGAAAACTGTAAAAAAACTGATTACTTAAGTTCCTACGAAAAATGTAAATTATAATGTAAGCTTACGTTCAATACTGTATTAAGGACATTTTTATGTTTTAGTTAAAGCTGAATCCTTCACTGAGCATCAATAGTTAAAAGATCTATAGATATGTTTTCATTATTCGCCGCTTATTTACGTCTATTCTACACTCATATTTGGTTCTTTGTCAGTAGAACGGGAGAGCATGTCTGTGTTACTCTGGAGGAGAAGAGTTGTTGCAATGTCGAGGTAAACTGAACCCCGTACTATTCCAGTCGCAAACCTTTGCCCTATGATTGTTATTCAAACCCGGTTTGCTGAACGTTACGCGACAAAAGGTATTAATTAAAGGCCTTGAAGCGCGTAGAGACTGCTTTACCAATCTGTGATATTGGTATATAGATATACGCGTAGCTTTAGATAAATGTATAAAATCTGAAAATATGTTGTACAATTTATATGGCATATCATGTAGTAAGATTTTGATTTAATGATGTTATTCGAGTGGCTGGACACATTATTTTAATGTCTATATATCTCTTAGCATGATATTTTGAAAAAAAAAACAACCTATCTAAAATATATGAAGTTGAAACTGTGGATGAATTTTTATATAATGAGAACTTAAATTTCGATTATTTTGCATATCACTCCCAGGGAATCGGTGAACCTTAACAAACTATTTTTAAATTGGTTTCATTTTGGTTAACCATAATGGTACCATTAAATTTCTAAATTAATATATTTATAAGTGCACGAACTAAAAAAGGGGATTTAAAAAATTTCGTAATTGTAACCTAGTTATTCATATCACCTTACTATTCGAAAAATATCTCGAGAAATATTTAATGTGTATAGTTTAAAATTTGGAATGACACATTTGACTAAATAGACGTAAATGAGTTCTATGATGATAATGGTGCATGTTCTTCTATGGGATTTGGCTGAATATTGTGGAAGTCTAGCACAGTCTCTCAGCTTTATGTCTGTCCAGAGGAAATGTAAAGAATGATACGAGTTATAGATTTGACATTTTATATGCAAGTATGTTATGCGTCACGTGGTATTGTATACTTCTACCTTACTTAATTTTTTAAATTATTTAAAGTTAATAAAAACATTTTTTCAGTTTTTATAAGCTACATTAACCTTCAATATTATTAAAAACTAAATGTGATTAAACTAGAAATGCTTGGAAATATTAATAATTAGAGTGTGAGTATTCTTTTGAAGTAGTCAGCCATATAATGTATATTAAATATAATGACTATGTTGTATGATGCTCACTCGTTATTAGATGCAATATCGCCAAGAAGATATTAACTTTTAAGGATGATATCAATCACTTTTCATGCTTATATGCACATGCAATAAACAACTGAAGTACAAAAAAAGTTTTTACATATTACTTCTTTTCAACAATGTTCATTTATACCATACCATGACAGTAAATTCTTGTGAGTTCTTATAGTAAATGTAAATCCCAACAAGACAGTGTGATATCTTGTTAAACGTAAAGGAAAATGTGTATATTAAATAAAAACAGATTTATATTTATAACTAAACTCTGACCAGTTAGTCTATCCTGACCAATTTTATAAATATAGATAAATAAATTGCGCGGTTGTGATAAAGAAAGGAAACTAAGTAAGTTACTTCACAATTATCCAACCATCAATATTATGACTTGGGGGTGAAAGGCTCGATGATACTGTATACGATCTTATTCAGAGTTAACAGAGTGTAAGGAAAAATGCTTTTGATAGAACACTAAAGATGTAATGAAAATGAATAGCACGGTATCTGTTGTGACTGATACAGTTACCAGTATGTGCCACATATACATGTATATGTATACATGTATTAATACATATATATATATATATATATATATATATATATATATATATATATACATACACATTTATTTAAGTAATGTGCAGGAATCACACAAACCTTCATTCACTCATGTTCTACTATTTTCGTTGATATATTTGACCAAAAATATATTTACTTGTTTCCGTCAAAGTGTGTATAAATATATTTAGCAGTTTACATTGTTCTGGGATAATCTGTCTCTGGCAGAAAAAAAATAAGTGCTTGACATCGTTAATTAGTTTGCATTGTAGTAACATATTAGCGCTCTGGGAGTTGTTAGTTTGTGAACTCACGGTTAATCTCAAGTTTCAACAAAAAGGACAAGATGCTGTAGAAAATTGTTAAATAGTAAAATATGCGTATTCATACCAGCTTGTCCCCATGAAATTTTTTAATTTTTAAAATATTATTTTCTACCTATTACTATTCATAAAATAATATGTATTCGTATATTTATCATTTATCTTCATAACTATATAGCATACAGTCCTTAGTAACACATTTATTGTATCAGGGTTCTCATAAAATCATGCTTGATACATAATACTATGACGACGTTCCAAAGTATAGAATTCATCACGTATAATAAGATATAAATGATTAGAAGCGGCATCTAAATATTAATATAATTATAAGGCCTATAAAGAATTAGTACTACGTATCCCTTTTTTAATTACTAAGCAATATATTGGCTATTAACTTTAATTGATGGACTGCACTAGTAAAGTACAAATCTATTCGGTACTGAACACACCAAGAATGTTATGTGGTAAGAGACAAGAATAATACAAATGAAATAGGTTTTATTTTAATTGATTTAATAGATAAAAATCTAATTCTAAATGGACATGAAATTAACAATGAAATAATTTCATATCTTTACCATTTTCTCAAATATTTAGACAATTCCGCTTAGTAGCTTTGAGCTCTTGTAGATCGATGGAGTTTTACAGATTTAAGTGAAAAATCATATTTTTTGTACTCACTATCGTTTTTTTTTTAATTTATACACAAATGAGAAGTGCACCTTTACCCTTAGAAGTTGCACATAAAACATTCTGGTAATATCGGTAAGATTGGATTGAAGAGATACGATTTACTTTAAATATACTTTTGAACACATATTAAGATTTGATATCAATATTTTTGGTAATATGGGTTAGATAAAAGTGGAATAAATGTACTGAATCATTGGAATAACATATAATGAAGTGGTTAGTAAATCAGCAAGTAAATATGCATTGAGAGAAATATCTCCAAGAAGTAGTAGTTTTCTCTTTTTGTGATGATTCTATGTGGTAGATCACTGTGAAACACTGTCCTGAAAAGCAGGGATATACTTTAATAAACACTTTTTTCAGTAAGAATGCTAGGTATTATTTCTATTTTCATTCTCAGTATACTGACTTCTTCAGATAATTCTATGCTGGACGTATAGTTACTGTGATTTAAAGCAGAGAGATAGAATAGAATGCAGAGAACAAGTTTTATTTAAATCAATGCTGTTCTGTGATAGTTCAAGATATGGCTCTAGGTTAACTCTTTTGTGGAACAAAATTTAATACATCCTGGAGCATCGAGATAAAATAGCGAATTAAATTGGTGATTTACAGTAACGATTCAAACTTACCTTGGGGATCGTAAAGAATAATTCTTCGATACAATTGGTGTTCTTGAAGACATTCACGTTACTGAAAACTATTGTTTACATTTTATCAGCTATAACAAATGTAACTACAGAAATTTCGTCCTTTAGATTATTCACTTGTATTTTAAGGGTTTTAAGAAAACATTTTGCTTTATATTATGGTGCTTAATGACGATATTTTTCTAAAAGATTTTAAAAGGTTTATTCCGTCATGCAGCACCGATATAGGATATAACAAAGGGACCCTACCTTTTCTATCAAAATTATACCCACTACAGAGAAGGCAAAGCGTAATTAACTGTGTATGTTATTGTTCTATGAAAGCCCAATATTAACCCGTAATTAATTTCAGCTAGTAATTAATTGACGAAATTAAGTTATAGAGTTTAATGATAGCGTATCCTTTCAATTTCAATCATTTGGCCCAAGATTTCTCTGGAATATTTTATTTATATATATATTGTAAATCACTCAGTTCATTTAATTTTATATTTGAATGTGGAAAATTATTCTCTGGGCGTTTTATACTTCTTAATGATCGTTTTTCAGTGAAAGTGTAACTGGTTCTGAATCTGCGATATGAAATATAGTGCAGTTTTATAAATTTTTGTTTATTTTGAAGTGGTTTATGCTGCAAAAAGAACAATAATTCAATGTTAATTTTATGTTTCTAGTACATAAAATAAAAATAAATAAATAAATATATATATATATATATAAATAAAAAATAAAAATAAATATATATGAATAAATATGTTCTGTTTGTGTATGTTGAGTGTTTTGTGTTTGTTTTTTCTTGTGTTGCTAGTGTTATGTGTGTTTTATGTTTTACGTATTTTGTGTTTTTTGTTTGTATTCCTGTTGATAGCAAACTGTATGTGTCTTGTATGTTCTGTAGAATTGAGATAGAGTAGAAATAAGAGATAATGTTTTCCTAAAATGATCGTGATTTACCATACAACTGCAAAGAAACATAATTTTTCTAAACTATGGAACTGGATTGGGTCCTTTTAAATCCAGATGACCTACATCAGGAAGGTGTGGAATAGAAAATAGAGTTATTTTTTATGCTCCTCACTTAGCACTAAATAAGATCATAAGTAAGACTTAGTCGTATGTATTATAGTGCTAGGCTTACTAGGATTGAATACCAACTGTATTCAATTCAGGATAGAGTGCAAGGGTGTTGATGTATTCTCCGTCACTTCAGGGATGTTAGGAAGCGTTTCAGTTTCGTATTAACTTTGTGGATGCCTACCGTGGTGGATGCCGTACAGATACTCTGCTGGAGTAGACATATATTATCAAAGAGTGCTAAGATGAAGTTTTAGTCCAATTTCCAATAATTACCCCAACGATTTTTCCATTAGCACTAACCATATATTATGAATCCAGAATATTAACCATGGAACCAATTTTAAAATATCGTTAGTAACTTAACAACTGATTGTTCAGGAGAACTTCTGTGTAAAAGCTCAATTGTAATCCGTCCTGAAGCAATATTGATATAGGATACCGTTCAGATATGAATGTTACCAGCAATCTCGATTATTTGCTTTATAAATAGTATGGAATGGCCCACTGTCAGTCCTGTGAATAAAACTACTCTCCCATTTGGAGAACAAGAATAATTTGCATATATATTAGATGTAATATAAAGTTTCTAAATGTTTTATTATTATTTTGTATTATTCGTAATTTACTTTTGATACAAAATTTCTTTGCGTATCTCGTATAGTATCATTCGCCTATCGAATAATATGGAACACTTGATTAAATTTGACCATTGGTTTTTATGTAGGTTTTCCCATCTTGCATCGCAAAGAGTGGGTGGATCGGATAAGTAGTATTTAGCTTAACAACTATGACTTCAGTTAAGGTCACGAGATGGTCTAGGGGAATGTAGCGTGTATCTTAGCAACGGTATTAATCAACTTCTCACCGTTCAGTTATTGATTATCGCTCACAATGTTATAACATTGGAGACATTTTCTCGTTAAGAAATAAATATATTATTAATGGTTTCGATAAAGTATTGCTATTATTGCATATAAAGCAATTTCAAAGAAGTGAAAACTTAGAAGTGAACGTACTGTGTAATGTACAATGAATTAATAATTTCTTATTTTTAAATTTTGAACTATTAGGTATGGTATTTATGTCCAATGCTTAAAAATAATTACAAAACACAAGGTAATTGTAAGAAACCATATTCCTTTTAGTTTATTTTCCATATACTATATTCAAATACACAAGACAACGATAATAATAATTATTAAGTGCGTTTTTTACAGTTTGTGCACATGGAGTTGACACAAAATATGGTGGTTATTATTCCTGACTTGTATCAACGCTCTGGTATGATTTTTTTATTATAACCTAGGTTATGGTTAAATATTAGGTTAGTTATTCATCTTTAGGAAGAAATCAGATTACACATCTCGAAGTGTAGAGTTAATGATTTTTTTAATTACTGAACGACGGAAAATTTACATGCAACATTTTCTCCACAATTTCTTCCATCATCAAAAGCATAGAAAGAATGATATTAATTTTGTTGTGTTAGTTTAAATATTTATTTGTCATGTAGATTTGTTACTTGTATATTGTAATACATTATTGTTAAAAGCATTCAAGTTATATCAGGCTAAATTTGACAATTGTTTAATTAGATTTGTGGTTTTCATTGCATTATTAATGCATTTTGTTCAGAAATTGTAGATTTGTTAACTTCATATTTCTTTGGAACAATGTATTTTTACCTTTGCTATTTCTACATGCTATTTTCTACATGTAAACCAGCGTTAGTTTGGGTTCAAGCTTTACACTGACGGTTCTAATTTAAGATCCATTTTTCGGGGATTTCCTACTAGGTGATCCAACTATCCTCATAAGTCTTAAGCCTTGGTTTATATTATACTGTAGACCCAACTAAAACAAAGTAAACGCATTCTCTTACCTAAGCTTTAAGCAATTTATTGGACATTAAACTTAGGTAATACACGTATAAGAGATGAATACAGTATATAAAACATACGCCATAAGTAATCAAATTAATAAATAAAAACGTCAGTAATGATTGGTCCATTGACTTAAGAAAAATATCTAAAAAAAACTCCTTAAATTAAGTAATTGTATATTTTTAACAGTATTAAAAGTGTAAACTTCAATTAAAAACATATACAAATGCAATAAAACCAGTACATATAACTTTTACCTTCTCAAAGAAGCAATTCCATCGAACAGTATGTGAAGAGAAAGAAAGGATATTAAAGTGAATAAGTAGCCTGTTGATCCTTTGATACTGAATGTCTTTCAAGATTCTGTCAAGCATAACGACCTTAGGTCGAATGGTATAAACCCATTTCATCATCTTTGGATTTTAAATATTCTTGCAGTAACGCATATCACTATCGTTTATGAAATATAACATTTACCATTTAACGATTATAACTTACACATTTATATTACCACATACTATGCTGAAGACATTAGGATATAAAATAAATTTTTTGAATCTTCTTTTATTACCTTTTTTAGAGAGCTGACCATAACTAGTGTTTAAATTCATATTTCATAAAAGTAAATAAGTACATTTCGTAAATTAAATATAACCACAGAAACTAATAATAATGTGTAATAATTCATTTTATTTATTCCTGTCTTTTGAACATATCAAGTCAAAAAATTAACCTTTAAATATTTATGAACTACTTGCATAACAAAACATACAATAATTATCCTAACAGTGGGGTTAAATAAAATTTATACTATTTGTAACGTTTAACCTTCATCAATAAAGTAAGAAATACCATAAAGATTTAAAAACGATTTTTGTTAGAATGCAAATGTAACAAGTGAATTCACAGATTTAATTATACTGGTGCAATTTGAGACATCTCTCTCATAAAGAGCGCTTTTCCTTCCCTGTTGTTGGAACATAATTAAGGACCACAAGGATGTTTAGAGTTCAAGATCCTCTAATTCTGCCCTTCAGGCTGGCAGAACTTGAGCAACTGTCCGTACTCGAGTAAGTCTCAGTACAAATGCAGAACACTTTCTGTTGTTTTCATTTACTCATAGTTTTGAATAGAGTATAAAATTATGTTTTCATATATACAAATTATGTTGCCTGAACAAAGTGCTTTTTTGTGTAAAGTAAACAGAGAATATGTTTGTGCTCCGTTATGTAACATTTAATCTGCAAGAACAAGTTTGTTTGTGATTCTCAGTGTTATTGGATTTCATAATTTGTATATTTCCATTTCCATTGCACTACATCAGGGGAGAAAACTGCTGGATAGAAAGGTCCGTTTTAAACACGTAGTATCACACTGTTCATCTATCACCTATAAAATAAAGTTTAAATTCTGAAATATAAAACCAAATTTTACTGTTGAAAATATATGTGTTAATAATTAATACTTCCTACCAATGATTAAAATATAAATCACAATATCATAAATATACCAAGTAACTGACTTTTCTCTCTAATAACATGACAAATATTGTTAAAGAAAAACATCTCGGTTTTTCAATAGGTACTTGATTTCAATACAAATTGCGATCACCCTATTACTTATATTTTATTTTTGTGTTTACAACGAGATATTTTTGTCATGTGTAGTATTCAATTTCCATTTTAAAACATTCTAAAATCTTTAATTAGAGTAAAAATCGAAATGTGTTTATTTATTTAAATTTAAATGCCTATAATATTTGCAAACATATTTATACTGGCGTTGTTTACATACAGTGCAAGGTGGAAGAGCGAAATATATTTGTAAAATTACGGAATACGAGATTTATAAGAATAAGCGTAGCTCATTCATCATAATGGAAAGCCCTGTTGACAGAAGTAACTAAAGTAAAGTACAAACCATAAATGTAACTCAGATTGTAAGCGTAGCTATTATACTCGCCTAAAGGACAATACTGTGTTCTAATAAAATCTGAATGCTTAACTGATCGTCAACTGTAGACATATATCTATAATTGTTTTCTGTATTTACTTCCTATTTCCGGAATTGCACAAAACACTCATAACAAGGCAATACATTAATAGTTGGGTCTTAGTGAGTACAACGCGAGTGTGTGCCTGCCTGTGTTGTGAGAGCACGTTTGTGTTACGTACTTGGGATTAGAGAGTCGGTGTAGCTGGGGGAGTAAACTGAACAAGAGAGATTATTCCAGTTGGAAGCCTTTGTTCTGTGGTTGTTATTTCAACCCGGTGTACTCAATGGGAATCGTGAACACTTCTAATAAAAGTCCCTAATGCGCTTACAGACAGCCTTAACTATATGTTATTTACATATATACGCTTATCTCATGTTGGCTACGTAATTTATGATATCAGGAAGTACCAGTAGTTATTAATTGAATGTTTTCAGCATATTACGTATTAATACTTTAATTTTGACGTGACAACGTCTTAAATTAGGTCTCGGCTCGGAGTCACTCATGAAAAAGCGTAACGCCCGGTAACGTTACGATGCCCGTCCAGTGGGTCCGCCGCACGGGATCCGCACGGGATAAAGCAGATAACTGTGGGTCCGCCGCACGGGATAAAGCAGATAACTATGTTTATTCGTGAAAATGTGGAGTGCTTAGATTCGTCATTTACAACAACTACAACAATAAAGGTAGATCCATAAAATTGTACACTGATATTTCATTATCGTAAACTATGATTGATTGATTAATTGTTAGATTGACACAAAAGTTGAGAAACTGAGTTTATAGGTTATGTCATACTATTGACAAATGTTGATAGTGTTAAGTAAATTATTAGTTTAAATCACTATGAATCAATCGTAATTCAGTCGATTGAGAAGAAACAGCGCGTATTGCTAGTCAAACATTTAAAATAACAAATTATAACCTCTAACCTGTCATAACAGTGCGACCAAACAAACGAACTAAACCGACCAATCACCACGCGCGGAGTTAAAATTTAACTGTGTTTAGCAAGAATTTCAAATTCCAATTTTAGTAAATGTTACAAAAGTTGAGAAACTAAGTTTATAGGTTATGTCATACTATTGACAAATGTTGATAGTGTTAAGTAAATTATTATTTTAAATCACTCTGCAATCAATCGTAATTCAGTCGATTGAGAAGAAACAGCGCGTATTGCTAGTCAAACATTTAAAATAACAAATTATAACCTCTAACCTGTCATAACAGTGCGACCAAACAAACGAACTAAACCGACCAATCACCACGCGCGGAGTTAGAATTTAACTGTGTTTAGCAAGAATTTCAAATTCCAATTTTAGTAAATGTTACAAAAGTTGAGAAACTAAGTTTATAGGTTATGTCATACTATTGACAAATGTTGATAGTGTTAAGTAAATTATTAGTTTAAATCACTCTGCAATCAATCGTAATTCAGTCGATTGAGAAGAAACAGCGCGTATTGCTAGTCAAACATTTAAAATAACAAATTATAACCTCTAACCTGTCATAACAGTGCGACCAAACAAACGAACTAAACCGACCAATCACCACGCGCGGAGTTAGAATTTTAACTGTGTTTAACAAGAATTTCAAATTCCAATTTTAGTAAATATTTTATTCAACTTTACCATTTACAATAACAAATTTTTATTAATTTCAAATTATGTACAATGTTTTAGTAAACAAAATATATTTCTATAGTTAAAATTTGTGCAATTCTTATTTTCATTCAATTCCTTGTTCCTATTGTGCAATTTAATAATATTCATATCAATAAATATTCTACCGAGAAAAAGACGTTGTCACGTAAAATATTCGCCCGTAAAACCGACTTTACAGGCAACCATAATTTTTAAATTTATAAATAACATATATCTTCGTCAAAATGTTCACACAGTACTCGGTACTCCACTTCTAGTAAGTCATATTCTGATTTTAATAAGTATTAAAAGTGAGGATCATCCATCTTGAGACTTAAGAGTTTAAAACTTATAAACATAGTGCAAATCTCGTTTTTTATTAGAAGGCAATACACGTGTTTTTATCTTTCCATTGCAGTGGTATGCTTAAGAGTGATTACATCTCTTCGTTCATGTAAAGAAAAATATGACAGAATGATAACATATGAGACGTAGTCGGTATAAGTTTTTATTAATAAATCCAAAAAGTTTATATTTATAATAAAACTCAGATTTACGTTTATTGCATTATGCATGAAAGATTTTAAACAAAATTTGAACATGGTTTTCATTTGGATTATTCATGAAAACATGGAGTCAAAGGAGGGTTAAAATACTTTAAAATTATCTCTCCTTCTATATTAAGAGAGTAGAGAGCACTGAGAGGCTCGGTAATACTGTATATGATTTAGTAATGCTATTATTTAAAGGTACTGGAGCCTAAGACTACAAGGCATTTTGCTAAAACCTAAAAACTGTGTAAATACATAGCACTATTATTTTTGTGTCTGCTACAGTATGCTGAATGGCTTACAATGGGGTTACTCGTCCTTAGGCATGAAAAAATCTCTAACCTTTATGACCTTTATGGTAAGTAATACATTAAAAATAATACAAAAAAATATATCTTGTTTAAAGGCTTGTGTTTGCTTGTTAATATTTCATAATCAGTAAAAGCTTTCTACTACTTTTAAAAGCTAAATTATATATATATATATATATATATATATATATATATATATATATATATATATATATATATAAATACATGGCTTAAAGGGGATCGCTCTCCTTAAAAAAATAATAAAATAAAAAAAAATTATTAAAAATGTAACACGTAAATACATACAGTACTTTACTTTATTCAAAAACAATTACCATCTCTTGCCTATAAATATTTATGTGTACAATGATATTTAAGTATTTACTCCAAAGCACTGCAAAGTAATCAATTTTTCTACACGTTATAAATTAATCTTAAAGTAATAATCTTCAGGTATGGTACCATACATATTTATACTTATATTCGTATAAGTCAAATACAGTTAATTTATTGACTAACCGAATAGTTGCATTATATAATACTCTATAAGGCACTCGACCATTAAACGTTGTAGAAATATACTTTAAATGCCCGTTAAGGAAATATTTAAACATTTTGCGTTGAATTACGTTAAATATAAATATATTTTTATGTGTATATTGCCTAATTTAATTTAAGAAGAAGGCTGTCTAACCACGCATTCAATATCTTTCCACAAACCAACGAAACGTAAATATTTTATAAATAGTATTTAAAGGTCATACTTTCAAAATAATAATTATAAAACGTTCCTCTATTTTTATTGAAAAGTCTTCGTCGGATTAAAATATTTAAAGCAATATGGATTTTGATTTTTCAACATGTATGGAGATTAATTAACCTTAATAGCCCAAGAAACACAAAATGTATGGGATCAAAATCACCTACAAAAATCGTATTCATGTTGTCTAATGGCAAAATATATTTTTGGGCGAAAATATGAAAACATAGTTAACCATGAAAAACTAATTATTTACTAAAATACTTCCAGCAAAAATAATTTTCATTATTTTATTACTGCACGAAAGCCTATAAAAGAATATACTATAGCAAAGATGTACTAAAGTAGCAGTGCTTAGTATTTAAGTTACCGCTTGTCTTAAATACTAATTAATTACAGTCTAATTTGCAGCCTTTAGAAACAATCTAAATATGATAATGTACTTCAAGAATGTAAGCTTTATGTCTGGAATGAATACTATGGCCCATAAAGGAGCATTTTGAAGCTTTATATAGAGTATGACTCTCCAGGACATAGGTTGCTGCAAGTTGCTTAAAGGGAATATCTGTTGCTGGTTGGTGATTTTAGACAGACACTCCCTGTAGTACTATGAGGAGCTGGCACTGATGACGTTAAAGCCTGAAGAAATTGTGCTATCTGGGACCCAATGTTGAAGTAGTAACATTGCGCGTGAAATATAGTTTAGAGAACACAGTAACAGTGTCCTAATAGATGATGAATTCTCAAACGGACTTTTAGACATATTGGACTTTACGTTACTAGAGTTATCGGATTGCATAGTAAGAGTTACACGGACATACAAATTTTGGGTTCTAAAGAAAACTCTGGCTCAAGGAACGATCGATTCCAACACCTAAAACGACTCAAGGAAGTATATTAACAATATTATATTGGAGCAGCTTCCCAATGAGTTTGAAAAGTAGCAATATATCTATTCAGAAGTAGAACCAGAGATGCTATTTAGTATCCTGTTTCTACGAAATCTTAACCCGACTGGAACTTCACCTCACAGTCTGTTTTTAAAACTGGATCTCTAATAATGTTGATTCGAACCTCATCCTTCCTAAACTAAACAACCACACAAGACCGCAAGTTAATACTTTGTACTCAAATATCGTATAGGCGTAAACCTTACTCACTTTAAATAAGACGTTACACCTCATCAACTCCTATGCCACACATAGTTTACCACGATACTGTGTCAAAGATGAGTAATCTTAGTAATCTGCTATTGAATGTATAATTAACCTTTTTCATGTTTTGATATGATTATGTTAAATTTTAGTACACCACTAGTACTGGAGTTAGTACACAATAAACTATTTATTAAGTAAATTACATCCAGATTAGTACGTTTGTACAAAATAACAACTAAAATACTTTATAACAATTTTAAGTTATTTTATAAAGTAGAAAATTTCATGAAACAAGACGCTTACTTTCATTTCTACCTAACAAAGGAATAAACGATAATATATGATAGCTCAGGTTTTCACAACTTATGAACTGTTGGCTTCTTCCACAAGTTAAGGAATAGTGGATCCTAGCGTGGTTAGTTAGATGTCATAGAGATTCCTGCAGGCGCATTTTTTAGATGCCAGCGCTAAACAGTAAACGTGGATATGATCAGCAGTTTGAGTTTCCTGACTTCATAGACGACATAAAGGTTAACTCTTATACAACCCAATATTTGTCACATGACTCCTGAAGTGGGCATGTCCAGTAATGAAAGCAATTACTTTAATCAATATATCTCTACCAAAGCCACACAAGGACCCGGAAAGTACGCCATTTTCGCTCCTGAGGGGTTTCTTGCAGCCTTTACGGTCAGATTGACTCTGCTACGTACGACTGTGTTTATCATGAACCCATTATTAACAGCGCTCACAGCCTGGTGCGTGTAATCCCCCAGAGTGGCTCAGGGCCAACTAATGTGGCCTGATTTTCTTTCTATTTGAAAACACTTATAAAAATAAAATAACATGTGGATATTTCAATGATAATGTTAATTTTATAACATTATCAGTACTAAATTCATTATTCTACATTACCCAAGGAATATTGCTGTCTTATTTTAAGAACTATTATATAAATGTGGTAATAATGCACATTACAGGGCTATCTTTATATTAGAATATAGAACAGTCAACTAGAACCTTTTTAAACCTTATTTTATTTCCATACAAGTGTTTCAGTACTAAACAATTATCAGTGTGAACATTAACATGTACATAAATAATAAACAATTCAAATATAGTCAACTAGAACCCTTTTAAAAATTATTTTATTTCCATGCAAGTGTTTCAGTACTAAACCATCTCAGTGTGAACATTAACATGTAAATAAATAATAAACAATTTAAATATAAACATGTGGATCTTTTATCAGATGTTACATTTATATGACACAGTAGTCATGTTGATTATTATTATTATTCTGTATTTATTACTTACATTTTTTCAGATTGGGTTTGTCTTATTTGTTTAATTGCTATTTAAAATGTTGTTAGGATCTATTTTACAGTATAGATATATATGTAATTCTTCTTCCGAGTAAAACTTTTCTCCTTTCCTTTCGATATCCAAAATTTCCATATTCTTTTCAGTTTTCATGTAGTTATGGTCGGTTACTTATAAATATTCAGCGAAATTTGATTTAATTGTAGACATGTTATTTGATTTGAAAGCTAGTATATGTTTTCTAAATCTTTTATTAAAATTTCTGAAAGTTTGTTCAACAGCCACTATAATAGTTTCAACAGCCACTGCAATAAATTTTGTATACTCCATATTGTTTTTATAATTCTTTTTTAAAATATTTTTGTCTTACTTCGTTTTCAATAAGTTTATATACATTACTTTTTGGTAACTGATGGAAAGTTTGGGATTTCGAAAGGTTTTTTGAAAAGCTTTTTTTATTTTAGTATTGCAAGGTACACATATATATTTCTACATTTCATTATTATTGGGATTAGGTCGTATTATGTTGTTAGAAGTTATTATATGAGAGGTTAATGTTTACACTGATGATGGTTTAATACCGAAACAAGTTTCTAGAAATAAAACATTTTTAAAGCGGTTCTAGTTAACCATTTATTATTGTAGTATGTAACGCATTAAATTTATAAGTATTTCAACACTATAAAAACAAGAAATTAAAGCTGAAGTGGGTATTAAAAGCTAACGAAATACATGGGGTATATCATAACATCAGAACAATATGTAGTATTTATTTTCTAATATCACAGGGTTTTACAAAATAGTAGTGTTCTATCTAAAACAGTTACTTTCATAGTTTCGATGAAACTATCCCAAACAAAATTCTTTGCTTACCGGGCTGGCACAGAGTTCTGATGTAGGAACTGCCACCAGTGTGGTCCTGACACTGCGTTAATACTAAGGTACTACCACTAACAAACGGACTAGTAAAGGCAACGTTTCATCGTTCAAAGGGGAATGAGTAAAACACATTTGACAAGGCTCATATTAGGGTTTAAAAATATAGACTATAACCTCATACTCTCATTATAAATACACTGGTTTAGTAAATGATACGCACTGCGACGTACAGTAAAGTCTCGCAAGACGATATACTAAGATTTAGTACTTACACTTAATCTAATTAAATGTGAATTAAAGGGTTATATAATGGGTCAATAACGTTTCATACAAGAACTGTGTCGTGACATAATATTAGATTTAGCGACCGATAACATTGACATTTTCCTGTACTAATTTTGTGTTTATAGACAATGAGGACATTGTCTACCAAGTAAATACTACTAATTTATCACTTTTCATATTTAGTACTATGGCAAAATTAAGATAAATAAATAGATTTTTATATCTTTGTAAGATTCACCACTTACCTAGTCTAGGTCACAAGACTGTCATTCCTGTTACATCATGATTGAACTCCCCCGGGATTCGATCATATGATCTCTCAGTTAGAGAGCCGTAACTATATCCACAAGTTAACGAAATAGGAAAAATGAATAGTTTAACTAGAAAATTTTAGTAAAAACCTTATTATTACCGGCCTAAAGATTAGCGTCAGCAACTCACACTGTTAAGAGTGGTTAAAAATTATCGCCTAGAAATTTCCAAGTAACACACAATTCAGATATTCGCTTGGCTTTAGTTTTCTGTGCATAATAAAATACATTACTCTCAAAATATTTTACAGTTAAATTAATCAATATTTGAACTAAGGATGTGATAGGTAATCTCTATGAAGCGGACTTTGTAATGGCCGTAATGAAGAGGGATTACAAATACAAACGTGAATACAAAAAGGTTTCATTTCGGATCGAGAAGGCTTTTTGTTTAGCGACACGCAGCCCCGTATTTGTGGAGTGACGTACAATATAAACTGTACGTCTGTACGCCCATCCATTTTACTAAAAGGGGCAGCATGAATTATCTCGTTGAACTATCTGGAGGTAATTTTTTATATCGGATTAATTATAATTATTTATGAAACAAAGTTGTAAAGGAACATCTAAAAATAATCTTTGAATAATATTACATTCTTATGAATTTTATTGTATTACATAAACTATTATGGAGTTTGATGGATTATAAAACATTTGAGATTTTTAATGGAAAAGTTAGTCTTGGTTTACAGAACATACTCCTAAAATGAAAATCGGAACTAATATAGCAGGTATTTAATTTTTTAATTACGTGTTTGAGAAGTTGTTCTGGAACTTAAATATACTTGTTTGCTCTTCTTGTGGCATTAATATATAACAAACAAGGCTTAGGTTTACTTAGAGAGAATATGAGTAATTTAAGTGCTTTCAGTAGCATTAAGTCTTGAAAGTGTCTGAAGCCTCAAAAGTATAATATCTCAGTAGAAGAGATATAGGTGTTACCCAAGAATGTGATGAACTTTATAAACTATTAGAGATAGTATTGTGATTTTATTTTACAAATATTACTTAGTATTAAATAGTTACATGAAAAATGTAAACATTATTGTAAATACTACTATTATAAATGTGTGTGTTTGTGTGTGTACTTGAGACGTCTAATTCACATACGGTGTACTATCACCTTTGCTCAAATAAAATAACAAATAGAACGGCAGTTAAATTTTTTATCATTACCTACGTATTATAATTTGTTTCTTAGGTACATTTTGGTTTGGTGTTTTAGTTGAAACAGCTATGTTGTTTAATAAAAATAACAATGTTCGGTTTGAAAAACTGAACTGTAGTTCATAAATACCAGCTAAATCGAAATGTTTATAAACTAGAAAACTTTTGATTCTGCATGTTTTGATGCAAATTAATCGATAATAACCTTCAGACGTTTCTGCAAAACGTTAATGTATGAAGGATATACGACGTTTTTGTCTGTGTTAGAATTTACGAGTCTAATCTTAAGTTAATTAATACTTAATATTAGCTACTACGCGGAAAATTTTATTAAGCACGTTCCATTTTTTAGTTCTTCTCTTAATTTCATTTATATTTAATTGTTATTGATCACTTGTGGCAGTATATGTTCGCAGGTTTAGTCGGAATGCTAATTTACTGTGTGGGATTTCACAAAGCTTTTAGTTATGACAATTTTGTATTACAATCGTCAACGATTTTGATTAGGCAATTAGAATTATGAAAATAAGTCTGCTGTATGCATAGCAACAAACGACATCCAAATCAAATAATGTTTACTGATTTTAATATCAAGTAAAGGATTCATCGCTCTTTGTAGGAACTATCTTTTTCAGGCAGAAGCAAAAATATATTAATGTTGCTTTTCGAGTTAGTTAGTGAGATTTCTTTACCGTTCGCTAAGTTAAGGAGCAAAATCAATTTTTCTTGTTAATCCTTCCTTTCTTTATACTCGTTTAATGATTTTGACAATGTCAACATGCAAGTGTTGCTAAAATAGATTACTGAAAACTTTTACTGTTATTTCAGATAAAAATAAGGGCCATTAAAATCAAAATATGTAATGTTTGTAACGGTAGGTATCAGTACAACTTCTTTCATGATGAATTATTATTAAGCCTATTATATTACTATATATTATTATTAATTATTAAAGTATTAGCCGATCACATCTTTGCCCTCCCCAATTGATTTACAGACGTGAGTCCACGGTTTCGTTGATTTACTTAGTGCATAATTTGTATGAGGTATGTATGAAGTAGTTCAGGGAGTAATTAAATCTGATTATCTTCCATGCATGAACGTGCACATAGTCATTCATTAAACGTTGTTGGTTTTCAAAAAAAAAGGTTAAAGAATATGTAAAATATGTATAACCTTTTCACCGACTCTTCGAATCCTGGCCAGGGATATGTAATTCTTGATGTGGAAACAAGTCAAAATTAAATAAGGAATACATATTTATAGAAAATTAATTACGATCACAATAATTATAAGAATTTGACGTATATTCTTGGTCGTGGTATCAAGGCAAACTCAACATTGGTGTCGGAAATATAATTCACCAGAACCAGCGTACATGTGCATCGCCTAATAAATTGTGTATATGTTGCTGGTAACTATGTATACATGCTAGTATAACAATGTTATAAAGTCACTACCACAATTCTGTTAAAATCGCTTATCAAAATAATGTGTTTTGATCATTTAGCAAAATGACGTTCATTTTCGGTCATGAAATGTGTTTAGAGGTTTGAGACGGATCTACAACAGAATGAACATGATAGTCTTACGAGGTATCAGGAAAGTAAGATCAGCCTGCAGTCAAGCCCCGCCAAATACATCTCGAGATAGAACTGTCAGCACAAATGTAGAATCCAACCTAACACTAGTCTCCGCTTGGACCAATGCCAGACCTACTTAAAGACACCATTTCAACAATCATTCAATATAAGATCACCTTGCACATTTTTAAACCGATGAAGTTAATAAATTAAGCTTTAATACGTGTAAACTGATAAAAATAATCAGGCGATATACCCTGTTACCAGTACTTGACAATAATAGGCAGATACGACATTTACTTGGGAAATAAATCTTTGAAAACCACATTTGTAAGTTAATACCGATATTTTTTCAAGTGAAATATATGTGGCATTATAATTTAAAGAAATTTATTGATTTATAATTTTTCTTTAATTATAGTCTTTGACATACTTTGCTTCAGAATGCGCAGTTTTTTTAGGAGATTTGATGTATCAGTGAACTGGATTACATTTTAACCTTGATGAATTTAGCTTAAATTTTTTTTACTTTACTTTCTATACACCTTCTTTGAGTGAGAGTTCAAGATGAGTGGTTTCAACGTGAAGTAACTATGTATACATACATATTACTGAGCATACTAAAGTGTAAAACAATATACAATGAAAAATAATAAAAAAATGCTGTAGTTTTTTACAACCGCTAAGTGTATATAAATTTATATAGCAAAAAACAATCAAGTTAAATAGAATTACAATAATCTCCATTTGTCCTTAGATGAAAATGAACAAAGGAACAAAAAAAATGTATATATTGAATGAGTGAATAAATGACAAAAATAAATAAATAAATATATATCCCAGATTATATAAGCCTACTTCTGTTAAAAGATAACTAGGATGGATTTTATACCAGTAAAATTTATCGTATTTTTTATTTACCTATCATAGTTCTCGTAGATTGCTTCAAATTGAGTCTTCGGAGCCAAATTTTGAACTTGGAAAGTTTTAGAATATTTTCTAAGGTAGATTATTACTTATCTAATCGATACATCTAACCTACACGCTATAAATATAAACAAATTTAAAATAATAAACAATGTCTACACAGAACAGTTGATTGTCTTTGACATACTCATTTAATTAGTATTACACACTTTAGAAAACAAGATGGGATTTTTCACTGCTTTATAGAACAGTGGAGTGTAGTCCAGAGTGATTTTCGAAATAGGAATAAGCCTATATTCATCCCAAGAATCGTAAAAATATACATAAAAATTTAAGTACAATTAGTGAAATAGTTTAGGCATTAAAACAAAAGAACAAGGACAGAAAAAAAACCACAAAAGACACATTCGCATTTATAATATTATTTTAAAGAACACCATTATAAAGAAATAGTATCCGTTATCATAACTGATGCCTATAATGTTTAACTTTAGAAAAAATAAATATGATAGAACAGTATGTGAAGAAAAAGGAGAGGGTTATTAAAGTGAATAAGTGCCTGTGGACCTTTGATATTGAATGTCTTTTAAGATTCTATCAAGCAAAACTACCTTAGGTCGAAGTTTTTAAATACCTATGCAGAAACTTAATATCGCAATCATTTAACAAACAAACAATTTGCTTTAAAAAAAAATACATTGAATATTTTTAAATTTCATTATTGTATTTGTATTATAAATGTTGTTAGCATGAATTGGTAGCAACACGTTTTTTAGTTGTTGACTTATTTTACACCCATCAATAAAGCACGTATTTTTGTTTCAAATTAATTAAACATTTCTAAGAATAAAAAAATACCACAGCAATCTAGCACACAAGAAATAGCCAAATGATTCAGTTTTTTTTAATCATTTACTGTACATCTACCAATAAAGCTTATTCTTTTGTTGCAAAGCAATTTTAAATTTCTATGAGTGAAAACATACTACAAAAACTTAGCACACAAGAAAGGGCCAAATAAGTTGGTATCAACAGGTTTCGTATTTGTTTCCTTATTTTTCACTTATCAATAAAGCACATATTTTGGGATCAGAATTTTATATTGATAAAAATAAAAAATACTAGAGAATGTTTAATAAACCTCTTAGTCTAGTTAAATTGATATCACAATCAAATAAGCTAATAATGTTTTAACTTATAATAACTAAAGTGAATTATATTTACATACTTTTTTAAGGACAATACTAAAGTGTGAAACTATATATAATGAAAAATAATAAAAAATAATTTGTTTAACCACCTCTAAGTGTATATAAACTTCTATTAAAATAAAGTAACCAAATAACTTATCACTACAAAAATCTCCTTTTATGTTTCTGATAAAATCCCGAATGTAATTAGTAAGTTTGGAGTTTTTATTAAATTCTTGCAACTTAGGTCAGCGCACCCTTAAAGAGCACATTTGCAGCCTCGTCATTAGAACATAATTAAGGACCACAAGGATCTTCAGAGTGCAAGGTCCCGTAATTCTGCCCTTCAGGCTGGCAGGAGTTGAGCAACTGTCCATAGTCGAGCAAGTCTCACTAAAAATGTTTAGCACGTTTTCTGTTGTTCTTCTTTATACGCTGTGTTGGCTCGAATATAAAGGTACACAAACATATACACGCGTGGTGCAGGTTTTCATATCAAGTGATAAATAATATGTAAGTACTTTGTAAAAATAAGGCCATATTAATTACGTAATCATGTAATTAGTTATTGTAATATACACTGTATACATAAACAGCTATTGTGCTGGTTGGCTATATGTAGATATCTCATTAGTAGGACTCGATAACAACTATTATGGAAAATTAAAGGTTTTGGGACAAATTAACTGTTATAATGAGAGTTCCGTATGGCTTAAACTTTTTCAAAATATAAAACACAAGTTTCAAATTTCTAATCTGCGTTCTAATGTTAGTTCTAGAACAGCATCGCTTGCTGTAATTCACATTATAATCAGATTTTATAAATTATACATTTTAATACTCTACATAAGGAGAAAAAACTGCTAAAAATAGGTTCCATTTTAACACGTATTAAAATAGTTGTAAGATACCATTAAAATATGTGTAAAATAGGTGTATGAAACCTTCTTATACAAGTAAAAGTCAGCGTTTTATGGCATTAATTATTAGCTTATTTATAGAAATAAAATATATGTATTAATGAAACAATAACTTTAATAAATGTAGTGTCATTGCTTTCAAAACCCAAAAATATGTAAAAAAACCAATCTCGTTTTTTCAGTTTATTGGTTCTATAGGATTTGCTATGTTCTCCAATAAAATTAGTTTTACTATGCTTACAATAAACTATTTTGAGTCTAGTTTATTAGTAAAATATTCATCTTATTGTTACAAACATTAGTCTAGTAGCTTTAACATGGAATCCAAAGCATATAGTTTAATCGTAGTAGATTTATCTCAATAAGGCCATCATTAAACTCCATAAATATTAATAAGTACACAAGACATTGTGCAGAAAAGAAAACATACGTTAAATTGTAAGCTTACATCCACACCAACTAAAGGACAATATTTGGTTTTAGTCAAAGTTGACTTCTTCACTGAGCGCCAACAGTAGACAAATCTTTAAAAAATGTTTTATTTACTCGCTGCCTATTGAAGGCACTCACTCTCTACTGAAATGTGCGGCAATGCATTTATAGTTGGTGCTTTATCAAAACAATGTGAGTGCGAGCCCGTGTGCGAGAAGTACCTTTGTGTGTTACGTACTTTAGAGGAGAAAGTTAGGATAGTAAACTAAACACACGATTCTTCCAGAAGGAATCCTTTGTTCCGTGGTTGTTATTTCAAATCAACGAGCTGAATGGTAAGCGAAAAACTTTTGATTAAAAGTCCTTAATGCGATTAGATCCAGCTTTACTAATACTGCACTACTAACATATATCCTCCGTAACCTTACGCAAATACCCATATATATATATATATATATATATATATATATACATTAAATTGTATAAATGGCAATAGCCTTATTTAATTTCAATAAACATTGAATCGCAAAAATTATATATATATATATATATATATATATATATATATATATATATATATATATATATATATATATATATATATATATGGAAAAAGAGCTTATAACTAAATATCATAATGGATTTTCTTATTATGAATATTTTAAAATCATTCAAGACGATTTAGCATCCATAGAAGTTCTAACTCATTTATGTCTAAAGAATAGAAACGGTATTGTGTTACATCCATGTCTTTGTTGTAGACAAAACAACCCAAGTATTTATTTAAATGCATAACTTTAGCTTCTTGACAAAATTCTTGTTGTCTTACGCTCTATTACCTTAATAATAAATAGTCATTACTAAATCAGAATATGCATCACTGAACCTCTCATCCCTGAGTGAAGATAGGAGTAGGTGGATAATATTAAAGTACACAAACCTGCTTATTATCTTTAGCTTTATGTTTAATACTAGTGGACTAACATATATAAACCTGTTTATATAGGCTATATGAGTTGAGCTTATAGAAGTATAAGTGAAGTTTATTATGAACATGAGTAGTTTTTTCTTTGTTATAAAACATTTTTTACTACGTTTGGTAATGTATTTAGTTTTCAAATTTATAGTTATATTTACGAGGTGCTATAAGAACTTTCAAATATATCAGTATAAGAAAATAATAAAGACACAAGTACACACTTTTTCATAAAAGAAAAAATTAGAAACACGTTTACGATTGTTTTTTATTGGCAAGTAAGCACATGGTGAATGAATAAGTAGTATCATCATTGTAGGAATAGGTAAACACAGTATTTTCATAAACATGGATGATATCTTTCCTTTTCAACGTAATGAAATACTCACAGTGTAATTATGTGCAAAAAGCAACCTTCTATGCCACCTCACAGTTGAAAAATATATACTGTATACATATGTTATATTACACATATTTGTTCATAACATATCTATAGATGTCCCAAAATAGACTGTGTCTGAGTACAGTTTTAAATCATTGTAGTTTAATCAATAGCAATTTTTACACTCATTCACGCCTGATATGGTATATATATATGCATAATCAAATGTGAGTGTGTATGTGTGTGTCTATATATATATATATATATATATATATAGCCCTATTGTGCCCATCATGGGTCACTGACCTATACGAGGATCTTATCAAACAGAAGAAATTTATTGAGAGTTGATAAAGAACAAGGTGTATGTTACTGATAAAAATTGTTACGGTCACATGCAGATTATGACCCTGCGCTATCTCTAATTCGGATCTTAAGTCCGAAGTCTTCGATAGTTTAACAAACGGGTCTCCCAATTGGCGAAACGCTTAACAGTTTAAAATAGAAAGGTACTATTTAAAAAATATGTTCATTGAGAATATAGCTATTATTAGTAAACAATAATTGTCTGCTAAAGAATTAAATTTTACAATATTTTCTGCGATATTTAAATTTTTGTCCATAACCGTGAAGGATTTATTGAAAACATTCAAAGGAACGACACATTTATAGTTTTAAAAATATCATGTTTTAATTTTTCTAGAGATAATTTAGCTGTAATAATTTAATTAGTTACTGTTATTGTCTATAAATAGTTTCAGAGTTTCCTAACTTTATATTGTTCTGGTAAAAATGTCTTTCTCAGAACAAAGAAAATGCTTGACGCCGCTAATGAGTTAGCTTATCATGTTTGTGTTCCGGGAGGTGTTAGCTCGGGAACTCCCCTGCTCATCTCACGTTTCAGCAAAAAGCAACACGCTGCTATAGCAGGGATTGTGGATATATGATAAATACAAGTAAGCAAACGAGAGAAATTTCAAATCGCTTAATAAGCCTTTTCATATGTTAAAACTGTGTAGTTGTTTTAATCTTCTTAATACAATAATATATGTCAATATATCCAATATTTTTATTAGTTATGATATAGTACACAGGTTTTCAAATAAATAAATATATTATTATGGATAATTAGAATTATGCTCAAAAAATAAGATCGCTTAAAGTTTAAAATACCACGTCGGAAAATATCAGCAAAAAAGCTTAATGTTCACTATTATTTTACGAAATAATTAATGATGATTAGAATGGATAATACTTCAAAAAAGTAAATAAAGAATCCACTCAATAAGAAACTCTCCTATGACGAGTTGTAATCGACCCAACACTTTGGTCCGCTGTTTA
Organism: Homalodisca vitripennis; assembly: GCF_021130785.1. Taxonomy (NCBI): domain Eukaryota; kingdom Metazoa; phylum Arthropoda; class Insecta; order Hemiptera; family Cicadellidae; genus Homalodisca; species Homalodisca vitripennis. The sequence continues at coordinate 122,508,536 of NC_060211.1, read as the reverse complement.
TATTCCAATAGTTTTCATTCGACTCATATCAAATTTAATAATCAATTCATCATAGAAATCTAACTACTTTTCTTGTAAAATTAAAAATGACTTGACTGTTGATATTTCTTATATTTGTCTTTCAAAGAAACTGTTTAGTTAAATTATTTCTGTTGAACGTCTGAACAGAACAGAATAACAAATATTAAGACGAACATGAAAGAGGAGCTTTTAGTTATTCGAAGAATGTGTCTTAATATAAATTCACATTAAAGCCAAAAATAAATAAAAAAGAACAATAAAAAGTACTTCCGAAGGTATAACTAGAATCTTAGGAAAAAGCTTTGACTGTTAATTTCAGCGTATAGCGTAAATAAATGCTGTATATTTAATGCTTTAAAATCTCCAATTATAAAGTGATTACATTAAAACATTTTTACATGAATTACTATTAAAATATATGCATGTACATCCTCATTTATCTTTCACAAAATATAAACCCATAAAAAAATTAAATACATACGAAACCAACACAAATAAAAAAAATACCACACAACTATTTGCTATTTGGTTTGTTGTGTTTAATTTTTTACGTGAGTATTAAAAATGTTTAATACTCAGTAGATAAAATATTTAAAAAATACTCATAATATTTTAAACTGTATTCATAAATAGTTTGTGCTTATAACAACAACATTTTTTGAGTATTCTGTTTAGTAAAAATGAATCGTAAAGTATACTACTGCCAAGAGTTAGTCTCCGGATCGATTGTACCGATTCAGCTACATTTTTGAACATTATTAGAAATGAGAATACACTTTTAGTAAAAAGTGTTTTTATCTAAGGTTACAGTTATTCTACAAAGCAAATTAAATTAATCTGTTATTATACAACGAGAAGCCACATGGCAATCTTTCTATTTCCAATACGGTACGGGTTTACAAAAGATTGTATTTTAATTAAATTAATCATTCCACAGATTGCCTTCAAGATGGAATCCAAAACTGGTTAGTAATAGAGACAAACTAACTCAACCAACTTGTATAACTTAAATGATATGATGTATACTAACCGATGTATCCCTCAGCAATCGGTTTCATAAAAGGTAACATTTTCTGTATTTGTATGTTTGGTACTTGAACCCGAAGAGGTTCGATTAAAACACCCGGAACTAGACGTGCAATTGCAATGCAAAAGTACAAAACACACTCCACATTGTCATTAAGTGCAAGGAAGAATTACGTCACACCAAGGCAAGCTTCGTTAAAGTTCCATACAGAATTTTATTATAAATTATATTCATTTCTTTTAATACAATTAAAATATGAATATTGTATAAACGGTGACGTGGAGAGGTTACTTCCCTAATATTACATGAGGTACATGTGTTAATATTTCACATATTAAAATCTCATACCATTCATCATCGAATTTATTGTTGCCTAAATTGAAATGATACTGGTTGTAAAATTGTAAGTCAATGTATTATTTTAGTCATCATGTGGACAAACATACATATATTAATTACTTTACAGTTGCAAAATGGCAGACTTTGCTGATGCTCAGCCAATTATACTTTGCTTAATACAAAAACACTCCCATAATTATTATTGAATTTTATTTTGAAAAATAAAATGTTGTCATAGTTAAAATATTTGTTTATAAATTCAGTATTGTATTCTAATAACAATAATGTGGGAGTATGCATATGTACAAACAAACCGCATTGGCATAGATTATTAAATGTACATTTTAAAAAGGAATCTTTAAAAACAATTTCAATTGCAGTTTAGAATATAACAATTACAGACTAGTTCTATTTGGAAATAACTAAATAATTTGATTGACTAGTAACATAGAGTCCATGGTGGAATTGAAGAGTGAGCTGGAATTTTAAACTTCTTAGAGGTAATTATTTCCTTCAAAATATGAAGGAATCATGTGGTGATCTATAACGTAATCATCCCTAATACTGAAGTTCCATAATACTAGTCTTCAATATTTTGCATTTTATGACAAAAAAGGAATGCACCCCTTTTTTAATAAAACCGATATCGTTAAAGGCAAACTCTGAGAACCGAGCACATATTTTTAAAGTAATTATTACGTTTATTAATCTATTTCTTCTGCATATTATTTACTGTAAACAATTTATTAGTTTTGAGCTTTTTTATGTGCTATTTTGAAATTTTTCACAATATCTATAAATAATGTTATTCCGCAGAAGTATCTATCAATCTTTATAAATGAATAAAATAAACTCGTTTAGACCGTTTTATTTGTCTATTAAGTGATTAAACATACACAACTATAACATATTATTTTCACAGTACCTAAAATAAAATAGTTAAAGCTGTTATATGCAATCTTTGTAATGTAAGCTTTAAGATAGATTCTAAATACAAATGTTGAGACAAAAGGTTCCATTTCGGATTGATCGGGCTTTGTGTTTTGAGACACGCAGCTCCATCCATATTTGTGAAGCGACGTCCAAAAGACCATTTCACCAAAAAAGAACCCATCTGTAAGCTATTAAACAGAATCTTATTGTTTAAGTAGACTTGATTTTAGAGTTTTCCTTCACTACCTATTTTATGTTTTGTCTGTTGTTGTAAAACTATGTTTCCTCCAATAAATTTTTATTCTGTAGCTGAATAAATCAACTAAAAAAAGAACGTTAGTTTATTCACGGATCAACTGATTATCACAGTCAAATGTTACCCAATTTACAAAAGATTTAGGTTATACAAGTTTTGAACTTACTTTAGTGCATTCTGCACGGTAGCTGGTGTAGCCTACTATATGATTGATAGGATCAATCAAATCCTGAAAAATTAAACCTTTCAATTTGATTCATCAATAGTTGCATACATGCTTTTCAGCAGGAATTTTCTAAATCATAACTTATTATTTGTGAAGTATTTATTTCATAAAGCTTTTTTACTACCCAAATTTGTAAGGGAGCAAGGTTTTTTAAGTAATTTAAAAGATGAAAGTTTTTACTGTTAGGTGTAAAGAGTTCGACCTATTATTCAAATTAAATATAAAATAAAGTTATTCACGCTCTGTTATGTGATTTTTAACTTACAAGTCAGAAGTAAATTCATGGAAATATTGCACATGAAATTGTTGCTTGCTTCATGCTGCCTTTAATATCTTAATCGCAGTTATGTACCTAATAAACTAACTAAGACAGATTTCAGACAGCTTTACTTTAAATACGAGACAGCTGCTATTAGAGAGTTCCTACACGTTTGTTCAGCCGAGCATATTCGCTGGCTTCTCCAATGATTTATGGACCACTAAATTTGACAAATATAAAGGATTTTATGATTTTACGGTGCACAGCATACTATAAGAGAATGTAATGCCACTTCCCCCGGATATGTTCCGCACCATGTAGTTAGATAATCAAATTCAATAAGTTGTTTGCACTTACTTGCGACGATCCAGTAGTGTTCCTTAAACACATTCCTGAGAAGTTAGTTTAAGAGCCATTTAAAAAACCAGCTTAAATTGGGTAGCTCAAATATGTTAATACTCCCTTCGTTTTACTAGACTGAGGGCATTTAAAATCTATTTGAATCCCTGTCTATATTAAAATAGTTCACATCAAAATCACCCACCACTCAACAAGAATTTCTGTGTCAATAGGAAGTAAAGAAAGTAAATTCAGGGAAAGTTAATATCCTCATTGTTAACATCTACATTCCAGTTACCTGCTACATTTAAGCTTTTCAGAGACATGATAAATTCTAGAGCTAGTCATTTACAGAACTATCTATTTTATCTATATGGATTATTTTGTTATGTCAAAGATTCGTAATGTTAGCTTTTTTCTCAGCATCTTCTACTCTCGATCTCCTTCAGATTCCATGGGTTTTTCGTCTTGAAACAACATTAATTGAAAAAAGTTATGTTTTTTATTAAGATTTCTCTTAATGACTTGGATTAATTTCAGGACTCCTAAAAACATTTTAGTTTTATTGCTTATGGTACTGTATAACTTCCTTTTAAGATTTATATGACTGTATCTTAAAAGCACTCAAATAGAACACATTGTTATTATTAGATTTATAACACTTAACCAATAGAAAGTAAATATTATGACATTGAGAAAACCTTAGTTTTTATTTACAGTGCTAGATGCCCTTTCAGAGACCATTTTTATTCCATCATGAAGCAATAAGCAATTAGTGCAAAAATGGCACCATAGAATAGTCTTCCAATCTCGGTCACATAACTGTGGGGTGCTAGAAAACTGTTTTTCTATTCTCTATTAAATTTATGGTTGCCCTCCTCGATGGATGACTTTCTTGATCTCATATATAGGAGGCATATATTATGGAGTGGTGATATGCAGCTTTTATAATATACGTCACTTACCTCGGCCACAATGGGGACAATGTTGATATTTAAAAATTTGGTCATCGTCACTATCAATCAGCAGCATATTCTGAACCCACTGTATTATATATCATTATAAATTATAAATTATTGTACTGAACTCACGGATGATAGAGAAATGTCGACTGTTTATATTAAAGATCAAAGGAACTTCCCAGTCAAAGCTCAATCGGATCTGTACTCTGACATGATGAATTGATATTGGATATATTTTAAATATCAGGATTTCCACAACTTTCGTTTATTTACATCAGTAACTATAAGTAATAATCCGCTGTTTATAAAATGAATCAAAGTGTTCTGTCAGCTGGAGAACAAGCGTATTTGATACTGAACAAGAAGATAGATTTTTATACTATACATGACAATTCTCTGATTATGTATCATATGTAGTATCGTTCGACACTCGTATCAAAACTCCTATTCACCGTTTAGTTAAATGTCCATTCTTACCCTTCTCTATAGTCCAGGTCCACGATTTGTCAGTTGTAATTAAACAAATAATTTTACATTTTTAAAATGTTTGACCGTCGATCTAGTTATGTATGTATATTTTATGGTAATTTAGATACATTACCTTTATAGACTATAGACCTTTATAGGACTACGTTCAAATCTGATCTAATGTTGGGTGGTAGGCCTGGAGGGCGGGATTTAGCTTATTAAGCGGCTATGAATTCAGTTAAGGTCACAAAATGGTCTAAGGGAATGTAGCGTGTATCTTAGCAACGGTGTTAATCAACTTCTCACCTTTCAGTCACTGATAACTTCTCATAATATTATAACCTGTACTTATTTTAACCTTTACGAATATATATATATAAAGGTTAAAATATATATACATATATATATATATATATATATACCGGTACATATATATATATATATATATATATATATATATATATATATATATATATATATATATATATATATGCGTGTGTGTGTATTCTTTAAAAGTGTTGAGAGAATGTTCTTTGTAATGTTGATACAGTTGTCTGTAACATATACAAATATGGTATTAAAATAACAGTATAAACGTTTATAAATAGTATATTAAATTTGATTTTAAGGTATTTTTTAAAGGAAAAGGTAAAATAATCCTAAATTTTGAACGTATTTAGTAGTAAAAATAAAGTGCCTTATAGGAATCTTTCATGTAACAGAATGCAAGATATTTACTCTACGTGGTTGTTTAGCTAAACGATATGTGACTTATAAATCTATTATTTTACAACAGAAAGAAAAAAACTTTAAAATATAATCGATAGGTAACTTTAAATATAGTAAACACGTATATCATCACATAAAATTGTATTCAAATAATTTTGTTACTTTTAAATTATTCTCACGTTGTATTTGAATAATTTATATTTGTTGTTATATTGCTGGCACAGTTGTATGCAGGTTTTTTTTAAGCTTATTCCTATTTCTTTATTAATACCTAGCGTTTGCTAAAAATTCAACACTTTTAAATGACTACACCTGAAATGTAGACTTAGAACCTACAGGTATGTTTATATAAGTTAAAAATACATATCCTGTATTTATATACAGAAAACATTAACTAAGTTTATAAATGTATATAATTTTTTTTTAAATTGTTCGAGACTATTTCTTACCTGCATATTATTTTGAAGTGTGCAGAGTATTACTTCAAAGTCGAAGTGCATTCATATTTTGATCAGTTACGCTGTATTATTGCTTAATAAATTATCTGCTTTAGAAGACATGACTATACTAAATATTTCTTTGGCACATTGCTTTGGCAGCGTTTCTAACGGTGGAAGTGTTAGGTTGGATCCAAGCCTTACACTGGCAGTTCTATCTCGAAATCTATTTGGCGAGGCTTGCCTGCAGGCCAATCCTTCTATTCGATACCTCGTAAGGCTAACGAGTTTATTGTGTAGTAGACCCGACTCACACCAGTAAACACATTCTCTCACTGAAGATTTATACGATTTATTATATATATATGTATATGTGTGTTTTGTAACTACTGTTTTTATTTTTATATTTTTCCAGTGTGATCATATAGTATACTGTAGTTTTTCTACTTGATAATAAAATAAAATATGGATTATGAAATATGCGTCCCTGTTTTACTGTTCGAAATATAAAGGATTGTTCAGGTAATATTTAATATTTCCTATAGTTAACATATAACTATCAATATTACAGTCTTCGTCATTTTCATTTTCTCACCACGCTCGTGTATGATATACTAAAATAATCTTTGTTGTGCAGTACTTTTTATATACGACACACTTGCTCCACTTTTATTATGCGTTATCAGCAACTACTTCGTTGGATCAGTTTAACTAATATATTTCCATATATAATATCAAAATTATATAACGTAGTATATTCAGCTGCGTGACGAAGGGTGCTTATATTTATTAAACATCATATTGACACAGCGCTTGGAAGCATTATTATATGAGCATTTGCATTAGCTGTTTACATGTTGTACAAAGTGTATGGCCAAGTTAACCAATTTATTGTTAATATATAAGAAATTTGTAACAATAACCCAAACTCTTTAAACACGATAAAAGATACAGAAGTACACAAGACATTGTACTGGCACGAAAACTAACATTACATGGTAAGCTTACATTCCATCTAAAGGATAACATTTGGTTTTAGTGGAAGCTGAGTCCTTCACTGAGCGCCAACAGTAAACAGATCTTTAGACTTTATTCATTATTCACTGCCTATTTACGACATTCAGTATCTACTGCAATGCGCGGCAATGCATTTATAGTTGGTGCTTTTTCACAACAATGCGAGTGCGAGCCCGTGTGCGAGAGGTACGTTTGTGTGCTACGTACGTTGGAGGCGAGAATTAGCGTAGATGGGGGAGTAAACTGAACAAGGCCTTATTCCATTTGGAAACCTTTGTTCTGTGGTTGTTATTTCAACCCGGTATGTTGAACGGTACGCGAGAAACTTTGTACAAACAATCCCTAATGCGCTTAGAGCCAGCCTAATCAATAAGCTATATTGATTGTCATAAATGCGCCATTGTTTTCCACGCCATTCGTTGACAAAGTCTAATTACAAGTATGTTTGTGTTGGATCCATTTTGCACATTATTTAGTACGTCTAAGCTATCAGCTATCTATCTATCTTTAAGATAAATTTGCGCTGATTGCTATTAGAAAACTGCATCATCCAACACTCGATACAATACAACTAAGAAGTTTCTGGTCCTGAAATAATTGTACCACTCTGTAACTGCTTACAGAGAATGCAGTAAACACTAACAACAAAAACTTTTTGGACTATTTATATTTTAAGCAAAAGAAAATATTTGTGTTTAACTTTTTCCATTATATTGGTAAGTTTGAGCATATAGTTGGAAAAGTTAAATTTCATGTAGATCTAAACATGACAATGTGATATTTTATCAAAAGTAGTAGGGAAGAGGATTCATATGTTAGTAAAAAAGTATGTATATTCATATATTTATAAAATTTGAACGTTTATTTGTTTTAATCATATAATTTTATTTCTTTTTATAATAATAAATGGCTCATTGCATTAAAAACTGTTTTAAACCATATATAATATAATGGAAATGAGTGCACAAAGGAAATACATACAAGTACAGTATGCAATAAACAAAACATAAAAATTAAATCTGTATTTATGTGATATTTTTAGGCAGAACAGGGACTAGACTAATAAATAATAGTTTCAAATAAAAATTAAGGGAGATAAAACTCTTTATTATCCATAAACTATACGTATAATAATTTAGTAGTCTGAAAAAACCTTGCCTTCAAGTCACAATGGCTGCGTCGCTTAGTCTATAGGGCTACTCTGGGACACGGGAGTAGGAATTAGGTTAACTATTTCGTGTTCAAGAGACTGATATAAGAGTCACTAGTTTTTTATAAAGATATATTAGGGACCACCACCAAGTAACAGTTTTTTTTTTTATTTTGGTAGACGTTGACTGGGTCAGTTTATTGTTATTCATAATTTATTGATCCATAACATCCGTTTTGGCTTAATACTACTGCCACTAATACCACTACAGGAAAAATGCGTAATTTCATATTTTGTAAGGTGATTATTATTGTATATTTAGCATAAGAATTATCTGTTAAGACTTAAAAACATTTTAAGACATAAAAATATCAAATCATAAATACCCATAAATTAATGCTACCGTATGAACGTAACCTTTACTAACAACAGAAAATATAAACCGCGTTTACTCGCCAGAATCATCTGTAACTAACTTTGCTCTCTCAATCGGGTATAACAACATTATTTTTCGAGCTATTGTTACGGAACTTGCACCCCTGAATTCTATTTGAAATGGTAGATCACAATATCCATTTTGCGTTAAGAAGGCCTTATGACCGTATTTGACCGTATATGAAGAAAACCTCAATAATGCTATATAATTCATAAATGTTATAAATCTTTCAATATTAAAATAATGCAAAGATTAAGTTTTGAGTCATTCAAAATAGGAAATGTAATTCCCCAGGTAATTTATAATACCAATTAATATTGTATTTTTGTTCTATTTCTGAGATGTAAAGCCTTTAAAAAAGATAGAGTTACAATAAGATTATTACACAATTTGTCTAAAAGAGCTAAAATTGTTCTCAATGGGAAGTCCCAAACTGCTTGTAGGAGGTTTTACGTATTTTGGATTTGTAATCAATTTGGTTTTGATACTGCATTACTTTTCAAATATTTCCCTTCAATAAACAAACCTTTTTAAGGCTAAATAGTGTGTGCTTGGTAAAACATCTGTTGCCGATTGAAATAGGGCTGAACAATACAAATGTTAACTTTTTATATAATTAAAAATACTCAGGATTATTAAATGAAATGCATAACAAAATTTATTTTACTTTCATTATACTTACTAATATTAGTAAATGTATAGAAAATTAACCATATACTAATTGTTATGATTATTAGATTCATTATTTTTCTTTTAAATAAATCAATTATTGAGAGATTCGATAAAGAATAACTAGCACCTTGGAATCCAGGTTAATAAATATTAATCCTTGGTTAATAAATAGAATCCAGGAGGCCTGGAGCGTCATCTGGTGTTTTAACAGTATGTGATAGTGTTTTATGGTTGAGTGGTTCAGCTCCTATCGTAGTTGGTTAAGAAAGTTGGTATCTGCTTGCAGATTCTTTCCGTTTTCTATCTTATTTGTTAAGAACGCATGTCATGCGTTACAAATACTTAAAGGTTACAAATATTACGAATCTATTCTAATCCACACTGTACGCTCTTGTATTATAACAAGATCTAGCTAAAAGAGGGCAAAATAAAAAGAATTATGCAATCAGTTATTTGTTTTTGCAATTAATTAATACTTGTATTAGTTTAACTATGTCGCACACCAATTATTTTTTAAACTGGAAAACATTTAATAAGAAACTTATAATAATACCTAAATAAGAATTCCAATGAACTTTTAATAATATTAACAAGTTGTGCTTTTAGGGAATATTGAGCCGTAAACAAAGGATGTCACATTAAAACTATCCAGTATTTAACATTTTATAAATGGCTTAGGTATATCACTCTTCTCTTCTATAGAATGATAATCTATCTAAGGATATATCTAACTACATAATACACCTTTTTACATAACAAGCAATTAACATTTTTAATTATCTTATTTCTTAAGTAGGTGAGACATGTATTTACAATTTTAAAATGCATTATATTGTTTCCCACAATATTTCAAAGTACAGTTAATATATATTTTTAGTTTACGTATGTAATCTTTGAAATGCGAGCTTCAGGAGAGATTTCAAATACAAACTTGGAAACAAAAGGTTTCATTTCGGATTGAGCGGCCTTTGTGTTTGGCGACACGCAGCTCCGTATTTGTGGAGCGATGTCCAGAAGGCTTGTCCATTTTATCAAAAAAGAAAGCATCAATGTCTAATATGATTTATAAAACATATTATATTCTTAGGTTTTTTATACTGACAGTTTTCATGCCATAAAACGGATAACTCTTGGAAATATGTTGAAAATAAATATATTTCTGTTTTACTTTGAGTTTAAGCAAAGCTGTATAAGAAAAAGGGAAATACTTATTTCTAATAGAATAATTTAACACCAATCTTACTTGATTTTCTTTGTATTAAATCCATGACAAAATAACGTTGGTTATTACGTAAGTTTGATAATATAATAGTTGAGTTTTTTATGTAATATGTAAAGAGGCAAACTGTACTACAGAGTTTACACATACAGAAGTGGTCTAACATCTATTTAGGTTATGTAATAGAACAATAAAGCTTTTTAACAAAGAATATTTTACATACATTCTCGTCAATTACGTTTACGGAGGAATATATAAAATACATTAAGAAATATCAAATATATACAGAAATATGAGTTGGACTTCTTTGATTCTAATGTAAATCTACTTATTTATATTGTTAAAAAGATATCTTTAAACATGTACACATAAATTTAAATGCATTCTTAAATATTCTAGGTACTAAATATTCTTAACATTTTCAAAATTCATCTTTATCCCAATTTCGTTATATTAATTTTTAAAAAGCTGTTTTTTCTACACGATGAAAAAATATGGTTTAAAATGTCAATATCATTTAACAGCTTTTATAGTCAGGGTGTTTCTACCCACTAGGTGCTGCCTGTCAGGAACACATTTTCGCGCTTACAACATTGTAGCTTGTGGATATTTTTGGCCTTTCAAAGCTCGTACACACCGTGATGTGTCCATATATGGGATAACGCGCATTCGTGAAAGTTTATATGCAGCTTGCAACCTCCGGTAACTGGAAATTTCGTGTCACTTAAACCTTTTGGCATCTAAAGATTACGGTGTGGAGGTCTTTCTAAGACTTAGCTCCCTAGAATGTTCCTTGCAATATGAGTCAAATGCGAGAATCCCAGTAGTTTGTTACGGATTTTCCTCTTGGTATTTCGGAAGTCTCAGTTAATATAAAAGCTACACCACTCTGGTTTTCTTAGGTCTGTGGAAGGGTGAAGCACGTAACGATTTCATTGTTTGAAGCGCTATTATCGCGTGTCACTGTGGATGGATTATGATCGAATAATGTGGACTGTATTTTTTTTTTTTTTAACCTCTTCATAGGACATCCAGTATATATATATATATATATATATATATATATATATATATATATAAATATATATATATAGTAATCTATATATATATATTATATATATATATATATATATATATATATATATCTATATATATATTCATTCAATACTGTATTAAGGACATTTTTATGTTTAAGTTAAGCTGAAATCGAGTACTTTTTGAAAAATCTATGAAAATATAATGATAAATTATGTATGAAAACTGTTAAAAAATGATTACTTAAGATCTACGAAATGTAAATAATAATGTAAGCTTACGTTCAATACTGGTATTAAGGACAATTTTTATGTTTTTTGTTAAAGCTGAATCCTTCACTGAGCATCAAAAAAAAAAATAGTTAAAAGAATCTATAGATTGTTTCCATTATTCGCTCCGCTTATTTACGTCGTATTCCACACTCATAGTCGGTTCTTTGTCAGTAGAACGGGAGAGTATGTCTGTGATTACTCTGGAAGAGAGAGTTGCATGTCAGAGGTAAACGAAACCCGTATTCCATTTGCCCTATGATTGTTATTCACCCGGTTTGCTGGATACGTTACGCGACAAAGGTATTAATTAAAAGGGTCCTTGAGCGCGTAGAGACTGCTTTACCAATCTGTGATATTGGTCATGTAGATATACGCGTAGCTTTAGATAAATGTATAAAATCTGAATATGTTGTAAAATTTATAAGGCATATCCTGTAGTATTATTTGATTTTAATGATGTTATGCGAGTGGCTGGACAATTATTTTATATGTCTATATATCTATTAGCATGATATTTGAAAAAAAAACCTTATCTCTAAATATATGAAGTTGAAAAATGTGGATTGAATTTTTATATAATGTGAACTTAAATTTTCGTTGATTTTGAATATCACTCCCAGGTGAACCTTAACAAACTATTTTAAATTTGGTTTCATTTTGGTTAACCCATAATGGTACCATTAAATTTCAAAATTAATTATATTATAAGTGCAACGAACTAAAAAAGGGGATAAAAAATTTCCATAATTGTAAACCTAGTTATTCATATCACCTTACTATTACGATAAAATTTCTCGAGTAATATTTAATGTGTATAGTTTAAAAATTTGGAGATGGACACATTTGACTAAATAGGAGTAAAATGAGTTGTATGATGATAATGGTGCTTGTTTCTTTCTATGGGCATTTGGCTGAATATGTTCAAGGTCTAGCACAGTCTCTCAGCTTATGTCTGTCAGAGGAAAAATGTAAAGAATGATACGATTATAGATTTGAATTTTATATGCACGTTTGTTATGCGTACACGTAGTGTTGTAGGGTTTCTACCTTCTTTAATTTTTTAAACAATATAGATACGTTACTAAAAATATGTTTACAGTTTTTAAAGCAACTTTATCCTTCAATAATATTAAAAACTAAGGGATGAAACTAGAAAGGCTTAGGCAATGTTAAGTGATTATTAGTGTGGTATTCTTTTGAGGTAGGTCAGCCATTAATGTATATTGAATATAATGACTATGTTGTATGATTGCTCAATCGTTATTAGATGCAATCATGACTTAAGAAAATATTAACTTTTAAGATGATATCAATCACTTTTCATGCTTATATGCTCATGCAATAAACAATTGTATTAAAAAAATGTTTTAAATATTAACTTCTTTTCAACAATGTTCATTTATACTACCATGACAGTAAATTCTTGTGAGTTTTTTAGTAAATGTATAATATTAACGTGCATGAATGTGATATCTTGTTAAAAAGTAAAGGAATATGTATATATTAGATAAAACAGACTTATATTTTATAATTAAACTCTGAACAGTTAGTCTATCCCGACCAATTCTATAAAATATAGATAAATAAATTGAACGGTTATGATAGAAAAGGAGACTATGTAAGTTTATGTATTCACAATTATCTAACATCATATTATGACTGGGGGTGAGAGGCTCGATGATACTTGTATATGATCTTATTTAGAGTTACCAGAGCCGTAGGGAAAAAATGCTTTTGATTGAACACAAGATGTAATGAAAATAAATAGCGGTATCGTTTTCTTGACTGCCTACAGTTACCAGTATGTGCCACAGTATTCATGTATGAATACATATATATAGAATTTAGTTTAGTAATATGCAGGATCACACAAACCTTCATTCACTCATGTTCTACAATTTTCGTTTATGTATTTGGACCAAAAATTATTTCATTACTTGTTTCTGTCAATGTGTGTATAAATTACAAATATCTTTAGCAGTTTACATTGTTTTTGACAAAACTGGATCTCTGGCAGAAATAGTAAAGGCTTGACTCTCGTTAATAGTTTTCATGTGTAGTATCATATTTAGTAGCAACTCTGGGGAGGAAGTTAGTTTCAGGGGAGTGAATGTTGAGTAGTTGTAAAAAGTTGAGAAAGTCGCAGAGATAGTTGTAAGAGAAAATGAAGAGCTTAGTTAAGAGAGTGAAAAGTTAAGTAAGTTACGAGTCAGTTCAGACCATGAGATAGTAGTCAAAAGTTGTCTAAATTTGTGAAGTTTAGTTATGGTTTAAGTTACGTTGTAGAAAAAGTTGCAGTTGGACTGAGAGTAGTAGTAGTGAGTAAGTAAGTTAAGTAGTTGTTCAGTTGAGGAGAGAGAAGAGTTTAAAATGGCAATCGAGAGTTGTAGTGATATAAGTTTTGTTTATAAAGTTAGTAGATTTAGGTAGGAGTCAGTTGAAGTAAGAGTACAGTAGATAAAGCAGAGTTAGTTGTTAGTATAGAAAGTTTGGGAGGGAGTTAAAAGTTTCAGTTAGAGTGGCGAAAGTCAGTTAGTAATATAGAGTGGGAGTAAAGAGGAGTTGTTGCGAAAGAGAGTTAATAAGAAGTAGTTAAGTAGTTGAAAAGTTATTGAAGACGAGTTAAAGTAAGAATAGGAGTAGTTTAAGTTGGAAGTTAAGCAATCAGTTTGGGAGTTGTTGCTTTAGTAAAGTTACGTTGAGTAATAGTAGACCGTTAAAGTTATAAGTAGTTACGAGTTAGTATGAGAGTTGAAAAGAAAAGAGCTAAGTAAGTTACGAAAGTGAGTTAGTTGCTGAAGTTGTTTGCTTGTGAAATCACGGTTAATCTCACGTTTCAACAATAAGGACTCAAAGGTGCTGTAGAAAATTGTTAAATGGTTAAAATATATACCATGCGTTATTTATACCAGCTTGTTCTCCTTAATTTTTTTTTATTTTTAAATATAAGTTTCTATATGATTATTACTTATAAGTAGTTAATTATCATATATTTATATTTAATCTTCATTAATTATATAAAATACAGTCTTCAGTAACTAAAATTATTGTATCAGGGTTCTCATAAAATTCATGCTTGAAACATTAATTACCATAACGACGTTCCAAAGTATAGAATGCATCACACTATAATAAGAATAAAATATTAGAAGCGACCATCTAAATATTTATATAATTATAAGGTGTATAATGAATTAGTACACGTATCCCTTTTTAATTACTAAGCAATATATTGGTCTATCACTTTAATTGATGGACTGCACTAGGTAAAAGTACAAATCCTATTCGGTACAGAACACACCAAGAAATGTTTGTGGTAAGAAGGCTAAGAATAGATACAAATGAATTAGGTTTTTTTTATGGATTAATAGATCAAAATCTAATTACTAATGGACTGAATTTGACAATGAAATAATTTCATATTCTCGAACTTTTCTCTCAAATATTTAGGATCAATAAACACTTATATAATGTTTGAGCTATTGTACATCGATGGAGTTTTACAGATGTAAGTGAAAATATCAATTTTTGTATACTCACTAGTACGTTTGGTTTTTTATTTTAACCTTCTACCCTTAGGAAGTTGCACATAAAGCATTCTGGTAATATCAGTAAGAGCTGGATTGCAGAGATAATATATCCTTTAAATATACTTTTGAACAATATTGAGGTTTGATATCAAATTTTTCTTTAATAAGGGTTAGATAAGAAGTGGAATTTAATGTATGAAATCACTGGAATTATTTATAATGAAAAGTGGTTAGTAATCTGCAGTAAACTTATGCATTGAGAGAAATATCTCACAGAAGTAAGTTAGTTTTCTCTTTTTGTGATGATTCTATGTGGTAGTTCACTGTGAGAAACACTGTCCTGAAAAAAGCAGGGATATACTTTAACTAAACACATTTTTCAGTAAGATTGATAGGTTTTATTTCTATTTTCATATCATTATACTGACTTCATATAATTCTATGCTGGACGTATAGTTACTGTGATTTAAAGCAGGAGAGATAGAATAGGAAAATGCAGAGGACGAGTTTTATTTAAATAAATGTGTTCTGTGATAGTTCAAGATATGTCTCTAGGTTAACTCTTTTTTTCGAACAAATTTAATACATCCTGGAGCATCGAGATAAAATAGCGAATTGAGATTGGTGATTTACAGTAACGATTCAAACTTACCTTGGGGATCGTAAAGAATAATTCTTCGATACAATTGGTGTTCTTGAAGATATTCGCGTTACTGAAAACTATTGTTTTCATTTTATCAGCTATAACAAATGTAACTACAGAAATATCGTCCTTTAGATTATTCACTTATATTGGGTCCTAAGAAAACATTTGCTTTAATTATGGTGATTAATGACGATATTTTTCTAAAAGATTTTAAAAGGTTTATTCCGTCATGCAGCACCGACATAGGATATAACAAAGGGACCCTACCTTTTCTATCAAAATTATACCCACTACAGTGAAGGCAAAGCGTAATTAACTGTGTATGTTATTGTTCTATGAAAGCCCAATTTTAACCAGTAATTAATTTCAGCTAGTAATTAATTAACGAAATTAAGTTATAGAGTTTAATGATAGCGTATCCTTTCAATTTCTATCATTTGGCCCAAGGTTTCTCTGGAATATTTTATTTATATATATTGTAAATCACTCAGTTAATTTAATTTTATATTGGAATGTGGAAAATTATTCTCTGAGCGTTTTATACTTCTTAATGATCGTTTTTTTTTCAGTGAAAGTGTAACTGGTTCTGAATCTACGATATGAGATATAGTGCAATTTTATACATTTTTGTTTATTTTTAAGTGGTTTATGCTGCAAAAAGAACAATAATTCAATGTTAATTTTATGTTTCTAGTACATAAAATAAAAATAAATAAATAAATATATATATATATATAAAATATAAATAAATATATATGAATAAATATATTCTGTTTGTGTATGTTGAGTGTTTTGTGTTTGTGTGTTTTCTTGTGTTGCTAGTGTTATGTGTGTTTTATGTTTTATGTATTTTGTGTTTTTTGTTTGTATTCCTGTTGATAGCAAACTGTATGTGTCTTGTATGTTCTGTAGAATTGAGATAGAGTAGAAATAAGAGATAATGTTTTCCTAAAATGATCGTGATTTACCATACAACTGCAAAGAAACATAATTTTTCTAAACTATGGAACTGGATTGGGTCCTTTTAAATCCAGATGACCTACATCAGGAAGGTGTGGAAAAGAAAATAGAGTTATTTTTTATGCTCCTCACTTAGCACTAAATAAGATCATAAGTAAGACTTATTCGTATGTGTTATAGTGCTAGGCTTACTAGGATTGAATACCAACTGCATTCCATTCAGGATAGAGTGCAAGGGTGTTGATGTATTCTCCGTCACTTCAGGGATGTTAGGAAGCGTTTCAGTTTCGTATTAACTTTGTGGATGCCTACCGTGGTGGATGCCATACAGATACTCTGCTGGAGTAGACATATATTATATAAATTTGACCATTGGTTTTTATGTAGGTTTTCCCATCTTGCATCGCAAAGAGTGGGTGGATCGGATAAGTAGTATTTAGCTTAACAACTATGACTTCAGTTAAGGTCACGAGATGGTCTAGGGGAATGTAGCGTGTATCTTAGCAACGGTATTAATCAACTTCTCACCGTTCAGTTATTGATTATCGCTCACAATGTTATAACATTGGAGACATTTTCTCGTTGAGAAATAAGTATATTATTAATGGTTTCGATAGAGTATTGCTATTATTGCATATAAAGCCATTTCAAAGAACTAAAAACAGAAGTGAACATACTGTGTAATGTACAATGAATTAATAATTTCTTATTTTTTAAATTTTGAACTATAAGGTATGGTATTTATGTCCAATGCTTAAAAATAATTACAAAACACAAGGTAATTGGTAATTGTAAGAAACCATATTCCTTTTAGTTTATTTTCCATATAATATATTCAAATACATAAGACAACGATAATAATAATTATTAAGTGCGTTTTTTACAGTTTGTGCACATGGAGTTGACACAAAATATGGTAGTTATTATTCCTGACTTGTATCAACGCTCTGGTATGATTTTTTTTATTATAACCTAGGTTATGGTTAAATATTAGGTTAGTTATTCATTTTAGGAAGAAATCAGATTACACATCTCGAAGTGTAGAGTTAATGATTTTTTTAATTACTGAACGACGGAAAATTTACATGCAACATTTTCTCCACAATTTCTTCCATCATCAAAAGCATAGAAAGAATGATATTAATTTTGTTGTGTTAGTTTAAATATTTATTTGTCATGTAGATTTGTTACTTGTATATTGTAATACATTATTGTTAAAAGGATTCAAGTTATATCAGGCTAAATTTGACAATTGTTTAATTAGATTTGTGGTTTTCATTGCATTATTAATGCATTTTGTTCAGAAATTGTAGATTTGTTAACTTTATATTTCTTTGGAACAATGTATTTTTTACCTTTGCTATTTCTACATGTACATGTAAACCAGCGTTAGTTTGGGTTCAAGCTTTACACTGACGGTTCTAATTTAAGATCCATTTTTCGGGGATTTCCTACTAGGTGATCCAACTATCCTCATAAGTCTTAAGCCTTGGTTTATATTATACTGTAGACCCAACTAAAACAAGTAAACGCATTCTCTTACCTAAGCTTTAAGCAATTTATTGGACATTAAACTTAGGTAATACACGTGTAAGAGATGAATACAGTATATAAAAAAAACGCCATAAGTAATCAAATTAATAAATAAAAACGTCAGTAATGATTGGTCCATTGACTTAAGAAAAATATCTAAAAAAACTCCTTAAATTAAGTAATTGTATATTTTTAACAGTATTAAAAGTGTAAACTTCAATTAAAAACATATACAAATGCAATAAAACCAGTACATATAACTTTTACCTTCTCAAAGAAGCAATTCCATCGAACAGTATGTGAAGAGAAAGAAAGGATATTAAAGTGAATAAGTAGCCTGTTGATCCTTTGATACTGAATGTCTTTCAAGATTCTGTCAAGCATAACGACCTTAGGTCGAATGGTATAAACCCATTTCATCATCTTTGGATTTTAAATACTCTTGCAGTAACGCATATCATTATAGTTTATGAAATATAACATTTACCATTTAACGATTATAACTTTCACATTTATATTACCACATACTATGCTGAAGACATTAGGATATAAAATAAATTTTTTGAAACGGGTTTTATTACCTCATATTTTATAGGATGATACTTATGACCAGTGATGTCTTCAAATTACTAAGGATCCCAGGCCAGTAAATTTTTTAGAGAGCTGACCATAACTGGTGTTTAAATTCATATTTCATAAAAGTAATTAAATACATTTCGTACATTAAATATAACCACAGATATTATTATAACACAGTGTAATAATTCATTTTATTTATTCTTGTCTTTTGAACATATCAAGTCAAAAAATTAACCTTTAAATATTTATGAACTACTTGCATAACAAAACATACAATAATTATCCTAACAGTGGGGTTAAATAAAATTTTTACTATTTGTAACGTTTAACCTTCATCAATAAAGTAAGAAATACCATAAAGATTTAAAAACGAGTTTTTTAGAATGCAAATGTAACAAGTGAATTCACAGATTTAATTATACTGGTGCAATTTGAGACATCTCTCTCATAAAGAGCGCTTTTCCTTCCCTGTTGTTGGAACATAATTAAGGACCACAAGGATGTTTAGAGTTCAAGATCCTCTAATTCTGCCCTTCAGGCTGGCAGGACTTGAGCAACTGTCCGTACTCGAGTAAGTCTCAGTACAAATGCAGAACACTTTCTGTTGTTTTCATTTACTCATAGTTTTGAATAGAGTATAAAATTATGTTTTCTTATATACAAATTATGTTGTCTGAACAAAGTGCTTTTTTGTGTAAGTAAACAGAGAAAATTTTTGTGCTCCGTTATGTAACATTTAATCTGCAAGAACAAGTTTGTTTGTGATTCTCAGTGTTATTGGATTTAATAATTTGTATATTTCCATTTCCATTGCACTACATCAAGGGAGAAAACTGCTGGATAGAAAGGTCCGTTTAAACACGTAGTATCACACTGTTCATCTATCACCTATAAAATAAAGTTTAAATTCTGAAATATAAAACCAAATTTTACCGTTGAAAATATATGTGTTAATAATTAATACTTCCTACCAATGATTAAAATATAAATTACAATATCATAAATATACCAAGTAACTGACTTTTCTCTCAACATGCACAAATATTGTTAAAGAAAAACATCTCGGTTTTTCAATAGGTACTTGATTTCAATACAAATTGCGATCACCCTATTACTTATATTTTATTTTTGTGTTTACAACGAGATTTTTTGTCATGTGTAGTATTCAATTTCCATTTTAAAACATTCTAAGATCTTTAATTAGAGTAAAAATTGAAATGTGTAAATTTATTTCATTTTAAATGCCTATAATATTTGCAAACATATTTATACTGGCGTTGTTTACATACAGTGCAAGGTGGAAGAGCGAAATATAAAGTGTAAAATTACGGAATACGAGATTCATAAGAATAAGCGTAGCTCATTCATCATAATGGAAAGCCCTGTTGACAGAAGTAACTAAAGTAAAGTACAAACCATAAATGTAACTCAGATTGTAAGCGTAGCTATTATACTCGCCTAAAGGACAATACTGTGTTCTAATAAAATCTGAATGCTTAACTGATCGTCAACTGTAGACATATAATATCTATAATTGTTTTCTGTATTTACTTCCTATTTCCGGAATTACACAAAACCCTCATAACGAGGCAATACATTAATAGTTGGGTCTTAGTCAGTACAACGCGAGTGTGTGCCTGCCTGTGTTGTGAGAGCACGTTTGTGTTACGTACTTGGGATTAGAGAGTTGGTGTAGCTGGGGGAGTAAACTGAACAAGAGAGATTATTCCAGTTGGAAGCCTTTGTTCTGTGGTTGTTATTTCAACCCGGTGTACTGAATGGGAATCGTGAACACTTCTAATAAAAGTCCCTAATGCGCTTATAGACAGCCTTAACTATATGATATATTTATTTACATATATACGCTTATCTCATGTTGGCTACGTAATTTATGATATCAGGAAGTACCAGTAGTTATTAATTGAATGTTTTCAGCATATTACGTATTAATACTTTAATTTTAAATTAATAAATAACATATATCTTCGTCAAAATGTTCACACAGTACTCGGTACTCCACTTCTAGTAAGTCATATTCTGATTTTAATAAGTATTAAAAGTGAGGATCATCCATCTTGAGACTTAAGAGTTTAAAACTTATAAACATAGCGCAAATCTCGTTTTTTATTAGAAGGCAATACACGTGTTTTTATCTTTCCATTGCAGTGGTATGCTTAAGAGTGATTACATCTCTTCGTTCATGTAAAGAAAAATATGACAGAATGATAACATATGAGACGTAGTCGGTATAGGTTTTTATTAATAAATCCAAAAAGTTTATATTTATAATAAAACTCAGATTTACGTTTATTGCATTATGCATGAAAGATTTTAAACAAAATTTGAACATGGTTTTCATTTGGATTATTCATGAAAACATGGAGTCAAAGGAGGGTTAAAATACTTTAAAATTATCTCTCCTTCTATATTAAGAGAGTAGAGGGCAGTGAGAGGCTCGGTAATACTGTATATGATTTAGTAATGCTACTTATTTGAAGGTACTGGAGCCTAAGACTACAAGGCATTTTGCTAAAACCTAAAAACTGTGTAAATACATAGCACTATTATTTTTGTGTCTGCTACAGTATGCTGAATGGCTTACAATGGGGTTACTCGTCCTTAGGCATGAAAAAATCTCTAACCTTTATGACCATTGGTAAGTAATACATTAAAAATAATACAAAAAAATATATCTTGTTTAAAGGCTTGTGTTTGCTTGTTAATATTTCATAATGAGTAAAAGCTTCCTACTTTTAAAAGCTAAATTTTGATATTTTAAATTATGTCTAATACTATAATCAGTTATATATCCTGTATAATGCTGTGTAAATAATAAAATATAATAACCATGTATATATATATATATATATATATATATATATATATATATATACATATATATGCATGCTAAAAACATGGCTTAAAGGGGATCGCTCTCCTTAAAAAAATAATAAAATAAAAAAAAAAAATTATTAAAAATGTAACACGTAAATACATACAGTACTTTACTTTATTCAAAAACAATTACCATCTCTTGCCTATAAATATTTATGTGTACAATGATATTTTAGTATTTACTCCAAAGCACCGCAGAGTAATCAATTTTTCTACACGTTATAAATTAATCTTAAAGTAATAATCTTCAGGTATGGTACCATACATATTTATACTTATATTCGTATAAGTCAAATACAGTTAATTTATTGACTAACCGAATAGTTGCATTATATAATACTCTATAAGGCACTCGACCATTAAACGTTGTAGAAATATACTTTAAATGCCCATTAAGAAAATATTTAAACATTTTGCGTTGAATTACGTTAAATATAAATATATTTTTATGTGTATATTGCCTACTTTAATTTGAGAAGAAGGCTGTCTAACCACGCATTCAATATCTTTCCACAAACCTATGAAACGTAAATATTTTATAAATAGTATTTAAAGGTCATATTTTCAAAATAATAATTATAAAACGTTCCTCTATTTTTATTGAAAAGTCTTCGTTGGATTAAAATATTTAAAGCAATATGGATTTTGATTTTTCAACATGTATGGAGATTAATTAACCTTAATAGCCCAAGAAACACAAAATGTATGGGATCAAAATCACCTATAAAAATCGTATTCATGTTGTCTAATGGCAAAATATATTTTTGGGCGTAAATATGAAAACATAATTAACCATGAAAAACTAATTATTTACTAAAATACTTCCAGCAAACATAATTTTCATTATTTTATTACTGCACGAAAGCCTATAAAAGAATATACTATAGCAAAGATGTACTAAAGTAGCAGTGCTTAGTATTTAAGTTACCGCTTGTCTTAAATACTAATTAATTTATTACAGTCTAATTTGCAGCCTTTAGAAACAATCTAAATATGATAATGTACTTCAAGAATGTAAGCTTTATGTCTGGAATGAATACTATGGCCCATAAAGGAGCTTTTTGAAGCTTTATATAGAGTATGACTCTCCAGGACATAGGTTGCTGCAAGTTGCTTAAAGGGAATATCTGTTGCTGGTTGGTGATTTTAGACAGACACTCCCTGTAGTACTATGAGGAGCTGGCACTGATGACGTTAAAGCCTGAAGAAATTGTGCTATCTGGGACCCAATGTTGAAGTAGTAACATTGCGCGTGAAATATATTTTAGAGAACACCGTAACAGTGTCCTAATAGATGATGAATTCTCAAACGGACTTTTAGACATATTGGACTTTAAGTTACTAGAGTTATCGGATTGCATAGTAAGAGTTACACGGACATTCACATTTTGGGTTCTAAAGAAACCTCTGGCTCAAGGAACGATCGATTCCAACACCTAAAACGACTCAAGGAAGTATATTAACAATATTATATTGGAGCAGCTTTCCCAATGAGTTTGAAAAGTAGCAATATATCTATTCAGAATTAGAACCAGAGATGCTATTTAGTATCCTGTTTCTACGAAATCTTAACCCGACTGGAACTTCACCTCACAGTCTGTGTTTAAAACTGGATCTCTAATAATGTTGATTCGAACCTCATACTTCCTAAACTAAACAACCACACGAGACCGCAAGTTAATACTTTGTACTCAAATATCGTATAGGCGTAAACCTTAATCACTTTAAATAAGACGTTACACCTCATCAACTCCTATGCCACACATAGTTTACCACGATACTGTGTCAAAGATGAGTAATCTTAGTAATCTGCTATTGAATGTATAATTAACCTTTTTCATGTTTTGATATGATTATGTTAAATTTTAGTACACCACTAGTACTGGAGTTAGTACACAATAAACTATTTATTAAGTAAATTACATCCAGATTAGTACGTTTGTACAAAATAACAACTAAAATACTTTATAACAATTTTAAGTTTTTTATAAAGTAGAAAATTTCATGAAACAAGACGCTTACTTTCATTTCTACCTAACAAAGGAATAAACGATAATATATGATAGCTCAGGTTTTCACAACTTATGAATTGTTGGCTTCTTCCACAAGTTAAGGAATAGTGGATCCTAGCGTGGTTAGTTAGATGTCATAGAGATTCCTGCAGGCGCATTTTTTAGATGCCAGCGCTAAACAGTAAACGTGGATATGATCAGCAGTTTGAGTTTCCTGACTTCATAGACGACATAAAGGTTAACTCTTATACAACCCCATATTTGTCACATGACTCCTGAAGTGGCCATGTCCAGTAATGAAAGCAATTACTTTAATCAATATATCTCTGCCAAAGCCACACAAGGACCCGGAAAGTACGCCATTTTCGCTCCTGAGGGGTTTCTTGCAGCCTTTACGGTCAGATTGACTCTGCTACGTACGACTGTGTTTATCATGAACCCATTATTAACAGCGCTCACAGCCTGGTGCGTGTAATCCCCCAGAGTGGCTCAGGGCCAACGAATTTGGCCTGATTTTCTTTCTATCTGAAAACACTTATAAAAATAAAATAACATGTGGATATTTCAATGATAATGTTAATTTTATAACATTATCAGTACTAATAATTCATTATTCTACATTACTCAAGGAATATTGCTGTCTTATTTTAAGAACTATTATATAAATGTGGTAATAACTGCACATTACAGGGTTATCTTTATATTAGAATATTGAACAGTCAACTACAACCCTTTTAAAAATTATTTTATTTCCATGCAAGTGTTTCAGTACCATCATCAGTGTGAACATTAACATGTAAATAAATAATAAACAATTTAAATATAAACATGTGGATCTTTTATCAGATGTTGCATTTATATGACACAGTAGTTATGTTGATTATTATTATTATTATTCTGTATTTATTACTTAATTTTTTTCAGATTGGGTTTGTCTTATTTGTTTAATTGCTATTTAGAATGTTGTGAGGATTTTTTTTATAGTTTAGATATATTTCTTCTTAGATTGTAATTCTTCTTCCGAGTTAAATTTTTCTATATCCAGAATTTCCATATTCTTTTCAATTTTCATGTAGTTTTGGTCATTTACTTATAAGTATTCAGCGAAATTTGATTTAATTGTAGACGTGTTATTTGCTTTCAAAGATTGTATATGGTTTCTACATCTTTTATTAACATTTCTGAAAGTTTGTTCAGTATATTAGTTTCAACAGCTACTGTAATAAATTTTGTATACTCCAGATTGTTTGTATGATTCTTGTTTATCATCTTTTTGTCTTACTTTGTTTTCAATAGAATTATATGCATTACCTTTTGGTAACTGATGGAAAGCTTGGAATTTTGAAAGGTTTTTTGAATAGCTTTGTTTATATTAGTATTCAAAGGTACACATATATATTGATACATTTCATTATTATTAGGATAAGGTCTTATTATGTTGTTAGAGGTTATTATATAACAGGTTAATTTTCACACTGATGATGGTTTAATAGCGAAACAAGTGTCTAGAAATAAAACATTTTTAAAAGGGTTCTAGTTGGCCATATATTATTCTAGAATGTAACGCATTAAATTTATAAGTATTTTAACATTATAACAACAAAAATTAAGGCTGAAGTGGGTCTTAAATGCTAACGAAATACATGAGATATACCAGAACATCAGAACAATATGTAATATTTATTTTGTAATATCACAGGGTTTTACAAAATACTAGTGTTCTATGTAAAAAAGTTAATTTCATAGTTTCTATGAACTAGGCTTATCCCAAACAAAATTATTTACTTACCGGGATGGCACAGAGTTTCGATGTAGGAACGGCCACCAGTGTGGTCCTGACACTGCGTTAATACTGAAGTACTTCCACTAACAAACGGACTAGTAAAGGCAACCTTTCATCGTTCAAAGGGGAATGAGTAAAACACATTTGATAAGGCGCATATTAGGGTTCAAAAATATAAACTATAACCTCACATTCTCATTATAAATACACTGCTGTAGTAAACAATACGCACTGCGACATACACTAAAGTCTCGCAAGACGATCTACTAAGATTTAGTACTTACGCTCAATCTAATTAAATGTGAATTAAAGGGTTATATAATGGGTCAGTAACATTTCATACAAGAACTGTGTCGTGAACATAATATTAGATTTAGCGAACAATAAGTTTGACATTTGTATTTACTAATTTTGTGTTTATAGACAATGAGGACATTGTCTACCAACTAAATACTACTATATATTTTCATATTTAGTACTATGGCTAAATTAAGATAGATAAATAGCTTCTTATATCTTTGTAAGATTCACCACTTACCTAGTCTGGTCACAAGGCTGTCATTCCTGTCATATCATGATTGTAGTCCCCCGGGATTTGAACATATGATCTCTCAGTTAGAGAGCCGTAACTATATCCACAACTGAACGAAATAGGAAAAATGAATAGTTTTACTACTAAATTATAGTAAAAACCTTAATTATTACAGGCCTAACGGTTAGCGTCAGCAACTCACACTGTTAATAGTGGTTAAAAAGTATCGCCTGGAATTTTCCAAGTAATACATTGCACAGATATTCGCTAAGCTTTAGTTTTCTGTGGATAATAATATACATTATTCCTAAAATATTTTACAGTTAAATTAATCAATATTTTAACTAAGGATGTGATAGGTAATCTCTGTGTAGCGGACTTTGTAATGGCCGTAATGAAGAGGGATTACAAATACAAACGTGGATACAAATAGGTTTCATTTTGGATCGAGAAGGCTTTTTGTTTAGCGACACGCAGCCCCGTATTTGTGGAGTGACGTACAATATAAACTGTACGTCTGTACGTCCATCCATTTTACTAAAAATGGCAGCATAAATGGTCTTGTTGAACTATCTGGAGGTAATTTCTTATATAACATTAATTATAATTATTTTTCAAACAAAGTTGTAAAGGAACATCTAAAAATCATCTTTGAATAACGTTACATTCTTACGAATTTTATTGTATTACATAAATTATTATGGAGTTTTTTGGATTAAAAATGTTTGAGATTTTTAATGGAAAATGTTTTGTGTAATAAATCTAATTTGGATTGCTCAATTTATGAAAATATGAATACATGTCAAGTGAATATTTAGAATACATAATCAATTTATGAACATCGTTTAATAATTTGACCAACTATATTTGTACATATTTTCAAGTTAATTGTATTATTAAAGAAGATATAAAAATCAATAAGATATAAAAAGTCTAAGTATTCCCAAAACACATACTTATCTTCCTTAAATAATTATAATAAGTTAATCTTGCTCTACAGAAAATAGTCCTAAACTGAAAATTGGAAACTAATATAACAGGTACTTAATTTTTTCAATTACGTGTTTGAGGGGTTATTCTGGAACTTAAATATACTTATTTGTTCTTCTTGTGGCACTAATATATAACAAACAAGGCTTAGGTATACTTACAGAGAATATAAGTAATTTATAGCAAGTGCTTTCAGTAGCATTAAGTCTTTTAAGTGTCTGAAGCCGGAAAAGTATAATATCTCAGTAGAAGTGAAGGTGTTACCCAAGAACGTGATGAACTTTATAAACTATTAGAGATAGTATTGTGATTTTATTTTACAAATATTGATAGTATTAAATAGTTATATGAAAAATTTAAACATTCTTGCAAATACTACTTGTATATATATATATATATATATATGTGTATGTATGTATATACATATATATATATATATATATATATATATATGTATGTATATACATATACTATATATATACTATTATATATATATATATATATATGTGTATGTATGTATATACATATATATATATATATATATATGTATGTATGTATATACATATATATATATATATATATATATAATATGTGTGTGTGTGTGTGTGTGTGTGTGTGTGTGTGTGTGTGTGTGTGTGTGTGTGTGTGTGTGTGTGTTTGGGTGAGTACTTGAGACCCCTAATTCACATACGGTGTACTATCACCTTTGCTGAAATAAAGTACACTAATAAAATAACAAATACCACGGCAGTTAAATTTTTTTATTATTATGTATTATAATTAGGTTCTTAGGTACATTCTGGTTTGGTGTTTTTGTTTATACAGCTATGTTGTTTTGTAAAAATTACAATGCCCGATTTGAAAAAGTTTACTTCAGTTCACAAATACCAGCTAAATCAAAATGTTTATAAACTAGAAAACTTTTGTTTCTGCATGTTTTGATGCAAATTAATCGTTAATAACCTTGAGACGTTTCTGCAAAACGTTAATGTATGAAAAGTATACAAAGTTGTTGTGTGTGTTAGGATTTACGAGTCTAATCTTAAGTTAATTAATACTATAATATTAGCTAATACGTGGACAATTTTATTAAGCACATTCCATTTTTTAGTTCTTCTCTTGATTTCATCTATATTTATTTCGATTGATCACTTGTGGCACTATATGTTTGCAGGTTTTGTCGGAATACTAATTTATTGTATGGGTTTTAACTAAGCTTTTAGTTAGCACAATTTTGCATTACAATCGTCACCGATTCTGATTGTGTAATTAAAATGATGAAAATACGTCTGCTGAACAACAAACGACATCCAAATTAAATAAGAGGATTCATCGCTCTTTCTAGGAACTTTATTTTTCAGGCAGAAGCAAAAATAATATATCAATGTTGCTTTTCGAGTTAGTTAGTGAGATTTCTTTACTGTTGGCTAATTTAAGGAGCGAAATCAATTTTTTGTGTGAATCCTTCCTTTCGTTTATACTCGTTTAGTGATTTTGACAATGTCCACATGTAAGTGTTGCTAAAATAGATGACTGAAAACTTTTAATGTTATATCAGATCTAAATAATCAAGTATATAATATATAATATATACTGTATTATATATATATATATATATATATATATATATATATATATATACTTGATGTGGAAACAAGTCAAAATTAATTAAGGAAAACATACTTAGAAAAAATCAATAACGATCACAATAATTATAAGCATTTGACGTATTGACGTATTCTTGATCGAGGTATCAAGGCAAATTCAATATTGGCGTCGGAAATATAATTCACCAGAACCAGCATACACGTGCATCGCCTAATAAATTGAGTACAATGTTGCTGGTAACTGCTAGTATGACAATGTTTTAAAGTCACTACCACAAGTCGGTCAAAATCGTTTAGCAAAATAATATGTTTTAATAACTTAGCAAAATGACGTTCATTTTCGGTCATGAAATAAATGTGTTTACAGGTTTGAGATGGATCCACAACATAATGAACATGATAGTCTTACGAGGTATCAGGGTAGTAAGATCAGCCTGCAGTCAAGCCCCGCCAAATACATCTCGCGATAGAATTGTCAGCACAAATGTAGGATCCAACCTAACACTAGTCTCCGTTTGGACCAATGCCAGACCTACTTAAAGACACCATTTCAACAATCATTCAATACAGGATCACCTTGCACATTTTTAAACCGATTAAGGTAATATATTAAGCTTTAATACGACTAAACTGATAAAAAACTCAGGCGATATACCTACCCTGTTACCAGTACTTCACAATAATAGGCATATACGAAGTTTACTTGTGAAATCAATCTTTGAAAACTATATTTTTAAGTTAATACCGATATTTTTTAAAGTAAAAAATATGGCATTATAATTTAAAGAAATATATTGATTTATAATTTTTTTAAATTGTGGTTTTGACATATTGTGTTTCAAAATGGTAAGTTTTTTCGGAAGAGATTTGATATATCAGTGAACTGGATTATATTGTAACCTTGATAAATTTAGCTTAACTTTTTTTGACTTTAATTTCTATGCTCCATCTTTGAGTGAGAGTCCTAGATGAGTGATTTCGACGTGAACTAACTATGTGTGTATGTGTGTGTGCGTGTATATATATATATATATATATATATATATATATATATATATATATATATATATATATATACATATTAATGACCATAATATAGTGTAAACCAATATGCAATGAAAAATAATACAGAAATGCCGTAGTTTTTTACAACCGCTAAGTGTATATAATTTGATATAGCAAAAAACAACCAAATAAAATTAAAATTACAGAAATAGCTATTTGTCCTTAGATGAAAAAGAACAAAGGAACAACACAGATTTAAATACTGAACTTTGTTGTGCAGGAGGTCAAATTTTGAACTTGGAATGTTTTAGAGTAATTTTTAAGGTGGATTAGTACTTATCTAATCGCTACATCTGACCGATACGCTATGTAATCAAAATGTTAACAAATTGAAAGTAGTGAACAATGTTTTCACAGAACATTTTATTGTATTTGACATACTCATTTAATTAATATTACACACAATTTACTATTCATTTATTAATATTAGAGAACAAGATGAGATTTTTCACTGCTTTAAAGAACACTGGAGCGTAGTCCAGAGTGATTTTCAAAATAGGAATAAACATATATTTATCCCAAGAACCGTAAAAATATACATGTAAAATTTAAGTACAATTAGTGAAGTAGTTTAGGCATTAAAACAACAGAAAAGAAAAACAGAAAAAAGCCAAAATAGACACTTTCGCATTTATAATATTATTTAAATGAAAACCATTATAAATAAATAGTATCCGTTGTCATTACTGATACCTATAATTTTTACCTTGAGAAAAAATAAATTTGATAGAAAAGTATGATAGGAAAAAGGAGAGGGATATTAAAGTGAATAAGTGCCTGATGATCCTTGATATTGAATGACTTAAGATTCTATCAAGCATAGCGACCTTAGGTCGAAGTTTATAAATACCCATGCAGAAACTTAATATCGCCATCATTTATCAAACAGACAATTTTCTTTAAAACATTATACATCGTTTTTTTTATTTCATTATTGTATTTGTATTATATATATATATATATATATATATATATATATATATATATATATATATATATAATGTTGTTAGCAAGAGTTGGTAGCAACACATGTTTTAGTGGTTCCCTTATTTTACACCCATCAATAAAGCATGTATTTTTGTTTCAAATTAATTAAATACTTCTTGGAATGAAGAATACCACAGCAATCTCGCACACAAGAAATAGCCAAATGATTCGGTTTTTTTGTTAATCATTGATTGTACATCTATCAATAAAGCTCGTTCCTATTGGAAGGCAATTTTAAATTTCTAAGAGTGAAAAACACTACAACTTAGCACACAAGAAAGGGCCAAATAACTTGGTATCAACAGGTTTCTTATTTGTTTCATTATTTTAGAGTTATCAGTAAACCAAATATTTTGGAATCTTAATATTAGATTATTAAAAATAAAAAATACTACAGTTTGTTTAATAAACCTCTTAGTCTAGTTAAATTCATATCACAATCAAATAAGCTAGTAATGTTTAACTTATAATAACTAAAGCGAATTATATTTACATACTTTTTACTGACCCTACTAAAGTGTGAAGCTGTATAATGATAAATAATAAAAAATAGATTGTTTAACAACCTCTAATTGTATATAAATTTCTATTGCAATAAAGTAACCAAATAACATATCACTACAAAGTCTCCTTTTATCTTTCGAAGAAAAAATCCAGTATGTAATTAGTGAGTTTGGAGATTTAATTACATTCTTGCAACTTAGGACAGCGCACCCTTAAAGGGCACATTTACAGCCTCGTCATTAGAACATAATTAAGGACCACAAGGATCTTCAGAGTGCAAGGTTCCGTAATTCTGCCCTTCAGGCTGGCAGGAGTTGAGCAACTGTCCGTAGTCAAGCAAGTCTAACTACAAATGTTTAAAACATTTTCTGTTGTTTTACTTTACACGCTCTTTTTGTGTTAATATAAAGCTAACACTCATATACACGAGTGATACAGTTGTTCATAACAAGTGCAATAATATTAAAGTACGTTGTAAAAGGAAGTTCGTAATAATTGCGTGATAATGTACTTAGTTAATTAAATGTACTGTATAAATTAACAGCTGATTTTTAGGTTGTCTATATGTAGATATCTCATTTGTAGTACTTGGCAGCAACTATTATACAAAATTAGAGGTTTTAGGACAATTTAACAGTTATAATGTATGGCTTAACCATTTCCAAAATATAAAAAGATGTTTCAAATCTCTAATCTGCGCTCTAATGTTAGATCTAGAACAGCAACACTTGTTGTAATTCACATAACAATTAAATTTTATAATTTATTCATTGTTTATACTCTACATCAAGAGAAAAAACTGCTAGAAAAAGTCCTCCATTTCAACACGCATTTAAATAATTGTAAGGTACTATAAAAAATGTCAACTCAAAAGTATAAAACCATGTTAAAAAAGTAAATAAGTCAAGAGTTTTTAGGCGATAATTAATAGCTCTTTCAGATAAATAACATATAAATATAAATGGTACAACTACTTCAATAAATTTATTATTATTGCTCTGAAAACCCACAATATGTAAAAAAAAACTTATCTCGCTTTTCAGTTTAATGGTTCTATAGTAGTTGCTCTGTTCTCCACTACAATTAGTTTTCATATTAAATACCATGAATATTAATAACTGGAGAAGTACACAAGACATTGTGCAGAAAAGAAAACATACGTTAAATTGTAAGCTTACATCCACACTAACTAAAGTACAATATTTGGTTTTAATCAAAGTTGATTTCTTCACTGAGCGCCAACAGTAGACAGATCTTTAGAAATGTTTTCTTTATTCGGTGCCTATTTACGGCACTCACTCTCTACTGCAATGCGCGGCAATGCATTCATAGTTGGTGCTTTGTCAAAACAATGTGAGTGCGAGCCCGTGTGCGAGAAGTACCTTTGTGGGTTACGTACTTTAGAGGAGAAAGTTAGGATAGTAAACTAAACACACGATTATTCCAGTAGGAATCCTTTGTTCCGTGGTTGTTATTTCAAATCAACGAGCTGAATGGTAAGCGAGAAACTTTTTATTAAAAGTCCTTAATGCGCTTAGATCCAGCTTTACCAATGCTGGCTAATACATATCCTCCGTAACCTTACGCAAATACCCATACACGATATAAGGAAAAAGAGCTTATAACTAAATATTATGGTTTCAAATATAAATTCCTTTGATTTTAATTCGTTCCATAGTCAATAAATAGATAGAACATACATTTTTAGACAAGTGTTATTATATTTATTAATTATATTACACTGAAGAACCATATATTTTAAGTATTTAAATTTTTAAGTTTTAATTAAAATTAGATCGAATTAAAATTATCTTAATTCAGCTCATAAAATAATTAGTTTACTCTAAGGTATTTATTTAGAAGCAACAGTCCATAAATCATGATAAATTTTTTTATTATGAATATTTTAAAATCATTCAAGACGATTTAGCATCCATAGAAGTTCTAACTCATTTATGTCTAAAGAATAGAAACGGTATTGTGTTACATCCATGTCTTTGTTGTAGACAAAACAACCCAAGTATTTATTTAAATGCATAATTTAGCTTCTTGACAAAGTTCTTGTTGTCTTACGCTCTATTACCTTAATAATAAATAGTCGTTACTAAATCAGAATATGCATCACTGAACCTCTCATCCCTGAGTGATGATAGGAGTAGGTGGATAATATTAAAGTACACAAACCTGCTTATTATCTTTAGCTTTATATTTAATCCTAGTGGAACCCATATATAAACCTGTTTATATAGGCTATATGAGTTGAGCTTTTACAAGTAGAAGTGGAGTTTATTATGAACATGACTCGGTTTTTTTATATAAAAACATTGTTTACTACGTTTGATAATGTATTTCGTTTTGGAATGTATAGTTATATTTACCAGGTGCTATCAGAACTTTCAAATATATCAGTGTAATAAAATAATCAAGACACAAGTACACACTTTTCATAAAGAAATAATTAGGAACAAGTTTATGATTGTTTTTCATTTGCAAGCAAGCAAATAGTGAATGAATAAGTAGTATCATCATTGTAGGAATAGGTAAACACAGGTCATTTTCATAAACATGGATGATATCTTTCCTTTTCAACATAATGAAATACTCACAGTATAATTATATGCAAAAGCAACGTTCTATTCCACCTCAGAGTTGAAAAATATATACTGTATGCATATGTTATATTACACATATTTGTTCATAACATATCTACACATGTCCAAAATACACTGTGTTTGAATACAGTTGTAAGTCATTGTAGTTTCATCAGTAGCAATTCTTACACACATTCAGAGCTGATATTTATTTATGAAGATTGAAGATAGTAGCTTTATACATATAGTTCCCACAATATAACCAGGTAGGTTTACCTAACATCACGTGTTATAACAACTTCACTGAGGTTACAAATAAAATTTCTTAATTGAGGATATAAAGTCTTCAGTCTATGTTATTCATAAGCTGTCCAGCCGACAGTCAGACAGTCCAACAATCGTACGGAGAATGATAGTTTACATCTTAGATGTAGATAACGATAAATTGTGACAGTATACAAAAATACCACGAATGGACATGCATCATCACAGCATTTATTCCTGTCTATATGTGTTAATTCAATTTTAAATTATGCACATGAGATCTTTATCTAGGTATCTTTCATACATTTATAGTGTATAAAAATTACGATATAATTTTAAGTTGTTGTATACATTTATAGGTTTAATTACTACAAGGTTAAATGTACTCAAATTTATAAAATATTTTACTTTCCTATCACATACATACACGCATATTTCGTGTGTTTTTGTGTTTGTATATATATATATATATATATATATATATATATATATATGTGTGTGTGTGTGTGTGTGTTGTGTGCGTGCGTGCGTGCGTGTGTGTGTGTGTGTGTGTTTTAATATATGCATAATCAAATGTTAGTTTGTGTATATATATATATATATATATATATATATATATATATATATATATATATATATATATATATATATATATATCACTGATCTATACGAGGATGCCAGGATCTTATCAAACAGAAGAAATGTATTGAGAGTTGATAAAGAACAAGGTGTATGTTACTGATAAAAAGTGTGTTACGATCACATGCAGATTACGACCCTGCGCTATCTCTAATTCGGATCTAAAGTCCGAAGTCTTCCATAGTTTCACAAACGGGTCTCCCAATTGGCGAAACGTCTAACAGTTTATAATACATGAGTAATATTTTTAAAATATGTTCATTGAGAATATGGCTATTATATGTAAGCAATAATTGTCTGCTAAACAATTAAATTTTACAATATTTACTACGGTAATTAAATTGTTGTCCATAACCGTAAAGGATTTATTTTTAAACTTCATACCAACGGCATAGTTATAATTTAGAAACATGTTTTCAATTTTGTATAGATAATTTAGTTGTAATAAATTAATTAGTTACTGATATTGTCTATAAAAAAGTTTCAGAGTTTCCTAACTTTATATTGTTCTGGTAAAAATGTCTTTCTCAGAACAAAGAAAATGCTTGACGCCGCTAATGAGTTAGCTTATCATGTTTGTGTTCCGGGAGGTGTTAGCTCGGGAACTCCCCTGTTCATCTCACGTTTCAGCAAAAAGCAACACGCTGCTATAGCAGGGATTGTGGATATATGATAAATACAAGTAAGCAAACGAGAGAAATTTCAAATCGCTTAATAAGCCTTTTCATATGTTAAAACTGTGTAGTTGTTTTAATCTTCTTAATAAAATAATATATGCCAATAAATCCCATATTTTTATTAGTTATGATATAATATGCAGGTTTGAAAATAAATACTTATATTATTGTAGATAATATAGAATAATGTTAAAAAAATTAGATCGCTTAAAGTTTAAAATTCCACATCGGAAAATATTAGCAAAAAAAGCCTAACGTCCACTATTATTTTACAAACTAAATGCTGATTAGAACGGATAATACTTCAAGAAAGTAAATAAAGAATCCACTTAATAAAAAAAATCACCTATGACGAGTTGTAATCGACCCAACACTTTGGATCGTTGTTTATATTCCAATAGTTTTTATTCGACACATATCAAATTTAATAATCAATTCATCATAGAAAACTAACTACTTTTCTTGTAAAATTAAAAACGTCTTGACTGTTGATATTTTTAACTTATGTTTGTCTTTCAAAGAAAATTTTGAGTTAAATTAATTCTGTTGAACGTTCGAAACAGAACTGAATAACAAATATTAAAACAAACATCAAAGAGGAGCTTTTAATTATTCCAAGAATGTGTCTTAAGAACAATTCACATTAAAGCAAAAAAAAAAAAAATAACTAACAATAAAAAGTGCTTCCGAAGGTACAACTAGAATCTTAGGAAAAAGCTTTGACTGTTAATTTCAACGTATAGCGTAAATAAATGCTGTATTTTTAATGTTTTAAAAGCTCCAAATATAACGTGATTACATTAAAATATTTTTTACATGAATTACTATTAAAATATATGCATGTACATCCTCATTTATCTTTCACAGAATATATAGTGTTTGATCAATAATCCATTATCGGTTCTCCCCTTAGTAACTTGCTTGAATGGGTAATTTGCTAATTGACACTTACACATTTTGCTAACTTGTGTTGGAAGTATGCTTAATTACAGTAAAACTGTTTGTTTTTAATATGGAAGTTATACAAAAGTAAAATAGACCACATTATGATAATTTGATGCTATTTTTTTCTTAAAGTTTATATATTTTTTTATTATTTATGACGTTTAGTTTTTTAGTGATCATTTAACAATTTTAGAGGATATGATAAGTCCTTCTATAAAAAAAATTATTTGGCTTGTCTTGTTTATGATGTGCTGCGGTCAGTTATGCAAGTTTATGCAACAAGAACATCGAATACTGTTGTGATTTTTTAAATACTTTGAGCATACGAGTGCTTGTTTTGTAAAAAAATTATCAGACTTTTGTTAAGTAAAAATGCATTTTAAATTAAACCTACAAACTTATAATCTCCATTAAAGTAGTCTCCTTGGTGATGCACACATTTCTCCCTGCGCTTCTGCCACTGTTCAAACCATATCTGGAAGGCATCGTTTAGAATGCTGTTGAGCTCGGCCGTCGCATTCTGTTTTTAATGTCATCTCTCTTGAAATAAAGTTTCTTTCAGTAGCATTTTCACCTTAATAAATAGCCAGAAGTCACAGGAAGCCATGTCTGTGGTGTACGGAGTTTGGCTAACCAGAGGTATGTTGTTTTTAGTGAGAAAACTCCGAATTAGACGTGCAGAGTGGGCAGGTGCATTATCAGAGACGTATTTCGGTCAAAAATAGTTTAATTCTAGTCCGTGTCATGTACTTCCACCCTAAATTATTTGCATTGTGATAGTAGACTTAGTCTTGTCTCCACCAAGTAAAAATATCGATAAAGTAGGACTAAGAAATCTACCTTAGTATGCCTACAGTTAAACATTTATTTTCCAGAAAAAATGTATAATCCTTCTTTTAATATATACTGGAATTTCTCATAATGTTAAAAAATGTAGCTGAATCGGTACAATCGATCCGGAGACTAACTCTTGGCAGTATACTTTACAATTCATTTGTACTAAACAGAATACTCAAAAAATATTGTTGTCGTAAGTACAAACTATTTATGAATACAGTTTAATATATTATGAGTACTTTTTAAATATTTTATCTACTAAAAGTGTTTTTATCTAAGGTTACAGTTATTCTACAAAGCAAATTAAATTAATCAGTTATTATACAACGAGAAGCCAAATGGAAATATTTCAATTTGCAATACGGTACGGGTTTACAAAAGATTGGATTTTAATTAAATTAATCATTCCACAGATTGCCTTCAAGATGGAATCCAAAACTGGTTAGTAATAGAGACAAACTAACTCAACCAACTTGTATAACTTAAATGATATGATGTATACTAACCGATGTATCCCTCAGCAATCGGTTTCATAAAAGGTAACATTTTCTGTATTTGTATGTTTGGTACTTGAACCCGAAGAGGGGCGATTAAAACACCCGGAACTAGACGTGCAACTTAAATGCAAAAGTACAAATCTCACTCCACATTGTCATTAAGTACAAGGCAGAATTACGTCACACCAAGGCAAGCTTCGTTAAAGTTCCATACAGAATTTTATTATAAATTATATTCATTTCTTTTAATACAATTAAAATATGAATATTGTTTAAACGGTGACGTGGAGAGGTTACTTCCCTAATATTACATGAGCTACACGTGTTAATATTTCACATATTAAAATCTCATACCATTCATCATCGAATTTATTGTTGCCTAAATTGAAATGATACTGGTTGTAAAATTGTAAGTCAATATATTATTTTAGACATCATGTGGACAAACATACATATATTAATTACTTTACAGTTGCAAAAGTGGCAGACTTTGCTGATGCTCAGCCAATTATACTTTGCTTAATACAAAAAAAAAAACAATCCCATAATTATTATTGAATTTTATTTTGAAAAATAAAATGTTGTAATAATTGGAGTGTTTGTTTATAAATTCAGTATTATATTCCAATAAGAATAATTTGGGAGTATGCATATGTACTTTGTTTAAACAAACCGCATTGGTACTGATTATTAAATGTACACTTAGAAATCTTTAAAAACTATATCAATTACAATTTCAAATATAAAAATTATTGACTAGTTCTAGCTGGGAATAACTAAATAATTTGATTGTCTAGTAACATAGAGTCCATTGTAAAATTCATGAGTGAGCTAGAATTTCAAACTTCTTAGAGGCATAATTTCCTTCAAAATATGAAGGAATCATGATCTCTAACGCAATTGTCTCTAATACTGAAGTTCCATAATACTAGTCTTCAATATTTTGCATTTTATGACTAAAAAGGAATGCAGCCCTTTTTTTAATAAAACCGGAATCGTTAAAGGCAAACTCTGAGAACCGTGCACATATTTTTAAAATAATTATTAGGTTTATTAATAGATTTCTTCTGCGTATTATTTACTTTGAAAAATTAATTACTTTTGAGCTTTTTTATGTGCTATTTAGAAATTTTTCACATTATCTTTAAATAATGTTATTCCGTAGAAGTATCTATCAATCTTTATAAATGTATAAAATAAACTCGTTTAGACCGTTTTATTTGTCTATTAAGTGACTAAACATACACAACTATAACATATTATTCTCACAGTATCTAAAATAAATTAGTTAAGGCTGTTATATGCAATCTTTGTAATGTAAGCTTTAAGATAGATTCTAAATACAAACGTTGAGACAAAAGGTTCCATTTCGGATTGATCGGGCTTTGTGTTTTGGGAGACGCAGCTCCATCCATATTTGTGAAGCGACGTAAAAAAGGCCATTTCACCAAAAAGGAACCCATCTGTAGGCTATTAAACAGAATCTTATTGTTTAAGTAGAGTTGAGTTTAGAGTTTTCCTTAACTACCTATTTCATGTTTTGTCTGTTGTTGTAAAACTATGTTTCCTCCAATAAATTTAAATTCTGTAGCTGAATAAATAAACAAAAAAGAACATTTATTCATGGATCAATTGATTAGCACAGTCAAATGTTATCCAATTTACAAAAGATTTAGGTTATACAAGTTTTGAACTTACTTTAGTGCATTCTGCACGGCAGCTGGTTTTATAAAAATTATTTCTATATGTGTAGCCTACCATATCTTTGATGGGATCAATCAAATCCTGAAACATTAAACCTTTCAATTTGATTCATCAGTAGTTGCAGTACATGCTGTTCAGCAGGCATTTTCTAGATCATAACTTATTACTTGTGAAGTACTTATTTCACAAAGCTTTTTGACTACCCAAATTTGTAAGGGAGCAAGGTTTTTTAAGTAATTAAAAAGATGAAAATTGGTACTGTTGGGTGTAAAGAGTTTGACCAATTATTCAAATTAAATATAAAATAAAGTTATTCACGCTCTGTTATGTGATTTTTAACTTACAAGTCAGAAGTAAATTCATGGAAATATTGCACATGAAATTGTTGCTTGCTTCATGCTGCCTGTAATATGTAAATCGCAGTTCCGTACCTAATGAATTAACTACGACAGATTTCAGAAAGCTTCACCTAAAATACGAGACAGCTATTAGAATGTTCATACACGTTTGTTCAGCCGAGCATATTCGCTGGCTTCTCCAATGATTTATGGACCACTAAATTTGACTAATATAAACGATTTTATGATTTTTACGGTGCACAGAATACTATAAGAGAATGTAATGCCACTTTCCCCGGATATGTTCCGCACCATGTAGTTCGATAAGCAAATTCAATAAGTTGTTTGGCCTTACTCGCGACGATCGAGTATATTAAACATTCCTGAGAAGTTAGTTTAAGAGCTATTTAAAAAACTAGCGTTGGGTAGTTCAAATATGTTAATACTCCCTTCGTCTTACCAGACTGAGGGCATTCAAAATCTATTTGAATCCCGGTCTATATTATAAACAGTTAGTTCACGTCAAAATCACCCACCACTCAACAAAA
The DNA here is from genome assembly GCF_021130785.1 of Homalodisca vitripennis. NCBI lineage: Eukaryota > Metazoa > Arthropoda > Insecta > Hemiptera > Cicadellidae > Homalodisca > Homalodisca vitripennis. Next base: position 122,468,076 of record NC_060211.1, on the reverse strand, counting down.
ATTCCTGTGTCAAGAGGAAGTAAAGAAAGTAAATTCAGGGAAAGTTAATATCCTATCTCCTCATTTTTAACATCTACATTCCAGTTACCTGCTACATTTAAGCTTTTCAGAGACATGAGAAATTCTAGACCTATTCATTTACAGAACTATCTACTTTATCTATATGGATTATTTTGTTATGTTAAAGATTCGTAATGTTAGCTTTTTTCTCAGCATCTTCAACTCTCGATCTCTTTCAGAGTCCATGGGTTTTCCGTCTTGAAACAACATTAATTGACATAAAAGTTATGTTTTTTATTTAGATTTCTCTTAATGACCTGGATTTATTTCAGGACTCCTAAAAACATTTTAGTTTTATTCCTTATGGTACTGTATAACTTCCTTTTAAAATTTAGATGACTGTATCTTAAAAGCACTCAAATAGAACACATTGTAATTATTAGATTTTCTAACACTTAACCAAAAGAAAGTAAATATTATGACATTGAGAAAATCTTACTTTTTATTTACAGTGCTAAGTGGCCTTTCAGAGACCACTTTTATTCCATCATGAAGCAATAAGCAATTAGTGCAAGAATGGCACCAAAGGAAACTCTTCCAATCTCGGTCTCATAACTGTTAAATGCTAGGAAACAGTTGTTCTATTATCTATTAAATTTATGGATACCCTCCTAGATGGATGACTTTCTAGGAGGCATATATGATCGAGTGGTGATATCCAGCTTTTAAATTATACGTCACGTACCTCGGCCACAATGGAGACCATGTCGATATTTAAACATTGGGTCTTCGTTACTAGCAATGAGCAACATATTCTGAACCCACTGTATTATATATCTTTATAAATTATAAATTACTGTTTTGAACTCACGGATGACCGAGAACTGTCGACTGTTTATGTCAAAGATCAAAGGAACTTCCCAGTCAAAGCTCAATCGAATCTGTACTCTGACATGATGAATTGATATTGTATATATTTCAAATATCAGTATTTCCACAACTTCCGTTTATTTACATCAGCAACTATAAGTAATAATCCGCGGTTTATAAAATGAATCAAAGTGTTCTGTCAGTTGGAGAACAAGCGTATTTGATACTGAACAAGAAGATAGATTTTTATACTATACAAGACAATTCTCTGATAATATATATCGTATGTAATATCATTCGACACTCGTATCAAAACTCCTATTCACCGTTTGGTTAAATTTCCATTCTTACCCTTCTCTATAGTCCAGGTCCACGTTTTTTCAGTTGAAATTAAATAAATAATTTTACATTTTAAAAATGTTTGACCGTCGATCTAGTCATGTATGCTTATTTTATGGTAATTTAGAGACATTCCCCTTATAGACCTTTATAGGACTACGTTAAAATCTAATCTAATGTTGGGTGGTAGGCCAGGAGGGTGGGATTTAGCTTATTAAGCGGCTATGAACTCAGTTAAGGTCACAAGATGGTCTAAGGGAATGTAGCGTGTATCTTAGCAACGGTGTTAATCAACTTCTCACCTTTCAGTCACTGATTACTTCTCATAATATTATAACCTGTTTTTATTTTTACATTACGAATCTATATATATATATATATATATATATATATATATATATATATATATATATATATATATATACGTAAAATTGTATAAATGGCAATAGCCTTATTTAATTTCAATAAACATTGAATCACAAAAAGTACTTGCTCCGCCGGTAGTCGAACCCGGATCTCTCACTTGCCGGGTGAATGTGCTACCATTACACACCGGGTGAATGTGCTACCATTACACACCGGTGTGTAATGGTTGCACATTCACCCGGCAAGTGAGAGATCCGGGTTCGACTCCTGGTGGAGCAAGTACTTTTATATATATATATGTGTGTGTGTGTGTGTGTGTGTGTGTGTGTGTGGTTCGTTAAAAGGGTTGAGAGAATATTCTTTGTAATGTTGATACAGTTGTCTGTAACATATACAAATATCGTATAATCCTAAATGTTTTAATGTCTTTAGTTGTAAAAATAATGTTCCTTATAGGAACATCTTTCATGTTACAGAATGCAAGATCTTTACTCTACGCGGTTGTTTAGCTAAACTATATGTGCCTTATAAATCTATTATTTTACAACAGAAAGAAAAACTTTTTAAAATATAATCGATAGGTAAATTTAAATATAGTAAACATGTATATTATCACATAAAATGTTATTTGACTAATTTTGTCACTTTTACATTATTTTCTCGTTGTATTTGAATAATTTATATTTGTTGTTGTATTGTTGGCAAAGTTGTATGCAGGTTTTTTTTAACTTAATTCCTATTTTCTTACCTATTACATAGCGTTTGCTATAAATTAAACACTCTTAAATGACTAGACCTGAAACCTAGATTTAGAACTTAAAAGTATATTTATATAAGTTAAAAATACACATCCTGTATTTATGTACATTACAAATAAACTTAGTTTATAAATGTATATAAGTTTTTAAGAATGTTTTGAAAGAGTACTTCTTACCTACATATTATTTTGAAGTGTTCGCAGTGTTACTATAAAGGCGAAGTGCATTAATATTTTGATCATTTACGCTGTATTATTCATTATTACAATTATCGGCCATAGAAACTATGCAAGATATTACTATACTGAAAGTTTCTTTGGCACAATGCTTTGGAAGTGTTTCTAACGGGGGAAGTGTTAGGTTGGATCCAAGCCTTACACTGGCAGTTCTATCTCGAGATCTTTTTGGCGAGGCTTGCCTGCAGGCCAATCCTTCTACTCGATACCTCGTAAGGCTAACGAGTTTATTGTGTAGTAGACCCGACTCTCACCAGTAAACACATTCTCTCACTGAAGATTTATACGATTTATTAGATGTATGTAAATTAAAATGACGAAGACTGTAATATTGATAGTTATATGTTAACTATTAGAAATATTAAATATTACCTGAACAATCCTTTATTTTTCCAACAGTAAAACAGGGACGCATATTTCATAATCCATATTTTATTTTATTATCAAGTATAAAAACTATGGTATATGATCACATTGGCAAAATCTAAAAACAAAAACATTAGTTACAAAAAATGTGTGTGTACATATATATATATATATATATATATATATATATATATATATATATATATCATGTTTTTGTTTTTACATTTTGCAAATGTGATCATATACCATAGTTTTTACACTTGATAATAAAATAAAATATGGATTATGAAATATGCGTCCCTGTTTTACTGTTGGAAAAATAAAGGATTGTTCAGGTAATATTTAATATTTCTAATAGTTAACATATAACTATCAATATTACAGTCCTCGTCATTTTAACTTTTCTCACCATGCACAGATATGATATACTAAAATAATCTTTGCTGTTCAGTATTTTTTATATACGACACATTTGCTGCACTTTTAATATGCCTTATCAGCAACTATTTCTTTAGATCAGTATAACTAATGTGTTTCCATATATAATATCCAAATTATGCAATGTAGTATCTTTAGCTACGTTTAGAAGGGTGTTTATATTTATGTGATATCATAATGATTCACACAGCGCTTGGAAGCATTATTATATGAGCATTTGCATTAGCTGTTTACTTATTGTATACAGTGTGTGGCCAAGTTAACCAATTTATTGTTACTACATATAAGAGATTTGTAACAATACGTCAACCTATTTAAACACGATGAAAGATACAGAAGTGCACAGGACGTTGTACAGGCACGAAAACTAATATTACATGGTAAGCTTACATTCCATCTAAAGGACAATATTTGGTTTTAGTCAAAGCCGAGGCCTTCACTGAGCGCCAACAGTAAACAGATCTTTAGACATTTTTTCTTTATTCCCAGCCTATTTACGATAATCACTATCTACTGTAATGCGCGGCAATGCATTCATATTTGGTTTTTTTCACAACAATGTGAGTGCGAGCCTGTGTGCGAGAGGTACGTTTGTGTGCTACGTACTTTGAAGGTGAGGATTAGTGTAGCTGGGGGAGTAAACTGAACAAGGCCATGGGGCCATGGGGGTTTCCATTTGGAAACCTTTGTTCTGTGGTTGTTATTTCAACCTGGTATGTTGAACGGTACGCGAGAAACTTTGTACAAACAATCCCTAATGCGCTTAAAGCCAGCCTAATCAATAAGCTATATTGATTGTCATAAATGCGCCATTGTTTTCCACGCCATTCATTGACAAAGTCTAATTGCAAGTATGTTTGTGTTGGATCCATTGTGCACATTATTTAGTACGTCTAAGCTGACAGGTATCTATCTTTAGGATAACTTTGTGTTGATTGATATTAGAAAACTGCATCGTTCAACACTCGATACAGTACGGTTTTGAAATAATAATTGTACCACTCTGTGACTGCTTACAGGGAATGCAGTAAACACTAACAACACAAACCTTTTTGTTCTATATATCTTTTAAGCATAAGAAAATATTTGTGTTTAAATTGTTCTATTGGATTGGTAGGATTTATCATATAGCTGGAAAAGCTAAATTTTATGTAAATCTAAACATGACAATGTGACATTTCATGAAAAGCAGCGGAAAAGAGGTTTCATATGTTGATCAAAAAAGTATTTTTATTCATAATAAAAATATAACTTTACGTTCAGTAAGTTTATTATGCTCGAATCTGTTAATATAGGTATTTTGATTCAAGTTATTCATGAAATTTTCGACACTATGGAGGGTTATTATGTTTCAACATAATATTTATAACACAACTTGGTTGTGAGAGGAAGAAGGGCGCGAGGGCTTAGTGGTGGTGTTTCTAATTCATTAATTTTCAGTGGAATCGAGTATTAGACAACAAAACCTTTTTCAAAAAGCTAAAAAGTTCTATGCAGATAAGTACTGGATGAACAAAAAACCCCTTTTTATACTCCCTAGGTATTAAAATGTAATAATTTTAAAGGATTTAAAATAGCGCACTAATGGTTAAAATAATCCTAATAAAAACATCCATTATTTTTTTAACACTTTAAATTATATTAAAATAATAATTTATATAGATCTCAAACCATTTAATTTGAAAAGGTAAATGTAGGCCTAATAGATCCTTTTATGGAATAAACTGTAAGTGTGTGTAGGTTAACATATAATTAAAGTAACTAAAAAAACTTGTCCATAATCATACACATCAGTTTTCCATTTGTATTTAAGAAAATAAACAAGGCATGTCTGTAACTATGCATGTTATATCTATTGACAGTAAAACGAATGTGATGTAAGGAACAGAATATATTTAAATGCGTCAAAAGCTTTTGAAAACTTACGGTCTTAAACAAGTCGCAGAACTTATACGCCAGTTAAAGAACACGCGAGTTAAAAACCTGCTTATGACATATTTAAATATATTTTGTTCCTTACATTACATTCATTACATTACATTATTGTGCTCGAATCTGTAAATATAGGTATTTTGATAATAATTAATTATATAATAATCTTCGTAGACGTTGACTGGATCAGTGAATTGTTATATATAACTGAGTTATCCATAACATCAATTTTGGCTTAATACTACTGCTATTAATACCACTACAAGAAAAATACGTAATTTTATATTTTTAGGGTTATTATTATTATATTGTTAGCATAGGAATATCTGTTAAGACTTAAAAACATTTTTAAACGTAACATCATCAAATCATAAATACTCCTATATTAGTGCTACCGTATGAACGTAACCTGTACTAGCAACATAAATTATAAACCGAGTTTACTCGCCAAAATCAGCTGTAACTAACTTTTTTCTCTCAATCGGGTATAGCAACATTATTTTTCGAGCTATTGTTACTGAACTTGCACCCCTGAATTCTATTTGAAATGGTAGATCACAATATCTATTTTGCGTTAAGAAGGCCTTATGACCGTATTTGCCCTTTTATGAAAACCACCTCATTAATGCTATATAATTTATAAATGTAATAAATCTTTCAATTTTAAAATAATGCTACGCATTAAGTTTTGAGTTATTCAAAACAGCAAATGAAATTGCCCAGGTAATTTATAATACCAAATATTGTTATATTTTTAGTCCATTTGTGAGATACAGTAAAGACTTTAAAAAGAGTTATAATAATATAGAGTTATACTAAGTTTATGTAATACACAATTTGTCTAAGAGAGCCAAAATTGTTCTCAATGGCATGTCCCAAATTGCTTGTAGGATATTTTGCGTATTTAGGATATGTCATCAGCTTCTCAGTTTGATTTTGATACTACACTACTTCTCAAAATAGTGTGTGCTTGGAAAACAAGAAGAGAGTAAAAACATCTATGACGGCTTGAAATATGGCTGAACAATCGAAATTCTTACTAAGTGTGTATTAAGTAAACTGCATAAAAAAATAAATGTTACTTCCATCATACTGACTAAGATTAGTCGTAGATAATTAACCCTATATTATTTAACATGATTATTAGATTTATGATTTTTTTTTAAATAAACCAATTATTAAGAGATTCGTTAAAGAATAACTAGCACCTTGACTTGTTAGTAAATGGAATCCAGGAGGCCTGGCTGCGTCAGACGGTGTTTTAACAGTCTATGATAGTGTTTTATGGTTGAGTGTTTCAGCTCCTATCGTAGTTGGTTAAGAAAGTTGGTGTCTGCTTGCTGATTCTGTCCGTTTTCTATCTTATTTGTAAAGAACGCATGTCATGCGTTACTAATACTTAAAGGTTACAAATATTATGAATCAATTCTAATCCACACTGTACGCTTTTGTATTAGAAGAAAATCTAGCTAAAAGAGGGCAAAATAAAAAGAATTATGCAATCCGTTATTTGTTTTTTGCAATTAATTAATACTTGTATTAGTTTAACTATGTCGCACACCAATTATTTTTTAAACTGGAAAAAATTTAATAAGAAACTTATAATAATACCTAAATAAGAATTCCAATGAACTTTTAATAATATTAACAAGTTGTGCTTTTAGGGAATATTGAGCCGTAAACGAAGGATGTCACATTAAAACTATCCAGTATTTAACATTTTATAAATGGCTTAGGTATATCACTCTTCTCTTCTATAGAATGATAATCTATCTAAGGATATATCTAACTACATAATACATCTTTTTACATAACAAGCAATTAACATTTTTAATTATCTTATTTCTTTAGTAGGTGAGACATGTATTTACAATTTTAAAATGCATTATATTATTTCCCACAATATTTCCAGTACAGTTAATTCATATTTTTAGTTTACGTGTGTAATCTTTGAAATGCGAGCTTCAGGAGAGATTTCAAATACAAACTTGGAAACAAAAGGTTTCATTTCGGATTGAGCGGCCTTTGTGTTTGGCGACACGCAGCTTCGTATTTGTGGAGCGACGTCCAGAAGGCTTGTCCATTTTATCAAAAAGGATATCATCAATGTCTAATAGGATTTATAAAACATATTATATTCTTAGGTTTTTTATACTGACAATTTTCATGCCATAAAATGGATAACTCTTGAAAATATTTAGTTTGGGTTTAAGCAAAGCTGTATAAGACAAATGAAAATACTTATTACTAATAGAATGATTTAACACCAATCTTGATATACTTTGTATTAAATCCATGACAAAATAACGTTTGTTATTACGTAAGTTTGATAATTGAATAGTTCAGTTTTTTATGTAATATGTAAAGAGGCAAATTGTACCTAACTATTAACACATACAGAAGTGGTCTAACATCTATTTAGGTTACTTAATAGAACAAGAAAGCTTTTTAACAAAGTATATTTTACATATATTCTCGTCAATTGCGTTCACGGAGGAATATATAAAATACATTAAGAAATACAAAATATATACAGAAATATGAACTGGACTTCACGTGTAATAGATTCTAACGTAATTCTACTTATTTATGTTGTTGAAAAGATATCTTTAAACTTGTATACATAAGTTTAATACATTCTTAAATATTCTACTTGCTAAATATTCTTTACATTTCCAAAATTCTTCTTTATCCCAATTTCGTAATATTAATTTTTAGAATGCAATTTTTTCTACATGAAAAAATATGGTTTAAAATGTAAATATCATTTAACAGTTTTTATGCACTGGGTATTTCTACCCACTCGGAGCTTCCTGTAAGAAACTCATTTTCGCGCATACAACGTTGTAGCGTGTGGATATTTTTGGAATTTAAGAGCTCGTACACACTGTGATGTGTCCATATATGGGATAACGCGTATTCGTGAAAGTTTATATGCAGCTTGCAACCTCCGGTAACTGGAAATTTCGTGTCACTTAAACCTTTTAGCATCTAAAGATTACGGTGGGACGTCTTTCTAAGACTGCACACCCTAGAATGTTTCTTGCAATATGAGTCGAATGCGAGAACCCCAGTAGTTTGAAACTGATTTTCTTCTTGGTTATCATGGTCTTTCGGAAGTCTCAGTAACTATAAAAGCTGCACCAATATGAGTTTCTTTGGTCTGTGGAAGGGTGAAGCCCTTAAGGATTCATTTTTAAGCGCTTATCAGAGTGTAACTGTGGATGGATTACAGATCGAATAATTTTAGGTTTTTTAAAACCTCTTCGTAGGACATATATATATATATATATATATATATATATATATGTGTGTGTGTGTGTGTGTGTGTGTGTGTGTGTGTGTGTGTGTTTGGAATTTTAAAAATATAAAGATATATAATGCTATCATTATTTTAAAAAAGTACAAATGTAATGGATATAAAGTAATTTGCGTCATAACAATTTATCCTTTTGGTTTGAAATTTATATTATCGCACTGAAACTGTAGACGGTAGATAAATTTGAATTATTAAAAAAAGATCAAAGCAACATTATAACATATTTTAGCAAATGCGTGTTTCATCGCAAAAGAGCGCGAGTATAAATCCCACCACTCGGAAATGGACTCATCAGATTAAAAGCGTTATGTTGCAATCGTCGCGAATATTGTGTTAGCTTTGTGAAATTTAATTTTTACGGTTGAACTGAATGCATGCATTCAATAATGAATTTATATATTATTTATTTTAAGTTTCTTTCAATAGTTTTGTTCATAGATATTTTTCGTAACAAAGCATTAAGTAATAAAATAAATAAATTACAAATTTTAGTCAGAAATATAATTTTGGAAAGGAAGAGAAAGATCACTTGCTAACATAACACAAACATAATCATTAACACATTTTGAATGAGGTGTTGCTTTGTATATCGATTTAATTATATGGCAGTATGTTTCAGTGCTGTCGTTTTGTGTATGCAATAACAAACGTGACTAGATTTGTACTGTAGGTGACATTAAACGTAGCTCTGTGTTGTATACAAATACATAGTAATGTACAGTTACAAAATAAATATGAATGGACTTTTGCATTATCACAAGCATCACAACATTAGCTAAATGGAATTCATGCTTGCGTTACATTGTACCTTAGTGTATTGTTTAATTTTCGTGACATTTAATTTTTTTTAATATTTACAGATATATTAAGCATTTTAAATAGTATTTTCATAGATTTAATTATTTTAAAGATATTTACAACTGAAATAATGGTAAGCTAAGTAAATCTACTTAGTATGTAAAATTAACTTATATAAATCTATCCTAGTACGATTGGTGGCCAAATTTAATGCTCTTCCCGCTTTTTCGACGAAATCGTTCTGAACGTTAATCCGCTCCGCTCTGTAGCGCCAGTCAGTACTTAACTACATTAAATTTTATTTGGTTCAAAAAAATAGTTTAAATAATTAGCAATCATATTATTCTCAATATTACAGTTATAATTTTTAAATTTAGCTCAGTTCAATAAAATTTAACTACAATATTGTAATTAAAACGTTTTATGAAAAATAATATATCCCTATAAAACTTATGTTTATGATTGAACATATACGTCAAACACAAAATTATTTGAAATAAAACCCATTAAAAGCTAAATTAAAGTAGTATTCTCAAATAAAATCCTTAGAGATATCTAATAATAATTTTAAAGAATCGTTAAATATTTCCTCTTTGATAAGTTCTTTTAATTTAATATATATATATATATATATATATATATATATATATATATATATATATATATATAATTTCAATAAATATTGAATCGCAAAAAGTACTTGCTCCGCCGGGACTCGAACCCGGATCTCTCACTTGCCGGGTGAATGTGCTACCATTACACCACAGAGCCCTCACTTTTTACGATTCAATTATTTTGTATTTGGCCGTTTCTTTCACATATGTGTTTAAATAACCAAACTAACATATGATCGGAAGACCAAATACCTGTCAAACGACTTCTGTTTACATTCATTAAATCAATAATGAAACGGCCAAATACAAAATAATTGAATCGTAAAAAGTGAGGGCTCTGTGGTGTAATGGTAGCACATTCACCCGGCAAGTGAGAGATCCGGGTTCGAGTCCCGGCGGAGCAAGTACTTTTTGCGATTCAATATTTATTGAAATTAAATTAGGCTATTGCCACTTATACATATATATATATATATATATATATATATATATATATATATATATATATTTGTGTGTTGTGTGTCTGTTTGTGTGATAAGTGTCGAGTAACCTAATATACCTAATATGTACAAAATATATAAAAACCTAATATGTATGTTTCAAGCACAACTTTAAGTCTATAGCTACAATATGTCACTTTCTAATGCTACATAAATGCACTCAGTTTATTGACAGATGTATAATTTCTACAATATTTTTGTTGCTATTATGGTAACGTATTATAATATTAATATGTAAATTATGTACCAAATGTAAAATATTAAGTGCCATTCAGCTAAAGCCAACTAAGAGACTTTCTCCATTATTGTATAGACAAGAAGTTTTATGCTAGGTTTCAAGTCTCTAGGGCAGTGTTTTCCGTAAATATTGTCTAGACAGACAAACTGACTTACAAAATACAAAATATAGACACTCGTATAATTCTTCGACAGATAGGCTTCGCTATCGCTCATCCAATAACCCCTGAAATGATATATTGACAAGATACGTAGTTGAAGACCTTATGATTTTGATCAGTGCTTTATATAAATTAATCCAAAAAGGTAATATATTGGTTCTAGTTTATAACGAAGAATAAGGACACACAGACCATAAACGTATCTGTTTAGGAGACAGCCCACTGGATGGCTGGGTATCCACTTTCTTCTTATATCCTTTTACGTGATGGATATGTTCAATTTTTTTCAGTAACAAATAAAAAATGTTTTAAAACGTGTAAACTTAATGACCACTCACAAGGACCAACTATTAAACGTTACATACGAGGGATGGTTTTCTTTATTATACTTGACAGTGTTATTATACAATTTAACATAAATTTAAGGTTTTCATGTTATTATAGCATCGATTATTTATTTCAAAAAGTTCTCGCTTTTAAAACAACAAATATACCTAGATTTAGTACTTATGTAGAAACTTCTGCAAATCAAGAAACAGTTTTACCTGACTACTTATTTGATCGCTTATAGTGATTTTATTGTTTAGGTGAAAACTTTGAAAAATTCATATAAATTTTATTAAACAAGGTACAGAGCTGGTTTTGGTTGTTATTTTAAAGGAAAAAAACTTCAAGGCTTTTGCACTAAACTAAAGATGTTATATATAGCTTCCGTTGGTCATTCTGCAGACATCGGTAGTCGATTTCTTCCCAGACTCGCACCAGCATTTCAGGTGTAACTTGCTCAACACCAGCGTAAATTCTTGCTCTAAGTTCAGGTAGACTGACCGGCAAAGGAGGTACGTACACCATATCTTTTATCAAACCCCAGAAGAAAATATCTAGCGGTGTCAGATCTGGGGAACGGGGGGGGGGCATGCAATTGGCGCATCACGGCCAATCCATTGACATGGGAAGCGGTCATTTAGAAAATCCCGGATGTCAGTCAGATAGTGTGGTGGTGCGCCATCTTGCATAAAGAAAACATTTTGTTCTCGGTCATCCTCATCGATCTGTTGTATAAAAATTGTTGCAACATATCAAGGTAAACTATCCCATTGATAGTTCTCTCTTGGAAAAAAAGGGGCCGTACACTTTCCTCTTGCTCAACGCACAAAAAACGTTCACTTTTTTCTATCACGGGCTATCACGAACATGTTGTAATGTTTCATGTGGATTTTCGCTGCCCCAAATCCTACAGTTATGTGTGTTGCCACTTAAGTGAAAAGTGGACTCGTCAGAAAAGATTATGTTGTCCAAGAAATGTTCTTCATCATCATCATCCACTAGATTTAACATATCCACACAGAAGTTCCTACGGGCAATCTTATCAGTGTCTTTAATTGCTTGTAAAAGCGAATAGCGGTATGGTTTCAAGTGCAAACGTTTTCTTAACACACGCCAAACCGTCGTATGTGGTACTTGCAGCTCACAAAATGCACGCCGGGGACGATTTCGTAGGGCTATTTATAAAACATTGTCTCACTTGCTCAACGATTTCGTCAGATGTGCTTGGACGACCTGAGAATTTTTTATGTTTCACTGAGCACCCTGTTTCTACAAAACAACTATGCCACTCATAAATTGTAGGCCTACTAGGAGGATCTTTAGCGTACTTGGTACAAAAACTACGCTGAACTGCTGTCGCAGACTTCGATTCTTCAAACCAAAACACACAACTAGCACGCTCCGGTCCAGTGAAGGCAGCCATGTTTAACGTATCTGTCACTAGCCCTTGTGCGGCGTGATTAGGCATTTTCCTTTAAAACAATACCAAAACCAGCTCTGTACCTTGTTTAATAAATTTTATACGAATTTTCAAAGTTGTTAAGTCCTTTTTGAAACGCCCTGTATATTACGAAATGCAAAATTAACAATTCTATGTTTCAAAACTTGACTTTTATGGAAATTTTAACTAATTGTAACCATTTTACAAAAACATACTCGTTGATTTTATGCTTTCAAAATATATTAATATTGTTTTCGAAACAAATACATCCACTGACGAGAAACTCTATTCAATCAGAAATAGCGTGCAATGTTTCGAAAAGCTCAATGTCTCTTTATAAGTTTGTTTTTTAATATGTAAAAGGTAAAATTTGTCAGTATAATCTTCTTGCAGATTTTTCAGCATTATGGAAATTGTATAAATACACTAATAGTAACTCCTATGGTAATATAAAACGTACATGTATAAGGAAGAAATTTAAAAGTGCAAATCAAACTTTAAATACAGTGTTTAAGATCGTATACAGGGTGAGGCAAACCACCCGTACAGTACGTATAGCAGCCAAACCAAACGAGGTAGATTATTCGTAACTACTTAAACCCCTCTATTTCCACCCCAAAGAATTTGAAGAAATTATTTTTAAATCTCTAAAACTCCCCAAAGGGTAGTTTTTGGGGGGTAGGTTTGGTTTTTTGGAAAATTTTCAATTGTAAAGGTATGTTGAGTTATACCTCATTTTAGGTATTTCTTCACTGATTATTTTGATGCAAAAAGTTTGAACCTATCTTGCTGCTTATGTACAGGGTACACCAAAACGTTAAAAAATCAGGGGTTTGTGGGTAAATTTATTGCAACTACCTGAACAAATGTAGAGAGACGATATTTTTTTTAAAACTAATGATGAGATGGCTTATCGAAAAATATCATCAAATGCCTCCCTACCCCAAAATTTACACATTTTAAAAATACATAGAATTTTGAAATACTTAACAGCCCCAATTAAAAAAAATCAAATAGCAACCTAGGTTTTGTTGTACATAATTAGAAATGTCTTTAAAAAATAAACATTTTCTACATTTAAAGTTTGTCTCTATCTCCAATGGTTTCAAAACTGTAGTACAAAAATAGATTTTTTAATAATTTTACTGAATTTATTTATTATAAAAGTCAGTGCAATGTGCAAGTAAAAAAAGTTCCAACAGTAAACTCGTCTCTTATGTTCATGATTGAAAAAAATACTGTATCCAATTTAAAAAAAAGTCTTTTAAAATTTAAAAAGGTATTGGAACACTGTAAACTACAATGTCTTACGATAAGTGCTGAGTTCTCTCATGAAACAGGAAAATTACCCAGTTATTAAATTAGTACATTTTCAATTATAAAAAGTTCTACACTTAAATTACACAAAATGTATAGGAGAAAACCTGTTGTTATTTAATCATTGATGTGATTGCCATGGAAGGAAGGAGTATCCTGTCATTATGAAAAAATAAACACTTCAAACTGGCTTTGAAAACAAATCTACCATGTTACAGCAGCATCATGGTAAATTATCAATATGACAATTATCAATTATCAAACTAAAACCAACAATAACCTAGTAACTGACCTCATGAAGAGTTAACCGGTGTTCAAACTGCAACCCATTGTTTTCCAGACAGAGTTCAATCCTTGAGGTGAAGCTATCTACAGCTCTAATTATCTCTTCTCTACTGATCGTGTTTATAGCCTCCCTTATCCGCTGCATCATGTCCTCTCTAGTTGTTGGTCTTGATTTATACACTAGTTCTTTTAGTCTACTCCACAAGTAAAAGTTCATACACGTGAAATCAGGAGATCTCGCTGGGTAGTTCACAGGGCCGCCTCTTCCAATCCATCTGTCAGGGTATTGCTCGTTTAGAATTAATCGAGAATCTTCGGCGTAGTGTGCTGGTGCCCCATCGTGCATAAACCACATATTATGTAGTAAGACTTCCTCAGGGATTTCGATCAATAAATTAGGCAAGTGACCAATGAGAAAGATGATATAAACTACTCAGTCTAGGCGATCGTCAAAGAAGAATGGCCCTACAATTTTGTCACCGATAATACCGCACCGGGTATTTAGTGTCCAGTACCTTTGGTTGTCCACTTCTCGCATCCAGTGTGGGTTTTCAAACGACCAGTATCTCATATTGTGACGGTTCACTTCTCCATTACTCCTAAACGTGGCCACATCACACCACAGAATGTTACGGTAAAAGTTTTGATTTTGTTGTAGTTTTTCTCGAGCCCACAAACAAAAGTTAATTCTATGAAGGTAATCATCTCCACGGAGTTCTTGATGTAATGACATAATATATGGGTGCATTTTATGATCGTGAACGATTATTAAAACAGATCTTTGACTCATACTAGAATCAAGAGCTACTCTTCGTGTAGAATCATGCGGATTCACTTCAAAGGCTGCCAAAACTTCGGGTGCCCTATCACTTCTCACGGGTCTAGCGAGTTCCTTTCCTTTGTTGTGGTCAGGTTAAACATGATCTGTTTCACGAACTCGACTAGCAATTCTTTGAAAAACGTTCCTGGAGTGATGTTCGCGGTCTGGGTAACGTTGGGAATAAAGAAGAGCGGCAGCGGAGTAATTTTGGAAACATTCCCCTAACACCATAAGCATCTGGAATGCCTCCTCGTTTGAGAACGACATTTTAGAACAAACAAAACTTACACTACGTACTTTAAAAAGATTTAAATTAATATCTACCTCATACCTCGTGGTCACAAGAACAACTGAATAGGGAGACGATAATAACAGAGATTAGATAAGAGACTAAGGAA
Source organism: Homalodisca vitripennis (assembly GCF_021130785.1). Classification (NCBI taxonomy): domain Eukaryota; kingdom Metazoa; phylum Arthropoda; class Insecta; order Hemiptera; family Cicadellidae; genus Homalodisca; species Homalodisca vitripennis. Next base: position 122,452,554 of record NC_060211.1, on the reverse strand, counting down.
TTGGTTCCAAAGTTCTTCCAGGGGCAACTCGTGTAATTCGGATTGTTAAAACATGAACACCACGGTTAGATTGCTTTTGAAACATGTTACACTGATAGAAATCCTGATGTTTTTTTACTACATTATTTAAAAACAAATTACACTTAAAAGTCCACAACTTGTTTTCCATTTGTTTCATTAGATTTTGATATCAATACAAACTAACTTAGTAAAATTATTAAAAAATCTATTTATGTACTACAGTTTTGAAACCATTGGAGATAGAGACAAACTTTAAATGTAGAAAATGCTTATTTTTTAAAGACCTTTCTAATTATGTACAACACAACCTAGGTTGCTATTTGATTTTCTTTAGATTGGGGCTGTTAAGTATTTCAAAATTCTATGTATTTTTAAAATGTGTAAACTTTGGGGTAGGGTGGCATTTGATGATATATTTCGATAAGCCATCTCATCATTAGTTTTCAATAAAAAATATCGTCTCTCTACATTTGTGCAGGTAGTTGCAATAAATTTACCCACAAACCCCTGATTTTTTAACGTTTTGGTGTACCCTGTACATAAGCGGAAAGATAGGTTAAAACTTTTTGCATCAAAATAATCAGTAAAGAAATACCTTTAAAATGAGGTATAACTCAACATACCTTTACATTTGTAAATTTTCCAAAAACCACCCCTACTCCCCAAAAACTACCCTTTTGGGGAGTTTTAGAGATTTAAAAATAATTTCTTCAAATTCTTTGGGGTTGAAATAGGGGGGTTTAAGTTGTTACGAATAATCTACCTCGTTTGGTTTGGCTGCTATACGTACTGTACGGGTGGTCTGCCTCACCCTGTATTTCATATTTTGTTAAGAACAAATAACATGAGAATCAAACAACGTTTACAACAAATTAAGTTGTAAGATAAAGATTCCTGGCATTTTAATTTTATTCGTCATTAACTAATAACGTATTACTTAAATAACTGTCAAGAAAACTTCTAGTAATATAACTATATAAGGAAATAAAATATGTTTTATAAAAATGTACTGCTGACTCTCTTAATTGCAGCGATTGATGGGTGAACTATTGTGGCCTGATTAGATTTGAACCATATTAAAAGAAGTTTATATTAAACTTTTTATACTTGGAAGTTTTATTACCTACTGCTCCTAAAACTTATTGCTCGGACCTGAATCTAGATGTACAATTTTTAATTATGTATTCCAATCATAATACCATAGGCCCAATTCCGTCTATTTATTCATTTAATCTAAAGTTTATATTTATGAAACAGAGGAACAGTATTATACATATTTAGTAGAAGGAGTTGGATAATCACTAAGTACAATACTAAGTACCTTACAGATATTTCTTACATTGCATCGATTTATGTCTGCCTGTCCGTACGTGTATTCGATTATCCTATAACTATTACAATCATATATGAACCGATAGTTATCTTTGTATTACTATTTCTTAGGTGGTTCAGTGGAGTTATATAAAGATAAATCCACGTTACTTTAATATCCGATATATCGATATTTACTTTGTGAGTAAAATGCATTCGGTCGACAGAGGAATAAGCAAAAAGTAAGTAACTGATATAAAGTACGTATTTATATGTCACGTTAACCATAAAAAGTATGCAAATACGCCATATCAAACGGCCACAATCAAGCTGCGATGAGAGCCGCTTAGTTGGCACACACAAAAAGAGATCATCAGCCTCTATTGTTTTGTTGACACGACATTGTTGGCGATAAAAATTCTAGAGAAAAACACATATTTGCTTTGACCAAATTAATTTTTTTAGTTTTAGCCTACATTTCTTCAACATGAAAATGTAGATGTAAAGCATGTTTCGTTTTAGGTCATTTACATAAATAAAATCAATTATTATTTACCCATTAAAAATCTGTAAAATTCTAAATATGATATTTTAAGGGTTACATCCTGCACTGTTCTATCTACTGAAAAACTCAATGCCTGCACTAGCATTGTGTAAAGGGATACTATTCTGAATCACCAAAGTAAAGTGAAACGCAGAGTTAATATTAAGCACTGGTTTACTTGATATAAAATTCTATTAGCATCTTTGTACAGTATATCTACGCGATTTTTATTCCCTTAACCCTATTATTCACAAATTAGAGTTCCCTTGAGATTGATCGACATAGCTGTCAAGAGTCTATGGTCTCTGGTTGAAAAGACGGCGTATTATGTCCAATTAGCCTTATGTTTTCTGGACTTTCTGGTAGACCATCATATTCAAATTTACAACTTCTACGAGTAGCTTCCATCAAATGTGTCGGGAGCTCAACATTTTTTTATGTAATGCAAATTGTAAACAGATCTTAAGAAATTCTAAAAGTCAGTAAAAAATCAAGTTTGGCATCTGCATAGGTTTTAGATTCAATTAACCACAACATTTTATAAAATTTAAATTCTCCTAATATTAAGAGAAACTTTTAGCAAAATATGTTCTGGTAAATAACTAGTGTCGTATAATTATTAAAGAAAATTATGGAACATATTTTTAGTCAAAAGAACAGTAATTAAAAAAACTATACATGTGTCAAAAGCTACTACATAGTCAGGGTATTGCATATCGACTTCATTCTTGATATGTCAGCTAGAGTGTATATAGTTTGCCTAGACATCAGAGATGTATTTCTTGTAATACATACATGGACGTAACCTAAATTCACTCCATCTTCACTAGTAATAAAATTAGCTTTTACTGGGTAAGTGTTTGTATAATAGTATTACAATTCCTTAATTGATAAAACAGCATTTAATTGTAAGGTATTGGATAGACAGGCCTAAAAAACATTAATTTTATAAACAAAAGTGGAACGCATTTGTTTGATTTTACCAGAAACAGAAAAACTGTAATGCTTGAATGTATTACCCAACTATTATTGGTTGTATTTTGCATGCCAAATTAACATTTATTCCACTATGAAACACAACCACAACTAAGTTAGTTGCTGAAATTAGCTGGAAACTCTGATGTCTAAGACACAGCTAAATAAGCACTGAAACAGACAACGTCTGTTTTACATTCCTTAACTAAAGTCGAGCTCTAATCGTAACATCTGATGTTTTTACTAGTGGAAATGTATCCAACTGAAGTTTCGTTAGTTCTTTGACTAAAGACAAATATAAATGTAAGAAAAAGTGTATTATAATATCAATGCTGCATTTATAAGTTTCTTTATTTTAAAAATTCGTTAGTTGACATGAATATTTTGTTTATTGAATTTCGGTACACGCATTATTAATTCTTCATACGAATGTTTACATCATTTAAACTAGTTTCCACATAAATTATTAGACTCCAGATGCATTCTTGACATGTATTTACTGCATATAATTATAGTACTCGCGGACATAGGACTGCAAGACATAGTGTGGAGGTGCTCCATTCTGCTGGAACCAAACTTCATTACAAAATTTGGTTGCTAATGGGATAGCTGGATAAACCTGATTTTGTAACATTTCCTAGTTTCCTCTTGTCCATTGAGAGTTAACATCAGCTCAATAACAAGCATTGTGTCTTTTAACGTTTACCGTTTAACTTGAAAGTTGCTTCGTCTGAGAAAGCAATGTTGTTTAATATAATTCTATTATTATCAGTGTTCCGCATCATTATATAACAAATTCTATATTCGACGATTAAAACCGTTCTTATTTAGATCATGAACTAAACGAACCACTGTCATGTAAAACTTTACAAACATAAATTTATACATGAGATATACCTAATGTTTGAAAAACATTTCTTGTTGAGACATGAGGATCTACTACAACGTGATGTATTAACCGTTAAGTGACAATGCCGATTTTGGTCATCCAGGTTGAGACGGTCGTTTCCGTTTTCTGAAATCCTGGTTTAGGTACAGGGTTTTGATTGGGATAAGTGTCATAAATTAAATTCCTTACTTCACTATAAATCTCATCCGGTCTCCGTAGCCCCACATAATAAGGATTATAATACGCTCTTGTTCATATAAACATTTCATTTCCAAAATTAGAGGCCAGTATAATTAATGAATGGATACTAATGCCTGAAGGAACTGCAAATATGCGCAATCATGCCGAGCGTTATTAGACCCTATCACTCGTCGGCCCCTGAAAAGTTTAGTTTCTGTAGGTATGTCTGTCAGAATTATATTTTAAGGGAACTTATAGTGAGAATGTGTTACGCCTTTAATAAACTTTAATGAGGACTTATTATTTTTTTAGAACAGTCATAAATATGATTTCCTCATCATAATTCTTTAATAAAAACGTATTCATCTCTACTCAATAAAAGTGTTCACTTTACCATTAAAGATACGTTTAACCCCCATTAGTCGATGTGCTGGAATGGTACCATTTCTCTATGTCTATATGTATGCATGAGCCTACGATATATCTAGAAAGAAGTGACCTATAGACTTAAAATTTTGCATTAAGATTCAGTTATGTAAAAACTAAATCGATTTCGATGATGGTGTATTTCATTCTATAGGATTGTATCCTAGGCATAAACAGCTTTTGTGTTATTGTGTTGTATTTCACAACTTATATGTATACGCTTTAATGAGTGAATATACATTAAAATAAAGTAATGCAATTTTATTTATGTTTATTAAGTGTAATATAAAATATAATAATTATTATGACGTTATTATATAGACAAATTCAATTGTGTTTGTATATTTTATAAATGTAAAATAAATTATATATATATATATATATATATATATATATATATATATATATATATATATATATATATATATATATATATGCATATATACGCAAGGAACGCAAAGAAATAAAAAAAACCTTTTTATTTTATATTCTTATTTAGTTTCTTATAAAACTTGTTTTAAGATTCTTTGAAATATTTTGTGTTTTTTGATTACCTTAAATATATATATATATATATATATATATATATATATATATTTATTTATTTATTTATTTTTTAAAGTACCGGTACGTAAAACGTAGAAAAAAAATCGAAAAATTCCTTTCTGTTCTTTTTGAATATAAAAAATAAACACAAATAAACTATCACAACTCGTACAGTTTCTTATTTGTTTATTCTTATTTAAGAATAGCCAACATACCAACGTCTGAAAATTAATACAATAATTCACAATATTTCAAAACTTAATATATTGAGAATTTTCATTTAATATACATTAAGCTTCTTGCTATGCTATGTAACTAGTATACATGAACGGTTTCCTTTTATAAACATAGCTACCTTCAACTAAAACATATAATTTATAACATGACATACATAACATATCGTGGATATATATATATATATATATATATATATTAAGATTTTTTAATACAAATTTGGGTTTTAGTGCAAAGTTTTTTATTCTCTATCCAAATTTATTCGATTTCAAACTAAAATAAAACATTTATTGCATGGAAATCAACAAAACATGGATTGAGCATGGATTTAGGATACTAAGTTACTAATTAATAACTATTTATACATCTTAGCTATTTAAAACAGTTTTTAACTAACCTAACTCGAAAAATAAGGGTTAAAACTATGAATTCTTGTTTAAATTTCACGTATGTTACACAAATTACTTCAATTAGTTTTAATTATGTTCTAAAAGATCTAAATTTGCTCCTAATGGAAAGTTTCTCGTACTTCACAAAAATGTCGGAAATGCTAGCCTTTAGTAATTTATTGTATTTTGATAGTTAAGGAATAGTAGTGAAAAGGAAATGCAGCACATACTGTGTGTATTCTTGGAGAAGTGTCATGACTAATGAGTCTCGCGCGTCAGCTAAAGTACCTTCTAAACATGATTCCATTACATATTTGAGAGAGTCGAGTATAATAGGGCAAAATATATGCGAACATCTAGACAATTCTCTAGTAATGTTATACCTGTGTTTTTGAATAATTAAATTCCAATAATTTAAACAAATAAAAAATATAAACGAAATAAATAATGCATAGTACATTTTTGATTGCAACACATTTGTTGGGCTATTACTTGGCACGTAGTAATGAAGCTTTGATTTTTTTGTAATATATCTTAGTATAAATATCTACACTTAAAACTCCCACGATATTGTTTTTATCATTCTTATTAATATCACTTTGTAATTTACTGTAATTTTTCCTAAAATAATTACTAGTTAATAATCCATATATAAGATTTTCAGCTATAGATTTTTTTTTACAGGTTTATAACACTTTTGGACATTAGATAAACATACTACCATAGACTAATAACTAAATTTAATTACAATAAACTACTTGTATTAATAAAATTATAGAATGATACACAGATTTTTAAATCTTTTAATATAGTATAAGTGATGTTTTGTTAAGGTTATTTTATACTACTGTACTATACTACTTACTACATGGAAATCATTACAATACATGGAAGGTTTTACCAATGGTTATTAGTATATAGAGTATTTGGGATGGGTAGAAAATAATAACTATTTACACATTTACCAATCAATTTTAACTCCACATATGTTAAATCTATTATTTCTATTCGTTTTTAAAATATCACTTTAGATCTATATCTGCTTCTTTTGTAAAAATGCTCTAAATATGGACAAAATATCTAAAATTGTTATTTTGTAACAGTATATAGCAACTTTTAGTATTTCATTCGTGATTTAATACTAACTAAGATAAAAACGATACTATGTGTATCGTTTTAAATCTCGTCATAACAAAAATAGACTCGCGTTTTAGCTAAAGAAAACTCATTAACTGAATATATCTTCAAAAATTATTCCTGTACAAAATTGAGCGAGACTTGGATAATAGGGCAATATATATGCGAACATCCAGACAATGCTCAGGTAATGTGATGCCTATACGTCAGCTTTTATGAAACACTTATTACATTGAAAAATGTAATAATATTAAGGTTTATGTTTTGAATTAATTTAATTCTAGCAATTTAGGCAAGGAAGATATACAATAAATAATGAATGAGTAATACTTTTCGATTTTTATACACTTGTAAGGTTATTGTGAATAGTAATATTGCCAAAATTTTTTTATTTAATTTATCATAGTATAACAGTGTACACTTATTATTTAAGGGTAATATTTTTCTTCTTTCTCTTAGTTTAGCACTTGGAATTTTAGTTTGTGTGTTTTTTTTTTTCATAAAAACGTTAACTAGATCAAGTATTTATAAATTAGAATTTTCAGCAATAGCTCATTTAAAAGTTACAGATAAATAATAGATTTGAAAATTCGATAAAAATACTTTTAAACAGTAATAAACTCAATTTAAATACCCTATTATTACAGACCCGTTTACTAACTTTTATATATTTATATACGATGAATGTGATTTCTTGTGAAGTGCTTTATTATAGTAAATATCGTTTTTTTCTGTCGGTTACGGAATAATTTTATTTCGTTGAAATTCATTCACTTTCATACCAGGTATATTACAACAGCTTTACATCAGATTACTGAAATTTAAATACGAGTATTTTAATTACTTCCTAATTTAAATTGGGCACGAATGATTATATATCAGGCGATTATAATAAGACATCAAATAAATTATATACTTAAAAGTTAAAAGCGAGATAACCTAATTTTTCCTCTTATACTCCTGGAGTAGATGTAACTGAAATGCGTAGGCCCTTTAGTTATGTCTTTGGATGAAATACTGGTATTAGCACTTGTAAGAAGGCAAAAATATTTAGCATATAATTTTACTAATCTTATCGCTATATCTAATACCATATGTCGTACACGAAGATTTTCATAGCAACCTTCGTATATTAAAACTAAAGAAATGAGTGTAATTAAAACTATATTCCTTTACTAACCATGAGCTGTCATATAATATATACAAATATATATTATCTAGCAATTCGCATCCTTCCTAAAGTGCGGCCAAATAGGCTACAACCGCTAGATTTCACTAAATACTCACACATTTACAGTAAACTACCCGTACAACACACACACACACATACGTTAGCAGAAGTCCATGTATCCTATTATGCATTAGATTAAGAACCGAATTTATGTAGCACATAAATTACAATCATAACAGTCCAGGATCCAAGAGTTAATTAATATCCACAGATGTAACTCGATGATAAATTTCTACTAGACTGAAATTGACATTTAAACATATTAGTAAAAGGTTTGTATAAGTCGAAACTGTAAGGTATCAAAAGGTTTAAACATATAACATTAAAAGTTTTTTTTTCCTCGCAGCATGTTTTTGGCTTGTCACTTTTAAAACTTACTATCAAACGCTAAAAAATTTTAAAGCAGCGTCAGATAATCATATAGGGGACAGTCCCTTAACGTTATGAATCTCATTATGTTTTTATGATGGTGAGATTATTATTACGTATGGGTTTTAAGGTTGGTTTTAAGTGTATCTAGCTATAAAAATACATATCTTATAAAAAATTTTGAGTTTCATTTTAGTACTCTCACATTTCGACCTGAACTAACGGTAGCGTGACTAATGATCAATTTCTTTTCTAGGAAAAATCCTTTTATAGATTTTAGGACAAATTTGGATTTGTGTTTTTACAGTGCAAAATGGCCCTTGGCTCCTAGAGTAATTTGACACATCTCCATCAATTACTCAGAAAAAGGTAGAATATGACCGGCAAAGTATTTCTTTATTATTTCAATAGTTATTAATAAAAGTAGACGAATAATCTGGAGTGGTGGTTTGTGAGTTTTTCTTCCATCTAGATTTATATCAGTCAGCCGTGTTAGGAATAAGAAAAATACCAAATTAAATATGCCTCTCAGGACATTATATATATATCTAACTATTACATATTTCCTAAACTCTACCTAATGCTGTGGTTTCTGTAGGTTTTGAGTGCCTGATAAATATTAGAAATGTCTGTATATAGATCATTTTGAATATTAATATCATTCAGCACATTCAGATAGCGTAAGTACCGAAATTTCCAAAAGTGAATATGAACTCTCCAGAAGTTACTTTTTATGGCGTACAAATTAGATATGATAATAATATATATCCTGTAATAATCATTTTCTTAAAACTTCCTCCTCATAAGAATTAGGTTGTTAGGTACTTTTGATATCGTGCCTCGGACAAACAAATCAGGTATTTCTTGTTGGATTGAGTTTAGTGGAGGTTGCATAAGAAAATCTTCACAGACCACAATTAGTTTATTACCTGATCGTTTGTTAACTTCCCTTAATGCAGCTGTTTCACACCTCAGTCAAGTAAAATCTGAGTTAAATTAAGAATACAAATGTGTCTTACTATTTACTATACTCCCAGTTTTTAGTTGTTGTATTTATTTCACCATATGACTAACTTTATCAACATTCTATAGATGAATATGATGACGCGTGTTTAAACGTGCTTGTTCATCATTTGATGTTATTCTGAATAGTTAAATAGAAAACAAGTAAAATGGATGCTCTAGGAAGTAAATCAATATTCAAATCAACTAATGGAATGACGCGGCTATGTTTAGGCAAGGAAAACAAACGATGCCACTTGATTATAACTGTGTATCACTTATTAGTGGAATTGGGAAACAACGATTACCGTTAAACGCTAACTCGGAAACAAAACGATTATTCTGCAGCTTGATTACAACTTGAAGCAGCTATAATCTTCTCGATACAATATCCAAATATACAGTAGTAAGTGACGTAATAATGATGAGCAAATCACTGTAATTTATGATATTTAATTATATTATTTACAGCTAATGATAACCCAGAATAATGTCATTGTATAATACTCAAATAGATAAATATTATTAGATGGTTTTAGGATTCCAATTCCAATATAACTTTCTATAGCAGTCAGTATGTTTTACAATAAAGTATTTGAAAAACATTATAGTTCTAAGAAGAAACATCTTCCTTTTCTATATCGTTACCTGTTAATATGATAGAAATATATCTGATGCAATAAGCATATTACTCGATAAAATGAAACAGGTTTTAATTCGAACTGTCCAAAACTATTTACAAACTTTTTGACAATGTCTGGGACTCGATTTAAGACTTTTCGTTAAGTAAGCCGCAACAAAATCACATAATTTACTGCACAATTTAAAACTAAGCAACAATATTTTCTGAGTTTTGCCGTTAATAAATAAAGAACGTAAAACTATAATCTAAAAGTGAAAAGTCACATCCCTAAGTTTTATCTCAATTCCAGGGAAATTATTTTAATTTTTTGATAAAAAGTAAATCGTACGGTTTCTACGATACTACTACCAATATTTAATGATACGTTATTAGTAAAATATATACTTATTGTAGCATCGAGAATATTTTTCTAAAAGCGAATAGTAAATAATTCAGACCTTATCGTAGATCACTCTACATAATATTGTAGTCAAAAATTTACTCAATTTTTTAATTCCTTCAGGCTTTAGATGTTAGCGTATGTTGATATGTTAGTGGCCTGCGGTTAGGTGTTAACTTTTTTAACATGAAAGTTTACTGAGATTCTTTATTTGCAACAACAGTTTGTTTTTAAACTGTAGAGTATAAGTAAAAACCGGGCTAAGTGCCAAAAAGTTACTTTTGAGATAATCGATGAAAAACTGCATATAACTGTCATAATTAAAATATTTTTAACTGTAATATATTAAATAAAAAATATACCTCACTACTAATAGTATCAGTGGAAGAATGCATTATATACCATGGCAACAGTAAAGTAAAAAATATTGAATTCGACATTTTTTGAAAAGGGGTATGACACCACTTACTGAGGTAAAAACCGGGCTAAGTGCCACATTTACTTCGGGCTATGTCACAACTTACTGATGTAAAAAGAGGGCTAGGTACCAAACAAATGTTACTAAAAAACCAGAAAAATGAAATAGTAAGCAAACATGTAGTTTAAAAATAATAAAGGTTAAAAAGACAAACAATTATAATTTTATACCAGTTTAATTATTTTAAACTTTTACTCAAAAACTCGATAGTATATTATACACTAAAGTTAACAGTCAGGAACACTGACAATTTTATGCAGTTAAATTATTATAAAAGTCTTTGTTCTCTTTTTTGAGGTAAGGTATCATCTTTTTCAGGTCTTCTTTTTTTCTTTAGTTAATCGGTTTATTGTTTGCAAAGTGGATAGGTTTTGCAAGATGTCCTCTTCCCTAACCCCTTTCTGAACACATTTATTTCAAGCCAAGTTTCAATACCAGTCCATGATTTTTTCACAAATACTATACCTGGTTTTGTTCTTGTAATTTTTAGCCATTGGACTTTGGATATTTCCAGTTTCTTTGTATTCAGACAATTGTTACTACTTTCCTTAAAATCAAAAGTCATCTTCATCCATAAGTGGCAAAAAATTGCTTTTTGTGGGAGGCACTTACAAGAATTTGAGCTATGTCTAGTGGGACTTCACACCTACTTAATCTCTTTTTTTCTCGATGAGCGCAAAGTCTCGATCACAAGAAAGATATGAATGGCCTGACACAAGATATTTATGTTCAATTTCATCAAAGATACCACGACAAACTAAATAATTCTATAAAAACAGCAACATTTTGTTTTTATTTTGTCCCCCACAGTTACTTACAAACAATCAACTTTTTTTGTGGGTTGTTTTGTTCAAGACTCCTTTCAACAAACAAGATGCTATTTCATTAGCTCCTCTGCCTGTTATACCCTCATGCCACACAAACATAAAAGACTGAATGTTGTCGCCTATAGTAATGGCAAGGTTGTAGCACGATATCTGGCGGAGGTAGTACATTTGTGAGTGTGACAACGTTGGTATTGTAAATACCTGCTGAAGGTCGACCGAGATAGTACATGTGTCACTATTCGGTTTCTGTGAATTTTCATCGGCTTTTTTGTTCATTTCAAGCCTCGCCTTTTCAGCCTTTCTATGATGAATTTCAAGGTCCTTTTTGAATTTAGCTTTGTTGGGACCTGGATAATTTTTTATTTTGCTATTCAGCAAGTCACAAGTTCCACAAGTGTCCTTTCTGGGTCTTTGAAATCTTAATTTTGGAAAGTTTTTTTTACCGTATCTGTGTAAAATCTATAAATAATATTATAGTTCGGGTATATTTCCTTAAAAGCCAAGAACAGTTTGTTGTAGTTTAAATCCTGGTCTAGATATTTTTTAGAGTTTTTTGCTCTTGTGTAATGGCTCTCCTCTTTAGGTGAGCTGGTTATATGCTCTATAATACGGTTTTCATCGTTTATAGTATACTTTCTATGTTGCTTCTTATTACCTCGACTTTCAGTGTACACGATATCACCCCTTTTCTTTCCGTTCACTAAAGTTTCCACACGCCGTTTGGTAATGCCATGGATCTCTAAGAATGTTTTTTTTACAAACTTGAATAGTTTCACCCTTTCCATTAGGAATAGTATAACGTATAGTTGCTTGTTTACGGTTCTCAACAGCTTCTGTGTAGTTCCCATTACGCCGGCGTTTGATTTTACAAACACTTAAAAGTCCCATTAAATATGAGTTTTGTTTTGAATTGTCACCAATGTCGTAGAAATCATTAAATAATTTTAAGTTTTGTTCCAGTGAGGCCTCATTACACTTATATTTGCATTTTCAAGACACCTGCAACAAACATAAATGCATTAGAGACATATTTATAATAATGTCTCTAATAACCTTTATGTTTGCTTACTCTTTCACACATAAAATTAATTAAATGAGATACATAATTAAGTAGAGTTAAACGTTTGTTGTACCTAACATATGTTCAAAAACCAACTTAATTTTACATAATACAACTCTTATAACCAACATACCTCGTCTGGAGGAGGTTGCTTTGCTTCCTATTAGGCTATTACCAATATACTCTTGCCCTGAAGCCCTCATTTTTTGCTTGAAATTCACTAAAACGTCCTTCACCCTTTGCTCGTCTCTTACGCTTCGGTAATACTAAAGGCACATCCATTATGGATAACACAAACTCAATCTAATCACAATGTAAAGCGGTAACACACACTCCTCATACAGTGGTTAGAATGCCTGTGGCAACAAACATAACCTGCAAAACACGTGTAGTCTGGCGTGTGTTGCGCGCGTCACTTGACTCGATTTTTACTGATGTCACCCTTGAACATAGCCCATGCGCATTCTAGCGGCAAGGATTTGAACGGATTATTGATTTTTCTCGACATAGCCCGGTGGTTTATACTGTATTGGGGTTGGCTTATAGCACACATTTTGATACTAAACTCAATTTCTTAATTTTTGGCACTTAGCCCGGTTTTTACTATAATCTATACTAATGGTGTTAAAACACTCTAACGCTTCTTATACTAGTAAAATAATAAGAATTGTTTAGCTTTGACTACATAACAAGCCTAATATTAAATGTTCAGAAGCACTTTAATTTTTCCTCCAGTCATTTAAAAAGATTACACTATAATTAAAGAACAAAATATTTTCAACCACGTGTTAAAGTGTTGTTATAAATAACTAGTACTCGACGAAAAGTTGTACTACACTATGTACACTATGTGAGTTATAGTCATTGAGGGTAAGTATATAACATTAAATAAAGTTGTTTTACTAATGTGGTACAGAAACTTATTAAAAATTAGCTACTTGTATTATTAACAACGCTTTTCTTGTTTGTGCTGTTTAAAACCATCACAGTACACAATTTCACGATTATTTATGTCCCCTCCATCAATATCTTTAAAAATTGCTAATTTAAGCCTAAATTATTAAAAAAAAGAACACTGTATTATGATGGAGGTTTAGTTAAAAACTCAGTAAGTATAGGTAAGATTACTATGAGAATGAAATATAAAATGTTTCTTACGTTTTAGTTTGAACAATAAAAATTCAAAGACTAATATTTTTCAAATAAACGCTCCTTGATACGTATAATGGCACATATTGACACGCACAGCGGGGATTTAATCTCATTCAGTGCTTCATGTGGGTACTAATAAAAGTAAGGGTTTATTGAACAAAATACAAATCTCGTTGCTGTGATTTAAAAAGTATTATATTTATCATATTCAAAAAGCAAATACACATAAAAAAGTAATGACAATAATTTATCATGTCATTCTACGTTACGGTTAGAAACGATCAACAAGCGTAGGTATGGATTACCTCACATATTTAATATTTCACATCAAAACCTTACCCTGCAATGTCATTTTATAACTATTAAATTAAGGTGCCAATACAAGTTTCTTCTCTTTAAAATGTAATATTACTTAAAATAGAATGCCGTGAAATCCAATAATAGACCGTAAAAGTTCTGAAACCAAAACGTTACACTATATCTTGCACGAGCAGGGAAACCACGAAAACGGCAATTGAATGTCTGTATGTTAAATTCAAATGTTCAAGGTCAGCTATACTCGTATGTGTAACTTTGGTGTGTATCTGACCTAATGAAGAGATGTGTTAGAGACGAACAGTCCTATAATTGCGTATTCTGACAGAGCACATAAAAATTAAAAGCAGGTTATCCTCATCTTTTGCGTCACGCAGTGTTAAATACTCCTATTTGTATAGTTTTAATCCAACACTGATTATAAATTTGAGATAAATTATCTAGTTAAAAAAGTACTTTACAAGAAGTAACTGTGCTCAGTAAGCTTACGTAGACTTTACAGAAAAATTATCGCTGGAAAAATTACTCTGATAGACGTGAAGAAATATTGACGTCAAGTCGTTAAGGAACTCCTTATACAGTGCTCAATCTTGTGGGGCTGAGTTAAGACCTTACAATGAAAGTGAAATACATTATCTCAACTCAGCCGTTAGGTTCAGGTCTCCAGACTATTGTTTCAAAGCCCGCATACTCATTGCCTTATTATCACCTACTTAATCCCACTTGTAAGGGTTGGAATTGTTTACAACTTAGCACAAGATTTAGGGTTTTGTTGGTACAGAAAGTCATATTTATACATACCTGTATACATTGTTTAGATATATTCCATCGTTTATTATGGAAAAAATATATAATATAGTTTAAATGATATTATCTAAATAATATATAGTTAAAATATATTATCATATTATTTAATATAAAGTTTAAATAAGGGATAATTCCGTGTTTGCTATCAATCAGATAACCTGCGTTAAAGTACAAGGTACGAGAAAGGGCTGTAATGTCATGTATAAAGTATATTATTTTAGAAACAAATTTCTTTGTATTGGTAATTATTAAACAAAAATACACATCGGTGTTAACATCATAAAATCTTTCTACGCTATAGTCTGAAAAGTCTTCCATTTGCAAATTAACTTTGCTTCTTTGAATTGATAATTTGTGATTAAATGCTTGTGAGTAAGACACTCAAATAGAGAAAATTCACTTCAATGCCGGTAGTCAATATTTTATAAAACACCAGATATTATGATGTTGAAGGTAACGTAGACAACAACAATAAAATTATTTTTTATTCTTTAGTGTACTATCTTACCTAGACAGAGGAAAACCTACCAATATGTACCTCAACCCCTAAAGTCTGTGAAACATGCGATGACGAAAAAGAAGAATTATTCTGCACAGTGACTAGCTAGTGGTTTCCTTTAGAATAATATTTTACTAACCGTTACATGCTATTTAGTTATCAATTTGAGGTCTGTGTTTGTAATTAGAATACGCTGAGTATAAAGCCTATGAAATAGTACTCACATATTGCTATTCCTTTATACAAATAAGGGGTATACCATCACGTATAGTGTAAGTAACTTCACTAAGATTGTATGAAAATTTCAAGTCCATATTTTCACTTGTTATTATAACACGAGTTAAAATATGATTCCTTTCAGTTAGCATAAAAACTTTCTCGTTGAATCCCTTATTACCTATACATAAAACAATGTAAATATTTTCGCTAACGGTCGGCCAAATCTAATATATTATGCACCATCGCCGTATTCAGTGTTTCCAATATATAAATGAAGCTTTTGGAGGAGTTATTTAGTGGAGCTGTACAGGTTCCACGCACAATGTCAAGTATATAAGCCAGTTAGATCTCGGGATCACCAGTTAGATCTTGAGGACGGAATCACAAAAATGAAATATTTCCACCCAATTATGAAAATAATCAACAGCGTGTATCAGCAAATTTTGTATGTCTTTAAAAGTTTAACCTTCTTTTAACTTCACTTCACTACAACCTTAAATAAACATTTACATCCTATCGTATTCAATTAAAAAAAAAATATTTTTTATTCTGTTTAAAAATAATACAGTTACGAAAACAATAAAGGTTTTAAATGGAAACGAACTCTTGTATTAGGAAAAAGTCTTAGTAAAAGAGCAAAGGTCACTTAGGTCATTTTAGTAATACATCCCAAAATGTAATGAATTGCCAATAAATGTAATAATGCTATAACAATATTTATAATATTATAAATGTAGTATTTTTTTCACTTACTCATGTATCGTTTTAAATGAGCCACACAGAAACTCCACGTGAGCACTTAGCATTCAATTAACAGAAGTGCGAGCACTTAGCGAGCCTACACCCCGTGACACCCACTTCAACATTATTCAGATAGTACAGTATACAGAGGTAGTCAGATTTGGGTTTGCGCTCGTTAGTTTCATTCAGAAACTGCCAATGTCGGCACAGGGCAGAAGACGCTGTTTGTTTATCTCGTGTCGTAGCAGGTTATAAAGAGACTGAGACGTGCGGAGTGGTGCTCAACTTGAGTAGAGTAGGTTACTTCAACAGTCAACTGAACTGCGAGTGCTTTTGTTTTAATGTCTGACTGTTGTTACAGTCTAAACTATAAGGGACTACGGCAGTTCTAACTAGAAGGTATTGTTACCAATATTTGAAACATTTAACATAATTATATGTAGTTTTTAATTATGAAAGAAAAACTACAATATTAAGATAAACGATTTAGTTATTCATAATTTAAAAGAAAATAAATTTCATTCATACACACACGCTTTTATACCTATAGCAATTAACAAATACAGGGTTGTAATAAAGATTGAAATATAGACACATATTACCTATAGAATGAACTTATACAAACACATCTGTATAATGATTGTGTGCTCTTTTGAATGTGTGACATTAAGAGTTGCGTTATTCCTATTCTTTTTTACAAAATAAAAAATGTTTACTTTATATTTGGTTTCTAGTACGATATTTTGACTTGTACATATATATCCAAGTTTTCTTAAATGTACCCCACTCCTCTCAAAAAGTTTTCATAAATTGAGACCAACTTCAACAACTCTGTATCTTATGTAAAAAAAAATATTTTTACGTATGATGTTTCTCCCTTCCCGCACGGAAAATGGAATCAATAAGCACGACGAAATTGTTTAAAATAGATGTTACTTTTACCATTGGTGACTTTTTGAACAAATTTAGTATTTCTTTAAAACCCATATCATGTAAATTACTGTTAAAATTATTTCATGGCTGATAAAACATTAATTTTCATGAGTATTATAAATCATTTACTAAATATTGTAGTAAAATGTGTTTAAAAAGAATAAAAAGACGTTACAAAACTGAATCGCATAAACCAACACACATGAATAACTCTCTATTAAACACATTTTGTTTACTTTTATCTCGATGAATTTAGCTAGGCACTATGTACATGCCTTAGTACATTTATTCAATTCTGCCTATATGGATATATAAGTATATAGACATACATTTGGATTTTGTCTCTCAACTTCTCAGCAACGTTCATTGCCAAATATACTCTGTGATCAGGACATGATTCCATTACGAACAAAGATTTTCAGAATAAATATCTAGAAAATTATCCCACAGACATAAATCAGATATTGCGTTCGATTTCATAATGGCATTAAAAAAGAAACTGTACCAAAGTCGCTTAATATCTTAATTGCGGATCGTATTGTTTTGGCGCGCGCGGCCACCAGCGGGCACGAATTAATTTACGGTCAGCGGCCGAACGAACAGCAATGGTGCGCCACATCATATCGCTCGCTATTGTAGGCTATACTACAAAATTCAGCTGTGAAGGTATTCGTTCAGATGAGACATGGGCCTGCTGGGGTATCCGTGATGTAGGAACGATAACACGCGAGCAAGGTTCCGGGGTGGCAGGGATGATATCTGAATCATAGTCAAAATAAAGCGGCTCGGGCGAAGCGATTACAACATCCGAGCCATTGTATAGACTAAACCCGCCAACATGTACGTCTGCGTCGTTTAGTTCTTTGTCACTAACCTCAAAAGTATTATATTAACAATTGTGGAAAATACCCAATCAGAAGCGCTAAAAAGGAGATAGTAAACCCATATGAATGATTTTTCAACTTCGACATACAACTGCGATCTGTAGGATATTTATAAAACTTTGAAAACTCTAAGCGTAGACCGTTGTTAAACACTCTTTGTTGACAAGTGAAGACGATCGCCCGATCTATCAGATATGACTAGAACTATTTGGAGGGAAACTTAAAAGCAGACCGCTTTTGCGAGCTGAGCTCGTCATCGTGCCGTTAGGCCCGGCCGCTGCGTGACGAGCCCAGTGATCCGCAATGGGTTAACGGAACAAGTGTTACAGCCGTACCAAGTACACCTAGCACACTTTCATCAGGGATTAAATAAAGACGAGCCTGATCAAAAGATTTGATCAAACGTAATCCTGAAGATAATTATGATTTAATTACGCAGCCACGTTTTCATGATGATTAAACTGTATTTTCTTTATATTAATCAGTTAATCGTCACAAGAGGCGATATTGGTTCATCCTTAAGCCACACCGGATAGTTAAGGCCCGCATGTAGCAGCAATGAAATATTTATCAGCAGGCAGTTTTAAAATGAAAATTTTACAGCGTAATCTATTGAGTATTTTTGTATTGGTTGGTCTTTGGACAGTGTGAAATATATAACATGTTACGAAAAGTCATTGTACCACATTAAATGAGTTACTTCAAGGTGCTTTTGTAGAAGATGGTTAAACACATCAACAACACGTCAACAGGGTAGCACCCAGTCACACTGTGATCAAACTTTACGGCAGACAGATATAAGGAGGGACGACCCATTTACATTTTAACTCTACAGCAATAGAGTTTTTCCTTGGACCAAAATGTACCTAATTACCAAGTTTCAAGTATCTATTACTGTTTTATTAATGATTATCGCAAAGATAGACAGAAACGATGGGATTTCAAAAATACCCTTTTGGAACCCTTGGTAATGAAGTTCTTTTAGAATAAAATTTCACATTTAACTAGCCCCCATATAGCATAAGATAGCATCAGATACTATTAGTTTCTCTCACTCTTTTCTATTTTTATAGCTTAATGCGTGTCTTAATTAAAATGTAATTAAACTGAAAGATATAGTGTGTTTGTCTGCTAGCTACAAAGTACATATAGTTTATATACAGGGTGCTCCACTAGTAGCCACCTGAGAAGATTGTCGGGTTATTTGTGGGATTATTATATAGTTAAAAGCGCTCAAACGGAACTCCAGCTTTCTGCAATTTAAAACATGCGTCATATGTAAGTTTGTATTTTTATAATAGTGTTATCTTTATGTTTCTCAGGTACATATAATTTGTAGACATATCTTCAAACGACATTGTGACTGTGTGGAGCATAAAACTAGGTCGCCCTTTTATAGCTTTCCTTCAGGTAGGTTTTGAAAAGCACGTTTTAATGTATTAATAACTTTTATTCTTAATGTTATATGCGATTAAAACTTTTATCCTGCATAAAATATTTTTATTCTTCAGCTTTTGAATGAGTGGTACAAGAAGAATTATGGAATATGAGATAAAACGTAAAGTATCATTTTAAACAGTCTATTGTCTGATTCTATGCAGACTAAATGAACGAGTGTCATCTTACATAATCTACATGGTGATTATTAATGTAATAACATTGTTGGATTTATTATGAAGTGTATAATAATATTGTACTCAAATTAAAGAAATTCCGTGAAAGCAATACCTTATTTATACCTATAATGTTACATCTTAAAACAAAATGAAGCTGTAAATAACAGATACACATAGATATTTTAATATATAGATTTTACATACATTACTCTGAATTCAAAATTATTCTGAATAAAGTTTTTTTCTTATATTTTTCAGCTACAACTTGCTGGTGTGTGATCGATTATTGGGAATGCCACCAAAATAGCTGTTAATTTCGCTGGTAAGTGACATACTTTCTTATTCTATTTGTAAGATACTTACAATTGGTATAAACCGTAACAGTGAATAGCATCAACTACCCCCAAACCAAATAGTCAATAGCGAAATAGAAATGCAGTGATGAGTTTGCAGAATTTTAATAACATAAAATGTATAATATCAATAACTACTATACGATATTGTTTGATAAAGTTAACGAGTATTACGTCACCTTTGTAACCATTGCGTGCATTGCACAATTAATTTTGTTTTAAATATATTTTTAGCAAAATAATAATTTTATAATTTAATAGCCAGTGAACATGTTTTACCCCAAAGAAACTATCCATACTGTGTAAATAATAATCTGAATATAATATTTAATTTTTTATTAGGTAACGAAAATGCATATTTACAGAATTATTTTAAATTATATTTAATACAATTATATCCAACACAGAAATTAAATTTTAAATGCTATGACATTTAAAGTTTAGGACTAAAATTATTACAATGGGCACTTAAAAGTGATATGTCAGTGTTGTAGAAAGTAACAGTTTTTCAAAATTTATTAGACCAATTCTCTAGTCATAAAATTATTAAAAAAATTATTAGTAAATTTACATTTGAAATAATACTACAAAAAGAGAAAGTACCTAATAAACAATTCTTATATTTAAATTGTATTTAACTACCTGTGTTTAAAACTAAGCATTAAGTGATTACTACCTATCTAAGTATAAGATACTACAACGTTTACCACAATATATATATATATATATATATATATATATATATATATATATATATATATATATATATATATAATATAATGAAGAACTTGATAAATTACTATATATATATATAGTCATTTATCAAGTTCTTCATTTTAATAAAACAAACGGTTATAGGTATCCTTTAAAACGATATTTTAAGCTTATATATGTTTTAAATTAATTTTAACAATTAATAACCTGGAAGTAATCTTCATATCTAAATATTTATTGAATATCTGCGAGAAATTCTATTCTTATTGCTGCATTACAGCTTATTAGCTACTGCGTCACTTTTTATACTCACCCTAACCACTGAAACTTGTTTGTAATAATACGTATGATTTTTGAGAAAATTATTGGGTTATAACTCGTTTCAATTACTTTTTAATGGTGTTTAGAGTTTTGAATTTTAATACTATTACCCTAAACTCAGATTTTGAAGTGTAAAAATTGCATAGTTCTAAATTTGTATGCCCGCTTTTTTGTGGGGTTACAAAAAAGCCAATGAAATACCCCTTTATCATTATAGTAGGAGAAAGTTTGATTTTTCTTGTAGTTTAAATTTCGAATTATTGCAATTACGATTTACTCCAAAGGAAACTGTAGATGCATAAATTAGTTTTCAGTGTTAAATTTTTTTATGTTGCACGTTCAACCCTGATGATAGACAATTCTAACGGGAAGTACATTTATGAAATTATACCAAATTTGAAATTTAATTGTCATTATGTAACCAGTACACACACTGTTAGTTAGTGTTAGCAAAGAACCAACAGTTTCGATTATACATAATTCTTAATAAAGAATATAGTTGGGTTGATTCAGTTTCACTTTAGAGTATAGTCTAGGGTGGTAACAAATTAGAATAGTAACGAACTTTCCTTATTTTTCAATAACCAGCAAGTTACAACAATGTTAAAATTGTAATCGATACATATAATTCATTAATTTGGTTACTCCTAATAGAGGACTTTCAGTTTAGGTTTTTGATATTACGAGATCCTCATTGACTTTCCCAATAAGTAATAGTCACCTATATTACTTTTATCGTTTCTTTTAAAATAATACTCTTGAATTCTTCATAATATATAATTTTGTGGTGATATGGTACGCGTATACAAAATATTTGTTCGACCATCTTTATGTTATAATAACTAATATCACTATAATAATCACTAATATATTTTTAAAGTGTGCTAAAGTAAACACGTTTAGTTGTGGCATATTATAAATGTAATTTTGTCAATAGATTTTATGATTGATAAGAGACTAATTTCCAAATATCAATATCAACATTTCTATGAGTTAAATTCCATATATAACGTAAGTGATCTGGAACAGACATGCGTAGTATAGCATTGGCTGTAGAGACTGTAATTCTGTGGATCGCATTTGCCGGATGTGACCCATATACTCCGTTGTTGGCTCCTTAGACTCAATGTGGGCGATAGGGGATTTCATCCCTCTGCCGTCCGACAATACCACCTGGCACTCCGCCATCATCGTCCTCCCTCCCACCCACAATCAGCCCCTCTACTACATTGGAAAACTTTTACAGCCCATCTTGTAATCGGTTCTTTTACAAGGTATAACTTCTGAATTGTGAATAAACTGCAATTTGTAGATTTCAACTGGAATAGTATTCCGACTATGTATATGTACGTAATGTTTCAAAACTCTTAAATTTATTTGTAATGACAGTAAATTCGCTAAAGTAGGTTGTTTTAAAACGCTGGTACTGCAGGTGCCACGTAAAACAGCCTTTGTTTTCTACTGAATATGTAGTCAGATAATTGAATTTGAATGGTACAGTTTACAGAAATACGCGATGTTAAGAGTGGCACCGTTTTTATGTTCGTATTTAGGCGCCTCGTTATCGGCTATGAACACATTTTGCGCTTTATTCTGTAATGTAAATTTGATTTTTTTATGATTGAATAATTAGGAGTTTGATTCATTCGGAGAGTATTTTCTAACTATACAACAAAAGTGAATTAGTTATTAGTTGAAGTTTAAACAGTTTAATATCTCAGAGAACGTTGTATAATTGTTTCGAAAAAAACGTGCTTTCGTTACCGTAAAAAATAGTTTTCTTTTCCGACTTTAATTTTCTTGTTTTACCACCATTCAATAAAAAGAATACTACAAATAAAGAAGCATTAGAAACACATTAAAGTGATGCAACAAACTTGCATTTAAATATATTTGACTAATTGGTTTTAACTAGTGCGCTCCCTCGCCATCAGACTTCTGAGACTTACAACATATGATTTTAGAGTAAAACACAACTGAAGTCTCCCTATTTTTTAGAATTAAAGAAATACTGGTTATGAGTTAATAACAAGAGCTTATGGATGTTCAGAAAACAGACAGTGATATTGTTCACCTTTATCACATTAGCATGTATTTAAAATAACGACTAATTTACTATATACGGGTACATCACAAGTGGTCTAAAACAAACATTTATATTATCTTAAGTTAGTTTCTCAATCTTATAATAGTGCTGGTACTATTGTGCTTTAATTGATTTTGTATATTTAGTCTTATTACGTATTATTTTACTAAGTAATGACTTATGTACTGTTATATTGAGGATCCATCACTACTCCCGTATGAATCAGCCTGATTTTAGAATATAAGTTTTCAAAAACATATATGTCAAGAATTAGAAAACCTAAAATGATTTATTGTAGCAGGTGTCGTATTTACAGTTTAAACAACCAATTTTATCAATACAAATTTATAACCAAGTTTACAAGATGAAATGAAATTTTTTATTTCTTATTTAATACATTTAGTAAAAATATTAATTACCTTACACTAATATTAAAATTATGCATTAATGTGATTTTTACAATGCTTCATTTAAAACTTTCTTATGTATTATATATTTTTCGAATAAAAAGAAGTACATAATTTTCCTATTATGTAATCAAGCCTCTTTAAAGCGTTGGCGACCAGATTGGATACGACAACAAAAACATTGCCTACCATGCTTTTTTAATATTAATACATGGATATGTACAGGATCTGTGTTTCGTGACTTAATGTTTAGCATCTCATGGTATCACCCTCGGGACCCATTCCCATTTCCCGTTTGGGAAGGCCTTTTTTCACGCCTATTAAGTATGAGTTTAGTCTGAACTAATAATATAAAAGGCTCTATATCTTCCAGAAAAATGAGCGGTAATTCTGGGATGGACATTTCTCCGAGGTTCAATTTGTATCTCAGAAACAAACAGGCATATTTTGATCCGGATAAGGTTACAGTTAACGCTCCGGTTGAGAGCTAAGGGCCTATTTCAGCAAGGCGTGGTTTGTCACAGAAATATTTATTCCTTTTACATCCCGTCACTTATCACTATCCAAGACTCCGTCACGGTAGTGCTGTTAGGGACATGTTATAATAAAGAAATAAAATACCCATATATACAAGTTACGAAACATGTGCTCTGATATAAATAAATATATTCTCCAACTCCGCGTCTTCGCGTTTAACTAAATATATTAACTTGCCCTTTATACTCAGAGTGTGTGGGTTAAACGTCATTGTAATTTATTGACACCGAATAACGTATCAGAAATATATATATTTTTAAAGGTATAAAATGGATATAAACCTTTTTCAATTAGAGTCACTTTTTTGTAGCCATCACTTTCAGTCAGTAGATTTGTCTAATTCCTGAGATGGTTGGTTTTTATTTGCGATCCAATGAATTTCAAGTAATTTTTGCCGAAACCTTTTTTTCTTTTACAATAGCAAGTGTACTGAACGGAGAATTTTAAATATCTAAAAATATTATTAAATATATTATTTCTCTTCCATTACAAGGCAGCTTTAACATCAAATGTTAAATTTAAAATTTGAATGTATCATGTGGTAAGATATCTCGATAATTATGTATCATATACAGCACGAAAAAACATGAAATTATAAATATAATTTGAATGTAGCATAAAATTTCATTTCTACATAGACAAAGATGTTTTATAATTAACCATGGAATTTGGATCAACGCCATTGAAAATAGCAAAAAAAATAATATTTCTGTCTGACGTGAAATTTTCCTTTTTGGTATTATCTCTTTCCATCTGACTCTCAAGAAAGAAATCAACTATAGCGTTTAAATTTTGAATTCACCCTTATCGAAACTTGATACGTGACACGTGGCGTGGTGTTTTCATACCTGGTATTTTTGGAGTAGAATACATGTAGTTCTTCAGTAAAACAAACGTGTTCTACATTAAATCTTAACCAGATACTTAAAAATGTGTTTATTTAAAGGAATGTTATAACACAAGCCAACCTATAAGTTAGCTACACGAACCTGCCTAAAGACGTTAGACATGTAATATAAACTATGGTTTCTATACTATCCACATATTTTGTATTAAGGTGGAATCCTACTCATCTTTTATGCAGTCAAATTATCTTCAAAATTATGGTATTTGTTGTAATTGCCATAGATCATGCCATATATCATAGCGTAATACATTCCACTTTTTACAATAGAATAAGGAAATTCACACATGTTTCACCACAATACAGTATTGCTGCTACTGTGACCAGACAGACGAAAAGTAAATGTGATATATTGGTTTGGTTAAAACTTCCATTGCACCCAGCGCTAGCTTCAGAGAGAATATATATCGGGAATTTCGTCCAGTTAGATTATCTAGTACGATAATATGAAGCTAATCACTTTTACGAATAACTAGGTCAGCAACCTATGTTAAAATACTGCCATATTTAGAATAAGAAATTAATTTAAACTTAATTTATTTTTACAATTGTCATTATCGTTAACATTTTTCTTGCTCAGGTTCTTAGTTAATAAGTCTGTTATCAAATAATAGGCGTGAATATATGGAATCTTTCCAATATTTAAAGGCCATACGCTAGTCTTCCTTCTTTGGCCTATACTAAAAGAGTAGTTTCTTTATTATTGGTAAAGTCTTGACAAATATAGATTCTTAACTTTATATGGATAGACGAGAAAAATGTACCTATTATTGTAATTAAAATTACCCATTTCCTATAAAATAGATAGTTGTGATTTTCAAAATTTTAAATATAAACAAATTATTCTACCTTATCGATATTTAATGTTTCAAAATAATTAAATGGTTATAAATGTATAACTGATTACTTAATCAAGTCTTAGGGAAATCTTATTACTAGGAGTGGAAACATTTCTTTTCTGTCCATCTGTTGGAAATATGTCTCGGAAACAAAAAAAAAAAAACATAAAATTTATTGTTTGTCTGCCTACCTGTCTGCCCGCAGGACATACCAACAACAACATGACCTTACACTTGAAATTTTGCATGCAACTTATGCAAATATATTCCACGACACGAGTAATGGCGCACTCCCACCCTTTTTTACACCGGATACCGAAATTTCACTTTTATTTAAAAGTGTCATTACATTTCACTAAAATTTATACTACTTCCTCCAAGTATATTGTGTGGTTGAACACATAAATACTCAAATATAAACTTTCTCAAATGTTTCTATCACAAAATCAATTTAAAGTATATAAGCTTCGGAAATTGAAACAATTTGCGTCAAAGATTATCATAAGCGTTAACCATGACAAGGAAGTTCAGAGTGAAAGGCTTTTAGGTAGAGTATTCGGTAATGAAATTCACGAAAATCGCTTTGTGTTTCAATAGTGCTTATCCCCAATCGGTGAGACAAAGGGTCTGCTCGATGAGTAATACCTTTCCAATTGAATATTGAACGGCAAGATCAATTTTATCGTTGTGAGAACTTAATAATTAGTACAAAAATGTTACAGTATTACCATAGTTATTATTATTATTACATAGTTAAGAATCATTTAATTATCAACAATTAATT
Organism: Homalodisca vitripennis; assembly: GCF_021130785.1. Classification (NCBI taxonomy): domain Eukaryota; kingdom Metazoa; phylum Arthropoda; class Insecta; order Hemiptera; family Cicadellidae; genus Homalodisca; species Homalodisca vitripennis. The sequence continues at coordinate 122,425,802 of NC_060211.1, read as the reverse complement.
TAAATGTAAATTCTCAATCCGTAACGTGACTCATATGTAAAAATATTTAATGTGGTTATTTTATAATGGTTTTATTAGCAGATATGCTTCTATCATAAAAATTATTTACAGTAGTATTTAACGCATTTTTTTATTTGCTAAGTCATGTTTAGTTTTTTTTTTTTAGAAAATATTTTAAATAACGAAACAGTAATATTTGAAAAAACTAACTAATTTCATAATTTTTTTCCTTGATTATTCTCTTCTACAGGTAACATGGCACGTAAATAATAATGATTAAATCCTAGTGAGTAAACATTTCAGTATATACTAATGCACTTAATCGACAATACTAACAAAGCCAGTCATTTATATTATGAACAATGAGATATATCCTTTCACTTGGTATGTTTTTAAATGTCATAATAAACATTTTATTAACATTTTAACTGGATGTGCTTGAAATCATGTCCTTACCACATCGTATTAGCATTGATCACAACTTGTCCAACTAATAGTTGGATAGACAAACTAATTTAACTTGGAAGCCAGTTAATACAGTGTACTCTAATTTGGCATTGCCAGCACCTGAATTAATAGTTGTATTCTTAATCAGACATCAATTACAATTTAATAAGCTATAAAAAGTAAGTTTTGTTGCAAATAAAACATAAAATGTAATGCATTGTTTTTGAAATAACATATATAGCTTTAATAGTATTGAAATGTTTATTTATTATTCCATTCTACTAAATAAAACAAGTTGTCCCGTGAATAAAAAAATATACTTGTCCCTTTGCTTAAAATATTTCACATGTTTCACGTGTTTGTAAAATCTTTAAAAAATTTTGAAATAAGAGATAATTATTTACTAAACAAATAGCAATAACCATTCATAGCTTAGATTAAAACACACAGGTCTCTGAGACAGACGCTAAATCACGCAAACTGTGCGGAGAGGCGCAAAAGTAATCTTATCTTCTTCTTAGCTTTCTTTCTAGAAAATTGAATTTTTTACAACTTCTGAGAAAGTGAATTCACACTGTTGCGTATACTTTGCATACTATGTTATTGAATATTATATTTCATCATGACGTGTATAAACATAATATTTTAATTTCGTTTTATATGTAAAAAATTTAAATATAATAAGTAGTTTTCACATATAACATATATTGCATACGAATGGTAGATTTAAATACTATTTATTTGATGTTTTATTTATAAAGTAACTTTAGAACACCACTGCTCCCTATATGAGTTTATTATGACTCCTTTAATATTTTCCAGTAGTTATAAAATTCACTTGAAACACAACAGAGGGTCTGATAGAACGTTTAAAACGAAAGAGAACGACTGAGGCTTTACAGAACTTTTCGATAGAATTTTTTCACACGTTTTTCTCTATAATTTGTGTCACGTTATAAATACGACAATCGTGTGTAAATTTAATTTTGAGAACTGGTTTAAGACATCAGTAATAAAACATTGAAATTCGCCATAATTTTACAAACCGTTTAAGCAATAGCCTACTCGTCTAGTACGTAAAAATGTTGTAATATATTAAAAATTTCCTTTGTGATTTAGAATTTACCGTTAGAATTTTTATGGATTTAAATTTTAAAGTTTAATTTTCTTGTGACCTGATGCATTGCAGCATCAAGAGATGGGTATATAAAAGATTTTTTTATATTTTTACAGTTCTTTAAAACTATTTATTCTGAATACTTATTAAACTTTGTTGAATAAATTTATGTAATATGTTATTGATTACAAGTTGCTAATGTAAAGCCTTCAAATTGCATAGTACAAACTTTTATAACTTTTCCAGTTCAAACATTTTGAGAAATGTAATCTAGGATAGAACTATAGTATCCGGATTCCATAGTATTTTTCCTGGTACAGATTTCACCAACAAATACGTATTAAAAATAATTTCGTTTACCTACGCAGTACTTATGTCGTAAGACTTTATGAAGTTGTAACAGTGTTTATGGAAATGAAGATATTAAGAATAATAAATTATAAGAGCAATTAAATTTGAATGCAGTAACTGGTCATAGAGAACAACTTTAATACATAGGTTAAATTATTGTTCTGAAGAAATGATGATGAAACTATTGGTAATGAATACAGTGTAGTTTTTTTATGACTAATTCATTACTTATTCTTCATTATTGCCTAGCACCTTATATTGATAACTTTAACACGGTTTGTCTCTTAGAAGTTATTTTTGAAAAGAAAAAATTCTCATTATTTATTTATTGTATTATAATCTACATATGTACTGAAAAAAAGTTTTGAAAACACTGGTAGATCCTGTAAAAATAGACTTGACTACATTAACACTACATGTCTTTAACAAAAATAAGAAAATTTTAGATCATAGTTTGAATAAACAGATTCACTATCAACAATTAAGTTTTCAACAAAAGATCACTTTCCGTAGCGTTAGAGCTGAAAGTCACAGATACATACATTACTAAATGTAAGTACATACATTTGAAATAATCTGCAAACAGCTAATTATAAGGGTATTTATTTTTTATATTTATACTGAATGTCGTAGATACAATAAAATACATTATTTTTGAAGGTATATGGTTATTGCACAAAACTGTGGATGCACTTTGAAGACAAAAATATAAAGTGTCGTTTAATAGTAGCAACATTTCGTCACAAACCTTAATAAGTAACAATTCAATTTTTTTCCACATAATACACGTTAATTTTTGGATTCATGTTCTGGTGACTGATCTTATCCTAAAATATATAAACGCACGTAAATAGAGAAAAATAACGTAAAGGGGTATAACATAGTACTTTATGGTATAAATCAGGAATTTTATTTATGATTCTGTTCACTTTAAAAAGTAAGCTGAGGAAACCAATGACTGTAATCAATCCGACAAGGACATCCTAATGAATACAGTAATGAAAAGATATTTAGTAATATCCTTGCAGTGTGTAGGACTGAAGTCCCTTGCTAAGGTCCTATGATGCAACCAGAATAAAGAGGTATAATAGGCACTATAAGGGGATTGCCAAATTGAAAAAGTTACCAACATTTACCAGTTACAACGGCCAAGGAACAGCACCTCCTCACGCTTAAGCTTGTATCCTCCGCACTGAAATAGACATGGATTAAGTTATAGTTTACCTAAACATTCTAATTTTCCTAATTCGTCATTATTGTACAACGTTTGAGTTGCCAAGATAAGTGACATAATCAGGCTTTTACAGGGAAAATTTTTCTATGAGGTATAAACCCACCAAAAGAGAACCATTCTGGTGACTAATTAATAAAAATCTTCTTTATTTTCACTGCTAATGCCTTAGCAAGGGCTCGCCAATGTATCCAGCACTAAATCATTTTGTAATTTTTTTTATAATTCAATTCACAAAATTCTAAAATATAATAGTTTTTTAGAGACTTTTTGATAACATTTTATAAAATAAGAAATATTTTAAGTGAGCTGCTGTAACATAAACCACTGATGCCACATTTGGCACGAAGGAGGCGTCACATTATAGCAACGTCGCCTCTGCGGGAGACATCTCGTTTTCCACTCACAATTCAAACAGGCTCTTCCTTTACCCTTTTCTGGAAAAAGCAACACTCGTAAGAAGAATAAAAACAGGCATTGCTATTCCACAAAAGTTTGTAATTTAACACCAGAGAAATCTTTGTGAATTAATGAGTAACTTTGGAACTTGAATAATAATTACTTTTAATTGACTGATTTATGTGGGTTTTATGTTTCAAAATTGAAAATTGCCTATTTCTCTCTCTTCCCTTTCAGACTGTTTCAGAGCTTTGAGATCAAGAACTTAATTCAGAAACTGTCGAGTTTTTATAGTAAATTAAAACCCGGCAATAATACTCATACGTTAATTGCTGTAATTTTTAAACGTGACCAATTAAATAAAGTTATATTAGTAAAAATGTTTTAAATAATATATATTTGAATTTAAAAACATATTAAATCATTTAAGTTTAGTCCTTGTTATTAAAGTCCATTACGCCCGTATGATGTGTCATATATTATTAATGCGCATCAAAACTGTCTTAGTTTTCTAGGAAATATTTATCGACATTTTATAAATTGTTAAGAAGAAATTTTTGGGATTTTTTAACAACCAATAAAAATATTGAAAAACAGGAAAGCATTTATGTGGTAGAGTAAATCGTTATTATCCGGTAAATTTAAAAGGCGTTTAACTACAGCCGACTCTGAAACACTCAATGAAAGTATACTTTTCACAATACATGTGGGTTATATTATGGCACCGAATAAAGGCCCGGCCACACATACCCGCACCGTGCCCGACACGTGTGTTGGCCGTCATACGTTTTAAAAGAATTGCAATGCAGTTTTCACACCTGCAAGTCCACACATGTCCGCACCGACACCAGACCGTCGTGGCCGCACCGTGCCTGCACCGTCACCGATAAGTGAGGTTTGAATTTTGACGGGCACGGTGCGGTATACTAGTGGCACCAGTCATGGATATAGAACACTTATGGAAGAAGTAAGGAGGTTTCCTGTTTTTATGATCAATCAAGTAAAAAATATCGGAATGCAGACTATAGTGAAAACGTGTGGAGGAAGATTACGGGAAAATGAGGAATTGGAAAAGTATAAATTTGAATAGAGATTTGAAAAATAATTCTATGTTGGTTACTATTACATTCTTCTTTTTAAAACTATGTAAGTAGTCTAAACGTTCTATTTTACTGAATTATTAGTATAGCCTACTAACTCTACATCCTGCGTTCGCGTACAAAACCATAATTATTGATAAAAGTATTAAATTTTTATATATTTAGAGTAAACTAGTCATATGTTCTTATTGTGCTAAAATTTCAGCGAATTTGAAAACTATGTTGTACATTAAGTAATTTTAAACAACTAAATTCGAGTTAGGTAAAATCTATAAAAAGTTTTCATAATTAGGAAATAATAAGTATGTACTTATTTGAGTAAAATTCTATTTATCTTGAATGTATTGATGTTGCTTGATAACTTATTTCGGTATTTTGTATGGGTCATATTTATAATGTTATTTCCAATAAGAATATTAAGCAAGAAAAAGATCATGTTCTCCAGTATATATATTTTATAAATATTTAATATATTTTACAAATTATCATAAAAAGTTTTGCAATATGGCAAACTCTGACCTCACACTATAAGCTCTTGGGTTTAATAAAAAAAATACCTTATATACTGTTTATAGTTTATTTGACCGAAATTCACTGCAATGAAAATACAATGAAAAAAAATAATGGGGATACAAAATATAACCAAGATAATTTTATTTAAAAATTTTACATACTAGCTGATTGTAACAAGCTTTAATGTAGCATTGCATTGTTTCATTCACCACAGCGATTAATAAAAATAACAACAATAAAATTAACATTCTTCACCTCAGGCAATACTTAATCTTCTGAATATTTTTTGAGTATCTGTCACCTAAAAATCCAAAAGGAATATCGTATGGTCTAAACAGTGAGATTGTTGCGCTCGGACTACGTACGGACATGTGGGGCCTTACGGTAACCGAGCCGAGCCCGCACCGACACTCGGCCGATTCACGTGTCGGGTACGGTGCGGATATGTGTGTTCCGACCTTAATACCTTAATAATAAACACGCAGAAGTCATATGGAAATCACAAATTATAAAATCGCAATAGTTTGTACATTTATTTTAGGAAAAATATAAATATTTTTGTATATGTTATCTTTAGGAATGTTATTACATTACATCATCTTTGTCATCAATTCCAAAATTTTTCCCTCCGAATGACCTCCAATAAAGTATACTGTAAGTAAAGTAGTATTAGCAACACAGACAAATTAAAATGGTACATTATTATGGAGGAAAATATACACGAAAATACTTAAGAATTCAAGCGCTCTTCTCAAATCGCGCGCTTGTGCGTGTGAGCGCTCGTGTTTAATTTTTTATTATATTTATTACTTATTTTTCGTTTAAAAATTATTTTTGAAGTTTAAATACTACACAAAACATTAAATTAAATTATGCTTCATCTAACAAAATACATTTTGCAATATAGCTCTGTTATTATAAAGGTATGAGGGTGTGCCAGGCTGTTTTTATCTCATGTACGAGTATGTGAGTGTCATGGAAAGAGGGTTGATATGACGAGAACGATATCAGGAGCTGCTGCCGCCTCTCTGTGTATATAGCCTCTGTCAACCTGTCTCCTATATTAAACCAGCTTTACTCTATTGTTGTCGTCGTCGCTTACTGCGTTTGGCGGAGCACATAAAGCTGCTGTTCTCAGATACATCAGAATACAATGCTGCATTCTACAGATTAATTAATAGAAACCTTTACTGTAAAAAACTAGTATCTAGGTTATAGAAATACACAGATTTTTTGGTTCTATTGTTAACAAATAATTTAAAGTAAGTCAGTTTAAGTGTAACTTTGTTTCTTGCTCTTTTTATTGCACTTAAACCCACTAGATATCAGTTACGGTAAATATATTTTTTTCATATTTGGAAGAAACTAATTTATGTACTTAGGCAATTAGTAATATAAAACGTAGGACGTTACATTAGTTTCAAATATTAATTTTTATAAATTGTGGCTGTGGTAAATTTTTATACATCTCACACATTAGGCTATATAATTATTTTTCTATATTTTGGAATTCCCAATTTTTTTATATTTACAATAATTTAAACGATTATAATTAAACTAATATATATATATAAATATATAAATATATATTTATATATATAATCTGTATTTTAAAAATAGAAATTTTATATCAAAATATCAGTATGTTATCTACTATAATTGAACTTTTAATTTCTTAAAACAAATTTACAAATATTTGATACGTGTATCACGGTCTCATCAAAGTTTTAATACAATTACATCAATGAAGATTAAAAAATCGTTTGGTGATTAAAGTAACTGTGATCAATTACCAGAAATAAAAAAAATATTTTGGCAATTACATGTTTTTCATTGCTTATTTCGAATGTTCTAAATATTTTCAGAGTTACACCGTAACGATTGCATGACTATCATATCTATACATAATTTAATTTCATATTTTATATGAATCATACATACCTTTTAATCACTAAGAGCTAAACAAGTGGAATATAATAAAAAAATTTAATTTAAGCTATATTGTTTCCGATAGTTATTATTTGTATAATTATATTTTTTCAAATGTCACAATATGTGAACAGCCAGTAAAATAATAAATGAACGAGACTGGTTAACGACCGAACAGGATACAGTGCTAATTTTATACCACTGTTGAAATATGTTGCCAATTACTGTAGTTATTGCGTTTACGTTTATTCATAGTTGTTTGTACTCTGTAGCACCTGGACACTCTGGAGTCCGCATTATATAACAAGATAAATTAAAGGCGTATTGAAAAAAAAGTTAGTTAACAGAACATAACACTCTTAATATGTTAGTGAGGATTTAATGAAGAAATGAATGACCTATTTACATTATCATGTAACGATAGTATTAATAAATCCTTTCTTGTCCTCGCCTTTGGTTGGAAAATAATATATAGGAAAATACAGTGTACGAGATTTTAAAAAGTATAACTTTTAAGCAATAAGTTATATAGAGCTATTAACCACGTTTGTTATGTGCATTAATTACAATTGTATATCATAATCAGTGTAAGCAAAGCCAAAGCAAACCAAAGCTTTAACGGTTCGTAAATTTGAGCGGATGCCATATTAACAAAGTTAAACCAACACAACATTTCGGGTTAGCATGAGAGGCTTTGAGTTCGCTTTACAGCGATCCGGATATTATCTCCAAACTGACAGATTTAGATTTGTTCAAATTAATTCATTCGAAGGTTATCAAATTAATTAACATTATATACACAGACGTATACACACAAAGTGGAATCCGTTGTTGTCATCATATGTTGGGCAAGAGTACACTAATTTCATTAAATTTATTTTAACTTTTCTTTCTTTAATTCTCCAAATTTAAAAAAAAATGAGTCACCAAAACCACACAAATTTAATAAAAGCCTCATTATCTATTGGCAAACATCAATTTATTTTCAGATGGCAGACGGTATTTTTCTGTTTTAAGGGCAATATTCTAAGAATAAGCACAATCGTATATGTATGCATTATTTAAAACAGTAAATTTTATATCATTGCATTATTATACAATTCCGAGATGTTTTAAATTTCAAGAATCTTGGTCATCAAAAAGTAAGTTTAAAATCAATAAAGTATTTGTAATAAACAGACATACAATTAAATAAAATAATTGGATCTTTAAATAGTCATCAGGAGTGTTAATTAATAATTCAAATCAACGTTGAAACTGTGTGTAGGACGTTTCAGTTTTTTTTGGGATATTGCGAGTTTAACTAAAAAGTTGCATGAAGCCGACCAATGCAAGGAATGATTTTCGTCCAATATATTAAAATTTTATTACTAAATGAAAATTATTGGTATAAATTTTTTTCACTGTGTACAAATTTATATATTCTATATTTCACTCATTGTAATGTTGGTTTCCATAACAAAATTGCAATACAATTTTTACTTTACTGACTGAAAACAAAACTTCTAGTGTACTGGAATTTAATATTTTTACTACCGATGCTTACATGTTAGAGTTTGAACCATAAAGTTTAACTTGACACTCATTGTGTTTAAAGTCGGAAAACAAATTTTGCTGGTGAAAGAGGCTTTTATAAACGGCCAGAAAAAGGCGGTAAAAAGTATTTTAATAAATGTTTCTAAAATTTTACATTAAGACAAAATAATCAATTTTTGATCATTTTTGTGGTAGTGAGATTAAGATTTTACAAATAGGACAGGTTAGGTGTTTTACTAGTATATTCTGATTCAGTTACAAATTAAGACAGTTGTTGTATTCAACACTCCAGGTTATATAGATAATCTATTCGTTGTCGAGGAATAGTAACACGTTTTTACGTACTATAAATTTAAATTGATTGCATTGAGTAGGTTGTTTAAATCCATGCCTTATAAATGGTAATATATATTTTTTCATAAGCTTTTTGGGGATTACTTATGTATAAGGATGTAATAAATTTAAATTTTTTATTGTCATCTACATTATTTTACACAGTAAACCTATCATTAAAACTTGTAATATTCTTCATTGTTTAGAATTGCTCGGTGGTGTATAAGACGAATAATAATTAATTAAATTGGGAGTTTAGAGCAATTTTAAATGTTTTAGGCCATTTCAAAATTAGTAACAAGAAGGGGTATTTAAACTGAAAAATTCGCCTAGCTAAGTATTCCTGAAAAATTAAAATTCAAAAATGGGTTAATAAACAGTGCACGCTTGTACTGCATATATCAGAACATACAAAAGAGTTCGTGGTTTTGTGCTAAGCTATCTTGTTTATGATCCCTCGGATGGCACATTAAAATTAGTATGCTTTATCCATTCATTCACTAGTTCACATAACGGATACATAGTTCTTATAGCTGTAATTAAAGTAAAACCAGCAATTTAGAATGAAGCGTCAAACTTGCAAACCATCAGAGACTATATTAAACATTCAGAAAAAAGTTATAGAATTCATATATTTTACAGTCGGCAGAGTATATACTCTCATTTTCTCGAAAAGGTACACATGTAAAGATTAAAACACCGCTAAAACAATCCTTGTATTTTGGAGATCGGATTCCAACTGAATGTGGAAATTGGAAGTGTTTACCTGCCTGTAATTGCGCATAGTGTCATCAAACGCCTAGTTCAAACATACTCGACCAAGCATGCACCTCCAATTTGCTTTCCCACACGTGCTTCTAACGTGAACGGGTTAAACGCCTTATACGGAGAAATTACAAAATACTGGCCCTTAGTATAAAATTGGTTCTACTTTGGCTTAAAATGCTAAGCAACTTGTCGGTTGGTTTTGACATTAATGACAAAGTACTTTCGCGATTACAAGTTAATGTATTTTCAGTCAGTAACTTAAGATACTTTCGAAGAAAATATATTTCTAACTTATATTTGTAGGACTGGAAGAACTTGTTGTAGAACTTGTATAAAAGGAAAGATAATTGAAATTTTCTATAACAAACTCGTAAACAAAAACCTTGGCTTCAATTCTTTTATGACGTTTACCCCTGAATTAGTTACTTAATAAAATGTACTTACATAAAAATACACACACAAGCAGATTAGAAAATTTGGTTGTTACGACTTTTTATACGCCAGAAAATCAAATTATGTCACTGAATAGTTATACAATGTCTGTGAAATTTCAGGAGGACAAGTTTGGAAAACACGAAAAATCATTAAAATTTAACTTATACTAGAAACAATTTTTCAAATGTTTCCATATAGAAATATTTCTAATATATAGTCAAATTTTTAGTATATTAATGACCATGAATAAATTAATTGTACTTACTGCAATCAAAACATAACCTTAATAGTGTTTCATTTACATCAACATTAAAATTCTAAGATATATTAAAAAAAAAAAAAAAACAATTAAACACTAAACATGTTGTCACCTCAAATATTTAACTATTACGCAAAATTTTTAAGTATGAAATCCTAATTTCAGATAATTTAAAAAATCTTTTGAATAAAATGAGAGTTATATAAGATTCTTTAGCATTGAAAGATTACAACATACCACTAAAAACAAATCTCTTTGAAGCACTGATGGTCTTTTGCGCATTTTTTCAATATATTTCAAATGTTTCAAAGCATTTTAAGTGTACTGTTATAAGACACTTTAAATATCTTGAAGATTAAGTATTTGAAATTATTTATTGTTTCTACAAATGTTTGCTCAGTATTGATTTGAGTCATAAAATAATAAAATCATTTAAAATGCATAAAATATTTTCCAAATTTAAACGTACATATTATAGACGTCAATGCTATAATGGATATAAAATGATAGATTAAAGAATTTATTCTATCCGATACATATAAACGAATTGTAAATATTTCTCTACAGTTATAATCTCCAATAGATGTAATTACAAAGATTATTGAAAAAATCTATTGATAAGTATATTACAAGGTCTAATACGTATATAATGTGAATATAAAAGGTAAGTAGTAAACTATGAAACTCAAACTGGAAAATTGTACTTGTATTTTCAAGTGATATCTGAATATATTTTTAATATTCATGATTTTATTTTTTTCAAAAACTTTGTTCAGAATAATATTACTTTTAAACAACATAAACATGACTAACCAATCTCTGGATTAGTATATACTTGAAAAATATGTGTTTCAAATACTTTAATATTAAGATTCAACAAAGATAATTCCTGGGAAGCTTGATCGTATACTTATTTACCAAAAATATATTGAAATTAAAACTTAGTTTTAAAAATAAAGATGATTGCTGTTTAGTGTATAATTTGTGCTGTATAAAGACCGGAAGCTCTTCCAGAAAGAGTTAAAGAGTATTAAATTTATTTACGACATAAAACTTTCATAGATTTTGATTATATCATTTAACACTAAAATCTTTAAAGTACTTGAAAAATAATATTTAATTCTACATATATATGTCCAAAAATGTCTATAGATATATTAATTTTTGATGATTCCTTGAATACTCTTTCAAAGCAATTAACATAAATGTATTTCTTTATTGTATGAAGGCCATTCTACGATGTATTATTGTATAGATCAATGGATAACCACCTCTTTTTGGTTAATCTGTAATCACTATGATCGCAGCTAAAAATAATCACACTTTTAAAATTCCTAGATTGCTTCTATTAATATACATTATATAATTCATCAGTAGTAAACGAAGATCTCTAAAGAAACATTTCAGTATAAAATGAGTGGAAATGTAATACAATGTAATACTACAGGCAATAATGGTTCATTTGTCGCATAATGATTAAACCCGATTGTTTGATTGATTAATTCAGAATCGAACTTTTATGAGGCTAATTTTTTAACGAAAACTTATTGTACTTCAGTATTGTTAAAATGATGTATTTTAAAGTATAGGATAAACATTTACCACCAAAATAAAGCAGAAGTATTGGGTCTCTTCCATCTATTTCTCCAAGATCTAAAGATACAGAAATTTAGAATAATTTCACTTCTATTTTGGCATATTTCAGCTCAGTTGTTTTGTAAGTTTCTTTTAAAATATCTTAAACTAAAACTTATTCCTGACCCCACTTTTTCAGTCACTTACAGTTTCTTATTTTACATTTAGAATTATTTTACAACCATGAGAATTAATACTGCCAGAAAAAAGAGAAGAAAGATATGGCCGTGCACATTACATTAATGTCTTGAGAAAGTTGTACAGTGGTTTAAATTATATCAAAAATATCTCACAACTTTTATGAATATTTTAATTATATTTACATATGATATAGAGTTGTTTCACTTCGTGACATGAGTAGCTCTATGAAAAGTTCATACTATAAACATTATGGGTTGTATTTTGTATTCACCATAAAATAAATTGAACAATTTAAATTAATAAGTCATATTTTACGCTCTGTAAAAGAGAACCATTTCTGTCTGTCTCGTTTAACACGCAAGAGGCGTCACATTATGGTTTGACGCTGTCACAGTTGGGGACTTATCTCATTTGCCCACTGCAATTGAAACCACCCCCTGGCTCTTTTACACCAGCTTGACAAAAGGTATGGTCCATTTCATTCCACGTCATATTATATGTAATCCCTTATTATTGTACATATTTTTTAAAGAAAACATTACAATAGTCTATTTTGTTTCTTGTACCATTAAATCTGTAGCGACTTGTAAATAACAGCTGTAAGGAACTCCTGTTTATTTTTATTTCATTAAGTACAATAAGGTGCGGCCACAAGTGTATCAGCAGACTAGAAACTTGCTTTCGCATTCAATAATAATCCAAGGACACAATAAGTTTGACACTTGTTACGTTACAAACGCTGGTCATAAATATTAATCATGTAACCTGTGCTTTTGTATTCGTACGTTTTATGTTATCAAATACTTCATTATATTAAAAGAAGAATATATATCACAAAATAGAGCTATTCAGTTTTCTATTCAGTGGTATTTAATTAAGTGACACGTTTACATTACTGTGTTCGTTAGTGGCGGGTTAAGTTCTCTTGTCTTGAAGCTAGTTACATCCTATTCATCTTGATTAACAAATTAGTTGTGTTTTGCCAGGCAGCTTACAAATAATTTACACTTACCGTCACCAACATTTTTTCCAATGTAAATTAGGAATAAAGTCTGTTTGTGGCAAGATTCATTTTAAAATATGTGCCAGGTCACTTTTGTCACCTCTAAATATTATTATGTTAACATCTATTGTATGATACCTCATCTTAAACACTGTAATGATGCTTCAAAAATATCAATAACTAAATAAAAATTGCTAAACTAAAAGGTGGGACTTAGGTAGTTACCGGACAGTAGGAAAAACCAAAACTGTATACTGTATTTCAAAGTAAATGCCCAGGCTAGAAACTGTTATGTTCTGTTTAAAAATATTAAAATTTTGTTTAAATATTTTTTTCAGTATGTACGAGTATATAAGTATACATTATCATTAACTACCGAATATGCTATACAAATGCACGTCCTCTTTAGCCTATTATAAAAAAAACGTCTACAATATTAATTTAATATATACCTTCCTGCATGTTTATACATTACCTAGTAAGTGTATCAAAGGTAGGCCTACGCCACACGTGACGCGTAACAAGCTTCACATATGTATTTGATTCCTTGGCTAGACATGTCGCTATTTAAGGTAAGGTAGGGTGAGGTTAAGTGGTAGAGAGGATTATAGTCCTAACTTCGCCTCTAATAAAGACATGTTTCATTTCATTTCATTTTTTTAATTCACATGTTAAAAGTCATGGTAGTATAGAAGCCTATTTAAACGCTAAGCCTAAGTGACGCGCTTGCATGCGAATATGGATGCGAGAGAAAATCATTAGGGTGACTCTTTTCACGAGTGTCAGGTGGAATATCAATCAGGGTTGGGACAAAGACCACTAATGATGCATTCTAGTGACTGATGATAGAACTGCTCTCTTGTGACTTCACCTCTCATACACATTCAAGTATTAGCGTTTACTGCTAAACTATTCTGTAGTAAGTACCTATCCATAAATTTTTTAATTCAATCAAAATTGGTCCTTTTCGTTCAAAAATCTCATTTACTGTGTAAGTAGAGCACCCAGACATTTATAATTTTCTATTTTACATAGTAAATATGGCTGAAAAAATAAACGGTCGAATTAATTTATTTTGTATACTGAGTGAATTTTATGTTACTAAAGATCCGACACGGCCTTCTTAAATTCGTGTAATTGTCTAACTATCTGTCTGTCTGTCCGTCTGATAACTCTCAATAAAAAGTAGAAGTGGCTAAAAATCTGCTACACATCTTGCTCTAAGGACGAAACGCTATAGATTTTTATTTAAAACGTACAAAATGAAAGGCTAAAAGGTATATTTGACAATGTTTTTGTGTTTATTCTTGTTGATAATGAGAGAATAGCAGAGTAAATATTTTTTTTATAAATTCTAGCAATTAAGGGAAAATTTTATTTGAATCATATAAACTCATAAAATGTTTTTACTTGAAAACATTGAAATTTTTTTTTAAGAAATAAATTATATTTAAACACTCGAAAGTCTCGTCACACTATATATAAATTTTACTATGTAAATATAAACGTATGTGAAAACGTTTTATTATGTTTCTCTGTAGGATTAGTTGATTTCTATTCTTAGGATTACACGATACCCCGTATATTGGATTATTCAATAGTTATATTATTTGGAAGCAAAGTAATAAATGTAATAAAAGTTTATTTGTTAAAATACTAAAGAAATCATACCTAACGTATGGATGCCAGCAGTTTTTAAAGGAATAATATATGTTTTAATATGCAACTATTAAGCTTTAAAAGATGAAATACAATTTTTCAGATTACACGGTGCAGGATCATAACGTATTTGTACCTTTTTATGCCATACGTTTTACTATTGGAAATGTTAGCACAACCCTGTTATAGGATATACAATGTTTGAAATTTTAATTACGTAATAATAAGATGGTTTTGGCTATATAATAACTATTTTGTAATATAATCGTAACGTAAAAACACACAAAGCATTAAAAAAACATTCTTAAAGGATAACCATTACATTACCAGGACTATTGATAATATATGGAATTATATTTCTTTGAGTTACAGTGTGTGCTAAAATGAACTTTGGTATTAATACTTATTTTGCCTAACTTAAACCGAGCTAGAGAGTCAAATACTAACAACGTACGAATTAAGTTTGTATAGAGTTGACAATAAGGGTTCTCTTGTTAGAGGTCTTACTTGTGTAAGTAGGTAGTCACAAGTTCAAAGAGAACTTAGGCGGATGTGGTCGGTGATACTTGGCTCATTGTGGTAAGGGCTACATTGTTGTACAGAGTAACTACAAAACCCTAATTGGGACTCCATATGAAATTTAAAGTTACCAGTTAATAAATTGTACGGCTATAGTGCTAAAGAACTCCCTATTCAATGTTCCAGAGACAGTAAATATTTCAAAAGAAATTGTTACCACTATCGATTGTGGTTATTTTTATTAGCTGTCTAATGAAAACAAGGTGTTCACAAATTATATTCAATTATAAATCGCATAAATTTAGTTATACATAAATACATTTATTGTTTTATCTACTCGATCAACTCTTCCTTCCAATCGAAATTACTCCTATATTACAATTTTACATAATTCATAATTTGTCGGAATGCTCATGTCAACATTGAAAGATATCTAAGAAATTTATTTTATGTATTAGGTTAACATTGCCTTTAATCTTTATTATAAGGAGGAAGTACGTGATAACTGTTGTGTAATAGGATTAACTGAAGAGACACGAAGATTTCTCGATAAAAAGTTCAAATCGTTTATATAACATTTTAGAGACACACGGACCAAAATAAAAGCATTGGAATTTCGTGAAGTTTTTTTAATAAGAAAGAGTTATAAACAGTTCTAATAAAATAGACATATTCATTTTGGATATTGACATGATTTAAATTATATGCTAACGGGAAGCAATGAAGGTGAGTGCACCTTCATCCAACTCGATCTCGTCTAAATACAACCGAGTATTGAAGGACCCTTACAGAACGAAAGTTTTACCAATCATTAAAACTTCATTACCGAATCATTAATGACTTCAATAAAGAATTATCGTTCATAAAGAGGGACGAAACCACCATGAAATCGATGTTGCATGTCTATATTAATAAAGGTTTACTCAGAATTTAAAAATGTAGGTTTATTCGTACTCGGGATATCGGAAGTCAACAACCTTATTCGTAATTTTAGTATATAAGCTATTATTTTCTTCAGTTCAAAGCAGAACATTATTTATGAAATATCTCTCTCTCTCTCTCTCTCTCTCTCTATATATATATATATATATATATATATATATATATATATATATATATATGCATTCATATACCGTTTTATAAGCATATATTTCTACAAATGATATACTCTAAAATAGTATTAACTCATTGGTTCAAATTTACTGTTGTTACACCAGGATTTCACAAACAAAGCAAATTTGTATTAAAATATGAATAAAAATATTAGATTTCAAATCTATACTTCTTTATTAATTATATATTTTTGTTGTTACAACAGTTTTCATAAAATAATACTATATGAAATCTCTAATTACGTTAAAACATAAATATTCTTCCCAAACGAAGTATCATTACAGTCATATTTGTCTGCCCTAATTAACACAACACTGTTGGTTTCTACACAGTGGAAGCTCAGAAACAAAGAACTTAAGGTCAGCGAGCACAACACTTTGTTGTTGTTATATTAAAAGTACGACGGCTAATTACAATATAATTTCAAAGCGACGTAGACAATATTACTCACTACATGAGTATAGTACTAAATTTAAACTTTCATTACAATGATTATCATGTATTCCTTGACTAATAGTAAACATCTCCTTGTAGTTTGGTCATTTTAAATAAATTGTTTTAATTTTTATAATGGTTTAGCAGTTTTTGTAATATCTGTAAATTTTAATCCACTTCATCACTTTGTCTCCCTCAAATTTAAAAAAGCTTTAAATGGTTGACACAAGTATCATATTCAAATAAAAATTTTTACTACTGTTTACAATATAAATTTTATGGTAAAATTCCGTCATTTAATATAACATTTCGAAATCCTGCCACAGTGTCACATTCACACATTCAAATTATAGATTTTTAATTCGTTCACTCCAGTCACTTTTTTACACCATCTTCAAACGCAAGGATCTGTTTTAAAAATAGGTTTCCTCCCAGTTACATGCAATGAACTTGCTGACATTATAAAATACCATTGACTCTAAAAAGCGTTTAAGAAAGCTCTCTAATGCCACAGGCATTACTTTATTTTTAATAATAGTTGGCGATCTGTTAATAAAACGGACACATCCTTTCGAAGGCAAATGTTCATAAACTACCGTTCTGTGTCTTCCAGAACAGTTGTCTCTGCCTATTTTTTCATATCCGTGTACGTTACGGCTCCTCCTCAGGATACATTTGGATATAAAGAAAGAAACTGGTCCAGAATGGATTTATAGACAGGGCAGAGTCAACAGTTGCAAGTTCTTGAAGGCTGGTCAGCATGACTCTCAGAAATCGTGTTAGCGATTATTCGAATCGCTTTCTTTTGAAGTTTGAGGCTTTTCAAACATTAATTGTTTGCACAAGTGCCCTAGAACATTAATCCACAAGTAAGATGTGATAAAATTAGATTGTAATATGCTGCCACCAGTACCTAACTCGGGCCATGACTCTCAGAAATCGTGTTAGCGATTATTCGAATCGCTTTCTTTTGAAGTTTGAGGCAGTTCAAACATTAATTGTTTGCACAAGAGCCCTAGAACATTAATCCACAAGTAATATGTGGTAAAATTAGATTGTAATATGCTGTCATCAGTACCTAACTCGGGCAGTATTTGTCTAACGACGTCATAACATAAATGCCTGGGGCAAATTTGCTGCAAACTGAGTCGGTGTGAGCATTACATGTCAACCCTTGATCAAGGTTCTGCCACCATTGTGTAGGCCCACGCCCATAATCTCCACTTCGTAAAGATAAGTTCAAAAATTGGATTTTGAGGCTTTTGTTGTGAAATTGAGACTTTGAAAGTGTTGGACAGAGATGTTAAGGTCAGCAATTTCTGACGTTCCAATAATTCCGTTGAGTATGCATTGAACAGAGTGTCGAGCCATCAGCATAATACACGAATCTCCCGTGCAGTAGTGATTAGTCTTTGCCATTGATCAGGAAAAGAACTAGACTGAGAATGGAGCCGTGAGGAATACAATACCTCATTTCTATTGGTGTGAAATCTTGATTTGATATTTGAACCACTTGGGTTCTGTGGCTTATGAATGCAATTAGCCACGAAAGAGGTACTCCTTGAATGTCAAGTGATTCCAGTTTGTCAAGAAGTATAGTCCGTCAAATGCTTTGGATATGTCAAGAAACACACTTAAAGAGAGGTCTTGACTTTCTAATCCCTCTACAACTGTTTCGTGTACCTTCGATTAGCGCTTTCTGAAGCTCCATTGGCTATCAAAAAGCTGGTTGTGACTATTAAGAAATAAAGTATTCTTTCCAGCCTCTATATTCTCGACGTTACCCTGTACTGCCGATTCAAATGTGAACTGGTTCAGGGCAGGGACGTCCATCAGTACGAGACCAGAGGCAGGAACAATTTTAGGACAGAACAGCATAGAACGGCTATGTTCGAACACTTACCATCTCAAATGGGTGTCAAGTTAATCAATAAGCTCCCTGGAGATCTCAAACGAATTAATGAACCCAAACAATTCAAATCTCGATTAAGACACTTTTTGTTGTCAAAGGCATTTTACTCCGTTGATGAGTTTACGATGGGCCGCTGGGATGAAAATTAATATTTTATTATTATTATTCTATTTATCCTTTTCTGATATCCAAAACATGCAAAATACAATATATTGTTAGGTTCACACATGAGTATGTGGAATTAACTGTGCCTATGTTAAGATAGGTTTTAGTTTATAGATTTTTAAATCCAAATGTTGAAATGACGCTTGCAATGCAATTTTGTTAATTGTTGTACTGCAATAAAGAATTATTATTATTATTATTATTATTATTATTATTATTATTATTATTATAATACCAATAATAGTTTTGCTCAGAACTGGCAAAATGAGAACAGGGCGATAATTATTGATGGAACATAGATTGTCTTTTTTGAAGTTTTTTTAAAATTAAGTTTTTTGAATTATTTCCACTATTTTGTGTTACAGGGAAACACTCCTGTCTTCAAAGACAAATTCATTAATTGAGTAAGAGGACTTAAAATGGGCTGGGAACACTTTTGTATGAGCCACATGGACATCTGTTGATCCTTTTTGGCTAGGAGCTGTTTTATACTTTCAGTTACCTCTTTCTCAAGAACAGGTGCCAACCTCAAGACATAAATGCCTGTGGCTAATTTGCTGCAAATTGCAAGACAATGTTCAGGACACTGTTTTCGTGTTTGGGTAACCTGGCGCTCAGACGGCTAAGGATCCGGCCAACAAGTAACAAATTAGGCAACCCCGGCTTCTCCTGCACCAATTCATCTCAATTTGTACATTAATTCGTTTGATGTTTTGGTTTTACTGTTAATAATATCCTACACTGTTTTAGAAACCTTTTTAGAAGAAAGAATGTTATTTGGAACATCATATGATTTCGTCGCCTGGATCACTTTTGAATAAATATTTTTATAATTTATACAATAAAATTTGAAAATAGTCCGGTAAATTTCGGAGAAAATTTTCCGTTTTCCTCTTAAAATCAGTATTCCTTTCGTTACCTAGTTACTGTTTGACTTTTTAGGGCAAATTTTGATTATTTTTGTAAGACAGTATAGATCGAGATGGTAGTTAAGGCAATTATTAAATGATCGAGACTGCTGTTCTATGGGTTCATTTAAATTTCGAAAATTCTACTGTTCCTTTGAAAGAAAAGCATTGAAGATAGCCATGTTATTTGGCCTTGTGTCTCTTATGGTTATTGTAATTTTGGGCTCTCTCTCGATTTGTTTTGCCATAATTATAGCATCTTGGTCGTAGTGGTTCGTGATTGCTGACTAGCCAGAGGCACTGCGACTTTTAGATTGTTAGAGACGACGTTGTCGATAGCCGTTTGTGTTGTTGGTGTTACTCTCGTTGAAGATTTAACCAACAACTCCAGGCCGAAGGACCGCTCCATATCGACAACTCTTTTTGTGGTAGGATGAGTGTTGTTCAGCGCGTTGGCATTGAAATCACCCATCAGGACATAATTCAGCTGAAGTTTGGTCAATACTGTCAGTAAAGATTCTAATTTTGAAACGAAAACGCTATCGCTTCCATTTCAGATCTGTAAATACCGACAGTAATAAATATATACGGTATAACGTTCATTCTTGTAGTGTCACCGGTTTTTATTACGGCCTGGTTAATGATAAGTTGTAACTATATTTTGCTCTAAATGTTTACTCTTCCCTATAGAAATTGTAATTACAGGTACATTAGTTTGTTATGTCTTGAAGAAACGTATCATGGCTGTCATCAGAATTTTATTAAAACTGTTGAGTTTTTAGTAACTGAAATTTGTACTATTTTTTATTTTACCAAGACAATGATTTCATATAGTTAGAGTTAATTTAAATCCGCATGTACCTATCAATTTGATTATGCAACATTTATGGTCAATGGTTAATTTTTTTTTAATTGCATTAGTTTCTTTGTTTCATTGTATTGTTTGTTATCTATTTTACAATCGACCAATGTATTTAAAATTAACATAGGTAGGTGATGCATTGTGGTATGCATTGTTCTATTATCTTCATATTCGACTGTCTCACAGCCTATACTGGAAATTACACCACATATCCATAGACAAAGATGCCCAATTATAATTAAATAAGTCTACATAGCATATTTATTAATTAATTTTACATAATTATATAAAATAGTAAATAAAATTTAGTTATATAATTCAAATGTTGACGTATGTGTAGAGAATATGCATATACATGTTTGTAGGGATCATTCATTTTTGTTGATGCACATTTATTACAGGATTTTGAATTTTAATATTTCAAATTATACTATACACTGTTTAATTTAGTGCAACCTATTACTATCGAATTGAGTATCATTTCAATTTATCACTTACTACACGTGTAAATCGAGAATATCTTCGTGATAGAAAGCCGTAAAAAGCATGCAAGCAATTAATTCCGGCCCAGCATTGGGTAGCCCTAGATAGCAGCTGGGACACGGCCACACACATAACTTCTGTACGTGGCAAAAACAACGAGCTGGAACAGCCTAAATTATTCCTCTCTAACGATATACTGCTAAGCTCAGATTTACATCATAGACAATGGACATGTTTATTTTGTAAGAAGTAATTCATCTGTTAACTATTTGTTTCATCACAAAACTTAATTGGCGAAATAAAAACTTATTTGGAATAAAAAGAAGTAAAAGAAAGATAATATATTTCACTTGGTTTTATACGTTCATCTTCATGAAGCATAACATAATATTATGAAAAGACCTATAATCACAGAAAATTACACCATTTAAAACGGACCACAATCATTAAAAGATCAATCTGTTATATAGTTATTAGTCAAATGGAAAGTGTACCTCTGTCCTCAAACTATTTGCTTATTTTTTAAATTATTGTTACGGATGGCTCAGCACACCTGTCTTACTGTATCTTACTGTTACACACAATATCGTTAGACACTTTTCAAAACGATGATCAAAATTCTTGTATAACAGCGAAACCACTATGCAAGTACTAAAGAATACTTCACCCTTCTTGATTTAAAGGACGTCCGCTTCCATCCATCCTTCTATGAATTATAATTTTGTTTATTTAATTACCATGCCACCCACAAAACAGGTGAATAGGGATTATTTTGCTCTTCTTATTGCTCAAGACTCTTTGATTTTATACATCTGATCCCAGATAAAAAGCCGCAGAATGATGGATAATGAAATTCTTTATGCTTATTAGTGCAACAAAACGATGGGGATACTCCATGTGTATTCTAAAGTGACCCAAGTACCCTTATCTCACAGAAAATTGAGTGAGGAAGAGAGAGATATGTTAAGCCAAGCCCTTTTCCCCATCTTCACACCTACGGACTTATACCGTCAGTGCAAGAGTATTATGAAGTATTTTTAGAGGACTAAAATCAATATTAGAACTCTAAGATATATGATGTTTCTGAAAGGTCATACTATCCATTTCGCTTGTAAAAATAGAATGAATTAAAAGTTTTAATGCCACCAGCCATCCTTTTTCGTTCCTTTCCATCCCTAAATAGTCAATTAGTTAGCGCTCTGAAACCAAAAAGGCTAGCAATTGTAACACCTAAAGGATATGTTCGTCAAGGATATTTTGAGACAGTTTTTAAGTAGATCCTTATAATCTGTTGTTTTTTATAATTTGATGCTATAGACTTCAGTATGGAGCTTTTATAACAAAGTAATACAACTATAAGCTAACAAAGTCCAATTTATTCGAGTGGGAATTCCATAGATCTATTAGATCAAATATGTTTATATTAATAACCTGTTGATTAAATCAAATTACAGTTTTTACTTATAAAGAATTACGTCGAACCACCTATGTTCTTCCCAAAATATGTTCAACAATATACTGCTGTTTATCACAGAAGCCTATT
The DNA here is from genome assembly GCF_021130785.1 of Homalodisca vitripennis. Lineage (NCBI taxonomy): Eukaryota > Metazoa > Arthropoda > Insecta > Hemiptera > Cicadellidae > Homalodisca > Homalodisca vitripennis. The sequence goes on along the minus strand of NC_060211.1, from coordinate 122,403,006 downwards.
AATTATAGCTACAGCTAATAGGTATAGGTATTTTAACTATCATTAGAGCAAAAGCATAACTACAAATTATCGTTTTTAATTGAATATATTCTGTAATTACATTAAATGTATAATTTTCATTGTAAAGACACGAGTATCAATGAAAATAAAAAGTATTATGGTTTCATAAAATGTAATATGTTAAGCAGACATATTTTAAGTGTGCAAATGAACTCGAGCAAATAAAATTGCGCACAAGAAATCACAGGAGCGCTTCCATTCTTTACAAATTATAATAGAATATTCGTTCCATAAAATGTATCTACTTCTTTTTGTTTAAGCAATATATGCCCATCATAAAAGTATTAATGAATAGCACAAGCTATCTAACAACCAGCAAACGAAATAATGAACACATCGTTTTACAAGATCAATTTATTACATTTAAAACATAAAAAGGTACTATATGCCACCCCTGTACCTAGTGAAACCAGTATTGTGACTGTGAGGAGGAGAACCGGAATTTGTAATTCAGAATCTTAGAATACCTCAAATAATTTCAATTGTAATCAGTGTAAAAGCAAAAATTTATGATAGATGTTTAGACAATAAAATTCAATATTTGCGACCCCGTTTAATTTTAATACAAACATTTTAAATTAATACATACATTGCTTTCTTCACTCAATCAAATATTGTAATAAAGTATAATTTATATCCAGAAATAAATTTACCGAACGTCACATGTTCATTACATTTTTGAGGATGCAACAGAAAACGTGATAAAATGTGAACTCGCAGAAGCGTTCCAGATAAGTGGTCTGTTTGTGTAAAGAACTTATGCCAGCTGGTTTTACAACCTAACCACTCTCTTCCAATTGTTTTTTTTCTTTTGAGAGCTTATGTGGAAAGTAAGAACCAATGTGCCAGCAATTGTTTCTCGAAAAAAACGCAATAGTCCAGTCTCATTCTCATAATGTTTCTTCACATAACGCGTACCTTTAGATAACATTTCGTATAACTGCTTGAGTATTTTCTATAGCAATGCACAGATTAAAATAAAAAAATATATTCCAATTAGATGTATACTAATATTTTAGTTACAAATCAAATATACTGTTTACCTGATTGCACCAAATCAGTATTTAAAATATATATATATATATATATATATATATATATATATATATATATATATTTATTTATTTAAAATTTTATGTTTAGTATTAGTGGTATTTTTTAAATTTTACTTCAAATTAGAGTATTTTACAATGCGAATTTGTTGGAAATTTTAATTCAAAACCCATGTAATCCTACATAGTTTCCTGGTAATGTTCATGTTTATGCCTTCTAATTGAACCTACAATGGGTGCAGCAATACCGGTATGTCAATTAAATCTGGGCAACCTTATGGATGTCCAAGATCGGCATATCAGTTTCGCGATTCTGTGGTGCAAGGGTAGATATATAGGTCTAGTCTACTGCGGGACATGACTGTTCGAACTTGTGGGGCTCCCTAATTGTCAAACAATCTTGCTAGCCTATACATAAGGGCGTGCCACCCCCTGATTGCTTTGGCTAGAGAGGCTGTTTTCAATTCTTTGAAAGAGATATGACTGAGATTAATACCTAAATTCTTCGTCATATATCTTGATGAGCCGCCTCCTAGCTCCAACCTTACCCATCGAGAATATCCTGTCACTTTGGAAACAGCATTTCTAAGATTATTTTCCTACGAGAGAAGAAGAAAATAGCCTAATATGCTTTTAAATCCTGATATAAGTCGTTCGTACTGATTTTCTATTTATTACAGAGATTATCTTTTGAACTATTGAAAAAACATATCTTCCATTCTTAATGGCTATTTATATAACTATAAATTTTTCTAGTTTTCTATGGCCTACAATCAACATAAAATATTGAAAAATGATCGATGACGCTTTAAATAATTTATCAAAATCATTTCCTATTTCGGCACTTTCGTACTAGTAGAACACACAATTCTTAGAAGTAAAAGAAAATACTTTTACATAGCGAAATAAATGGTAAGCGTAAGGGTCAGTAACTGGTTTTATATAAGTGAGTGAGCCATAACTCAGATCGTTATTTAGAAAATTTTTATTGCTAAAAAAAATTCATAATATGAAGATTTTTAAGGACAATCGTTCAAAACTTGCATCTTACATACATTTTACTAATTATTAAAGTGTACAGTAAAGAATATAATAAAATATTCCACTTATATAGTTTTCAATGCAATGCATATATAATTCAAGACCCTAATATTACGAATTCCAATCACGGTTCTAAAATAGTTGAAGTTTTATTTTCAACCTATCCCTAGTCAGGAGGACAGGCAGACTGTTTTTGCTCCAAGATCAGAGCAAATAGTACAAGAGACTAAATTACTTACAGGATCATTCCTATGCGGGTAGTGAGGAGTCAACTTTGTTAGCATTCAGAGTATAATTCTGTTATTTAAACGTAATTGTATCCGTATGATCCATTAGTTAAGTAATAGAAGATTTAGGTGAGTTTAATATCATTAATGATAAAGTGACTAAGTGAGTTAAAATATAGGTATTTTAGTGGCTGTTATGTTTAATTGCTTATTCATATAATAAAACGTGCGTGCATAGACTTTACCATCGAGTTAATTTTGCTTTATACAAAGGCATAACAATGATAAAATACGAATTAAGTAAAGCGATTCATCACGTATACGATACATTATTATTCGCAATGTTCAACTAATATGTGGTGTACTTGCAATAAAATTGGTGATTCCGGAATCAGAAAAAAGGAGCGTACAGGGATAAAATCAACATCACAAATTACATTCAAAGCCTATAAACAGTGAGCTATCATCTCTGAGTCACGAACTTATCGTGATCACTGCTCTCAACCCGCATACCTATTACTCTTTCACCGTTCCTTCTAGCTCGTAGGTTGTCTAACATAACTTCTTTCTTTTCGAAATCCATAAAACAAAGAGCATTACTGCAATATATACATACATATATATATATATATATATATATATATATATATATATATATATATATATATATAAACTTAAAAATTGTATCAGTAAAAATAATAAAAAATTATAGATTTACAGCATTTGCCTTGTTATTGCGTTAGCTATACTTTTGACAAACGTATTAGTTTTCCTAGTGCAATAAATATTACCTATGCTGAGACTATTAAACCTATGACAGGTTTTGAGATTTTTGATAGCAAAGTATAAAATGGCAATAACTGAAACCCCTTATCGGTAAATAAGGGCTTGTTGTTCTGGGAATATAAAATCCGTATGTTTCACTTTTATACGAATTAAAATTCTTCAAACATCAACTCCCATGTTATGCTGGATGTCATCTTGTCTAGGAGAGGAGTCGTATAAGGTTATTTATGTTGCTTTGTAACATTTATTTCAGTAGTTCTAGACATTATTAATATTTATATTATTCATGTCAAAACTAACATTGCTCAACGGTAAAATTCGAAAGTTATTGTTAATAACTAAAATAAAAAATACTTTTACACTTTAAATGAGTTTTTATTCAGAATTATATACATTTCGATCACAAAGATACTACAATCGTACACAAAATGTTAAGGTAAATATTAGAAAGTGTACCAATATAAATTATGAATGGTTTTTTTTACTACACGCTTTGTGTATAACATAAAATTTTATTCAATTTATCTTAGTGAAGTTGCATTTAGTTTAAAACCAAGTTTTTTTAAAGTCTGTATCGTATTTCGTATTTGCATACGATACAGCAAGCTGAGCCACTTAGCTGTCCTGAGAAGACGCATCGGACATTCTCCTTTAGATCGCTTACCATCGCTTATATAGTTGAAGCACTATTCTATCTTATTTCTAATTCGAAGGGTAGTTTCATTAATTTTATTGAGAGCTAACGTCACGTAAACCAATAAAACAGAGTTCTGTTCATAAGTTTTTTGTGCAGAATTATATTTTATGTGCACGTCATACAAACTTGATACATTTTATAAAATTTAAAGACAAATTATTTATGTAACGATATTAGGATAATTTATTTGTGCAAAATAATAATTACGTTCAACAATTAAAACTAAAACAGAACTGCAGGTCTCAGACAGGGAAACTCGAAGACATTTTATAGACTGTAGACTCCCTTGTGAAAAATTAGGCTCCTTAATGGGTTTGAAAACAGTAAATGTATTGGTTTAGTAAAGATTAATACAGTTTGTGTCTATAGTAAAATAATACTTTTTGAGCGAGTGAAGTGGATAAGAAGGATGTTCGACCTGTTAAAGGAGGCTATCAGCAAGGACACCTTGTTGGTTATATGACTCTCGTTGGCGCTTAGGGTTTTATCCTAAACCATCTTGTGAGGGGCCGTTTTTAGTGGTGACAAGCATAAATGACGTCATCTATAGGATTAAGAACACACCAAAAGGGAAGACTCGATTTGTACACATTAACTCCTCTCTCCTTATCATGGGGACAACGGAAAAGAAGAAAGCAGGGAAGTTCGAGTTCTACTGTCAATTGGAATCGATTTTAACGCATTAATGGCTAACCTTGGCTCAGCTAATGGAAGTAAACTGACCACGGTGAAAAATTTGCTTGTTCTCCTGACAAGTTTGCATTAACCCACTGCGTATCAGTGGATGTAGAAGCTTTTCGAAGGATAGACACGGTCTTCAGGAAGAAGTTTGGTGGAATTGAAGAACAGGAGCTCCAGAGACCGTTTAAGGACAGGGTAGTTTCACGACAATTTGGGAGAATGTTCCAGATAAATGAGCCAACAATCCATACAAAGTGATAATAAGTAAAATAATGCCGTTGGAAAGAGAGCGGTTAATCGGTCGGGTCAGTTTCTTTAATTAGGCCGTTCCGCTTCTCATTATCTGAACAGTGGGTGGCCACTCTGACCCTTCTCCACTCGTCTGGTGAGTTCTAAACTTCTCCACTTGAATCTCCTGGAAGCACTAATAACCTTATAAAGAGCTGCAGCGGGTGAGTTGAGCGCTAAATGTGAACTTCTGAAGTGACAGAATTAATAATCATACTCGTGATCGTAACAGATGGATTTATGTTAATAAATATTGAATGTGTCAGTGTTAAAAAGTCTCGTGTGTTATGAGTTACTCGATTTAGTTAAAGTAGATTGTGACAGAATAAATTAGTAACAGTTAGTGAATTTTATATACAAGTAGTATATTTAAAGCCATCCTAGATTTAATTAGATATTGTATTTGTACTTATGTGTAAGATTAATAAATGTTTAGTGGATTCTTTATTTACGTAATACTTAATTGAAACAAACCTGTAACATAATTGCCCAAGTATCTAGTAGGATACACATTTATTAAAAATATTAAAATATATCATAATATTTCTCACAATATTTAATAACACAAGTAATCAATGTTTGAAGTTGTTTCTGTGTAATCTATGCTATGTTTTTGCAACACTCAGCTTCGTATTTGTAAAGCAACGTACATAAGCCCCATTCTCTTTACTAGAAAGGACAGCATTACTGGTAATATAGGATTGATTTTCTATACTTAGAGACTTTGAGAATTATCTTTATAAGAACAAGGACAATTTTAATTTAAAATGCTTGTTACTAATGGAATAATATAACACGATCTTGATTTTTTGTATTGTATTGAATATATGCCATGATTGTTATATTAGTTTCATGATAGATTAGTTGACATTTTAGTTTGATAACTAATTCTATAGGATTTAAACCCGCGATAATGGTTTATCATCTATTAAGTTACTTCATAAAACAAGAAAGAATTTCAATTTAAGTTTGGAACTGAGTGTTTCTTATATATTTTCCCAGGAAATTGCGTTTTTTTTTTCAAGAATATAAAATAAATTAAAAAGAGCAAATATGTACACGAAATGTTTTTTTGGACTTTCTTGCAATATAGGCTAAATTATTTAGATAAGTTATTTATATTTTTACAAATATCTTTTAAAACTGGAGCATTTGTTTCCCATTACACTATTAAAGCTTCTAGATATTAAATGTTCCCTCCTTTAAAAAATACTTTTTTATTGCAATTTGGTAATATTGATATTTACAAACCTTTAGTTTCTACATTGTGAAGAAATATGATGGATTTTCATTTAGAAGAATTAGTGAAGACTTTCGATTCACTCGCAGTTTCATGTCAGAAATATCTTTAGCAAATACCACTTATTGATGTGCGGAAGTTCTCAGTGTTCGTAGACGTTGCGATATGTCCTTACAAGGGATAAAGCGCATTCCTGAAATTGTTATGCAACTTGCAATCTTGGTTTAACTGGAAATTTCGTGTTAATTAAACCTTTCGGCATCTGAAGGTTGCAGTGTGGAGGTCTATCTGGGCGACTCCACTCCCAATAAAATTTCTTGCACCTTATATCTAATCCAGGGAATCGTAGTAGTTTTTAACGTATTGGTCTCTTGGTTATATTGTTATTTTGGGTGTCTCAGTTACTATAACATCTTAACCCTCAGAAACTGTTTGTTTTATAAGGTTTCAGCTATATCATTTGAGACCAAGATTAATATGACACAAAATCTCTCTTGATAGTTTTTAATTCGTAAGAGCCTTTAAATACTCGTTAAGTTATTTTTAAACCGGGATTTATTGTAATAATTTGCTTTTTTATATCATTTTCTAAAATATATACGAATATAGATGTAAATTCATGACTCTGTACAACGTGAGTGTAGTCTTTTGTGAAAAGTCTCTGGCGTTAAACTTTCATCCTCTGATTTATAAATCATTTGACAAATAATCTTTTTACTTCTAGATTCATAGAAAAAGTATACAAATTTTTATTTAAATCTCAATAATCAGAATATGTCTAGCAATTAGTTTCGCTTTGGAACCCCTGTATAAGATTTACCACTAAACTGGTTTGAAACGGCTTTTTTCTTGTAAAAAGTCATAACGATAAAATATGTAAAAGTGAATTTTAAAAGTATAACTTTATTTCTTTCAAGACGTAAAGTTACATTACATAAAAATGAAATTTGCACCTACAATTACTTACGTTTTCTATATTACTACTTATAAACAATAAAATAATGGTAAACATTTCTATGGGTTTGTAAGATATCGCAATCGTATAGGTTAAGGTTTCACGACTCTTGTTAATTCATTCTATAAACTTATTGCAAAAGGTATTGCCGAACAAGGTACGAAATATTCTGGATTGAACAATATATACTGCAAAATGGTGATACACGAGGCAGCCCTCAGGCAACTAACCCTCACCACTAACGGCACTGTGGCTCCCACCACTCTTAGTTAATGGCCCGCACAACCCAGTGATAGATGGCACGACTTAAGGCGTCAAAAGTCGTATCTCCATATTATGTTAATATAAAACATCTACATAGCATTCTCCACGTTTGTATTTATAAGTACGTTCTGTACCAGGAAACTGTGAGGTCAATCCAATAAAACTGGTGTTCTGCAATAATATTCTATAAACAGCCAAAGAGATGTTAACTTTTTTGTAAGTTAAGTTTCAAATACTACATATTCAATAATACTATACAACTAAACTATAACTATCATTTTAAAAATGTATATATGTTCCGTAACTGAATATATTACATCATTAATTTTGTTTTTACAGCAGTAACGAAGCTGTCCACTTTGTTTTACGGAATATATTGATAAAAAGTCTATGTGTATTCTAAATCATTAAATCCAACCACCTGAGGTGTAAATTTAATAAAGTCATTAAAATTATTTTTTTATTTCTCAAAATCAATTAGTGTTAAATCATTTACTAGTATTGATAATGTGTCATGTTAATTTTAGGAAAAGCCATAGCTGTTATCACGAGGTCTAATTTATTCATAAAAAATTTCATATCTTATTATATATATCTTACATGAAACTTACGATACCTACTTGGATAATATTAATAAACTATTGAAGGAATTATTATTTTCTTTGCATCATGTTACCTTGAACATAGTATTTTATGTTTCAACTGGTAAGGTATTATAAAGAATCCGCACTAATGCTAATGCAGCACGTATCCCATATAATTAATTATACAGCGCTAATTTTAAAGTATACTATGATCTAAATTTTACCAATGATAAAAACTTTACTGTATTTCTAAGTAAAACTTTATTAAAACAAAAGACTCATAGTATATACCGATATTGTCATTAAACCCATAGCATACTTCAAGAAATACGTATTTTTTGTATTTCACAGAAAGTAATAAATTTTAGTATGTTAGACATGCCTCTGTAAATATAAAGAATATTACTTCCTCGTTTCATGAAATTGATATCACAGCTAAACAAAGAGCAGGCGAATCAGTGACATCTCTAACACAAAGAGGCCCGATAAGTTAATTAAAATTTCAAGTCATTAAAATAAAATCAAAGTCTTACTTTGGAAACATTGTTAAACACTGTCAGTATTCTGGCCTAATTAACCATTTAATTGATGTAAATATTTTCCATGGATGATGGAACACCACATTTATGGAATATAAAGAACATCTTTCTACTATGCTTTAATTTTCAGTATCAGTATGACAATGATCATGCCATACAAATTATTAAGAATTGAATTGAATGGTAAAAGTTCTTGTCCAATGCCAATACATAAAAACTATTTTAATATTTAACTGATAGTAAATAATATTCTTTAACGTATAGAAATATTGTCTTTAATATAAGAATATATATATATATATATATATATATATATATATATATATATATATATATATATATATATATATATATATATAAAACTCTACAGAGTGCAGTATTGGAAATCAATATATAATCTGATGTATGCCTCACTTTTAGAGATTGCTAAATGTTAGCGTGACATGAGGCTGTATGTATAAGTATTTATGGGAGTTTGCCAAGAGTTCCTCGGTTCAGTTTGTAGAGTTGACATCACCTGCACCCAGGTCCGTTGGGATACTCCAAAATAAGACGCTTCAAATAGTAAAGTAAGCGATTGAGTTACGGAGGTACAGGCATTAATCTATTCAGTAACGCATCTATTCTGGCGTAAAACACATTGACGTATATCTGTTTAATGTCTTATATGAAAATAATGTCCTATAAATCTTTTGTATTTATATCTTAATATTTTGTTTACTTCTAGAATTTTTTTATGGAAAAACCATTGGCGTTAGAAATCAATTCCAGTGTACCGATATAAATTTTCAGTATTAACGAATCACCAGTATTACGGCCACAATTCTAAACGCATTTTTCGAAACATAATCAACTTTCGTTGTTGCTTTAAATGAATAAAGAGGTTGAAGCTCCTGAATCGAAGACTTTTTGTAAACTCCTTACGGTTGGATATGTTTAACCAAAATTCAAAATTAGGAGTTGCCTAAATAACTCTTTACCAATTTAAACTTTTAGGTTATACTCTCTTAAAAATGAACTCCAAACTAGTATGCACCTGTTATATGCCTACTTTTTTGAAAACCTTAATTAAAAGGTTCCAACAGACTGTACAATAAGTGATTTTAATAAGTAGTTGATCTTCGGTTTTCAAAATCATATGTAAAGCCGCGGGTAAAAGCTAGTACAACATGTAATAGACTGGAATCTTTGTTAAAAGACTTCAGCGCACTCCTATTTTGTAGTACCCTTGCTAGCTCACCGACACTTTTACTTATAACACTGCTATAAAACCTAACACAAATATGAACGTATGATGCGGCACAATATCTCGAAAAACATTTTATCCATACACTTTGAATAGTCCATTAAACTTGAATTCTACATAAAAAAGAATGAGTTATATGACGCCTAATGTCCAACGACGGAATTAGGCTGAGCGTAAAGGATGCCTATTTATCAATAGACTAACTCAGTTTATATTTTGTCTCACGGGGGGGGGTGTAAGAATTCTTTGCAGTATCATCGTATCTGTCTGTATATTTGTCTGCAGAATGTACAGATAACAAAATGAACTATACACATTTGGAATTATGTTGTAAATATCACAACTGTTCAGATTATTATTATTATTTTTTTTTATTTAATCGCTTGTAAACTTTATCTTTTCTTTACAGAAACATGTCAAATTGAAATCCTGCATATTGCATTTCAATATTCGCCTGTCAGATAAATGTCACAACTGTCATCGCCTATACATCTTCGCAACCGTTCTTATTTCACGACCATTGACGATGAAACGATTTATGGATGTATTTTAGGTAGATTTAATATAAATCTGACTATTGAAATCGCCCTCGTGACGGAATTTCCGAGGGACTTTTTGATTTTCACCGATAATAACGTAGATTCGTGTTATTGAACTAACCTGCACATGTTACAGATAAAACAACGTCTAATAATGTAGTAATATCCATATAAGTAGTAATATCTAATGATTTCTTGCTACCTAAAAAGTATAATACTTGTAGAAGATTGTCCTCTTTAGGAAATATGCCTTGTCTATTATACCACAAACTAGATGAAATATAAACTTTCAAAACTTAAAACAAAATGCTGTATTAGCAACGAAAAAGAAAAACTTTTCAGCAAGTTATATGAAGAAAAAACTGAATTATAGACTTGTGTTTTTGCATGTTATTTTACTGCATTTTTTTTTCATCATTGAAGCCTAGCACTAAAGGCGGTTTCAATGCGTATTCGGTTATTTTAGGAGATGGATGAATTTATTTTCCATCTATTTATGTGTATATCTTTTTATCTGCAGGACGTCTAGAAAATAAATAACTCAGAGTCTTGAAATATAGTATGCAGCTTCTGCTTCAAAGGATTGCGAGAACATAATGTAACTTTCTTATGCCTTATGATATAAGAGAATATATTAGTGAGATAAACCGAATATAGCACAGTGTGTGCCTTTTTCAAGATCTCATATGTTATTATCTTAACGTAGAGGTATATACTGTATATTAATTTTAAAAATCATACATAGAATGGTAAAAGAAATAATTGGCGTCGTGTCTTAGGAATTTAATTCTTTAGAATGAAATTGATATATTACCTCTCAAATTTAACATTACTATTATACATAATTTTTAATATAGAAAATGCGTGTATCATATTTAAAGAGCGCGAACATAATTCCTACCACTCTGAAATGGACCCATCAGCTTAAATGCGATATATTAAAAACTTTGGGAATAATGTGTTACCACTATAAAAAGTAATTTCGTGGGGTTTAATGGAACAAATGGATTTTATATATATAAAAGTACTCCCGGCGGAGCAACCACTTTTTGTGATTCAATGTTTATTGAAATTATATATATATATATATATATATATATATATATATATATATATATCGTTATATATATATAATCGTTATATTCTAATATATTAATTACTTAAGGGGAGAATAGCACTTACACCTTCAAAATCAAAATCTTTTATTGTTGAAAAAAAATCTCTGGTTCTTCTAATAGTAAATATATGCATGTATACATGATTTGCGTCTGCTGGACGTGAGCTATTTATTACAGTACACCTATAAATAGAGGCACTCTTTTTTTACCTCTATGAAACAGCTGTTTGCTGTTTTCTTTGTTTATTAGCAGACAGTTGAACAACATTAATAAAATTAGTCAACAACACATCAAATTTTTGTGTTTCCACAGTTTTGAATTAAAAACATCAGCAGTTGAGTTATTTTGTTAGTTTAGTGCTGTTATTAGGTGATATACACAATGCCCAGAATCAAAAAGTTTAATAAACATCAGTTTAGAGGAAACAGGTACACTGTGGAACCTGAAGCTAACCTTACTATTCCTAGGCCTAATTCTTCAGGTCTAGCCTAGAAAATAAAAAAAAAACAATCTTCTAGCTCTAAAAAACTATCCACCTTAAAACTGTCTCAGCTTACTGATGTAACTTATTGTAGCGCTGATGTAAATCATGTATTCAACTTACAACTGTTGTCAAGCATTGTAAAAAGTAACTAAATGTAAGTTTTGTGAAAACATTGATTGTGTTTCCATAACAGTAAATAACAACTATAAAAATGGTTAAAATTGGCAACATAAAATTTACATAAAATGTTCCATTTGTAACAAAACAGAAGTAACAAATTGTATGAAAAAAAATTTATCCAAAAGCTGGCAGAAATAATAATAATAATAATAATCTATTGGTTACGGTAAGGCGGCTGGGCGAACTTTCTCAGGCATTATGTAATCTTGCTCCACCCAGTGCTATAATACAGAAATATAACAAAAAACCATTGACTGGTGCTTAAGAAGTATGCAATGTTTCTTTATTGGAAGCTGCTGAAGAGGCAGTGATTGAGAATGGTGGTAACTCATATAGCAGCTTGTTTGGTGGGAAGTTGGAAAAAAAGAGGCCCACACTTCTATGAACAGTGATGTAACCGTCACATCGTTTGACACTGGAAAAGTTCTCGACTTTGAGTGCCTTTCTAGTTTTGTGTACGGTGTGTTAACAAAAGCAATGTAAGTGACCGTAATAAACCAAATAACAGCACAAATTAACCTGTAAAGCTAACTATAGCGGATCAAGTGGTGTCATGGAGGCGGTTGGAGCGAAAGAGATCTGTGAATGTTCCGAAGGCAAAATTAGGGTCAGATCAAAAAGTACTTAGGTGATGGGGACTCCAAAGGTTTTTTCAGTCTTAGAGAACAAACCTTATGGACCTAATGTTAATATTGAAAAGCTTGAGTGAATAGGCCATGTACAGAAACGTCTTGAAACTCGTTTACGTAAGTTGAAAGAGGGGAAAAAGGCGTAAAGTCGGATGACGGAAAAGGATTTTGAGGTAAGGGGCGCCTGTTTGAAGAGGTAATTGATAAGCTGCAGGCATACTATGGCTATGCTATTAAAAATAATAGTTCGTGTTGCTAATATGAAGAGAGCCATTTGACTATATATTATTATAAGCTTTCAACTGACGATAGGCCTTAGCACTCATCTGGTCCTGACTCTTGGTACGGTTTCAATAGATCTATAGAAACAAATGAAGTGTTCAAGCACAAGCACTCTATACCTGAACCAATCATGACAGTCATAAAGCCAGTGTACAAAGATTTAACCAAGGACGAACTAATAAGGCGCTGCCTACATGGGAAAACCCAAAACCCTAACGAAAGCTTTAATGGCTGTATTTGGCAAAGGTTACCCAAGAGTGGATTTGTAGGACTGATGCAGTGATAACATTTATTGAGGGGTCACTTATTAAAGCCAATGTGTTGGAGAGAGCTGGAATAAAACCAGGTAAATTTACAATTTAAGGACTTAAGCTAATCGAGAGGGAAAGAATGTTAAAGGCAGACAAGGAGACCGAAGATGAAACTAAAAAGAACAGAGTGAGAAGGAGAATTCTAAAAAGAACAAAGAAGACAAAGAAGATAAAGAATACGTGCCAGGAGGAGTTTAAAGGTAAATTTTACCTGTTAAACATACTTTTTTATCGCGTGTTCTTAAAACTTGTTTTTTTCACATAGGTACTATTATCTCCTAAACTATATAAGATAAAGTTTTGAAATTTTTACTCAGCACTCATCTACACTGTACCAACACAACACAATAGGGTTTTTAATTTCTCATCATCCAAATCAAATTTATAAAATAAAAAATACTCGAATATAAAAATTATTTATATAAAACTTTGTTTATTACTTAATTCTTTTATTTTGCCAAAAAAGTTAGTGCGTTATTTTACTGACAGTATTAGGGATACTATTGCTAAATTTGAAGTAATTGGCCTAATAGTTTGTCGAATAGGGTACCTAGGTTAAGTACTGCATTGCCATTTAAATAACATAAGACCACGCTAAGCGTTTTTTTCCCCTTAAATCATTCAATAATCAATATTCTTGTGCATAATCATTCTGCTTAGGAAAGCGTCAAGTCGTTAAGAAAACTATACATTTTAATTAAGACTGAAATTGAAGAAAGGGAGAAATAGATATCTAATGTAACTCACATATCATAGACATATTTATAAATTCGCTTCGAATAAAGTGTTGCTATGTGTATCGAATAATGAAGCTGACAATATGTTTCAGTGCTGTTTGTGTGTGTATATCACAACACAACGTGACCAGATTTGCATTCTCGGTTGGGATGTCAGAGCCAATAATGTAGCGGTATGTGCCATGGAACGTATCTCTGTATTTTAAACGGATACATAGTAGTCATTTAACAAAATAAATATCTAAAGGGCCTTTTGTATTATAACAAGCATCGAATTATATAGTTAAATGATATTATATCTATCATTATATTGTACCCAAATGTGAATTGTATAACTTTAAGATATTTTAGTAGTACATACAACAAAAACTAATTATTAGTTAAAATAGGAGTGTTGTACATTTCATTAATTTTTAAATAATTTTACAGTAAAACACGATAGCAGTTATGGTATGTAATCCACTTGTATAAATCTGTCTTACAACGTTTGGTGGCCTAATACGCTTCCCGTTTTTTTAACAAAATCATTCTGATCGTTAATCCGCTTCACTACGTTGCGTTTGCTAGTATTCAACAACGATCGAGTACTTAACTACGCTTGCACTGCAAACTAAGCTTCTTCAATTTGTTTTATTTTGTACTTCTGTTATTTAATTTTGTTCAGATATATTTTGTAACGTTTACTGATTGATTATAAATTATATTATTATTATTAATATTACAACTTTAGTTTAATTATGTTTCCATATGCAATCTGTTATATATGTAGGTAAAGTTCCTCGAATGTGTTAAAAAATTTTTAAGAGCAACCAGTATACTCATCCAGTAGTATCGTGGGACACAGGGAGTTAGAGAGGTAGGGCGGAAGGAGGGTGGCAGTGAGGGGGCAAGTAGAGGGATAGAGAGAGAAAGAGAGAGAGGGAGGCAGGGAGGGAGGGAGGGATGGAGAGAGAGAGAGGAGGGAGGGAGGGAGGGGGAGAGAGAGAGAGAAAGAGAGAGCGAGCGCAGCAAATTTACCGTCTTCTTATGCCCTTGTATCTGATGGATATGTAAAATTACTTTTATTTCGATAGAAAAAAGGCCACTCACAAAGACAAGCTCCTATCACGTTCTTCAGAAGTATCTTCAACTTTCGGTAAGGGTACTCAATGATTTCTTAGTGTCGCCTCGTTTTGTTTGAGAAGAAAAAATATGATACACGATAAATATGTTTTAGTTTCTAAACACATATCGTTATTTTCGTATTTTATATAAGCTATTCTAGATATAAAACACTTAGCATAACTTTAAGTCTTATGCAAAAACGTCCAATGCTACTACAATCGATTTATTTAAAATAAAACCATTTACTTTTAAATATTAACCAATTTACTCATATATTCAACAATATATATATATATATATATATATATATATATATATATATATAAAATAAATATAAAATAAATCAATTAGAATAGCTGTAACAGTTGTAAGAACCACATTTATATCATATTAATTCACCTCGATCCGTCTGTATGTAGGCTACACGACATGACTGTTGGTTCTTGCCCAATGCACGGAAATTAATCGTTTTTGAAAACATGTTTGAATTGTACGTAATATTTGTCTACCTCTTCCGATAACCCAATATCTTTAATGGTTATTACACAAATGGATAGGAATGGGTAATAACTTTACTGATAAGACTAATGAGTTACTTAGTTGACCGAGTCTTTTGACTATTCGCCACGGTCAATACCATCGACCTATTCACCCAATTTATTTACTTTTCTTCAACTTTTCAGTTTATCTAAAAGCTTATTCAACAGAATGTTCTAAATATTTAATAGTGTTATGGGAATGATGTATTGTATTAACTTATAGTAATAATCAGACAATATTTTTTAATCACTCCAAATTAATAATTTCACTGTTGTATGTATATTATATATATCAATGTTCACCACAATTAAATTAAAAATACTACGTTAAGGACCTGAAAGATAATTAAATGTAATTATGTATCTCAACTGTAGTTAAATATAGTTATATAGGTTCCCGCTGACAAGTATTGTACTTAGCGGGGCCTCAGAAATGTATAATTTCTTAAATAAACGCAATTCAATTCAATTCAATTCAATTCAATATATATATATATAAAACTGGTACAATATATATAAATAATACTTCACTGTGTCTAAGTAAACACTTCCTTTTTTACAAGTTTTACGATTATTTGAAACAAATTGAAGCATTTTACAACAACAGAATTTTAGACCTAATACCTTCAATAGCTATTAATATTGCATACGAAACAAACACATCCCCTTACAAGACGAACTTTTCACTCAGAACTAGCTTTCACTAAGCCGTTAACAGAGTTTCGCAAAGCTTATAATACCCTTCCATGTCTCCTAGAATATTAATGTGACTTATTAATGTTAAAATAGTGATTCTTATATTTCTTGTGTGTGTATGTCACTGACTCCTCCTAAACGGATGGTACGATTTTAATAAAACTTTTTGCGTTTCTTTAAGTTCATTCGGTATAAATTAAATTTTTTAAGAAGTCAAAAGTTAAATCCAAACAATCATTGATTAAAACTTTAATGAAAAACTGTACATTAAAAACTTCACTTACGAGATAAATAGGTATAATAAATTGCAATTTATTATGTATATTTTTCTTAAATGAATATCTGATTGAACTTGAAGCTTGAGTTCTAGACCGCTTTATAATAAATTACATGCACGATAGCGTGCATCCGTAAATAACTTAACGTGTTTCTCAGGACAGTTTAGTCTACAAAAATTTTAAATCGTTCATAATTATATCAATAAATATGAGAAGTAATGACCAGCATGAAGTAATTTTCATAATTTATTAAACGTTACTTGATGTTACTGTTCGCGTGTAGTATTAACTTGATTTTTCTCATACCTTACATATTAGATCTGCCCCTCTAAATGATTTTACTTTGGTTAAAATTACTCAAAACTGTATCTACAGACCTAATAATATTATAAATGCAAAAGTGCTTTCACGCATGAACTATTCAACCGATTGCGGTGAAATGTAATTTTGACGATCTTAATGTTACTGGGATGAATATAGTCCTATTCTTATTTAAAAAAAAAATACCTCTGGACTACGCCACAACGGTCTTTAAATGAGCGTTGAGAAATAATGAGAAACATTATAATGTTATTAAAATATTAGCTGAGAAATATTAATTAAAAGTAATTGTAATGTAATGAAATAATATATTTATGTCAGTTTACAGTGATTAGGTAAGAACTTATCTATCTTACAAAATGGCCTAAACACAACATAGTAAGAATTTGGCACCGAAGACTACCTTTAAAGCAATCGGCTAGAACTCTGTAAGATAGATATTTGTTGGACTATTCTTTTTAACTAATTTACTATATCCAGCTATAAATGTTTTTAAATATTCACAATATTTCTAAGTTTATAAAAAACAAATACGTAGTGTCATTGTCAATGTATTTTTAACTGTACATTTTTATCAAATAATAAATATTGCCTCTAAAATACAATGTTATAATCTTGCAAAGTAAACTAGAATGGCCATACATATTAACTTTTAACGTATTTACTTAATCCTGGCATCAAAGCAAATTCAAAATTGAGGTTTGAAAAATAATACAGCTAATACACCTACGAAACTGCGAACCTGCAGGTACCCGTTAGTATATATAAACACACACGCATTGTTTTAAAATGTTAAGGAATCAATATAGAAAATACGACAATTAAAATATTTCATTTTACGTTATCTCTGTGTATTGAAAACAAATATTTATTAAGAGATTAGCTATCTCTATATAAACTATGTAAAATTTAATAATTATACATAAACGTTCTTAGTTAATAAAAAACTATATAATAAAATCGTTTATTTCTTAATTTTTTTTCTATTACCAGTTAAAGCAATCTTTTCTTAAACATTTGTAACCATAGTAAAAATTTTATAAAATAACATACCAATAATCACTTCCATGATTATTAATAAACGCAAATGTGTAAGCAATACATTTAAAAATAGATATAATATTTTATACACACTTTCGAGGTAATATGTGTATTAAAAAAATAAATAAATAAGATTATAATCAAATCACACAAAGTTATGCTAACTGAAGGATTATAAAAGCATGTGCTTTAGTTTTATTCTATAATATAAAATAATAAATTGATATTAAACGTAAGGAAACTGCTAGAAAACCACTATTATATAAGCAATAAACATTATGTTATAAACCATTACCATATATATTGTACTAAATGACTCTTTAAGATCTTTCTGTGTGTCAAATTACTTCATTCTGCTATAGAAATAAAAAGTTAAACAGTGCTTTTATTTTATCACTTGGACACTGAGTTACTCGCATTCTTTAGGGAGTATAGTACTAGTTTACAAAGTACCAGAACGTTGCTAATTATTGTGAATTGATAATGTCTCATGAATTATTTTCACTTTGGAAGAAATAAGCGCTATTTACTATCAAAAATATTCAGTGTTTTCGTTATAATAGTAAAATAAATAAAGTATAAATACCCGTATTTTCAAATTGCAACGTTCCTGTACACTCTTAAAAGCATTGAACCCATTTATAAAGCCAAAATTATCTCCTTTAGTAACAAATTAACAATATCCTCCATTGATGCAGAAAACGTCTATTATTATGAAACTATTGCAATTATATTGTTAACCATAGATTATCTTTGTAATAGAATTCCTTAGGTGATTCATTACAGGTATATAAATGTAACTCCATGTTAGTTTTATATCCGATACATCAACATTTATTTTGTCAGTAATGCTTTCAGTCGTAAAACATAACGAAAATTGAAGTTTAGTAAGTTATATCTGTATATAAAGTTCTTATTTATATGTTATGTTAACCATAAAATGTATGCAAATACGCCGTATCAAACGGTCACAATCAAGCTGTGAAGAAAGCCGCTTAGCTCGCAGACACAAAAAGTGACAATCAGCCTCTATTGTTTTGTTGACACGACATTGCTGACCATAAAGGATTCTGGGGAAGAGTATAGGTTTGTTTTAGCCAAATTACATTTTTTTAGTTTTTTCCTACTTTCCTTCGTCAAGAAAATAAAAATGGGAGCCCAGTTTCTTTTAAGTCATTTACAATGATAAATATAATAATTTGTTAAATCATTTATAACTTACCCTTTATAAATCTGTAAAAATAAAACCATGGTACGATAAAAGTTACCCCTGTACTAAGGTTTTATTTACGAGAAAAAAACTCCATGTCTGAACTAATCTTCTGTAAGTGGATATTATCCTGGTTTACTAAAGTAACACGAGATACGAGAAATATAAAACACTTGTTTGCTTGATTTAATATTCTTTTCCCGTCTATGTACAGAGTATCTACGTGGCATCTATTCCCTTTTCCCTATTATTTAAAACTTGGAGTTCCTTTAAGGACTGGAGATGGAACTAGACAGCCAACCAAGCTCTCCTAGCGGTAGTCCTAGGTAGCCTTGGTTGAATTGTTGAAATCGGCTTGGCTGTAATTACTCTATGGTGTCCGGCTGAAATCACAGTGTATGATGTCAAATTAAATTTATGTTCTTTCGATTGGCTGGCAGACCGTCATATAAAAATTGGCTCAAAAAACCTGTCCACGAGGTACCGGTGGCTTAACACACCCGTATGGTGTCCCTCTGGCTCACCACGTTTTCGGAGTATGTTGGGGCTCAACGCCTGCTTGAAAGCTACATGCTAGCTGCTTATCTACTAAAATATGTAGAGAAGAGTCGGATATGATGGGGGTTACCAAACAGTAGGGAACAATTAATATTTTAAACAATAGTTTTTCCATCCCTAATTAGTTATATCATAACGTGTTACTTTTTGGATTCTTAAAAGATTGATTACGTCATTGTGTAACATGTAGTACAAATTGTAAACAGATCTTAAGGAGTTGAAACAAAAGAGTGAGAAATTACAAGATTTCAAACAATGTTAATTCTATTATTATTATTAAAAGAACCATTGAGTAAAACATGTTGTAGTATATAATTATTCCCGTTTATATATGAAAGAAAATGTATGAGCATATTCAAGCCAATATTACAGTAATATATAAAAAAACTATACATATATTGAAAAAGCTACACCTTTCAATTATTGCGCATCCACTTCATCTTCTATATGTCAACTAGAGTCTTTATTGTTCGCCTAGACATACATAAACATCAGAGAGTAACATATATTCACTCCATCTTCACTAACGATACAATTATCTTTTAGTGGATAGGCTAGTATTTTAATCTCTTAATTGAAAGAACATCATTTAATAGTACCTTATTAAATTGAAAATCATAAACAAACATTACTTTAAAAAAAGTGTAACACATTTTTTTGATTTTACCAGAAACAGTAAATCCATAATATTGGACAAAATTATTCCAATAATTATGGTCGAATTTTGCATGTCACTTTAACAT
The DNA here is from genome assembly GCF_021130785.1 of Homalodisca vitripennis. NCBI lineage: Eukaryota > Metazoa > Arthropoda > Insecta > Hemiptera > Cicadellidae > Homalodisca > Homalodisca vitripennis. Next base: position 122,382,576 of record NC_060211.1, on the reverse strand, counting down.
TTATTATAATCTGAAACAGTCACAACTAACCTAAAAGTTGCTGAAATAAGCTGGAAACTCTGATTTCTGAGGTACCGTTAAATAAGCACTGAAAAAGACAACGCCTGCTTTATATTCCTTTACTAAGGTCGATCCCTAATCATGACGTCTGACTTTGTATTCACTAGTAAAAATATTTACAACTGATGTCAAAGATTCGTTAGTTCTTTGAGTAAAGAGAAGTATAAATGTAAGTAAAAGTTTATCATGTTAATGCTTTATTCATAAGTTTCCTCAAGTACAAATTGCGATAGTTAACATTAAAAGTTTTGATTCGCTTTCATTACAAGCATTGATAAATTCTTCATAACATTGTTTACATTTAAAAAAATCAGTCTTCATATAAATTACCATACTCGAGACGCATTTCTGTAAATCATTAAAATTTTTCATCTTATTGTCATAATATATACATACATAATAGTTATTTTATAAATTTCTACTTGTAAATATTAATACAAGCTCTGTTCTGAAAAAGGACGCTAAGATGTACGAAATTTCATATATATTACTAATATTTGGTTTTCATTTGCATTACAAGATGTTATATATATATATATATATATGTTTATATAATTATATATATATATATATATATATATATATATATATATATATATATATATATATATATATATATATATAAATAAATCTTATTTTACATAACTGCCTCGTGAAATAATAATATCCAGAGTCCGGTCAAGTTGATGAATGGGTAAAATTTATAAAGAAATGGGGAAAATTTGTAAAGAAACATTACATGTGGCAAATGTTTATAATGGTTTTATTAATGGATGTCGGTCCCTTCAATATATCTAGAACAAAGTTACATAGAAACCTAAAATGTCGCATTTTGCTTCATTTATGTATAAGTTATTTTATGGTGTATGTCACTCTATAGGATTTCACACATCTTAAGCATAAACAGCTTAGGTTGTATGTGTTGTATTTAAATACTGATAGGTATGCTATACTCAGTATTTGACAGTTGCAAAACCTAATGATGGTGCTCTAAAATAAACAAACTTAATCAATTACAAAACAATATTTTATGCTAGACAGACAGGTAACTACTATTTCTCAAATTTTCTTTTTCATGCATACTGTCTTATCACTTATTAACAGGAGACATCTCGAAGTCCGTAAATAATTACTTCATTTATTAAATATTTGAAGAATGAATACATTTTTACTTAATGACTGAGAATAATTTAATTTTATATACATTAAGCTTCATAGTATGCAAAGTAATTAGTATGCACGACAGTTTCCCTTCATATTATAACTACACTTAACCAAAACATTTTATTTATAAACCGACATTTAAAACATATAGTGTATATATATATATATATATATATATATATATATATATATATATATATATATATAATGTTTTATATATTTTCTGTTTATTTTAGTTTTAGTTTTTTCAAATATTTTCCATATAAACTGATCATAAAATATTTAAGGTATGGATATTATACAATACATGGAGGAATTTACCAATGGTTATTGGTATATAGTGTAGTATATGGAGTATTTTGGATGGTTCAGAAATGAATCAGAAATTAATAACTATTTATATATTTACCAATATAAATATATATAATTTCTATTCATTTTACAAATATATGTTAGATCTAAATCTGCTCCTGTTGTGAAATGCCCTGACTATGCATAAAATGGAAATATTGCTACTCTATACGAGTATAGCAACTTTGTGTATTTAATTCATTAAGTTATGATTAAAAGGAAAAGGATAAAATACTATGTGTATCTTTAAACCCCGTCATAACTAATATGTCTCACGTTTTAGCTAAACAAATCGCTTAAACATATATATCTTCTAAAGATTATTCCTGTACAAAAGAGCGAGACTTGGATAATAGGGCAATATATATGCGAACATCCAGACAATGCTCAGGTAATGTGATGCCTACACGTCAGCTGTTATGAAACACTTATTACATTGAAAAATATAACTATATTAAGGTTTGTGTTTTTAATTCATTAAATTCTAGTAATTTAAGCAAGAAAGATATACACGAAATAATTAAAGTGTAATAGTACATTTAATTTATTATACTCTTATAGGGCTATTGTGCATAGTAATGTACCCAGAGTTTTAATGTATAACAATATATAACTGTAAACTTAAAATTCACAGGATAATATTTTTCTTCCTTCTTTGTGTTAGTTTAGCTATAGCTAATTTGCTTAATTTTTTTTCTTAAAATAGTTTACTAGTCCAAATATCTATACAATATAATTTTCAGCGATAAATAATTTAAAAGTTACAAATAAATAATAACTTTAGACATCTGATAAAAATACTTTCTCAGAGTACTTAGCTCAATTTAAATTTAAAATACAGTATTATTATTATATACTGTTACTGATGTGTATAACTTTATTTACGATTAATATAATTTTTTGTTTAGTGCTTCATTATAGTACATACTGTCTTTACTTTCGGTTACCAAATACGTTTATTTAAATTATTGAAATGTATTCACTTTTTTAAAAGGTAAGTTAGAATGGACTTAGTACATTTAGATTTATTTAACTTTAGTGTAGATTAGAAATAAATACTTTTAAAGTAATTAGAATAAGATTTCAAATAAATTATATATTTACTAGTCGATTGCAAAATAATCTAAATCATACGCATATACTCCTGCATAGATGTAACTGCAAGGTATAGGAATTTTAGTTTGCATTTGAAAGACGGAAAATAATTCAGCATAATATATGGAAAATCTTGTTGCTATATCTGATGTTATCTGTTATAAATGCACGTCGCTTTTAATATCAAACTTTACATATTGAAAAAGTAAAGATATGAGTGTAATTAAAAATTATATTTCTTGACCAATCTTGCATTTTCATATAAAACATAAGAACTTTCATTTCGATTTTCACTAACATTAGCGTTGCTGATGATCAATTCCATTCTTTGAAAAGTTCTCATATTGGATTTATGCTCCTAGAATAATTTTAAATACTAACTTGCCCATTTATGAGGTACAAAAAGATTTAATATGTCCATAAAAATTATCTTCCATATTTCATATCTCCCAAGACGTATCACTTGGCCATGTATTTGTAGAGGTAGTCTGTCGGGTTTGCTTATAGTGATTTATATCAGTCAGCCAATTTATGGATAAGAAAAATACTAATATAAATGTACCACACTCAACATTTTGATTCTTGTATTAGCCACTTTAAACACAATCTTAATTTTCTTCTAATGAAGTTGTTTCTTTAGGTTCTGACAATCCAAAATCTAGGAAATGTATATATAAAAATCATTTTCGATATTCACGTCAAAACGCACATTTAGATGGCTCAGTACAAAAATTTTCAGAAGTTGGAACTCTTGAGAAGTTGGTTTTCGTGGCGTAGGATTAAATTGTAGATATACGTGAAATGAATATATCCTGTAGTAAAAAAACTCTCCTTTTTATAAGAATTATATTTTTCTAGTGGTAATCAATCCCGAGGTACTTTTGATATTGAGCTCTCGGAGGAACATGTCATGTATTACTTGTGGGATTTGACTCGGAGGAGGTCGCATATAAAACGCTACACATAACTCCATTCCTTTTTCAAATGATAGTTTTTGTGATCCTCTTTCTCTCAACGGATCTGTTACATAAAAACTTTACAGTTCAGTCATATCTAAGTAAAAATATGCTTAAAAATGTTTCTGTAAATATATATATATATATATATATAATAACATGTTACTATACTGACACATTTGAAAGTATGTTATTTATTTCATGGTATAAAATACCTTTATCTGTATCCATTTGACTAGAATAATAACTTTCATGTCTAAACTGGTTATTTTATATATATTATAAATTTATTTTATAGAGTTGAATAAAAAAACAAGTTAAATGGATGGTGTATGAAGCAAATCGCCATTCAAATCGATTAATGGAATGACGCGGATATGTTTACACAAGAAAAACAAACGATGGCACTTGATTTTAACTGTGGACCATTTATCAGAGGAAATGAGAAACAACTATTACCGATTAATGCTCACTTGGAAACAGAACGATTATTATGCAGCTTGAAGCAGAAATGATCTTCTCGATTTATGTTTTAATGTGGAGTAGTAATTGCATGTTATGATGGAGAATTATTCATTATGATTGAAAATCTTTTATATAAAACAAAACTTTATTCTAACTCAGTATAATAACATTATATGATGAATAAATAGTTAAATATGAAAGTACAGGAATTTGCGCTTTATTTGTACTGTATAGTGTATAATTTTAGGATTCCAATTTATATTTAACATTCTGTAATAGTTTCTATGTTGTAAAATATATAATTCCAATAAAATCATAATAATATTACAAAGATGAAAGTGATTTAGTTTGTTTTTTTTTTTTTACGTAAGTTCAACCTATTGTACTGAAATTTTCCATGGACATTCTTAGGGACCCTAGAATGGGCATAGGCTTATTCTTTTTTCATAAAGCCTTCTGGACTACGTCCCACTGATCTTTAAAGCAGAAAAATTCCCATCTTGGTTTTTAAGGTTGTGTAATGTAAATTCAAAGAGCCAGTTAAATAAATAAAAGTGTTACGTGTAAACATTGTAATTTGACAGCACCGACATATGTTTAATTATTTTAACCAATATTTACAGTTTGTTCACATTTATATAGTGAAAGCATAATAAAAGTAACAACACGTCTTATTTCAACAAATTAGGAAAACCAATTTATTTATTTTGGGTTACAAATCAATATACGAGACTCCAAATGCAATTTTTATGTCAGATAATCACCGAGGTGACGTCTCATCCATTTCTCATTGATGAGGTGTACGATACTGATTAGTTATATAAATACTTACATAATTCTTACACTAGACCGAGGAAATAGTACTGAATACTGAACATGGATTGGGAAGGAAGAACTTTAATGTATCTTGTATTTTCTTTGTATTATCTGAATGACAACTGTCATAATGTATGTATTGAAATGTGTTAGTATTATTTATGACGACTATTTTTTCAAAATTTTAATACCTATATCTATATACATACCGTTTAAATAACTATACTCTTTTAAATTCAACCTCTAATAAAAATTTACTATATGTCTATTTAATTACGTCTCCGATTTTGTATTAGAAATATAGTCAATTTGAACAAAATTGAAAAACCAGAAATAAGAATTACTCATACTTTTGCTTAAAATCTGGCCGTATTAATCACGAACCTTGTAAAATGAGTACCTGATGCAAGTTATATGACTAATTCTACTATCTAAAATATCATTGGATAATAATATCATATTACATTACAAGTGCTTTCATTAAGAAAACTATGAATATCGACTTTGGAGTTCTTGAATAGAAACTGCGGGCGATGCCGCGGTTATGTACTAGTCATGATTATAACGAGAATAAAACCATGCTATTCGATAAAACTGATAGACTATGTATTTTAAATTCCTATCGAAAAAATTAGATGTACTGGATCAGCAAATGCATTCTAATCGATGACATGAAACATGTTGAATGAAAACTGTCCAAATCGATTCTCACAATTTTATTGACCACCCGGGAGTTAAATTTAGACGTTTTGGTTAAGAAAGTCACAACACTACCTCAAAGTTGCTGTTCATTTCACTAACAGAGTAAATTAATTTTCTAGGTGTAATCACAAAATAAAAGAACTTAAGATAATTTTGACGCTAAATCATAACCTTAAGTTTTATTCCCATGCCAATTTAAATGGATCTTAGTTTTGATGGTAAATATACTAAAATATGTTTTCACGACTATTCACATCACTATCGATTTTTCATGGCTAAAAGAGTGATTCTAATGTATCATTGGGCGTATTTTTTCTAAAAAAAACCAAATAACATTTAAGAGTTCACACTTTGACGTAGAGGACATCTACGTATCCCCTGCCTTTTATCGTAGTGAAACATCATCCCCAATATTTCTCCTTCCAATAAATCCCAGCAAATCTCCTAAAGCAATTCAATACTGTAAAAAAACACAAGGCTGCAGTAATGTTAGGATGTTGGTGGAAAGTAGTTATTCTTGATTTTTCAAACATGAAACCCACGCCACTCGAGGACTGGTAGCTGCTATTTCTGTCATCGGAACAAGGTTATGCTAAGATCATTATCAGCTTTATATTTTGATTTTATAGAAATCTGCCTATTTTAAAACTTTAATATTATTTTGATCGGAATAGGCTACATTTTCCATGATCTCTTCTTTTCAACATAAAATATAATTGTTGAAATTATAATTTATAAAATACTGTAATTGTTTGTCTGTAATTGTATAATAAGTATAATAATAGTTACTGAGTAGAACAGATATTTTGAATTAAATAAATTTAAAACAAAATTACGTTACTTTTAAAGGATATAAATATGAGCAGTTACGTATTCAAAGTGAATCAACTAATGCATGATTAAATGAGTACCTTTTCGCCAAATATTGGAGTAACAGACATGGTCTACGAGTATGCAACTTTTAATGAAGTACCTTTGTTAAAGTTGACACTGAAACGTATAAAAATTATATATAATATGTTTATATATATATATATATATGTTTATATATATATATATATATATATATATATATATATATATATAAACATAATATATGTATATATGTAAACATAAAAAGACAGAGCAACCTGTAGTGGCACATGGCTTAACACATAATTTAAATTTTGAAGAAACATATTCAGTGAAACCAATTAGAAAAATATAAGAAAATTTAAGTACAAACAGTCTTAGAACCATTGAACAAGCCCATCAACTCGTCACAAAATCAAAATTTCCAAGTGGATAAAATTTAAGGTGAGAGTCAACAAAGTGAATTTATAAAATTAAATAATTTGTTTACCATTCTACATAATTCATTCTTAATATTCATTTTCTGTGTTAATGCTTTATGTTTATTTTGTTCTTGTAGCCCTATTTATATCTTTGTAATTTCCTGAAGACGGCTTAAGCCGAAATATAGAAACTGTTTAATTTATATATATATATATATATATATATATATATATATATATATATATATATATATAATTAACATTATTTTTTCCTAAATGTTTTTTGCATAAAGGTATAAAAGTAAACGAGATGTATAAACTAACATTGCTTTCATATAAGATTACTGTTAATATATATATTGGATATTTAAATTTAGTATTAACAGTAATCTTATATGAAAGCAATGTTAGTTTATACATCTCGTTTACTTTTATATCTTTATGCAAAAAAACATTGAGCACAAAATAATGTTCTTTAATAAGGATTCACTTAAAATGACACTCCCGAGGAGACGTAGAGCAAGATTACTACTCTCCGTAGGAAGTACTTTTACTAATGTTGGGTTTATACTCTGAGTTTATGTCTTCTGTTTAGTTTCAAACGAAAGGACGTTTGTTTGCTTGGCATAACTCTGAAGCTTTTAATACTAATATTAAGGTAATCAATTATTGATTTACTTTGTTGAGAAACAGTGTGCAGTACTGCATTTATTGACTTGTTTGCACCATTAAAAATTATAGGCTACGTGTCCCTCTTCAATAAAAATTGCATGATTTGAGGATTTGGTAGATATAACATAGATAGTATTTTAATAGGGCACTCTAAAATTTTTAGGCATTAATAGCACTGTCGTGAATTAATATTTAAAGTAGGATAAAATACCTTTTACTTTCCAATAGCACGTTGAAGAGAAGAGTATATTATTTGTTATTAGCCTGTATAACCCAATGTGCTTGAAAGTATGGATATAATTTGGCTTTCATAACTTGTTCTAATAAAAATACCCGGGTATTTCCCAGCAGTGCCACAGAAGTGTACCATGATTTCTTTTCAACTTAGTTAAAAGGCGTTATTACTATTATGTAAATTCTGGGTGATGCACTGTTATCTTTTTAACTGACTAGCTTATGGTCTAAGAAAGGTGCAACCGTAAATCATGTGATTACGCGTGTGAAAAGAAAGAACTAAGGCTGTTAGTAGAAGCAGTTGAGTGGAACGAACAACACGGAACACAAGCAGCTGCATTGAGAATCACCTCTTGTTTTTCTGAAAGAACTCGCCGTGGCGGTATTTATCCTGCTAGCCTTTAACTCATTCTCAAAGAAAGACCTAACCCTGGTAACCGCAGTCTCCCCAAACCTGAAAAAGGAATAGGAATTATAATTTACATTGTTATTCCAGCGATGGAAATCTTGGCTGTTGGTAAACTACACTCAACTTCTTCAATTTAGAATTCTAAGCTTATGAATGTTTGTTTTTCAAGTAAGGTAATCTGCTCATAAGGAATCGACGTAATGTATCTCTGTCATTATGAGACAAATTAAAGTTGCCTGATACTTATTAGTTCATTATATGTTTATCCTCCTTTAAATACTATTTTTTGATGAATATTATTTTATATGTATATGAAGTCAATATAGGTACGTATAGAAAATTAAGAGGACAATAAATTAGGTTTGAGTAAAAAAGAGAACTAATAGTTTTATACATGAATCCTGTAATTTGTAGGAGCACAACTTTTATCATGTTGAAGAAAATACAAGTACCATTGTGCACTCCATTATCCATCATACCAAATTTATATTATTTGAATATACATATACTTTGAATATATACATAATCAAATAATAAAATCTTCTCTTAATATAATACAGTAGTGTGCGTGCGGGGTAGATAAGGAATGTCCTAAAGACGCACACTGCTAAAATTGCATATTTTGACAGAACAACTTTTTAAGTGTGGAATCCCTACTATTCACGTCACGCAGTGTTCAAAGGATGCAATATATTATGTTTGTACTTATAATTGATTATGCCCTTTAACATCTATGTATCGTCTAAGCTATCGACGATGATAAATATGTGACAGTATCTAGAGTATGAAATAATATGCTCAGTCAACATTACGTACAAAACAATAATATAACAAATTCTTATTATATTAGAAAAAAGGGCGCTGGTACAATTACTCTGATACACGTGAAGAAATTTTGACGTTCTCGTTAAGGAACTTCTTATTCAGTGCTCAATCTTGTGGGGCTGAGTTAAGGCCTAACAAATGAAAGTGAAATACATTATCTCAACTCAGCCGTTAGGTTCAGGTCTCCAGACTATTGTTTCAAAGCCCGCATACTCATTGCCTTATTATCAACTACTTAATCCCGCTTCTAAGGATTGGAATTTGTTAAAACCTTTAAATAAGGGTTTTCTTGTCACAGAAATTTATATCGTTACAAAGGCATTGTCGGTTAGTTACATTTTATTGTTTATAATGGTTACCATCTATAATATAGTTTTACCTTATACTCCAATAATTTAATAAACATTTTAATTAAGGGTCGATTCAGTGTTTCAAATGTATCATATAATGCGCAATACTATATAAGGTACAAAAAAGAGCTGCCACTTATTACAAAACATGTTATAGTTAGAAATAAATTTTTATTTTTATAGTGAAAAATATTTGTTATTATTAAACATAAATAAACATTTGTAAAAAATCGAGGCAAACTTCTAGTCTTCCATCGGAAAAATAACTCAAATGATCTTTCAAGTGGTTAAGCGATTGTGACTGAGACATTCTAGTAGAGAATATGCACTGGCATGTAGGTGTTCAATCTTTTTTCTAAATAACCGATAACACTAGTGACCTGTAGATCACTTAGATAATGTAAATGTAATAATTTTCTCAGTACCCTACTTTATCTAACCCTAGTAAAATACACCTACGTAGGCAAAATTATTTTGAGTCTGTGAATCATGTGAGCGGGGAGAAGAATAATTCCTGTGCGAAGTGAATAGCGTTTATATTTTGCTAGTACTATATACAAGGAGTACGCCACACCACGAGTCGTGGAACTGGCCTCACTCAGGTTACACGAAACTCTCAAGTCTATAGTTACACAAGTTATTATGATACATATTATTATGTCATGTTTTTTTTCAGTTTGCTCTCAAATGTTCTATTTTCTATGATTGTTACCCATTAGGCTATGTGAATACCTTCCCCAGCGCTTATCGAAGATTAATAAAATGATATAGTACAATCTCCGAAGTCAGTTTTGCTATATAGAAATGAAGCTTGTGGAGACATTTAGTGGAAATGCAAGTTTCACGCACAATTTCATGTCTACAAGTCAGAGTTCTCTACAGGTACGTGCATAAGTAATAACAGAAATTAAGTTGTCCCACGCCTACGAGCCTAATTATCAAAGTAATAATTACCACGTGCCAACAAATTATTTTGTATCCTTATAAGTTTTCCTTCGTTTCTTTCTAACTTTAGTCTATAACTCAACTAAACTTTTATGTATTATTCTTTTCAATAAAACGAATATAATTGTGATATGAAAATATTAAGGTTACCATTTAATGTCTGCTTTAATACAAATAAATTTTGTATTATGAAAAAGGATTTTGGTTGAAGAACTAAGGTCACTTAGGTCTTGTATAGTACCGAATCCCAGCACGTCCTGAATTGCTAATAAAAGTGATAATGCTTATACCAATATTACTGTACGTTGTATATATTGTGTAGTTACTCGTGCAATGATACTTATGGTTATACAATGTATCATTTTCAATGAGCCACACAGAAACTTAACGTGAGCACTTAGCATCCCATTAACAGAAGTGCGAGCACTTAGCGAGCCTACACCCCGTGACTCCCACTTCAACATTATTCAGATAGTACAGTATACAGAGGTAGTCAGATTTGGGTTTGCGCTCGTTAGTTTCATTCAGAAACTGCCAATGTCGGCACAGGGCAGAAGACGCTGTTTGTTTATCTCGTGTCGTAGCAGGTTATAAAGAGACTGAGTCGTGCGGAGTGGTGCTCAACTTGAGTAGAGTAGGTTACTTCAACAGTCAACTGAACTGCGAGTGCTTTTGTTTTAATGTTTGACTGTTGTTGCAGTCTAAACTACATGGGACCGCGACAGTTCTAACTAGATGATATTGTTACCATTAATTTAACCATTTTAACATACATAAATCTAGTTTTGATGTGTAATGAATTAATAAAACCTTGTCAGTATTTTAGTAAATGTTTCAATAATTCAGTACTTTAAATAAAATAAATGTCATTCCCTCGCACATATATGTAACTGCAACAATAAACAAACAGACTTTTTTTAACAAATTTATAAACACATTAACTTCGGAATATCGCTTTATATCTTAACGGAACAAGAATTCCAGCCGTACATTACAGCCAAAGCATTCTGTTTTGTATGGCGACGTTGCAGGATTTTAAAAATAATTGTGAATTAATTTTGCGGCCACGTTTTCATTGTGATAAAACTTTATTTTGTTTACATTAAACAGTTAACTGTAAAAGGAGGCGACATTGGTTAAACCTTAAGCCACACCGGATAGTTGAAGCCCGTGTGTAAGAGAAAAAAAAAATTAAAATGTATGATCAGACATTTGAGAAATTTGAGGATTCGTTTTTCTCTATATTGATAGGTCTTGAAACGGAATAACATTTTTCCAGCAAAGATGAGTTAGTTCAAGGTGCTCCTGTAATGATGATCATGTACGTCATAATGGTGTTGCTTTATTACATTTCGATAGAGGAATATGGTGGACAGAAAAACATTTCACTTTTTTTATTAGTTTAATATAACTGCCAAGGTTCCTGTAATTTTCTCCCACGTGCTTTGTAATACTGTTTAAAAATAAAAACCACATATGGACAGACATAACGAAGCGAAATACGACATACGTTCAAATACACCTTTTTGCTTGTTTTTATATTTGCTATTAGATCCTGAAGTATTGCTAAACTATCGTGAAACACCGTGTATATATTCAGTATAAAGTATGTTTAGTAACTATAAAAACTTGCAGATGGAACTCCAGCTTTCTGCAATGTAAAACGTGCGTCACACATAACTTTGTGTTTCATAAAATGTTCTATTTATTATTTACATGTTTTTCAAAAAACATATAATTTGTAGACATATCTTTAAACGATATTATGACCAAAATGAAATTATCCATTAGTCGCTATCTTATAGCTTTATTTCAGCTATGTTTGAAAATCAAATGTTGGGTAGTATTACTAAATTTTATTCTTACTGTTATTAGATACCAGATGCTTTACATACCATAAAACATGTATATTGTCCAGCCTTTGAAAGTGGGACACCGGAAAAATGATGGAATACAAGATAATACTGAGAGAATAATTTTCAAAAGTCTCTTTCTGTATGTATATTTGTTAAATAAACTAGTGTAATCTTGTGTTGGGTTAATTATTGTAATAATGTTATTTGATTGATTATTAATGTAAAATGATATTTTACACTTACATAGGAATTTCCAAGATAGCAATTTCTTATCAGTACTAATAATCTTAATTATATTCACCGAATTAACCGCCAAATTACAGATGAATACATAAATGTACATATATAGTTATACATACATTACATAATAATGAGTCATGTATATCAAAAGTATTATAACTAAAATGTTATTCTGTTGTTTTACAGTTAAACTTGTGTGTGATCGCTTATTGGGAATGCCACAAAAATAGCTGTTAATTTCGCTATAAGGTAAGTGACATACCTGTTATATTGAGTTTTATAGGAATGCGTTATTAACTATAACAGTGAAAACCATAATCTAACGCCTAAAATCATAGGTAAGAGGGCAATAGTTTAGCACATATAAATGCCTTGTATAGTTTTGATAGCATAAAATGTATAATATCAATAACTACTATACGGTGTTGTTTGATGAAGTGACAAAATATAACCTTTGTAATCATTGCATGCATAGCACATTTATAATAACAAAATATATTTGTTAAAACAGCAATTGTAATAATAAAGCGGCCAGCGTACATGTTACATCATGTAAAACTAGAAGTACTATGTAAATCATTGCCATAATATTTTAACTTCTTTCATAATGGAAACAAAATATATATTTACAAGCCTATTTTAAATTATATGGAATCCTTTTTCATTTCAGTACTGGAGTTTGAAATGTTATGACTGTTATTATGCTTAGTACAAAAAGTATTACAATGGACACTTAATGGTCATATCTTAGTTTTGTATTAACTTACATTGCTTAATCAGAAACATTTTGTATACAAGTATGTATAACGATACATACCCTAGAAGCAATCCATACACACATACACACATATATATATATATATATATATATATATATATATATATACATATATATATATATATATCAGTAAGAAAATTTATTCCTGCAACAAAGTATATTCTCTTCGTTGCATCACAGAGTTCTTTTAGATACTGAGTCACTTTTTAGTTTTATCTTAACTACTGAATCAACTATTTCACATGTCGTAATAATACTATTGTTTAAAGTAAATTATTGTGTTATAACTTATTTTAAGTAATTTTCAATTGATTTAAATTTTTACTATTATTTTACTACTATTAACGTAAACTAAGGTTTTTAAGCGTAAGAAATACATATTCCTGAATTTTATGCACGATTAAAGCTTTTTTTTGTAGAGTTGCAAAGTAGGAAACATAGTAAAGTGCACCGTTGTCCTCATAGTTCCATAAACTTTGATTTGATTTGTAGTTTTCATTTCGAACCGCTACAATTACGACCAAATTTAGAGTAATATGTCGATGTATAAATTAGTTTTGAATGTTGAATGTTGATGCTGTTATCCCAACACTGATGGTATGATGATTCTAATGGATGGTATAGTAATGAAATTGTAAAGATTCAGTAACTTAGAAACATCATATTCTTCAAACCAGTTCACAAACTTTGAGATAGTTGTGTTATAATGCCTAACATTTTGATTTCGAATGGTTTTTAATCAAAGAATACAGTTGGAATAATTCAGTTTCAATTTAGACTGTATACTACAGTGGAAGCGCATTTTAATGGTACCGAACGTCTCTTATTTTCAATATCCTTCGGCAAGTTACAAATATGTAAAAATATTTATCGATAGGTATAATTTATTAACATGATTAATCCTAAAAGTAAACTTTAATTTTAAGGTTTTTTATAGTACTAGATATTCTTTGAGTTTTACAATGATTGATAGCTGCCTATATTAATTTATCGATTCTTTTGACAGAATCCTATTTACTTTTTGGTAATGTAGTGATGTTATATACTTACCCTTAGAATTATATTGTTAATAAATATTGCTTGTATTAATAAGAAAGAATTTGTTTTTACAAACCCTATATTATAATTGTATGGTTCATGATCAGTTATTTAAACGCTTATAGTAATTACAACACAAGTTTTACTAAAAGAATTATAATTTATACTACACTAAACACCTGTATCAAGGCATAATATACATATAATACTGTCAACAACATTTATAAACTCTGTGATAAATAACTAATTTGCAGACATAATAATTTGGAACATTTTTATGAATTAAGTTCAACATATCTTATAAGTGATCTAGAATAGAGATACTTATCAGGGTATCCTAGTGGCTGTAGAGACTGTAATTTTGTGGATCGCATTTGCCGAATGTGACCCATATACTCCGTTGTTGGCTCCTCAGACTCAATGTGGGCGATAGCGGATTTCATCCCTCTGCCGGCCGACAATACCACCTGGCACTCCGCCATCATCGTTCTCCCTCCCACCCTCCTTCAGCCCCTCTACTACATTGGAAAACTTTTACAACCCGTCTTGTAATCGGTTCTTTTACAAGGTATACCTTCTGAACGGTGATTAAACTCAGATTTATAGAATTCAATAGAGATGGCATTTCTTCTTGTGTACATGATGTTTTAGGACTCTTTTTGATTTAATGGTATTTTTTATTGCAATAAATGTACAAAAGTGGTGTTTAAATACACATTGGTCACTTTTAAAGTATAAATATTGCTACTAGTCAACATCTACCAGTTTTTTTAAATATTTTTTACCTCAATTATCAAATTAGTTTTAGCTCTAGTTTTTCGACTCTATTAACTAAAGATCTCTATTAACGCGTGGTATCCTCAATAATGTTAGCATTTTAGTTATATTTTATTCGATTCTTTTTAAACGACATGCAATTGACTTTAAAATACGTGGTAAGGAAAGTTCTTTTTGTAAAATATTTTAAACATTCCTTTTATTTGTTTGAGTGAAACATATTTATATGACCACATCCTAGCATTGTTTCATATAGTACTTTAATAAACATTATTGACGATAGCATCCATGCAAAATAGTATTACTGTCTTTCTGAGGTTTCAAGGAAAATATATTTTATAAAAAAACAACTACGTACATATAGACAGAATACTAAAAGCTAAAAAAATCAACGATAGTTAAATATGAGTTTATTATGTACATCACAACGATCTTCTTATACTTTAGATAAGAATTCATAAAAATACGCTTCATAATTATAAATATAGAACATCCCTCTTAAAACATTAAAATCTGCGACAGTAAATCCGGCAAGCTTCATTCATAAACTTATTGTCTTAATACTATATCATATTATAAAATCCGCTACATGATTTTTCGTTTATAAACTTTTCTAAAAGTAAATTTCAATGCGAACGTTATTTTTATTTTTTTTACAATATAAACAATTTACATTAAGACTAGATGTAAAATTGAAGTTTTGAATTTTACAGCACACGAATGGAATTAGTTTTTCTAAGTAACACAAACGTATACATACAAACTCAAATCCTAATATTTTAGTTGAACGTAATATTTGAGCGCAAAACATTTTTAGAATTGGTTAGCTGAAAGTTACATTTATTTCACGCGTAACCATTAATTTGATTATTCAATATACTAATGTAATATTTTAGGCCTTCATGTTTTAATAACATAATTTGTGGTAAGTAATCGACTTTTATAATTTATGCAGTTTAATAATGCTATTCTTACATACATGCTTACGTACTGAAAACATTTTATGGTTGTGACAAATGTAAAGCGCAGTATATTTGGTGTATACTGACTATGACTAAATTACCTGTGTACACAATACTTGGTAATTTACAATCCCTAAGTAAGTACTCTAGTAATCTCAAAGTTGTATTTTATATACTGATTGGCAAGATTTTTTTCAGAAAGCTTAGATCAAACCGAATAATTTCAATAAATACCATAGCATTTGTAACATTCATTAACATTACATGTTAGTAATGTTTTTATTACAAAATTTATTTTTTAGATTAAAAAAGAAATAATATAAATCAATCATAGTTGTTAGCTTTGATCTGTTATTGCAAAGTATCCAATAAGAAAAACCTAAATATATATAAAAAATATTACAATAAAAGCCTATGTTAATGTAGGATGTAGAAAGTGCGTCCTCGCACTTTACATGAATTTGCTCTCTACCCTGATGCTTCAATTCCATTGCGCTTCCATTAAATAAATTAATGAAATACCATGTTATCTGAAATTCCGTTTTCTATGAGCTGTAGCTTTACAAAAATATATAACTCAGGTGTACATAAATAGAAATTCTTCCTCAATTACTTAAAATTTAAACTTTAACATAATTATAACATTAATAGTTCAATTATTATGAGTTTTGATGTCATAATTAGCAAAGTAAAAAGCCATAACATGCTTTATTTTGTGTATGGTATTGTCCTTTGAATATGAAAAGAGCCTGTCATCTCGAAATCATCGATATAAATTTTACTACATTTTACATAAACAAGGTTTAATTTCACAAGTACATAATGCGTTAATTAAAGACCACTTCCTATGAAACTACCGAACCAAATTTAGCTCTAGATCTGACTGTCATTTAACGTTAAATGATTCCATAAACGTAGAAATATTCCAAGTATAGAATGAAGTAACATTTATTTTTATAACATATGTAATTTAAAATGCCAGCATCTTATCAAGGAAATTTCGCTCACATTTTCAACTTACATTCAAAAGTATCCTAGAGTGGGGCTCGATTGAAATGTATTCCTAGTAAGAGCATTGATGCAGCAGATTTTGGGCAGCTTATTGCAGAGTAAAGGCGCGGAAATTTTCATTTTATAAAATTAATAGCCCTGGCTTACGGGTTCCTTGAAACAATTCACCAAAACTTGTATTTTTATTACACCCTTCCTGACTCCAGGATGTATACTGTGGATGATATTGCAAGATGCCAGCTATTTTTAAAGACATTTGTTATCGTGTCCAGTGAACATGTAGACAGAATATTAAACTTTGAATAGTACAGTTTACAGACATAAGCGCTATTGAGAGAGGCAATGTCTCTAAGGCGATTGATTCATTAGGAGAGACTTTATTAAACTATAAAATTATATTCCTTTTAAAGAATTTAATATATCAGAAATAATTCTGTTATAGTTGTAACGTATGTGTTTTCGTTACCATTCATAATACCATAATTTAGTTTTCTGACTTTAGATTGACTTTAGTCTTACTGCCATTTAATAATAATAAGGAAATCTTAGAATCTCCAAACAGAATAGGTATGAAATATATTTTATTAGTTACCCGTGGCGCTACCTCGATATCAGACTTCAGAACCCAACATGCTTTTAGAATAAAGCAACAATGATGCCTCCCTACGTGTTACAAAATCATGAAATACTTGTTGAAACAACAAATTATTTATTTTAAATAAATATACGCTGTTATTTACAACTTTACTAGAATAGCATTTATTTAGTAAAGATGAGATTTAGTAAAATATAAAGAATTGTAAATAATTCATTACGCTATTGCACACAGTTACAGCACACATGCTCAGGTCCTCAATATTGTAAAAGTCCTGGTAGTTGAGTGCTTCAATTGTTTTGTATTTAATCTTATTACGTATTACTTTACTAAGTAATTGGCTCAATAATGTTAAGGTTCCATTCTAAGGCCATTGCAAATCATAATTTAAATTATTAGTATAGCTTAAAACATTTTAACTTTATTGTGTGTGTAAGTGATGAACAATAGCGGCGGATATAGAATAATAACGTTTTATGTTCGGAAAAATATAACTCAAGAATACGAAAAGGTCTCATATCAGTTTCCAAAATGAATTCTATCAATAGTACTTATACCCACGAATATAGATAGGATGAAAACACAGTTCTGTTAGTTATTTAATTAATATAGTAAACAAATTTTAAAACTACGCATTATGGCAATGTTTACAGAGCATTATGTTACATTTTGTAATGGATAACACTTTTGGACAAAACACTATTACAGCCAACTTATGAAATCAAGCCGCCTCAAAAGGTTGGCATCCGGTTGAGATACGATAAAAAAATATCGCACACCATGTTATTTGTACATTAATACTAATTGTACAAGAACCATCTCTCGTGACTTCAGTGGTTAGCGTGTCACCGCAACACGTAAGGGACTCTTACCCAATTCCCGGTTCGGGAACGGCATATTCACACGCTTATTAATTATCTGAATGTAGTGTGAAATAATAATATACTTGTCTCAATATTATCAAAACAAGTTGAGAGTGCTTCAGAGATAAACACTTCTACGAGGCTCAGTTTGTTTCTCAGGAACAAACAGGCATATTTTAATCCGGATAAGGTTACAGTTAACGCTCCGGTTGAGGGTTAAGGGCCTATTTCAACAAGGCGTGATTTGTCACAAAAATATTTATTCATCTTTCATTCCGTAACTTTGACTAACAAAGACTCCGTCCAGGTAGTGCTGTTAAGGTCATATTATGATAAAAAAAATAAAACCTACTGATATAAACTATCTACGAGATATGTTTCCTAATATATATACACACACATATAATAAATCATCATCATCAGACGGGCATATTGAGTGTTACTATATTCATTAACTAACCAATTAGATCCAAAGTGTATGGATTACACATTACAGTGGGTTGATGATACCATAAAAATATATAAAAACGTATTGTTTTTAATTGGTGAAGGATATCAGCCTGTTGTGAAGATTAAAAATCACTTTGTTAGCTAACCATTACATCCTGTCTCAGAGGATTTATATATTTCCTGAGATATAGGTTATGTTTTCTGCCATCCATTGACTTTCATAAACGTTTTGCCTAAACTTCTCTTGCGCTCACTACAATTGTACTAAACCAAGATGTATAATTTTCTCAATAATATTTAAACATATTCCTCCCCATTTAACGCCATGGCGAATTAATCAACAAATGTTGTTTGCCTAGTGAAACTATTTCTATCGTAGACTATGCTTTTTGTAAATTGAATTTTATTCAGTAACTAAGTTGTAAAAACCATTGCTTAATTGGTTTCTTTCATTAAAGGTAGTGGCTGCTAAATTTTATCACTGCAGGATTTTATACATAGGTATCGGTTATATTTTTTTTACATTATCCTGTATTATCTTTTTAACAGCTGATTCCTTCTCTTTAGTAAACATAAAAACTTCAAGGTAAAATTTTGTTTGGTTATCAAAATGAATTTTGTCGTAACCGAATTTTTGCAGTAAGCTGAGTTTTTACCAAAGATTATTTTAAACTACGATTATTACGATGTGTGACTAATCTCACTAGGTTTGCTGTAGCAATTGTTGTGGCCCTAAATTATCTCACTGCACTTTTGACCACCTACTGTTTACTATTTGTGCTTTATTTCAGTTTAAATAATATCGGTTAAGACTTGTAGGCTAGATATGTTCAACAAACCAGTATCTCCAATCATCTATAGTTTACCGGTTGCCCGTTCAACATACACAGGGAAGAGAACTAGTGGGTCCGGGAAAGCTGTATTCGGTTAACAGCAGTTTATAAAGAATTTTCGTACTGGACATGTGTTGAAGGCTAACACTTTGACAGACAGTTTTAACTTCGGTTAAAAGTCGATTGTTTTTAACTCCATTTGATGGCTGGAATAGGTTCACCAGGAATAACGAGTCCTCAATGTGTTCAATTTGTTTGTGTTAGGTTGGGTTGCCTTTAGACAAGCCTTTTAACTTTTACCTGATGGAGGAGGAGCCAAGCACATCGTATACATAGAACCAACTGCACCCTGTGGGTTTGTTAATCTGTTGTTTTACAATGTAGGACGTACTTTTCTCGTCATCGAAAGCGTAAGTTTTAACGGGCGATTGTATTATTTACAAAATGGTTACAGTTGAACGTCTTTCTTAAGTTGTACTCTGAGAAATGTCATTGCCAGGAAAGTGGAAAGCACCATGTAATTTGAGGGGCTGTGTCGGTTCAGTACGACAGGATATCGGTGCCTATGCCTGATGAGTCATTCTTCCAAGGGAATTGAGGCTATTAAGGTTAGATCTGTTATTCGTTTCTTATCATCTTTGAAAAACTCATGCCACCACAAAAGATATCGCTTCCCAATTGATTGGAATTACCAAATATTATTAACAGTGATGCCGGGATGTTTTTTAATGAGACCTTTAATTTTACTACATAGATTCATTTTTTGACAAAACAAAAATCAGTTTTTTATTAAACACATACTGCAATATAACAGTATTTACAATAATATGGAAATCCGGAGGTATTCGGGTGGGATACGTAAACCAAGGTTTCACGATATTTTTTCCTAGATTGACGGTAATGGTTCTATGCAAGGCTAATTTTGACAATATCAGTATCTATATTAGATTGTTTATAAGTAAAATGTACAAAACAACACCGTGTAGTTACAAAAATGGTTTCAGACAAAATTGTATATCTTTCTGTTAACTAATGTTTTCATACTTTATATCTTGTATCTATAATACGTTTACAATATTGCTTATCATTTTTAATAATCAAATATTTGATTATATTTGAGAATCATTTTTACATAACTTTATATAGCAAGTTTTCTCGTATGAAGTTAAAAATACTAATTTAATTTTAATTTATATGCAAACACAATCAAATTACAAGCACATAAGTAAAAATACATGAGCCTACATTTTTAGAAAGTTATTGCTTTAATACTATTTTACTTTATTTCATTAATTTACAATTTGTATTACGTGACAGATGATTGTTTAGATAACCTGCACCGTTGTGCCTGGAGACTGTAATTAATTAACGGATAAATTATTAATTTCCCTCATGACAAGCGCTGTATCACAACTTGGTTCAATAAATTTACAAATACACCAGGAATATTTAAAAATCTCAATATTTAATGTTAATACCAATAAACTAGTCGTAATAGTAAAAATAGAAAACTGAAAAAGTATTAATATACTCTTATAGGATTTGCATACTCAGTATGTCAAAATAGTTCAAGATACAAAAAATGTTTTAACGAATAATATTGCAAAGGATTTTTACAGTCGCCCTAATGGAATTAAAAGGCTTACCGAGCTGACCAAAGAACTTAGTCTAGATATGCAATTGATAAATTTTTATTCCATAGTTCAGCTTGTTTAATCAATCATATCACCGGTTCTTGGTGATATATAGGCTCTAATGGGATTTGTATGTAAAAAATAACTAAAAAAACGTTTAGAAATGTACAAAATCTCAAATGAAAAAAATTTTATATATGTTTGACGTTTTAATACTGATTTACCTTTTAAATACTAAATGGCGAACCAATCTGGCAAATGAACTTTGCCTTGACGTTTATAAGATCAATTTTTGTATCAACTTTACACGTATTTGGACTATTTTGGTTACCGTTATCACAACTCACGTTATATATTATAGACATATACTATATTTATATGGAATTTTCAAGATCTAGAGGTCACTTTCATTGTAGTTATGCAAAAATTACAAAGTAGAAGGACAAGTTTAGTAAATTTAGAATTTATTAACCCCTCCCCCCCACAACGAGTGCGGTTTTAATAAGCTTTTTGTGAATAGAATTTTTGACTAAAACCATGTAGTAATACAGAAATTATAATGCAAACTGTAACAGGAATTATAAATTATTTGCTTAACCGGCATCATATTTAACGACTTTATACCTTCTGTGTTTAGCAGCAACTACATATTATGTTAACTAGAGATCTCGGCGCTGTATCTCAACTATACCTCACTGAGAGAATAAATAACAAACGTTAATAAATAACATAAAAGGTGTTTCTTTTAACAAAAGAAGAAAGTTTTTTTCTAAATGTAAAATAAAAAAATTACTTTCATGCAATGTACCATAAAAACTTGCACGGAACTACACTACTAATTAATTGACTGAAAATGTAATGTATAACTTTCAAACGATAAAAAATAAGTGCAATGAGATATCAAACCAGAATAAATGCTGTGTTTACAAAGATACTTAACAAGATTTTATTCCAGAATTAGAGAATTAGTATGTATTATTTGATTTATATAAACAGATAATTTCATTTTTAGAATATTATGTCATAAAATGAACTAATTATTTCGAGCATTGTAGTGAAAATGATAATATAATGAATGAATGAATAATCATGACTTTTACTGATAGCCTCCAAATTAATTATTGTCAGAATTTATAAGATAAATTTAAACTCCGCCATTACTATCTATATTAACTTTATCAACATAATAATTTAAACAAGCAAACAATCCTTAAACACGTCTAATATATATGCTAAAATATTGGTTTGAATAAGTATAAAAACTATTAATTTATTATTAATGGATCCAATGTAGAATTTGTTAATTTACTGCATAATTTTACAGTATAGGCTAGTCTAAAGCTCATCGGATTCTAAATCAAATTTAAGCACGGATAATATTAATTAATTTCTATAACAGTTCAATACTAGTTTCTTCCTGATCAGATTAAAAAAACGATTAAAAATAAATAAGAACTTCTCTAGCTAACAAAGCAGTAGTGTAATTTTATCATAAAAGAAAATTAGTCTCTCTGTTGATTATAATTATAACCCGTATATACTCAATTTCATTCGGCCTTACCTTATACTCACTTAATAGGTAATTTACGTCAAAACAGATTCTAATACACATTTTGCTGAAGAAACGTCAAAATCATTAATTAACTTAAAAAATGTATTTCAATAATAATATCAAACGATAAAAACAAGTACAACAACAGATACATAGAACAACAATAGATGCTGTGTTTACAAAATAGTTAGCTAGATTTTTTTTAGTATCGATAGAGCAACTTGTTTGTCATAGACCAATATTTTCCACTACTTAAAATTGAATAAGAAAATGCACACATCTTTCACCACAATGTTATTCCTGCTACTGTGACCTGATGGAGATTATTGAATGTGATACTAGTTTTATGAAAACTTCCGTTCCTACCCACTACTAGCATGAGAGAGAATATATTTCGCGCATATATTTTCAGTCAGAATATCTAGTACGATGATATGTATGAATTGCAGATCAATAACCAATGTTGAACTACTGCTATTTGCAGAACAGAATTTAATATTTAAATTGTTATTTATTTTTACATTTGTAGTTTTTATTTGTCTGGCTCAGATTGTAAATAAAAAAAAGATATGCAATTAACTATAAGCGTGAGTACCTGAGCTCTATCTAATATTTCAAGACCTTACATTATTCTTCATTGCCTTGTACTAAATGAGGAGTTTCCTTATTTTTGTTAAAAGTCTGAGAAATATTGATTCTTAATTTTTTACGTACTGAAGGAGAAAAAGTATTATTTACCCTCTAATACAAATTACCAATTTCCATAATGTCATATTTTGGGAGGCGCCAAAACAATTCCACTGACCTATATTTACTTCTGTTATAATAGTTAAATGGTTATATATTTAGAATATGTTTCTCAACTTAATAAAGTCTTAATGAATATTAACAATGGAGGGGTAGAAACATTTATTTTATGTCCTTCTGTCGGCAATACGTTTTGTGAATAAACAGAAATTCTCGGTTCATATTCTATTTGACTGTTTGTCTGTCCATAAGATATCTCAACAACGACATGACCTTCGACATAGAATTTTGCATGCAAACTCAGAAACGTGTTACGTGGCACGTAGTGCGTCGTACTCCAAACATTTTAAACCTTATACCTGTATATCACTTATCTTCACAGTTTAATTACGTATACCAAAGATTTATCTTAATTCCTCCATTGAGAGTGAGTTTGAACTAATTGATACTCATATATCATCATTCTCTTATTTTTCAATTACAAATTAAATTTCAATTCGTTATACTTTGAATATTGAAACTATTTGCGTTGAAGATTTTCATAACCGTTAACCATGACAAGGAAGTTCAGAGTGAAAGGCCTTTAGGTAGAGTATTCGGTAATGAAATTCACGGCAATCGCTTTGTGTTCAATAGTGCTTATCCCCATTCGATGAGACAAAGGGTCTGCTCGATGAGTAATACCTTTCCAACTGAATATTGAACGGTAAGATCAATTGTTTCGTTGTGAGAACTAATTAATTACCACAAACAATGTAATATTATTACCAATCGTTAAGAATCCATTTAATATAAACAGTTAATTTAAAACTTAATTCTCAATCCACAACGGCACTCATATGAAATGATTTTATGGGATGAAAATATTTTATCCCATTACCTTAGCATAGTTTAATTATCAGATATGCGCCTATCATAATAACTATTTACATTTGCATTTACATAAGCGAATTTTTATTACAAGTGCAACGTTTAATTTTGTTATGTAAAAAAGTTTGTGAATAAACTAAACGTTAATATCTTAACAAAATAACCTCTTGCATTCAATTTATTCATTAATGATTGTTCTCTTTTGCACATAACACTGCAAGCAATCAGTGACTTCGGCGCATTCAAATAATAATAATTAAGTTCAAAGTGCTGCAATCACTAATGTACTCAGTAATACAAACAGAACAAACCATTTATAATACAACCAATTACACATATATTGTTTCTGATAGCCTGTTTTTGCAATTTTCGTAATAAAAGTACTATTAGCATTTTTAGAGATTTTTTAGAAACCATATCTTTAAAAAGTTTTGTTGGTATTCGCCACAATATAGATTGAAAAACTAATTTTATTTGGAAGCCTATTAACACAATTTACTTTAAACTGGCATTGACGTTAACCGAATCAATATTGTTTTCGTCATTTAGACAATAAATAATATTTTAGTTTTAGCTACGAAAACTACTTGCTGTTATACATAAAACCTAAAATGTATTGCATAGTGTCTGAAAATAAACATATCATTATAAAATTGTTAAAAGTATTATCCATTAGAAATATAAAATAAAAAAATGACGCAACGCAATTGAAAAGTCTGTCTAAAAGGATAAACAAAAGATCACTATCTCCTGTATAGGTTGCAATAACCATTCATCTCTTAGATTAAAATACACAGGTCTCTGAGACAGACGCTACATTAGGCAAACTGGGCGGAGGGGCGCAAAAGTAATCTTATCTCCTCCTGCTTTGCCTTCTTTCTGGAAAAGTGAATTCTTTACAACGTCTGGGAAAAACCACATTGTTGTGTACACTTTGCATATTGTGTTATAGAATATTATATTACATTATGACGTTAAAAAAATTGTACATATTGTTTTATCTACAGTAAATATCACAAGTAGGAAAAAGAAAGTGAATTTGAATTGCAGTAGTTTGTATCTTAGAGAACCACTTTAGAACACACATGTAGCATTATTTTTTGAAAGAAATTATTTTGAAACCTAATGATAATGAATATAGCGTACAGCTTTTTATACCAAATTCATTGCTTAGTTTTTATTATTGATTAGCACGTGATATTGATAATTTAAGAAACGTTATCTTTCAGACTCTTTTTGTCAAAATTATTCAAAGTCTTCTGCATTTATTCTATTATAATCTACACTGTAAAAACTAGTTTTAACACTGGTAGACCCTATGTAGACACTACATATAACTAACCAAAAACCGTAGAGTTTGAGATCAGAGTTAGAATAAACAATTAACACAATTACAGTGATTATTTTGTTCTAACATTAGATCATTTCTTGTAGTATTAGAACTGAAAGTCACATATGCATACATTTATTAAAATACAAAAATAAATTTGAAATATTCTGCAGGCAAATAATATTTGGATTATTTTTTAAATTTAAGTTAGATGCCATGGAAATTAGAAATAAAATATTTATGACGACATATGGCCATATAACAAAGCGTTTATGCTCTCCTAAGATGGAAATGTAACTTATTGGTTATTGGTAGGAAAGTTAAGAGGTATTACATATTAGTTTATAGTACTAGTCATTTATTTTATGTATAGTTCTGTTCACTTTGGGCAGTAAGCTGAGGAAACCAATCTCTCTGCAGTGAACTCCGCTAAGATATTTGAATAACTTCCGGAATGAAAGATATTTATAAATATCCTGTAAGTGTAGAGAACTAAAATCCCTTGCTAAGGTATATTATTCGGCTAGAATGAAGAGGTATATTATGGACTAGAAGGGGTGTATGAAATTGAAAGAGGTTGCCGGCTTCACAAGTTATAGCGGCAAATGGACAGCACGTCCCCACGTATAAGCTTGCAACCCTAACTGAACATCCTCAACATTGAACTAGACTTACAGATTATGTTACACTTTACCCAGATATATCTATATTTGTGCTTACAAATTTGAAAACAGTTGAGTTACCAGTATAACTGATAAATGCAGGTTGTAACAGCAAACATTACGTGGCATGAACCCGCCAGAAAAGACTGACCAATGTCCCCAGTGTAAAAGTTCAATTTAAACAAGTTTGCCAAACACCGTTAAGCAGTAAGGAAATAACTGTGGAAGTTTCTCATGACTGAATAAAAAAATATTTAAAAGATCACATTTTTATTAAGAGACGCTTTATTAAAATTTCAAGAATAATGAAAAACAATAATGTTTTAAAGTATGTAACTTCTGTAATGTAAACCACTGATGCATATTTGGCAAGCAGGAGGCGTCACATTATGGCTAGCGTTGCCTCTGTGACGGACTTATTTCTTTTTGTACTCACAGTATAATCAGACTCTTCGCTAGTTCGGAATGAAAAACTTTATCAAAAAGAATAAACAAAAACTGTAAACCCGGCAATAAGATTTAAGCGTTATTTCATTGATGATTAAAACAAAGTTATATCTGTGACAATAAAATATCTCAACATTCACCGTACTTACGAATCCACTTTTAATAGAGATCTATTATATATATATATATATATATATATATATATATATATATATATATATATATATATATATATATATATCACGTGTAATTTTTGCACATTCACCCGGCAAGTGAAAGATCCGCGTTCGAGTCCCGGCGGAGCAAATACTTTTTGTGATTCAATGTTTATTACGCTATTACCACTTATACAAATTTAATGAGTATATATATATATATATATATATATATATATATATATATATATATATATATATATAATGTTCAAGATTCACAGGAGAATACTTTATATTCGAATTAATGAGAACAAAATTTGTATTATTCAACTTTTAAGTTTAAATCGGTGTTCAAGATACAACTCTTTGTACTAGTTATCTATTTGTTTATCTAGTTAAAGTTTTATCTAAAAGAGTTTACTTACTTAAAAAAAATTTAATTAATCTTCCCTTTGTGTTTTGAAATTTATATGGAACTAAAAGTTTTACTTTCTCACGTTATTTATATAAAATATTGTTTTTATTCTTTACGATAAACTTATTCTTTTATTATAAGTAATGCTAAATAAAACTGAATTGAAACTGTATCGTGTGACGTTTCCTGTAACAGTTAGTACAGATTCTAAGTTAATATGTAATTCTACTATATTGAATCCAAACATAATTACTAATAACTACATATATTTATGTACTGAGCTTGTTCTGTCTGTTTGAAACTCAATTTGTATTGTAAAAAAAATAAGAGTGAATATATAACATCCCATATTTCATTGATACGTAGGCTAGATTCAGAGTAATTATCCGTATTAATGGGTGACCGTGGTTGTTTACGTGCTTTACTTCTCAGCTCGTATAAATTAATTAGATCGTAGTTTTCAACTAATTGTTAAATTCTTAAAAATAAACATCCTAATGTGTAATGGTATTCTTCATCATAAAAAATTGCTTTTACTGCATTTACTACTGTAATACTCGTTTGTTATTATAAAGGCATGTGGGAGGCAACAGGTTTTTTTTATCTTATGTACGAGTATGTGAGTGTCATGGCATGAGGGTTGATATGACGAGAACGATATCAGGAGCTGCCTGCCGCCTCTCTGTGTATATAGCCTCTGTCAACCTGTCTCCTATATTAAACCAGCTTTACTCTATTGTTGTCGTCGTCGCTTACTGCTTTTGCCGGAGCACATAAAGCAGCTGTTTTCAGATACATCAGAATACAATGCTGCATTCAACACACTAATTAATGGAAAAGTTTACTTTAAAGGTAAAAAATATTATCGTAAGTTATAGAAATGCACAGATTTAGTTGTTCTGTTGTTTTGTAATAAATTTCTAGTAATTTAGTTTAAGTTGAGCATTTATATTGTACTTTTATTATTGTACTGAAACTTACTCTATGATAGTTATGATGAATATTCCTTTTTAACACGCTTTTATTAGCTTCGGTTGTATCTATGTAACGGAATCTTTGAGCATAATTTTCACCAATTTCCAGAAGTCTGATTAATTTAAAACTTTGCATACGTATCAAGGATCGATGAAAATGCAATAATTTGATCATAGTTTTCCATTATTCTTATAAGGACCGCCAGGATTAATAACTTCTTTTATAGATCCTCTGTGATAGAGCTAGCTCGCGATCTGCGCTAACCCAGCGTTCAAGTCTCCATTCGTCTCGGTATGCTCGGATGTGCTTGATTCTCTTAATATAGTAATATTATAGTAGTCATCCAGTCTCTGCCATTTCCAGTGGTTTCCTTGACAGCCACATCTCTAAGTACACGATCCATGCAATTTGAGTCGTTGCTTTACAGAAACATACATAGTATTTTTATCAAACAAAGCCTTTACTGTTTTTTAACTAATTCCTTTTCAAAAATATTCAAAATTTTTCTAGCATTTTCAATTTTATTTACTATAAAATAAAGTTGAACAAATACAGTTTAGTTATTTTACACATGACCGAAGATGTACTCGTATTAGCTAATAAATTAAACAATAAATGTACCAAAATATGGGTATAATTAAGTCTGAACTATAATAACCATTAGTTTTATTATGTATTTGTATGTTTGATATGTATATATATATATGTGTGTATATATATATATATATATATATATATATATATATATATATATATATATATATCAGAATATAGCAATTATATTATAAAAATATTAAATGATTTACGATACGAAAAATTGAAATTAGTTAAGGGTGCAACATTTTGTAATAGTATATCTCAAATAAGTAATAGCTTTAATACAGCTCAGTAAGAATGATAAATTATATATACTAGCCAACATTACGTTTATTAAATACTTCACATACCTAACTCTCAAGTCCGGCAAAGGTGTTTCAAACAGCCACAGTTCCTTGGTAGCTTAGATGCTAGCCTTCGATATTTACGACAATAATTAATCTAAAGACAACTGCGAAACTTCGAGTCTCCAGGGATCAGAGCCGACATCTTAAGTGCAAGCTCGAGGAGTCATATTGAGGCGATGCAGGTTGCTATTTCCCCGTTGGTAGCTATTAATAGGACAGAACCTTTAATGGGGCACCGATGACAGAAACTCACCAAGTGGGCAAAAACCTGTCCGACCCGACATCCTTGATCTAGGCTTGCGATTGTTTGCTGCTGGACAAGCCTATATAGCATTTAGTCGTGTAAGATCTTTAGACGGTATTCGGATTGAAGAACTTGATTGCTCTAAGTTAACAGGAAATACCCCATGCACTAGTGAATCTTTAATGATGATATTGCGGAATGATTAGTAAGAAATACCACATTTCCACAAGAAACTAACTGATACATCGAACTAAAAAATTAAAAATAAATAATAGTTTTAAAAAAACTAAAAAACACGCTTTTATAACTAACCAAACTAAAAAATAGAAAATAATTTTTAATTACAAAGAATTTATATTATGGTAGTAGAAGACAAAACAATCATTCATAGTCAATCACCTCAAAATAAAATTATAATAAAATTTAAGTTATTAACAGAATAAATTAATTCAGAGTAAAAAGCGTGGGGTGCATTTTACTACATTTCATAAGTCTCCTCTCAAAGAAAATTACCGATAGAATGATTGTAATATTCAATATATCAAGCACCCCACGCTTTTTACTCTGAATTAATTTATTCTGTTAATAACATACATTTTATTATAATTTTATTTTGAGGTGATTGACTATGAATGATTGTTTTGCCTTCTACTACCATAATATAAATTCTTTGTAATTAAAAATTATTTTCTATTTTTTAGTTTGGTTAGCTATAAAAGCGTGTGTTTTAGTTTTGTTTAAACTATTATTTATTATGTTTGGAAGAAACAAATTATGTAATTTGGCAATTGTTTATATAAAATTTTAGACTTATTGCACTATTCTGAAATAATCATATGTAAAAACTGTTAATATGATACTTTTTATAAAACTCATATTATGTAATTATTTTTGTATAATTTTAAATCCCAAATTATTTTTAAATTTACAAGAATTAAAAATATTATAACTATACAGAATAAACATATAAATATTTACGTTGTGAATTATAAAATATAAATTGTATATTTAAAAATCAGTATGTTATATACTTTAATGAAACATTTACATTTACATTAACCTGTAACGTTAGTATTAATCAACCCTTTCTTGCACTCACCTTTGGTTGGAAAATAATATATAGGTAAAAACACGATAGAAAAAGGAAAACTTGTTATAATTGTTAAAAAACATTATACCTAACAGTTATAGAGTTACAAACAAACTGATATCAATACTTGTAATGGGTTGAATTTACTATTTTTAATAGTGATGTTTACATGTTAGCGTCAATGTAAATCATAAAGTTTAACTCGACACTAATCGTGCGTAAAGGCAGAAATCAAATTTCGCCCAATAGAAACTGGTGAAAGAGACTGTTGAAACACTCAGAAAAGGTCGTAAAATGATCTAAATAAAATTTATCAAACATTTTACATGAATACTAAATCATTTAATTTTGGTCATTGTTGTGGTATTGGGATTACGGTTTTACACATAATTCATATATAGGTTTCATACCAGTATAGTCTGACTCAGTTACAAAGTAACACAGTTCTTGTGTTCAACACTCCAGGTAGGATGGATAGGCTATTCAGAAAAGAGTAACACATTTTCAAATAATCCAAAGTGAGACTGATTGCATTAAGGAGATGATTTAAATCCATGTCCTATTTTATATTCTTTCTTGAGTTTTTTAAGAATAATAATGTATAAGGATAGGATATATTCTTAAATTTATTGTTATCTACATTAGTTTATATAATGTACGTATTCTTTATACTTTTAATATTCATCAATGCTTAAAATTTCATTGTGGTATATAAAACTAATAGTATCGCGTCAAACCTGGTTTTACAGTAAGTGTAAATGGCTACTTTCACATTGGAATCACTATTGGCCATGTAAACGGTAAACCGCTTAGCCAAGCATGCCTGTAAAGTCAAAACTCAGAAATATGTTTATAAATTTGTGTAAGCCTGTTTTGCCTATTTCATAAAACACAAAAATGTGTACTTGCGCTGAGCTAACTTGTGCTTAATCTAATAGAGAGCACTTATATACTAGTATGCTTTGCCAATTTCTTTATTAGTTATTTGTTGTTCACTGGGTCTTATAATGGATACTTAATTACTCGTAGCTGTAATTTAATAAAACTAGCAATATAAGAGGCAAAGGTATCACATAGCATTATAGCGTATAATAATCATGCAGATATATGTTATTGTATTCCATATATTTAGCTTTCAGCAGAGTATTTAATCATGTTTTCACGAAATGTTTCAAAATCTAAAAATTAAAAACACTGTAAAAATATCATCATATTTTTAATATTCTATTCCAGAAGAATGCGGAAATTGGAAGCTTTCAAAAACCTGCAATTGCGCTTAGTGCCATCACACGCTTAGTTCAAATATGCTTAGCCAAGCATGCGCCATCAGTTTACTTGCCAAGCGTGTTTCCAACGTGAACGGGAAACGCTTTAATCGCATTAAATGGAGAAATGACTAAATATTGGTCCTTACTATGAAATTAGTTTCTACTTAAGCTAAAAATTAATGAAACTTTTCAGTGCATTCTGACATTAACGATCTTTTACGGTAATGTACTTTCTGTCGGTCATTTAGGAGATTTTCTAAGAATATATCTTTCTAATTATATTTCTAAAGAGGAAATATTATGCAATATTACGTAAAAAAGTCGTAAAAAACATTGGCTTAATGTAGCACTTATGTTAATTCTCTAACAGGATTGATTAATAAACGATATAATAATTTAAAATTTCAAATATTTTTTTCAAATAAAAAAAATATCATAGACATCCATACATTATAAAAGATATATTAAAATTATTTAATCTATCCAATTGATATGGAAAAACTTTTGATATTTCTCTATATTTGGAATATCAAATAGTATTAATTACAAAGATTATTGAAAACGTGTCATTTAATAAAAAATATATTAAAGGTCCAATATGTTTAGAGTGTGAATATGAAAGATAAGTAGTAAATAATGCATCTTCGACTAGAAAAAACCTATTTTCAATTAGTATTTTCAGAAAAATGTTTAATATTGATGATTTATTTTTAACCCATTAAAAAAATATTATTCGCGAACAACATTAACAAGGCCACCAAACGCAGGATAGAGATAGACCTCAAAAGGACGTTGTTTATCTACTTCAAGAATAATATCTTAAAATCATATATCTACTGTAGTTACGAAACTTATTCAGATTAAAAGCTTAACAAAAAAAATATATTATTACTGTTTAATTCATAATATGTGCTATAGCACATGCCAAACATTCATGCAGGAGAGTTAATCAATATCTAATTTACTCAAGAGAATTTTTAAGAATATTAATTATGTCCTTCTTCACTAAAAGCTTTTAAAGCACTTGAAAACAAAGTTTTGATTTAGAATACAGATATCCGATAATTTCTACTTACTTTTATGAAATCCTTATAGTCTCGAATAAATGAATCAAACGTTCATCCATGTGGATTTATGATACGCAGGAGGGCTCTTAAAGTTAAGATTTTAATGAAGTTATTAAGTTTAGTTATCCATAATCACAAATCTGTTAAATTTATGCACTCAATATAGTTATTTTGAAGTAAAGGATAAAATTTACTGAACAAATTAATAAATACCTATGGGGTCTCCTCATGCATCTATTTTAGACACGACCTTTACATTTAGAAATATAGAACAGTTTTACATCCAGTGTATAATCCATCTCATTTATTATATAAAGGTATCTCAAAATAACTTTAACTAAAACCTTTTCCGGTTCCTCTTTTTACATCTTTACAAATTCTTACTGTACTCTCAGAATAATCACTGCGAATAATTATTACCAGTAAAAAACAGAAGAAAGATATGACCGTGTGCATTATTTTAATATTTTGTGTTAGTTTTGCAGAGGTTTAGAATTACATCGAAGGCTACATCACACACACACACACACACACACACACACACACACACACACACACACACACACACACACACACACACACACACACACACACACACACACACACACACACACACACACACACACACACACACACACACACACACACACACACACACACACACACACACACACACACACACATATTTATTTATAAATTTTTTGGATATTTTAATTATATTTACATATACTATAAAGTTTTTACACTTTTTAACATGTATAGCTCTTTACACAGTTCATACTATAAACATATAAACATTATGGGTTGTATTTTGTAGTTATACTATAAAATAAATTGAACAATTTAAGATAAATAAGTAATATTTTACGCTCTTTAAAAGAGGACCGTTTCTGTCTGTCTCGTTTAAACACGCAAGAGGCGTCACATTATGGTTTGACGCTGTCACAGTTGGGGACTTATCTCATTTGCCCACTGCAATTCAAACCACCCCATTGCTCTTTTACACCAGCTTGACAAAAGGTATGCTCCATTTCATTTCACGTCATATTATATTCAATCCCTTATTATTATACGTACTTTTTAAATACTACATTACAATAGTTTAATTGTTTCTTGTACCATTAAATCTGTACAAACTTTTAAACATCAGCTATAAGAAACTCGTTTTAATTTATATTTGGTTAAGTACAATATGGTTCGGATCTTGCTCTCGCGTTCAATAAAAAGCCAGGTATACCATAAGTGTGATACATGTTACGTTACAAACGCTGGTCATAAATACCAATGACAAAACCTGTGCTTTTGCCTTCGTATAGTCTATGTCTATCAAATACTTCATTATATAAAAATGAATATACATGAGAAATGAGAGCTATTCAATAGTCATTTGTTGTCGCTTGGAAGCACAATTGGAATGGCATTTGACTAAGTGACTCCTTTACATTAGTGTGTTCGTTAGTGGCAGGTTAAGTTCTCTTGTCTTGGAGCTAGTTTCATCCTATTTCTCTTGATTAAAAAATTAGCTGTATTTTGCTAAGTAGCTTAAAATTAATTTACATTCACCATTACTAACATTGTACTTTTGAAAAGTTGGAAAATAAAAAAAAATGTGTTAAGATTAGTTTGAAAATATATGTGTCACTAACAAATAGTATATTTCGGTTACATATACTGATGTGGAACCTCATTTGAAATACTTAAGTGATATAAGAAAAATTATAAAAACGACATAAAAATTACGAAACTAATAAGTGGGACGGACGCGCGGCAGTTGTCGGAAAGTACGAATAAACAAAATTGTATACTGGATTTTAAAAGACGAGACAAGACAAGAAACTGTTTAAATTTTTATTATAAATATAATTTTTAGTATGTATATAATGGTATACATTATCATTACACCTAAGTACACTTAAGCGTATCTTAAATAAATGAATAAATACACACACACTCACACACACACATATATTATTTACATGTACTTGGTAATTTTTAAACAAGTTTTATATATATATATATATATATATATATATATATATATATATATATATATCTCACACAATACCAAGTACATATAAGGAAGGTAAGCTTACGCACAAGTGTCGCGTAACAAGCTTTAAGCTTCACAAGCTTGAATCATTGGTTCAGTACAAAGGAGCAGGTCCTGACGGCGTACCCCCACTGGTACTTAAGCACTGTGCTCACATTTTGGCACCACACCTTGATCTGAAATGTGGAGCTTTACTTAGATCAGGTATCTTTCCTGCCGTTCTCAAGCATATTTATAGGCCTATTGTTCTGATTCACTAATCAGGTGAAAAAGCAAATGTTATGAACTATCGTGCTATAACTATTTATCCTGCAATTGTCAAAGTGTTGATCTCGAATTCCTCTACTTCCAGCTTAGTCGTGGTATAGTAATGGAACAGCATGGATTCATGAGAGGACGATCGACTGTAACGAATCTTCTTCAATTCCAGGCAGTCGTCACTGCGCTTGTTAGCGGTCAGTAAGTGGACTGCGTCTACCTGGATTATGCAAATGCATTTGACAAGGTTAATTATCGTATTTTACTTGCTAAACTGCATGGATATAGAATTTTCGGGTCCTTGTTTAAAATGGCTTGAAAGTTATCTATTGAACAGAGTGTTTCTAGTCAAATGTGAAGGCACCACATCATCGCCTTACCTGTCCTTTCTGGCGTACCGCAGGGATCCCACCTTGGAACCCCTGCTATGCAATCTATTTATAAATTACATTGGCGGTGTTATTACCACTAAACTTTACATTTTTGCTAATGACCTCAAAGTTTTTACCTTTGTGATTAGTGAGGAAAATAAACTCGATCTGAAATCATCATTAATCAGCATAAATGGTTGGTGCAAAAACAACTCAATAGAATTAAATATTTCCAAGTTTAAGGTAATGGCATTCAATCGTGGCAAAAGCTGCCGTCACTTCAACTACAAAATCATTGGCAAATAGCTTGAAAGAGTGTTCAAGATGCGTGACCTTGCTGTTATCCTCAACTCTTCCCTAAGTTCCAATGACCATATTTTGAACGTCGCTTCTAAAACCAATGCTTCCATCAGTGCCATTGTGATAACTACTACAGAATTTAGATCCCTAGGCACCATGGTCAATCCATACAAGACTATATTACGCCCTGTTTTGGAATACTGCTCTAATTTGGTCACAGTTTTAAAATGACCACAATGAGTTGCTGAACATGGTCCAGGTACGTTTTGAGCGTCTCCTCGAAACACGACATGATTATGCCTTTCTGGACACACCAGTGGCTGAAGTGGAGGACGTGTTTGGCTTGCAGTCCTCTCAGAAGGAAGTTCATCGACCTTGTGTTTTGAACAAGTTTCTGAGTGGTGTACTGGACTGCCCCCTGATCTTGAGCTACATCGACATCTCTATCCCAAGATGTACTAGGTCAAGGACAATCTTCAAGAGAAGATCCATGCTTTCTTACTATGCGTACAACTCGTCAGTTCCAAGATTCCTCCGCAGTGGCAGTGACGTGGTCCCACTAAATGTGTTCTTCATGAGGCCAACTGGATTCAGAAAAGAACTGTTTAAAATCATCTGTAATAAACCCTAGCTAGGCTTTTATTGTGACAGCAACAAAACGATATAGCAATTTGTGATGTGGGTAAATTTTCAACAGTCTTTGTTACCCTCCGTTTACCTAACATCTTACAGCTATCGTCCTGATTGTTTGTTCTATCTTTTGCTATTTATTTTTGAAATTTAATTTTGTTATCTTTCAAATTTGTATCATATTCTTATAGTTTGTTTTCAAGTTTATCTCTTATTATTGCTTTAAAATTTTACTGTTGTTATAGTAGTTCAAATTTTATATTTAATTGTTGCCCTCTTTTTCTTGTATGAACACTAGAATTGTTACACTTGTTTACTGTTTTTGCCCACCAGCTCCTGACTTCTTTTTGTCTTATTTGCTGTCCACATTTAATGCATCTGTTGTTGTATATTTATATAGTATTAATAGGCCTATATTGGTATAATTATACAACATTTTTAATTGATATTGTAGAAATGGTGGACACAGTTTATGAATTGACAAA
The DNA here is from genome assembly GCF_021130785.1 of Homalodisca vitripennis. Taxonomy (NCBI): domain Eukaryota; kingdom Metazoa; phylum Arthropoda; class Insecta; order Hemiptera; family Cicadellidae; genus Homalodisca; species Homalodisca vitripennis. Next base: position 122,345,361 of record NC_060211.1, on the reverse strand, counting down.
TAAATAATCAAGTCTATGGCTAGAAGTGTTGCTTTGTAACGTTTTAAAATTCATATGACTGTACTGAGTTTGTTAAAAAAATTTTAATTATGAGATTTTCTCACTTTCATGATGGTGTTACTCATGAGCCTAATGTGGAAATATTAACTAACACTTGGTCTAATCCTATTAAGTGATATGCACACACAATTGATCTTAATATTGCCTATTTAAAATGTAATCTTTAACAAAATCTATAAATAAGATCTTGAAATATCGAACGTACATATAGACAATCAGATAAATTTCTAGCCATTTGGGTAATCACCTTAGATTTTACCCAGACAATAACCACTAGCGATAATTTACAGGCTAATCGAATTAATAAATGTAGGTATGTTTATATACAACTAATATAAATTCAGTGTATTTAGTGCATTGGGAGTAATTTATATTTACGAAATAAATGAAATTGAACGTAAAATCAAGAAAAAATTACTTGCAAAAATCTAACCTAGTAAATTACAAAACCAAATTTTCTTTTTATTATCAGACGTTATTAGTACTAAACAAAATAGGAAAGTCAACACTTAAGCTAGGGCATTATTATCTTGTTTATTGATGTGTGTTATTTATTAATAGTTAATAAATTTTGCAATTGATATTATATTCATAAAATTGAACTCTACATTAGCCTATTTTCTTAATAATAATTTACGACTTTAATAATGTGACAATTTGTATTTAGGCACCAATTTTTCACATCAATTTAAAACACTTACCCCGACTAGAAAATTATTACTAACATAATATTAAAATTAAACTTAACAATTGACACACCGAGTCTCATTGCTTATTTTTAATGTTTTCCGCGTAACTGTGGTATTTAGAAGTTTTGGGTAAAGAAAGTGATGATGATCAATGGTGATCTGGAAGCCTATTCAAACGCACAAGCGACGCGCTTGCATGCGAATGTGGAGGCGAGAGAAAGCCATTAGGGTGACTCTTTTCACGAGTGTCAGGTGGAATATCAATCAGGGTTGGGACAAAGACCACTAATGATGCATTCTAGTGACTGATGACAGAACTGCTCTCTTGTGACTTCACCTCCCATACACAGTCAAGTATTAGCGTTTACTGTTAAACTATTCTATAGTAAGTACCTATACATACATATTTGAATACCTATATAAATTTCTCATTTTTGTTCAAATATCCCAATTACTATGTTAAGTAGAGCATTAAAACATTAATGCTTTTGTTGCAAATAGTATATCTAGCTGAACAATACGTTAAAGCTTTTTTGTGTAAAAAAAAAAACTGAAATATATATGCCAATAAGGATCCGTCCGGCCCTATTCATCTGTCTGTCTGTCTGTCAGTTTATCTATCCGATAAATCTTGCTAACAAGATGGAGAGTGAATAAACGTTATACATATGTTCATTTTGGTATAAGAAAAAAACTCTATTGATTTTGGATACAAAATGTCCAAAATTTGAGGCAAAAAGTATAAATTTTATAACTTGTGTGTGCTTATTCATGATTTTAATAATAAAATAGCATACCACAAATAATTTTTTTTTAGATAGATTCCACGATATTAGAGCCAATTTTTGAGTCAAATAAGCTCATAGACTGTTTTTTTCCTTGAAATTAAAGAGTAATTTTTGCTATGAAATTAAACTTAACTACTCGAAAGTTCTAGAAAGTACTTCAGAATCTGTATATATATTATTATGCATATTAACACATATGGTTACGTTTCTGTGTGTGATTAGTTTATTCCTATTCCTGAGATAATATGAGAAAATACGAGTAAATGTACGGACTTTTTTCAAGCAATGTTATTTCACTTATGCAAATTTCGACCCAACCCTGTAATAAAACCTAAAAATGTTTTAACTGTAGATCTTTTAATAATGCAATAATTTTAGATGTATTATTACTATATATTAATGGAATATTTTCGCAAAAGCACACAAATCCATATACATAAATTCTTAAATGAGTAAACATAACATTTAAGAAGACAGTGTGTTTACAATTTGATTAAACGGTGGTTTAATCAAATTATATCTTTTTAAGTTATAGTGTATGTGCTAAACCACACGTTAGTACGTATCAAAATGTATCGGGCATAACTTAAGCCAAGCTAGAGATTCAAATACTAACAAGTGTGAATTAAGTTTGTATGGAGTTGACAATAAGGGTTCTCTTGTTAGGGAAGTGTTACTTGAGTAATTTGGTAGTCACAAGTTCAAAGAGAACTTGGGCGGATGTGGTCCGTGATACTTGGCTCATTGTGGTAAGGGACATTGTTATACACAGTAACTACAACACCCTAGTGGCCGTATATGAAATATAAATGTATCCGTTTATAAGTTGTTCAATTCTGGTGCAACAACAGACGCAATTTAATTTCCTTTGGACTACAAATATTTCCAATGAAAAATATTACGAATATCAATTTTGGGGTTATTTTTATTAGTTCACCAGCTAACAAAACTTAGGTTAACGTTGTTACTGACTATATTTAATTTTAAATCCCATTAAGTTTGATCGTAAAATTAGTTATTATTTTATAGACTTGATTAACGTTCCATTTTATTCCAATTTACGACAATGCTCAGGTAAAAATTGAAAGTTATCTATATAATATATTTTTATATAGAAGGTTTGTCGTTAACATTGTCTTTAACCTTCATTACAAGGTAGAAGTACGCCTACGCTTCGCTAAAGTTACATGAATATTGCTCAAATAAATGTTCAATTCGTTGTTGAAACATCTAGGACACATGTACCGATAGACATATATCCACAAAAAACTAAAATAATAGGAATTTGGTCACTTTTTATGTAATAGGTGAACAATTAAAAACAGTTCACATTTTATCGGTCACATTTTATCTCCATAGGTTTGTGCAGCTTCATATATCTTTTCTCAATACAAAATAACCGAAAACAAAGGAGTATTGAAAAATTTGGCATAACTTAAGTCTTCATTATCACTGAAACTTCAGTACATATGTTTCTATTTCACTCGTTAAAATGCCGTATTTTCATAGTTCAATCAGATTAATAATGAATTACTTCTAGGGTGTTCTATTTTAAAAGTACGGTTATTCATAGACTCAGTGTTAAATGTTGGCTAACGATCAGCCAAATCTTATGGAAAAATGAGCAACAACCCGAACGTGATATTGCCTGTATATACATGAAGGTTTATTATCAATATTTAAAATCGTATATATTCGTTCTCGAGACATCGTGCGAAACACATATTTTTTATTGCATTCCCTTGAGTTCAAAGCAGAATATTATTTAAGATGATGTCGCATACTTATAAGTATGCATTCATAAACGCTGTTATCTAACGTAAAATATTACTCTTTGATAAGAAAATTGTTTTAACTTTTCACCAATCATCTATTTTTATAATTATGTATTCTAGAATAGGGATCAACTCATTGCTTCAAAGTTACTTTTACTATACTCGGATTTCACAAACATAAACACTGGTGTTAAAATATGAATCAAAATATTAGGCTGCAAATGTATACTACTTGATTAATTAAATCTAAATGATAAATTATTTTCATATTCATACTCTAAATTGAGTAATACATTATAATATCTGCAGTTATGGTAAATTATAAATAATCTCCCCAAGATAAATTATTACTACAGTCATATTTGTATGCCCTAATTAACACAACACTGTTGGTGGCTTCACAGTGGAAGCTCTGAAACAAAGAACTCATGGTCAGCGAGCACAACACTTTGTTACTGTTATATTAAAAGTACGTCGGCTAATTAGAATAAAACTTCAAAGCGACGTATACACAATAATAATGCCTTCATAAGTATAATACTAAATTGAAACTTTCACTCTACTTAAAACTTTTACTCATTGACTAATGGGTAAAATATATATTTATAGTTGATTATAGTACATACATTGTTTTAATTTTTATTAAAGTAAATTATTTTTAAAATTTTTAAATTTTGGCCCACTTCTACACTGTGTCTATAATGCTACAAGATTTAAAAAAAATTGAAACTTTAAGTACAGGAAGAGACAAAACACCTACCTACGTAGTATAATGCATATTTTTTGGAATGAAAGTTTTAAAAATCGTAATCGTTCTAGATAACCTTCCTAATGACATAAAAGTATATCTCGCCATTCTATAATCAGTTACAGACAATTAAATTAGGTTTGTCGCCAAGTCCAAATAACAATGGTTAAATAGAAAAATTGTAAGTTTCCCAGTATATATATAAGTATATATATAAGTTACAGTTTCAGGGAGTGACACGTTATAAAAATTATGTATACTCAATTATATTTCAAACTAAATTATTCTTTTAAACTGTCATCATTTTCAATAAAACATTTTTACGCATTTTTTATTACCATCCCCAGTCTTTTTAGCACATGTGGTAAGGGGTTTATTTTTTGTAGTTTCATTCGTTTTTCTTATGGTCTGATTAAGTATAACGTAAGGTTTAACTATATTTTGCTCAAAAAGACTGTTGTTCTCCATATAAATTAAAAGTAAATTATGTTTATATTTATAGTCTTTAAAATATATATCAGGGCTGTGATCACAATTTTTAAAGACTGTTGAGTTTTAACTTACAGATATCTGTACTGTATTGTTTAGTTTTCCATGTTCATGATTTCATAATGTGAGTGTAAATATGCCTGTAGCTAAACATTTCATTGTGCAAACTTATGATGGCCAAAAGTTAGCTATTATTTAATTTTATAAAATTTTATTAAGTTATTAGATTTATTAAGTCGTTTGTGAAACAACCTATATACTTAAATCTTACATAGGTAGGTGATATATTTCGTCGGTTAAACATTTTTCTAAATGATATTCAACTGTCTCTAATTAGATTTTGTAAATATTTTTCACTTATCTATAGGTAAACATAACCAATAACACGAGTATTTAAATACGTATAAATAATATATTCAATCATTCATTTGCATATTTATGTAACAAAATCAATATATTACAATTTATCTTTAAACTTGTATGTGGAGAAAGATTTATACGAATGTTTGACAGGATTATTCGTATACATGGATTTGTTGAAGTATAGAAAATAAAAGGGTACTTTCATTCTTGCACAGTTTCAAAATATGATAATATGGATTAGAGATGGTTTTCTCACTATTAGAATTTAAAACAATACCATGCCCTGTTTAATTAGTGCAACCCATTACTATCTAATTGAGTATCATTGAAAACGCTTATAAATGCACATGGAGAATATCTTCATGATAAAAGCCGTAAAATGCATAAAAACAATTAATTCCGACCCACCATTGGGTAGCCCTAGATAGCAGCTGGGATACTGGAACCCACATAACTTCTGGACGTGGCAAAAACAACGAGCTGGAACAGCCTAAATTATTATCTCTATCTAGCGATATGCTGTTAAGCTCTGATTACCAACTTAAATAATGGACATACGTTTATGCCTTTTACTAACAATCTGAACAAACAAGTTTAAAGCTCTTTACCTATTAACTGTTTGTTTAATCTCAAAACCATTTCGTCGAAATATTTTTATACACGTAAAATTTGACTTATTGAAATGACAAAAACATTTAGTTTCTATACTTCGTAGGATTTCATACCTACATATTCAAGAGCCATGAAATAAGATTATACATATAACAATAAACACAGCAAATAAGAGGCAATGCAAAAAGGTGAAAAATAATAAAACCTTGAGAGACCCAGTTGTTATATTATTAGTGGCACATATGGAAATGTTTAAACGTTATCTTAAATTTAAATTGAGAGGGAATTTAGAGTTGATAATCAACTGATGAACTTGTTCTAATGTTTTTAAGCCGTTTAAAACTTTCTTAAGTAAATGAGAACTCCTTAATAATTTCTTTAGGGCCATAAAAGTGTAAAATTTGGCCTTTTTGTGCTTAGCAGCATGTTTGGCTATTGGCTTCTCCTGGCCTTACGAGTTGAGTTATTGGTATTCCAATACTGACTAAGTAGAGGGTACCTGTGGCCTAGATCGCAAGACCCCTACTTCACTATAACTAGCTGCAGGAGCAGTCAGACACTTTTCCCAATGAAGATGTAAAAGAAAATCCAGGATCCTCATTGTTTCTAAAACAAGCTGGGGTGCTCTTGGAATATTCTGAAGCAAACCAGCTACTCGTATCCAACGGAAAAATGAGTGGGAAAAGAATACATAAATATTTTTAGCCAAGTTATTTTTCCAACCTTCACACCGATAGGCTTACATAACTAATTTAAACATGTATAATTAGCATGGTAAAATGTTATCCAAAAACAATTGCTAACTCTATGACGTATTTTAAGAAGATTATAATGAACACTATACATGCGAGATATTTTCAGATTGTCGTAGTTCGTACAACCCTACCAAAGTGCAGCAGAAAAATGAGTTAAAAGTGTTGTTATAAACAGCCCTCCTTTTTCGTTTCTTTCATTTCCTAAATGGTAAATTAGCTAGCGCCCTAAAATCAGATGGTCCCGTTATTGTATCACCTGATATAGTTCAATTATCAAGGATTATTTTATGGCACCTTTTGAACTAGATCCTTACATAATACTGTTGTTATATTTTGAAAGTGTAGTCTTCATTATCGATCGATTACCAAGTACGAGCGTCAAACAAATATATTTTGACAGTGAAAATAAACTGAAGAACCATGATGGAAAATAAACGTAGAGCAAGTGATGTTGTGCACCATAAGTCACAGGAAGGCTTCGATTCTTCTCAAATTATAAATGAAAGGTTGATCCATATAATGTATCTACTAATTTGTTTTAAAGGTTTAAACATATGTACATCATGAAAATGGTGTTGAGTAACACAACCAACATAATAACCTCTAAAACGAAATAATTTTACAAATTCATCGCTTTTTCAAGATACTACATGGCTAATAAGACTGTGAGGAAAGAGTAGAACTAGACTTTTTAATTCAGAATCGGAGAACAACTTTACATTTCGAACCAATGTCACAGGAAATAGTTAATATACATTTATACACTGAAATCCACTATTTGAGACCCTTCATGGCATTCACCATGTCAAAATACCGTTTAGTGATTTACGTGATACCTGGTTCACTATAACTCAGAGAGGGTATGACATAGCAGTTGAATTATATAAAAGTAAGACGATTTAAATTCTCAAAGGCCTAAAATTAAGTCGACACACTTCTCCAATATCACCGTGATCTACTAGTCCTGCGACTGTTAGATATATTATTTTAATACTGGTTCGAAGGTAAGTGAACAATCCAATGGTTGATAGAATTTATTTGATTGGACTCATACTAATAGAAATAATAATAATTGCTAATTAACTTCAAATCGCAACAAAGAAGAGTAAAAAACCCTCAATATTCTATTAATCTAAGCATAAACTAAAAATAGCATTTAAGAGTACTGCTTGAGAATCAGTTCGGAAGATTCAGATAGCTTCCAGACGGATCAGATTTATTGAATATCGCATCACTGCGATATTTAATAAGTATCAATAAGTATATAAGATCAGGAAGTAAGATATACTAAATAAATAACTATTAAATATTATGCATCTCAACCAAAAGAGTTTGTTTTGAGTAGAAATTCTAAGCGGCGATGGTATTGAGACTTATCAAACACATTAGAGTTAACTACAATTATTGGTTGTTACCAAGTCATCAGAAAAATTACAATAAATTATTAGTATCCAAAAAAGCTGTATAAAAGAAAAAGTTGTAAGATTATACTTTTAAGTTATCTGATTACCCAGTAAGTCTTTAAATACTGCGTAATACAAAATAGAGATCCAAATTAGGTTTCAAAGCTTTCACTAGATTATAAAATTTAGTGCCAGAGTCCGTTCATTTAATGGCACATTTCTATTTTCTCGAATATAATATGTTTATTGCCTAAATGATAACTCTAAATTACCATGACGTTTTCAAATTATGAAAAACTCGTATTACAGTATTAGGGGTTATGAGGTAAACGAGCAGAGAGTACAAAAATATACTGCGAAAGTAAGTAACATGCAAAACTACCTGACTCTGTACTACAAGATAAAAGCTTTCTCGCACTAATTTCTTCGTAAAACGGTTTATCTGGACTTTTCACTAACTCGATCTCTTTTAACTAAACTTTTGAAAGAAAAAAAGGGCGTTAAGCTTGTTTTGGTGCATTAAAACTACTTTCAAAGTTCAAAAGAAGTTTTCTCAACTGGAAAGTCTCAATAAACTCCTGTATTGGCATGTCTTCAAGATTGTATGTGATTTATTTTTAAGTTAATACAATCGAATATGAAAAACTTGTTCAGAACTGTTGTATACAGTTTAAACTAAGACAAATATCACAGCATATCCTTCCGGAAACAAGTCAAGCACTAGAACTAGATATAAAGAACATAGCTCCATTCTATAAGCAAATAAACAATACAAAAATCCGTTCAATTAACATATTTATGAAAGTAACCACGAGAGGAACAACATTGATGATAGTTTAAAGATATTATATTTATAGAATACATGTAATATATTTTATACCCAGGAAGAGTAAATTATCTATAAGTATTTTATTAAGTATAAATTGTGTAAAATTAAACCAAAAACTATATTCAGTTCCCAATTAGCAATCTTTTAATACCGGGTGAGTCTGAAAGGACTTTACAACTTTGAAATTATATAGATATTTATTGATTTTACTTACAGACTTGATATACGTGTCATTTTGTAGCAAACTACTTTAAGTTTGACTCCCGTAGTGCTGTAGTACCAAGTTCTACCACTGCGAGCGCCAGCTTCGTCTGTACTAAAATGGCTACTTTCACTGGTGCGGAGCGTGCTCGCTGTGTGTTATTGTTTCATGAAACAAACTCTGTTACAAGTGTTCAGCGTAGATTTCGCACAGAATACGGAAGAGAACCTCCAAGTAGGCCTTCTATTTACAGTTGGCACAAGAATTTTGTCGAGACAGGTTGTTGTGTTCGTCATGAGAAATCGCCAGGTCGCCCACAGGTTAGTGATGCTACAGGTCAGGGAAACTTTTCCCCGTAGTCCTAAAAAATCAACGCGGCGTGCAGCTGTGGAGACTGGAATTCCACAAAAGACAGTTTGGCAAGTACTACGGAGACGTTTGCACTTAAAACCATACAGACTTACGATGGTACAACATATCACTGATTTAGATAAAGCTGCTCGTGGAGAATTCTGTGCTGTAATGTTGGATCGAATGGGGGAAGATGAGACATTCCTGAACTCAATAATCTTCAGTGATGAGAGTACCTTTCATATCAGTGGTAAAGTTAACACCCATAACTGCAGAATCTGGGGGAACGAAAACCCAAGAGAATCCCTTGAACGAGTTCGGGACAGTCCAAAAGTGAATGTGTTTTGTGCGATGAGTAAATTTAAAGTGTACGGGCCATTTTTCTTCATGGAGAGAACTGTCACTGGTATCATTTACCTTGATATGTTGCAGAATTTCTGATTCCTCAAATTGATGAAGATGAACATCAGGATGCTCCTTTCTACTACCAGCAAGGAGGAGCACCACCTCACTACCTAACAGATGTTAGAGATTTCCTAAACGGTCTTTTTCCAGGTCGCTGGATTGGGTGTTCAGGACCAATTGCATGGCCATGGCATGGTCGAAATAAGAATATGACAATAAACTTGAAGTAACTTGCTACAAAATGACACATATATTAAGTCTGTAAGTAAAGTCAATAAATATCTTTATAATTTCAAAGTTGTAAAGTCCTTTTAGACTCACCCTGTATATATTTACTTATATATTTCATCAAATTTTGAACACACGTTTATCCATAAAGTTAATGATATTTCATAGATCAAGATCAAGATTAAATTTAACCCAATTTACGTATGAAACATAATTTTAAATATTATTTAAAGACGCCAAGTGTGTTCAACACTATAAAAATAACTTAAGAAATCACGGTTTTACACCACTTTATAACAAGCTTACAGAACATCGAACACAAATGCTAACTGTGTGGACAACATTTTGGTTAAGTTGCTATTTATATATAATATAAATAACACAAAATATTACATAAGTTTGGCGAATCACTATTTCATGATGTTAAATATATGTTATCTAGAAACAATAATAATTTTCTGAGAATATAAATCTTTAAATATATTAGAAGTAACTTTTATCGAATAGATTGGCAAGCATTTTACAGGGAAAATACTGTAGATTTAAATCTGGAATCATTTATCCATGTGGAATCTAAAGTCTTAAATAGAAATGAAACTTAAAAAAACAACTTATTACAAAATTCGTTATAGATATAAAAACACTTTGAATCACCAAAAATATTTTAAGTATTATAAACAGAAAAATATTGTAAAAGTTTATAAAAACGTTTTATTATTTGTACATTTTGAAGTTGTTACATAGTTCTATCAAAAAGAGAATACCACAGTGATCTGCTTTATAGTGACAAAGTGCAGGATTGGAATAATCCTTTAAATGTTTTGGAACTGTGTCCTAGCTACCTGCCACGAAATTACTAATGCAGCTTGTTATAATCAGACCGAAATTATGGCTATACCATTGTCTATTTATTTACAAATAAGCTCACTACTATTATATACTTTTAACATTGTCTTCATCTTAAGAACACTGATAAGACTTTAGTTCATTAGAACATGCCAGAAATCAGGGAAATAGGAGTAACACAACATCCATTCTTCACTGTCTGTGTTGCCGATTGATGGTCGGGCCGGTGGTTGTGTGTGTGCGGTTGGCCTACGACATATATGTATCGTATCATATTTATTGTGTATATCTTTTATTTATTAAATCTCTGTGGGTTTTGTTATACGTCACTCTACATGTCTTTCACTTACTAGCAGGTTTTATTATAAAGAGATTTTCGTCCCTAACGTGTAAAGTTAATTTACATAAAACAAGCGTTTAAACTAATGAGAAGATAGGGTACCACAAGTATGTTTAAATAGACAAAATAACATGTTTCCCGTACCAAAATCTTATTTCTTTGGCCCCTAGTCTTCGCTAAGGCCTATCTGATAACTACTTTGCGCCATTATTGGTAAACGCCACTCTCTTCCAAATGGGTTCCCTTACAAAAAAATAAGGATAAGCTTAGGTGGAAAGTAAGTATCGGAGTAGTTGCAATTGTTTTTCCATTTAATGTAACACAATTCACTTTTATATTCATCACCATCATGCAATTCTCGTTATTCATGCGACACAATCAACCTGTATGTACAATTCTGGTCATTCAAACGACAAACCTTTTAGGAAAACTATGGTGTTTCATTTGATACAATCAAGCGTTTTAAAGAAAATTATGCTAACATTGAAAAATTATCTAATTCTGATGTTTCTAGTGATTAAAATATGTGTATGCTCAAAAGGATTCACTTTCTGTCACACACAAAATTTATTCAAATTAGTCTATTAGAGGACACTATATATTGCACATAATTTTCGAATTAAACAATATTTTTCAACTCACGAATCTGAACTTTAAAACGTACCTGGGTGCTTAGAAAATTTCAGAGAACAAAGAGGCTGGGAGCATCCATCTTTATCACCTGTTTTTTCCGTTGAGCAATTTATCAATATTATTTTCTAAGTTCATGTTTCCAAGATGCGTTACAAAATAAGAACAATCTAACCAAAACTTAAAAGCTATGAAATCGTAATAAAACAAATACAACATTATATAATTATAACAGAAGATAGGGGTGAAACAATTTTTAATTCAAAACATAAATGATCAATGAATGAATTAGAGAGACAACTGGCTACTGATGAAACAAATTATTGCACGCAGACCGAACCAAAGAATTTTCGTCAGTTTAAAAAAGTTTATATTTTACTCTTTGGCATTTCTGATGAAGCATCAGCTTTGTAAGGGATTTATTCACTGTTTACTATTCAATTCCAGTTATGTTTTTCTTGTTTATATTTTCTAGTTAGTTTATTAATGAACTTTTTTCGAATATTAAACGATTTTACGCCTGAAGAAGTACGCTGAGACGCTTTATGATTGTTGTATCAATATACTTTCATGTATACAGGGTGACCAGCAACCATTCGAACAAACTTTGCCACATTGTTCAGCAGGCCAAAACTAAAAAATAATGCAATATAACAGGTGCCCTATTTCGCTTCGTTTAGCGTCTGTCTGTATGTGTTTTTTGGGAAAAAAATTACTACTCAAAAACCACTTAAGATACAGAATTCAAACTTAACAGTTATGTTAACCTAGTGTTGGTCCTTTTCAGTGAAAAAAATAAAACAAATATCTCATTGCATTTCAAAATGGCGGCCGTTCAAAATTTTCAAATTGTATTAGCTTTGAAACGGCTACTTTGACAACAAATTCACCAGGATAACTTTTTTTAGCATATTTTATTACCAATTCAACAATTTTTGTTTCAAAAAGATTGAATAACAAATTACTGAGTTACAGCACCAAACGTAAAAACAGGTTAAATCCATGCATTGCAAGTACATACAACAATGTAGTGGATTTTTACGAATAAACTTTTTAAGGTTCTTTATTAAAATACTGAAAAATTATTATAACCTAAAAAAATTATTATTCCATTTACAGTAATCAATGTGTTACACACACACACACACACACAAATAAAAAAGAAACAAACTATTCACAATGCTCTTAAAAAAAAATAGCATAATATTACATGAAAACAGCTGACCAACAATGAATGAATGAAAACCCCTCGTCCAGCGTTCGCGCTATTGCTCATAATTTGGATGTATGCAAAAAGTTCTGTGTGGAAAGTGTTACATGAAGAAACGTTTATGCCCTTACAGACATCAGAAAGTACAAGCCTGCAGATTTTCCTCTCCGGGTAGACTGCTCTCGTTGGTTCCTTCACAAATTAGTTGATGAACCCGATTTTTTAAGGTATGTTCTCTTTACTGACGAAGCGTCATTTACTCGAGATGGCATATTTAATAGCCGAAACAGCCATTTATGGGCTGAAGAGAACCCTCATGAAATTGTGCAACGTAAGTCTCAGCACAAATTTTCTGTCAATATCTGGGCTGGAATAGTAGACGGATATTTGATTGGGCCACACATTATACCAAACAGACTGAACGGACCTACTGATGAAGTTTTTTTTTTTTTTTTTTTGAGGGAAATCTTACCTGAGCTGTTGGAACATGTTCCTATTGAAACTAGACAAAGAATGTGGTTCCAACACGATGGAGCACCGGCCCACTTCTCCCTGATTGCTAGACAAGATTTGAATGAAGTGTATGGAGATCGTTGGATTGGACGTAGAGGTCCCGTCCCTTGGCCTCCACGGTCACCTGACCTCACACCCATTGATTTTTACTTGTGGGGACACATGAAGCAATTAATGTATACCACTCCCATACAGAATGAAATGGATCTAGTAGCTAGAGTTATTGAGGCTGCTGCAGTTATTCAAGACAGTAATCCTTTTGAAGGGGTGAGAGAATCGTGCTTACGACGCTTCAGAATCTGCAACGAGTTACAAGGACGCCACATTGAGCAACGATTATGAAAGTTTTACAGTAATGTAATCATTGATTTCTTAATAAAAAATATCATATTCAATAAAATTTTTCAAACACATTGAACTAATTACGCTGTTTCACAGAATCGCCATGTAAGAAAACCCTATACCCAACCATAACGTAGCACTATTAACATTTTTTTAAGAATTAAAAACCAGGATTCACAATTGGTTAAGAACTTTTTTTTAAATTTACCTTAAAACAAATTTAAAAAATAAATAATTAATTTTGGGTTACAATATTGTACAGTATTTTAATAAAGAAACTTAAAAAGTTTATTCGTAAAAATCCACTACATTGTTGTATGTACTTGCAATGCATAGATTTAACCTGTTTTTACGTTTGGTGATGTAACTCAGTTATTTGTTATTCAATCTTATTGAAACAAAAATTGTTGAATTGGTAATAAAATACGCCAAAAAAATTTATACTGTATAAAACTCTATTTATTACACTGTAGGGTTTAGAATAAAATGAAACGATTCTTTTTATATAAAAAATGTGATAAATGCAAAAGTAATTGAAAATTGAGTATTATGTTTCACTTTAGTTCCTAAATATTTGAAGTTGTATTTTGTAACCTGTTCAGAGTAAAGAGAACAGATAATCTGTTTTAAGCTCCAAGATCACATCAACTATTACAATTACTTACATGCTAAGTTTGGTTGCGAGGAATCATTGTTATAAGCTTTCGGAGCATTATTCTGGATCTTATGTGTAACCATATTCATTAGTTTAGTAATATCTTTAAAAATTCAGAACCTAAACTAGTTGATTTTGCAACAGTAAATTAATACTTATTTAAATAATGAATGATAAACTTTGCCACTGAGTTTAATATACGTTTAGTAAAGGCATTTGAATGATACAAAATAGATTATTAAGGCTTAATAATAAGCTATATTATTATACGAAATGTTAGGTCATCTGTGGTGTAATTGAAATAAAAATTATATCCCATAAGTCCATATGGACTCATAAAAAAGGAAAGTGGAGAGCAAGATTTCACGTCACGAATTACATTCAAAGCCGATAAACAGTGAGCTATCATCTCAGTCACGATCTCATCGTGATCACTGCTCTCACATAACCATTGCCTTTTCAACGTTTCTTACAGGACGTTCCATCTAATATATATATATATATATATATATATATATATATATATATATATATATATATATATATATATACCAAAATGTGCTACCATTCACCATACATTCACCCGGCAAGTGAGAGATCCGGGTTCGAGTCCCGGCGGAGCAAGTACTTTTTGTGATTCAATGTTTATTGAAACTAAATTAGGCTATTGCCACTCATACAAATTTAACGTGTGTGTGTGCATATATATATATATATATATATATATATATATATATATATATATATATATACAATAACAATTTATTATATGTAATATCAATAAGACTGTTTGGCCCGGTACTTGACTAAACTGATTTCAATTTCACAAAAAGTGTAGTAAATTAATTATAATTGGAAATGAATATCCTAGTCTTATTTTTAATTAACGAATAATATTGCAATTTAACAATCCACTACTAACTTATTATCGGTAAATTTAAGTTTGTAGCATGCATGTAAATAAATCAGAGAGTCAAAATATCTTTCTGAAAATTTAAAAGCAAAAAGAAAATGGAAAAGTATGTTATACGGTTCTTTTGTGCAAAATTCTTTTAAAGACATTTAACTCCTTAAGGCGGATTTTTCAAAGATTTGTATCGCAAATGTGCGTTTAGTAACAACCCCATTTTAAGAGAAATAAAGTTTAATAATGAATTTTTTTGGTACAAAATTTAAATTGGTCCTAAATTACTGCCGATCGGGTTGTATAGTTTTAAACTTATAAGAAAAAACTTGTAGACTCCAAAACTAAATTTAAGTAATTGTATCTAAATGAAAATGTATCGAAGCGATATGTTAGCAATGTAGACTCAGCGATGAGGGGTAACTGGAACACACTGTCATTGTTGGTGACCCAGTTGGGAGTCTCTAATTGAAAACAATTAACTTTACAATTTTCATGAAAATCCCTCTTAGTCATAATTTAAAGGAATATCTTTTTCTTCTAGATCTAGAACTAATTTAATTTTTGTTCTTACGTAAATAAAAATTACACCATTTTCTGCATTTTTTACATAGTTAGCAATAGCCGTTGGTCCCAGGTTAAGTATTAAGTAACTTCGCCTGGTGAAATAAGACATCTTTACTTTAATTTACTTTATAATAATGTAGTTACGACATAATTACTAAGTGATCACATATCAAACAATATTACATTGTATTCTTTGTATGCATATAATTTAAACAAGTTGGAATGTTGTAAAAGATTTACTACTAAGCTGCCTATGTACATACACCCATAACGCAAGTTAACACAGTACTGAATAAGAGAAGTTTGTTTGTTTTGTATGACTTTGTTTCTTACTGTCTTCATAATGAAACTGTATAGTGTTTGTACACGATCTTCACAAACAACACCTATACAAACTATACACCTAACGTAAAAGTTGCTTATATTTAAGCTTCCTCCTAGATTTTACTTTTTTTACATGTCTATCTACTATTTCGAATAAAGGTGATTGCGTAACACACGTATAAAATCTATTCATAATAAAAATTATATTTATCACATTTTCTTTAAGATTTCGCCAAACTACTAAAAGCACTCTGTATTGATCAGGATAGTAGGACTTCAAAAACCCATAAGTTATTAAAGTTTTGTGATGTTATTGGGAGAGGGCACATTATTTCCATTCTTGTTGCTGCATCTGAATTGATCTTAAAATTTTAAAGTATAACATGTAAAAAAATGCTTTCAAAATCGTAATTATGTATATCTTTATGGAGATATTCATATTTTGAAAATAAAATTGTGAAACTTCCCCGTAGACGAACGTGAGTCGTCTATAAGAGCTTTAACATTGCACATGATTAGTGTAAAATAAACTGGCATACTAAACATGAAACTCTGTCGTTAGTGAAGTTCCAGGCTCAATTTATTATTTTTGGATTACGCCGCCTCCAAACTAAAGTTACTAAAAAATATACATCCCCAAAAATGTTTATCATTAGTGAAAGATCATAGTAAGTCAATGAAGAAA
Organism: Homalodisca vitripennis; assembly: GCF_021130785.1. Taxonomy (NCBI): domain Eukaryota; kingdom Metazoa; phylum Arthropoda; class Insecta; order Hemiptera; family Cicadellidae; genus Homalodisca; species Homalodisca vitripennis. The sequence goes on along the minus strand of NC_060211.1, from coordinate 122,328,648 downwards.
TTTCTTTTATCTAAATTCATGTTCAGCTATCAGTTTTCTTTTTCCACCAATAGGGCTTTCAATTGTATTTCACATGTATATGTGCCTAGACCATACGAATTTTCTATCGCCATGTTTATACGTAACCATGTAACTTTAAATATTGGCTCCACCACTTCTTATCTAAGATTTATGCCTAGTTGATCGAAACGTATAAAAAGGAAATAATTGAAAATTCTCATGTGTAGATCTGGGGGTTCTAAAAATATAAAATCCATATTAGTCTTTCTTAGGCGAATTTAAATTAAAAAACAACAACTCTTACTTTATACAGAAGGGCGTCAACTCTAGGAGAGGAATCGCAAAACCGTATTTATTGTTTCTTGATATTTATTTCAGTAGTTTAAAGTATTTTCATTCTTTTTTATTGTTCGATTTTAAGACTAACAGTACATTGGGTGGGTATAGTAAATAACTAAAACAAACAATATTTTTAACATTTAAATTATTCTTATTCAGAACTGTGTAGGCCTATATTTGCTTTCAAAAACGCCACCATCGTATGCATAAGTTTAAGGTAAACATAAGAAAAATTACCCATATAAATTAAGGTTTATCAAAAACTACATACTTTGAGTATAAAATAGTTTTTTTTTATTGTAGTTATAGATTAAAATCAAGAAGATTTAAAAATAAAATTGCAAAAATATTTACATACAAATAAGCTGAATATTTTTAAAATTAAAACAAATAAGTAGAACGATTATGATTTACATTTAATTACATTAGTTTATAAAATTATTTGACATTAAAATAAATTATGATTAGAATCATTAAATATCTCAGTGAAGTTACATTGAGTTCAAAATCAAATTTATCATTTAAGTTTCTATCATGTTAATTTCTAATTAGTGTGTGTAAAAATACAAATAACTTGCTATTTTGGATTAAAGTGGCTGTTCCTTATCATGCAGATGACGTCAGTTCACGTTGTTTTCTAGTCACTTGCATGGATCGTGAGCAAGCTGAGCGTCTTGACAAACCTGGGAACATGTATCGGACGTTCTATATTAAACTAACAAGTAATTCCACCATATTTTACAAAATTGAAAACATATTATTTAAATAACGATATTAAGATACTGTATTACAAAACAATAATAGATATATTATACAATTAAAACTAAAACATATACCTGCAGGTCTCACGCTGCGCTAACAAAGAAACTCTAAAGACTGTATAATACCCTACCGGCCACATAGTCCCTTAAACAGGGTTTAAAACAGTAATTCATTGACTTAAGTTGAATTGGTAAAGAGTAATATAGTTTGCGACCATAGTAATATAATGAATTCTAAATGACAAAGTCTCAATCTTTCTGAGCATGTCGTGGTCAGGTATTATTTGTGTTCAGCATAGAAAATAGGTACCGCCTTTTGAAAGCAAAAAACTCCGGAAATAGACTATAACATTATAGAACGATAGTCGATTTTCTCTACTACGTCAATAGTGGTATTATCATTCAATGTAAGGTGCTTATTTAGGAATCCATATAATTTCAGAAATATATAATGCAGTTATTATTGACATTATAACAGTCGGTGTTTATGGAAAATTGTAAAACACAAAACACACACACACACACACACACACACACACACACACACACACACACACACATATATATATAAAACTTTAATTTTTAATAATATTTATATACGTATATATTGTAAGTAATACCTGTGGATTGTGCATTAACACCTGTGTTGGAATCAGAAGCTCTCAAATCTGGTATTGCGAGTTTATATTGGCTGCGTATTATCACGTTAAACTGCTAATTTTTAATATTAATACCCTTATTTCCACATAAATATGCAGAGTGCAAATCTATATGATATATTTTCTTTGTGGCTCTAATGCAGTTAGATGGATAATAGATTTATTTATTTATTTTTATTCCTAATGTTTAACAATTTTGCTTTTTTTGTAACCATTTGCAAATTTTAAGATGGGTAAACGGTTGTAACAAATAATTATGACTGATATTTTCGTCGTATTAAGCAAACATACACGAAATTACAATAATCCTGTAACAACTACATTAAACTTTAAACACAATAAATAAAACTTAAATAATCGATTAATAACAGGATAATTATAACCTATGGACATTCGTATATAATTAAATTCTACCTTAGACTAAATCGTTGTGAACTGTCTCTGTCAAAAATACTTAGGAAGGTTGATCATTGGTTACTATTGTGATGGTCTTACAAGGCAGTTGTATTCCACTTTAAAATTATATAAATTCATCATTGCCAATATTTTTCCTTAATAAAAATATGTAACGTAATAAAAAAATTAGTAGTACTTTAGGTTATTTTCCATATTATTTTTACTATTACGTATCGAGTAACGTTTGATGGGGTGTTAGGCATATATTTTTCTGGGTTTACATAATTTTTACAATTTTCTTATTAGAATGTATGTGGGCGGATAGATCCTTTACATATTGATGGTTTAGAAGTAATGCAATTAAAAAATTTAAGTTATTGCCAAAAAATTAATATTTTTCAAAAATATAATGTAATTTAAAAAGTATAAATGAAGGAAATGAAAATAATTTTAATCACACTAATACACTAGCGTTGAATGCATAGTTACAGAAGGAATAAAGTTTGCTTCATTCATCCACTTGTGACTGACAGTAAAGTGTATGTTTACACAATAAAATCCATTCAGTGAAACTAGAAGGTGTATCAGTCTGTCAAAGTTTCAAAAGCAAAAACTCCCCAAAACTTACCGAACTTTTCTCATCACCATTACTCTTCTTATCCAACTTACCTTTGTTGCCTTAATAGAAGAACCAGTTTATAAATGCAGTTATATTATAGTTATAGCGGGATTATCTATTACTATTTGACAACTATAAAACTTATATAATGTTACTTGATGTAGGTTTTAGTTATACAAAACATAAAAATGTTATAGGTTTATATATGTAAATATGTTTTTACTAAAGTTTAAATGCTTTTACATTATGAAAATACTAGGTGGTCCATAAAGTCCAATTTAGAAATAGTCATTATCATAACTTAACATTTTTAAACATTATGGAACAGGGATGTCATATTATGTCCTTTTAGATGGGATAATATGCTCTTATCTCAGAGCTTTGTACTATTTTCTTAATACATAAATGTGTTTGAGACCTATAAATAGTTTGGACAAATTAACCGTGTGTTGAATAATATCACGTGAGTAATATCATGACAAAATAAACACGGTTACTGATGGTATGAATGAATACAAAGGGCCTGTTCTCCTTCACAATAGGCCCAACGTTAGGACAGATTGTCACTAACAGGGCTGGTAAAATTTTTATTCTGTTTGTCTGTCTATCTGTCTATTCGTATGTCTTCAATGTTTCCCAATGGGTTTGACAGAGTATCCTTAAACCCTCTCATTTACTCGCCTGGCATAAATTATCATCAGGCTTCCTGAGTACTGTCATCAATTCCTTTATCTGTAATTGTCTTTCTTTCTGTATATCTGCAGGACATATTTCCTACCCACTAAGGGGGGGGGGTGAGAAAATGTTTATAGAATCCATTCAATATTTTGCCTCGATACTAAAGAAATGAAGCTGCAAGAGAAGGCCGAACTAGAGATTGACATGAGGTACGCACTTTAATTTTTGCTTCCGTATTCACCAAAGATTGTTACGCGACATGTCATGTGATCTACTCCTACCCATAACAATAGATATTCCATTCCAGCATTCCATTGAAATATTAGAAACGAATTTTATTCTTTTTAGTTTAGTACTTTACCGAATTATAACTAAATATAAAAAGAATAATATCATAACAATGTATCTATGGCCTAAGAAATTAATAATCTAATATAACGGAATAACAGTGTATACACATATGATAAGGGTAGAAACCACACATACCCTGACAGAAGTGTTCCTTATACATTCGGTACAAACTAACTAAGCATCTCCACAAGCGCTATCACGGTTCGTTAATACAGAGCCATTCCACTCTCAGTGAGTCTCAGTTCGTTATGTAGCTTTCTTTCCCTCTGAGTTTGAGTGATATGTTTTTTTTTTTTAATAACTGCTTAAATTTTAATAAAATAGATCTCAATAGTTAACTATCATATGGAAAACAGGTTTAACAGTTTGGCTCTATAGCTCTCTGGTAAAATACGCTTTATCCTACTCCATTAATGAATTAAACTATAGTTGTCAAAAATCTTACACACGCACCTAATGTCACACATATTGTGTGCTGTAAATGGCTACTATTTGCCAAAATATATCTTTAAGCTCTCTGGTGTAACAAGTTGGCAAGCGTCTTTAATTCCTATAAATAGTTTATTGAGGTTACGCTTATCATGGGATAAATTTTACTTTTGAGGAAATTCCAAAAAATATAGGGATGAAAGTTAAATGAACTTTGCAACTACTCTCTTATAGCTATATAATTTCATAACTTTTCATTATTTTTGGAAACCATTCTTATAAGATAGTTTAGACGTAATATATTGGGCCACAACAGTACATAACTGGTTTTACTTTACCTTGTACTTACTAAGTTACCGCTGGTAATCTTGTTTCATATACGTATGGCTAATATCTGTTAAATATGAATGTCCTTCAATATGAATTTCATATTATTTCAGTGTTTATGGTTAGGCGATCAGAGGTTTAGGGCGTATAAGAGCTAATATGGTTTAAAATAATTATATTGCTCATGCCACAGCTGAGTTACCCTTCTCCCAATCAATAAAATATATACTATATATTTTACAAAAGTTACTTTGTTTTTAAAAAAACTGTCTATTTCAAGCTATTATAATCTATTTTCAATCTCATATATTTTCATTGCCATACATGAGCTTGCATGTCCAAAAGAGAAATGTATTTACCTATTTAGGGCCGGGAAGCCTACTCAGTGTCTACTTCTGTGCGTTTAAATTCACGTCTTGTGTATTGTATTTACGGTTCTACTTTTGTATTTGTCTTGTTGATTCCATTAAGAAATACTTGAAAATCAATCTCCTCAGTACAACCGAATCTAAAATTACCTTATGGACAACGGTCCTCAACAGGTATTGTCTAAGAAATCCATTGAACTAATATCACCTAGATGTCTGAGAACTCCGGTGTTTTTTATTTTACCGAAAACCCACAATCCTACAACACCACCTCTTAACAGACCTATTATTTCGAGCTATGTATGTCCTACCGAAAGGGCATCTGCTTGTGTTAAGTACATCTTTCAACCGTTTGTAAGAATACATCCTTATATGAAAAACACTAATAAATGTTTAACAAAATTAGCTCACATTAATCAGCGCTTGCCGGAAAATGCCTTACTATGTACTGTTGATGTAGAATCTTTGTATACAAATATTTCTACAGATGATTGTCTCAGCGCTGTCAAAATTTACCTTTATTCACACCCAAACGATACCAAAGCTGGTACTAATTTCATTCTCTAACTAATGACCAAGATTTTAACCCTAAATAGTTTTAAATTTCAAGACAAAAATTATCTTCAAACTAAATAACCTTCTATGGGCACACGGATGGCTCCATATTATGCCAATATATTTGACCGGATATTGGAACAGTTTTTTAACTAGCCAAAATTGTAAACCTCTATTTTTGTTCAGGTACATAGATGATATTTTTATTATAAGGGGCAGCATGATATCAAAAACTTAACAAATTTATTATAAATTGTATTTTATAATTTACATGGATTATCTCAGCAGATTCACTAATATACTTAATTACTGATTTATTTATTGAAAATCGTAATTAAAAACAGCGACCAAATTAAATATTTGCATTTCACCAGCTGCCATCCATTTCACCTAAAAAAATCAACTCCTAAGGGTTTTCAATAAAGGCAAAAAATTTGTGTAGTAATCAATCTGATTTTCACAACCACATAAATAAACTGTTTTATATATTTTAAAAGGGATTATCCAAAACATCTTGTTGATAAAAAATAAGAGCATTTAAACAATTACTATGCTATTAATTCTAATGACTCTATATTTCCTACTCAAAACTTTCCTGGCAGTCATTAAACGAACAATATTTTAAAGGTTTCTTTTCGCATTTTAATTTTTCCCTTAAACCATAAATTTATTCCCTTAGTCCCCTAAAGTAGTCATTAAAAAACCATCAAATTCACAAAATATTCTCTGCATACAGAATTTAAACTACAGTGGCAATCCAAAAAGTAATAACATCATATGTAACATATGCAAGCTGTGTAAAGAGCCAGAATGCAAAATTTGTAGGACTTTAATTAATTATAAATCTTTTAAAAATATAGTAACTAAAAACCAATTATGTAATTAGAAAAAACAATAATTTATCACGAAAAACGTCATTTACCAACTAATCTGTATATACTGTACCAAATATGGTATTGAAAACCATTAATCGATTAATGGTGAGAGTTACCAATCATCTTTTATGCACAGTTTTAGGAACAACATGACCTATAAACATGAAATGTTGAAAGGAATTACAATGAATCATGTTATTCGATACATGGTGACGCATACTACTACTTTACATTGTGTATAAAATTAACAATTACTATTAACATATACGGAAACAGTGTTTCATATGATCCAGTTTTTTTTTGCTGTATTTGTTACAAATATTTCCTTATATAACTATTTTCAAACGTGTTATAATCTAAGAAATTAAAAAAATTTTAATAGGTTTTGCATTTTAATAATTCGGTTAATTGTTAGTTTACATATTATGCCTTTTAATATTACGGTTGACGTTTGGACATCTACATTACAATACCATGATAAATAAAAATTATATAGTAAAAAAAAAAAAATGATTTGTGTAAATATAAATTTTAGTAACAGCACTAGCCAATAGCTGGGGGCTTGGAATAATGGACAGTACCGTTACAAGTTTTCATATGCACTTCAAACGCTTCCAAACAGTTGAACACAGTTTAATATTTGCATATACATATCATGCAATACATTTTCACTGTAATGACAAATTACAAACATTTTTAAAATATGTGTAGGTTTCGACTCTAAAACGTATTCTATCCAGACAGTTGTTGCACAGATATTTTATAAACATATGTTGTCATATTTCGCTTAATATTTCCATTGCTTATATCGTTTGAATTGAAGATGGATGAAATCCATTCTTGTTAGCTCACTGATAGTAAACAATTGACTTTACAAACAGGGAAATTCATTAAATTTATATAGTACCCAACTTGGCTTTAAACATGTGTATTTAATATTTAAACTCTATAAAGTATGTAAGGCTAGAACAAAGCAAAGTTAGAATATATTAAAATTTTTATAATTCAGTGAGGGTAATAGTAGTAAAATGCTGCTCTAAAAAATCCTCCTTTGTTTCAGATATATCTCAACATCCCCCATCCGATCATAAAATGAGACATGGAAAATCTAGAACCTGCCTTCTACAATGGTTCATGCATACAAATGAGAACCTTATTTGTAGTTTGAACTGTGGAAGTATATCCGAAATGAACATATTCACATAACTTTAATACTTTTCAGAATATTTCGAATTTAACTTCCTTAAAAACCTTCAACTTAAGTTACTTAAAAAATAGTGAATCCATATTTTAAAGCATTTATATATATATATATATATATATATATATATATATATATATATATATATATAATGAGTTATACTTTCATATATAAAAATATAAACATCTTTCTCATACAAGATATCTTACGACGTTTTTTTTAAAATGTTGATGGCAACAATATAAATTAAAGGAATAGAAAAACTTCTCTACGTATCATATTTGGTATTGTATTTTAGGTCTTAAAAAATTATATTTTATGAAATAATAATTATTATAGGCACTTTTTTGATTGATTTTATATATAATATGATTTTTGAGTTATCTTTATATAACTTAACAATTACCCTATAATCGAAATTAAATATGAAGTACTATATGTGTTTGTACTTGTAAATAATCAAGACAGAGAACATTGGTCACCAGTGCCAACATAACAAAATATCTTCAGTATGGTATCTAAGACAATATAAAACGGTTGTGAGAATACTCGTACTATCCTCAAAAAATAGGTGATTTTATGTTTCGGAGGATAATTATTATTCATTTAGTTAGCATCAATATATCTGTTAAGGCTTACAAATATTATAAGACATAATAACTACAACTCATTGAAATCCCTGTGCTAATAATTCTATACGAATGTAACCTGTAATAAAAACAGAGACTAGAAACCGCATTTACTGGCCTAAACCAGCTGTAACTAACTTTTCTCCCTCAATCGGATATAACTACTTTATATTTCAAGCTATTGTTACTAAACTTGTACCACTGAACTTTGTCTGAAATGGTGGATCAAAATTTTTGTTTTGAGTTAAAAAACCTTATAATCGTATCCGTCCCTTATATGAATACCATACATCATTAATAATATAAGATTTATTGATTCATATATTTTTTTATATTAACATTGGTAAATGCGTCAAGTTTGGGGTACTTATAAAAAGCAAAAAAGTCACTAAGACACTTAAAACCACGAAATAATAATAGAGTTTGAGTATATTTTTCAGACAGTTAATGTTATAATAAGCTGATTTAATGCACGATTTGTCTTTGAAAACCCAATTTGTTCCCTATAGAAATTCCGAAACTGCTTGTATATTGCGTTTGTGTATTTTAGATGTGTCATCAATTTAGTCTTGATACTGCATTACTACTAAAATATTTCCTCTCACCAAACAGACTAGTAAAATGTAAAATTTGTGTATTTGGTTTGGAAGCCCTGAAATATAGCTAAACAATGAAATTCTCACCACATATTATAATTAACAGTACAGAGGTTTTTTAAGCGAAATGCATTACAAAATAAATTTTACTTTCTATAAACTTACTAAGATTACAAAATGCATGGGGAAATAATCCTTTATTAGACAATATAAATAATATATCAATGAGTGTTTTCTCTTAAACAACCAATTCTTGAGAGGTTCATAAAGAGAAAAACTAGTACCTTGATTTTTTGGTAAATGAAGACCAGGAGGCCTGGCAGCATCAGCTGGTGTTATAAAAGTCTTTCGTAGTGTTTTATGGATGAGTAAACGTTCAGCTCCTTTCGCAGTTTGTTGGGAAAGTTCGTGTCTATCTGCTTGCAGATTCCGTCATTAGAAATATATCCGTTTTCCGTCTTATTTGTAAGGGACGCGTGTTATGTACTAACACTTAATCGCCACTAATATTGTATATGGTATTGTTGACTATATATTGTATATATATTTCAAATAGAACGAAATAAAAAACTGTGCAATCTGTTATTTAATTTTTCAATTAATCAATACTTGTATTAGTTCATCTATAATGAATATGTAATGATTAGTACACACAAAATAAGACACTTGTTATAATACCTAAAAAAGAATTCCGTGGAACTGCAAATTAGAACTAACCCGTAGTGCTATTAGCGAATCAGCCGTAAACAGATGATTTCACATTAAACTTATTGAAGTTCAAACCTTTTATGGATACCTTAGGCATATTTTTCGTTTTCCCTATACAATGATTTCTATATAAGTATATACTAAACCAACCGTTTTAATTATCCTATTGTTTATTACGCTAGATAATTACCAACAATATTAAAATATATCATAACATTTCTCACGATATTTAACAGTACAATAATCGGTATTTGAAGTTCGTTGTGTATAATCTCTGTAATGCGAGCTTCAAGAGAGATTCCAAATACAAACTTGGTAACAAAAGGTTTCATTTCGGATTGAGCGGCCTTTGTGTTTGGCGACACGCAGCTCCGTGTTTGTGGAGCGACGTCCAGAAGGCCCATCCATTTTACCAAAAAAGACAACATCACTGGTCTTATAGGATTTATAAAAGATTTTCTATACTCAGTCTTTGAGCAAAGTTGTATCAGAACAAGGGAAAACACTTCAAAATGTTATTATTAATAGAATAATACAACAACATCTTGATTATTTTTGTATTGTATTAAATACATGACAAAATGACGTAGCTTATAACTTTTGTTTTATAATATAATTTTTATGATTGCACCTGGATGACAAATGAGGCAAATAATACAGTAGAATTTACACCAACGAAAATGGTCTAACATCTATTAGGTTATCTCATAATTCAAAAAAGCCTTCAAATTTAAGTTTGGAACCAATTATTTCATATTTCTAAGTACATACACATATTTTAACGTGTATTGTGTTTCATTGAAGAATATATAAAGTGCATTAAGAAATATAAAATATATACAATAAATGTACATTGAACATTCTTCAATACTAATATAATTTAAATAAATAGTTTGTTTTAGTTTTTAATAAGTTCTATTAAAATTATTCCATGTAGGTTGCAATAAATTCTTAACATTTCTAGATACTACATGTTCCCTACATTCTCTAATTTCCGTATTTGAAATATTGATATTTAGAAACCTATATTTTCTGCATGTTGAAAAAATATAGTTTAAAACGTCATTTAATCTCAAAGCTTCTGGTCTCTAGTAGTTTTTAGAAACTCGGAGCCTCCCATCAGAATTTTTTTTCACGCATACATCGTTGTGGCGCTTGCATTTTATCGGCCTCTTGCAGATTGTAGACACTGCGATGTGTCCATATATGGGATAGCGCGCATTCCTGGAAGATACTATGCAACTTAAAACCTCCGGTAACTGGAAATTTGGTCTCACTGGAACTTTCCGTTATCTAAAGGATGTGGTGTGGAGGTCTATCCAAGACTCGACTTCTTAGATAATTCCTTAAACTAAAGGTCGAATCCTGGTATCCTAGTAGTTTGTAACGTATCGACCTCTTAGAGTTATCCTGATCTTTCAGAGGTGTCTTACTACAACATCTTAAATGCTCTGACATTCTAGGTTCTACATCTTTTCGTCCTATGGAGGAATTTGCGACCAAGAATAGTATAACTCAAAATCTTAACTGATGATTTTTGTTTCGAAAAAGTATATTTAAGTAAAGTTATTAAAAAAACAGGATTTCTAATATAATTTACTTTTTAAAATTAATTATGTAAATAAAAAACTAAGATATAAATCTTAGATCTTAGAATTACGAATTACGATCTATATTCGTGGGACTGTACGGCGTGAACGATAGTTTTGTGCGAAGCCTGTACGGTCTTTGAGGTTAATCCTACGATTTACAAAGCAATTTACTAATCATCTTTCCTTCACATTAGATTCTTAGAATGACTATACCAAATTCTATTTAAATGTAAATAGTCAGAATTTTTTTAGTTATCAGTTTGGATTTGAAGCCCTTGTATAAGATTGGCCAATAAACTGATTTTAAACTGTCATTTGACTGTATATGTATTAGATGTATAAGTATATTTTTAAAGTATAACTATAATTCTACGATAACAGTACATTCTATATATTTGAATTTGTGTCTTAAATTAATTAAAGGATTATATAAGCAATACAGTTTCTAATTATAGATATTTATAAACAATAAAATAATGGGAAACATTTCTATAATATTGTACGATATCGATTAAAATTCATATTTAATGTTCTTGCTAACTAACTTTTATAAACTGATTGCGAAAGCTATTCTCTAACAAGGTACAAAATATTCTAGATTGAACGATATATACTGCAAAATAGTGATACATGAGAGAGGCCGCAGGGAACTAACCCTCACCACTAACGGCACTGTGGCTCCCACCACTCTTAGTTAATGGCCCGTACAACCCAGTGATAGATGGCACGACTTAAGGCGTCAAAAGTCGTATCTCCATGTTATTTTAATATATAATATCTACATATAATTCTCTATATTCGTATTTATGAGTACTTTATGTACCAGGAAACTGTGAGGGAAATCCAGTAAAGCTGATGTCCTTCAAGATACGTTCAACTACGTCACTGTGAAACTAAACTGTCAATTTTATTTTTTAAATTGATCCCAATGCTAGGTAACTGTATATATTACACCATTAATTTTGTAATAACAGCAGTAACGAGGTTATCCGTTGTGTTTTAGTGAATATTTGGATAACAACTCTCCGTGTATTCTAAAACATGATGTAAATCACACCACCTAAGGTGTAAATTTAACAAATATATCAAAGTCAAACTTACAGTGTAATTAGTGTACCCCTCTCAAGCCCTAACCGACATAACACGGAAGACTAGAAGACCAGCGGGAACACGGGAAAGGAGACCGGATATTGACAAAGGGCCAGGATCATGACGGGGCCAGCCGCGAGGAGTGAGGGGTTCACGCCAGACCGACGGACTGCAGTGGACAAAAGTGAGACGGCTTACTCAAAGTACTTGTATATAACGTTTGTGGTTTTCTTACTAAATACATTTGTAATATATAACGAGAGGGATTTTTTTCGTAAAAAGTTGAAATACTTTCAAATTTATTATAATTTTGACAGAAAAAGATACATTTACGGAAGAGGTATAGGTTCATTACTTCTCATAAATTAAAAATCAACCCTTGCCAAAACAATGCACTCTGTGAAATAGGAATTTTTCGTTTAATTATAGGAGATGTTACGAGACACGGAGCCGTTTCCTTTCAAACATATTTAAATTTGAATGAATCAGATGAAGATTTAAAAACTTTGTTTCAGTTATTTGACAATATTAATTTGACAAATTAATAACGTATAATTAATTTAATACTTTTTGGGGCAAATTTGTCCAAAATTTCAAATTTTTTAGATAGTAATATTGCAGAAGTACATAAAAATATTAAGGATAGGAGTTAATCAAAAGATTGTAACGATAAATTCAAGGGGGCAAAAATGTTAAATTGTTTGATGATATAGCTTTTACAATTTTAAACTGAAGGGCGCAAGGGGACGAAATTGGAGAATTTACATTTACAGGGGACGAGAAGATGTTTGGTAATCGATCTAGCCGCGGTGCGCATAACCTGTTAAAAATTGAAAAATGATTCTATAATTTTAAATTTTTAAGGTTCCAATTATTTGACGATAGAAATTTGTTTCACAAAATTGATACTTCTGTTCTTAGGGGAGGAGAAAGGAGGAGAGAAGTTGGGAAGATTCTAACCTTGTTGCCGAAATTTTAGTAGTCTGATAATTAGTGCACGCCTTATCAGAGAAAAATCCGTGAAGCCACCGAGGGACTTTGGCTGGGAGTTGACAGTCAGAAGAACGTAAACAAGTTAACTGCCTGCCTGCATCACTTCTACTGTGCGGCAAGTGCCTCAGAGTATTGGTTTCGTCATGAATGCATGGCGATGAGAAAAAAATTATTTAGGCTTCTTAATATTGTTTCGCAAAAACAAACTCAATTGAAATAAAATCTGCTTATTTAGTTTGTAAAAAGAAAGTTAAGTTAATATGCAGAACCAAAAAGGCAACTTATAACAATACAGTCAGAAATGTAAGTCGTGCTTCTGAGAACGTGTTGGACAACAATTAATAGTTTTAAAAATAAAAATCCAAACATATTTGGTAATATCGCAACTGTCTAGTGCTCTGAGTACTTCAAAATGAAATTGAATTCACTTTTAACAGTAAACTTTATATCGTATGTAGAACAGTAGATAAAACATGACATTCTGGGTGTTGAATTTACTTTTAAAGAAATCGAATGTGTTCTGAAGAAATTATAGAATGTCCCAGGTTTTGTTACAATGTCTTACAAATTTTACAATTATGCATCCGAGGTTTTTTGCTAAATTATTAAATTCATACAATATAATATTTGACAACGCGTTAATACCGAAAGGTTTCTAAAACTCCATATTCTTTACTTTTCACAAAAAAGGAGATATAATCTCAGTCGATTATTACAGAGTCGATTGATTGCATATACAACCAATCCTTTATTGATTGTAATATATCCAATATATTACAGGTATAATAGATTTAATATTGAGTAGGTGGTGTAACTACTAGAAATTGTTCATAAATTTCAAGGTTAATTCAGGAAAGGATATTCTACAGAGGATAATTTTTTTAAATTTAAACAGCATGGTTCATTTGCGCTTCATGCAGCCACAAAGAAAGCTATTTTGTTTCGTTGTTGATTTTATAGCTATGTTTGATTACATTTAGAGAGGAGCGTTAATTTATAAGTTGTTATATATGGGGTTGTCAACGTTCATGCTATATGTAGTAAGAAATTTGCGTGAAGGAAATTTCATGGTGTTTATAAAAGTGGCAGACTAAAAAATTTTTAGTATTTAATAAACCAGTAAGTGGGTGGTACAATGGGAAACATTAATTTAGATATTAAATCAGTATAAATATCTGGGTGTAGTTTTAGGTTTAACGTTGACTTGGGTATTACATTTTGAAGAAAAGTTACAATTAGAAAATTTGCATTAAATTAAATTTTGGGATATTTTTTTTAATAAATACCCCAAATACATTTGTTACAATGCGTTATTAAAATCTATGTTGAGCTATGGTGTTCAGGTCTGGGGATATAGACCAAACATATGTACAACCAAATTGCCTTATAAATTTGTAAAATTCAGAAAGATTGTTTTTTGTTGTCGTGAATATAAAGTAATAGGTAAAAAGGGGGGTCACGTTAGACTTCTGGGTAAATGATTTGGGCGCGTGTAATCACAGGTGACGGCGTTGGTGGAAGCGGCACGGGCCGACTGGTAAACAGACCTCCAGGGACCTCACAATTCCACAAAAACAATACATGACAATTGACCTTGACCTCGGTGACAGGAGATATCTGACTAACAACTATCATTCCATTAGTTATTATCTTAACATAAAAATATCTACTGCTATGTTAATTTAATTAAATATAAATACAATGGTTAAAAAAAGTAATTAGCGTCGTAACAATTTGGATTTTTGGAATGACGTGATATATTGGTTCAAAAACTGAAAAATAATGTATTGCAATTATTAAACACAGTTAAAAAACCCGGATAAAATGTTTTAATATAACATGCCGCAAATGGGACGAGCAATTATCTCATCTCTCGGAAAGGACTCATCAAATTAAAAGCAGTATTTGCTATCATCGCGAATATTGTGCTAGCTCTAACAAATGCGGTTTGGGGGGTTGAATAGAACGCATTGTTCATATAATTAATTTATATATTACTTAAATCTATATATTAGCTTCTGCATAAACATTCTGCATAAGCAAAGCTACTTGAAGTAATAAACAAATTTAACCAAACCTTTTGTTTAAGAAAAAGATTTTTAAAAGAAAGAAATAAATCTCTTATCGTCACTCACACAACATAAACGTAATCATAGAGACATTTGAAATAAAATGTTATTCTGTGTATCGAACAATGAAACTGGCAACATGATTCAGTTCTATCGGTCTGTGTATGTCATAATAAAATATGACAAGATTTGTATTCTCGGTTTGGATGTCAGGGCCAATAACGTTGCGTATGTACGATGTATCGTATCTCTTTATTTTATACGAATGCATAGTATTGCACTGTGACAATATAAATATCTAATAGGCTTTCGCATTACCAAAGGCATCTTAACAATTAGCTAAATAGGACTCATATCTGTCGTTACATTTTACCCTATTGGAGTGTCTCACTGTTATGACTTTTATTGTTATGTAAATATTACGAAGACATTTAGAATTTTAAATAGGAGTTTTATTAATTAAATTTTATTTGAAGAGATTTACAATAAATATAACGATACTAGTCATGGTATGTAACATACATATATATATATAAATCTTAGAACGTTTGGTGTCCAAATGCATTTCCCGCTTTTTCCACGGATTCGTTCTGATCGTTAATCCGCTTCGCAACGTTGCGTCAGCCAGTACTTAACTACGGTCGAGTTATTAACTACGCCTGCACTGCAAACTTCACTCCTTTAATAAGATTTTTTACTTCTATTAATTTAATTTTGGTTGTAAAATAATGTATTATGTTCAATCATTATAAATCTTATCTCCTCACTATCCTAATAATATTACCAATTCGAAAGTGTCTTTCTTTGTTTGTTTTGCATAAATTATTCATCCGATTGTACTGAAATTTTACATGGACGTTCTTACGGTAACGGGTATGAATATAGGAATGTTCTTGTTCCAAAACTCTCTTAAGGCTACGCCTCACTGCTCTTTAAAGCAATAATTATCGATTCTAAACTAAAAAGGTATTATTTAAAAGATTATGTCTAAACTAATCGACTACTCTGAATATCTGTTTTGATATATTTTAACGAAGTTAACATATACGATCTAAATGATAAATATTAACAGAGCAGAGATTTTTGAGTCACTTAAGAGAATTTGATTGTGCCATAGGTAAAAACTAATATATAAAACAAATTACTCTAGTTTTGTGATTGGATATATTTTAAGTACAACGAGTATGAACGTTTTGTGAAATTAATTTTAGCACAGAAAATTTATTTTTCGAAAGAGACCAGAGGATTAACTAAAAATGGAGATAGCTATCAGAGGCCGGTAAATACAACAGGTTGCCTTCAACAAGAGGCCAGAACAAGGGACTCTTCTAATAACTGCCACAAGCCTCGGTATTAAAAATATATGAGAGCTGAAATAGGCCTGGGTCTGTAAGCGACTAAGTCCTGCTAGATGTTCTAGAGGCTGAAAGCTCTCCAAGGTCCAAATAGGCCAGATGCCAGGGTCATGATAGAGACTGGAGCCTGCCAGAAACTGGGAGGTTCTATAGCCTCAAAGATCCTAGATGCCGGTTACTCCTAGAGGCTGGGGTTATGTAAGCCCTGAAGGTTCTATAAGTAAATTAAGTTATTTGCCTGAGACTCAAGCCCAATAAATATTAGAGTCTGTCATAGGATGAGAGGTCCTAGAGACGGAGAACTACTATAGGTTAAGTACTTACAATGGTGGAGTTGGCAGATGCCAGACACCTTCAAAATCAAGAACTTGGCAGATACTGGCAGATTGTACAGACAGATCTCCCAAAGACTGATATATGCCATAGGCCAGAAACTTATAGACGCGGAACTTGGCAGAGGACAGGCGTACCTACACGATGATAGCTTGCAGAGACAGAGATATATAAAAGTCGAGAAATCTTTGAGCCTGTAAATTAGGAACCTGGTAGAGGTCGCATGATTTCAAAAGATGTTAGCTTAGCGTAATTTATAGTTAGTTTAACGTATATTATTGCAGCTTTTGCCTAACTAAGGCGTTCATCGATATAACGTTCGGTGAACCTGAGGTGTTATTTTGCAAAATATCTGATGAAATGTATTATCTGTATACTTTCTGTTTTGCATGAAACTAAATTTTTAAACATTTACACGAACAAAATCAGTGAAATTATATATATATATATATATATATATATATATATATATATATATATATATATGGCGTATTTTTAGGTTTTAGATAAAAAACATATACTGTGCACATTATATTTTGCCTAATGAATTTAGGGTCTGTATCAATCTCATGGCATCAAAACAGGCTAAGAACAAAACTTGGTTATTTATACCTCAACGTTTGAAAGCATGCAAATTATTCACTACCAAACATAGTATTTGGTCAGTGGGATAGATTTTTAAACGTATTTTGAGGTTGAGAAATCCAACAAGTAAACTAAGTTTGTTCAATTACACTGAAGATATTGGAGAATATTGAACATATACACGATGTTATCCATAACTCAACACGTTTTGGGTGTTTTTGGTTTTCAAAATAACTTCCAGTAGGCCGAGTTAAAGTAAGATATAATCAAATTTTGTTTATAACTGTCCATTTAAATTTCGATATGAGAAAGTTAAAACACTAGTAAGACAAAAAATAGTTTCAAATTTCATAAACAAACATTATAAAATATATCTTTTTGGTTTATATGTAATATCTAAATTAGAAATTTAAACAAGATTAAATTGTAAAAGTTAGCAAAATTATACTTAGATAGTTGAAAAAATTATCGAATTTGCTATGAAATATACAACGTTAACCAATGAAATAAGATAATAATTTATGTTAGAAATACATATAAACTATAATAACTCTCAAATGTTCATATTGATTCATCTTGTCTTATCCTTTAGAAATAGAAAGCATACAAACTTCCGTAATTATTATTTTATTTTAACCATATTTAAATTAAGAATGGTATTATATTCTGTTTGAGACGTTTAGAAATTTTATTTGCTTTAAGTTTCGCACTATGCAAAGTAATTAGTTTGTATGAACAGTTTTTTCTTCGTAAATATAGCTACCTCCATCCACAATATAGAAGTTATAATCCGACATGTTTCATATATGGAGAATATAAGAATTTTTATTCTTTTTCGTGCACATTTTTGGTTTACTTTTCCAATTTCTTCAATTTAAAACTCGTAATAAAATATTCGTTGCATGTAAATCATTTCCAAACCTATATTGTGCATGGTTTTTGGGGCGCAAGGTCAGAAATTAATAACTATTTATACGGTAAACAACTAATTTTAATTGCAATCCCCGCTTAAAACGAACAAAAATATTTTTGTTAGCCTAACCCGAAAATTCAAGACTAAAATACTACATTTATGTCTTAACCCCACGCATGTTACACACATTATTTCAATTTGTTTTACTAATATCTTATTAGATCAAAACTTGCTCCTTTTTTAAATGCTCATTTTTACGCATAAAATGTTGGAAATTGCTACCCTGTATAGTAAATAAGTATATTTCACTCATTAATTAATACTGTTTAGAGCAAATGGAGCACATACTATATGTATCCTTGAAAAAACTATCATAACTAATGAGTCACACTCGTCAGTTGAAGATATTGCATATACCGAGTATCTTCTAAACATTATTTCAAAGCATATTTGAGAGAGACTTGGATAATAGGGCAATATATATGCGACCATCCAGACAATTCTTTGATAACGTTATACCTATACGCCCGCTTTTATGAAACCACATATCAAGTTGATAAATATAACTATGTTTAGGTGTGTGGTTTGAATTTATTTCTTTAGTTATTTAAACAAGGAAGATATAAACTAAATAATTATTAAATTGTACCTTTTTGATAACAACACACTTGTTATGTTATTACCCACAATAATAAAACCTATACTCTATTTTGTTCTAATGCATCATGCTATAAATGTCTACACCTACCAGGATAATATTTTTTATGTTTCTTTCTGTTAGTTCAGCATGTGGTAATTTACTTTGTTTTTTCCTAAAGTGATTACTAGTGAAAGGATCCTTAAAATGAGGTTTTCAGTAATAGATTATTTAAAAGTTACAAATAAATAATAAGTTTAGACATTTTATAAAAAATACTACCACAAAATACTAAGCTCAACTTAAATACTATGCATTATACACTTTTTATACTGATCTTCACAGCTTCTCTGAAGTGAATTTGATATTTTGTTTAGCGTTTACTATACTAGATTCTGCATTTACTTTTGGTTAGCATATACTCTTTTAGTTCATTGTAATTTATTAAAATTGTTGGTTTGAAGAGTTTCATTAGATCCCAATTGTTATTTATCGCATATTATAATTACATCTTTGAAGCGATTAAAATAAGAATTTTTAATATATAATTATATATTTACCAGTCTAATCCATGATAAACTAAGTTATATTTGTATACTCCTGCGATAGATATATTTGTCACAATTAAAACAAAACGTCAGGAAACGTACATAAATGTTACATCAGCTTTGAGTAATCATATAGGAGATGGACTCTTGACGTGGTGAATTTCAAAGTGTTTTGCCTGATAATGATATTAATATTATATAAGTTTTCAATGGTCGGTGATATGTGTATCTAATTAAAAAAATATAACTTGAGTAAGCTACTTATTGTTTGATATTTTCAACTCATTTAATGACCTTCCATTTCGAACTCTAAAAAAGTAGCGTAACTGACGATCCGTTTTTTTCTTAGTAAAAGTACTCTCTTAAATGTCAAGAAAACCAGGGTGTTTGCTTGTACAGTGTAACACGGCTGTTGGCTCTTAGATTAATTTAACATACCAACATCTCCTGCAATTATTCAGAAAAAAGTGGAATGTGATCTGAAAAATGTTATTTCAAAATTAATTATTAAACGAAAAAAAATGCATTTGCATTGGAGGTCTGTCAGGGGATTTTACATCAGTCAGTCAGTTACGGATGAAAAAAATCTAACTACTTGCTCCTCTCTGCGAATTTCATTCCTTAGAACTATTACCTATTTCCTACGCTCAATTTTAACTTTCCCCTAATGCTGAGGATTCTAAAGATCCTAAGTGCCCAAAAATTCAAAGAAATGTCTCAATAAAGAACAGTATGAAAATTCATAATATTAAGCTAATTCTATGAACTCTCGAGAAGTTGGCTTTGGTGGCGTAGTATGAATATACATGAATGAAAATAATTTATTCTGTAAAAAGCGTTTTATTAAAATATCCTTTTCATAAGAATGTTTTTTCTTCTTGTTTATAACATCTTGGGTATTTTTGATATCGGACACTCGGAGGAACAGGTTATCATAATTCTTGTAGGATTTCGTTCGATGGTAATTGCTTATAAAATACTGTTTTGTGATCTTCTCTTTACGGAGTTGTGTCACAAACACTTCACAGCCAAGTCTTATATAAGTTAAAATTATGTGTACGGATGTCTTAGTTACAAGACTATTATATTTAAAAATCCTTTTACTATGGTCACAAACTTTACCTAATTTTGAATCTCATCGTATAAATACTTATATCTATATTCAATAGACGAGTATAATAAATAGCGTGTTTAAATGTGCTTTATCGTCACCTTATTTTGTACAGCAAAATGGAAAACAAGTCAAATGGATGCTTCATAAAGCACATCGCCATTCAAATCTACTAACAGAATGACGCGAATATGTTTAAACAAGGAAAACAAACGATGGCACTTGATTATAACTGTGGACCATTTATCAGTGTAATTGGGCAACAACGATTACCGATTAATGCTTACTCGAAAAAAGAATGATTATTTTGCAGCTTGATTTCAACTTGAAACACAAATGATCTTTTCGATTTATTATTCAATATAGATCAGTAGTTATGTAATGATAAAGAATTATTCACTGCTATTTTTTATCAGATAATGACAATATATTATAAATCTGTATACTATCTTTTATGATAGTAAAATAGGTAAATATTAGAGTAATAGAATTGTGTTTTAGTGTTTAATTGTATTTTATAATGGATAATTTTAATATTCCAATTTCAGAGTATAACTTTATAGAAGAGATAGGTTGTTTTGAAATAAATTATATTTTAATAAAAGCATGGTTTAAACGGATAAAAATTATCCTTAACGATACAAAGTCCATACATTTTAAATTCCTCTGAATATTAGGTAAATTTGGATTCAACGATGAAACAAAAATTTTAATCTCGATCTCAAGAAATATGTTTAATGCTCACTATCTTAAACCATTCCCATAGTTTACTGTCTACGCTGGAGCCCAATTTGGAGTTTTGGTTAAGAAAGCCACATCACTACCTCCAATTTATGACAACGTAAAAAGATTTTCTTTGTAGAGAAGTACAATAAATAGAACTTATAATTATAACATACTTTTTGAAAATAAATAAATCAAATTATTTTAATGAAACTATTGACATTGACTGAGATTCTTTATAGGGAAAATACTGTTTCTATGTACCATTTAGTACACATTAACGTAGATACCCTCTACGCATCCTTTTTGGTAGGAGACTTATTCCAATGTTTTATTCCAACAGGCCTTCAACTATACATATACTCGTAATTTTAAATCAATAGCGGAAGAAAATTCTCCAAAATCAATCTAATACTGTGAATACAACCACATTGTTTCAGTAATGTCGGGATATTGGTGGCCGGTGGTTAGGTTTTGATGTTTCAAAGATGAACCCCATGATCAATGGCTGGTTGCTGGGATTTGTGCCGTTGGAATGAGCTTATCTCGTCCTGTTTGTTACTGAATCTGCTTTACAGATAGAAATTTGGCTATTTTAAACCTTTTAACAATATCAGTGATGTACACATTTTCCATGGTTTGTTCTTTTCCATAGCAGAGATAGCAGTTTTGAAGAAATGAGTAATAAAATAATGTAATTGTTTCGTTCTCATTAGATAATAAGCTTCATATTAGCTGCAAAGAATCACAGTTATATTTTCTCTAATTCTTAAATTAAAACACTATATTTAAACGATAAAATATTTTCAGCTACGTATTCAAAGTGTTGTTATAAATAATGTGCACACGATTAAATTAACATCATTTCATCACTAATGTGTGCCACACAAATGATATACGAGTATATATCATGTAACTGAGTGGTTTTGCTTACACTAACAACGCTTTCCCAATGTAAGTAAGACGATCGTCCGGTTATCAGGCTACTCATTTTATTAATGGTAAACTAAACTGTAAATAAATGTTTGGTCATAAAAATACTTCTTTCATTTTGATGACACTTTCAGGGAGACGTCGAGCAAGCTTACTACTCTCTGGAGGTACTACTTTACCTAATTTTGGGTTTATTGTATGAGTTTATGTTATCTACTTCAAACGAACGTACTTTTCTTTGCTTCTCATATCTCTGAAGCTTGTGAAAGTAAGATGAATGTAATTCTGTTACCTTTCATGATAAACTATCCACCGTATCGAAGTTATTGATGTACTTATTATGTATTATGCGTTATTTAATTGTATTTAAATTAAGACTGTATGATTTCATATCCTTGAAGGTCCAATATGGATATAATTAAGCTTCCAATATTTACTTTACATGTAAATAAAAATGGGGTATTGCACAGAAGTACCACAGCAGTAATATAGCGTGTTTTCATTGTAACAAAATTAAAAGGTATTGATAGTATTGTGGCAATTATAAGCATTACACGGTTATCCTCATAACTTATTATTTATAGCCTTATGCCATTAAGAGGGGTGTAATTACAAATCACGCGTTTACGCGTGTGAAGAGAATTAACACTTGCAGTTAGTTAGTCGAAGCATCTGAGATAAATTTGAAAATGAGACAAAGAGCTGCTTTAAGAAACACCTCTTGATTTTCTAATAGTACTTGTAGTGGTGGTATATATCCTGCTAATTCTTAACTCTTTCTCAAGGAAGGACCTAACCAAGGTAACCGCTGTCTCCTGAAACAAAAATAATTAGGAGGAATATTAATTTTTTCCACGTTTGGACCACACTCTACTACACTCAGCATTAAATTCTTCAGTTTGGAAATGTTCCACTTATAAATGATTTTTATTTATTGGGTAAGTTGATTTGCTCATATAGGATAAACTTACTGTTCCTTCTGTCATTTTTAATTAAAATTTGTGACCTGGTAGTGCCATTGGTTTATAATATTTGTAAATGTCAATACTATTTTTATATGTATATGATTTGATAATTCTGTTAAAAGTCAATTTAAATTACTATAAACACTTAATCTAACATAATAATAATCTTAAATTAAAAAGATAATTATAATAGTTGTATAATTTGTAGGCGCATAACTTTGGATAATGAAAAAAATAACAACTCCACCTAGAACCAGCAAATGTGTTTATACACTGAAACTTTCCATGTCCTCAAAATGATGTAACCTGATAATTTAAAGGGGTCTTGGGCTCAAACCAAGTTTTTGACCTGGACGTTCAATTTAAGTAAATAACAAGTAAACCAGCATAAAGTATAATTTTTGCTGCTGTTTGTACAGTTTTACATCGGAATTAATTTTTGTAGGAAATTAATTTTAATTATTATTAAACATTTAAGGCGTACTTATTTTGCAAACCCAAATATTGTCAATTGGTTTTTATATACTCTTCGTCATTCACGCTTCTATAATACTAAACAAATAATATCATTTTGTACTGATTAACTGAGTGACAATAAGTGACCCCCTATTTAACTAAGAAATAAAATACTAACAGTAAAAAAATAGACAGAGAACACAAATTCGTTAAAAGCGAGGAATTCCCACCTTTCGTGTCTCGCTGTGTTAAATGTATAGTATATATTAATAATATATTAAATATATTTGCATATAACTTAAAATGTATTCATTTTCAGCCATTTTCGATGATAAATAATAAACGGATTAACTAGAATGTAAGAAAATACTGTACAATAATAAATTGTGCTCCGTCAACTTGACGGAAAGCAATAACGTAACAAATTCGTAGCATTTCAGATAAATAATAACTGGTAAAATAACTCTGATAGACGTGAAGAAATGTCGACTTCACGTCGTTAAGAAACTCCATATTCAGTGCTCAATCTTGTGGGGCTGAGTTAAGGCCTTACAATGAAAGTGAAATACATTATCTCAACTCAGCTGTTAGGTTCAGGTCTCCAGACTATTGTTTCAAAGCCCGCATACTCATTGCCTTATTATCGCCTAATTATTCCCTCTTGTAAGGGTTGGGATTGTTTAAAACCTAGCACCAGATTCTCGGTACAGAAAGTCTTATTGATATAAAGCCATTCCTGTTAGATTTATTTCCCTGTTTATTATGGTGATCATATATAATATAGTTTTAATCTTATACTGCTAATATTTAAGTGAAACTTTAAATAATAAAAAATTCGTTGTTTTAATTTTACATCAAACCTGCAATAAAATATAAGATTGAAAAAGATATTTACTATAAAACATCATTTCAGAAGTAAATTTAAATATCTTATATATATAAAAATCTTGAGTCACGATGTATGTTGCCAATAAACTCCAAAACGACTGAACCAATTTCAATCAAATTTCACATGTATCCGTAATTTAGTCTAACTTAGAAGATAGGATAGTTATTATCTGAATTATTCGCTTATGTCGTGAATATAAACGAATAAAATGAAGAAAAGTTTTCAAAGCGCCTGCACATTATAACCTGCAATTACGAGATAGATACGTATATTAAACAGTGAAACACTATTTGAAGGCGCTAAGTTATGATGTATAATTGTCTAAACTAAATTTTTGGTTGAACTTAAAGGTTGAGTGGTAGACCACTTTGTAATAAAATACATTATGCATGTACAATACATTTTTGACATATTTTCTTGATCGTGACATCAAGGTAAAATCTACATCGGGGTTGGAAATATAATTTACTTCAACTAGAAATGCTCATACGCGGGCAAAACTTACGAAAAGCGTGCGAAGCCGCGGGAAACAGCTATAATATTATATTTTTATTCTTAATCATAAATACTCATTGGTATTATTATTCCATAAATACTTTAATGCTACAGCCTTTCATTAAAAAAAGGCTTTTATTTTTCTTTAGAAAGACCGTTAACCAAATGATCTTTCTAGTGGTTAACCTCTTGTGACTAAAACACTCAAATAGAGAATATGAACTGTAGCTAGGTGGCCAACTTTTGTGAAAGGACCGGATAAGACGTTCCCGTATGGCACTTGGATAATACAAAAAATTATTGTTTTTTTTTTTAGTATTCTACTATAACTAATATGAGTAAAATATCTGTACATACACAAAATAATTTGAAGTTTGTGAATCATTTAAGCACAGAATAGAATAATTATTGTTATTTCAAACGAATGGTGTCCATATTTTATATATTAATCAAGATATACGCTACACCATGAATCGCCCAACTGGCCTCACCGAGGTTATTGAAAATGTCAAATCATAATTACACATGTTATTAGGACACATGTTAAAATATCATATAAAATCTTTTTGTTTTTTGTGTGTATAATTTCTAATAGTAACCAACACTATGTGCTGTCAAATTATTTATTTCTTTACCTTCATTTTTCTTTAAATTTGTTTACTTAACTTAACATTTATGTACTTTTATTATTAGGAAAACATATTAATATTATGTTAAATAATGCAGCGCCATTAAATATCTGTTTTTTATGTCTATAAACTCCTGTATCAGATAAAAGGGTTTTGGTAACAGAGTAAAGATCACTTTGGTCTCGTTAAGTAATAAATCTTAATACTTTGAGAAAAGGTAATAAATGTAATAATGCTTAAAACAATGTTTATTACACACTGTTTATATTGTCTATTTACTCAATGATAGTCATTGTTATACCATGTATAATTTTGAATGAGCCACACAGGATCTCGACGTGAGCACTTAGCATCCAATTAAGAGAAGTGCGAGCACTTAGCGAGCCCACACGAACTGTTACACCCTCTTCAACATTATTCAAACAATATAATATGCAGAGGTATTAAAATTTGTGTTTGCGCTTGTTAGTTTTAACACAAAACTGCCAATGTCGGCACAGGGCAGGAGACACTGTTTGTATATCCCGTGTCGTAGCAGGTTATAAAGAGACTGAGACGTGCGGAGTGGTGCTCAACTTAAGTAGAGTAGGTTACTTCAACAGTAAACTGAACTGCGAGTGCTTTTGTTTTAATGTTTGACTGTCGTTACAGTCTAAACTATAGGGGACCACGACAGTTCTAACTAGAAGGTATTGTTACCAATAATTTAATTATTTAAAAATATTTAATTTTAGTTTTAATCTTTGAAGGAAATTGTAAAAATAACAGTATTTAAATGAATCAATCAGGTAACCAAAACTTTATGAAAAATTCATTTACTCGCACCATTTATACCTATATCATTAAACAATACTTGGAGTCTAATTACAAGTATGCAATAATAAACAAATATTTCTTCTAGAATGTAGTTGCATTTAATACGCACACGTCTATGAATGTTTCTTGCCTAATTTTTAATGTTTTGCGACATTGTATGCATCCGTTATTTTTATATCTTCACTAATTGATACTGGTGCCTATTCATTTATCGTGAGGAAGGTGATCTAGACTAGATGTTACCTTATCCAATGGTGACTTTAAAGGTATACAGATGGACATTATAAACACATACAAAGGTGCCTCAGATGTAGACGTGTACTTCATAAATAATTTAAATGTTTTTCAAGAAACGTATATGTTGTAGACATATCTTTAAACGACATTGTTACTACGTAGAACATGACTGTTTATAGCTTTAATTTAGTAATGTTTTGAAAAGCAAGTTTTCAGTGCTGTAACCAACTTTTATTCTTACTAATAACACATTTATATTCTACAGCTTTACACATTCAGATGGCAGAGGCAGTGAAGTACTCACGTAGTCGTATCGCTCATCCAAACTTTTTTTCAATGTATATATATCAGCCGCCATTTTGTACTGGATCAATCTTTTTGAGTGCGGTTTGCGGCATTAAACTCTGCTATATAAGCCCTTTAAAGTGATGTGCATATTGACCTATGCTCCTATTTAAGATTTCCTTGTGACTCCTTGCGGGACGTCCCCATGATATTACAGAACACTGATAGTTCCTTCAAAAAGTAGATTTTTAGGTGTAGTGTTGATGTACCAAATCTTGTTGATTTATCTGTTATGGTTCAGAAAATATTATACCTGTGCAGGACTTTATGTACACCCTGTATAATTGTTTTTATTAGTGACTGTAGTAATTTTACAATTTATATTTTGATAAATAAATTTCTTTTTTATTTGTTTTGAAAAAGGGATACCCGAAACATATTAGAATATAAAATAATATTCAGATCATAATCTTCAACAGTCTATTTATGTCTGTATGTTGATTGAACAATCGAGTGTCATCGTTTGTGAGGATAAATAATGTTATAATATCATCTGATTAAATTGTATAACAATATTTTACACAATTTAAGAATTTCAGTGAGACCGATGTCTTACGAACACCAATAATCTTATAATTCTCTTTACAAAATGAAGCTTTAAATCACTGATGAATAAATACATGTACATAGATAATGTTTACATATATCACGCAAAACCCAATAATGTAACTGAAACATATCGTGACAATGTATCTCACAAAACTTGGTGTGTGATCGCTTATTGGGAATGCCATCAAAATAGCTGTTAATTTCACTGGTAAGTACCATACCTGTTTTAAGAGGCACTATAAAAACCTATAGGTGGTATAAACTGTAAGAGTGCAAGGCACAAACCAAAGTCATAGTCAATACCGTAATAGTTTTGCAGAAATAAAGGCCTTGCAGAGATTTTAACATCAATTTTAATGTCAATGACTACTATACAGTATTGTTTAAATACGTTATTGCGCATTACGTTTTACATTTGTACACATTTTTTCCATTGCAGTTTTAAATAAAACTTAAATAAAGTTCTTTAATATCAACTCTATACTACCAAACATTGAAATCAACGACAATAAATCCTGTAAACTTAGTTCATACACCGAACATTACAGGATTAATATTATAATTGTGTTTAACTGATCGTGCATGTGATTAATAAGCTACTAGAGGATCTTTTATTTACAAATTTACGATATATTTATTTTTCTACACAATCTCTGTTTTACAACAATATAAACATTTTACAATAAGACTTAGTAATGGATTCTGGTGTCTCATAACACACGAATGTAATTTTTTTCCACGTAACAAAAACGTGTACAGAAAATACAATTGTTATCATATTTTAGCCGAACGAAAAAAGTTCATCACAGAACATTTTTAGAATTGGCTAGCTGAAAGCGTTGTTTAAAACCTGACTTTTGACCATTAATTTAGATTCTTGAATATAATAATGAAAATAATATTATAAACTTTAATGTTTTTATAGCATAATTTTTGGTAAGCCATTGGACTTATTATTATAAAAATAAGTTTTTAGGTACTGAATAAATATTGTATTGTGGAGAATATTGTACAAAATACTAAACTTATAGTTCCAATTTCCTGCCTGTAATAAACCATGGGAGCTGCTATATACTGAAGAATAATAAGTGAGGTTTATTCCTGATTTTTGTATAACGGAACAGTCCTTTTTATTTATTTTCCTTACCATAACACTCTTAGTCAATGGCAATGTAGCTAAACTGGTTTTTGAATAATTAAATCAGAGTGAAACTCTTTTATTGGAGTTTAATTCATCTATATTGGCAACTAAATATTTACTGGAAGATTATAACAGTGAAAATCCTCGTGTACAATTGATATTTACTCAGATCACCTGATTTTAGTTTTAGTTACTGATTGGTCATAACCATTTAGAAGCTACAGTAATTAACAGTTTAACCGCAGTATATTTGAGGTATGTACACAATTATTGTTAATTTGCAATCCCTATAAGAGTACTCTAGTGCTCACAAAGTTCAATTTTATGTATTCATTACATATATTTGTCCCAGAAATCTTAGATCAAAATGAATAATATCCATAACTGCCATAAAATGGGTATACTTGTGTTATCGATTCCTTAAAACAATGTAAACGTCTAATATATAGCTTCTGCTATCATATTATAAAACAAATAATATGAATAAATCTTAGTTATTGGGTTTGATCTGTTTCTACCTAGTATGTAATGTTATATTCAATGTAGGATCTAAATAGTTTTAAATTACAATATTTTAATAAAACACCATTTTAAATATAGAGTTTTTAGGGCAGTTCCTCCTTTTAAGCACTTACTGCTACATGGGTTTGCTCTCTACTCTGAGGCTTCAATTCACTGTGCTTCCGTAGAATAAATAAATGAAATATCATGGTATCTCAAATGCGCTGTTTCTGTTCGTGCAGTTTATTACAGTGAGACTAGGAAATGCAAGGCGATTTAGATTTTTTTTAATACGTGGTCCTGGCTTACAGATACTTTGGAAAACCTCATCAAAGTTAAGGATGTGCTGAATTGTTTCCCTTAAAAAATCGTGGCCTGACATTTAAGCAGTAGGTAGAGGCACCTAAGTCTGTGTATTTGCGCCTCCCGTTGGCAAATTACATTTTTTTGCACTTCGTTTTGTGAAGTAAGGTTGTTTGTTTCTGAGGATTTTCACGATGAATAAATATGAGTGTGAATAGGGGGGGAGGTTTGACTTTATTTAACTACAGAAAGATAATTGCTATAAAACAGTTAAATATCTAGGAAATAATTATATGATTCTTTCAAAATGTATGTGCTTTTGTTAGCGTTCATAAAAAATAATTTTGGTTTTGGACTATTGTGAGCTATCTTACTGGCTTTTGATTTTTTTAAAACTAAAAATAATAAAAATAAAGGAATCTTAGAAACACGTAACAGAAGTGGCATTTATTAAAGATTAGAAATTCATGCTTTAAATAGGGCGCCCCCTAGCTATGAGACTTCATATTTCCACAACATGCTTTTAGATTAAAACAAAAAGCATGAAAGATTAAAACAAAAAGTCTCCCTATGTTTAAAAATAATGAAGTACTTATTATGAGTTGAAAACGCCCACTTGTAGACTCTCATATAAATGGACTGTGATAAATTTCATCTTTACCGCATTAGCATTTACGAAAAATTCCAAAACGCGTAAAATAACACTGATATACTATATACACGTACAGCATATGTGCTCTAAAACATATATGTATGTTCTTCAACCTTTAGTCTTCACCCTTTTAATAGTCCTGGTAATATAAATTTAGTAAGTAAATTCTCAAATCTGTTGTATTCACCTTATACGT
Organism: Homalodisca vitripennis; assembly: GCF_021130785.1. Classification (NCBI taxonomy): domain Eukaryota; kingdom Metazoa; phylum Arthropoda; class Insecta; order Hemiptera; family Cicadellidae; genus Homalodisca; species Homalodisca vitripennis. The sequence goes on along the minus strand of NC_060211.1, from coordinate 122,298,102 downwards.
ATTATGGTACTAAGTAGCAACTTAGTTCAGTAATGTTGAGGTTCCATTAATAGAGCCTTATAAACAATAATTTAAATCAATAGCCGATATTACACTAGTAAATATTATACCTTATTACGTGTGTAAACTACGCCTGTTAGGCAGATTTAAAAGAACGCGTAGTTTTCAGAAAAATATGCCAAGGATGAGAAAACGAAAAATACTGCATGCAGAAGGTGTCGTATTCTGATTCTAAAATAAATTCTATCAGTTATACTTATAACCACAAATATACAATGATAATAGTGTTTAATTTCTTATATAAAGCATTTAGTAAACAGATTGGGTAACCTTTACCACTATTAAAACTATGCATTATGGTGATTGTTACAGAGAATTGCGATACATTTTCCTGTGTATTATATATGAGCAAAAAGTATTACTGCTGAGATACGATATGGAAAATATCGCTCGCCATGCCATTTGTACATTAATACATTGACATGTACAAGAGCCGTCTCTCGTGACTTGATGGTTAGCGTTTCACCGCATCACCCCAGAGACTCTTACCCAATTCCCAATTCGGGAATGCCATTTCCAAACGCCTATTAACTACCTGAATGTAGTATGAGGTAATAATATAAATGGCTCAATATCCTCCAGGAAAGGTTGAGAGCGATTAAGAGATGGACATTGTTTCTGACACTTTACATTTATCTCAGGAACGACAGCCATATCTTAATCCGGACAAGGTTACATTTAACGCTCCTGTTGGAGCTAAGAGTCTATTTCAGCAAAGGCGTGGTTTGTCACATAAATGTTCATTTCTCTCACATACCGCCACCGTTTACGAACCAATCCTCTGTCCAGATAAGGCTGTTCAGGACACATTATGATAAACAAATAAAACATACGCATACACTACCTAACATGTGCTGTGAAATAAATAAATTTATTCTCCTACACCGGGTATTCGCGTCTTACGATCTACATTAACCCACCTATTAGATCTAAATTATGTGGATTACAAATTACAATGAGTTAGTGATACCGCATTAAATATCAGAAATAAAATTCGTACAATATTGGCTAGGAATATCTGTCTTTAGTTTAAAATTAGAGTGACTTTGTTGGCTAACCATAACATCTCGCCTCAGCAGATTTGTCTATTTATTAAGATGTATATTATTTTCAGCTATTCACTGAATAGCTATTCACTCTCACTATGCGGGTGAATGGGCTACTTTTTTCAATTAAATTATTTTGTATTTGGCCGTACATGTCACATATTATTTAAAATTCCCAAACTAAAATATTATCGAAAGACCAAATAGGCACCTGTAAAGAAACTTTTATTTACATCAATTACATTTACATAAATGGCAATAGCCATAGTTTTTGATTCAATGCTTGTATATATTTATACAAGGTATGGCTATTAAATAACGGGACTAACGCTGCAGTGGAACGAGTGCGCATGCGCCAACCAACAATGACCAACAGCTGTGTAGTTTGAGACTTCCTCTTCAGAATGCAGGTAGTCTTGTTTCTGTCAACAATATCGATGTGTCATAACCTTCATTTATGTAAGTGTTGTTATTTTGTTTTGCGGGAAAAATGGTTAGCGTAATAATAGAGCAACGAATTGTTATTAAATTTCACGTTAAACTTGGAAAAAAACCGCTACCGAAACCTATAATTTACTAAAAGAAGTGTATGTCAGTGAATTTTTATCGCGGACTCGTGTTTTTGAATGGTTTAAGCGTTTTCAAGATGGTCGACAAGACGTGGAAGATGATTCGCGGCCAGGTCGTCCTTCAACATAAAAAACGGAAGACAATGTCGAAAAAGTTGCTAATTTGATTCGGTCTGACCGACGATTAAGCATTCGTGCAGTTGCTGAATCTGTAGGCATTGATAAAGAATGTGTACGGCAAATTTTACATGACAATTTGAACATGCGAAAAGTGTGTGCAAAACTTTTACCAAAAATTTTTACGATTGATCAACAAGCAGCTCGTAAAAATGTTTGTACTGACACTTTGAATGCCATTGAAAATGACCCAAATTTATTGGAAAGAATAATAACATGTGATGAATCGTGGTTTTTTACTTATAATCCGGAAACGAAGCGCCAATCCATGCATTGGAAGACCTCAACTTCACCGAGAGCCAAAAAAGCAAGAATGAGCAAGTAAAAATTTAAAGCAATGATGATTGTTTTTTTCGACATTCGTGGGATTGTGTACCTTCACTGGGTTCCTGAAAGTCAAACAATTAATCAACATTACTATCTTGAGGTACTTAATAAACTACGTGGAAGAGTAAGAAAAAAACGACCCGAAATGTGGAAGGACAAATCATGGATTTTGCTCCAAGACAATGCGCCAGCTCATTCTGCATTATCTGTCAAGCGGTTCTTGACCAAGTACAGCATCCCAGTGTTAGAAAATCCACCTTACTCGCCAGACCTAGCACCACGCGACTTTATCTTTTCCCTAAGGTGAAATCTGCATTGAAAGGTACGAGATTTGAATCCATAGAAGCTGTTCAAGAAAAAGCGGCAAGACTCCTGAAAGAGTTATAACTTTCAGCATTGTTTCCAACAATGGAAAATTCGCATGGAGCGTTGCAGGGATAGAGCAGGGGTGTATATTGAAGGTGATAATAAGTAATTATGTTTAAAATGAAAATAAATTTTTTTTTAAATATCAGTCCCGTTATTTAATAGCCATACCTCGTATATATATATATATATATATATATATATATATATATATATATATATATATATGAATTTCCAACTGGTTGCTTAATTGAGTCCTATTGAATAATATTACTGGAGGATTGGAAACATATCTTTCCTTTCGGAAGTATGTCTCGAGAACGATAATATATTATAGGTTCATTTTATATTAGATTGTTTTTCTATCTACCTGCCTGTCTGCAAGACATCTCAAGAATTACATGACCTTGAAAGTTAAAATGTTGCATGCAGCCTCAGCAAACCTGTTACTGAACTTGTGGTGCGAATTACTCCCACCTTGTCTTACACCTGATACCGATATATCATTTGTCTTCAACCGTTTCATTAGGTTTAAATCAAATTTTAAATTATTCCTGCTTATAGATAGTGTGTTTAAATAAAATAATACTAAAATACTTAGTTTTTTATATTAAAAATTCAATTTAACGTAGATGTGTTTTGGATCTTGTAACTATTCGCGTCGAAGATTTTCATAGCGTTAACCATGACAAGGAAGTTCAGAGTGAAAGACTTTTACGTAGAGTATTCGGTAATGAAATTCACGGCAATCGTTTTGTGTTTCAATAGTGCTTAGCCCCATTCGGTGAGACAAAGGGTCTGCTCGATGAGTAATACCTTTGTAATTAAATATTGAACTGTAAGATATATTTTATCGTTGTGAGAACTTAATATTTACTAAAACCAATGTAATATTATTACCATTAGTTAACAATCCTTTTGATGTCAACAATTAATTTAAATCTTTAATCAATTAAGGCACTTATATCACATTTTATAAGATTACCTTATAATTGTTGAATTAGCAGATATGCCCTATCACTATAACTATTTACAGTTTCACTGAGTGCATTTTAATTTATTTAAGTCACGTCTATTTTGTATTATACGAGGTGATATTTGAATAAGCGAAGCATTTTTACCTGAAGAAAAACTAATGACTTGCATTAACTTATTTTTATTGACGGTTTATCTCTTTTGCAGATAACATTGCAGGCAAGCGGTGACATAAATTTAAGTAATAATTATTAAGTTTAAAGTGATTTAAAAGTACAGCAATTACTAATTGACTTAATAAGTAGGAGTAACAGAACTAATCAATAAGTCAACCAATAATAAAATCGTTTTAGGTAGATGGTTTTTTAAAGTACCATAATAAAAATACTATTAACATTGAATTGGCATAGCTTGAAATCATGTCTTGGCAATTTCGTATTAGCATGGACAACAAGTTAGGAAGACAAACTAATTTAACTTTGAAGCCTGTTAATACAGTTTACTCTAAATTGGCATTGTCAGAAACTGAATTAATAGTTTCATTCCCAATTCAGACATAAATTAAAATTGAGTTTAAGCTACGAAAATTACTTTATGTTATAAAAAAATATTAAAATGTATTGAATCGTTTCTAATTAAAAGTATAGTTAAATTTTCTTATACTGTATTATCTATTACTTGAAGAAAACGAGTTATATAATAAAATCTAATTGTCTGATTGTTTAAATATTTTGCATGTGTCTCTTTACACAACGTGTTTGAAAAATCTGGTTATACCTCGTAAATAGTTTAACCACTTAAGGTTAAACAAGAGATCAATATCTACTGCATAAGTTGCAGTAATCATTCATAGCTTATATTAAAACACACAGGTATCCGAGACAGACGCTACATCAGGCAAACTGTGGGGCGCAAAAGTAATCTTATCTCCTCCTGCTTTGCCTTCTTTCAGGAAAAGTGAATTCTTTACAGCGTGTGAGAATGTGAATTCACACCGTTGGGTATACTTTGCCTATTATGTTTTATAATATTATATTGCATCGTCATTGTTTATAAACACAAATTTTGTATTATATAAATTAAATATGAAACAGTAGAAATACAGTAGTATGAATAAGTTTTCACCGTTATTATCTCGTATATTGCATATGGATTTTATATTTAAATACCAATTATTTGATGTTTTATTTATAAATAAAAATGCATTATTTTTATTTTACACACTATTACACATTTTTATATTCACATATGTTTTATTATTAAAAATACGATAACCGTGTGTTTCTTATTTATTAAGTACAGGTTAAGGAAAATTTCCATCAAACGTCAGTTAAAATCGTTGATGTAAAATCTTAATTAAAGACATTAAAATGCAGCATAGTTTTACAAATTGTGGTAACACTACTAATTTTGAAGCACGAAAAAAGAAGGGTATATATATGAACAAGTAATGCAATTTGTGGTATAGAATTAACAGTTACTTGTTATTATGGATCTGAAAAGTAACTTTTCGTGTGACCAGATGCATTGCTGCATCAACTGATGAGTATATGACAGATTATTTTATATTTTTACAGTGATTTAATGTTATTTATTCTGAATACTTGAATTGTTGTAAACATTTTTGAATAGAGTTCTGTTATAGGTGAATATGTTATTTATTCTGAATACTTGAATTTTAGTAAAAGTTTTTGAATAGATATGTGTTATAGGTGAATAATAACAAATCAAGACTTTATTTTTGCCAAGAAGTAAATGGAGGCCATTTTGAGCATTTACTTTGAGCTTAAAAAAGGTTGAGTTTAATTTAGCACTACTTAGTATTAAGAATAAGTCTGAACAGATGAGTTAAGAAAAATAGTGTTTTATAGAGTAAATTTTCAATAAACTTTGACAAGTCGTTGTTTCGTACTGGCTTAAGATAGAGACCTCTAGTCTGTGGCATCTTTCTTCTTTTATAAAGACATTTAAAATTAAATGGGTATTTATAAGTGGGGTCATTTGATGGGGGTTTGCATTTAAAAATTTGGACTTGACCCCCCAACACCCCATTTTGGGTTGAGGGGCTCAGTTCTCATGTATCATCACAACAAACATTCATGTATCATCATTTGTAATTATACAACTACCCCCAAAGGATATTGGTTTGTTTAATTCCATTATGTTTACTCCATGTTTAATTCCAAGTTAGAAGGGGGGTGGGACTTTTGGGACATATTGGTACATACGAATGTTAGCTGAATATTTTTATACGTGTTAGTATCCTATTATAATAATTTATTAAAAAAAGAACCACAAATATAAAGATAGAAGAAATTAAAATGCAGTAATGAGTGGCAGAGAAGAACGTTAGACTACATAGACAAAACTATATTATTTTTTTAAGAAACTATTAAACAACCTAATTATTGTTATGAATACAGTATAAAGTTTATATAATAAATTTCGTACTTAATCTATATTATTTCTCAGCGAATTATACTGATTGCTGAATACCACTTTAGCTACACATGATATTTTTGTCAAATATTGAAAACCTTTAGCGTTTATTCTATTATTTAATAAAAAACTAAAGAGTTTTGGATCAGAGCTTGAATGAACAATTAACGCCATCGATAAATTGATTCTTCAACAAGATATTATTCTATGTATAGTTGGAACTAAAGTCACAGATACGAGTAGGTATATACATTTTAAAATGTGTATAAATACATTTCTTATTGAATAGACTTTTTTGGAGTCATATGCTGATAGCTAATCTTATTGTAAAATATTTAATTAAAATTTTTCGAAGAGTAAGACAGGACAATAATGTAAGAACGTACAGCATTTGTGGTATAATTTCTAAATAATTTCAATAATATGGGGTTTCCCTACTTTGGAGAGTATAATTTTATATGTCCAAATAATTAGGAAGTTTTTCATGACGCAATTCAAAAATATTAAAAGTAAAATAGTTTTTTAATAGAAAAACTAAAATAAAATAAATATTTGTAAGTTTTAACTTCTTTCGCGTAAACCACTGGTTCCTCATTTACCACACAGGAGACGTAACATTATGGCCAGCGTTGTCTCTGCGGGAGACTTATCTTGTTTTCCACTCACAATTTTAAACAGGCTCTTCCTTTTGGCTTTTCTGGATGAAACAACATTCTCAAGAAGAATAAAATCTTGCCTTGCTAATTTGCTAATCCACAAAAAGCATTTAATTTGTCAAAGACACATTTGAGATTTTTTGGTAATAGTATTTTTTTACGATAGATAGTAGAATATTTAAGATAGGTTATAACTTTATACATAAATATATATATATATATATATATATATATATATATATATATATATATATATATATGTGTGTGTGTGTGTGTGTGTGTGTGTGTGTGTGTGTGTGTGTTTATTTCTCTTGTCCATATAAGGAAATATGGACAAGAGAAAAAATATCCAAGTACTTAAGAAATGTATGATTAAACAACAAAGTTAAAGTTGGTATTCTAAATACAATTTTTAGTACTAGTTATCAAAAATTTTATTAACACTTTATAGGTTAATTGGTCAATATATTACCAACCTAAAAAACCTCTCCATGCACATCTATTTTCGTGCATTTTCAGTTTACTCACAGTGGCCAATATTTTTTAAACTAAAACCTGGCTCTATACACGCAACAGTTTTGTTAAGGTTTTGACAATTTGGTATTTTTATACATAAAAATACTACTTTCTGGTATACTGAATTGCAAGTATTAAATTGGTTTTGTCGTTCTTAAGTTCTAGAGGGAGGCTAACATTTTGACCACTGTGCATTTGGTCAAGCCGAAATCCATCAATGGTTAGTGGCTAATATATTAGCCACTTAAGGAAAAATATAAGAAGTCAGGTAAAAAAAAGTAAAAAATATAAATTCTCTTTGTACGTAAAATGTAAAGTGACATCATAACCGAAAAATTTAATACAGCTGTCTCTATTAATTGATGGCTAATAATTAAATGGCTTTTTTCGTGATTGGAAATTGCTTAGAATATATTATCCACTAATCCAATCTTTTATCCTAGAAAAATAATGTCAATATATGTATAACAAATGATGAATTGTTGGTACTCATTGGAATATTAATAATAATGGGTTACCTTGTGTTACCACTTTCATGGGACTGTATTGGAGCTTAGAAACATCATTCCAAGTGGAAGCTGTGTCTAAAATCTTATTTCGTGGTTTTTACTATTTAATGACAATAGCAGAATGCCAAAGCGAGGTGAATTTACGTATGATAAATTGTAAAGACTCCAGCCTATGATAACCTTTTCGAATAGCAGGCACCATTTTCAACCTCGGTCACTTCCTCAGCTTTCCCAGCATAGAGCATGGTCGGGTTTGGGAAATGACTAATAGGTTGGACTAAGGGAAAAAACTTATTAAAAACTTCTTCATGATTAAAAATAAAGAACTAGGTCTTCATTTTCAAGTGCACGATTCTCGACTAAAAATCGTAAATCGTAGCAGCATTGAGTGCGATAAGTATACATTTCAGTCAATAACTGAAACTGCACCTAAATACAGCTGTCCACAGAGTAATTTGTAAAGTGTCTAAAATATTGATCACCATGCATTCACTAGAAATACCCAAATCGGAATTTATCTATAAAGGGTTAAATTCAAAATGCTTACACGGCGCTTTGGCTGATAAAGTTTCTCAATAAAAAATTACTTGTTTTAAATAAAATAAATAATTTTGTTTCCAAATTTCAATCGAACTAACAATTTTGCTTTTTTATACAATTATAGTAAAATAAAAAATTAATAATTTAATTCCCAATAAATGTACTTTACTTTATTATAAGTTATATTTGTATTATAATTTTAAATGAAACTTAACTAAAACTTGCTTAAGAAATCTTGCTATCATGTGTTACACTTCCTATTACAGTTGCTACAGATTTAAAGTTTAAACTATATTTCATCAAAATATATTTACTAATAACTTTATATCTTGATGTGTTTAATTTATTCTGACTGTTGTTCTACATGTGTATTGCAAATAACATTTAACTAATATAAAAATTAAACACTTTGCTAAAAATTACTTGCAACATGTACTCTTTGAAAAGTCGCCTTAATTATTTTGTGATCTCAAAATCATCTTAATTTTCTTTTTTGTCAAAACAATACAATAATCCCCGTGAAAAAGAGCCAACAATATTGCACAACAAATTTTTCATATAAATATCTAATTCGATTATTAAATGGCTAATTACGTCAAGTCCTGCACATATTTGTAAAAGAAAAGGAACCAAAACTACACACTACATTAACTCCGAAAAATCCCAAAAGAAGCCGAGATGCACACATCGGAGGTTTTTATATCGACCCTTTCATAAGCAAAACTAAATCATCGCCGACTATCCAATTACAAGGCTTGAGAAATTAATTGTCAACTGAACAACTCCTATTGTATCCCATTATCCTAATCGACTTTCAAGTAAGTCATTGTCTTACTCTAGCATTCCTACATTGGTGGGTCATTTCTTCAGAAATTATAATATTAATTGTACCTATGTTTTTACAAAACTAATTATATTACAGAATATTTTAGTATATATTTTCTCCCATAATAATGTAGTAATTTAACTTTAATGTTCTTATGTAGCTAATACTACAATATACTATATGGAAATTCGATCTGAAGACAAAAACCCCGGTTTCACTCTCTCGTATCGATATGATTTAATTTGAAAAAGTTATTAGTAAAAAGTGAGGTTTTTTAGAATCAAATGAAACTTATGGCCAATATGATGCAATTTAATCATATTTGTAAAGATAATATGTAAAAAAAATTACATTTGATTTATATTCTAAAATAAATATCGAAATTATTCTGGCTTTCTGAACTCTTCATGAGAATTTAGCGTGCTTATTGCCATGGTATTTTGGAAGCCATGTACACGTTTACTCTCTCTGTTTCAGAGCCGGCTATACTTAAACGTGTTTGAATTTTACCCTATATTATCGTTATAAAGTTCAAGTACTTCTTGGATATTATCTTGAGCCATGAAGTGGTGGAAGATTCCTAGTTTAAAATATATGATTAATAACGATTTATTAATTAATTTTCCATTTTGTAGATATTATTGATTATTAAATATGTATCAAACATTTAGTACTTCATCATTTAAGATTATAGGTTTAATTTGTGTGTGCGTACGTGTTTTACAGAAGTCCCTATTATTTTACGTGTATTGCAACCCTATTCATTTAAAAATTAAACAGAACTGTCATATCAAATAAGTAAAAATTATAAATGGTAATTTGAAATACTATTGAAAGATTTACACTCTTAAAAGTTTTTTGAAAAGATTCCAAATTATAATTCAGAACTAAATAGGAGTGTATATTAAACTTAATTATTTAATAGATAGGTAGATTAGAATCAAACAAATTATTTACAGTTTTAATGCGCGAACGTTGTTGTTTATGAGTTTTTCTCAGTTCACCAAAGTAAATTATTAGATAGTAACTTTCTACTAAGTGTTAAACTATTCAAAGCAAATACCCTTACGTGTAATAATAATATTCACTATTAAATATATATTTAGTAATATTCGTTTGTTATTATAAAGGTATGTGGGGCGCCTGGTTTTTTATATGGCATGTACGAGTATGTGACATGGCAAGAGGGCTGATATGACGAGAACGATATCAGGAGCTGCCTGCCGCCTCTCTGTGTATATAGCCTCTGTCAACCTGTCTCCTATATTAAACCAGCTTTACTCTATTGTCGTCGTCGCTTACTGCGTTTGGCGGAACACATAAAGCTGCTGATTTTTAAATACATCAGAGTACAATGCTGCATACTACAAACTAATTAACGGAAACGTTTATTTTAAAGGTAAAAAAATCATCGTAAGGTATATAAATGCACGGATTTGGATGGTCACAATGGATGTAACAAATTTCTTGCAACTTAGTTCAAGTTTGTTAGTTTAAAATTTCTATTTTACTGTGTCTAATGTGAATGAGCTTTCTATATTAATAATTTATGATAAATATTTATATTTTCTTTTTCGGAAGAAACTAGTTCTTGTATAATTTGAATTTATAAACTGTAATTTAAGACTCATTACAATAACTATTTTTAAAATATTCATTTGTAAATATTGTTAATAAATAAACTTTATATAATAGGTTATGAAAAACTCTATTTATATGATTATATTATTTATTTTTTAATGCTCATTTTTTAATATTTGCAAAAATATTAACACTTACATCTTTATAGAATAAAAGTATTAAAACTATGATTTTAAAAAATAAATATTTAATATGTTATCTAGTTCAAATAAACTATCCATTTCATGAAATAAAATACCAGTATTAAATACTCGTAGCATTACCTCAGTAAAGTTCTAATCAATGCAATATCAATGATATATACGAAATCGTTTAGTGTTTATTGATGCGGTATTGTTTTGGCTGTAGGAGGGTGATACAGAGTTTATAGCAGTAGGCTTTACTTTATCACATACATCTAAAAATCTTCACGAAAAATATCGTCAAATATTAAGAAAAATCCAAATAAATAACGATTTGCTGAATATTTCTCTTGGCATATTCATATTTGCAGACGATTGCAGCTAGCTTATTTCACATTAATCCGAAAAGTCTGTGGACTTCAGAAACGAGACTAATTTCAGAAACCTTAAGGGGAGCCGGAAGGGGGTATATCGTCCCATGTTAAATTGGCCAACTTAGAGAAGATTTTTCTCAGAAAGTACTAGAGATAGGTAGTTGAATTTTTATGCAATATTATACATATAATTATGAAAACAAGGATGCTCTTTCATAATTTTCTAAAAAATATTTCATTTATATTTGAATTTTTTTGTATATAATTAAAAAATTTAATGTTTTTACTATTATATATATTTTTTATTGCTTCAATGAACAGCAAGGGAACTAAAGTTGCTTCCATTTGTAGGTATATATTATATAAGGTATATGTAAAAAAACATATCAGCTCTGTATCTTGAATGGTTTCTGAGAAAAATGTACATTTATGTCAAAAAAACTACATTTTCGGAAAACGAGCGTAAACGTAAAAATACTCACATTCTAAGGAACTAAGTGATTCAAAACATCCCAGCACCATATTGTGGATCATCAGCTGCCTCTTCTTCATCCTCCAAAGCTAGCTTCTTCCTTTTTTGGCAATCGTGGCCTCTCGGGTCATTTCTTGGGCTGCGATGTTCGCCTTTCTCAACCGCGTCGCATCCAGGTTGCGAAGCACGCTAACTGCTTTACAGTTCAATTTTATACCCAACTCATTGTAAATGGCTAGCTTGCTGCAAAAACCATAATTGAATGCTAAAACAGCATCATATACACCAAGTTGTAGTGTTGTATCTCACAAATACATTTTTGGGAATCTTGGACCACACGATGCTATTAAAGCTTTCATTTTGATTTTGAGTTTTTTGATGAACACACTTTTTCAAGAGATCAGGATCAGCCAAGTCTTGGAACATCTTTTTAATTGCCAGCATAATGTCATAGGGTAGGCTATCTTTATGTTTGTATGTAAGATTATTTACTGCTTTGTTATATCCGAATTATAAACTAAATACTACGTACCCTAAAACGACACTAAAACACAAAAATGTTTACTTTGTAAACAATAATGTTACAAGGTAACCACGGATTTGTAAAACACTATTCTGCTGCTAATATTTCATCAACAACAGTAGACAGTAGAAGACAGCCTATTAGCAAACAGTATTTCCAACATAATACTCAGCACTATTGCCCTGATGTTATGTACGCATATACTGTATAAAAACCACGCGTCCCCACTGGAAAAATCGGGTGCGGGGGAGGGGGTTTATTATTATTTTCTACATACTTGCGAATGTTAATGGTATTATGTTATATATTTTCTTAAACAGGAAGCTTAGGGCTATCAAATAACTTAAAAAATTGAAAAAACGATTTTTCCCCTTTCCGGCTCCCCTTAAGAGATAGTTTCATTGTAATTGACCAAAGTTAAATACAAAGAAACCTAAAGTGGTGAAGTTTCAATTAAAGAATAACCATAAAAACAACTTCATAGTCTAATTAAACTCGACGATAATATAATTGAGCAGCTTCCTTTATTTAAATTTTTGTTTCTCCATGTTGATGACAAGCTTACGTGGCACATTCATGTTAACCACATCTGCAAAAGGCTTCAGTCGATGTGCTTCGCAGACGTATCATCGGGGTTGTAGTTTATATATCGTCCGTACCGTCTTCTTTGCTGTCGTAAAATCCATCTTGAGTTTCGGGATACTGTTCTGGTATGTTCAAGTGCCGGTAACATCGAAAGAGTTTTTATTCTACAGAAATGGTGCGTTCGTTCTATCGTGGAGCGTAAGTGGACTGAGTCTTAGAGAACGTTGTTTGGGAAGATTGGTATATTGACTCTCGCAGGCCTTATATAGCCTAGTATGGCAACAACACAAAGTTCTTATAACAGTATTCATAATACTTTAGGCTATGATGATGGAGTGAATGACATATTTACATTTCCAGATAACGTTAGTCCATGGTATTCAAATTATTTCTTTATTTCATTCGTCTTGAGTACCAAAATAAAATATAGTTAAAAACATTGTACATTAAAAAAATGAACAAAAATGGAAAATATGGTTGGGTTGATTTTTAGAACTAATAGTAAAACAATAATACCCTACAGTTATAAAGTTATCCACGTTTATTTTATATATGTTTAAAATGTCCATCAAAATCAGTGTAGGCCAGCCGGTTATAATAAATGTATGAATAAATGTGAAACACCTTAAATAACAGCAGGAGGTTCTACATCAACGAAAATCTTACTTTTATTCGAATTATGTAAAATTATATTAATAATATATGAAATTCAGTACAGTTTTTCTGAAATCAACAGTTTGTAATTAATACTATTTAAACTGAAAAAAAAAACTTGAGCGGCTGCCATATAAACAAAATTTAACGTGCACAACATGTCGGGTTAGCATGGGAGGCTTTGATTTCGCTTTACAGCGGCCCGAAGAGTAACTCCCAACTACTGATTTTTAATTTTTCGGCCCTCCAGATTTAAAGGTTATCGAGCTAATTAACATCGTTTATAAAGAAGTACAAATACACAGTGAAATCCGCTGTTGTCGTCAATTAGTGGACAAGAGTACAATACTTTCATTAAATTTAAATTTATTTTAAAATTTCCTAGTACACATTACCAGAGACCAATGAAGAATAAATTAATAAACTTGGGTATGAAAAACTATGAAAGTCATGTTAGAGATGTAGCCTCGAAAAGTGTTTTATAATAAATAACATAATATTAATAAACTTTTAACACTTTTATTTTTCTTTACTATGTACATTTCGGAATCATTGATTGTACCTGAAGATGGAATCAATGATTCCGAAATGTACATAGTAAAGAAAAATAAAAGTGTTAAAAGTTTATTAATATTATGTTATTTATTATGAAAGTCAATAATCTATTGAATAAAGAGAGTTGCTTATTATCGCATTGTTACTCAAGTCCGAGATGTTTTAAATGTCAAGAGTCTAGGTTACTAGGTTTTATTTCAAACAAAGTAAGTTTGAAATAAAAAAGTTTTATAAACAGACAGACAAGAAAATTTAATAACACAAACTTTCATTATTATTTTAAATTTTTAATCCAAATCAACGTAGGATTGTAAAAAGGCCCTTTTCCGTTTTGCCGGTGTCATATTATTAATATTTTTACGCTGTTTTCCAATTAATGTCTTACATATTCCTCTCTTTAAAAAATTGGGTATCAATAACACCATTCCAGCAAAAGTAAATTTTTCAGTAAATGAAATGAAATTTCTATTCGATCGATGTTTACTATTTGAAACAGAGATGTTGACAGAGTTTCACACCAAATTACAACAATAAAGTTTATATCGTTTGACACTCGTCGAGCCTAAAGTCAAAAATCAAATTTCGCACTTTAGTAACGGGTCAAAGAGGCTTTTTTACAGTCTTAAAAAGATTTTAAATGCATAATCATGTGGAATCCCTAAATTTCACAAAGATACAAATAATATGTGTTTTTAAATTTTTGTGTTATAGAGATAACGATTTTTTACAAATATAATCTATAATCTATAGATTTCAGTCCTGTATAGTCCTAGTCAGTTACAAAATAACACAAATTTTGTGTTGAACAGCCCACGTTAGACGGACAGCTTTCATTGTCAAGGATGATGTACGTATTATTAAATAATTAAACGGGTGGTTGATTTCATTAAACGGATTATTGAAATATATGTACTATGGACCGCAATATTCTTTTTGTAGGTTTTTAGGGCTAATATTCTATAATGAAAGAGTCTGTTCTTATATTTAACCCTTTGAGGAGTATTAACGTCTTGGAACGTCACTAGGTTCTGTTCCACACTAGTAACAGCTGAAACATGAAAATACTACCCAAGAGTATAAAAAAACACATTAAGGTTGTTTTTTTAAATTGATTACAAATAAAAATGTACAAAAGTTGGAATGTTTAATTTTTTTTGTTATTTACAGATGATTTACAAATTTTTTGGGTGAAATTCCTCAAAACAAGGGTAAATACACAATGCTACATTACAGTCTGGGCAGTTAAATGTGGTATCCTTCCTCTTCTTTTCACGGGTGGTTGTGTTGTAGCATACATAACACCGCTTTTGAGCTTTCCTTGCTTGACCTTCAGGAGTAGTTGTTGTTTCTAATAGATGGCGTGTGCGGCCTGTCCGCTTGAGAAATAAGATGGTTGATAATAATGTCTTATTTGCCGATTATTCTGCCTCAAAAATTACACTACCAAATATGGTTTGGTTTAAAATTAGTGTTAAATAACTATATGGTTCTAAATGGATGCAAATAAAACAAAAACAAAAGAAAAAAATCTATTTCGTAACAAACAATAAATGACGTTCTGGAACGTCACTACTCCTTTTGGCTTGATTTTTACTTGACGTTCTGGAACGTTAGTACAGTACTATTTTGAAGCAGTTTCCCGTACTACTCAAAGGGTTAATATAAAACATACATTAGTTTATATAGTTGTCGTATCCTTAAAACGTTTCATATTCATGAACGCTTAAAATTATTGCTCCGTGGTCCATAAATGGAATAAGAAACCGTCAAATTTGGGAGGTTACTAAAAGTGTAAATGTTTTAAGCCACATTCACAAAGGAAGAACGATTGGGCATGTAAACTGGAAGAACACGCTTAGTCAAGCATGCCTGAAAAATTAAAATTCTTAAATGTGTTTATAAACTAGTGGCAACGTGCCTGTGCCTTCAGTTTCATCACCATAGACAATCTGGTGCTGTCTACTTCAGGAAAAAAAACTTAAAACCAAAAACAGTTCTTTTGCTTAATCCCTCAGAGGGCACATCAATACTAGTGTGCTTAGTTAATTTGTTGTTCACTAGTTCTCATAATGGAAACATAATTACTCATAAGTAATAATAATTATAATTCATAATTAAATGTAAAAACATAATTTAATTCAAAGAAAACGTGTAATTTGGGGTGCAACGTCAAAGTTACATAGCAATAGACACAATATTAAACATTTTAGAAAAATATAATGATTAGTCGTTACTTTACTCTCAGAAAATTATTTACTAATTTTTTCCAAAATTGGTTCTACATCTACAAATTAAAACTGTACACACAAAATTTCATATTTTGAATATTCGATTCCAACTAAATTAGACACTGGAAGCGTTCACTTACCTACAATTGCGCAGTGTCATCGAACGTCTAGTTCAACATACTTAGCCTAGTGTGCCCCTCCAGTTTACTTGCCCATCAGTGTTTCCAACGTGAAAGAGGAACACTCTTAAACACCTTATACGGGGAAATGACAAAAATATTGGTCCTTAATAAGAAATTAGTATTTACTTAGATTAAATATACACAGCAACTTGTCGGTGGGTTCTGACACTAATGACAAATTACTTTGGCATGCACGTTAATGTATTTTCTTTCAGCCACTTAGGAAACTTTCTGAAGTCATATTTTTCTCATTTATATTTCTGAAGAGAACAATTCTTGCAACTTTATGTAATAAAGTCTTAAACTTGTGTATAGGCTTTAATTCCTTAATAAGGCTTCCTCGTCTAACTTCTGAACTTACTAGTTCAGATAAATCACTAAAATAAAGAGTTTTATATAATCAACTATTAATATCCCTAAATCAAAGTTCTTCAATAGAAAATAATCCAATTCGTGTCCTATAAATGTACCATGAATACATAAATTGTATTTTAGATATCTAGAAAATGTGTTGATACAATAAGATTTACATTATATCTATATGACACATGTAAAAAATAACAAATAAAACATGATTAATTAAACTGCCTTCAAAATTATATTTAATGAATTTAAAAAATATTAAATTTAAATTTGAAAGAAATAATAAACATTTCCAAGAAAACGTTAAAAATCAATCTTTTAGAAGAACGGATTGACTATCGTGAGATATATTGATAGAAAGTATTTAACGTGTTCTAAAACATCCTAAGCGTATTTTCTTAAGAAATACTAGATATGATTAAGATTTAGTACTTGAAATGGTTTAATGAAATGTTAGAAAAACTTAAACGGAAATTTTTGACAGAAATATATAATCAGTTGAAATTCTAAATTTTTTTTAAAATCCTAAATATAATATTATAGACGACCATCCAGTATTGTCTATATTTTCTTTAAAACGATAAATAAAAAATCTATCCTATCCAACCCATTTCATACATTGATATTTCTACACATTTAGAATCTCAAATAGATGCAAATAATACGATTAATGAAAACATGTTAGTAGGTAATAAATAATATTATATATATATATATATATATATATATATATATATATATATATATATATATATAATATATATATATTGAAGGTCAAATATGTTTAGAATGTGAATACGAAAGCCAAGTAGTATGTTAAGAATTACAACCTGGCGAGATCATTTAAAATTTATATCTGGATATATTTTTAATGTTGCTTATTTAATTTCAAACCCATTGAAAAATATGATTATTCACGAACAAAATGAAGAACCAAAAGCATGATAAGGTTGGGCTATAAAAGGGTTTATTCAACAACTTTAACATTAAACATAAATAATTATTTAAATACTGGATCATATATCTAACTAAGAAAAATTATTCAAATAAAAAATGTTACTTTCAAAAGCTAAGTTAGAAGAACTAAAATCTTCAGAAATAGTTACACAGCATAGAATTTATTCAAGAGATGAACTTGTAGAGATACGAGTGTATAATTTGTTCCTAAAATATTTCAAAACATTTGGTTAAAGGTTTCATTCAAAATATAGACATCCGAAAATGTATATAAATATATTTAGTTTTTACCTTTGATATTTAGTTTTTCATCATATAGTATTGTAAATATAAATGGGCAACTACTACTCTTGTTGGTTAATATGTTACCACTATTATTGCAGCTGCAAATTCATAACAATTTACATTCTTAGTTTGCTTGTATAATTACTTATCATCTATTTCATCAACAGTGACCGTATATCTCTACATAAACTTTGCAATAAAACATAACTAAAAAAATTAGCTGCAACTGGAAACAATTCTGGTATTAAAGTTTTAAAACCGTGTAGTATTCGAAACACATCTAACATCTATATACATTTATATGAATATTTTGATTATATTTACATATACTACAACGTTATTACATTTTGTAACATGTGTATCTCCGTACAAAGTTCATACTGTAAACATAATGGGTTATATTTTGTATTCACCATAAAATAAAATAAAAATGTAAGTTAAATAAGTAGTAGTTTACGCTCTGTAAAACCCGAACACTTGTGTCTGTCTCGTTTCACACGTAAGAGGCGTCACATTATGGTTTGACGCTGTCACAGTTGGGACTTGCTCACTGTAATTTAAATAACTACTTTTCTCCTTTACTTGGAACCAGCTTGGAACTTGAGAAAGGTAAGTTCCATTTCATTCCACGCGATATTATATTTAATCCATTATTAATACGCATACGTTTAAAAGACTAAATTACAATAATTTATTTTCCGTCTCTTACTATTTAATCTGTAAATACTTGTAATAAGTGTTGTAAGGAATTCGTGTTTTTTATTTCATTAAGTAGAATAGGTTGCTGATGACCGTAACAAGACAAGCAACTTCTACCAATGTTTACCTCGCATTCAATGAATATCCAAACGTATGTTTTATGTTTATTAAATACTAAATTACGTTGAACAAATAGTATACGTAATAATAGAGAGCTATTCAGTTGTCATGCATTTTAGCTCAGTATCACAGTTCGAATGGTATTTAATTAAGTGACTAATCTACATTAGTGTGTTTTTAATGGCAGACTAGGTTATCTTGGCTTAGAAATAGTTACATCCTGTTTCTCCTTATTAACAAATTAATTTCATTTTGCTGGGTAGTTTTGAATAATTTACACTAACCATCATCAACATTTTACTTTGGAATATATTTAATTTATGATTGTACTAAATTATTTCGGTAATAATGGCTACAAGAAGAGATTAGTTTAAATATATTTCCCCAGTCATTTGTGTTACCTACGAATTGTATTACCGTAAACACGTATTGTGTAACTCATATGATATAATGTATAATATGAGCTTGTTGAGACGATAATGATATCAATAGTCAAATAAAAACTTGTTATATAAATAGAGTTACGTTTAGGTTGTTGGCTAAAAGTAAGAAATACCATCATATCATATTGTACTTCATAAGACTATAGCTAATCTAAGAAACCTTTTACTCAAATAAGTACTGTTTGTAAATATAAATGTATGGTTACAATAATATTCTAAGTATTTATATAATAGTATGCATTACAAGAAATTAAAAATAGGCCATACATATATAAAGTCTTTTTAGCGTTCCATGAAAATAAACATGTTTATGGTAGCAAATAATATACTATGAAAATTTCTTTGCTTGTTTCTACATTATGTAATAAGTATGTATAAAAAATGTAGGTTTATGTCAAACGTTTTACGTAACACGCTTGCTGAGCTATAGCTACACTTGTCTCTTGTTACAAGTCGTATGATTGTATTTAGTTTGTTTACACATTTCTTTTTTCTGACATTTTCTCATTGCTGTGATTTTGCTACTTATGAGACAAATGTAAAAATGTGTACTAACGTTTGGCCCGATCTGATGAAGTGATATGGACTACTATCTAACGAAATATTTAACAAATAAATTGTACAGACAAACAGATAGTGAAATTTTCAGTCTTTTAATAGGATTCGATAATCAGAAAAAGAGCATTAGAAATCATTTATAGGCTAATCGATTAAATAAATATAAGTATTTTTATTTAAATAAAAAATAAATATAATTTATTGTGCATATAGCATAATCTGTTTAATTTCTATTAAAAAATGCATCTGAACGTGAATTCAAGTAACTCTTACAGGCATACTGTATATTAACGAAGTATTAGTTAAATATTCTTTTTCAGAAGCTTTTTTAGTAGTATTAAACGTAAGAGCAAGGATAACGAATATAATTAAGCAGTAATATCCTTTTAACATCTATCAGATAAATAGTTATTAAATTGATAAATTCATCTGAATCTATAAAACTGAACTGTAAATCCTTTACAGATAGTAATGTACGACTTTAATCCTATTCTTACTTCGATTAGGTACCAACTTTAGCTGACAAATAAAAAAATTACCCCGACTATTACATTATTTCCCAACATAACACTAGGAAAAGCCCTAACAATTTACATAGAGAGACTAATATTGTAATAGCTTATTTTTAATATTTTCTACATAACTGTGGTATTTAGAAGTTTTGGATAAAGAAAGTGATGATTATCAATGGTGATCTAGAAGCCTATTCAAACGCACAAGCGACGCGCTTGCATGCGAATGTAGAGGCGAGAGAAAGCCATTAGGGTGACTCTTTTCACGAGTGTCAGGTGGAATATCAATCATGGTTGTGACAAAGACCACTAATGATGCATTCTAGTGACTGATGACAGAACTACTCTCTTGTGACTTCACCTCCCATACACAGTCAAGTATTAGTGTTTACTGCTAAACTATGCGATTATAAGTAACTATACACATTTATTTAAATATCAATATGAATTTGCCATTTTTTTAAAATATCTCACTTACTGTATAAGTAGAGCACTCAGAGAAAGTTGTAATATTTTTTGTTGTAAATAGTAAAGCTGGCTCAAAGAATATACGGATGTTTAAAATTATTTCTGTAAATACAAGGTTTTGAAATACAATTTCAAGCAAAATTATTTCATTTTAAAAATGTTGACCCAACCCTGTAATAAACATCTTACATTTGTAATGTTGATTACGTACTAATACAATTATTTGGTCTGTATAATAATAATTGTTCATGTAATCATTGTTTGAAAACGTACAAATCCTTATTAATAAATCAGTTAAAATAAAATGTAACAATACAATTGACAATTAAATCTAATTATATTTTGTCAGAACTTACGTTAACATCAAAATGTTTCGAGCATTACTCAAGCCGAACTAGAGATTCAAATACTAACAAAGTGTGAATTAAGTTTGTACAAAGTTGACAATAGTGTTCTCTTGTTAGGGAAGTGTTACTTGTGTAAGTTGGTAGTCACAAGTTGAAAGAGAACTTGGGCGGATGTGGTCCGTGATACTTGGCTTATTGTGGCAAGGGCTACATTGTTATACACAGTAACTACAACACCCTAATTGTGGCCCTATACGAAATTTCCAAGTAGCAATTAGTAATTTCAATAGTTGTAGTGATACAGCACTTACCATTTAATTTTTCATTGACTAAAATTACTTTGAAATAAAAATGCAACATATCAATTACTGGGTTATTTTTATTAGTTTTCTAATTAACACAAATTAAGCTTACGTCTTTACTAACTATATCCAATTTTAAATTATAGAGACTTGTATATAAATACAATTAATATTTTATAGATTTTATTAACATTTTTTTCTATTCCAAATGACTCTTATAGTATAATTTTACACAATCTACATCTTGCCATAATGCTCAGTTCAAGATTTGAATGTATCTAAATAATATATTGTATATCAATTGTATTTAACCGTTATTACAAGGTAGTAACTTCGCTGCATTTACATAAATATTCTCAATATAAATTTCTGTTCTTTCTTGAAACATGTAAAAAACCCCCAGACCGATAAATACATAACAAAAAAGAACAAAGAGCATACGAATTCAGTCACATTTTTTAAAAATAACAGAGCAATTAAAACAGTCATTTGCATATGACAATTGATTTGGTATATTATCGTGAGTTGCTGAATCTGCTAACGCTTAGCGAAATCTTATCTCCAGCGTGTGTCCGTCCACCTTCATATATCTTGCCTGGACACAAATAACTGAAAACAAATGAGTATTGAAGGATCTGGCAGAAGTAAAGTCTTACCAATAATTAAAAGTTCTTTATATGTGTTACTATTTTTTACGTAAAAATGCTATATTGTTACATTCAATCAGGTTCCCAATGTGATCCTTCTACAGTGTTTGCGTTTAAAATCATATTTGTCCAAAGAACCATTGTTAAAAGTTGGCTAACGATTAGCCGAATCCCATGGAAAGACGAGCACAATTATGAACGCGATGTTGCCGATATATCTAAACCAAATTTAACTGTTACATAACAATAATAATAATTATAATTAAATAATACCATACCAAATATGTAGTTATGTTAAAATATAAATATGTTCTCGATTCAAGATTATCACTACAGTCATATTTGTCTGCCCTAATTTAACACAACACTGTTGGTTGCCACACAGTGAACGCTCGGAAACAAAGAACTCGGTCAGCATTTTGTTGATGTTACATTTAAGTACGAAGACTAACTAGAATAAAGCTTTAAAGCGACGTGGACAATAATACAGACATCATGAGTATAATACAACATTTAAACTTGCACTATACTGATTAATATTATGTACTTGTTGACTAATGGGTAAAAT
The DNA here is from genome assembly GCF_021130785.1 of Homalodisca vitripennis. Lineage (NCBI taxonomy): Eukaryota > Metazoa > Arthropoda > Insecta > Hemiptera > Cicadellidae > Homalodisca > Homalodisca vitripennis. Next base: position 122,275,491 of record NC_060211.1, on the reverse strand, counting down.
ATCAGTTTATAGTTAGTTATAGTACATAAATTTCAGCTGTTTTAATTTTTTCGGGTATTGAAATTTATTTTTACTATATAAAAGTTCTGCCCACTTTTATACTTTGAATTGATTGATACTAATTTATATTATTTACTCATAAAAGATTATGTGTAACCAAACATGTTTGTCCCAAATTATATTCAGCAACGTTCGACTGTTTCTCACAGACCCTCGTTAATTATACATGCAGCTAATTAATATAGGCATATATAATTTTCACTAAAGGTAAAGCATAACATTATCGTTTGGAATTGTATATGTATAGATCCTTAAAAGAGATTAAATTGAAATTAATTAAAATAAAACTTCCTCTTTTCTAAAATGTCACGTTTTGAGCAGATATGTTTTAAATGTGCCAATATAATAAAATAGAGGAATTCTGATGGCAAATAAATGTGGAAGAAGCAAAATTGTGCACCAGGAATTACTGGAACGGTTCCATTCTGCATGTGAATATTTGTTCCTTAAAATCTGTGTACATATTTTTGTTTAAACCGTTGAATATTAGTGATGATCATGATAGTGGTGACGAATAGCGCAACTTCAAGATCGATCGAATACTTTAAAAAAACCTCTTGTGATAAAGCCTAGTTGATAAAGTACACTATTGAATATTACCCAAAACCAAAGGTTCGCAGATCCAAATGCATATCCACAGGCATACAAATTGTCCATCGCCCTTGCCACCACAGAAACAAATATTGAGACTGTAAGGAAGGAAAACAACCAGAATTTTAATTAAAAATCATAGAACAACTATAAAGAATTTGAACTTGTATGTGGTGTAACGGATGTAAGTTATACTTATATAAAAGAAAATCCATTATTTTAGACCCTTCATGCTATCCACCATGTAAGATACACCGTGCAATGCTCTTCGTGATACCTAGTGCATAGTGACTCGGATAGGGTATGACAAAGCTGTTGGATTATATGAAAGCAAGATGATTTCAAGTGCCACGTCCTAAACTTAAAATATGAGAATAAGTTTAAAAGATTTAAGTAGCTTCAATGCGGAGGAGGTCGATTTAACACCGCATCACTCTATAGTAAGATATACGGAATAAATAATTATTGTACATTATACATCCGACCATACAGACTTTGGTTTGAGAAGAAATGAACTAATTCTAAGCGGCAAAGGTATTGATACTTATCAAAGATATTAAATTTCACCACAGTTGGTGGTTGTTATTAAATCGTCAGGAAGATTCCAATTATTTGTTTCCAAAAAAAGCAGATTGTTGTTGATGGTGTCTTCATTATTTCGAATATAGAACTTTTCCAGCATAGATTATACTTTTAGTCATCTGATTACCTAGCAAGTCTTTAAATGCTGCGTAATACAAATATTTGATCCAAATTAGGTTTTAAAGCTTCCATAAAACCTACACAATTAAGTGACAGTAATCGCCTTTTTATTGGCAAATTTATAATTTTTATAAGATGATAACTTTCTTGCCTGATTTATAATACTAAATTTTTGACTAAACTACTGATTCATTATGTGTGTTATGTGCTAAAGAAGCAGAGAGTACGAAAATATACTGCAAAGTAAGTAACATTCAGGACTCTCTGACTAGGAAATGTGTAATACAAGATAGAGGCTTTCTCAGTCTAATCTGTACAAAAAGACGGTTTGTCGTGGACTTTGCATCCACTCCATCTCTTTTCAAGAAAACATTAAAGAATAAAGGGTGATTGTCTTGTTTTCATGCATTAAAACAACTTTAAAAGTCAAAAAGACGTTTTCTCAACTCGAAATTTTCAAGAAACTCCTGTGTTTATATGCTTTATGGTTTTAAGTGATTTTGTGGATGTTCATCCAAATAAAAGGATACTAAAGTTTATAGAACAGGTTTATACAGAGTACAGTTGAAAATGAGACAGCATAACTATCTTTAAAAAAAGCCGTCAATTAATAGTAGATTTAAAGAACATAACTGCAGTCATAACCTAATAATTAATAAAAATACTCGTGCACTAAACATATTTCAGAAAGTAACCACGATATGAACGACATTGATGATAGTCTAAATGGTCTAACACTTATAAGGGCGCAAGCGTTAAGGCCTGGAAAAGTATAAAATCTATAAGCATTTCAAAACGAAGACCCAGATTGTGTAGCACTAAACATAAAACTTTTCAGCTGTCAATTAGTAGTTTTTTTTAATTAACACGCTTTTATAAGCTTTGGTTGTGTCTATGTATCTATGTATGTAACGGAATCTTTGAGCATAATTTTCACCAATTTCCAGAAGTCTGATTAATTTGAAACTTTGCATATGTATCAAGGACCGATGACAATGCAATAATTTGATCATAGTTTTCCATTATCCTTATAAGGACCGCCAGGATTAATAAGTTCGTTTATAGATCCTCTGTGATAGAGCTAGCGCGCGATCTACGCTAACCCAGCGTTCAAGTCTCCATTCGTCTCGGTATTCTCGGATGTGCTTGACTCTCTCAATACAGTATAGTAGTATTATAGTAGTCATCCAGTATATGCCATTTCCAGTTGTTTCCTTGACAGCCGGGATCTCTAAGTACACGATCCATGCATGTTCTTAGTTTAGTATACATTACATAATACTAATTTGAGTTGTTGCTTTACAGAAAAATAGTTTACATTATTACATAGTATTTTTATCAGACAAAGCCTTTAGTGTTTTTTTAACTAATTCCATTTCAACAATATTCCAAATTTTTCTTGGATTTTCAATTTAATTTACTATAAGATAAAGTCATGATATATACTATTCAAGTCTGAACTACAATAACCATTAGTTTTATTATGTATGTGCCTATATATTATAAATATATAGGCACTTATACTCCCGAATATATATATATATATATATATATATATATACACACATTAAATTTGTATAAATGGCAATAGCCTTATTTAATTTCAATCAACATTGAATCGCAAAAAGTACTTGCTCCGCCGGGACTCGAACCCGGATCTCTCACTTGCCGGGTGAATGTGCTACCATTACACCACGTATGTGAATACACATTTATACAAATTTAATGTGTGTATATATATATATATATATATATATATATATATATATATATATATATATATATATAAATATAGCAATTACATTTTAAAATTATAAAATGATTTACGATACGAAAAATTCAACTTAGTTAAGGGTGTGTAACATTTTATAATAGTATATCTCAAATAAGTAATAGCTTTAATACAGCTCAGTAAGAATGATAAATGATATATACTAGCCAACATTACGTTTATTAAATACTTCACATACCTAACCCTCAAGTCCAGCAAAGGTTGTTTCAAACAGCCACAGTTCCTTGGTAGCTTAGATGCCAGCCTTCGATTTTTTACGACAATAATTAATCTAAAGAGAACTGCGAAGCTCTGAGTCTCCAGGGATCAGAGCCGACATCTTAAGTGCAAGCTCGAGGAGTCATATTGAGGCGATGCAGGTTGCTATTTCCCCGTTGGTAGCTATTAATAGGGCAGAACCTTTAATGGCGCACCGATGACAGAAACGCACCAAGCGGGAAAAAACCTGTCCGACCCGACATCCTTGATCTAGGCTCGCGATTGTTTGCTGCTGGACAAGCCTACGTAGCACTTAGTCCTGTAAGATCTTTAGACGGTATTCGGATTGAAGAACTTGATTGCTCTAAGTTAACAGGAAATACCCCATGCAATAGTGAAGCTTTAAATGAAATGATGAGATTGCGGAATGATTCGTAATAAATACCACATTTCCACAAGAAACTATTTGATACATCGAACTACAAAATGAAAATTAAATAATAGTTTAAAAACTAAAAATACACGCTTTTATAGCTAACCAAACTAAAAAATAGAAAATAATTTTTAATTACAAAGTGTTTATATTATGGTAGTAGAAGGCAAAACAATCATTCATAGTCAATCACCTCAAAATAAAATTATAATAAAATTTAAGTTATTAACAGAATAAATTAATTCAGAGTAAAAAGCGTTGGGTGCATTTTACTACATTTAATAAGTCTCCTTCTCAAAGATAATTACTGATAGAATGATTGTAATATTTAATATATCAAGCACCCCACACTTTTTTACTCTGAATTAATTTATTCTGTTAATAACTTAAATTTTATCATAATTTTATTTTGAGGTGATTGACTATGAATGATTGTTTTGCTTTCTACTACCATATAATAATCTCTTGGTAATTAAAAATTTATTTTCTATTTTTTAGTTTGGTTAGCTATAAAATCGTGTGTTTTTTAGTTTTTTTTAAACTATTATTTATTTTATATACATGTTTACAAAAACATTAAATAGTATTTCGAGGATATTTTGATGCATAAATAAAACTATGTGTTATAGAAGATTAAATTTAAACCAAATTATATAACGTCCATTATTTTATATATTCTGCTAAGACACCAACCTTGTTCAATACTACAATAGTAACCAAAATATCGTGGCTTTAAATCTCTTTTTATAAGCAAACCAGAACTTTGGAGTGCTATCTGTAAAGACCACTTATTTGTTAGGTGTACAAATATAAATCATATAATAGTGCAATATTTTACATAAATAATAATAATAATAATACTTTATTTCCACCATTTACAAGACAAATACAAAACGATTTCCAAATCAAATCAAATTTGGCGGACCTCTCCTCCATAGAGTTAAATTTAGAACTGTTTAGCTAACATGAAGAATAATAAATGTCTGAGAATATAAAAACTTTAGATATATATATATATGAGTAATCTTGTTCAAATAGATTGAAAAACTGTTACCAAATGTTAGTGGTTTTGTTATATAGTTTTCAATTTAATAACCGGATTCAATAGATTCATATGCTTTATCGAATATTGTAATCATAATATTACTCATTTCTAGAAAGAATTTTACAAAACGTCACATTTTCATAACATTTAAGAGGGTGTAAGAGAAAACGTGATAAAATGTGAACTCGCAGAAGCGTTCCAGATAAGTGGTCTGTTTGTGTAGCCATTTACGTGACTTATGCCAGCTGGTTTTACACCCTCACCACTCTCCTCCAATTGGTTTTCCTTTAGAGAGCTTAGGTGGAAAGTAAGAACCAGTTTACTAGCAATCGTTTTTCCATTAAATATACGATTATTAATTCTTATATTATTCAGCATAATGTAACTTTTTTATATTTTAGTATTCCGTCCGATACCTAAAGGTACTTTTATACATTAAATTTGTATAAATGGCAATAGCCTAATTTAGTTTAATTTCAATAAACTTTGAATCGCAAAAAGTACTTGGTCCGCCGGGACTCGAACCCGGATCTCTCACTTGCCGGGTGAATGTGCTACCATTACACCACAGAGCCCTTACTTTTTACGATTCAAATTATTTTGTATTTGGCTTTTTCTTTTACATATGTGTTTAAATAAGCAAACTAACATATGATCGGGAGACCAAATACCTTTCAAATGACTTGTAATTATATACATTAAATTTTTATAAGTGGCAAGAGCCTAATTAATTTTAAATAAATATAAAAATACTTGCTCCGCTGGGACTCTAACCCGGATCTCTCACTTGCCGGGTGAATGTGCTACCATTACACCACAGATCCCTTAATTTTTCGATTCAATTATTTTATATTTGGCCGTTACTTTCACATATGTGTTTTAATAACCAAACTAACATATGATTGGAAGACCAAATACCTGTCAACTGACTTTTATTTACCTTTAAATTTGTATAAGTGGCAAAATATATAATTATATAAGAGTATATAAAAGAGTTTTAGCTATAAATATAGCTATATATAATTCCAATAAGGACTGAATAAAGAAAAGTTTTTGCTTCACCGGAAAAAATATTCGGCTTTCTCAATTAATAGGTGATCTGATTATCCTTCAACTATTCCACAGAGGCTTTACTATTTTTAGACAAAATATTTTTTTACACTACCTTTTAAACGACTTTTAATGTTAACATATTGAGTAGTGACATATCCCGTTGCTTGATACTATTTAGTTGTTCCTCACAGTCTACATGAGACTCTGGCACTGTTAGGGTCAATTAAATTTATGTAAATGGCGATACCCTTATTTAGTTTTAGTCAAGATCAAATGACGCACAGTGTAATTGTATTATGAACTAATTCGTGTAAATTAAGGGTGTATACTCATATGTATATTCATGAAAGTACCTACAGTAGTGTTCGATAATGTTGTAGAATTCAGTTGTAATAATACATTTCATTTAAGAATAATATTGTCTTAAAATTATATCTTGAAAAAATTAGTAAATATTTATTTAATATTTTAAAAGGAATCAAATGCAATAAATGTTGAACATTGTCCTTATATTAGGGTCAAATAATATACCTAAAGGAATAAACGTTAACTTTTAAAAGCTAACTTCAATCAGTGTAATATTTTATAATATCTTTATGATTTACATCAATTATAGTTTTAATTAAATGCAAGTGAAAAAGTTTTTGTTTTTAGTAAAAATTTCATTGAAAAAATACTTGCACTACAATTTAAAAAAAACCTTATTCTCTCCAGTAATGAATGTACGTAATGTAGAAGAGTAAATTATCGATGTAATCTTTTCTAATGGTATTCTTTTAATTTGGTTATATGATGGTAATTCTTAATGCCTACAAACTATCATTGGTACAATTTTTTTCAGATTTTTATCTTTAAAATAGATACAAACTATAAGCTAAAAGTATATTATTGTAATCGAAAATGGATTACATGACTCTAAAACAGCGTTATAACTAATAATCAGACTCTATTTTATTCTATATGACTATATTATCTTTCTAGTGGTTTTTGCATCGCTTGGGTAAGAAAATTATAATATCCTAGAAAAGTACAAAACTAACATGTATTTCAGGAAATAATTATGTTTAACGGTTAGCTTTCAATCTAAATGAGTAAAAAATAAATAGTTATTTTATTTTATATATGAGGAAACGCCATTAAATCTTCCAAACAATTGCTATTGAACCTTGTAATATCCATTATAACACGAATGCTTATTTCAATGTAATACCGTATAGTATATCGATACTGATCATCTAAAGTCAGCGTTTGAATTCTTAGAAACTGAAAGAAATCAATGCCTTATGTTCTATGAGGCAAAGAGCAGGACATATCCATACATTTATTTATAATTATAGTATTAGAGTTTTAAAGCTATTGAGTTGCCTGTAAACGTTCAGAACACCAACTGTTATTATATCTATGGTGTATATCGCACTGTTTCTTAAATGGAAGGACCTTTAGGATAGTAAACATGGATTCAAGACACCTGAAATATTCATTTGAACAAAAACAATGGAGTTTAGTAATCAGTATCTTTCCAACCACCGAACTGTTGAACAGAGCTGTTTTGACCTTAATTTCCTATTTCCAACACAACTTTTCATAATATACGTGTTTTAGTATCTTTTCACGTTCTAATAGAAGTAGTAATATTTTAATACAATATAAATATACAATAACGTGCATATAATCTATATTAAGAATATTCTTTTAATTTTAGTATAACGAATAACCATTCAAAATGAGTGCAATAGTTTTTCTATGTCAAACTGCAATATAGACTAATAATTTGAAATGCTAAACTAATAGTTAAATTTTCGTGGGAGACTTAATTCAATATACTAGTAAATAAAGGAATTTTTTCCTTCTGCATGAAATAGTATCTATGCTTATAAATATTCAATTATTCATCTATGTTTTCGGATTGTATAGCTTCAAAGTTCAGTAACACATTACGACACGGTTTTCCGAAGCCTGGGGATTAGTCAAAATTACTGATTAACGGAAAGCCATAATAAAATTGTTAGCAGTTAATAACGATATATAGATTTTCCCGTAATTCTCTAGATAATGGTATACTACATTATTGCTCAGGTTAAAACAAGCACATTTTACCACATGATAATTGGTATCCGATGTTTAGTTTCCTATCTGTCTGTATGTACGTGTTTTTTCATAATAAAATAACATTTTAAAAAGCAATTTATTTAATTGTAATAAATTTAGCTAAAATGTTTTAAATAACAAGGCCAATTGCTGAAAAATAGCAAACAGTTATTGAGAAAAAATCATAGTTATAAAATAAAATCATAGATATTCAAAGTAAAATGGTTTTAATACCACAATTTTGAAAATACTATAGATAATTACATTATATTCTTTTAAGTAACATGCCTTGTTACCATAAACAATTTGAGCTAAATTTGGTATATTTTAACCTATTACTTCTTCAGATATTAATATTTTTATGAAAAAAATACATACAGACAGACAGGTGAGAACTAAGCATCGCAGACTCATTTTCATACGGTGAAATATGTTTTCCTTAATCTGAGCAATAACATGGTACACCTTTGTCCGGAGAGTTACTGAACACTTTTTTTACAAATTTAGCAATGCCATCACGCATATACATACGTTCCTACAGCGGGGATCAGGCTTCGTTATTTTTAGCCTCAGAATGTGTTCAATTCCAAACGAACCAAACTAATAGGGCACTATAATTCTCAAAATCCTTTCTTCGGGTAAGACGTAGCTTTATGTTTAATAACATTTCGGAAAACGGCATCTCTACTGTATAAACAGGCTTCTAAGTATTACATATAGCAACAAATATGCACGAAATTATTTTTTACTAAACAATTATTTCCCATAGGACGTATACTATCAACTCGATTACCTTTATAAGAAATCAAATTTTTTTCGATTAACAGATTAATACTTCAATATTTACCTCATAAAATTTACTCTTTATTAAAGTGTACAGTTCAGTGTAAAATAAAAATATTCTACTTATATACAATTCGTAATAAAATTCTAAAATATAATAATATTGGGTTCAATTTCAGTTCAAAAATAGTTTGAAGATGCAATTAGTGTCCTGTTCCGAGTAAAGAGTACAGATAAACGGTTTTAGGCTCCAAGATCAAAGCATTGTACAAATTTCCAAATTACTTACAGGACAATTTCTATGGGTGGTTGCGAGGAACCATTTTTAACAGATTTCACATTAAAAATGCAGTGCCAAACCTAGTTTACATCTTAAATATTTTTACACCACTTATTTATACAGTAAAAATTACCACGGAGTTTAATATGCATTATAAAAAAGGCATTTGAATTATAAAAAAACATATTACGTAAGGCTCTAGTATGCGATATATTATTATACCAAAGGTTCAGTTAGTCTGTGGTGTACTTGGAATAAAAATCACGCCTTCAGACTGGTGTAAAATGCGGAGGGAAAAATATAACGTCACGAATTACATTCAAAGCCAATAAACAGTAAGCTATCATCTCACAGTCACGACCTTATCGTGATCATTGCTCTCACCCGCATACCCATTGACTTTCCATCGTTCCTTCCCACTCGTACGTTTTATAACATGACTTATTTCTTATGAATATGACTAGAACAAACTGCATTATTATTATATATAGTGCCAAACATGTCACAGTTGAGAGTTATTAGTTGATTGTTGCTCGTGGCTTAAGCAAGCGTATCTTTAAAGTGTTCGTGCTGTCTTATGCGTTCATGGATTTCGATGAAATTAGTATCGTTGGAATAGGTAAAACAATTGAAAATAATTGCATATTTAATTTTTTAACCTATGTAAAACAGATGATTTATATGTAACAACAAAATGTTTTTTGCTTCCGGCTGGTGAAAGCGTAATTTTAAATAGTTCGTGTTTGCGTGTGTATTGACGGATTTAGTGGAAACATGTACTTTTGCAATTATAATAAAATTGCTCAACAGATGTCTACAGATTAAAGGAGACATCTAGGGTTGTTTTAATTGGTTTGTACCACCATAATCCTTAATATTAGTTTGTACCTAAAATATTATAAGGGGCAATTGAAATTAAATATAAATTAATTACTCGATCAAAGACATAACAGTAGTTAAGAAATGTGTACATTTTAATAACGATATAAATATGTAAAGAAAGATATATAATTATTACCTTTCAGGTTTATTAAAAATATATAACAAAATTATCACTAATGGCTTAACTGAAATATTAAAAAGTACTTATTTTTATGTAGTAACTTTAAATTGAAATAAGACTGCTATTACTTAGAACTATTACTTTAACGTCCCAGTACTCCAGCTAAGCAATTTTTTAAAACTAAATTATATGGTGTTTTGTAACTAGGAAGTAATATTTTCCATATACGAATAATCTTTAAATTTCATAACTAACACCTACTTATTTGCGTAATACTTTAGTTCTTAGAATGCATATCAATAAAACAAATAATTTGTGAATAATATGTATCTTAAAATTTAAAGATAAAAAGGAAACAGTGATTAAAAACTTGTTATAAGGTTCATTTTCTGTTTCTTTTATTCTGTGGTGATCACCTTGGAAAATGTTAAGTACCTCAGTATCTCATTTGTTTACGATAGTTTTCAATGACATTTAAATATGTAAGAAGAATTTTTTTTCAAAATAGCTTTTTTCATAGAACTGAGTTTATTTAACCGGATAAACTTGAAAAGTAATAATGTTTTATTAAATAATTTAGAGTATACATAAGTTACATTAGTCCTAAGACAATGGCAACTGGGTTACATAATACTCTGCCGACACATGCAAAACTCCTACACCACAAATAGTTTCTAGTTAACATTAACATTTATCGAAGCGATAAGCTACTAATGTAGACTCAGCACGAGGTCTAACTGGAGCATGCTGCAACTGTTGGTGACCCAGTTAGGAGTCTTATTGAAAATCATTAACTTTAGAATTTTCGAAAAAAATCCTTTCAGTTGTAAATTACAAAGAACTTATTCTTGATTAAGACCTGAAAGTAACTTACTTTTTGTACTTACTGTTCAATAAAAACGTACGAAAATTATGTTCTGTTGTTTCTTACATAATTAAATCAATAAAATCTTAGTGAAAGTATATTCAAAAATATTAATATTGTATTATATTTTGTGAATTTAATTTTTATAAACAAGTTAAAATATGTAAAATACTTATTACTAAGCAGTCGAGTTAATGGCCAATATACACACACCCATAACGCAAGTTAACACAGTACTGAGCAAGAGAAGTTTGTTTGTTTTGAATGACTTTGTTTCTTGTAGTCTTCATAATGAAACTGTGTAGTGTTCGTACACTAATGTACAAACACCTTCTTCATTTGCCTATTGTTACTATTAATCAGCTTCTTGATAGATTTTACTCGTTTTACATGTCTATATACTAACTCGATTGTATGTGATTACATAACAGACCGATCATAGTGTTATTTACTATTTACAACATATATTATATTTATTATTTTCTCGAAAGATTCGCCCAAGTGAGTAAACCATTAACCAGGATGGTAATATATCTAATACTATAAGTTATGTATGTATCTAGTTATAAACCTTTAAAACTTTTTAAAACTTTTATTTTCATACTATGTACATTTTGAATTCTGGGAAATCATCTTCAGGTACTAAGGTTAAGTAAAACTATGAATAACTATAAGTTATTTAAGTTTTGGGATAAAATGGTAGATATAACACTATTTTATTCTCAGTGCTGCATCTGAACCTATGTTTAAACACAAAATTATAATAGAATTAAAATGCAAATATGCTCTCAAATTTCTATATAATTGATATCTTTAGTGAGCTTATTTATGTTTATTAAACCTAAATAGTGGAACTTCCCCGTAGACGAGGATGATTTGTTAAGACAACAGGGGTGTATAAGATATAAGGTACATTATTAGTGTAAAATTATCGTGCAATTTAAATAAAAAGATATAATCATTGGCCTTATTCCAAGCTCTTTATTCTATCCCTTTTCAATACATTATTCTTTAAATATGTAGCTTTAATAAAAGGTACTGCAAAAGCTATTATACCAAAACTGTTTATCCAAACTAAAATGTTAATTTCAGTCACAGTCAATGGAAAGAATACTCTGATCTAAACTCATGTTCATCTATCCGCTTTATTGTTTGTCCTCATGGCTTTGTAATGTATTTTAAAGCCATATTATCCTAGACAATAAAAAACTTCAGATCGCAATGGTCTCATATAACCGTGGAATTTTAAACATTGACTCCAGCACGTTTTATCTAGGATTTAGACCTAGTTGATATGCAAGAATTGAAAACACTCATTTGTAAATCTTAGTGTTATAAACATATAAAATCCGTATTAATTACTTTTACACGAATAAAAACAACTCTCATGTAATTCTGGATGTCGTCATGTCCAGGAGAAGAGTGTTATAAGGGTATTTCTGATGATTTATTATATTTATTTCAGTAGATTTAAGTGGGATTTTCGTTCTTGCTATGATTCATTTAAGACTAATTTTGCTGAACATTAAAATTCGTAGGTTACAGTAAGTAACCATGAGAACTAATCCCTTTAAGGTTTTAGAAAAGATTTTATTTAGATCATTTCGGTTTCAAAGAAACCACCATCGTATACAGAGGGTTAATATTAACATAAATGAAGGTTTGTGAAAATCTAAATGTTTTGTGCATAAAAATAAATTTTCTTCCATTGTATTTGGAGTAAAAAATCGTGTACATTAAAAATGTTGATTAAAAATATAATTGACATACGAAGAAACTGAATTTTCGCACAATTAAAAGACATAACTAAGAAAACTGTGTTTATATACATTTTATAATATTAGTTTATAAAATTATTTTAAATTAAAGTAAAATAAGATTACAATTATAAAATATCTCAAAGAATTTAGATTGTGTTTAAAATATAATTTGTAATTTAAGTCTGTGTCATATTTCATATTAGGGGGCGGAAATACAAATTATTTCCTATTTTCTTAACAATATTTGTTCATTATCATGCAGTCTTTTAACGTTGTTTTTTAGTCACTGCATGGACATTCACCAAGCTAAGCGTCTTTGCGATCTTGGGAACATGCATTAGACATTCGGTCAAGTAACTAGTATAAGACACCGTCACTTGTAGCGGGGCCAGTGTTAACTCCGGGCCGGCATGCTCCGTTGTGACGTCACAAACGGTGGCTGAGAAAATGAACTCTGCCCCTTTAAAAATTATTGTGGAAGCCAGCACTCGTACACTCTTACTGGTCTAGTACGAAATATATTGCTCAAAATGTATAAAAACTTTATGTATAGTTTTGATCCGCATTAATAAGGGAACACAATGATATCAATTGTGTACAATTACGATTAAGTAACTAATTTGTTATTATAAATTAGTGTCATTAGTTAGTTCGTTTATAAAATTTATTTCATATACTATTTTGGTAGCATGTTTATAACTTTTCTCTTATTTATATTTTTAATGATATCTATAAAACCCTTTGAATAATTGATTATCAGTATGTTGCATAGTATGGACACACGCCTTTTAATTAAAAGTAAATGAGATTTTACACTATACAAGTGTTTACAAATATTTATTTGAGAATTTTTTGTAGGGAAAGCTTCTTAGTATATTTATATATTTCACTTTCAAGTTTATATAATATAATAATTTTAAGGTGGATGGAAATACACAATTTTTCAGGTTTAGGTTTCTTCAGATTGCCGTGAAATTTATGGCTTATGGAGCTGCTAACCTACAAACTGGAAGGAGTTCTTAATATTTCATGTAATATTGTCCAAAACTTACAAGAGAAATCACTTTCCTTGCACAATCACATGCTAAACACGTTCCTTGTCGTCTCAACATCCTTCAAATAAATATTAACTTGCATAAGTGTATTAACACAAACTGCCTAATTCACTTTAGGAGGTCCCTTTGGAAATGTTTTATCCTGTTGTTAAGTCAATTTTGGGTTGTATTTCTTAATGCGTTTTCTAAGTCTGTAACGTAAACTGGGTTGATTTTAAAATAATATAAGAAAAGATTCGTTTCACACAATCTTCTCTAACTATGTAGTAATGAAGAACATTATATTTACAAACTAAATTATTTTTACGAGGTTCAAAATTGTACTCGATAAATCAATCGAATCCATATTTGCATTGAAGCATTATTTATTAAAAATCTAAATACCAACTTTAGTTCTGTCGTAACTATTACAGTTGCAGCATGGAACACAACACTTTCGCGGCACGGCACTTAAAGCAACACCACTCGCTTTAATGGAATTCCAGTATTGCATCAACGCGGTGTTAAGTATTGTTACGTCACTGAACATGATTAATTGCTTCAAAGTTAGACAAATAATAACCATTGGCTTACTCATTCAGTCATTATTGAAACAATTTAGTACAAAGCCAGTGCTCTTTTGTGTTTTTATTTGTGGATTCACAAGCAAGCGCAGTGCATATAGTTGTTGCGACAAGTAAGCCACCGTTCGTTACGTAGTAGTGGTGGTGGGCGAACTGTCGGCCGGCCCTGAGTTAACGATTGTTCCCTGCACTCATATGCTGACGATTGCCAGCTATTGCTTCCTTACCCATCCTCAGAAGCAAAAACGGCACTAACAAAAATTAACAATGATTTGTCAAAAGTGCTAATGTGGTCGGAAAGAAATGGGTTGGAGTTAAACCCAGATAAATGTACAATTTTAAATCTGAGATTTAATAATGCCGGCCAATCTCTTCCCGGTGACGTCATGTTGAACAACTCGCCCCTGTCTCTCAGTGAAACTGTTAAGATTCTGGGTGTTAAAATAGACTCACAACTAGAGTTTACAAGTCATGTAAAATATATATATATATATCAGAAGGTCATTTGTAGATTGAGGATTATTTGAAGGCTGAGGTCGTTCTTGCCGGTGTCAGCTAAGCTCCAGATTGTCAAGTCATTGATATTACCTTTAACATCAGTTGTGCGCTGGCAGTCAGAGCGTTCGGGTGTAGTCTTGTCTCGCTCACGTTACATAACCTCAACTATAACTCTGACTCATATATTATAATGCGCCGCTCTTCCATTTTAATGTATTAGTTTATCAGTCGTTTACATTTATTTTTCAAAGTGGTTGCTATCATCGTGCACGTGATAAATAATTTGTTTTTGGAAATGATATGTAAACATGAGTGTTTGTGTTAAGTGTTCTAAACCTGTTGCTAGATCGGATAAAAACAAAGTGCAGTGTAAGTCTTGCCGTGGATATTTCCACTGGAGTTGTGTGAAATTAACGGAGGCTGAAATTGAAGTATTTGCTGCTACTAACACCGCCTGGAACTGTGACGCTTGTACAAAAAAGAAAAGAGTGAGTAGGAGTTTTTTCTGATTCTTCTTCAGTAAGTGCGAGTCCCAGTAAAATGTCTGTATTTATAGAAGATATTAAGTCCTTACTTGAAGAGATGAAAAAGGAAATATTACAGGGTCAAACTAATCTGGAGTCGGAGCTTGGGAAGTCTCTGGGGCACTGCTCAGAGGGGATTGCTGAAATTAACAGATTAATCGAAAGTCAGCAGAAGCGTCTTGAGGAACAACAAGAAGCGATATCGAGTCTTCAGGAGGAAAACAACCGGCTGCGTGTTCAAGTTAAGGAACTGTCAAACCGTCAGGTTGATCTTGAGCAGTACTCAAGACGTAATACGTTGGAGATTTTTGGGGTGCCTGAAGGTCCAAATGAAACCTCGGAAGCTTTGAAAAGGAAGGTTGTGGAGATTGGAACAGCGTTGGGTGCGACTCTTTCTGAGGCCGGAATTGATGCTTGTCATCGCATCAACGGAGGCAGCAACCGACCGACGTCCGGAATAATCGTCAAGTTCCTTCGTAGGGATGACGCAGACGCCCTGATCGAGAGAAGGAAGGTGAAGAGGAACTTCTCCACCAGACTCCTGTCTGGCTATCAGCAGGACTCTCCAGTGTACGTCAACCTGTCCTTGGCACAGCAAGAAGGGTACTATTTGCGAAGGCCCGTAAGTTAAAAAATGACTTTAATTATAAATATGTTTGGGTGGATAGGGCTGGTCGGGTGAAAGTCAGAAAATCGGATGATAAGGCTAGTAGGGTGATTGTGGTTAACAATGAGGACGAGCTGGCTGGACTGGTTGGTAGGGAGGCAAAGGGGTTTTAGATTTGTTTGTGGGTTAATCTGAATTTTACTCTGTCAAAATATATTGTTTCACTTTGTTAATGTTACTTGTTTGTAGTTTAATTTATATATGTGTGTGTTTGTAAATTTAAAGTTAATGTACGTAAGTCTGTACGGTTTGATCTACTATACAACAGTACTTTGAGTTTATTTAATTTTTTCGTCATTGATTATTATTCTAATTTAATAGTAATGAAGGCATACTTGGTTTTATTTGATTGCAAATGGAAAATCAGCATAATTTAAATATTTACTATCAAAATGTGCGTGGCATGAGAACGAAAACTTTTGAGTTTTATGAATCTATACTAGGTGAGGATTTTGACTTAATAGCATTAACTGAAACATGGCTCGAACCCGGTATAAGTAGTTCTGAAATCTTTGATGCAAGATATGAAGTTTTTCGTAAGGATAGGGATCAGATGGCGACAGGTAAAGAGCGGGGAGGAGGAGTATTGTTGGCAGTGCACCGGCGCGTCTCAGCTGTGTTGATGACTCATCCACTGATAGCGGACGACCTTGACTTGCTCTTGGTTCGGCTGACACTGCCGCCGCCGCAAGGCACGGTTCTTGTGAGCTTACTGTATTTTCCTCCCGGTCGCTCAGCTCATCTTTACACTAACTATTGTAATTCATATGATAATTTGAATATTAAATATGATGGTTTCATAATTCTGGGTGATTTTAATATTCCTAGAATAAACTGTACAAATTTTGACTTCTCTGTTGCTAGATCCTCAGCCGGAGTAATTAATACACTCCTGTGTGAATATAATTTGAACTCCTTTAATAACATACGTAATTGTGATAATTTTACATTAGATTTAGTTTTAAGTAACTTAAAGGATGTTAAAGTTGAAAAAAGTGAGTCTCCCCTGTTGGCACCAGATACTTATCACCCTCCACTATCTATATCTTTTATGAGTGATTGTAGCCAATTTCAATTTACAAATGTTTGTCTGCCAAAGATATATTATGTTTTTAAAGATGCGAATTTTTTTGATTTGTATTGTAGACTGAGAGACATTAATTGGTTTGAAATGTATAGTCTTACTTGTGTGGATGACTGTTTAGATTTTTTCTATAAAGTTTTCTTCTCTTGTGTCGATAGTACTGTACCCCAGAAAAGCTTTGTAGTAAAAAGTAAATATCCAGTTTGGTTTACGTCTGAAATTAAACATGACTTAAAAATGAAAAATAAATTATCCAAAAAGAGAAAGTACTCAAAGTATCATGACGAATTATTTAAGCAATTAAGGAGACGTATTAAAGAAAATATTAGACTTGCCCATAGAAATTATATACGTAACGTTGAAAATAGCATTAAAACTAATGTTAAAAATTTTTGGAATTATTTTAAGACAATAAATAGCAGAAGTGGCTTTGATATTGGTACACTTAAGAGTATGACTTGTGAGGGTAATACTATCAGTAATAAGGAAATTCCAAATGCATTTGCAGGTTATTTTTCTTCTGTGTATGATAGTTCTCCTTCCAAATACCAGTTAAGTTGTGAGTCTTCATCTGTGGATAACTTTCAAATATCACCTTTTACTCCATCAGAAGTACGTATTGCAATAAAAGAAATGAAATCAAAAAAGTCATCGGGACCTGACGGTATACCAGCGTATGTTGTAAAGGGTTGTGGTGAAGTATTAGCTGAACCTTTATGCTTTTTTGTTTAATTTATCGCTTTCGTCCTGTGTATTTCCGCACAGATGGAAGGAAGCAAAGGTGACTCCTATTTTTAAATCTGGCGATAAAGATAAAATAGAAAATTATAGGCCTATCTCTTTATTAAATTCATTTGCTAAGGTCTATGAACTACTTTTATTTAAACAAATTTTCAATGCGATTAGGAGTAAAATTCGCCCTGAGCAACATGGTTTTCTTCCTAAACGGTCTTCCGCGACTAATCTAATGGAATTTTCTTTTAATATTTCTTCTGAACTCGATGTTGGGGGTAGGCTGGATGTAATATATACAGATTTTTCTAAGGCATTTGACAAAGTTAACCATGATATTCTGTTAAATAAATTATTAAATTTGGGGTTCTCAATGAGGGCTTGCAGTTTGATGGCTTCATATCTAAAAAATCGACCTCAGTATGTCTCAATTTCTGGTA
Source organism: Homalodisca vitripennis (assembly GCF_021130785.1). Classification (NCBI taxonomy): domain Eukaryota; kingdom Metazoa; phylum Arthropoda; class Insecta; order Hemiptera; family Cicadellidae; genus Homalodisca; species Homalodisca vitripennis. The sequence continues at coordinate 122,257,275 of NC_060211.1, read as the reverse complement.
CTAGATCTTCAATATTTCACTGTTCCTCGGGTGTGCCCCAGGGCTCAAATTTGGGGCCTCTTCTTTTCTTAATTTTTATTAATGATCTACCAGACTGCTTCTCTGACTGCAAGTGTTTGTTGTTTGCTGATGATTTAAAAATATTCAAACCAATAAACAGTACATTAGATACACAACTGTTACAAATCTCAATTGATCAACTTAGTTCCTGGTGTTTATTTAATAAATTATATCTAAATGTCCAGAAATGTTTTGCTATGTCATACTCTCGGAGAAATGTTTCTATCAATAATTTATATCATATTGGAAATACTCCGTTAAAGTCAGTCAATACAATAAAGGACTTGGGCATAATCTTTGATTCCACTCTTACTTTTTATGATCACGTATATAGCTTGATAGCTGAATCTTATAAGCTGTTAGGGTTTGTTAAAAGAAATACTAGGTCTTTCCAAGATACAGAAGCCATAATAAGGTTGTACCAAAGTTTAATCAGAAGCAAATTGGAATACTGTGCGGTAGTGTGGGATTCAATAACCAAGTCTGATTGTGATAAAATAGAAATTCTCCAGAACAAATTTCTAAGATATTTATATTTCAAAAGATTTTCTCGTTCATGTCCCTTTGATTTTCCTACTTCCGATTTGAGAAACATTTTTGCTGCCCCTAAACTGTCTCTGAGAAGAAAACTTTCATTAGCATCCTTAACACACAAAGTTTTAAATGGTTCTATCGATAGCAGGTTTTTATTAGAGAACATTCATTTATACGTACCTGGACGAAGTGTAAGAACATTTAATTTGTTTTCCTTACCAAGGTGAAAAACACTGTCACATTTTAAGTTTCCTTTATACAGAATATTGAGATTATTAAATTGTTATGCTTCCGATCTAGATGTTTTTAATGATAAGTTAAGTGTATTTTTAATGAAATGTAGCAACCTTTTTGATTTAGATTAGTTATATTGATATTCCTGTTTAGTTTAACTAATTGAGTTTAGAGTTATTCATAGAATTAGTTGAAGTTTAGATAAAAATATGCTTTTGGTTATTTTTTAACGTGACTGTCAGAATATTATTTTCATTATAACTTGTACATTACTATTTATGTCTATATATTGTAACTTAGTTAAGATAGCTGTTTTGGAACATGTTTCTGTAGCTGTCATGTAAAAATTGTTTGAATAAATAAATATATTATGCTCTTCCCGCATTTGGAAATAGTTTGACCAAAGAAAAATTATTAATTTTAACAAAGTTAGAAAACAGAGCCATAAGATTTGTGTATGGTTTGAGGAAATATGACCATATCAGTTCTTATCGTAAATTGGCTCAAATTCCATCAATACAGGACGCTTGCAAAATTCAAACTGTGTCTCTTGTCCACAAGGTATTGACAACCAGTAGGCCAACATATTTAAAAAATAAATTAGTTGCCCGGTCAATAATCAGGGAGCGTAAGACGAGGCAGGATGCCCTGCTGGCGGTGCCGCGCGTGCGCCTTGAAAGAGGGAAAAAGGGCTTTTCTCACTTCGGTCCCCAGCGGTACAACGGCCTGCCGCCTGAAATGAAATATTTAAGTATAAGGGCGTTTAAAGACAAATTAAAAAAAAATTTTAGCTTAAGGAATATTGTTAAGTTATTTTTATTGTTTGGTTGTATATTGTATGTTTAGTTTATACATGACCTGAGTTATTTTGTAAAACAACATCAATGTTGAAAATCGCTCATGAATAAAGGCCTTTTTATTTATTTATTTATTTAACGATTGCGCCGCTTATAGAGTAAAAGCACATCTAACACATTTATAATATTACCACAAAAAATAATTAGATTTTACAATTAAAACAAAAAAAAGAACTACCGGACTCGGAGCGCTACTAAAAGGCCTCTTGTAGACTGTAGAAAACCTTTCTGACCAACTAGGCTCTTAAAAGGGAGTTAAAACAGTTTATTCATTGATTTACCTAGAATTAGTAAAGAGTAATATAAACTGGGTACGTATTAAATTAAATAACTTTCATCCAGTGAGTCTAATCTTCTGAACATATCTAAGTTAGGTATTATTTTTGTATAGAAAATAACGATTATCAAAAGAGTTTCTTTGAATGTTTGTAGTCACTTTAACGTAAAATAAGTATGGGTCAAGAAGAATGCAAAAAGTTAACATGTACTAAAAATATATGTATGTGTGTGATCGAATAAGAATAAATTAAGGTAATTTAAATAATCTTAAGCACTGAAAAGCATTTATCTATTCATTATCGCTGAATGCCTAGTTACTCGGGGAAGAAACTTTGCTGCTTTTGTCCATTGTGACTGACAGTAAAAGATATTTTTACACAATACAAACCATTCAGAAAACTAGAAAGTGTATCAGTCTTCCAAAGTTTTGAAAGCAAAACATCTCCAAAACTTACCTAACTTTTCTCATCACCATTACTCTCCTTATACAACTTACCTTTGTTGCCTTAATAGAAGAATCAGTATACCAATACTATAACTAGTACTTATACTGACTTTTGTTACAACTATAAAAATTATTTTTAAGTTAAATGACATAGGTTTTAGTTATAAAAACACGCAACATATTAAAGTTGTATATACGTAGAAATATTCATATTAGGAGTGAACATTCGAAGTGGTCTCTACAGAACAATGTTGAAATAATCGTTATCTTAATGTAAATGTATTAAATAATATATAATAGATATGTCTTTTGGTAAGCTGTGATGGGTTAATATATACCTTAAGAAAGATGCCTAAACCTTAGTAAAATTTTTCTTAATATATAATTTTATTTATTATTTTAAATAGGATTTCTAATGAAAATTTATTAAAAAATATAAGATTAAACATCTGAAAATATAACTCCTTGTTGAATGAGGTGATGACTGTATAAAATCAATAAAAAGTCAATATAAAAAATCAGTTTCAGACATTAGGAATTGATACAAAGGTGTCCCGGTTCTCTTGGATAATTAACTGAGTGTTAAGATGGAATATCACTGAGAAGACTGGTAAAATTTTCTTTTCTTTATAATTCCGTCTATCTGTCTATCCATCTATCTAAAATATTCCTCCATGGAACTAACTGACTGTCCTTGAATCCTATCATCTAGAAACCTGACATAAAATCTATTCTGTCTTCCTTATAACTGCCAACATTTATTTTCTGTATGATTAATTTTCGGTCTGCATATCCGTAAGACATTATATCTACTGCCCTCATAAGAGGGAGAGAAAGTTTTTATAATTTTTTGCCTTGATACTAAAGACATAACGCTGCAAGCAAAGGCCAAACTCAAGAATGACATGGAGCACACAATTTAAATTTTGCTTTCGTATTCATCGAAGCTTTTACGCTACATGTAATCTGACCTACTCACTAACCATAATCATACAAATTGTATTTTTACTCTCAATTAAAATGTTCAAATAATTGTTATTCTTTATAGTTTAATACTTTGCCGTAAAAACTAGAAGAACGTCATAAAAATGTATGCAAGGCCTAAGTAATGAATAATGTAATATGGCGGATAACAGTGTGTATACGTGTAATAAGTGTAGAAACCACACATACTCTGACAAAAGTGTTCCTTATAGTTTCGGTATAAAACTAACTAAGCATCTCCACAGGCACTATCACGGTTCGTTAATACGGAGCATTCTACTCCCAGAGTGCCTCAGTTCGTTACGTTGCTTTCCATTTTTATTTGTGTAATACAAACATTTCTTTTAATAACTGCTTAAATATTATCAAATGGATGGTTATTAGTAGTTAAATATTATACAACAAACAAAACTAGCTACAGTTTGACTCTTTATCTCCATTTTAGAGTAAAGCATGCTTTTCTACACTATTCAAATAAATTAGCGCTTTTAAAATTATAAAATCACTCCTCTTCGCAAATTAATTATTGTAAGGAAATATTGAAAGGTATATATTTTAAGTATTGAAAACTAAAGAATTATTTTGAATATTCTAACTACAAACAATATATATTGCCTTAAAATCCTGCAACCCCACTGTTAATCTGTGTATTGTTATAAATAAGAGATGGATCTTTTAAGACCAACAGAGGATTTTGTAATTGCATTCCAATATTGGCCATATATATTCTCCGGAAGTGGGGTAGTTTAATTGGTAATAAATGTACTTTAAGATATGTATAAATGTAAGATTATATGGAAGATAATATGAAAATATTACAAGTTACGCAAACGACAGTTATCTAAGGTTACCCTCCCCCCTCACACTTTAATGGATTAAAAAATAGTTGTTAATTCAAACTCGCCTTAATTTCACGCACTTATAAATGAATGCCATTTGCTTCTTGGCAAAAAACCTTAAAATTCTTGGATGTTACAAGTTGGTATGCGTCTTAAATCCTTATTCATGATTCATCGAGTTTATGGTTATCATTCCAAAAATTTTACTTTTGAAGAAACCTCCCAAAAAATTAAGTTCAAAGGTTGCATGAATTTTACAACTACTCTCTTACAGCTCTATCTTTTATTGGCGTATCCATCTTTCTAGAAACAGCTTATCAAAGAAAGTTTGTTTGTAATATAGTGGACAAAAATGGTAAAATAACATGAATTAATTGCACCTTGTACTTCATAATTTGTACTATAAATCTTGTTTCGTGTAAGTATGGCTAATATTATTTAATTTATGACACAACTTAAATTGCCATCTATAAAGGAGGGCAAAAATTTTTACTTTCTAAAATGCTTGACCATGCATACAATTATTTCGGCTCTTGGGTTTGTGCTTTATCATTTATAGTGGGTTAAAGGTTGGCTAATGATGTATTTTGTGAAAATTGACATTAAATAAAGAAGAACTTGACTTGAACGTATTAATATAAATTTCCTGTAGTACTGCCTCAAGAAACCGAAGACATTGGTGAGGATCGTTAGTATTTCATTCATAACGTTATTAATATTCGGTGTAATTTTTATTCGAAATTTTTATTTCTTAGTTTAAACATAATGTGCAGTACCTTTGTAATACTTTAATATGTGCTATAGAGATCTATGATTGCTGTGTGTTTACAGTACAAATTGTTACAATTTTCTGTCCTAAAGGTATAAAACTTAATAGTGGATCATCTTCCATGTTGGAATCTGTGCAGATATCGTTAACTGCATTTTGAACATACGTCTATCTATAAAAATAACTAACTGTAGATACACATACCGCTGGTGACAGTTTGGTTTAGCATCATAATGCAAAAAAATATGTCCACTTTATAATTTATTAACCGAACATTGTTATTTCGTACTGAATATTTACAGAGTAACTATCCAAAATTGTTTCATGGGTTAAACTAATAAGCAATCACAGAAAAAATGCAAAGCAGGCCAGCGGTTCACAACTTTTGTCAAAAACAACAAAAACTGGTAAGTGCTATGTTATTTGTGCTTGTTTATTCAAGTATTTGATGTTTGTAATGAATGTTGCCTCTCGTTTTTCTACTGAATTCAGTCTGAAAATATAAAAGAATAAATTTTTTGGCTCAAGCTAATTCTAACTGTTACTTGAGTAAATGATTTAGAAAAACGTTCTAACTTAATTGCCTATCATACCAAATAGGGAAACGTTAAATTTTCTGTAATCTTCCTTTTTTAATATCTGAGAAATGAGTAATGACTTTAAATGTACCGGAAAGGGTTTGGGATTCTCGTTGTTTAAAAACTCGACTGATAAGATAAACATTCCCTCATTATCTTCTCTTATCAAACAGTAAACTTGAGTTTGGAATTAGGATATATCATTTATAAGTTTATGTATCTGTACTAATGTAACACGTTAGAAATATTTGTACTAAAACATTCATTGCAGCGTACAGCGTCATTGTTATCTCAACGTTCCAGTTATCGTTTCCAGGCATTATTTTCAATAGTAGCGTTGTCACGATTGTATCAGTTGAACCTTTCACTTTTACGTAGTAGCGTTTCTTTAACCTTGCCAGTCAAATGGCGTCGCAACGACAGTTCCAGATGCAACGATCAACCTCTAATAACTATTCACATTATAAATCAAGAAATATTTTATACGTAGACTTTGAAGTTCGCATGAAACTTAATTTAAGCTAAGACAATAATACGTTTTATAAAGGGGCATATCCATTCATAGACATTGGCTAAACGTCAATGAAGCATATCATCCGGTAGAGTGGTACAATTTACCATTTGTCTGATGGAGGAATGTAAAATATTAAATCTTGTATGATGCCCAGTCTGTTTGTCTGCAAAATACATCAATTGTTTAATTACTTAAAATTTTCATTAGATATTTTGCTTGTATTTAAAATTGATCCTAGTTAACACACTGAAAGTAAATAATCGTGACTTTGCAAAAAGGTAAATTACGTATATTTATCCAAATTTGGTCCAATATATGAAGACACAAGAAGCTGGAATGTATTCAAATAATTATAATTCAATGAGGGTAACGGTAGTAGAATACTGCTCTTCAAAATCCCACTTAGCTCCAGATGTATCTCAACCACTCCCCATCCGATCATAACATAAGACATGGCAAATCCGGCAATGTCTCATGCATACCAATGAGTGCCTTCTATTTGTATTTTTACTCTGGAAATATATCCATAATGAACACTCTCATATATTTTCATAACTTTCTGAATATTTTAAATTCAAATTAGCCAATATATTCATGTTTATAAAACCCGCTGTCTTATTGTACTCTCGTACATAAAGTTATGGCAATAGTTTTAATTGCATCAATAGAATTTAAGGGGATAGGAGAAAAATCTGATTTTGTATGTGGTATTACATTTCAGGTATTCAGGAAATTATTTGATTAAATCAAGATTAATATAGTCACCTCTTTTGATTAATTTTCAATTAACCTATATTTGAAACTACATATGAAAGGAAAGTAATCGCGTTTGCCCTCGTAGAGATAATTAAGACGGATAGCAATAGGCACCAATGCCAACACCCACAGCAATTATGGGGGCATGTTAAATATTGGTCTGGTGATTGTATAAAATTATTTTTGTGACTGTAAACACCAAAACTTAATTTTATATTGATTGTCATTGAATCTGTGATCCTAAATTTTTAATCCATGTTTAATGTGTTTCGCAAACCGGACTAACTTAAGAAGATAGTTAGTGTGCTTAATAGTTTATAATATAGTTTTAAGGAAAGTGTTTCGCGTACAAGACTATCGAAAATAAATTTAACTACGTATGACGTTCTAGGGAACACTTGATAGATGTTTTGCACTTGACAGAGTAAAACATTACAAGTATTATCTCTGTTAGATCATATACTCTAATATGTCTACATTCTTGAAGCTCTTGTCTTATTGGAAATTATCTATTAATTTAAACAAACTCTCCAATAATATAAATTGGAGAGTTTGTTTAAATTAATATCTAATATGTCTGTTGAATTATACGACAAGCAAACAGAGCCATCCTTCAAGAGCAGACAAATTAATTGAAGTCGGCGAAGCACTTTTAATAATTTATTGTAATGTGGTTGAATAGGTTTAGATTAATATTTTCCGGTTAATCTCCCATTGTACTGTTGTGAATAGAAATTCATTAATTCTAAACTCTATCCCCATTCTGTTTTCTACCTTATTTACAGAGTGTTGTTCATAATAACTTTTTTTGCATTTGACAATGATTTTTATAAAAACTATTGAATATAAACTTCTTCGGCCTGTTTTGTTTAATGTACAGGTAAAAACCATAGGAAATTATTGAATCCACCCCTTAATATACTTTACCAGAATTCCAGGAAGATATCGTTTTACTTTGTGAGCTGAAATTCGGGAGAACTTATAATTATATATATATATTAATTATTATATTATATTTTATTATACATAGGGATAGTAGTAATTATGATGTTTGTCACACACTGATAAGTTATATTCATCAAAACATACATATCTAAACAAATTTCATTAACATATGGTCTAGAACAAAGGTAATAATGAAGAGTTCCCTGACAAGACCAGCGGTCTGCGTGTAGGAAATGGCTCACATCATACAGTCCACTTCTAGTATTTACTTAATTTGAATAAACCATTATTTTTTTAGGAATATTTCAAACATTAAAATTTCACAGAGATCTTAAATTTCGGAAACAAGAAATAAGTAAATATAAAAATATAAAATGTTATGCACGTAAATAAATAAAATCAATAAAATAATTTAAAGTTTCGATTAAACTAATATATAAGTAAAATATGACATATGGTTACAAAAAAATTTAGATTATAACTGGAATATATTTCTAAATATTGTTATAGCTCATTAACTGTGGTGGTAAATGAGTTTATATTTAATCTTACATTATTACATATAAGTACACGAGCATCCATTTTAAAATATGAGTGCACGTGAGCCCAAACACATTTCAGGATTAAGGTGAACGTATCAAAGATTCTACACCCTGATGTCCGATGCGGGCTTTTTGCTTATTCCTCTCTTGTATTCGGCGATGCACCCAGTCTCCAATTAAAAAATGTCTTGTGTTGAATTCTCACAACGAAAATCAGCCACATTGAACGAATTGACAATTTCATTACTTCTGTTGGATCTATAGACATAAAATCAAAAAAGTAATTTATTTCTCGTGAGACAGTCGTGTATAAGATATATAAATGCGAAGCCCTTATTATACCAGATATATTTAACGTACAGTTGCCGAATACTTATCCTTAGCCAAAATGCCATGCTGAATCATCTACTGCGCAAAACCCAAGATATGAAACCCTCAGGCGGTCCGCTATCAAAACCTGACAGCTGGAAGAAAGCTTAGTTATATTTTCGAAGTCTCGGTTTTACGAATGAAAGGTGTGGCGTCCAACTAATAAAGCCCAGATATTTGTGTCGATCCACACGTTCTAAGGATTCACAGCCGTAAGAAAACAAAAATGAATCTCCACATATATGCATCCTTAGCATTCTTGGACCTGGAACACTAGCGGTTATCAAGTAAATATTTGATTTTGCCTATGCTAATTGTCAGTGCGTTAAAATATAACGATATAATAAGATGAATTCATTATTTTATTTTAGCGGTTTTACGGAAGCCTGCGTTGAGCTGGCATCATCATCCCACGTTGAGCTGGTAGATACAAAGGCCGTGTAGTCTGAAAATAGCACAAATGTTTTTACTGACATAATTTAATTATTTACTCAATAATACCATGTATATAATTAGGCATAATAATTAAGGACTTATTTGATCTTATACACTACAAGTTGTGTATATAAATAAAAAAAACTAAAGAGATCCAAAAGAACTTCATTGTAACGCTATAATCATAATTTTTATATCTGCTTTTTTCGCTATTGATTAATACAATTATGACACGATTTTAAAAATAACTCAGAAACCGGTAAAGAGCTGTGTTATTTCTGTGTTAATCACTTTAGATCTACAGAATCAATTAATTTTACAAAATCTATATAAGTGATGATCATTTTATCTTAGTACTTTTGATTCATACAGATACATAAAATAAGGCATTTAAAGTATTTTGGTTGTCCTAAAGCAGTATTGGATCAAATATTTCAGTTATCTTTATGCTGGACTGAAATGACCTTATATATTTGCTAAGCATTTGGAAACTCTCCAGTGTGAAAAACTTTATTAAAGATACGCAGCATAAGTTGATACTACAATAAAATATTATACTACAAAAATTCCTTTATCTTATATTCTGGAATAAAATTCAAACCAGACTAAGAATTTCCTTTCATACTTTTTACAATTTCCAGTTAATAGTGTTCTTAATGAGTTACATCTAAACTAACCCATCTACAACATGACCAGCGTTCTCTACGAACTGGCGTGCAAACTACACTTGGAGCATTTGATAGAATGTTACCAACGTTTGCAAATTAGGTGCAAATTTCTTTCCACAAAGAAATAGAGTGACCTTATTATTATTTAGTCTCCCAGTTACTTTATTTACAACTTTCCAAAATTTATTTGGATCTAATGGGGCTTGCAATAATTTATTCTTCTACTAAATTACTTTCACTCTTTTTATAAGGGAGTGGAGAATATTATGGAAGCATAAAGATTTCAGGCGAAATTAAATATTATGAGTTTCTCTTTACTATCTGCGAGTTCTGGTAGTAGTTTAATAAGTTCAATTAGTTATTATAATAAGGGCGTATGTTGTCTATGTTTTCAATTTAGAATTTGAGCCGTACGCTTAACAGTTTTAGCATTTAGTCAATAAGTTACTTTAAAGTGTCAAAGGACTTGTCAGTTACTTCGTTATTATCTACAAACTGAATTACTTTGTTCCAATCTTACACTGATAATCAAGCGTGAAACCTATCCGGATCTGTCGTCTTTTAGAAACTGTCCTGATAATATTGGTGTATTTTAAGTGCAATAATCAAACAATTCACGGTTGAAAACTAATACTAAAAGCATAGTGTATTTATTTGCAAATAATAATAATAACGAATAACCAACATGAAAGCATTAAAGTTAAACATGTAAATATATCAATTCGAATCAAAATTCAAAATACAGACTGAATTAAAACGACCCACAAGATAATGGAATATGTTACAATTAATAATTTTGAATGACTTATTTGAACTTTCACTTCAACTAATGACTAATAGTATCGTTGAACAATTTATTTATACTGATACTGATTACAAAAATATACGGTGGTGAAATGTCTACTGCTCAGAGCTCAAGCATGAATAAAAAAGAATAATAAGACTAAGTAAACTACATATATTTTAACTCTGGAACATTTACTTAGGTTTAATCCCCAAGTTTAAAAATGTGTGTATAAGTACATATGTGCAGTAAATATAATTATGAAGTTTAATACAATTTAAATAATTTTAAATATATGTAAACATTTCCTTTAAAATGAAGATAAGTGGCTCTAAAACACAAGACCTGAATACAATAAGGTTTACAGAAACGTTTAGTGGAAGAAAAACCCGTCCTCTTGGTTATAAAGTCGCCCAATTATTAATTGAGAGTGTCAAAGCGGAATTACATGTGAAGTGAGGAGGAAAATCGAACCAAGTTCTTGGAGCAGATAAGGGTCAATTAGAGATGAAACCCTTTAGTTGATCTTCCTCTACAATTTCGATAAGGAACTGTAACGATCCTCTTTTATAACATCGTCCTTTCTAAATTGATGAAAATACTTTGGAATCAACTTTAAGATGTATTATTTCTTACTGATATATTTTCCAAATCTTTTTCTTTTGGATTTGTCCTAAAGTATTATCAAAACCATGTACATAACATTGAATCGATGGAAATCTTCAGAATTGCTATTATTTCCATTACTTTAATATTACAAAAAATACTTTACAATGCTCTATATATCCTATACTTTCCTTTTGGGTTCCAAAAAATAATTAATAAAAATCTAATTTTTCTGTATAGTTGTTTGAAGAGACTTTCTATTATATTATTTTGATTATTGGGGGAAATTACTGACATTTCTCTGCACATAGTGTTGAAATCAGCTATTTAGTAAATAACTCAGAAATTATTTCACAATGTCTGTCTAAAAAATTACTTTTTTGCGACATAAAAATGTGAGTTCAAATGTTATTATCTGTTATAATCGTATATAAAATAATTAATATATAAAATTAACTAAAACAACATTAATAAATGTTATACGCAACTTATTTTTATCTAAGTATATATAACCAGTATTAAAGATAATAAAGGCTAGTAACGTTTTTATGAATAAAACACATTTGTTTGTGATTTTTTTATTTTAAAATGTCATCATAATTAACTTAGGTTATATATTTATATTTCTTATTGGCGAAATAGTGGTTTAAATACTTAGTTATTTGTTAACCAATCATTATAATGATATGTATGATTTATCAATCTTACATATTTTTCCTGTTAAACTTATGTATATTTTGGGTAGTTTTAGTAAGTAAAACATAGTATACAATTGAATTTCACTGTAATTATGTACAATAGTTATACACAGGTATTTTTTTTACAAAACCATGGTTTAATAATGTACTTTATCGCAAAAATTTTAAAGGTAAGACTTTCAAAGTTCTACTGTTGTACTAGAAAATATAGATTATGTTATTCAACTTATATTATTTCTCGAACGTTTTTGGTTTAAAACATTAAATTAAAGAACTAATTTGTGTTTTGAAAAGTGTGTTTTTATATAAAAAATGTTAGTAAGAGTAAAATCACTAAGTGGATAAATAATCTTTCCTACTAGAATTTTAATGGAAAAGAATGATAAAAACCTTCTAAATAATTTTTTCTATAATACTGCACATAAAATTAGCCCTATTTAATATGAGCGAGATATGGGATAGGTGTAACCACCATAATTTATCATAAATATAATTTAAGTCCGACGTTTATAGAATAATTTATTGTTTTTAAGAGATAATACTAAATTTTACTTGTTTATTTTGAAACCATGTTTGTAAGATCTTCAAACAATGAAAATTGCTCCAGTAAACAAATATATTATTAATGTAACAATATAAATTTAAAACGGTTTAATTAATGTCACGCGGTTGTAAAATATGGCGGATGTTAAAAAAGACATATTTTACACATGTTAGAAAGCCATCCATTAAAAGAGCAGTGGAAAGGTAAGGAAGGCACGTGCAGCAATGGGGTCGAGTTGGCTGCTGCATTACAAGTGACTCGAGTGTTTCTCCCACAGCAAGTGAGCTCTGCCCGCACTGCGCACAGGCAACTGGATTAACCGCCTTCGTTCAGATTTCTTATTTAATCCAAAGTGAAACACAAATGTTATCCTGTTTTAGTAGGTACTTAACGTAGATAAATTGGATATTAGGGCATGAAGAGATAAGCTAAAACTTATATAAAATGTGGCATCAATTCCTTGGCATTCAAATCTATATTTAGATAAATAGGATGGGTTTAATTGTGGTTCAAGCAAAAAAGGCTGTAAAATCCATGTGTCTAGAATTTGAATACAATGTAATAAGTCGCTCTATGTTGAATGTACATGTTTTATAAAACACGTTAGTTTATGGACTGTAGTACTTTTTACATTAACTCACCATAAGTAAAAGTATCTCGCTTTCGTTGAATATTACATATTATGAATCAAGAAATAAACTATTATTTAATGTCTGATTCACTGTAATGAAAATATATAATTTATGTAATGTATAACAATAAAGACATGTCGTACAGTTAATTGAGTTTTATGTTTATTTTAAATAATTATGCTGATACAATATTTAGAAAATTATATATTTATACTGCTTTTATGAAGATTAATAACGTGCATAGAGCTTGGGAGTTGATAATAAAGTAGTTTTGTTGGTAAGAGAATGCAATTAAGCACACATGTATGCTCTTGTCCAAATAGGTTAAACATTAATAATAAAACTTGTTGCTGAATAGGTTTAGCTAATTTATACTTGTTTTGAGGTATTCTATAAATTAAATTTAATTTGTTAAAAGTATTGCTAAACGCTAATCTCTAGAAGAATATCTAGACCAGTTTTGCTAAATATTTTTGAAAAATATTCTTCAATATGCGGAAAGATTTTAACGAAAATACAAATAAAAAAAATATACTCTAGTATTTTTGAATAATTAAAATAGCTGTGATATTTATAAGATATAGTCCAAAATATAATGATAGCCAACAGCTGATGATTCCGCTAAAATTCATGAAAAGATTATTTTTGGGCCGAATTGTTCTTTTAAGCTTACTTACATATAAATTTTTATGAAGGACTTAAAATATCAAAATTAATCATAGCACCAGAAATATTTTAGACAGAAAGTAAAAGCAATTTAATATACATTTGTATGTACATCAATACATTTAATACCTATATATGTGTATCATTTTCTCGGTTAGGACAAAGGCGCTAACTCAAGTATGGAACCAACAAAATATTAGACCGGATGTTAACTCAAACAGCTGTCAGTTGATCATCATATGTATAAAATGTATTGATCCGAGCAACAAACTCAATGTGGGGTCTTAACTTGTAATGGATTCGAACAACGTTACACGTGCAAAACCTGAAATATAAAAAAGTAAAAATGTTATATACTTTTGTATCTTTTTTATATTTATATACTACCAGATATATAAATACTTCTATTTAAAAAAAATTATAGCGCTCCAAGTTATTACATAAAAAAATGGTTTCACTAAAAACGAAACCCGTTTTATTTTTAAACTTATGTGAGAAGCCACAGGTTTAGAAGCTATTTGAAGGGTCGCGGGCAAGAACAATCAGAGTCAACTGAACCTAGTTTGCCAGAAAACAGTTTTTAAAGTTTAACGTCGCCTACCTACTATTAAAAAGGTCTAAAGCTAAAAATAACTATCCAAACATGTTACAAATAGTATTTAGTTTATTCCAAACATAGTAAACATTTTTAAGTCACGACAATAAAAAGGTTGTTTTTAAATATTTAAAAAAAAGAGTCATGACCTTGATTGGTTTTCCCCGTCACTGGGGCCTCATCAATGAGTGGGTCGTCTGCAAACTCGCCGTCCGAGGCTTCCTCTAAACATTCACTGTCAGGTACTAACGCTTCATAGAAAGCTTTTGACTCCTGGTGTGTCAAAAACTGTTTTAAGTGTAAAAGGTCTTTCACTTTTGCCGCTTTAATAGGCACTGGTCCGTTTTAACTGTTTACTAAGCACTTTTTGGAGAGTTGTTTTTTGTTAGGATTTCTTGAATTTTGCTTTTTTTCACTGGAGGAACTAAGACAGCCTTTAAATAACTACCAAAGTAGTTAGACTTGTGCAGCATGAATCTTGGTTCATTTTTGTCAATCTTGAAGTACTCTTATAGGTCCCTCGTTGGATGGGACATTTTTTTTACGTACTTGTCAGAAAAGTACTTCGTCCAGGTTTGAAAATTAACCTCAGTGCCACATTTTTTATTACTGTGAAAGGTGAAGGTTTCACCCTCGAATTTCTGAGCACATCCCTCCAGTCATCTGGTGTCTCTGTGTAGGATTTTGAGTTTACAACGCTCATGTCTTTGTCTCCCTCCATATACGAATGACCTATTATGGGGAAACACAACTTTCACACTATCGAAACGGTCCTTGTCCACAACTGTGTGATGTAAAAAGCGTATGACGGTATAATTCTTGTTCTGTCCTGCACACGAGTCGCAAAACAGAACAAGATGTCGCACATTCAAGCTTAGTACATTGTCAAAAAAAATGTTCAAGCATTGAACAAACATCATCTGCTCCCTTCTTGGCGACGGTTTCGTCGTATGTGTAAAACAACGATGTAAAAGTCACTTAACACGTGGACATTGAATGATATAAAGTTGAGCTGGCGTCGATAATATACGTCAGATGTTGTAATGTTTGGGTGTAGGCAAATTTTTTTGAAAGTCCATCGTAACGGCCTCAAATTCTTCTTTTCTTCTTGCTTCCTTCCTGCACTTAGTTTTAATTGAATAAAATTTTGTGCCTTTAGCCAGGTGAATTTCTTTTTCTTTTTGTTTCTTTGTTAGATCTTGTGATAATGTATCTTTAGTTTTTTTGTCATCCGCTCCATTAATTTTTTCTTCAAAAACAGAAATTTCTGCTTTAAGTACATCACAGGTACGGCACGTATCTTTTCCTTGGGTACCCGAATGAAATATTGAATTTACTACTATCAAAATGTCTCGAAAATGTAGTGAACCCCAACAGTATTATCTTTATTTGTTTCATTGTACATTCTATGCAATTTAGACTTATTGAGCTCTTCAGGTAAGTATAATTTTGATGTGTAATTCAAAGAGTAATGTGATTTTTCTACCCTTTAGGGATTGAATGAAACTTATTACTTTTGCTTTTGTTTCTTCGGACAGAGCATTAGATCTGTTTGCATGTTTACCTCGCCCATCTGGCTTGACCTCTCCAAAACTAGTAAGGTGTTTCTTTATGGTTTGAACGCGATTGTTCCCAATGCCATGTAATGACATGAATGCTTTGTAACAAACTGTAAACGTCCCTGTAAAATTATCATATACATATGCACGAACACGGTAACAATAAAGAAGAAAGATTGAAATTAGCCTCTTCTTGGGAATTTCGGTTGCGGCGCTGCTTAACAGGTACAACAGATATAAGACCACCCAAGTACTGATTTTGTGCGTTGTAATCACCTAGTCCGTTAAAGTTATTGATGATACGTTGTCGGTTTTCCGGTGAAACAACGTGAAAACACTTGTAACGAGAACATTGACAATCATCACCAACCTCATGAGTAGTTGCAACGAAGTTTTTTCATCACGTCGCTCATCTTCCCCGTTTTCTTCCTTTTCTTTGCATTTTGTAAACCAACATGAGTCCCTTCCTCCCCCTCACTTCCACTTATATCACTCAACATAGCGTTTTACTAACAGTAAAATAATCTAACAATCTTGAAAACTTGTCCGCACAACATTCACACATCCACTAATGTAGGGTTATGTTTTGGAAACAAAACAACAAAGCACCTGACTGAATCTGAGTTAGAATGAGGTGGGAGGGGAGCGACATTGACTCTGATTGTTATTGTGCGCCGCCGCATGGACTATGATGTTTCTTGCCCGTTAGCTTATATCTTTCCCTTTGAAAAACTTAGTGACTCTACTTGTTTTTGCACGTTTTGTAATAGCATTAAGAAATCTACTTCAGGGCATTAAGCTATCGAATGGCACTGAAAACTCGATTTCGTGAAAAAATTGACTCTGATTGTTCTTGCTCGCGACCCTTCATTTAGAAATAAATAACAACAACG
This sequence comes from Homalodisca vitripennis, assembly GCF_021130785.1. NCBI lineage: Eukaryota > Metazoa > Arthropoda > Insecta > Hemiptera > Cicadellidae > Homalodisca > Homalodisca vitripennis. The sequence goes on along the minus strand of NC_060211.1, from coordinate 122,240,490 downwards.
TGTTTTTTGGCGTGTTACAGACTAGCAGTCAATTTCTTCCACTCCCATATTGAATATTTTCCTATACACCTATGAACCTAAAGTGAAGAAGAAGGAAAATATTTTATCATGATGTGCATAATTTTGAAAGACGATAGTGAGAAAAATGGAATGCTAATACATTATGATAGCTGATAATGTTATAAATTCAATCAAGAACCTAAAGAAAGAGATTTTAAAGAGTATTAATAAGCGTAAAAGAAAAAAACAATAAGAATAAATAAGCCTAATATTGTGAAACTTTTTACAAATTTTTTGAAATTACATATAATTTATTATAAAAATATGTTTTGTTTAGAAATATGTGCTTTTTACCTAAACAATACGTGATAGGAAGTTATGCAAATATATTTTGAACCTGTGCCCGTAAACATATATAATATTGGGCAACATACCCAACGAGGCTGAATGAATTCTTTTTATAGGCCTTTGTTAGTTTTGATGGACAAACAACGAACCGAATAACTAAAAAGATATCCGGTCGTAATCAAGTGTAAAATGACTGTAAAATACTGTAAGTGAAACGCGTCCGGTATAAAAAAAGAATTACACAAACCGTAATGATTGAACGCATGATAACGCTTAATATTTATTAAAAAAATACCAACATGTTTCTTTTTAAAAGTTATATTACGAAAATTGGAAATGGATAATAGCATTACGAAACTAGCACAAAGATTTTCTGTCTATAGAATTTTTCTTTACATTATAACCATATTTGGAAGTACTCACTGCAAGGGATAAATTATTATATACCGTTCATAACTTTCACTATGTTCTAGTATGATTGCAGCAGACTAATTTATATTTTGTCTTTACTAAACATTGGATTATAAATAAAACCATACACGCAGTATTGATTTGGCTTTATTCAGGAGAGATAACGTTTGTTGCTTTGAGCAGTCCAGTATTCTCTGCGTGATGAGGCAGACATATATGCTGATGTGTGTACATAAAGCAAACATATACACGGGCTCATACACTCAACTGAACGTTGTGTCAGTTAACAGATGGTTTAGTATTCGATAAACACTGTTCGATTACTTTTTCAAAACTGTCTCGATTATTACTACATGATATTTTAGCTTAATCGAGAGAAAGGAAGTAAATAATAATTTTTTTTGGCATTAAGTACTATTGTAATATTATGTTCATAACTAATTAATTATATTTTTGTTATAGCCGGGGTTTGGAGTAATAACTAAAATGGAGTTACCTGGTAAGTTATAATAATCTCTATGTTTCCAATTGGATATTGATAAAAGTAATACTGTTTTTGTTATGGAAGGTAATTTATTAATTTTTATAAAATAAAATAACAATATAAATATACATAAAATACACCTAATTATCTTAAAAGAATCAAACTAAAATATGCATTTTAGATATAAAACTACATGGATGTTAAATGAGTATTTAAAACATTTTTAATAATAGCATACTCATAATGAAAACTCTATAAAAGAGTATAAACATGTATTTTGTAATCATCGAGAATGGTTAGGTGAAGACGTTAGTTAACTAATTTTTAAATCCAATAATATAAATTTGAGAAATATATCGTGATTACAAGCAATACGATATTGACCATCTGACCTACACATGTCAGCTCCCATGACAACCGTGGTTGCTAGGAGAAACCGCACATTTACATAGGATTATCCTCAGTTAACAACTGTATCACAGTGTGTTGTAATGGTTATCCTTACCATTACACGTACTTTTTGCTAATTAACAGCCTATTTAAAATATTAATAAATTAAATGTTGCTTTAGTATCGTACATAATTTGTTAGTAATAACTCAATCATTCCATGTAACACTAAAATAATTCGACAAATGTGGTCTGTAAAATTTCTCAGTATAATTTATAAATATCTGTATGTATTTGGTATTTAAATATATACTAATTCAAGCTGAAGTATTTAATTTTCAAAAATCTTACAAAACTATATTCACTTAGCTGAAAGGTAAAAATTTTAATTTTACCTTTAAATGTAACGTTATTTCTATAAAACTAACATAAAGTAGTTAGAAGTCTACCGAGAATCTGTATAAAAACATATATAAAGACTGTGTCCAATATTACATAGTAGTGTTGATTTTAAAACATATACTATAAAGATATATAGTAGAGAAAATAGTGTTTTAAAAAGTGATTTCATCTCAGAAAAAGAGTTATTTGTGTAATTCAAACAACTCAGATTTATATTATTTATTATCTCAACTATTGCTGTAAAATTTCGTAGAATAATGTAAAATGCTTCAGATACACAATCTACGTAACAAACTGCAATCTGCATTGCAGAACTTGGCCTATTGACACTATATGTTTCAATATAAGTGATTAACCCCGAGATACATAATCAAATTTTAGAAGGTTGCCGAGATATAATTGATAAAAATTCAGAAGCAGTTTTTAACACTCTGTGAACTACACTTATTTACACCTATGTTTATACAAGTATGGAGTTATGAAGGTATGTACCTTCATTATTAAACATAATTTTAATCAGTAATTCCTGAAATTGCATTAACAGGCCAGCACACGCATCCATGGCAAAATTCTGCATTTTACCAGCAATTTATGCGGGATAGTTTTTCACTAAAGAAGGTAATACTCAATCAAACACAGCTGGAATTGTGAGCAATTACGTATTATGTAATTTCTTGGTAAATTAAACAATATTTGACATTGTCGGTTTAAGAAATATTTTGTAAAATGAATGTAACCATGTACGTGATTATTTTAATTTAAGAAAGTAAAATGATTATGTGAATAGTAATAATACACACAATCGTGGCAATATGCAAACGGTGCATCCACAGCGTAGTGAAACGATACCACGTTTGATAAAATATTTTAAATAATTTATATTGTAAGGAACAATGAGAGAAAATCGTGCAAAATGTGAGCAAGCTACCACAGTACTTCGTATCGCGGAAATAAATATGCACGGATAGTAATGGCTGATTACACATTATTATATATATACAGATATATATATATATATATATATATATATATATATATATATATATATATATATATACAGTAAACATTCATAAATTCATGGGGTCTAAACAAATACCAGTATAATATTTCTTTAACTTATAGTCTTTTATAGTTACTGAGACGTGTTTCGGCAATCACGCGTTTGGTCACAGATAATGCGTAATAAATTATGGAATTTGTGTTGCCAAATTCAATTACCGGAATGGATTTTTATTGTGTCGAATTTCATTGTATTTATCTTATTCGATTATCATCAATAATACACATGCAATTCAACACAATATTAAATATACAATATATAATAATTGCCTAAAAACGTTTTATGAAAGAGTAATTATGATGCTTATGTTATTGCTTAATTAAATGACATTCATTTATTTATAAATATGAAGAGGGCGATTTTGAGATATTCATGACATAGCTTAGGAGAACGCTTCAAACAAAAAATAAAGTTGCATATTGTTCTACATTAAATTTGCTTGTAGTACCATATTTTATTATTTAAAAAAACTTTCATGTTTAGAAGTTCACTACGACGAACACGTGAGAGGTTCGTAGAATGGGAATTACATTATTTTATTGCTTTATGTTATGACAGTTATAGAATTATGTTACAATGTAATGTTATAACGCATTACTTGAAAGGAACAAATACAATCACATGTGATGCAATTTATAACAGATGGTGTTCCGAAATTGCAAAACTAATATTCTTTTTTGATTATTGTATACAACGTCGGAGGTCCACAATTAGGATCGTTATCTTGTTTCCTTAGGCAGCAAAGTTTACATCCGCCACTGTGTTATCTCCTACAATTCAAACGTATGTTTTTTACTGAGTAGATTGTTGAAGATAGCTAGTTTGCAATTTATTACATTATGGTATACAAGGTCTCTTTATATCTCATCATCATTGATAAGTAGTCCCTTAATCTCCCGAGCTTGAGATATGAACGGTGGTTAATGGTTCCATTTCAGCAAGTTGAAAGTTCTGCTTTGACCTATATACTAAAATTAAAAACATCTATTGATTGTTAATAACATATTTTATTTGTCCATTGTTGTAGGAACATACATATTGACGTGGCTATATTAAAGGACATTTTAAACTGGCTTAAGTATTGAATAAGTCAATGTTTGGGTCAAATCCTGTGAATGAACGCTGCAATATATGTATAATATTCCCTTCATGCCAAAAATAAAAATAAAAAACCAAATATTAGTAAACTCTTTTGTAAAAATTTCCTTTAAGTTTGAACATTAGTATTTTCCAAAATTATTTTTTTACTCTTTGATATTTCTGAAGAAACATCGGCTGTGAGGTATTTTCCCCTGTTTATTATTCTATTTCAGTTATTTTTCTTGTTTCTTCTTATATTTAGTTAGTTTGATGATTTCAATTTTGTAAATATTTATACAGTATTTATTGTTATCTGAAGAAGTATGCTACAGAGATACGAAAATGCATGAAGAATGTACCAATATTTGGTTTTTAATTATTATTATTTATAATTGATTATATATACTGTATGTATATACTATATATATATATATATATATATAAACAGAATATCTAGTGCTCTCAGAACCCTTCATCAGAAACGCAATGAATTAAAATAGAACATACAAACAAAACCCAAACCAAGAATCAAAAAGATAACCAAAATTAAATCTTAAGCTGTATGTAGAATGTTTGTAAATGTTTACATATAACTAAATTTGTTTGAAAAAAGAATTATCTTAGGTTAAACCCATCTGGTTGCCTTGATTTTTAAATTCATTGATGTGCCATTTCAACATTTCTTAAATTTATCAGATTAGTATTTTGATTGGGATTTGTCTCCAAATGGTAAATTCCTTTTAGGTTCAAACTATTTTATAAAAATCAATATATACTATTGAAGATGGTTTACTTTAATTATAAATTTTTTGCATCATATAAAGAACATTCCCAATTACTTTGTAAAATAATACAATAGTTTAAAAACTTATTTGAAGATTTGCGAGTTTAATTATTTTGCAGTTTTTACTCAAACAAATCTAATAACCTTACGTCACACAATAGCAATAGGAATACTAATCAGAATGAACAATCACAAAAAGTCTTCATAGAAAAAAACTATAGTAAATAAAAACAAGTACAACAATACACTTTCACTCACTACACTCTTTCAAAGGCATTACACCGTAGCACCTCATCATCTTCCGGATACGGATGGATGCGCATGCCGATATGCGTGAATACGGAAAATTAAAGGGTACATGTTTCTAATGCAAAGCTTTGAAACACGATAACAGAGAGCCTCAGAGCCAGCCACGTTGCAACCCGACCCCGCACTAGGCCCCAGAGGTACATCTCATCCATTCCTCATCTACTCTGCCAAGACTGCCCACTTAGAACACATCTAGCAACTCGCTATATAGAATCAAATACGTATTAAAACACGTGAAATATAAGTATCTACATAAGCGCATTTGTTTTTTATTAAGCATTTCCTTGTGTTTTACATATTCAAGTCTCCATAAAATAACGGCAATTTCATGCCTAGAATATATATATAATACAATGAGAGTCTTAATGGTTTAGAAATTCACACTTTTCTTACAAAAACAATCCACCATACGGTTGTAGATTATATAAAGTAATTTATTATCAACGGTAACACGTAAAATTTTTACTGAAGTAGCTCTTTTTAAAGATATAAAAAGATTAAAGTAAAGTAATGTCGCCTGGTAAAATAAGACATTACTTTACTTTACTTTACTCTTTTTTATAATTTACCAATGTAAATGACCATTGTTATAAGAATATTGTTTGATCTACTAAAATATGTCTTTTGGCACTGTTAGGGCTAAGACTTATATTAAGACAAGACCCGTTATCTATTTTATGTAAACCATACTTTAGTTTATCTGTATCATCCATGTTATCAATGATAAAATTACTTCATTATCTGAAAATAACAGAGAATTTATTTACAACAAATAATTACACAAATCATCGATCATTCTTGTAAATAAACAAGGTCCTAATTTCAGCCTTGAGAAAAATCTTTATTCTCTTCAGGAACGTTTAGTTAATTTTTCAAAACATACATTTTCTTGTTCAAAATATATTCTCGTTTTAATTGGTTCAATTTCATTTTCTTAGTTACCAATTTGTACATTTTGATCCTTAATTAAAATCAAAATTCACTGACACAAGAATAAGACATTTTGGCCGATGTACCTTTTATTTCTTTACTTTTTACGTCAAAAATTTGAGGTTTTGGTTACTAAACCCAAGACGGCCGTTAAACTTGCCGTCCAGTGCCTGCTAAGTAAGCGGATCTGTCGTAATGTTAATGCCTAACTTCTGCGCTCCTCTCGTCGTAACCTTGATTATCCTCCTCTAGTAGGACTAATTAATTATTGATTTAGTTGAAATATATATTATGTATGATGATACTTTAACTGTCAATCATAAAGCAAAAAAATTGATATATCTAAAATGAAAAAATCCGGAATTTTTCAGTTCGGGCAATTTTAAATCACATAGGACTAGGGTTTAACAATTAGCATATGTATCCTAATATTACACATAGTTTAAGAGGTCTTGAAAGGTCAAATATTGTGGTGAAAACAAAACGATAACATGTATTTTTTTATTTCTATACGGCTACCAAATAATTTTAACGTATTTCGTTTTACCTATTACGCCATATTGACTATTATACAGGAGGGAAAATATGTCTTTTTCACTGTTTTACAGTAAATGCAGGGTTGATTCTGTATGCATAATGATAATATTATCAAGCGAATTCCACTAACTATATATTTTTTATTGAATTTAATATTATTACATATTAATGAAAATAATTTTAAAATTACAATAACTGTTATTGAGATACATATTCCGTGTGAATATGGATATCTGTATTAGCCTATGTTAAACATATATTAAATATTGGATATAATTTCTTTTACACTGGCATACCTTCGAAGAATTAATCACTACAGTTTTACATATTAAATTCAAAGAAAGTTACCGAAGGAATATTTTTGGTAACGCAGATTCATGTTTTCCCAGAACCAACACAACAATATTGGTTTTCAGTGTGGAGAGGAAAGTGAAATAAGTTCAGAGAAATACCAACGACTCCTCCCTAAGGGACTCTTGCGTAACTTCGGCCCAACAGAAATGAAATAGAAGTTCTCAGTGGTATCTTTCAGCCCCGCATAATATCTTACATAATTTTAACGTTTTTGTTCAGCTTCGTAATAAAGTATAATTTCCTATAGCAAAATTACGTATAGTTGAAATGTTAAGAAGCCCGAGAGTATTCCTTATGTACACTGACACTTAATTTGCATTATATTATTTGGGCATTATTATATGATACATTTTTTCAGTTTTCAATAAAATTTCCAATCACCGGTGAATGTCTTAAATAAAAAAGGGGATACATTTTCAATTAGGTAGGTGAGATAAATTTTTATAAATATTTGAATTTAAACGTAAAACCATTTCATCACTTAAATGTTTATATGCTATATTATTTATGCAAGAGATAAATATTTACAGGGTTGGAATATCCCACACCGCTTATCGCAAAACAAGCTTTACTGAGGTTGTATACAAAATGTCAATTCCATAGCTCATTTATATTTTGAGATATCATTCAAGTGTGCACAGATAGACATACTGACAGAAAATTTCTTTAAAACTCATCCAATTTTATTCGTATATTCTCCACTATTCTTTTTCGTATGTATATTTGATTTTTTCATTCTATAGTATGTTTGATTAGGATTAAAAACCACATGCTAACAGTCGAAATCGGTTCGATCGAGAAATGTATACTATGTTTCCCATCTGACAGTGGTTATTTTACTATTTAAAAAGTGCGCACCATTAACATTTGCAAATGACATCACAAATTTCTAGAACGATTGTCTCGGGAGCGTGGATTGCCCTCTCTCTTGGGCTCTGTGATTTGTAAGTAGGTTATTGCTGCTAGTGTTCATCTATTCTCTGCACTAAAATTTTGTTTAAACAACATAATAAATGTGATTCTAATACCTTTTTGTTAAAGGTTTAAAACACTTTGTTTAGTTTTAGAAGCCAAATGGGCTTGAAGAGAATTTGCAATAATTATATCGAGCGGGACATGGTGTCAGGGAGAGTGAAAAGTTTTGGTTGCTCCATTTTGATTTGAGACGTATGCAATTTGAAGTATAAAATCCAGGAGATGTGGGCTATAAGATTGAGAAACAGTGAATAAGCTGGTTTTAAATTTCTGAAAATTTACCTTTTTGATTTTTGTATAAAAGAGGGCTTATATAATAATATGTTATTATGTAAAATAAGTATCAGGATCTTACCTGTAATTATTTGGAAAATTCCAGTAATTTGTGTCCTGCCCTATATAGTAAAGTTAAAACACAAAGATTGGTAAAGATCATTTTCATTCACATAAATAGCATTACATTAGCGTAGATTTCAAGGTTGAAATATAACATAATGAGACAGCTTCGCTTTTAAAACCATATACTGTACTAAAGGTGGATTTGAATATTCAGACACGTTAATAATTTAGTTATTTTAATAACCACGTCTTGATTACACCTGTATGTCTGTTAATGATACATTAGTAAGATTATGGTAATCAGATAGGCTGGTTTATGATTGGTCCTATACAGAAGGATTTTTTACATATATTGATAATTTTGTTTAAACATAGAGAGCGTAAGTTTTGATTTATTTTCAGATATTGACATCGCTAGTTCATGCTTGTTTGTAAAAAAAATGTATGGTAATCTCCAGTTCTCAAGGAGCTTCCTTTATAGGAATTTCAGTTGTAGTAGTTCTTGAATAGTAAAAATCTGACTGTAAAAATCTTCTTAGTGTTAGAGATGAACATTTAAGGATCGATGATCATTTTTAATTCAAACAAAATTCCAAATACTAATGACCCCGCTGCATGAGTCTGATTTGCTTGACTTTTTGGATTATGAATATGGTCAGTGAGTTTACTTGCAGAATGAGTACCAGTTGCAGACTGTCGATTATGTAAACTACGATGTACTCGTATGTTGTGTAGACACGTATGAAAAATGGGCCCCTATGGAAAATACCATGTAGGATAGATATTGCCGTCTCGAGTATGAAATACTTGAGAGGACAGAATAAAGAGTATATGTTGTGAACATTGGTGCAGAGTAAAGTAATTCTTAAATTCCATCATTGCCGGTTCCATAGACTTGCTTTCCCATACACGAATATCCTTTTTCAGTTTGTTTTGGTCTATTTTTATGGAAAAGAAATAAATGTATATAAAATGTGTATTAAATATGATGTATACGTAAATTGTACATCAAATAATTATCATTAACTATAAGAGATGGATGAATATTGTTTTATTTAGTTAAATAGCCTGCATTATTAATTAATTATGTAAATCTAATTATCATATTTATGCTAAAATCGAATAAAATATATAAGCTTCAATTTTAATCTTTTATTTTTTGCACCACCGGGATACGCTAAATACTGATATACCAGTAAATCCGATTTTTTGAGGTTCACTCAAAGCTTATATTGCATATTCACCGTCAACAGATGAATGTAGTAAACGAGTTAATCCCAGTTACTCAACAGTTTAAAATTTTATTTCTTTACTAAATTTCAGTCTATTGAACTATGTATCCATTATATTTCCCACATTTCTAAAACAATTGACGAATAGATTGTGCCGAATTTAGTTATATACTGTATTTAGATGTATGTAAACATATTATATGAAACTACGAAGTGATTATGTTTTGACCTAAACAGATAATTTTGTTTGAAGACATGTACTTGTTAGTATATTATCACTAAAATATTTAAAATTAGTACATGTCTTCTAACAAAATATATGTTTGAATATATATATATATATATATATATATATAGTTTACATAAACAAAAAATCGTTATGCCGGATATTCAGGAAAATAAGCCTGAGTAAATCTCGTGACTGTCGTAGCTCGTTAACGCCGCACAGCCTGAGGCGACACTTTTTGCGGCCGCACCAACTTTAATAAGAGTCATTAAGAAGACAGGCAACACTTTCAAAGTTAATAATTCAATTCTGGTTCACTTGGCATGGCTTTTATGATATAAAATATAGATTTTCTTCTTCCGTTACATCTTGTAAAGTTCTAATAAAGTAATCCTAAAATCTTGTATTAAAAAAAACAATTATGAGCAAAAGATGATTAGCTCGCTTCAAAGTTCTAATTCATTCAAGAGAAAAACGTTTGCCTCGCTGAGTACTGAATTTTGTTTTGTACAACATTTTAGAACAACCACATAATTATTGTGCAATATCGACAACGGCCGATGCCATAGTGCGCGCTGACTGTTTAAAACACGCAAGATCACTCAGTATACAGCTGCAGTGAAAATATTAATTATGTTTATACAAAATCAGGTGGGATTTTATAAATATTATCCTTATAGGAATTAATTGACAAAACGTTTAACCTAACCTTCTATCAGTTTGCAGGATTTTTGAAGAGCAAACTGGCCTGAATTTTTTATGAAGCGTCATTTCTATATAGACAAGATCAAGTTAGATGATCATGCATGTTACTCTATTGGATTTGGCTGAGCACCTTTCTTGTATGAAAAAATTTATTTTACATTTGTGCTTTGGGTAACCAAGGAGCACGTTACATAATACAAATAAATTGAAATTAACTAAATAGAATCAGATGAAATTTTGGCGTACGTAATAAAATAGTGATGAGGTTACTTTGTTGGATTGGTTGGTAAGAATTTCGTATCTTTCTTTTAATCCTTCTATAATCCATGGTTCAGTCAATTTGTAAAAAGATAAGCTGGATGAATTCAGTTTTCCTTTGATTATTAATAAGTTAACTGGTTAAATTTATGGTATTTTTCTGAACGTTTGCGTAACAGAACTTTCCACAAGATATTTCGGCATTTCACTTGTAAAAATTAAAAATAAAAACAAAATAATGAGTTTAAATACGCTACATGTCCATCCATGGGATTTGACTAAGTGTTATTGAAGCTTATCACTCAGTATGCTGTACATTTATCTTTTGTCTGCGTAAGGGCCGTAGTTTTCTTTTATGGCCGTCCCCAGGAAAACTTGTGAATGAAATTTCCTTCTAGAAATTTTGTTACTCAATTACATGCAAAATAAATAAAGGGGTCACATATTCTGGTACACCTAACTTGTTTTTAGTGCTAAATCTATACTAGGTCTTCTGCTTATGATTTATACTGTGGTAGCTCAATACTAGTAGGATAACAAAGAAATTTCTTACGACTTTGATTACTCAACAGTTCACGTATTTCAAATCTACAATTATGAATTTATACTTGTGGCATGTATTTTGGAAAGGTACTTTATTAGATATCAAATTTATTAGATATATATTTTTTATAGATCTTTTAACTCCATTAGGATAGCAAGAACAAGGATTTAATCGCACTTAGGACTAGAAATAATTAAGGCCAAAGAAAAAACAATACTCTCACACTGCTTCCAAGAGACTGAGGGAAAACGCATGCAATTCATAATTTCATTTTCTGCGCTTAAGTATCAATACTGTTAAGATGATTCTCAAATTCTCTCATCGTCCTGATCCATACCGTAAACATTATCTTACCACTCTCCTCCTATTCAAATAGTTTAAATGTGTAGGGGATGACATTGGAAATTTAAATATGCTTTCAAATTGCACTCCTGTTTTATGTTTGTGTCTGGCTGTTTCTAAAAGGTATATTCTCTGATTGCACATGAGATTCTAAGATTATTTGTATAGATTATTATCATGTTTGTATATTAGTTGTACTAATTTTAGTAAACACCTTTTGAAGTTTTTCTAGATTTATTTTTCTTCATCTAATCCATTAAAATCTAAAATATATTTTTGAAACTAATATTTTCTTCATAGGTACCATATTTTCTAAAGGATTTTATGTGTATACGTTTTTATATTTTGAACTGAGAGCATTTGTTTGAAAGCATACTTATTCCAAATTTTTCTTATTTCTAACAAAAAGTGTATGTTTCAATTAAAAAATAATAAGTATTTGGAAATGTGAGTTATACTAATTATTATGCATGTTTCTTTATATTGTACTCATTGCTTAATTTGTATTAAATTTGTATTAATCTCTATGATTTTTGGCTAGTCCTAAGGAAATGCAGAATAGTGGTTCTTATTATACAAAAAATTAGTTTTCAAAAAATTTTTTGTATCTCTTCCTTGACGCAATTGTGATTCTATTAAATATCTTTTTTTTAAATTATGCTATATTAAAATAAACAACGTCTTTGAATTAAACACTTGTCACATAAAAGCAATTAATTTAATTTAATTAATCTTTTTGCGGAATATCAATAAATTCAAATTTGTAACCTACTAGTGATTTTGATACAATATCATATGATAAATATAGCCTCATAACCCACAAAATCTACAACTTCATTAACTGATGTCTACAGTCATGAAAAACACTTTTATTTTGCTGACTTCACTACTTGGAAATTAATTTAAAATGTTAAACCTGCTTTAGAAAATGTATTATATGCAATAAGATTATTCATCCATGTAATATTAAAGTAAAATAATTATGCTAACACATTAATGAACTAAAAGGAGACTTATTAGAGATGTTTAATGTTAAAATACCTATCCTGAGTAGTAATTAGGAGAGAGCATAATCAATTTCAAAAACGTTAAAGAATATGTTCAGAAATAACTTTATAAGGAAATAGCCCAGGCCAAAAGCATTTTAAATGTTTTGCAGAAAACAGTTGGATTTAAAAATTCCTGCCTCTTATGGCAATAAAAAATTGATTGAAAATCATTTAGTGAAATCTATGGTTAATTCCGTTACCAAAGAAAATGTATCTTGTATTCAAAGGTTTACAGTTCATCATGCTAATAATAAAATAGAATATTTATTACTATACATTAATTTGTTATGTTTGTTTTAAATTAGGAAAAAGTAATTTAAATAGTATCTCTGAGCTTTTAGCAGCAGTAAGGTGCATTGACGAGTCAGCACTGGTATGTTTACCCGTCGGAATGCCGTATTTGTTTCTGTCTCTTTTATAACAAAAATCAGCATTTAATCCGTGGTGCCAGGTTTATACGTTTGAACATCAAAGTTATGTAATCTCCAGTGACAGCAAATGTTATCACGTCATTAAAACCTGTAGCTTAACAACTAGTTACGCCATATTTCTTGTATTATATGGGTAAGTGACACGATAAATTTAATTTAAGCAAATTCTTATTTTTAGTTTAGATTTATGTTAATTAATGAAATATATATTAGAACAATTGTTTTTAAATCATTCATTATTTATGAATACATAGGTGAACATTGAACCTACCAAAGGAACGTATTGTACTCTTTGACATTAATAGCTCAGAAACTATACCAATTGTTTAAAGTGCACGCTGCAGTTCCTAAAAATAGTTTAAGCTTGTAAATTACGTACATATTTTTAGAAGATTCAGGCAGAGTTCAGAATTTTAGAACGTCTATTTTTTAGAAAAACATTTACACATACACATCTTACGTGACTTATCTGACCATAAATTAATTTTGGGATAATTGTACAATGTATGTAAATTTTAAAGTTTTTTTTATACTTCAATTCCTTCAATTTGAATCTTTATAATTTAAATATGTTACAATATAATTTACTTGAGTAGTGTATCAGCTATACAATAGGCAACTTAACTTCTGCATGCGACCTATTACAAGACAGGAATCCACCAGACCATGATAGTCAAGGCTTTGCTATGATTTGAGACCGTTAGCGTTTTATGTTCATATCCTGGTTTCATATGAATCATTCCATTTTCGGAAAACACGCCTTTAAATTTTAAGCTCCAAAATGTGCAAAAATGTCCGTTTAACTACTTCAGAGAGATTTTTGTCGCCGCCCCCCTCACCCACGGATCCAAATATTAGGAGGCTAACGTTCAGCCAAATTAAATGGCAAAATACAACCTTTATCGAGGTCTTAGTCAATGTACGTACATGTGAAAATGTAAGTGCATGCAGATATTTCAAGTCTCTAGCTCAATCCGTGCCTTAGTTATTATCAAGATAAACATTCAGAAAGACATACCAAAGAGAATTGTGTCTCCCACTTAGGTTATAAGCTTAAGTGTCACCGGACCAGTTAAAAGTACAATACTGGACGTGTGATAGTGAGCCTATGCAGATATACAGTAACTAGACAATGAAGTTACCACAACCACAAAATTATTACAACCATATTCAACAGAGAATTGGGAAATCACGCCTGTATGTAGAAGAATTTACATTTCAAAACAATTACTGATTACAATTGAAAACACTCTAAATACATTTATATTAGGTGTTTACTCGGTTCAATTAATAGTAAACATTACCTAATTATCTTTCCCAATGTACAAGCGTACAGTACGTGAGGTGGGATGATAACATTTATTGCCGAGTGAAGAGGGAAGAAACAATATTGACTCAGCACAAGTAAACAAGTGGGTAGGGAATCAGTTCGGTTGCCATGGAAATTTCAATTCGGGTTCCAACAGTCGACATTCACTTTAAAACCACTTAGTGTAATAGCAAAATATATTTAGCGGATTAAACACGAGAAATTAAACTAAGCAAACTCAAACATAGACCTCTCATATATGGCTGCAATCGTTAAGATTATAACGAATTTTAGGAATAATGTTGGCTGTTAGTTTTTTAAACATTATTGGTATATCATTTTCAATGTTTACTGCCGTGATGTTGAAAACATGAGTATGTTACAGTAATAAGGCTGCTCCCGCCGTAATCTAACCTCTTAAACACGACATGATACAGAAGGCTGTGTTGCCAGGAGGCAAATCTAGATTATTCTTAATGTCTCTGTAAAAGGGACAAGATAAAGTTTACGATACGGTTCGTGACATCTGTTTCTATTGAGAAGCTGGAAAGGCTTCTATTCCTTGGAGAATCAAATTGACTTCTATAACTGGTCTATAATTTAGTCCAGACAATAGTTAATTAGTTACATACAGTGGGAATGATGAAATTCATTTAGGATCATTTTGTGTTGAATAGTTTCAATTATTTGTGCCGGTAATGGGGTTTAATTTACTAAAAGATCTATAAGTTAGATTAAACAGTTGTTACGTATAACATGCAGCATGTAGAAAGAAGTAGTATTTGACACGGTAGTAAATGGTCAATGAAAACAACTGTTTTAACAATTTAACAATAATTTAATGTTTTACCGTAGTATTGCAATTGCACACCCTTTATTAATCCCACTAGGTCTTAATTTTAACTAGCTCATAATACAAGATATTCGGTAAGAGTACATTTTATTTTTGACGACAGTTTGTTCCGTAAGCCTCTATTTCCTTTTCAAGCACCAAAGAAGTAAGACGAACTGTCATAAAAAATCTACGTAAATCGTTTTTCTTAGAATAATTTTATTATATCATTGAAATGATTACAGATTTTTGTATTACTGCATGATGTATAACTGTATTGCAGCTTGAGGTGAAAGTTGTCATTAGCTATGGCAGCGAAAGAATGCAAATAGATCATTGCATAAACCACATTTTTGAATATAAGTATCAATATAAAATTTTATCAACTTTTAAAGTAAAGTCATCAAAATTATAACAGGTTTTCATGCAAGCTGCAAGCTATAATGTGAATTTTTGAAAACCGTTTTAAACAAAATCCGAAAACATTAAGAAACACTTCTATACTAAATTTCATATAAATGCGTTGTGTGGTTTTCAATATTGCAAGACATTTAAAGTCAGTCTGTAGATTTCGCTTTTCTATATACTTATATACGTTAATATTTGGAAGCACTACATTTACCAAGTGAAACAGACAGTAATTTAATACCATGCATTATTGAAGACTAAAACTGCGCGTCATGATACAGTTCACTCGGCGAGGGTTTATCATAACAAACAGCTGTGCACTATCATAACTTGCGAACAGTTTACTGTCCCCGAGAGCTTGTTACTCGCAGTCCGGTGAGCTGGAAGCGTGTTTTTTCATGACCAACAGTTCCAGCCCGCTCAGTCAGAGTTTATCGTAACAAACAGATGACGCAAATGTAAAATGCGAACATTTTACTGTCCTCGATCGCTTGTTACTCGCATTGCAGCAAATTAGACGCGTGTATTGTAACGACGAACAGTTCCAGTCGGGTCAGCGAGGGTTTATCATAACAAACAGCTGGTACCATCTTGCGTTACCATAACATGTGAACAATGTACTGTCGCTGCTCGTTACCCGTATTCTGGTGGGTTGGACGCGTGTATCATAATGAGCAACAGATCCGGTTTCCTCAGCGAGGATCATAACAAACAGCTGGCACAATTTTAATTTGTGAACAGTGTACTGTCCTATAGTGCTCGTTACTCGCAGTCAGGTGGGTTAGAATCGTGTATGGTCATGACCAATAGTACCAGTCCGCTCAGCCAGACATTATCATAACAAACAGCTGGCATCATTATAAATGGCAAACCTTTTACAGTCCTCGACCCCTAGTTACTCGCAGTACGGCAGGTTAGAGAGAAGTATTGTCAAGGCCAACAATTCCAGTTGAATCCGCGAGGGTTTATGATAACAAACAGTTGGTACCATCATAATTTGCAAACAATTTACTGTCCCCGAGCGCTTGTTATCCGTAGCCCGGCGTGTTATATGCGTGTATTTTAATGAGCACAACAGTTCAGTTTGCTCAGTAAGGATTCATAATACGTAACAAGGAGGTGGTACCATCATAAAGTGAGATAAATTTACAGTCTCCAGGTACTAGTTAATCGCGGTCAGGTGGGTTGGAAGCTTGTATTGTAATTACCAACAGTTATAGACCGGTCTGTGTGGGTTTATCATAACAAACAGCTAGCACAATCATAACTTGCGACCAATTTACTGTCTCTAAACACTAGTTACTGGCATTCAGGTGGGTTTTATACAAAATAAAATTCAGGAATATTTGTTGAACCCGGATTCTTATTAATTGCGGCCAACTTGAAAATCAACCTAATTACAAATTAAAATTAAAAACTAAGAGTACAACTCAACACAAGAAACAAAACTCGCCCTCCATGACGCCTGGATATTAATACAATATAAAATTACAAGATTTAAATGAAAGATAATTTACAAATATAAATTTATTTGAAATAAAACACTTTCAATTATCTAATGATTAGGCCTGGAAAAAGAGACAAATTATATTTTTAATTCAATGACATTAAAATATCCAGTTATAAATGCAAATAATATAACCGTGTTCTATTTTTCTATAATTTACATAATAGTTACAATAAAAAATAATGGTTACAAATCATAAAAAATTAAGTGTAACTACTAACTTTACTACATAAAATGCAAGTTAGAAACTGATAGTATACTATATTATTCAACTTCTTGTATTCATTGTTTATTATTTTGTTATGCTATAGTTGAATAAATTTTATGTTATCCCAACCAGGAAAATATGAGCTTAAAACACATGACCTTGAAACGTGCAACTTCATAAAAAAACACAGGGGAAGAAATTATTCTGGTTATAAAGTTCATTCAAAGTTTCAAAAAATAATTTTTAATAAATGTTTAACGATAGCAGTAATATCTTGCAGAGTTCAGTAGTATGTAGAATAGTAGCTTGTTGAGGCATGTTTGGTCCTAAACCTTTTTTTCCTTAATTCACAGTCAAAATGTTCCCATAGCAATATTATTATACATAGCAGTTTTAAAGTCACATACAAACTGTATTTATATTAAGGCAATATTATGAACATACACGTTTGCAATTAGCATCATATGTATGCTACAGCCTCAAAAGTTATTAATTGTAATAGGTCACGTTCTCCTTTATTATATATTAATGTTTCATAAGGGTTACTATGAAACTCAACTGTATTCCGATGATAATTCTGTAAAAAATGACTGTGTAATTATTGTATTGTCATTAAAGAACAATCTGAAATAATGGAATTAAAACCACTACAGTTAGAGAAATGCAACCCTAATAAACAAAGTAAATCTCGGTTATTGTTAACGAAACGGCTAAAGCTTTGTTGGATCAGTTCAGTCCTTATTGCAGCTCTACAAGCCGATAAACAAAGGCACAGCAGCCGTAACGAGTTTAACTTGCAACGTTGGCTTTTTGTAACGTCCCGTTTCTTCAGTTAATTACTTATCTTCATGTTGAGTTCTTTAATTGCGTATTCTTTATTAAAACTGCAGTACCAGTTAAATGGTTTGTGTTTCATAATTAAAAAAACCGTTTACAATAACCATTTAGTAAGGCTATTTTAAGGGCATTTTGGTTGTATAATCGTACTAAAATGCATTTATGTCCTACGGTTTGTATGAGTATATCAAATACAGTATATAAGTTGAAATTTGTATGGAATTTGGCTGAGCTTTAGCGAAGAGGCTAGAATTGTTTCATTTCTGTTGTTATGTTTCTCTATCGTTATGTATATCTATTAGTCTATCTGTCTGCTAAATAACTGTAAAACGATGTGACTTATAGACTTGAAAGTTCACGTAAACTTCCATTTATAGATTATTATCCTTATAGGGTGTAACTGATGATACCCTTACCGGCGAAAGTGCTTAAAATTCCAATTACATTAAAATTGTGGAAGAGATCAATATTTCTTTTATATTTAAATATTATGTCGTAATGGAAGGACACTCTTATAGCAGTTTACATTTAACACTTAATCCTGCGAATCAAATACCTATTTAATGCCGTGTATTCTAGTCGAATAAATTTCATTTACCTTCACCATATAAATTCGTATTCACATTTTATTTATTAAAACGTCAAACAAACTTTGAACCTGGCTTAGTAAATCAGTTCAATGTTTCTCGCTAATATACTTATGAGTAGTAAAAAACTAAATATTAAGCAAGCTCTTGGTATTTCAAATTAGTATACTCAGGAAAAGATAACATAAATTGGTAAATGCTTTGTTGTTTTCCGTTTGTTGGTTCATGAGATTCATGTTTGTGATATTTGTTGATTCTTGTTTACCTTTTTATATTTATATTTGGCCTCAAAATATTGGTGAATGGCTAATTCGTCTACTTTAAAATTACGAAATTAAAATTTTAGTTGGGCATTTTTCAGAAAAAATATCAATTTTAATCAGCAATCCAGTAATTTTTAAACTTTATAGCTTGTAAAAGTTTTTGGGTTGAGAACTTTATAACCATGGATAGCCATTATACTGATAATGCATTTTGAAAGAAAATTCACCTCAGAACTTTAGAACCTATAAATTTTCAAATAAATAACGAATTGAGTCTAAACCTAAAATCTGTATATTTCTTACAGGTATCATGACGTATTGGCAGCTCCCATCCTTTGAAATTTTCTTTCAGCCTTAATTTTTTGTTATTAAATAAAAATAAATTATCTCATATCATGCAATTTGAGGTATTTATATAGTAAACAGATTTGGAAGATTTAGACTTTAAGCCAAATCATGTCTCTGGAACTACATATAGAATCTTATGACGACTTAAGAAATCTGTAAAAGTTCCTAGAGTCTGGGAGGTTTCTGTCTCTGGAAACTGTGAACCAATAGAATTTCCTTGCTTTTTGAAGCTGTATGTACCATATAGATTACATTTTTTTAGTGATACCCAGTATTTTAACCTACTCGGACCAGTGCCGCCTAGTACTGGAAATAAGCTTTTAGCCTGCTTGAACTTTTGAACTCAAACCATAGACTCTATAGTAACCCAGCAACTAAACGTGACGTTGCTATTTTCCACCTCTAAAAATCTGTAGAATCTGTGAACTCCTACTATATCAAAATTAGTCTCCAATACCTAGTGATTCCAATTACAAGGAACTTGGAAACTTCTAATATATTTCTCAGATATTATGTGTCTAGGCATTCAAGATTTTAAAATGTATGGCTGTTCCTTAATTTTTAAATTCAAAATGTGTTAATTAACTATTTGTAAAACTTATATGACGAAATATTCGTTTCAGTGTAAGTTCAGTTTATGTATTTTCTAAAGAATGAGCATTTAAATTTTATAAAATATCATTAGGGTCTTTACCACTATTTTAAAGAGATATTCTTTTACCTTCAGCTGTCTTCTTGTCTATAATGTTTTTTTAAGCTTTCTCATTAAATGCTATATACTTATTGAAAAATTTTTAAACACAATTTTAAGTTATAATATTTAGATTGACTCTCTTGACTCGAAGTGCTCTGAACAATTATCCTAGGTTAAATTTATTCCATAGAGTTTCCAATAAAAATCTATTTAATATCCAATATTACGTAGGCCATTTATAAATTGCCTAGTAGAATATGGTTACATATCTGGCACTCGACCCCCCTCCCACCAATACCCAAAGCCAATAAAAATCCTCGTTTCTATGTATTCGTATCTTAGAACAATCTTCTACCCAAAGTATTAAAATAAATAACGAAAAAAATCTATAGAAACCTTTTGTGACTCATTTTTTTCCCTCTTAAATAAGATTAACTCCTTTAAGACATTGGAAGTTGGCATATACCTTTATCCGAATTAGGTAATTTTTATATTCGTAAT
The DNA here is from genome assembly GCF_021130785.1 of Homalodisca vitripennis. Classification (NCBI taxonomy): domain Eukaryota; kingdom Metazoa; phylum Arthropoda; class Insecta; order Hemiptera; family Cicadellidae; genus Homalodisca; species Homalodisca vitripennis. The sequence goes on along the minus strand of NC_060211.1, from coordinate 122,219,807 downwards.
AATTCGTTTATATCTGAGCCTGCAAAACACGTCATGGATTATAATACATTGAAATATGGCCGCACACAGCTCAGTTCTAAAATTTATATGCTATATAATATACAAAACCTTAATATAGACCTTAGTATAAAACCTTATACTTATGGCCAGAAAAGTTAAATACCAAGTACTTCTCCTTGATAATCTTATTTTACTCATCCTTGATGAGTCTTATTCTTACACATGCTCTGACCCCTGACAGGTAAAACTTTTCAGACACTCTTGTAACACAAATCCAATGCAAATTGGCATTATCATAGTATTAACATTATTAATCAGTTTTATTTAGATGAGTTAAACTAAAAAGGAAAATAAATATTATATTTATTGTATAAAATATTACCAAAATTCAAGTTCCAAAATGGCACAGAGACGCTGGGTAAACTGAGCGTTTTAGCTTTTAAACAAAGTTTCCAGATTCCACCCAGTTCTGTCGCAAACAAGACGAGCTCGTAATTACATTTATAAGGTTCTCTCTGTACCCGCTTCCCTTTACTTACATTTACACCCTTCCTTGTACAAGGTAGGTCATAACAGTCTACTTGAATATCAACCAGAACAGACACCTCACGCATTGTAAGTTTACCATCTTGTTTATAGTAGTTTTTAAACAGCTATTATAGTATAGTAATATAAAAGAGAGTTAAAACTATAAAAAATATAATTTTTTGTCAGGTACAGATTGGCTTAGTTGGCGGAGAGTCCATTACTCATTCCTTAAACTTTTTACAATAGCATTATCAGTAACATATTTAGTCTCAACGAATAAATACTAAGAAAGATAACATTCTTGTTAAAGATATCCTGTTTATGAATTAACTGTTCCCTCTGCGAATCATTGAATAAAAATTAATAGTTTTATAAAAAACTTTATTTGAAATGCCTTAATATTTCATGTGCATTCTTAAATCTAAAGTGCATGAGTCGTGTATAAAAGTTAATAAATTTAGAATATAGGCTTACACACAGTTCAAAGTACCATATCCAAAAATTTTAATGTGCTTCAAACATAACAGCAAACTCAAACATACTAAATACAAGAGTAATGTATATTATTTATTAGTATTTAGTAATAGATTGCGTACGAAATACTCAAGTCAATACCAGTTTGACTAACACGACGGAAACGAAAACTTCAAGAAGAGAAGTAAAAGAAGTACGAGGGGCCTACAAATTTCTTAAGGATGTTACAAAATATTTATGTTATATATTTTCAAATGTGGAGAACGAAGGAATCCTATTTGCCATAACTCAAAATTTCTAGTTTCACTTCATTGAAACTATTGAGTAATGCCTTAATTGTATTGGACATATTAAATTTACACATTAGACGTCTCCTCAAATGCGCCATGTTTTTGTAAATATTATTAGATATATACCTTAATTTCTCCCTGGGGTAGAGATGATCCTGAATCACCGACCTCCTGAGTGACATTATCGAGGACCTCAAACACCTTTGCGTCACTGGATTTCCAAGAGCCCTTTGGAAACACATTAACATTAATACAGTACATTTAGTTTCCTAGCCAAGTAATCAACATCGTCTAATACAAACACGTCAAATTCATACTAGTATTGGGTGATTAAAAAAGAGCGCCGGTTTTGAAAAAGCCGGTAACTTTTATTTTATTGGTTGGCAACAATGTTTGACCTTGATTTTATTTCTGACTACATTCCGATTGTTGACGCAGCTGATATCTCTCTCATTAGTGCATTCTGTGTCGAACCATGGCGAAGGTCACTTGTGCGCAACGAGTGTTAATAGTGAAAACGTTTTATCAGAGTGGAGAGTTATGCGGCTACTGTTAGGCGACTTCGCGGTACTCTAGGACGTAATGAAGCACCGAATGAATCAACAGTTCGCAGAATCATGAAAAAGTATCAAGACACGGGTTCAACAGTCGACCTCAAAAGTTGTGGTCGTCGTCGTTGTGCCCGAACTGAACAGAACATTGAGGTGGTTCGTGACAGTGTGGCTGTTAGCCCAGCGAAATGAATTCGTCGCCGTTCTCAAGAATAGGGTTTAAGATGTTCTTCTGTAAGGATAATTCTTCAGTGCGATCTCAAATATCACCCCTATAAAATTCACCATCAGAAGAGACGACAGTTTGTTGATTGGGTATTGAGAAATTCGCAGAAGGAAGAAAACTTCGCAATGAATATCATCTTCAGTGATGAAGCGCACTTCCAGTTGAATGGATTTGTTAATAAACAGAACTGCCGTATCTGGGGTTGAGAAAACCCTCGCATGATTAACGAAAGGGAATTGTATCCACAACGAGTGACAGATTGGTGAGGCTTTTGGTCGGGCGGCGTCATCGGCCCTTCATTTTTTGAAGATCAGGAAGGGCAAGCTGTGACAGTGAATGGAGACCGATACCGTACGATGATTAGGGAGTTTTTGTGGCCTCATTTGGATAACATAGACACTGACCAGTTGTGGTTTCAGCAGCATGGTGCCACCTGCCACGCTGCCCATGAAACAATTGTGTTGCTCCGTGACCGCTTTCAGGACCGCGTCATTTCTCGTAATTCCGACCATCAATGGCACCAAGGTCGTTAGCTTATGCCAATAAACCCCGAACCATCAATGAGTTGAAGGAGGAAATTCGACGGGTTGTCGGCCAAATTGAAGTGGAAACTTGTCATGCAGTCATGGCTAATTTCATGGGCAGAGTTGTTGCGTGCCGGCGTAGCTGAGGAGGACACATATGCAAGACATTATTTTTCATACATGAAATCGGAAGGTTAGATGAACATAATTATGTATTTGATTTCAGATTTTCATTAAAATAAGTTTCTTAATTTGATATATCAAAACCGGCGCTCTTTTTGAATCACCCTTTATATAAAATTGGCTGGTGAGTTAGGGCAGCCGTCCTAAAATTTCCACTTCCCAAAAACTTATTGAATATATCTATTATTCTCGTTTGCGAATAACTTAAGTAGTTAAATTTTAGCTATATTTATAATATGGCATTTCTTTTAATTTGAATTAGTCTCTTTATTTTTCAAATTCAAGTGTTATTCCAACTGAAGTAATGAACAACTATATACTGAACAGTAACTTAACAAGTTTATTTTGTTTTATGTGTCCTGTCTCCTCGACATTATTAAAGTACGTATTATATTGACTGCATGAAAATTAATCCGGTACTAAGCGCTGATCTTGAGACCGGCTGAAACAATTCGGCTAGTTATTTTTTGTAAAATATTTATAAAAAAAGGAGAAATGTTTCAATAAACAAAAAAAATTCAAAAACGTGCACGGAAAGTTTTTTAATTTAGCAGAAGTTTGACCATTTATGTTAAAACAAAATTAAATATCACTAAGCAGTTGTTGACACTTTCCGTTCATAAAAGAGGCAAAAATATATGTATATACTCGTATTTCCATTTTAGAGGAGGGTTTGATTTGAGTAGTGATGTGCTAACACCAGAGTATATTTAAATGACCACAAACGTACACTTCTAACATGTTTTTTATCGCTGATTAAGGTAAAAGTCAACATTGACGTCGGAAATATAATTCACTCGAAGCCGCGGGTAACTTCTAGGTAATTCCGATACCTCAGTATTCATTTCTATTTTCTTGATCGAGGCATCGAGAAAAACTCGGAAAATTTATAACATTGGAACTAGAAATGATCCTACACGTGAAAAGCGTGATATAAGAGTCTGTTTAAACTTTTCTATACGCCTCAATATTATTAAAACTTCGTATGGCACTACATATTATAAGTGATTTTTTTTAGTTACTTGTTCTCTGTAAGGACTTCGATTTAGACCTTGAAATGAAAAATGCCTTTATTTAAGAGGCGGAGTTAGGGCTATTAAAGCCTCTCTACTACCAATCAACCTCAAAACCTGTGGTTGAGTTGGTTATTTTATTGCTTGGAAAGTTGCATATATCAACTAGTTTACATTAAACGTACGTGTCATATAAAGAATTTAGCTATGCATTTGCATATTGTAATTAACTATTACTAACTGCTGAAACTTTTGAGGTAATTCTAGTTTTATAAAATAATTAAAAATGAATTTTGAATTCTAAATTAATTTAAATATTGTTTTAACTAAGCATCCTTCCAGCTTCGAAATTGAAATTGAAATAATGAGAGTACAAATACAATGATATTATATTGATGATTCAAACATTGATAATATGAGTATCGCAAACCAAATTCAGAAGTCATTATTATGCTTGTAGGCTAGATACATGGATACTTTTCAATCAGAATTTATAGCTTTATAGAATTAGCATCAAATCACTTAATATACAGTTAATGAATTACTAATATGGTTCTAGTTTTACGAAATATATTATTAAAGGGATATACAACTCTACAGTTAAGGTTACTTTTCTTTCAACAGATTATAGCTTTTGAATAAATGACGCGGATATGTAATTGGGCGATAAAGAAACTTTAAATATTGGATCCATGTTTTATCTAAAACTCTAATCAAAGGAAAAGCGAGAAAAGTTTTCTGAAAGAAATCATTATGAAATATTATGTAACAACGTAGTTTGGGGGGTTTATACGCTTCATTCCTCCGCATTTAGTCCCTAAGCGCTCGTTAAAACGGGTGCCCGACCTCAGATTGGTGGTTTCGTAGCCTCAGTTCACCGCAGTTCAGCTTAACGCCGCTTATATTGCTGGGCGTTGAGCACCAGAGCTCAAATATTTTGATTACAAAACTTATATCATATATCAATAAATCATTCGACAATATCTATTTGAAAAGCACTGCAATGCTACATTTTCTATGACCATTATATACCGATCTACGTCGTATCATAGGTATATGATTATTGTTTAGGATTATAGACTAACGTATTTTAGATTATTATTCGATCTAATTATCAGTTTCGAAACACATATATCCGTAAGATGGACGTTTAACACCAACCTCAGGACTCAACATAGGACCCTAAAATTCATGAAAACACTTATCATAAATACATATTTGTAAACACACATTATTAAATAAAACTCTTAAATGGCAATCAACCGTTGTATATAAAATTGTTAAAGTTTTATAACGAATTCAGAATGATGAACTTTAAACCATTTGAACGGTTTCTTTGTTTGGTTTTTGTACGACCAACGTTTTTATTAAATTACTACAACAGGTTTCATTAATACTTTATTAATTGAAAATGGCTGCACCAGAATAATCCCATGTTAAATATTTTGAGTATTAAACACGAATCTGACCAGGAAATAACATGACAACAAGCAAGGCATATCCTATCATAGGGTACTTGTCTTGCGAGTCTAAAAATGTGATTTACCAAATTCAATGTAACAAATTTCCAGCATATTGGCTCAACGACAAATACCTTGAGGACAAGAATGACAGGACACCGATTCGATTATAAACACCAAGATTTAAATAAAAACTGTCATGACTCTTGGTATAAATCATAATGAAACTTTAAAAAATACATATTCAGTCAAACCTATTCGGCAAGTACATAACAATTCAAACCCAAATTTACCTCAGAACATTAGAACAAGCACAACCAATCGGTTTTAAAAAGCAAAATTCCACATGGACTTAACATGAGATAACTAAGCCAAAAACGTCTAAATTTGAAAGTAACCTATGAAGAATAATTTAGTTCATGTCATCTGTATTTATTAATAAATAAATAAATAATAATAAATAATAAATTTATTTCCAAATAACAACAAATAATTACAATAAATCCAACAGTAAAATAATAATTCAAAATAAGGTAAACATTACATAGCATATACAAAACAAAAATTATTTGCTCAGGCTGACCAAGTTTACACTTACCAGTTAATTATAAGGAAAATACATTGAACAGTATTTTTGTTGGTTGTTTTTGGAAAATGAAACCTCTAAGGTAAAGCCTGATTGGAGGAAATAACGTGTACTTATTGGATAAGAAATTGCCGTCAAGTAATACAGGGCTCTATATTCCAGTATCATTGACCCAACTCCCTAAGAATTTAAATAGTATATGAAATTTGAATTCTTATAAAAGACATTATTATAAATTATATAAACAATTTAATAAGTAGGCCTCATTGAACAATATAATATGAGAGACTTAGTAAATAAAGTTGTATCTTGAGTTATCAAAATTAACCGCATTAACCAAACGTAAATATCTAGAATATTAACATTAATAAATAAAAAATCCGACCTATACTCAAGCACAAGAATTCCTTCACACATCTCACAATAGAATATCATCAATATGCATCCTTATATTCACTAATACAACTATGAACACTACACTTGCATATTCACAAAAATACATGTACACACACACACCCACACATACAAATAGTACAGAATAATTTATAAAAAATCACAGTAATTGTAGAAGTACTTTTTCAACTTTGGATTTCAAATAGCAATTCATTTATATTTTGCACTGTGATTAACCAATCTTTGAGTTTTCTAATAAATTTGTGTGAAGTATCTAAAGGTCTTATTTCATTAGGCAATCTATTAAATATCAGAGGGGCTAAAAAGTTATATGTTTTAGTGAAAAAGGTTTTTGATGGTCTAGGTACAGCTACATTATCAGAATTTCTTAATTTTCCTTTATATGCATTATAACAATCATAACTATTCCTACTTCTGTTAAAAAAAAACCTTCATAACTTTATAAACATACATATTTCTTATTGGTAATACCTTTAATGATCTAAATATTGGACAAGATGAGTCATATTTATTTCCTTTAGCTACTATTCTTACACAATACTTCTGCATTGTTATGAGTGGTTTTAAATTGGTTATGTAAGTTCCACCCCAGCACTCTATACCATAACTTATTAGACTGTGAACCAAAGAAAAATAAAGTGTTCTCATTAGGCCATTTTTACACATCCTTCTTAAAAAGTAAAAGATCCTAAGAATATTTATTAACTTTGTTTTAATCGATGAAATGTGTGTTTTCCAATTTAATTCAGAATCCAATATCACATCTAAATATCTAATACTGTCTTCTTGTTTTATCTCAGCATAATATTCACTACATAGTCCACCGTTGCAGAGACAAGTAGCGCATTTATAAACAATTTTATCAGAAAAAAACTAATTTCCCTCTGAGGCTAAAGTTTATATAATTGGTTTTACTTACACTAAGGACTAAATTGTTATTGGTAAACCACCAACGCAAAGCTTCCAAATCAGAATTCAAGTTTAGTGCAATTTCGTCTAAATTGTCACCAGCATAGCTCAGAGCTGTATCATCAGCAAAGGAAAGTACTTGTCCATGGAAGTCCCCTTTACATAAGTCGTTTATGTAAATTAAGAACAATGTAGCCCCTAACACTGAACCTTAGCGAATGAATGTCCTGATTATCGCCACACCTGCTTAATCCATCAGCCACTGATAAAAAATAGTCATTGAATTTATTCGCTACTTCACATGGATCACTAAAGATTACACCATCAATTTCCAGTTTAACATCTACATTAGTATTAATAACCTTCTGACCAGTCACTTCTTTCAAAATTTTCCACGTTCGTTTCTGATCTTTCTTACTGTTTTCAAATAGTTGAGAATAATAATTATTTTTCAAGTTTCGGATATCGCTGTTAAGCTTATTTCTATAACCTTTAAAATATTCATTCAAAACTGTATTGTTGGGCTTTTGACTTATGACTGTCTTATGACTCTTTTTAATAATGTATTCCTAATTTTAATTCGTTTACAGGTATCAGTGTCAATCCACGGCTTTAGTTTATTTGTTTTCTGTTTGTTGTGCTTAATTTCCTCTTTAGATTCTAAAACTACGGTATTAATTATTTTATAAAAAACATCAAAAGCATGTGAAGCATTTGTTTGTAAATATACATCACTCCAATCAGTGTCATACAGTAAGCTGTCTAGCTTAATGTACTGTAGGTAATGCTGTAAGCAAAGGACGCGACCTTTACCGCCACTGAATCAGCCGTTACCCCCTCCCTCTCCTCAACCATACAGCTGCCATTATTATTATTATTATTTATTCATTGTTTATTTACTTTTGTTTTTAATAATTGCTTTTATATTTTATAAAATTTATGCACCTGAAGGCGGATTTTACCGAAATATATTGCCAATTTAAAAGAAAAACATTTTATTTATACAGTTATTTACTCAAAATAATATATATATAAATTTTATTTAGTTATAGCTATTTCCCTGATTTATGTCCAGGATGCTGAGAAATATTTCACTTAGAACTGTTTATAGTGTCAGTAAATGTATTGTGTGGGTTTGATGCATATTGGGAATCGGTGTAGTAAAAGTAACGAGAAGGGACAGAGTACATGATTGTGATTTATTAATAATTGAAATTGCAGCATTCAACCTTACTGAAATACGTTTTGTTGCTCATATACCAGCTGCGAACAAATTAGTATGCTAATAAATGGAACAGTACGGAGAGCACATGTAGCTATTACTCTAAATTACCTTAAACGTCACACATGGGATGGATTAAAAAAAATTAATCAAATATCTTGTTCCTCTAATATTCCTAGGGGTATCAAATTGTGTGCCTTGAAGCAATGTGTGTCTAACTAATAAATATATGTGGAAGAGTCAATTTCTGTTTATCATGATTGGTATAACTGATAAAATTGACATACTGACTAGATTTTAGATGGTATTATAAAATGAGGAAATCGTAAATAATTGTTAACTAAAATTTTACGAATAAAATATAAATATTCAATCTCCTCGACAATGTTTGCGATAACCATTTTATATTTTATAACTCACTATTTTATTGATGTACTTATAATATAGTATTGCTAATAGCACCACTATTACCTTTAATTCATAATATATATGACCGCAAACTAGAGGTTTGATGGGGACACAGTCTATATCGCATTCATGATAAGGCCCTTGCTACTAATGTTAGTTTACACAACTCAGTACCGTTTCATTACTTCGTATTCCTTATTTTTCCTTTAACCGCATAAATACTTATAAAAGGTAGTCACCCTTACTAATCACATTTAAATCGGCGTTAATGATAATTTTAATACGTAGAATATACAAAACTGCTATGACTATTACGACTTGTTTATGTTAATCATTTATGATTGTAAAGGAATCATAGACAATTCATCCTTAAGATAAAGGTTAGTTCATGTCGTCTTTTTAATTAAATACATATAAATGTTGTATAATTATTTTTAATTATTTAGTTTAAATAATTTCATGCCAGAGTATGTATTAAATCCCTAATTACCATTTGGCATGTAATGTCTGTAACACAATAAAATGTTTATTAACACAGTAAAACCCTCCTTTTTTGTAGTTTTAAGACAGTTTTAATTAATTAGGACTTGAAATTTCACAATTAAGATTTCAATACCAAATCCCAAAAACTTTATTATGAACTTAGTAGTTACTCATAAGTGATAGGTAAATTCATCCTCACATAAGGAAGGATTTATTTAATTACGAAGAAAATGCTATTGAAACGCTAGCAAATTTCTTAGTGACTAGTACCCACCAGCTCGTGCATTACTCCATCTCGAGACAGCTTTCCGTTTTACTTTAAGAGGGTACCTAATTAAACTAACATAGGGCTCATAAAGTATCAGGTCATCGATTAGGAAACACTGCGTCGTACTATATTTTTTTATTTTTATCAGTTTTCTGCATACCCTTTACCTAACGGAAGCAGTGTCCAAGTCTGTCCATTTTCCAATATCGAGTCTCCTTTCATTTTCTCACCGTCCGCAGAAGAATAAGGTATGTTGGCGTGGTCACCTACGCAAGATTTCAAACTTACCCATTTTAAAAGTATGCTTTAAAGTTGCCATGAATGTTAGGGAACTGGTTCAAGTAGACGTTTACCTCACCATGTTGTCTCAACACCCATTCTCTCAGTTCTCTAATCAGCCTGAACATCCAACGACCTCTTTAGCATAATCGTTCCCGCCAGTCCCTCATAGTGTGTTTCGGTGAAGTTCAGTGAGAGATACCATACCGTTCCTATCGTACAGCCACTTTTAAAAGCGAGCAGATCAATTGGAATCGCCACAGCTGCTGTGAGTTAGGGCGGAATGGAAACTGTTCGGTAAGCACTCCCGATTAGGAGTGCTCCTTTTCTCTGTACTGTTACTATCTTTTGCTTGTAGAACCCTTTACGTATAAGATCCGCCTACATCTAGCAGGTGGACAGGAGCAGCCATCATTTACTCACCACATTTCTTCACCAGAATTTTAAAAGACGTGGTAAAAACGGTCGCATTATTTACCACCCTAGATATTCGGTCCCAGAACGAGAGGTAGTTATTTAGCGTCGAGCCGCCAAGATACTCCTATGAGTCGTTCAACTTCTATGTTCACGCCATATGTTATGTAATGATTAAATTTAACGCGTTTCGCACGTCCAGCGTGATCATTACGACCAGCCGTCTAAAATCTACGCACCACCTCGATTTTGGAGCGAACAGGCTGAACACCATGCTGATTGTTTCAGGATCTCTCTTGCGATTACTTAAGAGGTCCAGGCGTTGAAAATTCCATCGGTTATCGTAGATGCTTTGTATGCAATGGTTTTACATACTCAGCAGCAGCTTTAAAGTTCAAAATACTACCTTCAGCACTTCCACTGGAATTCCGAGGCATATGTCCTACGGTTAGGGACAGCTCCAACCTGCTTAAAAACCCGTAGCATTGTAAAGAACTCCTCAGCTGCGTCCTCGGGAACGGTTCGCCCCCTTTGGCGTCTAGGTGTTATCCTCCATCTTAGGTTGAAGAATTTTTTTAGAGCGATCTCCTCGTTCCACCAGTACACTAGAGGTCTGCAGTGTCTCGGACATCACTTTTCAACATTGATACTTCACCGCCTCTCACGATAAGGTCCACCGTACAGGTTACAGTCTCGATCGCGCCCCTCATAGCTTCAGGGCAGTGTCATTCCTAGACAATAATCTCAGTCAGAGTGCCTTTGCTTAGTCTGGTGAAGTTGCAAATTAGAGGTCGTCGGGGTTGTCTATATTGTATCAGTATCCAACTCCTGATTTTTAGGCATGATACTGAATGTGATATACTCATTATCAGATGGAGTAAAGTTCTTCGACCCATTCCAGTACGTGATTATTCGGTAAAGGATTTTCCTCTTACTTTCCTAAAGTAATATCCGAAATGGTAAATCGCAACCTCAATAACGTAATGTCTAGTGTCCGTCACTTGCATTCCTGACTTGACTGCCATGCGTAAAAATCAACCGGGACAGTACAATTTTCAGTGAGGGGTAAATTAGGTCTTGCACGTTGTCCAGCTTGTCCCGTAATCAACCACACTTTCATAATGTGTCACGACCGTGACCTCATCATTAATCAACCAAACTATACCCTGGCAGGTACATGGGCTCTTAACGAACGTGTTCGTGGCCGGCTACCAATAGTATCCTGGAACCAATATCGGTTGACCCTGTTACGATACTAAGCGCTTATAACGACATCAATTTTGTATTCCAGGACGAGATTTGAGAGGAAATCATTCATAACTTTAATTCGGAGATTTCTTTGGAGTATTCGACCTTCTTTACACACAAAACAGAGGCCTTAACTTATTTTGTCGGGTACCCTGCAGGCTCCTAGGATGTGGCCAAAACTGAAGCACTGGGAGCTCCTCGTCACGTCCATTCACCGAGTGATCCTTTAACTGCCAAGTAGGATGTATACTGACCGTTAGCTACACGATCTGTAGATGCATTATGGCCGGCCTCTGTCCCAGCTTACTAAGCTCAGTTACGGAAATAGAGATTACGTACCGAGATTTCCTCCCGGGCACTGGGTACTCCTAAGTCCAACCTCTACGGTACCGATGAACCTTGAGACAATCTCTGTTAGGAAGAAGAAGATAGGGAAAATAATTTTGAGCGGATCTGAAAAAGTCACAGAGATATTGATAGATAGAACAGTAATATTAAAAAATGAAGTAAAATACCAGTGGAATTTCCAATTTCAGATATGCAAGATCCCAGCGTGCCTATTAGGGTACAAATATATAGGATCTCAAGTAAAAAGTAACAAAATAAGATCCCATGTAAGGAGCACGTCACAAGTAAGTAGAATTAATGACATAGTCTTTTCAGGTTACTCCGTGGTCACTATTCATGTACTCATAAAAAGTTTGAGCCTCTAGGGGTAAAATGGGCAATTCAGATATATAAAGTTAGGATAGAAGAAACATTAGGTTCATTGATACGAGTGCTGTGTATTTGCAACTGAGTAATTTATAAAAATGTGTGATACATGGTGGGAACCTCACCACGTGCAACGCTTACCGACATCCATATTCATTTTCAAACACCATACTAGTAGCGTGGCCAGAAATATGAGGTTTATTACTCAGTCTGCACAGTATAGTAACTTCTATTAATAGCATCGTATTATATAGCTTATATATCCAATCTAATTACTCATAAACAAATTAATACTCATTTTAAATGACACTATGAAAATTATCACAAATTTATTGATTCTCAAAAGCGTTTACTACATATGTATCCGAGTGTTATCTATTCAAAACCCTTTATCAATCATGCAACATATCAAAAGCCTCAGTTAAATTTATCTCAATAATGTTCTTTTGCTGTCTAATATAGCAGAGAATATTTGCAAATTTTCGAGTAAAAAACATTTTCTTTAGTTATTTTTTTGTAGCAAAAATAACTTTAACCATCGTGACACCTTCCAAATTTACTTGAAACAGTAAAATAAAATAAATTTTATTTATTTGTTATGCAGTTTAACGATATAACTTAATTTATATATCAATAAATTTTACTGGTTTTTAAACCCAGAACTATATAATAACGGATTTTAAGATTATTTGGTTCTACATTTAACTTTCTTCGCAATATAATAATTGTAATACGATAGTTTCAGCATCTATTGTTACGACATAGATAAGTGCTACATAACAGAAAGATTTAAAATTTGCTATGACACACCAGTTAAAAAAATAAAGTTTGGTAAATAAAACATATATATATGACGTAGCCTATGGGTCCGAGTTAGAGATAGACCAGTATACGATGCCACCGACCTTTTGTAGTAACGATAATCCTCCATATTTTGTTTGATGAAATCATTACACAAGCTGATGGCTTATGAGGACGGGCAAGAGTATTCGATAACTGACTCCAGCGCTGTGATTGGGTTGAAATTGGCGAAGGATGAATGAGACTGGAATGTATGAAAAATTATGTAAGTTTGAATGTGGTAGTTGTGTGCTATGAGAGTTTAAAATTTAGAAATAATTATGACGTTTGCCATACAATGTGAAGAAATTGTTGCGAGCAATTAAAGATTTAATTTGATATGATTTGTATAGGCCATTCTAAAAACGCTAAAATAGGATATATATATATATATATATATATATATATATATATATATATAATACACACATATTATAAACTGATTGGAATTTATCTTGGGTGGAAATTATATAGTTCAATTCACTAACAACTTTACATCTTAGAGACAGAAAAGGTGCACGGTTAGGTTAGTTTAATAGTTCCAAGTTGGCAGTTGATTAACATAACTAGTGGTCATTCATTATGAAAAACGATTTAGTTATTATTTATTATTTAAAAATGTTATATAGTTGAAATAATCAGATTTCTCTCCATTTCCTACTTTAAAACTTTTTGCAATTTTGACAAGATGGTTCAATTTTGGTTCTGTATAAAATGTAACTTTTAACTAATAAAAAATTAAAGTTAATATTTTACAAAAAGCCAATTTATATATAACTATAGACATAGTTCCTTAAAAATTCATTGCGTTAAAAATATTCATGATCCGCATAAATATGCTTACCGTTTATCATGTAACACTTTAAAATATTATATTTCATACCATCATTTCAATTGAAATTATAGCGCGTATATTATACAGTAAATGTGTGTTCTCTAGTTTTATTGTTCATAATTGTTTCTTGGCTAAGAAAAGAAATTTACTACAAATTCTAATTTTAATATTATTGTTTAACCGGTTTCAATTAGTTAAGTTAATACGCGTGAGTTATATAATTGGGGATATTTCACTAGTCACAACACCAATCTATTGTAATCAAAATAATCAAAGTTAAACGAATTCTTGGTATCGGAATGATAGTATAAAATCAGAAACAGTTTATCTGAATCATCAATTACATATAATAGCTTATAATGTTTTATGAAAAGGATCTAAACCAAGAAACAATTAAACGTTATAAATTGGATACTAAATTTAAGTTACCCTTTTTAAGACCAGAGTAAAAATTTATAATCGGGTACAAATTTATTAAATAAATGCAAATACAAAATAATTAGGTTATGTACCCTTACCACATTAATAAAGTTTATGTTGGATAAGTTGTGTACTATTGTAGAACATTTTTGGAAAGCAGAATTATTTTTATGACCAATTCACAAGGGGTGATTGCGTACAAGTATCGATACAACAATTAAACTCGGCTAAGTATTATTTTAAAATATAGTGCCTATACTAATAAAATATTAATCTTATTATAAACCAGTTCACGTACTACTAGATCTAGATCTCTTAAAGAGAAACTATAATTAAATTTTATTCGTACTTATATTTAATAGGTTCTGGTAATACTACTTATCTGCATAGAGGAATCTCATAAACTACGTAGACTGTAGAAACCTAGAACAAGATGGTCCACTAGAGGGGACAGCTCATTGTCGTGCCTAGTATTTGTCACAAATGTCTTGTGTTGAATATTGATCAATTCTTAGTAAAACGCTTATTCTGTCACAATACCATTCTAAATTTGAACCTATGATTCATGAAGTTTATGGAATTTATGAAAATTGATGTGGATCAGCTGAAAGTGAAAGTCAAGAATGCCAATAGTCATTGGCTACATTTAGGATAGTTTTTTTATTTATGAAGCAAGAAGATGGAATGAAGACCGTGCAAGATGGCAATAAGTTGGAGATATGGAGAAGACGTGCCGAGCCAATCCTGTGGTTCCCCGAGCTCATCTTGAGAGTGATCAGTAATGTGACTCCATATTGCGGTGATATTCAAGTTATATTGTTTAATGTTATCGTTATTATTTTATATTCTGCATTTTTTACATTATAAGTGAAATTTACCACAAAATAAATGTTAATTTTAATTTCTGAGTATCTGATCTCGTTTCCTAAATTCTTTAATTTATTTCTTCGTTGGAAACAATGTATGCACATGTTTCGATTTAAACGTGTCGTTTCAAATGATGATGCCTATTAAGGCTCGTAATAGGATCAATTTAATATTTCCTGTTTTTAACATTTAAATACTTATAAACGCACCTAATATTTATTCATTTAATTTCAGGCCTATTTAAGTAAGAGGCTTCCTAATGAAATGGATTTCTAAAATGTAATTAGCACAATGCGCAACCAAAATACAATTCCTAAACCACTAAAAATAAGTTACTGCAATCTTACATTAAATTTAACAAATGTAATGAAATGCTGCTCAGCTAAACTACCTCTACAGCCGTTCAGTTGTTTAAAATTTTGAAGAGTAAATTTATGTAAATCATTTCAGGTATTTTGTAATATCCATTTTATCTATTTTTTTAAATAAATTTTCTGCTATTAAAACTAATATTTAATCAAACATGTCTGGTTTCGACAAATCTCTAATATCTGCAACCACCGGGAATAAAATTGATATTTTTTATTAAATTCCCAGACATTCTGTAAACCGGATTTTTATAAACGAGAACCACAAATTTCTGAATTCTCAGACTATCTGAGTTGTAAAACGAAGTTTCTTGACGGCCTTAACCTCAAGAAGCATCAGATCTCTAGGTAGTCGAACAAACTAAAAGTAAACTAAATTACGATAGTTTTAACTAGTAAATTGTAGTCTTTAAGCGTTTCATAAAGTTTGATTGATTGATAAAAAAAAGAGATTTCACTTAAAGAATTTTATGAAAAGAACTTTTAAACATGAAGAACATGCTAACATAACATAATTCTACTGAAACATTAAAACTCTACCACTGCGTTTATTTTTGTAAAAGTAAATTGTATTATAATCAGGTGACTGGTGCACTGTGCAGTACTGGAGAACTATGCAATGTCGCTCCGTGATCTTAGAGAAAAGTTTGTATACCCCGATAAAACACTTTCACTTCTACTAAAATACCAATCTCAAAAAAACTTTAACCGTATCTTATACATATCTATTACAAAACTATGTGTAACATAAGGATACAATACGTAGGTTACAGCCGGAAAGTCTTTTAAAAATTTTTAACCAATTTCATATTTAAATTTAATGTAATTTCATAATAATAACGCCTAAACACATTATTGGCTGAGCAGTAGTGAAACCTATCACTCAGAGGGGCTGGGCATATTTATGTATGTCTGTTTATATCTGTCCGCAGCTTATTCAAGAACAACCTATTATAATACTGGACATATCGCATTAGACTACTATATAGGCAATGTTGAGCGCATTGTTGGTAAAACTGCATGTAATTGGACTAACATTAGAGAAAAATTTTAACATTGGTCCAATATATATAATAGCAACGAGAAAACCGCAGAATGAATAAAATTGTATGCACACAGAGTAAAATTCCGTAATAATTTTCATAGGAAATAGTCATAATTTCTATGGTATAGCTGACAATCAAAATATGATTAAACTTCCACTCATTCAATAAAGCTACACGTTATCAATATCTACTTATTTAATGTCTTTTCATACACCCAAAAGTTTTACTAAATGGATAATTAATTGTAAGTTTTAAAAAGCATAAACTTAATTTAACTTGGTTTTGAATACACATACCTAAATATGTATATTATAAATACTTGATTCATATAAAAAATCCAGTACTAGTGTTCATATTTTAAAAATGAATATCAATATATTTCATATAATGTAAAATTGTATCAATTTAAAACTTATATTAAATTGCTGAGTAAAGAAATTTTACTAGTTAGAGTTGTATTACTAACTAATTTCTATTACAATAATGCAATGTATATCACGAACAATATCAACAAATTATACATCTATTAGTTTTTATTCACTTATGAACTTATCCAAGGATTTCTAATTAGGGGAAAAAACCAAGTGATCCGAACAACTCGTGGTGCTGTTGTTTAGGAACGAAACCTTTAACACGACAGATGGTCTCAGAGGACAGCACAAACTGCGGCAAACTGGGACAAAGTGTTCCGACGTGACTGTACCTTTACTGAATTTTGCGTCACTTTATGTTACATCTTGTCTTTTCCCCTGAGAGCTATCTCTTTAGAAACAAATGGAAACTAGGTTTGTTTCAAATTATGGAACTCAGTTATACATTGTGACATAATATTACCCCGGCAGACATAATTGTACTATTAGTATTGCAGCTATCTGCAGGTTAATTATCATCAGTACAACCTGGATCCCTCGTTTTCCAAATAAATAAACAAATCGGATTAAGGTTTTTAGCTGTAATTATGACCACTTATCTTACGAAATATCTGTATTTACCTAACTGGAATGTGTTTTTGTAATTTCCTTAGTAATTAAATCACCAACATGCAATGTCTGGACAAAATTTATTTTTTAAATACATTTATTAATTTATGGTATTTAAACGATTACACTATATATGTATTGCACATAAAACAGTGTATTCAGTAAATATTAAATGTAGATTTAACAACTGTAATAAACAAAATCGAAATATAGATTTTATATCGTAAAATAATTTAAGTGTTGTCGAATAGTTGATCTAGATTAGAGATAAAAGTTTGATATAATATTTTTTATGATAACTGAAGATAGATTCCATATGTAAACTTGAAATTAAAATTTTGCGTAAAAACTCATTTCGAAATAGACACACATGAGTTATATGAAGTCGAACCGTAGTCTTTGGCAGAACATCAATTAAACACCCGTTAATAAGGAATTAGCACAGTGTTTCAATTGTCTACGAAATGACTGTAAACATTATTTTTTCACAATGATTGTGTGTATTTCTGTTTGTCTGAAAGTTATTACGTGAATAGAATGATTTATAATAATAAAATTGTGCATGCAACATCAGCGAAGTCGGCAACCAGTGTTACGGTTGCTAAAGCCTGTTACACAGGTCGTCACTTACTCCTTCCTTGTTTAAAATAAGGTAGTTATGACAAAGTGAAAAAGTACTGCACAGTATTTATGTAAACACTAACATATGTGAATGAAGTTCAAAATTAGTAGAATTCACTTTCCTGAGAGTTCGATCCATCATTATTAGGAAAGCTTCCCACCCATATAATGATAATATAGTAATGCAATATTTGATTACTTAAGATTATTAATAACTTATTCAATCTCGTTATAAGAATTCATTTGCAACATACTCTTAAATGGAAGACCCAAATATGAAAAACTTTATAAGTATTGTAAAATCCGGATATAGTGATTTGACAAAGAAACAAGTCGCCGCAGATAGTATGCTGTAATTAAAAATTTAATTCCGTGTTAGCTTTCTTTTATTTGTGATGTAATTATAAAATTTATGTTGAGCACTGCATCGATTATTGTTTCAAGAATAGATAACAGAGTGACGCATCAGCTGATACCAGTGAACGTTCTAGTGGGAATATTTTTAATGTTTTAAATAACATACATGTTTATAAAATAAACGTAACAAATGGGGGAAGAGATAGAAATGGATGAGGATGATATTAATGGGAGGGGACTGAAACTGACAATTTCATTTACTCGTTACACAGTTGGACACTGCTGGTCTATAGTGAGTGAGAGTTGCTAGTGTCTATCCTGTCTCTGTATACGGCGTCTGCCGCAGTCAACTTGTTAAACTACTGTAGAATAATTGAGTATCTATAATGCATGTAGTTAAACTGCTATTTGTTTCCACTAGTTACATTTTTATTCACTCGTAATAATAATAAAGAATAGATAAGCAATTTATGAAATTATTACTATACTTCCGACCTTATTAAATTTGAGATTTAAATACTTGTTGCAACGATTTTGAGGTAGTATTACTTTCACATATCGATAAGATCTAGGTATGAGACACTATGTCTGCACCAAAAAGTAAGAGCTTGATGTAATTGTAATGTATTCGTTACACTAAATTGAATGGATCATATGATCTAGTCTTCACATCGATTGAAATCGTACTGCTAATCAAGTGAGTGAAAATAATACCAGCAAAGTGAAGAACGATGTCAAATGTCTCCGAAGCACCAATAAACACTGTGGAACAGGATATGGTAGTTGGCTAAAAGGGACTAAGTGTATAGCCATGACTGCTACAGAAGGGGTATTCTGTTTCTTGTCACACATTTTACTCTGCGTACTCATTATGGTTAAAAACATTATATTAAAGTTATTACAAACAATAACATGACTTACCTCAGTCACTAAAATAACGTAACTCAGTGTACCAATCCTGAAAGTAAATTATTATTGACAATTTTAATAAATTTGCAATAGAAACAGTATGTGTTCCAATCACGGATAAGCCAAAATAGCATTAATAAACCATGGTTAAGCTAATATTTTAATGAAGAACACAGGAATTTTCCGGATCTTTGCCATCGTTCAGTGAAACAAAAAATCAGTAACGCGACGTCTCGAGATCTGCAATCTGATCTCTTTTTCAGGTAAATAACAAACCCAATACCTAATTACAAATTAATTAAACATAATTATGTATAAGGTTAATTATTTACCCGAAGAAGAGATCAGATACGGATCTCGAAACGTAGTGTTACAGAATTTTTCTTTTTACTGAACGATGGCAAATGTCCGAAAAACCCTGTTTCCTTAACAATCCTTTCCATCGTCAAAAATAAAGTACAAAAATTTTATTCTTACCTCCATGTTTGTGTCACCCTAAATACGAGAAAATATATTTAATACTGAAAGACATACGAGGGACTGTTACATAGGCTAACACAAGATAAATAACAAAGGAACAAAAATGGAAATTATAAATTATGATATTAAAAGACGTTTAAGGTTGACTTTATATAATACAATTACACACACACACATATAATTGGTTCTTCACAGATTTTCTTACATCCTTAGGGGACGTCATCCCCCTATATATCCATTATTATACTAAGATAATGTAGGATTTAGTATTTAGTAATCCTGTTAAAACTAACTAATTTATTAAGAATAAAATACTTATAGTGTTTTTATTAAGGTAGTAAAATATGAGCTGGCGGATACGATGTTGCAGAAATAAAGAGTTTTGAATCTGACGAAAACGAATTTTGGAGATGTGGAATGTTGCTTAATATAGACTAAAGTAAAAGGAGATAATATCAACCTAGACTCAAAACTAATGAATCAGCCACTAATAAAATGTTTTGGGCAGCCATTCGAAAAATCTATTAAAAACTATGATGTTGTAAAATTTAGACGGTTAAATTTTACTTTTAGATAAAGTTAATATTTCAAATATCTGTTAGAAAAGAACTTGAAAGATAAAACGTATACAATTTTAGAGATTAGGGTATACCTAAAAATTTTAAAATAAAAAGGGAGCTATCGTATCAGAACAATCAGAATTAAAACATCAAATGCACAGGCTGAGTAAGGACTTAGTTATTGATGGCACATTTGACAGCGTCAATCAATACTTATTCAGATTGTTTCTGCCTAATCTTGCAACCATTCGTCATTAAATGAATAATATACAGCAAGGGCATACGGTCCAAACTTTATACTGTTACAAAGGTTGTTATCCTTTTATCAATGATGACAGCTGAAACCGAAAGAGAGTACGCGAAATGTGTTACTGCAGTTGTGTAAAATTACTGCGAGAACTTCAAGTACTTATAATTTTATAAAGTAACAAATCCCTTCCGCTTAGCTATAAACATCGCTTAAACTAAGTTTAATACATATTCTCCGTTTCATTTATATCTTATTCCTCTTCAAAATTAAAAAACCACGGAGTAAATCTCAGTTGCAATACTTAGAGAAGAATACCACTAAGGTATTATCACAAATTATATGTAGTGGATGCTTTACACTATTATTTGGTATTTATTGTTTCACTATTCACCGATATAATAGAGACATTTCTTATCTTCGATGTTGCTATCTTGACCGGTATTTGTTGGAGGTATAACCATATGTTCCTGAACAGAGAGAGGTAATCATAAAAAAAATCATATACTAATTCCCGGTCTTTGTGAGAAGATACAGTTTTGTTACAGCAAAGCCATTCCATGCATTTTTCTAAGGTATAAGATTTTAAAAATTACATAAAATATAGTTTGGAAAATAACATGGTATGTTCAAAACGTATCAGTTATAATTATATTATTTTGTCTCCATAGTTTATTGGGCAAATCTTAGATACATCACACTGCATTTCCCTAATTTATTATATGAGGTAACTACAAAGTTTTTGGTAATCTATTTAATGATAATCCCTGAACGGTTGAAATATGCTCAAACCGATATCTGTTGAAGTTTCTCTAGTAGTATTGTTTGATCCCACACAATAATCCACCAAGTTTTGTGTTAAAATCACAAAATGTAATCTAATATCTTTAAAATTAAATTAAATTATTATTCCCATCCGGTAAATTGAATTATTTCGGTTTCTTCATAATTTCAGGCTATGATTGTATAGGATCAGGAATGAAATTTTACTGATTTTAGAATTTGCGTTGTTATAATCTACATATATTGTATTTTTAATGAAATAATAATATTCATATAATGTATTTATGTGCTTATTATTGTGTTAGAACTTCCTTGTTCTTCTATCGCAGATGACATAAATGATGAAAAAATGTTGAAATGAGATAAATGGATATCGTTAAAAAGTATGCATTTTTACAGAGCTGATTGATTTCTTTAGGGAATACCAATGAAATTGTTCTGTTTAACAAATACTAAAAAATATTTAATATTTATTTCATTTACTATTTTCAGCATTACATCTATAAATAATCGGCTTTAGTAGTCATCTCTAGCTTATATATTCCCTTCAGTTGAACGTAAGTAAGTGCAGCAAAAATCGACGTATCAGTTTTATGGGCAATCCTATGGATATCAAGAAGTACTCATTAACCGCAAATGTCGAGACATTGGAGTAGAATGGTTGATCTATGAATCTAGTCTACTGCGGAGGATTACTGTTGTAGTGGGCGAAACACCGCTTACTCTTACAGGATCTTGGTACTCCGGATGTTAAGAAGTGCTGACCCCTGCTTGCTTTGGCCTGGAACAGAGCTAGCCTTCCTTTCTTCTAAGGTATCATGTTTGAGATTTAGTCCGATATATCCTCCCTAATAGGAACTGGAGGCGGCCATTACACCAAATCTTATTTGTCCTAAATGTCCTGTCACTCATAAGCAAGCACAAAGTTCCTTCAGGCATAATTGTTAACAGAGGTTTATTCTTGCTCTTAAGTGAAAGAAGAGCCCCCTCTTCAAGATTTATCCTGTGGGTGTAGTATTAGTTTCCTCAGTTTACTGTCTCAGTAAAAAATCAGGATTTATAAGCGTCTGAAAAAATTATAAAATTTTTCGTTCAATACCACGTTTCATATTATACAATACTCTATATTTCTAGAATTTCAATATATTTTACACATAATCCTTTGTGACTATAATGTATATGTATCGTAAAGGATAAATAAGTGAATTGTAATGAAATCCAGGGAGTATTTATTTGAATAAGTTTATTGATTTACAGTATAACATGCTATTATTACTTGGTTAGTATAGCATGGTAAGAATAACAAATGTACCGTACGTAAATTAAAATTTTCATATCTCCATTTCTGTACATAGTATTATGCAGGAAAATAAAATTTTATTCCTCGCATTTCTTTCTCGTTTGTGACATAAATATGGGTTATGTCTGGCTAAGTAAAACTTTTAAATTCCATTATAGTGAAGGAACTAGTTCGCAAACAAAGAAACCCGTTCAAGCTATATTCGCTCTGTTTAGCCTGTTTGCACTTGAAGTCTGTTAATGAATTTTGCTTGAGGTTTGCTTTGCAAATTAACTTTAACAAACTTAGCACCGTGGACGTTTTTCATTACGAATATCAATTTCATGCTTTACTGACTGTTCTTGAGGAAATATTTGAGTTAATATGTAGGATTATTCTTAATTCTTTAAGTTATGAATTGTCACTTAATTTCAATGTTATTTTTGAATTAGCAATATCTTCGCAACTAAGGATTACTATGATACTCTAAGCGGTCAAATCAGGTTGTTGTAAATAACATTGTGACGTTTTCATCGATATGTACACAACAGTTTTGAGAATATAATTCTACCCTCTTTTTTAAATAGGTTTTCCTCTCGATGTTATTATACATATTGAATTTTGTTCCAAGAGGAAAATATACTCCTATTATTTCATAGTGATTACATGAGAAAAATACGGTATTCTGAAGTTTATAGCAGCTGTATTTTATAACAGGAATTAATATTTAATAATAGGATTTAATATTTATTGTTTAGCCCAATTTATAAATATTTATTTTTTCAAATATTATATTGTTTACAAAAGTATTTTTTATGCCCCATGTGGGATATATACGCCATAATGACAGATAATGAGTGTAAAGTAAATATTAAAAGTAATTTTTTAACGGTTTGTGGTTAACTCTAACATATGTTACAGGTGGAAGAGGCAGAGAGGTTTTAATGGATGTGCAAGGTAAGTAACATTTAAATGTTTATAACGATTGGTATTACAGATTAAGACGATATAATTTTATGAAATATTTTGTTGACAATTCAGTAAGTAATACAAAAATAGATACTGGAAATAATAAGTGTTGTTATAAATTGACGTAACTGGTAGATCTTATTATGTTATGGTTTATTTACTAAATTAGCAGGAACCTGATGACAGTTAAAGAGCAGGAAATAAACTGTACATCTATTTGTACAGGAAAGCATTGTTTGTCTGTCGTCACAATACCTAAAGAATTAACTGATTTAAACAACTTTTTGCCTGAAGTTTCACATCTATAAAGGACACATCGAGATTAATGGTGGTGCAGGTCCCTCCATGGGGTTGTGTGTATATTTTTTTACATATTTAACACAAGACATATTTAGTAAGGTTAAAAGGTTTTTGGTATTGTGTAATATTATGATTTTTATTTTTATGATAAATTATTTTGTAATGAACATTATTACGCTTACGTTGTATGATCAAACCTATACGTAGTATAAAGTTGTATATTTAATATTACTTAGTTTATGTGACTGTGCAACATTGTCCTCAATTAGAATTACTACTTTTAGATTTTACTTTATAGGTAGTATAATTTTTTTTTTAAAAAATCTATGAAATAAATGTAATAAACTATTTATCTAATAAAGTAACCTTATTAACAATGACAAATGTTGTAAGATTTACTTATTAAATTAAGATATATTGAAACTTCTCTTAAAGGCAGTAGTGCAAAGCAGTGGGGTTTTCTGATGATAGGGAACATATATGAATCTACTTTGTCTTGCCTTTAAAGTCACATTATATAAGCAGTGCGCATTAACCAAAACTGTAATTGTATAATTGCTTGTGCGTAGTTAGATAAAAACCTTGTGATACTCTTATTACAACATAAGGTTATTTTTATAAAATGTATTACTCTGCTTTTAAATTGAGATTTTAAGAGAAAAAGCATACGAATAACGAATACGAAATTGTCCACACAGTTACAATAAAATGAAATTAGATTAAAGAATGTTTTTAGGTTTGTGAAAACCGATGTATCACAAAAGACTGAATCTCCAGAAATTCTGTTGTGTTTGTTGAGGTTACTTCTGTTACATTCACTTCCCAGTTAGTTAAGGACCTTCCTTGGGTTATTACTCTTTAGAGAACACTTATTTTGTTCATTGTAAATATAATCCTTATGTCCAGCAATTTCGCTTCAATCCAAAACATATAACAAATGTAGAGGTTTAGACATTTTTATCTCATAGACAAGAAATACACTTATATGTCTAATCCTAATTAATTGTACCATTTATATCGTGGTCAAGTACATTTTAAATTAAATTAAAATGTACAAGTAAGTTTAAAATAAGAATATTATTATCTGTTTTGGGGTAGTTAACATAGCCTATCGTAATTTTGCTAACTACAGAAATCAACTACCTGGTTTACCATTTTGAATTAAATCAAGTTGGATTTAGTATTTTAAGAATTTCTATTTCAAAAAAAATTTAAAACAACTATTTTTACTCAAATAACTACTAAACAACTAAAAATTTGAAATAATACAAGTTTTTATGTGACTTAAATTCCCACTTTTACTGTAATACTTGAAAAGTAGAAACTGAATGATATAGAAAAATGAGTGAATAATATATGTGAGAACGACATCAGGTGTTTGTGATGAATTTTAAACAGTCATGTCACCTCGAGTGGTGGCTATGTCAATCTCAATGTTACTATTCGCGCTCATAATGTATTGCTTCTGGCTGCTTTATACAAAGAATGCCTTTCATATAACTATCTGCACTATAGTTAGTTGTTTAATAATGCAGTTAAATAATATTACCGCTATAAATATTTTTCTCTGTACCCTTTATTAATTTTCTTTATTATGTAGACTAAATGAGTTTGCATCAAAAACTCTGTAAAATATACTTTAGAAAAAAAGTTAATTTCATTTTAAATTAGTCTACTTTTTTGTTATACATCTAACAGTGCATCACTTGCCTTGAGAGCTACATTAGGCTATAATTATTTGAAAAACAATATAACCCACTGCTTATTGTGAGAACTAATTGTTGGAATGGTAATAATGTTAGGATAAAATTTAAATAAAAATATTTTTAATGCTGCGCAATAAAAATATTTTGTGTAAATATTTATACCACAAACTAGTGTTTAAATTTACTTAACAAAACACAAAATGAAATACTTATTATGTTATAAATGTAAACGTTTGTGAAGATATTTGAATTGTAGATAAAATATCACAAGAATACTTTTGTGAGGATTTGGTAGTAAAAACACTTGAAAGCAGTTTATTTAACGTACATTTATCATTAAGTAGAACCTAATTTTGACAACTGATTGAGTAACAGATGCAACATGCCACGCAGGGTCCTAAATGTTCGTATTTGTTGGAATAAAGTACAAGCTATTATAATAAAACTATTATAAAAAGCTATTATTATAATACTAAAAGGAGCTTTTAAAAATGTGTAAGTTTAAACAGGATAATTTAATCTTGGGCAATTTGCATCTTTATATTTTAAAAGAAATTAGTGTATAATACGATTTTAGAGGTTGGAAAACACGCCTATACACTGCCACTCATAATTGAAATAAATATTAACTGTTGTCTAACGAAAAGCATAAAGTTCACACTAGAGAGAACGAGTTTCTAGTAAACAGGAAATGTAATATTTACTGTATATATAAATCAAATATTTCAAGGAGTTGATCTAATTTGGATCTAATTAGCTATAATTTTAAAATTCAGTTTAATCCAAGACTTTTGAACGTAACAGATTTGGGCGTGTGTTTTTCTAGTGACATGGGATTTACTGAGCATTTGAATATTATTTGTAGTAAGGCTAACAAGATGTTGGGCTTTATATCTCGATTCTCTAGAGGCATCAATAATCCTTCTGCCCTACGTTCTCTCTATTGTTCGTTGGTAAGACAACTCTTGGAGTATGCCAGTCCTGTGTGGTCTCCTTATACAGTTGGTGCCGGGACTAGACTTGAGGCCCTCCAGCGACGCTTCATTCGTCTGGTCGGTGTGAGGATTGGCTACAACTATCCTGATGTTCCCGTGGAAGCATTAACTGCAGAACTTAATATTCCAACTCTGTCTTTGCGCCGTGATGTAGCAGATGTACTCATGTTGTGGAAGTTAGTTGGCGCCCATGTGCAGTGCCCAGATCTTCTCGCTGAAATTGGTATCAGGATCCCTGTAAACACCAGATCTAGTGGGCTTTTCAGCCGCAAGTACCACTCCACGAACTACGACTTCAACAGTCCACAGGCAAGATTTGTTCGACTGGGGAATCGTGTTGCATCAGAGTGCGATTTTTTCGCTGATGGCCTACATCAAATCAGAAAGCGGGCCACTTATGTTTTGTCTCAACACACTTAAAATCCCCTGTAACTTTAAAACTGTTTCATTTTTTAGCTTTTGCTATTTTGTATTTTTTATTATGTTCTGCTCTACTGCAAGGTACATTTCATTTAATTTCGACTTTTTGCATCATTGGTGTGTTTATATTACTTTGGTTGTTGTTATTTACGAGTACTTGTTGTTGTTATACTATTCTTTTATACATTGTTGTTAATTCTATTGTATGTTGGTCTATTTCATAATATATTGTTGATTTTTATATGATATTAGTGTATAACTAAACTTTCTTGTTGTGATGGACAGTTATTGGGACTTGGAATCGATCTTTTTCATATTGTGTTGTGTTCTGCCATTGCTAGCTCTGTATTATTTTATACTAGTTGTACTTTTTACTGCACTATATACACTGTACTGCCATCTTATTGCATATTGTATGTAAATTGGCTGCTTGCCGTTAATAATAAATAAATAATAATCCATTATGTGAATGCATGAAATGAAGGTATTTGAAACTTCATTCTTAACATTATGGAACAGCATCTTCAGAGTAGCGTAAGAAACAAAAATTGAGGGACAGGGCACTAACATGACCTAACGAACCCTTCGTTACGTGACTAAAATTGAAGGAAACAAGCGAGGGCAGTGAGCTCTTGCACATAGAAAATGGAATTACAAAGCAAAGCACCAGACACAAAGTGAAATATTTTTTATAATAAAATCATTGAGGAGTAAGCAGGTTCATATTTGAAGTGTGAATGTCGCTGTTCCAAATAAATACAAGATAGATGGAATGCTTCCAAAGAAGACATACATTTTCCTTTGGGAATATTTATCAATAGTAAATAGTATTAATAAATTGGGTCGATCCGTAAAGTTCTTGTTTATGCATGCATTTATTCAAGATACGGTTGAACGTAGAGAAATTCACGACCATGTATTTTTAATGGTTTAAGACACAGCCACACGTTAGAATAGTTTGAACTTTTTTCTTTAACCGAAAATAGATATAAAAATTTGGAAGTACCCATATTTTGCTGTAGTTGGGATTTTATCCCTATATGAACTATAAAATCATATCATAAAAACCTATATCCATATAAGCCCTATGAAATCTTTATTACCTTTTCCTTGTCGGAAATACAACGGCACTGAAAGTATCTTTAATCCAAAATAGTCAACTTTCAATCGAGTTAGATTGCGAGACATTTATATTAGGCATAGCTTAGTATAAAAATACATATATGAATTTGAAGTTGATGCAAAGCTGTAACATACCTACTTGTAAAAAATGTTTAGCATTTGCTGAGAAATAATAAGGCTTTTGGTAAACATCTGTAAGAATAAGTCAATATAGTTTTTCCCGTAACGAAGCATTTACAATTATATACAATGATGGCGTTATAGATTTATGAAATTATTTTGGTAAAAGTGTATCGTGGCATGAAAATAACATTACATATTTTTAATATAGTTACTAATAATATTGAAAACCCTCACAGATAATGAAACCATTAATTAACAATTTGCGTTAAATCGGTATTAATGGATTAAGTAAATTAACGATGTAAATTATAAACAAACATAAGTGAAATGAGTGTTGAAATTATTAATAAAATATGAACTTTATTGCATATATACTGTATATATTTTGCTCAGTCTGCTTTTTCTTGTATTGATAATAGATTAAATGATAAATAACACTTATGCTATTTAAATTAACTATCTCAAGGGTATCTCAAGAACAAAACCATTTGTAGACTTTAAATGTCTGCAGTGAAGTTATAGCAGAATATAGTATAAATCTGTAAACAGTTTTATTAAAATCATGTTAACATGCGAAATAAAACTGTTTGTGCGTCAAAGTTTTGCATACACCCACAGTGAAGCGTGTTATGCGAGAGGTGGGGTGGCGTACTCGTACATTGCAGTATTTAATCAGATTTTCTTAGTACTTGACTTTAATACAATACACTGCAATTATTATTAGAAACAAATTACTTGTATTATTTACTGTACTGCTATATTAAATCAGTTTCACTTGCTATATAATAGTAAACATATCACTGCTTATTTTTTATAGATAATTTAAATAACTGGTAAGTAACAATAATTGTAATATGCTGTAATAAGTATTTTTATATTAACAAATTTAACAAAACATTAAGATAATAATTTCACTTATAATACATTTTGTATATATATATATCTAATTTAAACAGTAGAATTTCTGATAATGTGTGGTATTGGTGCATTTATTTTGTTGTGATCAATATTTACAGGTTGTTTAACACCAATATATTGAAAAGTATATTACTCACATTTATACACGATGAATAAGTATCTTATTTCGCGTGTAATCCTTATGAGGTATGAATGTAAAGATGAGAGTGGTTTCCTCGTTTAAGAGCATTACACATTATCTGTAAAATATTTTTTTTCTACTACATAAACGTAGCTACTTGATCCATCAGTTCTTATTTTAACCAAATAAAATACCTATTTCGTATAAAGGTAAACTAATGAAATGCTTCTACTGAAACATACATATTACAGTAGTGCCACCGCATGTCACAGTATATCACCGTGAAATACTCACAGACAGACACGTGTGGTTAGAATTGTCCAAACTGGAATTGAATTGCTTTAGTCCTAACGAAGCATAACCTACTTCAATTAAGAAAACAGATCAATATTCAGTTATGATAGGATGTAATCTAAATGTTATCATAACAAACTTAATTACACTTTTTTGTTTTGCCGCATATTTGTTTACGTGTATACATTATTTATTACGACTTATATTATGGCTAGTATTTTAAACTATATTATTCTGCATGGGTGTTTAAGTCAGTTTAATAAAACTAATTTATAACGTACTAAGAATAACAGTGAGGAAAAGTATCCTGAAGTTATAATTGTAATGTTTTGTCAAATCTAAACATTATGATATTCAGTTTATTTAAAAATATAACAGTGCTATTCTTAAAATATTGTAGTGAAAATACCTAAAGTAACGCTTGACCTTTTTCTTTACTTAATTTCATCCAAGTTTCTGTTTCTTTAGTAGCATTTTTGTGTGACATAATGAGACATTTTCCTGTGGAGTGAGATAGTCCAGTAGTTTTTATGTCAATAACATGAACATATTGGTTACTATATATCCGACACAAGCTTATAGACCATCTTGAGATAATTTTAATATGCTTTTCCAGTGTACCCAACATTCCATTTTAACTAGAGCTTTTATAATTGCTGTTTGTGGTATTACGTTACCAATTTTGGTATTTCCACATCTGATGTATCATTTATATTACTTAGGACTGAGTGAATTTTTTTTGAAAATATAGTAAATACTTATAAAATACAGCTATTCATTGCTTTAGAGGATGAAATAAGTTATTATCAGTTTAAGATACTAATGATATGTACTTACGTTCGTAGCAGCCTAGAGGACTCAAGCAACTGAAATAAAATGGAATCCCTAGCTGGATTATCGGATTTTATATTTATATATGTCAGATAAATACAATACAGTTCTTGAAACAATACACTAAACTTTTGTTGCTAACAGAAATTGCCTGAATAAATTATACAATAAATTTAAGGATTTTGTTTTAGGTCTCACACGTTTTACAGCTTTAAATCCGCAGTAGGATCCGCTTCAAATGGGATTTAATGCTTCGCAGTCTAATGTACTATGATCGGTTGAGTTTTGGTGGAACCTCATATGGAACACGCACTATCTCCTTAAAATGACGCAGCCTATGCTTTAAAAGTAGAGCATCACTTGATCACTTTATCATCACCTTTAAGTGATCAAACGTTCTCTTGTACTGTTTCCTTATGAGGTGTGGAGTTAGTGTTACACTAGGTCCTCTAAGAATATACTGAATTATTTCCCAATTTTATCTTTGTAAGTTATCAATATTTCAACCTGGCTAAATGTTTACCTTTTAAAAGCTTGCGTAGCAGCCTAGGGATTAATAATAACACAGTTATCTAATATTATTTTAGTTTTGTTCTTAATATGAATTATTTATACTGGACATGTGTTAATACTGTGTAATACTTTTAAGTTATTTTTAATTCATGTCAGAATCATCAAATTCCATGCAAGTTGTGCCCACGTTACTATTTTTGAATATTTTGGTAAAAAATATATTTAAAAAAATCCTTATATACGCCCTTACCTATACCACACGTACCTATGTATCAATTAAAAGCTCGTCATACATAAGGACTGTGTTCCTCACTGCCCTGAAAGCTAATATTAAATTCCTAAGATTATGTTAAAACTGGCAATCCTTTAGAAAATGTGAAATTCATATTTGTTACTTCTTAAGAAAATGTTATAATTTAACCTATCAGAAATAACATCGAAATTATTGTTTGAAAGTAGTCTTAGGGTCAATGAAGACTGCCAAAGAAGGGGGTGAATACCTATAACGACTTGGATTGTAGATATTAATATTCCAGAGTATTAATATTTAAAATATCAATGAGACATCCAAGACGATATAAAATATTTTTTGATTATTAAGCTCCTAGTGAATATTCAGTACAATTTATTACTAAATTGTTTAACTATTAAATATTATCTGGTTTGTCTAAGATAAAAATCACAGTTCTAAATAAAAACAATGGATTTATTTTAAACTGCCAAATTAATAAGTTCAACGTTTCAGAATTTTCATCACTCTATTTTCAACAACAAATTGACAAACCGTTTTGTAAATTTAAAAGTTCCTTTGGCAAGAAATAAAAAATATTAATCAAATATATCAAATTAAAAATCAGAGCTCTCTTCTAAAATAAAATAATAAAGTTTTAAAATAAAAATCTAATACCACTTGGAAATAACTAAAATAAAAAAGTTCTCTTTTAAGTACACTCACAATTCAAAAAATAAAAATGTAAACTTCTCTTTACACTAGTTGAACCTTAACTTTCAAGTCTCTGCAATTCAGATTACAGTTCTATGAAACAAATATTAATGTTAAATTAATTTCCAATTAATAATTCACAATAAAACAGTTCCAGTTAAATATGAATAAATTACTAAATTTACAACTTTCAATTAAAGTTATTAACAAAGTTCAATTTTAATTCACTTTTCTTGCAAGCATGAACCAAATGTAACTTGCATGATTCTATTATGCTCTATTATTACGTTCTATGCCTTTGAGAATAAGTTATTCAGATTGCTCTGTATTTTCTATGAGTTCAATTTTTTCCTATAAAAAAAGACAAAAAAATTAATTTAATATCAGATCTGGAAGACTATTTCAATAAACGTACAATAAATTTGGTGCTTACCTCAAAATCCCTAGCGGAAAAAATTTAGAAACACGGCGCACTGTAATTAACTTAACTCACGAAAATGACCAAAAGAAGGGCGAAAATTATGAGCGGGCGCTTAAATACTTCCCTTTCCAATCAACTTTGCAGGACATCCGCGGTGTTCTCTCATTGGTCCAGTTGTATCAAACAAGGAGAACAATAGTCGCAACAAGAAAGTTCTAATCAATTCAAGGCAGTCAACCTGCTTTCCTAACAATTTAAAACTACTAGTACTAACTTGCCAAAGGATTACATGTTCGTTTTTACTCTGAATTTTTACAATATAATCTAAAAATTAATCCCAATATTTTGATCCCAAATTTTTCATTTAATTTAAGTTTTAATAAAAAATTTATAAACCAATGTAGCTTTAAAAACGCTACAATACCTGACATCAAAACTCGCAGTCGATTTTAGGTAGTCAACCTGTATGTTGTAATTTTATTTCAGGAAATATGTTGCCTTATTCCCTGTAAGCTCTAATATAGTACAGCCAAGAGCTGTTATATGGTATCAAACCTTAAGAAATAGAGAAAAATTTGCAAGAAATTATTGATTTATGAACAAATTTTTAATTAGCATTTCATGTAAGTTTCTATTTATACTAAACTCAAGGTACTTAAAGTTTCTCCGAATATGTTAAGGAAGCATTGTTCTGACTAAGTGGTTAGATGATGAATAGGTAACTGATGTTGGTAAATAAAATTGAAGCTGATACTAGACTTCTTTTACACTCTAATCATTGACTAACTGTCCATGTTTATGAGAATGCTTGCTAAAACTTTCTGGAATATTCTGTGAACATGAATCATCTGCATAATTCACAATGTAATGTTTAATCATAAAGCATACTAAAGAGAATATGTGTCCCAATAGTTGGGATTATATCCCTTATACCGTAAATTATAAATCCATTTTAATAGATGCTATAGTAATGAGTAAAAATGTACTAACATATTAGGTATGTTCTATATTGTAGTTGTAGGTATATAGTATTTTAAATTAAATTGCCGGGCTGCGGAATAAATACTATTCCACTGACTGGCCAGAATTTAGAAGTACATCCCAAGACAGTAGAGAGTTCGATGATATATACAAAAGGATACAATTTTTTAAGTACTTTAACGGAAAATGGCAGTGAGATGTTATCCTTATCAGGTAAAAGCGCTGAATAAGTCGATTTCATATTTAACGCTAAAAATATTTAACATGCCCAGACCATTTCCTGGTTGTATGAACGTGTTAATGGCTTAGACCTTTAACGTGTTGATGTTGGTAACAATGACTGACCAACATAATATGTAGTGATCATTGGGGTTATGGTGTTTACGCTATCACGTCCGTAACCTGATCAAATTCTTCTTTGAAATTAAGCCAGGCATTGTAGTTAAGTTATGTGAGAAATTTTGACAGTTTTTAGATATTGATAGTAGTAGTAAATAATATGTAATTAATCAGCGTCATTAAATCATTTATGGACTCTTCTCACTATGAGGTGTAAATTACTTTATAACGATACAATTTTTATCTATTTATTACTAGTATGGGTTTTAGACATATTCAGATAGAAATAAAAATAGCTAAATACTTTTACTCAATATCAAGCTTTTTAAACATACACTGCTCGTTGAGTTTGATCAGCTCGATGATCAATCCTGATCCAATCAACTTAGATATAATTAATCTAGTCATCCGTCGGGATTTCCAAAGTTTTAATCAAAAATTTTGTTATTGCTGAATATATGATTCGATGTTAATCAATGCTTCAGATCCAATAATTACAGTAGAGCTCTAGAAAAGTAACCACAACACTCCTTTTCCTTTACTAGTACTCTTTCAGAAAAATTAAAAAATTCTTTGACACCATAAGCCAATTACAGA
Source organism: Homalodisca vitripennis (assembly GCF_021130785.1). Taxonomy (NCBI): domain Eukaryota; kingdom Metazoa; phylum Arthropoda; class Insecta; order Hemiptera; family Cicadellidae; genus Homalodisca; species Homalodisca vitripennis. The sequence goes on along the minus strand of NC_060211.1, from coordinate 122,185,428 downwards.
CAGATTCTTAATAAGGCTACTTTAAGAATGTATTCGTAGACTATCGAGGATAAGTAATATGTAGAACTTTGAAGTAAAGCAGGGGGGCAATGTTGTTATTTATTTTACAGTAATTAATAAAGATGCTTGACCTTTACATGGGATCTGAAGGTTAAAGCCTACGGTTAAAGCGTATTAGCTTTCGCAACTGTATTTCATAAGGAGCCAGCGCGGTAAGAGCAGGAGTCAAGTTTAGTGATCCTTCGTTTACCTTTTAACGATTACATGTTAATTACTCAAATTTGAGCTCTAAGAGTAGTAAATATTCCGTTTAGTGGTAGGAATAAGAACATTTTTGTTTTTATTGTACATTTCTATAATTTTCCGGACAAGGCAAACATTTTCTTATGATAAAAAAGAGAAGAATGTTAATATTTAGATCAAGGCTTTGAGATGACTGCAGTTAGTCACTTTGTGAAATGTATGATATATAATTTACATGTAAAATGTATGAATAAACCAATGATTTTAAATTTTTTTTTTACAAATGCATCGAAACACATAGTTATAACTAAACCGTATGAATATAGACGCATTACATAAATCGGAACTAGTTAGTAGAGATTTCACATTTCCCTTAGATAAATGTATTATAATACTTTATAGTAATAAAAGTAAATTCTAAAAGTAATGACAGTTTAGGCTTATTTATAATACCAAAGAATGTGATCTGCTTCAAAATCTTAGGGAACGAATGAAGAATTTTGGCATAATTAGTTTTGTGTAGTCCAGTCAGATATAATATAGAGCTGCAGGTCATATAATGGACAGTGACGAATGTTATTGTAATTCAATTCCGTATGTGAGTTCTGAAAACATATCGAGTTAAAACTGGGATCAGAAATAAAACGATATCAATGTGTAAACAAACCAGATGTATTTTATAATACATATACATAGTAAATATAATAAACTGTGTGGCACATCATAAGTTTTATATAATTACGATTCGTTTATACATTTAATTTTTTTTAAAAGAATAACAGTTTTAGTTACACATATTAATTGTTTATGAAATTTGAACAAACACTACATTCTTAATAATTCAACTTCCAGCAGTAGAAAACATTAATCTTAAAAAAAAAAAATTCCCTTCCCACGCGGAATTTAGCCTATCTTTCAATTTTGACTCATAACGCGTAATTAACTTTAAATTTTTTTAAATTTTACCAACTCTAATTTTATTTTTAGTTAGTGGTGGCTATTAGGAATAAAAAATAATACAGTATTACAAAATAATCAGACCCCTATATTTTTTAAACAATTTTCAAATTTTACAAGAAATCGTCAAGATTTGTTATTGCATAGAACAGTATAGGCCTATAACGATACAACAAATACAGTAATAACAAAATAAAAAGATAATATAATGCTAAATACAACAGGAACACGAACAGTAAATAAGGAAATATGGGAAAACAGCGTTAAACACTAAAATATGCCGTGCCGGGATATATCCGTTTACCGCGTAATGGTTCGCCGCAGACTGAGGCTAAATCACGCCACGAGGGACAAAGCCACGCCCTCCCACCACTGCGACGCGCCAATGAGGTTCAAACTGTAACATATTCTTTTCGGAACAAGTATTCAACACTCCCTTGAACTCTAGCGGATTCCACGGTAACTAAAATTTATTAAATAACACAAAATATACTTTGAATGATATATCTGTTTACCGCGTTTCGGTCAAAATTAGGCGTAACGGATATATCCGGTTGCCGCGTGGGAAGGGTTAAATAGCAAAACAAACTAAATAGATGGCATAATCTCGTTAAATTGGACATATACTTCCCAAAATATAGTAGTTTAATACATTTTTTAAGTACGATACATAGTAATATTTTTTAAAGCTAGAGTAAATATACTATTTATAAAGTTAAAAATAGTAAAACTCTATCACAAAAATATCTGTAAACAGGTTTTTTTAATATTATTACTAGCAGATACCAGGGCTTCGCGCACAATTTCGTAGGTTTTGAACCTGTGAGATTACTAAAATAAATTATATTTCCTACGCTAATGTCTAGTTTGACTTCTTTCCATGATCAAGAAAATATGTTAAAAGCGTAACTATAGAAAAACGCTAAGAACATAATATGAACAAGAAAAAAATAATTCTTAGATGAAGTAGGTACTGGAAAGAAAGTGTCTTTAAACATGAACAAAATGAAATCTTAACATGGAAAATGTGATTAAGTTGGTTATGTTTCTACAAATATGTGTAATATTATTTATGGGCAATGTTGGTTAATTAATAAGATCATTACAATTAACAAGTCATAAAAATCCAAAAGCATAGTCGACATCTAGAGTCTCTTCTTGAAAGAAGAGAACCTTAGCCAACCTAAGGAAATTTTATCACGTTTTAAATGTTTTCTATAATTTACAGTTTTAATAAACTGATCATGATTTCAATTAAATGGATAACTTGGCCTTCTTATCACTATTTTTAGTTCATATTATCTTATATTACTTAATATTACTGGTATTACTATCATTAACAGGAATTTTATAACTATTACTTGTCTGATGAATGAGCACAAGCAAGTGCCACATTAGCATTCAATAAGTGATCTTAGATGTCTCCATAAAACCTAAGCTATGTGCCTTCGAACAACAAGCATATATATTTTCATACATCATTTTCGGGATTAGAATTGTTTTACAGTCAAAAATGTCACATTTTTAAAAGCTCTGTTCTTATGTGTAGAAATATTTATCCTTTAATGTATTTGAAGCATCTACACATCCGATATTCTTAGCATTCAAAAGTTTACACTGCATTGGAACTGTCTAATAGATTTCAAAAGTAAGTTATAAGTTTCCTGTATATACCAAACCGTAGTTGTAGAGAGTGTTACTTACTGTGTAGGCCACTGCTTCTCTGGAACATTAATTCCATGACATTGAAAATAAGATACGCTGTATCTAGTTGTTAACATATGGTTAATAGGTAGACGATAAGTGTAGTCCATGTTATTAGATTTGTTGTGGTAAGGTCAATGGATAATCTTCAGTTATTTATGAGGTGCCTGTTTAATAAATGCAAGGTTTGTAGCATTGCCTTTTTGTTATGTGCTATAACTTTATGGTAAAATCAAATCTCAAATTAAAAAAAACATATTTCAGATGTAGCCTCGAAAAGTGTTTGATAACTATGTGTATAATTATAAACCTTTTAACATAACCTTAATTTAACTTAACCTTAGTATCTGAAGATGAATTCCCAGAATTCTAAATGTGCATAGTATTAAAAATAAAAGGTTTAAAAATTGTTAAAAGGTTTATAATTATATACATATTAAAAAACATAGTTGAGGGTTTTATAATTTAATATTTTTCGCTTCAAAGAAAGTTTATTCAAAGCAAGAATATAAAAGTGACGTCCTAAAATAGAGGAATTGCTTGGGGAAAATTGCACCTGCGTTAGCCCTGCTTGAATTAAACGTGGTCATTATTGAAAGAACCAGCTTTTTGTCCTTTCCGTCCGTATTTACTCCTATTATCCATCCTTTTCGTTATATAATAAGAAAAATATTTAAAAGGTACAGAAAATTTCCTATTAATATTTATCCACTCTACAAAGTGCAAGCAGTATGTAAAACTAATTATTTTATATTTGTAAGAACTATTGATGAGAAATAAACATATATGTCGAATTATGTTTTTTGTATTTGGAGTACTATAACTCCAAATACTATTAGGTACGAGAAACGTTAGCTTAGGAAACCTATATGTTAGTATAACTGTAACAAAAAAAAATAGTTTGATTCATTAGGAGGTATTGACGTTTCATTCAATAGAGACTAAGCCGACCTTAATTTTTCTTTTTGGGATCAACAGTATAAATCTACCTTAGAGTATTAAATATATCATACTGTTTGTAAACCCTTTCCACTGCTGTCATCGGCTCAAACCACATAGGGTAAAATATAAATAAATCCTAATCAATTAAAAGACTTTTGATATACAATTATCATAACATAGTGGTTTCATGTCCTATTTCAAGAACATCTTTATCATATATATATATATATATATATATATATATATATATATATCATATGTTATATATTTGTACAAGCGAGAAAGATAAAATTTTCCTTCAATTTTCGTGCTAAATTAATCCTTGGTTTTCGTTTCTAAGTTGTGACTTTTCATTATACTTAGTCTAAATGGACCTTTGCGCTTACTTCCTGATTCTAAGAGTATTTAGGTTGATGTAGATTCTTAGAAGGGGGCCACCTTTTCTTGAGATCTCTTGAGGAGAGAGGTCACCTTTAATGTCACCTTGGTAGAATGGGAGCACATGTATGTTCCAGCGTCCAACGTTATCCTAAATTTAATATACAAAGTTGTATCTACGTAGGCTCAAACAAAAATCTCGACAGAACTGTCTAAAGTTGGTGCTACATATCTCATTACACAAACTCAGTTTAGAATTCCAATTATACACAAAACACAACAAAAAAAAGTTGTGTCGTATTTTGTGTTTCGTGTTTTTTTTTACACAAATTGTAAATAGAAATCTACCGATAGAGTTTTAATAAAACTAGGCCCTAAAATATGTTTGGTAGACATTCAAAAATCTACTTTAAAAGAAATAAAGCCATTAACACTTTTTGAACATGATTTTTTAACGCATCCACCAAGAATGAATGAGCATCATGAAGATAGAAAAGTTATGTAACAACATTTGTAAGCTAAATAATTTACTGAAAAAATATTAAAACAATAGAATTTTTAACTATATTTATGAACAATCTTTAATAACTGAATATAAAAATATTAATCGGTTATAATTGGTATCTACAGATAATATTAGTAAAAACTGAGGAACTTGATGTGGTAGAATAAAGGAATATTAGATCGGAAATGTATAAGCGTTAAGCTAAACATAGTCTATCTGCTCGGGTTACTAAATGCTTTTCCATTAACACTCCTGATACGGGTAGCATAATTCACTCGCAAAATATATGGCTAGTTAAAATAAGATATTGCACCTCAAGATTACTTAGCTCATTAGTAATTCCTATAATGACATTAGGTATTGCCAGCGAAGAAGATTTTACCTAAACACTTCTGATGAAATCAATGAATTCGGGTTTTTTTAACTATATGTGAGTATGTTCCCAGCGGCAATGTTATGTATTCACTCAAACGGTAATTATATTAAATATTTTAGTCAAAAACGGAGAATTCTTTATTGAGATGGCTAAAATGACACATTACCTTTAAGCCCGAGATTTTTTACAAATATTATTATTTAACAAAAAATGCAAAACCTCTATTACGACACCTTTATTCAAACTTTCATCAGACAGTCCAACGTTAAAATGTAACAGAGTCATTAGAGGGGGTATCCAAGAGTGAGCCATTGATCACTCTCATTGCATTGTTGAGATGAACATCTGCTTCTCTCACATGAATATTGCTAGTCGATGAAATATTCGTAATATTCTACCTCATAGTATTGTACTAGGGATAAAGCCTTCGTAAATAACACAATTGCATAAATATTAGTGAAATGACGTTGAAAATTAAATTTGTACTAGAAGGTTGTTTCTCAAAGTGACCTCAAAATAAAGAGTGACGACTTAGTGTTGTGTTATCTTATTGTGATTTCGACGATCTTTATGAAAATAGATCATGGTGTAACGTATACTTATGTTTGAAAGAATTAGATTATATTTTCCTTACTAAAAAGCGGTTTCTGATGTGGCGGGGTTAAAATATATAATAATTCTTGTATTAATCCTACTAGTATGGGAGAATATTAGAATAAAATTTTTATGCAGAATTGTAAATCTTTTATCAGGACACATATTTCAAAGAATTTGTGTAAAATGAAATAATGGAAAAGTCTGCTAGCAAGCTATTCATCAGCCTAATTCCTTTCTGCTTTATTTTTATCAATATAAATACCATGAAAGTGGATAACAAAAGTTAAAATCTTTAAAATTTAATATATAAATAAGACTCAATTACAGATTTTTAAATTAGGAATTATATTTTAGCAATTACAATTTGGTTAGAACGTACCTTGTTCAAAAATAGTTACAGACGTCTCCAGAAACCCTCACAATATTGAAAAAATAGTTTTTGATATTTAGATATGATTGTGGTATTAAGAACAAATGTCTATATTGGGGTATTTTAAAAGATATTGTTAATATAATTTATAAAGAATGTGATGTGCAACAACAGAAGGACCTGCGTTTTCGTTTCAAGATTATTACATTGGACAGTTGTAACGTCTATAACTCTGTAACATTACTCATTCTAAAGTGTAATATCTTATATTTACACTCGTAACGCAGATCGTTATAAAGTTTATATATCTGAAAGTTTATGCTAACTAAACTCTTCTATATGCTATATAAATATTATGAATGTAATAAGCTCTAAATATTTTTCCAAAACCTTAGCAAATGTATTTTCTTTATAGACGAGAATTAACTTTCAAGAAATATGATTTTCGATAATCTGATTTTGTGGTAACAGACCGTACATGTTTTTTTATTTGATGAAATTATGAGGCTCTGGTATATTATCGTTAGATACTAAAGAAAAAAACAATACATTATGCATCTATAGAGGTTTTAATTTTGGACGGGTATATGTTGAGATAAAATAAAACAGGCAATGTATGATATATTAACGAAATTGATTGTTCATATGAAAGGCCCATGTATGCCATTATGTATAGAATATGACATCGTTCTAATGTCCACCGTGGTTTCTCAAAATGGTACGGATTCTAGTTTCAATTATCATGCCGTATAAATCTTGATGAATTTGAGCGATGGCCTGGGTTATGTTAATCTTAAGTTCATTGGTTGATTAAGGCCTATTGGCATAGACCTGCGACTTCAGAAAACCACATAAAAAAGTCTAGTGGCGTCAAATCGCACGATCTTGGTAGCCAGTTCACGTCACCTCTGTGAGAGATAACTATACCCTCAAATCGGTTATACAAAATGTTCATGGTGTCGTTCGATGTGTGGCACATAGCGCCGTCCTGTTAAAACCACATGTAGTTTACGTCCATATCGTTCAATTTGGGCGAAAATATATCCCGCTATCATCGTTCTGTACCGTTTGCCTCACTAACGTTGTTTTCAAAACAAAATACGGACCAATGACACGGACAGCCCAAAATCCGCACCAAACAGTAACCTTTTTGTAGATGCATCGCTACCTGGTGAATCTCATGTGGATTGGCGTTGTATTTTTTATGACATGTATTAAGTACAGTAAATCTAAGAGAGTGTACAATTAGGATACTTGGTTTCTAAAAATTATTTTCCTTTAAATGTTTACCTATTATTCCACAGTTAAATAAAATATTGTATACCTACCAGTAGTATATAGAATAAAATCATTCCATATTGTCTATCAATAGTGTACAGTATTTTATCATCAAATGATCACTTTATTGACTGTATCCGCAAAGAAGGCTTAATCTGTTTATATCGATCGTTTACGTGCTGGGCATCTACTTAACGTAATTTAGAGATATATCTTTATTATATTGGTAGTCTATACATACATAATAAACACATAATCCAACGGTAGGATAATGGTTTTAAAGGGTCTTTAGACTTTAAATTAATTTTAGCGTTCTTGCTGTGGTGTTACCTAGGCCTCTATACGATTGTATATATTAACAATGTTGTCTAATTGTTTTCAATAAAAAGAAAAATAAATCAACAAAAATTCCAACTGAGATGTCTGGGTAACCGGACATTGGCACTGCGTATCATGATCATAGACAGCTTTCAAGGAATTAAGTGTTCAGGTCATAATTTTGATTATGACTTTATATGTTAAAAGGTTTTATCTTAAATATTCGTCATAAAATCACAAGGGTAGTCTGAAAAATCTACTTAGCCGTAGTAATTGTGTTAAACTTTGGTGCGAGCTATTGGACTCGTAATCTCAAAGCGGTAACAACTTTACCACTAACGTGTATCCGCAATAACTCTTTTGAAGAGTAAATGGAAATTGTACGGTCGATCCATTACATTTGAAACCATAAATTAAAGGGCAATGTTATTTTATAGATAAAGAATTTATTTTATTCATTGCACTTTCATTCCTTTTATACTAAAAAAAATTGAATGGAGTAAATTGTAAATGTGTTCATGCAAGGTATGGAAGAAACCACTTCGACATCGTTGGACGGCATATCGGCAGTAGCTGCATGAAAAAAACCGACGGACTGTGCACTAGGCTGATGCAATAAACCATTCCCTCCACGACTACAATTCCAAAATAATTTAGAAAACGGTGTTTAACTGTTTTGAATCGAACCTTGTTACAAGGTTATATGTACACAAACACACACACACACACACACACACACACACACACAAACACACACACACACACAGTGTCCCACAAAGAGGTTAAAACGTTTGTTTTTATATAACTTGCCAATTTACGCAACGAACATTTTCAAACTCTGCACAATGAAAAATGTTGGTTGTATAATATTATGTAAACAGTATAGCTCCCTAACAACTGTAGAAACTAAATGGTGACATATTTAAAATATTACTATTTAGCTTCGTATGAAAAATCATTTCTCAAATCACCCGATTTGATTACTGCGTTGCAGTTTTAAAGACAAGCTGCTTAATAACGCTCATTGTTGAAAACAGCTATTTGATTGAAGAGTATTGCTTGTGCTATAAAAAAGTAACCTAACTTCCTCCATTACCGTTTTACAGATATTGAAATTCGATAAATGGCAATGTCAAACAAAAAGTTAAGTGTTGTGCTTGGGATATTACTTTTGGCAGCATTATAAAAGCAATTAGACAATTTCAGGTTACCTACCAAGGAATTGAACCACATTACTATCCAACAATAACTAAGTGTAAACATTTTTTGTTACAAACTGGAAGTGTTGTAAAAGGTATTCTAGAGGATTGAATGACGAAAGAGAAGTACTAGTATGTGCATCAGTGCTCCGATCTTCAGGTAAACGGAAATCACTAAGAAACTTTGAACTTGAAACTGCCGTTCCAAAGTAAGTACAGAGAATAATGAAGAAAAACTAAATTAAATTTTTAAAAGTCACCTAGTCCGTAATCTTCTTGAAGATGTTACGGATAGGATAGTGGAATTTTGCTCTCGTATCGTTGAATTACATGAGCTAGATCCTAATTGGCATACAAAAATAGTTTTTTCAGGCGAGTCCACTTTGTACTGCAATGGTGCTGTAAATAGGCATATTTGCATAAAATTACAACACCAGTAATCCAAACATTCTTGAACAGACTCTACTCAAATCAAAAGGAATTACTGTTTGGGCATCTTTTAGTTGTAATGGGGTGCTATCTTACGACATTTCACACAAAACAATTACTGGGAATAGTTATGAACAGGTTTTAAATGTTCAAGTAATGCCTCATTTTACAAGCAATTTGACAAGCGTTATTACAAGCATTTCACCAACAACATGGTGCTCCTCCTCATTTTGCACATCCTGTTAAGCGATTACTAAAATCCAACCTTCATTGCCGTTGGATTGTTCGTGGAAGTAAGTTTTTAGATTGGCCACCCCGATCCCCAGACTTGACTGTGTGTGTGATTTCTTTTCATGGGGTTACTTAAAGGAACAAGTTTATACTCGTAGCTTCAATAATTATGAGGAATATAACAATCAATTGAAGAGTATCTTCTCCGAAACCCGCAGAATGTCTTTATAAGAGATTACGATTTATGTGTCAAGCGCTGTTATCAGTGTATCGCTGTGGATTGATTACAATTCGAATCATTGTCAACTGCAATTGTAGGTTTTTTAATAGACCATTTTTTTTATTTTATGATCAATAGATTTTACAGAATATTTGTAAAACCCATTTAATAAATTGTGTAGATTTTGAAAATGTTCGGTGCTTAAACGGGCAGGTAATATAAAATCAAAGGTTTAATCTTTTCGTGGGACACCCGGTATATGTATATATTATAAATATAAATTAATGCAAAAGGTTAAATAAGTATTACTCACAATTTTGCTTAATCTCTGCTACTCTTAATAAACACAGAAATGTAGCTACCTGATGCATGATATTTGGATAATTTCTTTTTTTTATCATGGTACCTTATCATACTACATCCCAAAGGCAAGAGTTGTTACTAAGTAATCTATGAACTGCGATTTTGGAATTCCTACCAATTGGTCAAAAATGTTTCAAGTGTTACAAAACTCGTGAGAACAAATAAATCAAATATACATAATGTTGCTTTGGCATTACCAGCGAAGCCGCAGGCATGTGCTAGTTATTTAACATAACATTTAAAAATGCAGGTTAAGATATAAGTTATTATATCCTTATGATTGATCCTTATTATATGATTTAAACCATGTTACACTTAATTTCATACCTAGGCTAATTTTGACTGTTTTACAACAAACTAAGCACATCACAAACGATAAATATACCAAAATATATCAACACATCAATGCTGCCATAGGAAAGATTTCACTACATTTGAGATAACACATATTTTAGAAACTCTACTATTCCTCAGTTTAAATCTCCTAAATGTCATTATGGGAAACTCTTAGTAAATCAGAAGTGTATATACTATACAGTGTTTTGCATTTCATTTGCACAAGGACATACGCGTAGAAAATACTTGTTAATAGCCAAAAATATCTGCGTTCCAAAGACTAACAAAAATATATATAATATGTTATTTAACATGTAATAAAGTTTAAACATGGACTGTAAGAAGTTTTTCTGTAAAAGTTTCAGATGTATTTTAAGTATTTTCGAAAGCAAAAGTAAATTTTAAAATGTTATTTTTCAGCTCCAATAACTATGGTGCAATATGTAAAGTCTTACATTACACAGTTTGTATTTCTTTTTACGTTTTGAAACAAAAATATGAAACCTCGTTCTTTATTCATTAAAGTGAATTAAATGTATTTGTTCCTAAAAAATATTAAGAAAACAAATAATTACTTTTAAGTTCATTTATTCTTGTATGTGATATTCAGTAAATTATAGTACAAATATCTTCATTGATTCATTGGTAATATGCTATTAAAATTTTATATTAGCGTAGCGTTAACACTTATTAGTTGAAGTAGTTCAGAAAAGTCTTTTACTTTATGGATTTCGATTATTTCCTTCGATGTCTATCTACATATGATATTTCTGCATTCTCTGCTAAAATGTATACTTCTTTGGGATGAATTTTTAGAGGCCTCATTAGTAACATTATTTGTCATTTCAAGAATATTCTGTTAACATTTCTTCCTTGCGTCAAACTCATTATCAGAAAGATTTAAAGCATGCAGACATTAAAGAGAAAAAATTTCTCGTCTTTTAATAGATTTACATAATTTATTCTTCAATAATTAATTTTACTTTGTCACCGGTATATATAGTTGCATATTTTTCTACTTGCAAAACAGTAGCTTGTATAATTTTTACCAAAATTAAATAAGTGAATATATACAATTGGCCTTCTGGTCCTATGAGTTTATTCATGTCATTAGTTGGTTTTGCTTTTATGATAGCTTTAAATTTATGCCGAATTTCAGCCAACTGTGTTTCATTGCTGTGGCCTTAAATGTAATGCTGCATGGATATAGAAAATATTTTAATTTAACCCTTTCATTCATTTCAGCTATCACCTTCAACGTGGCGTTTCATGTTAAATATCATGAATATGTTCGATGCTTTTCTATCTTTACTTAAATTACTTAAAATGAATAAAATTGTTAGTTTTAATACTCTTTAAAGTACTTCCATGTTACAGATGACTAAGCGCAGACTATAGAAGCAAAAAAGCTCAGAATCACAGCTTATTCTGTCTTGAACTTGGGAAAAGGAACTCAATTATATTAATTTATGTACTTATATTTCAGTAAAATAATATTATCGACTAAAAGACGTTCCTAAATCGAATTGTACTGTTCATATACGACTTTCTTCAGTAGTTTTATAAACAATGGAGTTGAGAATGAGGGCTCAATTGGTTCTGACAAGGAATGTAATATGTAAGGTACATCAGTCATGTCTTCTACACATATTAGCATGCATTGTCTGCATATACAGGTTTGTGAACTAGAAAGCCTAATGATTAATCAAAGCACCAGACTTTGGTTACAATATGAAGCTTAATAATTATGTATTATATAACAATTATATATATATATATATACATTATATATTAAAGTAAAATTTAATGTGCTAATTACCTACAAATATATAGTTTTGTTTGATATTTGTGTATATTACCCTTACAAAAATACCACTCTTATCAGGTGGAACAAAACACCTTTATTTAAATTTAAGAAATAATATTAATTTTTCAGCTTTATCAAACCGACACTATTGCAGATAATAAGCACAAAAAATACTACATAACCTTTTACACGTCATTAAGGAAACGTCTATAATACTGGGGGAAAAATGCAAACACAATAACCCTTGAAGTTTAGTAGAGGTATACATGGACAATAATAAATTGTGTTAAAACCTTTTATGTGATTTCAGAGAAATTTTTTAGTGCCCTAACAATAGTTATTAAACACTGATCTACATTTGTTTATAATATCACCTAATATCTTCAGCTCTGTATTTAGTTATCTGATATTGTACAGTATTTATTTCGAGTTGATATGAAATTAACTTAAGGACAGTCGTTAGGAGCCTAAATTGTAAAGAATGGAACAGTTTTGGGTTACGTGATTTTAATTTAACAGTTATATATACAATTTATAGTTGAACTAGAGCTCGGTTATTTTACAAAGGGAAAAGCTTACATTTTTACATATCATGGGAAACAACCGTACTATTGTACTCATTAAATATTCCCGATTAATGTAAATACCTCTGGTCTATTTCCAAATTTTGTTGTTTTGCATAACTTTATAGACAAAGAATTAAAATTCTGCTACTTAAGAAACTGAAAAAGTTTTATCAATAAACTAATATTGGTTTTTTGATGATGTCTTTTTTTCTATGATGATTTAAAGTGTTTATGGAAAAATCTTAGACGTCGGTTCTATGGAATGATCCTCAGATAAAAATATAGTAGTGCATTGAACAGGCAGCTCTTCGTGTACACGTAGGAAAATTGTAATTAAAATTTATCAAAAAAAGGTAAAAAAACCAACTTCTAAATGCGAAAGTTTAGTTGTTAGATATTCCCCTCACCTATGCACTGTAGTTACTGCATATATTACAGCTATTTGATTAGAGGGGGTTGATTGTAATTCATATTAAAAATCATATAACGGATCCATATTAAATAATTGAGATTTTCATATTTAATGCTTTAGTATACTTTTTATTGAGATAGATTACATTAAGATTTACTTGTAGTTGGTTCTTTACGCTAATTTTATTTTTATTATGCATCTATCTAGATTATCTAGATACTTACGAGGTATACTTAATAAAATACAATTTATTGAGATTGCGAACTGAAAATTAGGATAATGTTTATATTAACCAGGTTACTGATAAAAAAATGTTTTACAAATCTTAATGATGTATGATTTAAGTATATTTTTTAAATGATCGATTTCACTATTCTTGGATTTATGGTTAAATAGCATGTACTGGTAAGTTAATAAATTTTCAGATAAGAAATCTGAAATTAATATATTGTCATTTAATATTGTTAATTATGCAGTGTTTATAGTGTCGAATGGTGATAAGCCCAACGATATCTCTCTACAGACATAATCGCTCCATACAGACCTGTTAAACTGTTGAATCATACCTTATCTGTTTTGACCACAACGTTTATTTGTTTTTGTTTTATAGCTGTAATTACTTGTGATTAGAATTATATTTAAATATATATAATTTTGTTTAAACATTGTATACTGAATAATCATATATCCAAATTTTTAACCATACGTTATTATAATACATATTATTTAGAAACATATTTACATTTGTTAATTTGTGAAGTGCCTGATTGATGATGGAATCACTGATTCCGAAAGGCCTTGCGCAAAAATAAAAGTTATATTGGAAAATGTTTTATTCATTTGTACTAGTGATAGTAAAATACAATTTCGTTTTTAGTGAATATTTTTAAACTATATTAATAAATTAAAGTAACTGGGTTTTGTTCATTAATATAGGAATGAGTAACAAGATAATGCTAATCTGCATCACAAGATAGCTTTGAGACTTGAGTCTTCTAGGATTAAACGTCACAGAGCCATCGTAGACTTTTGAGAGAGCTCATCGCCATGTTATAGAGGATATTGACTACTATTTGAGATAATCTAAACAGTTTACTATCGGGACCGCCGACCAAGGTAAACACACTACGGAAGACATTATATCTCTCTCCACTATCATTGTGAGTTTATTACCTTATCAGTATGTGTGATTTGCTAACTTGATACCTGTATTTATATTATTACAAAAACGATTTTCCTGAAACTAAAAGCAAGAATAAATCCCAACTCTGATATATTTTAAAATCCAGTGAATTTGTTTTTCACAAAATCTAAGTGAAACGTAAACAATACTGATAAAAAATTAAGAAGTACAGTTGAAACAGGCTACAATCATGTTTGTGTGTGAGCAGAAAAATAACAATAAATGTAACAGTCGTCCATTTATAATAAATGAGCGTGACTCTTATCATGAGTCTCGGAGATCATTAAAATGTTATAAAAGCCTCACAAATGTATGAGTGTGTAGGTTATAATAGCTATACTACGTAAATGACCCAGTTCATGACTTGCACTCGATTGTTCAAATAATTAGGAATGTTTCAATTTTATTAAAATTCCAAATACAGTATTTCACTTACTCCTATATTACATATAGTCCTATATACAAATAAGTTGAAGATTTCTTTACGGATATAAAATATGCTTATATATTTTGTCTGGCACTGTAACCAAAAATCTAATTTATATATAATTTTCCAAAAAAATTAAGAATATGGTGTTGTAAAAATACAGCCGTAGTGGTACTTTTCCTATTTCCTAAAATCACGTAATTTATATTGAAGTTATATATAAAACAGCCGCATCTAACACAGTACGGTTCTCATTTTTTTCTCGGCACTAAAAGTTATGTGGCCTGAGCACCTAATATCACATTTAACTATTGTGGGCATAATCCAACTCAATTTCATAATTACTTCTATACACTGAGTGTTATAAAGTTTACGAACAAATTATTTATAATATAGGAATAGATAACTATACTATTTCTTAAAAAAATCCGAGAACTGTCTGAATTGATGAAGTATACATACTTTTTAATACTAGTACCACGTAGTAAATTTTTATAAAGTGGGTAATCTAATTGCAATATTTATGTATTTATTGAAATAGCGCTACAGTTTTACCCATATGATTCAGAAAATGATACGAATTCGTATCTCAATTTAGTGTCTTTTGAATGAAATAAGTCTTTTTTAATAAAGTTGTAACAATAATATTAAGCTGGATATACAATAACTGAAATTATATTATTTATTTATTCATTGCCCTATTCTTCTTAAATAAAGTGGTTATCTCTTGGCGTATTTACGTTATTATTAGGATAACATCCTAAACTTTTTATTTTAATGTGTAATATAAACAGCTTAGCGTATGTTTAAGAATCAAGACAGTTTGTACAAATAGCTGAGCGTATGTAAACATTTCTTGCAATTGCAATCTTTTAGAATTTTGTGTTCTGTTTAAAAGTGAGAAATTTGCATTATTGTAGTATTCCAGGAGTAAGTTACAGTCAGTACGGTAAAGAGTTTCGTTACGTTCTCTCTGGTCCTCTTATACGTACTCCGTTGTTTATGTTTATTCACTTCGTCATTTTGTAATTGGCCTAGACCAAACTATAAAATAGTTTTACATTTTATTTTAGGAAAAACTTAAAGTAAAAATATGCAGTTACTATAATCAAAGTTTTTCCATTTATTGAGCCATAGAGCAGCTAAGTAACATTGTGATAGTAGGTGCGAGTTTGGAATACACCAATGGAGACTCTTCCTGCAGATAATGAATGTCGCCCGTATCATTAACTACCCCTGCCAAATGACTTCCCTTCTAGGTAATAATGAGTTATATGCCTGTTATTCATGGTTAACACAATACTAATTTATTTTGTGGGGGAGACATTATCTATTTAAAGAGTAAATATTTTACTAATATATGTAAACTTGAGCAATAAGCCTCGAAGTCATCACTTCGGAAATATAGACGTACATACAGATTTAACAGTGTTATTACAACTATATATTTATAACCAAGTTTGAAAATGTTTTTTATAAATTTCGGCAGATGCCAAGATCATAAATGGTGTTCCTCTAAACCAATAAGTTAAGAAATTATTAAAAATCCATATATTCTTATAACCTTGCATATTATAAGATATATTTGGCCGTTAAAAGAAACAAAGTCTCTAAGTGTCTTTTTTATTTATGACTCAAAGCTATATTTAACTATACCTGGAATTTTGTACTAACCCGATATGAATATTTGAACCTAATCACCAGTTTCAAGGCTGTTATACTATCTTTTTCGGTTATAAAATATGTATTCATGCATTCCAATAACTTTATATTTTTTCTTCATTATGACCATTTTGACCATAATGTATAGAATGTTTTCTGATTCATATTTTTTAATAAGTGAAGGGATCAGGTTTAGTTAAAAAAATTATTCATAATATGATTATTTTCTACAGTTATTTTACATTTTAATGCGAGCTGAGTATCTATGCTACATTTGTTATATAAGAATTAACGTATCAATAAGCGCTTTCTTAGTAATTGGTTTAAAGAAAACTCAACGGAGATAAGGTAGAAAGCTCTTGATAATAATGTGTTGTGCTTACGTTGCCATACAACTGAGAAAATCGTGATTCTGATATTCTTTACTGGAAGAACCTATACTACATCAAAGATAAAAGAAATATACTGTGTCATATATCTCACAACATTACATTTAAGTTTTGCATAAGACAACAGTAAACATCTTTCTTTGGGATTGTTCTTCAACTTAAAAACTGAGTGGATAAATCTGCAATACCCTACAATATATTATTTTTAAAATACCAATAAAGGCCATTTACTCATGTTACGATATCTTCAAAACAATATCGTCACTTTTCTGCTATCAATAAAATTATAACCTATTACGTTTTAATTGGACAAAAATTATTTCTAGACTAATGTAAAACCACGTTATATTTTTGTACTTTCATGCAAAAGTTTTGACTTTTACCTACCGTGATTTAACAAATGAGAAATTGTCGTAGTGTTTTGTTAGGAAAACATTCATTCTACGTGAGTGTCTATATTTTTCATAAAAGGTTAATAATTTATATTTACTTTTCTTACCATTTACAAGTGGCATCAAGTATTTATTAAACAAAAATCAGTTATCGTTGCGTAAACATTCAAATTTTTAAAACACAATTGTTGGAGGTAATCGTATTTAATATTGTGTGAGGATGACATACGCCTGGTAGCAAACACCATTTATATTATTTTGTTGGAGATTTGGCTTCACTGTCAATGACACTATAGTTTATTCGACTGTAGTTGCTAACAATGTATTGGTGCTCACAATCAGCCAGTTTAGGAATCTGGTGAAAATGGATGAGGTATGCTCCAGATATTTTCTCTTATATTTGTGTATAGGCTTAATGAAATAAGTATTTACTCATTATATAGCAAACTAATTCATTTTTGTTTTCATGGTTTATATACGGTAAGACAAATTCAATAAATCTTTATCAAAAAGAGCAGAAATTTTAATTAAAATACTAAAAGAAATAATTTAACACTATAAAATAAAATAAATTTAATTATGAAGCAATATAAAGTTTTTAAAGTCTAAATTGTTATTTATTTTACTAAAATATTTAACATTTGAAACGCTTAATACAAATGCAATGTTTGCATTGAAAAAGGTTTCTTTTAAAAAGAAAATGATAAGTCACGCTTTTTATATAGGTTTTATTCTTCGATTACTTCTATAACAACTGAAACTAATATCTACACCATTTTATTTAATTGTTTAATTATCTCGATATATCGGTAGATGGCGTATTGTTAATGATATGTTTTAGAGCCCTCATGATAATTTTATGGAATTACAAGGATGAAAGAATAACATATTTTTTTCTAATTTATCAATTGAATGTTGTATACTATTTTTGTAAAGTTATTTAAATATTTTAGTATTGCATTAAAATAATGGTAAAGCAATACAATATATTATTTTTATTGTATTAAAAATATTATAATATATCGGTATTAAAAAGTAATGATTACATTACTATCATAAAAGTACGCTCTGCTAATAATTAAAACAAACTTAAAGAATTATGAAAATATTAATGACAATAAGGTTAAATAGAAAAAATAACCTTAAACATAAACTTACTTAATAAAGTGAATATAATGTTATAGCACTTTGTATCGATCCTGGAAATCCTAACTTGCAAACATCATGATGTATGTGCAATCCCCCTGCACGGTGGCATATACAGAGTATCCCACGAAGAGGTTTAAATGTTTGATTTTATACTACTTGCCCATTTATGCACCGAACATTTTTAAACTCGAGACAGTTAAAGTAGGGTTTAAATATAATTAAGTATATTCTTTGAAAGTAACACTCCCTTAAATTTGTGGATACAAAATAGTGACATATTGAAAATGTTACCATTTTGGTTCCTTTAAAAATTCATTACTTGTATTACCTGACTTGATTACTGCGTTGCAGTTTTAAATAACAGCTGTTTAATAAACGCTCATTGTTAAAAACAGCTGTTTGGTTGAAGAGTATTGTTTGTGCTATAAAAACATAACCTAACCTCCTCCATTACCGTTTTACTGATATTGAAGTTCGGAAAATGGCTTTTAATGTTGAAAAAAAATAGTGTTGTGCGTGGGCTATTAGTTTTGGCTACATTATAGAAGGAATTAGACAATTTCAGTTTGAATACCCAGCAGTTGAACCACCTAGCAATCCAACAATAACTAAGTGGGGAAATCTTTTGTTATAAACTGGAAGTTCTCTAGAGGATCAAATGAGAAAAGAGAAGTACTAGTATGCGCATCAATGCTCCGCTCTCCAGGTAAACCGAAATCACTGAAGAAGTTTTAAAGTGTTCCAAAGTCTTCAGTACAGAGAATAATTAAGAAAAACTAAATTAAATTTTACAAAAGTCACCTAGTTCATAATCTTTTTTAAGATGATCCGGACAGGAGAGTGAAATTTTGTTCTCGTATCATTTGGGTTTCATGCTAGATCCTAATTGGCATACTCAAATTGATTTTATTTCAGACGTGTAAACGTTCTACCAAAATGGTTCTGTAACCAGGAATAATTGTAATTATTAAAAAAAAACCGGTAATCCGCACATTCTTGAACGGATTATTCTCAAATAAAAAGGAATTTATCTTACGAAAAGGGTGCTATCTTACGGCATTTCACACAGTACAATTACTGCAAATACTCGTAGGTATGAACAGATTTTAAATAAACAAGTCTTCTTCATTTAACGGTTCCAGAAATGTATCAAGCCGTCACCAAACAAGATGGTACTCCTCCTCTTTTCGCAAATCCTGTCAAGCGATATGATAACGTTCATGGCCGTTCGATAGGGCGTTGCAGTTATTTTTTTAGATAGGCCACTCTAATTCCCAGATTTAAGTGTGTGTGATTTATTTCTATGGAGATACCTAAAGGAACAGATTTATACTCGTATCTTCAATAATGATGAGGAATTAAAACAATCAGTTGATGAGTAACTTCTCCAGATACCGCAGAATGTCTTTGTAAGAGCTTAGGATTTATGTGTTAAGCGCTGTTATCAGTGTGTCGCTGTGGATGGATTACAGTTAGAATAATTTATTGTAGACTTTACTTGTAGGGTTTTTATTAGGCTATGATCTAATTATCCGATTTAAATGCTTTATTTCTCTAAAATATGACATTAAATAATTTTTCGAATAAAAATACTGTTTTCAAAGTATAGATTTGAACATAATTTTTTTTTAATAATTGCTATAGAGCTGAAAATTTCACAGAATAATTTTAAACTCGACTTAATGAATTGTGTACAGTTTGAAAATGTTCGGTACATAAATGGGCAAGTAATATGAAATTAAACGTTTAAACCTCTTCGTGGGACACTTGGCATTTTCTGTAATGAGTTCAAAAAACCGTACCAAGTTGATCTCTCTGGTAGGAGAGGCTCCGTTAAATGCTCAGTCAATTGTAGTGCAAAGTTATAACTTATATATAAATACAATTTAAAAGATAAAACTATATTTTATTATATTATTGTATTAATTTTTAGTTCTCAAAATACAAGTTTATTTATACCATCAAAGCTATGAAAGTAAATTAATAACAGCAATTTCAGTTGTAAAAGTATGGCATAGAGTAAAGGTTCTACGCATATTCAACATGTAAACGTATGCACACATCATTACATTGTAACAGTAGTCTAGGAATAATGATATTTATCGAATTAAATCTATGAAATCCCTTCACATTAAAATAGGCTAGGATTGGAAAGTCAAAAACTTACCCACTCCTTAACTCACTTATGTTTCAGAGATGTTGATGGAGCAAATGGTAGTTTTGAGGCATATTATACATTTGTTGCAACCACACTGAAACACGAAATAAGGTCAATCCTTTGCACTTAACTGCCAAATGCATTCCTCTAATAATTCTCCTTTATCTAACTTTTTGTATAGCAGTTTTCGATTGAGTCAAGCAAAACTATTATTAATTTACTTCCTCTCTATTGTTTACATTGTTCAAAATAAATATTCTAGTACACCATTAAAAGGAAATGAGTTAACACATTTTTTCATATTAATAGTTTTCTGATATGTAACATTTATGATTGATATTAGCAATAAATAATCGCACTAAGCAATTAGCTAATGTTTTCACGTGTAAGACTGGTGTAATAATGCAATTATCATGACTATAGTTATTGAAATAAATAAGTATAAATTAGGTCATGTTTTCAAAATTATTATATACCAATTGACAAAATCTTTACTTAAGAATATAAAAATAAAAATCATATTTTTTACTGGAGCAATGCCTTTTTAATATTTTATATTTAGATAAAGAAGGTCAAATAAAATACAGTGTAAATGGGGCTTGATATTGTGAAGTTAATGTCGTACATAAGCTGAGAGAGAGCGGATTGACCATCTATTTCCCACTCTCTGACCTAAGAGAAGTTTACTTTACTAAAAGCGATTTTATACAGAAACTGCTCCAGTATGAATATTTATATGATATTTGGCTATTTTATTTATTAAATAACGATTTATTTCCAAAAGCCTGTCATTATAGAATTTTAGTTAAGTTGGTGAATTTAATGAGAAGTTAGATGTTCATTTTATTGCAACGTCTGAAATCTGAATTTGTCATATATTTCAGTCTTGCAATAAAATTCATGTTCGTCTGAAGAGATCAAAAAATTTCGGTGATAGAGAAAGTTAAAATTAACTCTACATCGTTGCGACCTCAGAGGCACATATACTACACACTTTAGTATAATTTATGTGAAGACGTATTCTCATTGACTCATCAAGTGCACAGTATGATGCACAACTTTGTTTTAAACAGATCTCTAAGCACAGTAAAGAAACTGAGTTTTCTACATATAACGTAGTTGTTGTGAGAAGAATTTATTCAATTTGCAATTTGAGTTTAGCTCCAGTTGAAAGTTCTATTAGTGCAGTGTCTGGAATCTTATTGGTTGTGTCTATTACGTCTTTGTATACGTGTGAACCAAGTTTCAATAACCTGATTTTTTGAATATTACTCGTACTTTAAAATGAAGGCATCCTAGTTAGATATTTAGTTTTAATCATACTTTATGCAGTAAAAGTGATTAATCCTTAATTCCTAAAGCTTTAATCTAACAATCAAAAAATTTTGATTATATCATGTGGGTTTATAAATCAACTTGTTGGGCTGTTTTCGTGTTCTTTTATAAAGTATAATAAATTAGTGTAACAAAATAAGACTACCTAAATATTTTTCATGTACTGTTTTTCAAATTACAGATTGTCCTAACATGTATGTGATATATATATATATATATATATATATATATATATATATATATATATTAGAAATGCAGGTCCTTTGTAATACCAATTATTCTCAAGCCCCACAATTCATCCTAGATTTTGCACGTGCATTGCAGTTGCAGAAATAAACACTGGTAGTGGCGGAACAAGGAACAAGGAACGCCTGATGGGAGGGGGTATTTATTCTTGTCTCATAACGATTGGAATTGGGTAAGGACATCGACTGCTTCTGAATATAAATCATACAATCCAATCACACTATATGACCAGTGCAAATTTGTTAGTTAGGAACATGAACTTAATTTTAAGAGTTAAGAGACCGGTTTTATCAGTGGTAATAATTTGAAATGTAAAGATAAAATAAAACAAACCTGTATGCTGTTACTCGTGCTTGTAAACTTTAACAAAGTAATGAATGCCAATTTTGATACGTAATTTAATAAATACATTGTATGGTTTAGTTAAGATAGTTTAATTTGGACCCCGCTGATAAGTGTTGTACTTAGCGGGGCCATTGAAATGTAAGCTTTTGGAAATAAACCAATTCAATTCAATTCAATATGTATGTATATATCACATAACATATACATGTATCCCATATATGTATACATGTGATCATATATGTATCATCCCCTGTTGATAATATCATGAAAAATCTACTATGATGATAGTTAGCGTAAACGATTACTTATTTATGTCTTGAAAGAAAGATAGAACAGCCTATTGAAATCAATTGGGGAAAGGGACATCACGCTCTTATTTTATGTAACATATTATAATGGTTGGTACGAACTATTTATTAGCTATATCAATTTAAAGAAAGAATAAATGGTGTTGATTTCTTAGAAGGTTTGACCCTACAAAAGTGGTACTAAATCTGCTTCATATATGTTAAACATAACTAAATTAATAAAACTTTCGTGCTAGGAAAATGAAATATAATTTCGTCTTCTTTTTTTATTATGCAATAGATCTAATATAATTGTGCACTATGTGCACACCAAACACTGTACTTTACTTTAGAACAGTCATTCGTAGCAGTGAAATTAGCATACATTTACAATGGTAAATATACAACACGCGCAAGATCATATTTTTGAACCTTTACATATAAATAGTATTTCGTGTTACAACGCAGTGGTTGTTAAAATTCTATGGTTTTAAATCGTTGAATTCAGCCTACATAAATAAATTTTAAGGCGATTAATGGAGAAAAATTAAATATTGAAACGAGAGACATTTATTTGTTGATAACTTAATAGTTTTTTTTTTCTTTTCCTGATATAGGATTGATGTTAGAAAATATTGGCCCTCTCAATATTGTGCATCTGCCGAGACAATGATAACAAAACTTCGTATAGATCAAAACCGTTTGTAGTTCAGTAGTGTATGATGTCAAAGCAATCCAAGGAATGTGTTTTGAACTTCTTCTCCAGATTCCAGAAGTGAAGTCTATGACAGCGTCAGATTTCAGATGCTACACTAAGCGGAAGGTGAAATGGAGCTGAACCTAACACTCCTATTGAATTCCCACCCTCCAGTACGTTATGTGTAGAAAACTCAGTTGCTCCATCGTGATTTGAGAGTGTGTCTAAAACATCATATTAGCCGCAATTTTACCGCTGATGAGGCAATGAGAACATCTCTTTAAAAAAAATTGTACACAAGTTGAATTAATTTTAATTATCATTTGACAGCTAGGCTACTTCGTCTTCAATGATATTTTTGTTTCGTGATTTAATCCAATGCAACAGAATAAAAGTTAAATACAAGACAGTTTTTATGTCAAATTTGAGTAGTTTAATAATAGCATACTCACCTGGATAGTGAAAGAATTATTTATAGAAATTATATATAATAACAAACAATACGTTGGACGAACATATACCTTAGAGTTGAGTTAGAACAGGCCACAGATTTGATATTTTCCATAAAGACAAGGGGAATCCAATTATATAGATGCTGCTGTGCACACACAAAAAGCCAAAATTTAGGTTTACATAACAAAATCTCAACCAAGCTTATCAGTTAAATCAAAAATGTATAATAATCAATTGGTTTAAATTTTAGATGAAAGTTACTTTTACTAAATTAGCCCTGTGCTGCTAAGGATTTCATACCAGCCGGTTCTTCAAATAGTTTTGTTACTTATTTACATTTTCTGGATATTTTTTTGCTTTTTGTATGTTACTTGTGTTTATTGTTCTTTTTATATTCTTATGTAATGCTTACTGACGATGTGGTTATGAAGTACCAAAATAAAAAAGATTTTTATCTGCTGCTTTTATTGGAGCAAGTACTTTTAGTGATTCAATGTTTATTGAAATTACACACAAACACACACACAAACACACACACAAAAACACATAAATTATATATTATATATACACATTTATACATATTACTGAAATGTGGGGATTTTTAACGGTAACTTTCAATCCATTCTAGACATTTGATTGTCTAATTTTTTAATTACTATCTAGGACAACCGTACCTTACATTTCATTGGACCTAAGCCATTTCAACCGTTTCCAGTCTTTTGTTGGAAGTCTAGAAAGTCGGTAGATACTCCGAGATTTATTTCCCAACACAAGTTGTTTCCTTGTACCTTCTTTGCTTTCGCTCCCCCGATCTTCTTTTTGTTTGTTTCTTTTATCTCCTTTTCCAACTATTCATAGGTTATTATTACTTTTTATCATTCAGTCCTGCCAGCTCTGCTAGCTTGCTGGCAAACTGTGGTGACGGTTTAATTTAAGTATTTACATAGAATGACTCGGGATTCGGACAGTGATGTTTTTAAAAGTATTTCAATGGTATCCCCTGCTTCCTTCCCCCAAGAGGTTTTCAATAACGGGACCAATTAGTTTCTAAATGGGAATGCATTAGGTTTATTAATGGCTTCGTTTGTTTCGCTCCTCTCAACAATCAATGATTATTACATCAAAGGTGGATATCGGTAAATAAGGCACGCTCGATCCGAAATATAACTGCCCGATTCTCCAATAAAAGACTTCCAGAAAATGTAAAAATCATCCCGTTCGAATATCCCCTGCTGCAAAATCCACGCGAGTATTTTCCGGGCACTATTTTTTGTGATATTACATCAGGTCACAACTATATTTCAGAAAATATACATATTAAGACTTTACGAGAAGATTCATCACTTTAACGAAGGCTATCTACTTAGCGTTCTTTAATGATTTCTTTCTGACTTGTCATATCTTGGTAAGTGTTGATTTCTCATTTCATAGATCCGACCATAGTCATAGAGCAGTAACTAAATTCACCTAATTAATAGTAAATAAATGGGAAATAACAGCAAATCGTCCTCGAAACGATCGAAACCTCTCACTTGGGCCCGGGCATCTTAGTTACATCCTTTGTACTAATCAGTTATTACATTTACGTACTAAGCGTTTTGTTATAATAATTAGTCCACCAGTCTTGTACTAAAAGATAGCCACCAATAACCAGCCATTTACCCAAAGATTTGTAGCTAACACTATTTTGGTAGGCAGAACTGTTATCTTCCTTTGGGACAGTACATCATACTCGTACAAATCAGAGCACAAAAAGCAAAAGAAAACTAATGTACCAAGAAAAATACACCTAGCCTTCTACAACTTTTGCAAAGTTGGATTTATAAAAAATCGAAATACCATAAAATAACATAAAAGGCTCCAAACACGTCAAGGTGACCAATTAAAAGAATTTATAATCCTATCTAGAAATGATAAATTCTCAGCAAGATACCGTATAGTATAACAGAGTACATTCAATTTCGATCGATAACCTTATATATTGGTAGCCTTGCTCCTACTTTATAGCGGCCGTTAATTTTATCGGTAATCTTTCCGGCTATCGCATCACATGCCGAAGAGAGGGTGTGAAACATCCTCATTAACAGGTCTCTCTTCACTTTACGCCTTCATATATTGTAATACCTAGCTTTGCACTAACAGAATTTGTTTTGGATTTATACGAAAATCTTCTTTAAGACGTTCTACATTCGCCTTTTTTGGGTCTGTTTCAATTGCACCTCCTCATGCCAACTAAGTAATTTAGACCAAAGCTCACCGAATCAACCATAGCAGTGCTGTTACCTTCCCATGCATGACATATTCGGTGAATATCCAGTGGAAGTATTATTAACACACTTTCTCAGAAGTTAATCCTACGACGTACTCGTATGGTTGTCTGTAGCAGATTGTGTATTTATTGTCCCATAAATTTGGTTGGATCTCTCAATCGGTTTCGTCTGAGAATGAAGGGCGTAGTAATTTAAATTCAATTCCTCAGTCGGCTGCAAGATCCCTGAAAGTTTTTCATTTTTATGTTTTACCATTTTGGTACCATAAATAACTCTGAAACACTATACCAGATTAAAATTGAGTCGTGAAACCCAGAAGATACTAATGTGGTCATTGTGGAGCGAAGGGCTTTTATTACTAACCAATTGCTAAATCTATCTTGAAACACGAAGAGAAATTTATATCCTTTATTACAGAGTATTAGTGGACCCATAATGTCCATAATCAATGAATCTGAATACTATTACCATTTCAATCGCGAAAATATATCCAACCGGAAGCTTTTTCTTAAGCGACTTTGTATTCTTGACGAGTTTAACACGTTCTCGTGTACTCAAAAACCGAACGCCGCTGTTCAGGTCAGTAATGATCAATCGCAATTCAATGGAATTCTTCTTCATCCCCAAGAGACCCGCCATGGGTGAATTGTGGTTCTCTACCAATATACGCCTTTCTCTGTTAGCGGGTTACATAGTTCTTCCATCGGACGTCCATAGTACTCTTCCTTCCTAAACAAAACTCTGGTACAATTCATTGCCTTGTATCTGTATACAGTATGAGGGATGTCAGTGAGGAATTTTAAAATCATGGGATATTACTAAGAAAATGTAGGTAACCAGTGCTTGTTTCCTCGTGAATAAGTCGATCAGCAACCTGTAATTCCTAAATGACATTCTACAAATCTGACACGTCATCAGTTAATGAGGATAATGTTTGAAACATCCTTGACTGTAGGGTGTCTATACAGGGCATCCGGCGCACTTTACTGTTCCTTTATAGTAGCGTATATAAAAATCGTGCTGCTGGCGTTCTATAATCCACGGAGTTAGTAGGCTTGAGGGCTATTGTATATGTAACAGCCGATTATTAGGCACATGTTATGTTACAGCAACAAAATTATGCTTAAAGATATAGGTGGAATTTTCGGATGGCCCAAACCGCAATGCGATGAAAGATATTCCTTTTATATAGTATAAAAATTCCTTTCTTAGTCGATCATAATTCTTCTCGTATATTTTATCGTGACAGTTTCTGTCACCGGGTGAAGAAGCTTTGACCATGCGGAACAATCGTCTGAGAAAGATCAAGATAAGAAAGAAATAAGTTTGAACGAAGTAAATTCCTAAACGCAGACTCTTGTTCATATTTTCAGTACCATCACGTTTTATGTTTGATAACCTAGTGAAGATCATAGTTATGTCATGAATAGCAACAATCTCTTTGTGGTTTTTGACAATATATTACATGGTGTCAAACCCCTGCATAAACCTCCGATACTAACTGGCCAGTGCAAATATTCTACACGGAGATTTAGTATTCTTAGTGGTAGGAAAATTCCCTACGGCTATGGCCACCTCAGAATCCACAGCAATACTAGGTTAGGTTTTGTTTGACAATAAAACTACAAATATTTATGTAACACTCAAATTTCCCTAGATAAACAACTTTAATAAAAGATAAATTCGAACATAGGTAAGCTAAAAAGAATATTTAACCTCATATAATGAGAATAAATCTGTTTACTTAAACAAAAAAAAACATCAGATTTAAAAAAAACTGTAAATCTGTCTGTGTGTGTGATCTGTGAATCTGTGTGTGATGTGTTTGTTGATCTGTTATGTGTGATCAATAAACCTGTTTATTTAAGCAATAACAAACATTATCAGTTAATAAATATAAGATCGCAATGTTTAACGTTATTTATGCCTTTTATTAATCAATATTTTTATCAATATTCATATCATCGTTGAAAGTGAAACGGTCCTTTAAACACAAACCAAAGCGTGTATATAATATATGTACCATAATTATTGGTGCTGTAATTTTAAAAGTACAAATTCGAACAAATTTCCAAAAACTAATTAATGACACAAATTTTAGTTCCCTATTTACGAAAGTATGTTTGTATTATGAATGTAGTTTTGAGAAAAGTAAAGAGAAACTAAGAAGAGAAGTGAAGAGATGTGAGTTTTTAAACACATTTGAAGAGTTTAATTATTGAAAACAAATTTTAAATATATTTTACTCTTGAATATTTATGCAACCCTAATGAAATATATATATTCTACATTAACGTTTTATTATGCATTGAATACAGTACAATAAAGTCAGTATAGTTTATTGTAAAGAGAATGTTTCCAAGTGTTGAATGTATGAGACATTCGGCAGCAAGCGAGGATAAACTTTGGTGACAGCTCTCATTTTCAACTTTCATATTTGGCTTTCTTACAGAATATACGTGAACAGCATAAATTGTGTGTAGGTTCAAAACTTATTTCCAAAACTTAACGCTTTACTTGTAGCTTGTAAGTTTAACCTAAATGATGCAGATTTTGAAACATATAGTACAAGACAAACCCCCATCCTCTCCCAAAGTTTATTGCTGTATAACAGAAACGGTTTTCTAGGCTCCAACGAATGTATAATCCATTATTTATGGTAAAGACTGGACCTTTTCGTGATCTAGCTATATGTCCTTTGGATCTTTCAAATAAATTATTTACGTAAGGTGTAGTATATCTAATATATATATATATATATATATATATAAAAATACCCGTGAAAATGTTTGGAAGACGTATTATTGATTATTGGAGAGACAGAACTTCTCATAGACAGAAGTTTCCAAATAACAAGGAATACGTATTAACATAATTCGTCTTGCTCTATAATTATTACTCCAAAACTCGTCATGTTCATCCGTACATGTCAGCTGAAGTTAATTAATGTGAAAAACTTAGCAAATTGCTACTGGTATAAATTTTAATTTTTGGCTGTCTCGTACAATTATACGTAATAAAATATCATAAATATTGTAATAATTATTTTTCAAATGAGTTTCCTTGGTTATGAGATGAAATAAATGGTATTTAAATAATCTAAACAATCCTACCATAGAAGTGCTGACGTCATTGTACAAATTTTCGTACGTAAGAACTAATAATTGATATTGTTCCACAAGGTGTACCGCATTCTTTGCAGCTGTTTAAAATTAATTATATACTGTAAAAATTATAAAATAAATGTTATAAGAAAATCTTTATTAAATCAATTGTACAATAGCAGATATACTTTAATTAATTAATTAAATGTAACTGTATAAAGATTGATAAAAATATCCCTATCAGGATTCTCCATTGAGTATTAACATCTGAATTGCATTAAAAGTGTAATTAATTTGTTACTAGAAACAGCTGAATACAGAAATTGGTTGACGTAGCTGAGTGAATTATAATCCACATATACAATATCTGTTTAACTTTGGAAATGGGTGAAGTGTGATTATATTTGACCAAAAACCTTTTTCAATAGTTTTTTTTTAAATATATAAGAAAAACAAAGAAACCCGTTTACAGTATACCCTACATTTATTTTATAATTTATAATAAATAATAGCAATTTATCGTTCTTTATTAAAAGTACTCTACAAATTAAATAAAAAAGTTACTAACATTACATAATATCGTACTCTTATTAACCATGTCAATGTTTAGAAGAAATATTAATTAAGGAGGTTACATTGAAATATGTCCAGAAGCAGAAGGGTTACTGTGGGTTTTTCAATAACAAGAAACATTTTTCGTTTTTCTTGAAAGTAATACCATAAACAAGTTCGTGTTCACCGAAACTGTTCTGTATGACAATCTGTATATATTTCAATACATTATTTTATGTTACTATATGAAGTTATTTCCAAAGAAGGTTTTACGTTCCAATTTTCTATCCAGATTTAAAGAGAAAAAATGTCTCTGCATTTTACGAGATCAAAAAGAACAAAATAGATATTATTTTTTATCCACCGATTAAACATAGTTCCCTTTAACTATTATAAAGGGAAATTAGTTTAAATAATAAGCTTAAATTGGTTTCTCGTGTACATTCCAAATATTCGTATAAAGGTCTGAAAACTAGTGTGTGACAAACAACTGACTCGCCAGCAAGTCTGTTGTGTTTGTAGAGGTTACTACTGTTACATTAACTTTCCAGTTAGAGTTACGGACCTTCTTTGGTTTATGGCTCTGTAGAGAGCACTTCTTTTGTTCACTATAAATATAGTAGCCTACTTATGTCTTGCAATTCCACTTCAATTCAAAATACCTCTCGTATATATGTAAACGTATTTATTTATTAACACTTATAGTGTACAGTTCAAATTAAATCTAAAAATGAAATGACGTGTTTGGGGTAACTTTATAATGCATAGCCAACGTTTTTTTAACGATAGACTCAGTTTATATATTCGAGTTAGACTTAATATTGTAGAATATTTTGTTTCAAACCAATTTAAAGCAATATACTGAAATTTTATGACAAGTATGTACGAGTAGTATTCAGTAATCCGTTAAAATATAAAACAATATTTAATAAATTTGGAGAAATATAAACGTTTTTGTTTCACATGAGCAATATTTGTTTCATGGTAAAGATTAAAGATGGAAATATTAATCATAGTGAGAAATTAGTAGTTATATATGTGAGAATGACATCAGGTGTTTGTAATGAATATTTATTTGCAAAAGTCCTTTCACCAAGAGTGGTGGTTACGTCAACCTTGTTACGGTACGCGCTTACAATGTATTGCTTTTGTCTGTTTTATACATAGAAATCCTTCCATTAGAGACAAACTTAACGCAATACTTTAGGTGTAGAAATACCAGAAGTCAATAAAAAACGACAATTTTCTGTGCAGTAATATTAAAATTATTATTGAGTAATATCTAAGGAACGGTGTAATGTCCAGTCTAGAGAGAATGACTTTTTAATATTTAAATAAATATTGTTTTTAAATTCAGTTTAATAAACAATATTTGAACGTCTGTAATTAAGAATAATATTTGTTTTAACGGAATTTTTACAGTAGCATAAAAAACAAAAACAGAAGAATACGACAGTAAAATGACTCAACAAATTTCCGTGACTACAATTCGACGAAAAAGCGCGAGTAGTGAGCCGTTAACATAGCAAATAGAATAACACAGCAATACACCAAACACATCTAGATAGAAAATCTAATATTATTGATATACTAAATGTTTATCGTTCTTGGGCACGTATTGTCACAGACTGCAATTATTATATTTTTGGTTCAAATGTAATAATGAATATAATATACAAGCTTATTAAAATATACCAAGATAGTATATAATATTATGATGGATTTATACAACAACCGTGTTAATAAGAATAATATGTGCTATGTTGATCTTATTAACATA
Organism: Homalodisca vitripennis; assembly: GCF_021130785.1. NCBI lineage: Eukaryota > Metazoa > Arthropoda > Insecta > Hemiptera > Cicadellidae > Homalodisca > Homalodisca vitripennis. The sequence continues at coordinate 122,153,768 of NC_060211.1, read as the reverse complement.
AAAACTAATAGACCCTCTGACTTCATAGGACAATGACTCATGATGTCAAACATAATATCCTACTAAATAAACAGCAAGATATTACGAACCATTCCACAATTATGGCTAAGTAAACTTTTTTTAATCTTGTAATTTTTATCGATATACTTCATCGTAACTTTATCGTAGTATGGACTAAACAGAAAATTAAGAAATAAAACTGAGAAAATGTCAAAACTCTTACTTACATACGATACAATACGTTACTTTCTATTGTAAAAAGAACGAAAAGCTGTATTTGTATAGAGATATGAAATGTTTAGCGCAAATAGAAAGTAAAGTAAAGAGTGTAATGTTAGTGTAAGTGATTTTCCTCAATATGTGAAGAATATCAAATTAAACTCCTACTGAAAATCAGGAAGTTCTATACATCATTACAAATGCGACCCATTAACTTAAGAATAATTCTTTTCTCGTAGTTAAACTAAGTACCTTCGAATTCGGTGAGATTTACACTCCTATACAGATATTATAACTTCAAAATACTCGCCATAGTGTAAATATTAATAAAAAAATATCCACGTAATGAAATAGGCTGCAGGACACAGTAATGTGTAATTGAGATTGTTTAATTACTTTTTGATCACATTATATTACAACCCAGTATTGATCTGTATTCTCATCTGGAGCAGATTACATCACGTTAGGACTAAAGCAATTTAATTCCAGTTTGGACAACAAGTCTACCACATATATCTGACTGTGTGTAGTTCTCGGTGATATACTGTGAAATACGGTACAACTACTGTTATATGTTTGGTTCAGTGGAGACATTTCATTAGTCTATCTTACTTTATAGACGAACTAGATGTTTTAGAAAGTTAAAATAATAATTTATGTTCAATATGGGAACGTCAATGTGTGTAAAAATGGTTCGTAAAAATGCCAATTTAAATTACTCTTCAACGAGGAAATTACTTTTATCTTAACTTTCACTAAAGGACGAATTAGCCTACATCAAATAAATATTTTCATTACATACGTATATCTAAAAATAAATATAAAATTGAATAAATTGTGTATTTTACTTATTAATGTGTCAAAAAAATCAAGTTTAAATAGTTATAAGCCAGCAATAACAGTGTAGCAGGAAAAATTTGTCTACTGAGTATTCCGAGTCCTGACATCGAACTCTACAAAGGGTCGACCGGAGTTAAAGCGCCTACCTATACGAACACGATCACAATCGCCCGAGTCGTTAATTGTGTTTGTGGCCGGGCCGCCTCGAAGACCGAAGTCGCATTGTTTTCAACCTTCGATCACGGGACTCCAAGTCGATGTCGGCACCCATTAGACGGGGTTCGGCCTTAGAGACGTACTGGCATCGCACACAGGCCACTCGACCGAGTGCATGAACCAAATGTTCGAACCGGCTGTTCCACTCGTACTGAACAGGATCTCTACCACAACGACTCGTCATCAGTAGTGTAACACTAACCTGTCTCACGACGGTCTAAACCCAGCAGTGATTAATACAGTATAGGTTAAAAGTTATTAAAGGAAAGAATATTGATTTTCAACATGTTAGATGAATACATTGTACCAGCTTACTCCTTGATGTATTAGATGACCAATAATAATTAGGTGTTTATAACCTGTAATATTGATGAGTGTCTGACGATGTATTCTTTTAAAACGACAGGCCTCACTGAAACAATGTAATGAGTTTACCGCACAATGTCGGTGCCACGTGCTTTTGGAGACTTCCTGAACCGCTGAAGTGCATCCAAAATAAGAATGAATTTACAAGAAAACTAAAGGAGCATTTAGTGGCGGGTTGTTTTTACACGATGGGAGAGTTTCTAGTATAATAATGTTTTTGTTTTATTGTTTTTTTTCTTGCATTATTAGTTGGAATTGTAAACTTCTTTTTAATCGGGCATAAACTAACAATTGTAAAGCTGTGACTCGTTTTACATTTTTAATTTTTTTTTTACAATAATTATAATTATGTAGACTAATAAAAAAAATTTAGTAAAATATTTACTGTTGTATAACCATTGTATTCTTATTGTTTTACTTTATAAGCTATGTATATACAGCATGTACTTGACTCTGTCATACAACAAAAGTTGTCTTACGACATTAAACGAATTTGAATTTGAATTTTTGGAAAGTTTCTTTAAAATTAAGTATGATAAATAAAATTTATTTTTTACAAACAAGTGTGTCATAAAAACTTGTATTCAGCAGATTATTGTATTCAGCATAGATATCAGCGTCCATTGTAGAGACTACAATATCAGACAAAAACGTACCTGTTTTACAGTAAAGCCAACATCAAATAAAATATTATGACTATCTTTATAACATGTATTAGCCTGTTGCCACAAATGTATATTTTACCATACAACATAAGAATTATAAGTAAATTGAAAACAACAGAAACATTACCTAGGATACTTTCAAGTCATATTATTAGATGTCCTTATATAATAAGAAATATTAGATGTTATTATATTATATAATAATATATAATAATAAATAATTATATATATATATAATTATTCATTTGTGTGTGTGTGGGAGAGAGAGAGAGAGCGATATATATCACACACACACACACACACACAAAATCTCTCTCTCTCTCAATATATCAATTATATATATATATGTATATATATATTTATATACAACAAAAGTTGTCTTACGACTTTAAAGGAATTTGAATATATATATATATATATATATATATATATATATATATATATATATATATATATACATTTGAATGTACACTTCTTTACATTTCCCGACATGTAAGATTAACCAATTAAATTTTCACAAATTTCGATAATTATACAACATTATTATTATTAAAACTCAAATAAAATAAAGTTAAGATGTAAACTGTGTTGTATGTGTTCAACGGCTATTATTAGATTTTTATACATTTTTCCCATGTACCATTGCAAATTACGTATGGAGTCAATATAATTTTTATAGTGCGTCTTTCCTACAGTTTAAACTAATTTTGTATTCTAGTACAATTATAGATATTTATCATAGCTGCAGAAGTCCATTGATTCAATTAAATTAAAAATGAGCAATTCAGCTCGGTAGGACTATGGTTTTATTTAATTGCCCATGTCAGCCTGTATTAATTGTGATTAATCATTACTACTGTATCTTTAAATAGTTGATATTCACATGGACAGTTAAATATATGAGTTTATCATACTCTCTAAAGATTCTTTTACACTCATATAAATGGTGCTGATCAATACACACCCTAGAACTAAAACCATTGCTTAGGTTGCATGCACGTTATTCTCTCTTTTATTCACAGCGCTTTATCTAAAAACGTTACACCAATACGTGCTGTGGGAAATACGACAGAGTTCTGTTTCCATAAACCTTGAAAACTTTGGTATATATCAAATTTAAGTGTGCTATAAATGATTTAATATATATTTCATGCTTGTAATTATAAATAGTACAGAACACGTCTCATTCCTGCCACTTATATTTAACTTGAGTTTAGATACGGTTCGATAGTACTTATAACTGATAATATAACCTCGTATAACCAATAATGCAGTGTTGTAGGCGCGGAAGAAAACACTTGTATTTGTAAAATTAATTTTACAGAGATAATTCAATCCGTATTGTCAGACAGTACCAATATGATGCATATTGGATAGGAGCAGAACTTCTTTGATGAGTAATACCAACAACACTTATCGCAAATCTAAAATATATGGACAGATATTATATGGGATTTTTAAATTCTACTTTCCTTTTTAGATGTTCTGTGATCTTCACAACTATTGAAATGTGATTAAAACACATATGTCTTTTATTAATTTTAACTCTAACTGTCCTCATATAATAAAGTATGTGAATTACTCTAAACCTGTTCAAAAAAATCTGGTAGTTAAATATTTCCAATAATGCATTTATGAAACCATCTAGATTAACCCTAGAACACTAGCGCTAATTGAATACCCGTTATTACTAGTACTACGTAAAAATGACGTGTGCAATACAAATAGTGATATGTATCCTTGGTATACCATAAAAATATTAATATTTATTTTTTGTTTTGTTTATATATATTTGTATTTTTATTTTAGAACATGTTTTTAGTTTTATTTATTTGGTTTTTTGAGACAATACATATGTTTGTATATATATCATACAATACATTGTTTCTTTTACAACAGTTTAGTAAAACTAAGGGTACCTACCATTGAAACATACTTGTAATTAACTGTTTTACTTTAACTAATAACAATTTTTTAATTAATTATTACTATTACTATTACTTTATTTACTACTTACTAATTTTTACAGGAAATTCATTTTGTTTTTTAGTTTTACATATTCCTTATTTTGATTTAAATAATGGAGTAATTAAGTTGTATAACATTACACACAAATAATTATTGACTTAGATACAGTAAAAGGTAAAGTTACTTTTTAGAAAAATCATAATGTTCACTTAGACATTTTATGTTAGTTCTTAGTAGTTTATGCACAATCTGGACATTTTTTTGTTTGGTGTTCACCACAAATGACTTTTCCACAACTGCAATAAGTACTTGACATTCTCTTCTTCTTCCAATCACAAAAATTGCAGTATTTTCTTCGTCCTTGATGTGGAACAACTTCCCTTCTGATTTGGTCAAGTCCCAGTACTTTGGTGATGCTGCCACGCAGTTCACCCAACCTTACAAGTAAAACTATCATTAGTACTGTTTTTCAATATATTTTTAATTTGTAGTTTTACCAGATATAGCAATATTTTTAGTATTTAGTTATTTGTATACATATTGACAATTCTCGATACATGTTAATGTTAATGAGAAATAAATGATTTTGATTGATTTTGATTGATTGATTGATTTTGGTTCACGAGATAAGTTCGGTTGGCTTAGCCTTTGCCTCTGCAGCTCCTCACACAGCTCTTCATGGAGTTTGATCATAAATGTCTGTCTTGACAATGCCTTCCCATCATTTATTCTAAAGAAGTTGTGTGTATATATAATATAAGCATTAAGAACAGCTATGTTCAGCATATTATAAAAAAAACAGAGAGGCCATCTTTTGGTTTTTCGACCACAGTTCGCAGACTGGCATAGTTGGTCGAAAGTGTCGACACTACCTTTAGTGCTGTTATAGGTCATTATGATCTCAGGTTTACCTGAAACTTCATTTACAGCTGATCCACCATGCATTGTTGATATCAATGTAACCATTTTGTTACTCTTTGCTTTATATGAAACAGCAGTTACATCATCATGAAATAAAAACATGCTGCTCCCCACTTGGCGATCCTTGTAGTGGACATCTTTGAAGACATCTGGCAATTCCCTCTTGTTTTTTTTTTATTGTGCCCACGGTTGTAAGGTGATACTCATTCAGTAGGTCCTGGGCCAAACGCACGCTGGTAAACCAATTATCAGTGGTTATATTACGGTTACTCAAAGCAATCATCCCTACTAATCTCTGGACAAAATGATCTGCAATCGGCGCAGGAACTGTACCCTTTACTAAATATGGGATAGCATTTAGCATATATTTTGAACTATTGTCACACATCATGACAATTTTCATCCCATACTTGTTAGGTTTGCTGGGTATGTACATGCGAAAGGGACAATTGCCCCTAAAACCCACCAACTGCTCGTCAATCGTTACATATGAACTGGCTTTATAGTGTTTCTTGCAGTTTTCTACTAAAATATTCCAGATTTCTGAGATTGGTGCTAACTTGTTATCCTTTTTTCGTTGATCTCTTGTTGATTTATTGTCAAAGCGGAGACAGTCCAATAGAAAGGAAAATCGACGTTCTGACATGGTTGCACGGTATTTTTCACCTGAATATACTGGATCAAACATCATCTTAGTTGTCAAATGGTTATCTTTTAATATGCCAGCTAGTATCAACAACCCGAAAAGTGCGTACAATTCATGTTCATCCAAATCCTTTAGTGATCCATCACCAGGATTTTTGTAAAGAACCCTTTTTTGCGCAATTTCATCATTGGTACACGTTATTATTATATGTAAAATATCCTGAGAAAACAGCAGCTGAAAACATTCTGTTGGAGTAACAACGTTTCGAGCAGAAGCATTAGGCCCTGGTCTGATATGGATTATGTTTTTGAAGGTGTTTTTCCAGTGCACAATTCAGATTTAGTATTCCACACAAATCTATCTTTACCTTCAATGGTGTCAACATCTGGGACAATCACTATACCATCAGGTTTTAAACCCTGTTTTGACTTGTTTGTGTTTGTTTTCCTTCTGGCCTTGTTATTTTTTGAGGTACTTGCTTCACTGTCCTCATTTGTCTTTCTTCTCTTACTTTGTGTATTTTCCATATCACGCTCAATGTTTCTTATTGGAGCTGCAAATTCGTCATCCTCGTCAACACTCAAAAGTTGTACCGAATCTTCTGGAAAATACTCAGGATCGGCGTCACTGTCATACTCATCAGAACTTGCAAAATCACATTCTAAAACATCTTCATCACTTACACTTTCTTCCAGTGCACCAATTATATCTTCCTCCAACAATGTCCTTTTTTCGCTCATTTTCAGTGTTTACAGCCACAAATTAAAAAATAATTAATTGTGTTCTCAATAAAAAACCACCGTGTAATACTAGGACCACGTAAAACGCACGTGTTGTTCACAGACGCCACTACTAGAGACACGCCTGAATGACGTGTTAATATTTACTACAACTACTAGAGCTACGTAAAGTTTACGTACTGTGAAAAGAACCAGCGATATAACTGCGCAATAATCGAACGCAAGCCACAACACACCACGCCGTCTCGTCGGGGACTGACCGAGAGAAGCACTGCTGGAGGGGTGATAGCTTAGTGGGAGGGTGGAGTGGATACGAAACAAAATGGCGGAGGCACACGTCAATTCGACGTACGCCAGTATTCTAGGGTTAATGTCTTAACAAATAAGAATTATTCATTTGAATTAAAACTGTGGTATTTTTATAAATTATGTCCCGAGTTAGCGATACTAGACTTCACCGGAAGTCTCCTAAACCGCAACAGGAGGTCTCGGAAGCGCGCCCCTCCCAAACTCGGAGCAAAGCATAAAAAAACAACCACATGCCACTAGTGGGAAGAGAGACAAAATTTCCAGTACATAATATAATTAATTAGGTGGCAAAAATTTTCACACAAAAATACAATAAAATAAATCCTCTTGCCAACGAGGTAAATTAAATATTCAAACTGCAGCACCACTGTGCACCGAGTACCTTACAAACTAAATAACAAAAATAAATAGAATTCCAATATTGACAATAACATAATAAATAGAAATTTGACATATAAATAACATAATAAAATATAGAAATTTGACATAAATAACATAGTTTCAGGTACGGCATGTAGTAAATATAAATTTTGAACGGTTAATTATTATGAACTGAGGGGAGGGAAAAGGTTGTAGAATTTCTAGGCCCACTATTTTTTAAAAAGTAATTTTGTTTCAAATTTCTAGCCCAAAAATAAAAAAAAAATATATTTAAAATCGATTTTCGAAGGAGGCGGGGGCTTAGTTGCCTCCACGAATCCGAATTAAAGATGAAATCCTCCCCTTCAGATCATTTCACTAAACTAAATAAATACTAGGTAATATTAACATTGACCCTCATCCAGATATAATATCTGGCAGCGCTCCATAAAACCCAATCCTCTCAAGTTCAGTACAAGAAGAAGGAAAAAACCATTTTAGCTCCAACCTTGTTCAAGACGAAATGAAATACAGACAGTCCAGTTTGATGACGGTACAGTAGCGCTGGCAGAGCGCGGGCATTCAATTTTGGGTTGAACAGTGCTGTTTCCATAGGTCAGACTCGCCGCACCAGTCGTGTTGACGGCACTCACGGGGACCCTATTGAATGCCAACATAACCAGTAGATATTCAGAAAAGTATATGTTTATGTTATATAATTATGTTTGGCACAAACTAAATATAAAATTTTAAAATTTAACAATTAAAAATAACAATCTGTAGCTAACAGTACCTTTTAAGTATTGAAATACTGTTTCCCGAAAATAACTCAAGACACCAAGTATTATAAGATACACTACTTGGTGACAATTTTAAATATTACATACAAAACAAATTTTCAAATATTTAAACATTTACTTATAGGCTAGAAGAGACATACTAAAAATTATTCAGCTTGGTAACATTTACTAGTAAAAATAATTCACTGTATTTTATTCATTCTGTAATATTAATTGTATCGTAAATTATGTAATTTACAAATAATAACAGTACATCATTTCCCAAATAACAATAATTAAATTATAATCCAAAACTAAGCCGTTCACGCTACTATAAAGCAAATAATTAATTAAACATAAAATAGAAATCATGAATGTTGCCACCCAATTTTTGCACGCAACACAAAACACGAGGTAACAAAATTTGCAAAGTTTGTACCGTCTTGCTTACACTAAATAAAGACAAAGTGATTACTAAATCAATAATTTCCGTTCGCAGAACGGAACAATTAGAAAGCACGGCGCAAAATATAATATTTAACTGGCATAGATAAATAAATTAACAATTTAGAACGTTACGAAAGACAGGATAGAACACATTGCGAAAAGAAAACGTACACAAGGAACACAAATTACAAAAATAATGAATAAGCTACTTTTAACTAATCAACGAAAATATATGTCTGCGTGGGAGAGAAAAACCACCAACTAAGTTAAGAGAGAGAAAAAGAAAAAAACTATTACCAGCCGAAAGTCGGAGAATTAGCCAGCCATGGGCATCAGTAGACAGCACGAGATTCACGTCGCCTCTGCCGAACGTGTCCGACCGCTCCGATCAGTAGCCGCTGCCGGTAATCAGCTGGTCAGTAATCAGTCAAGGTCAACCACCTGACCTCGACCAATCAGTCCATCCAGGCCGAAAATAATCAATACGGTGACGGAGTCACTCCCCCACCGACTGACAAAAGTGGCCGAGGTGGGAAAAATAAAAAGACAAAACTATCCAAACTGAGCCCCGGCTCAATTACTACAAAAACAAATAGTAATATTAAAAGATCGAAAAATTATAGATAATTTGATCGTATAAACTTCATTTTAATAATTCACTCAATCATTATATCTACCGTAGTTCACACTAATGTGAAATGCAATTTTTGTCAAACGCCAATTGTAACTTTAGAATTATACTCACTTTGAAGTAAGTATAACATTATCAAATTCAGATTAAAAGTTGTAAAAACGTACTATATATTTTATTCATAAAAGTCAAATTTTAAACTAAGACAATAAAAGACCATTTTAACATGAATCAAAATGTGTACATTATGGAAGTTCTTCGCCTCGCAATGTATTCTGGTAGACCTGGATGGTTTCTATGTTTAATATTCTAAGAACTTTAAATACAATTTAATCATTGAGGAATCTAAATCTTAACCCAACCACATTATGTAAATATAGTAACCAGTTTCACTGACATTCTTCTTCCATTCTAATTTTTAAATTTGAAAAAAAAGTTGTAACTTTAATTTGCTCAATGTTAGAAGAGTATTTCAACACAGGAGTAAGATATTTGAACTATTTGATAAGAGCCTGGGATTTTAATAGGATAGAATCAAGCACACCAATTCTCACGTATATATATTCTGTTTCTATAAATTGTTACATTAAAAACGTACAATTGAGTTTAGCCAAAGAGATTCACTATATTGTTTAATTAATAATATCGTATGTCAGTGCCCCTGTTGATTTTAATTTTTGGTGTGGAGTTAATTGGTTGATAGTTTACTAAGACGTGAAAAGCTGTAGTACTTACACTCAATCAAAACGTTTGAGTTTATTACCATTCATTACTTTACCGGTGGAAATAAATAAAACTAATTTTATGTCTTCTCATTCGAATTAATCTAAATAACTCCAAAAAATAACATGACAGTGAATATTAAACAAAATTATTGAATGTTACTTTCATGTATGTGAGATGAATAAAGTACAGCGTCAGAAAAAATACAGTAAACTTTAGTCAGTACGAGTTACTACATGTATAATATCTATTTCTAGGTAAAACTAAGCATTTTTAGTAAGTTTGACATACTGCACATCTTACGGTAATATTATCATTACATATTTAATAATTTATAACTTAAAGTGTAGATCGTTGAATGTGATGATTTCTCAGGTCTGGCTTCTAGAATAGTTAGCAAATTTAACTTTTGGGATACAATGTTTTATTACCTTATTCAGCTAATTTTGCATACATCACGAAATAGCAGAAATTTACATTTATAAATGAGAACTTTCATTGTGACGAATGAAAGTTTTAATGGCTTTCATGTATCTGTCATGTCATGCGGTATTTTAATTAAAGCGGGAAGCCTTCAGCCGTCCGCTTCAAAGGTTTTTGTGAGGTCCTTCAGGTTTAGCGCCTAAAGAGAATTAATGCATTCCTAACCGTGTCACGATTTAGTCAGCCAAAACCAAATCTTTATATACTTCAACCTGATGAGGGTTATACAGTTTTATATTTATTGCTTTGTAGCAACAGTTTTTATATGATTAGGTGCTTCGCGGTCCAATATGGTATGAACATACGAATTTAAGTATGACTGCATATGCATCACCAATATCTTCATAAAAAAACTGTATGCTTTTGAAAATATTTATTACAACCGGTAAGGTGTCAAACGTTCCTTTTTATTGTTTCCTTCGGAACAAAGAAACGTGTGGAGTTTAGTGTTACTCTTGGTACTCTAAAATTTAAAAAAAAAATATTAGTAAATTCTATTTTTTATATATTTAGTGTTTCATTCTGGTTGAATCCTTGTCTCTGAATATCTCACGTAAAGTTAAATTACATTCTAGTAATTAACAATAACGAACAGTTTAAAGATTAATTTAAAGACTAAATAATGGAAGATTTTTGTCGCTCGAGTTGTGTGCAGGTTGTGCCAAAACTAATATTTTCTTACATTTTGGTAAATGTGTTGTAATCCTAAATAAAACGTAAGACACATATTTTATTACCATTGACAAAAAGCAAAAATTATTTTAGATGGGGATAAAAACTAACTATCCTTCAATCAAGGTGAAAAAGTCTGTAGAATAAATACTATATGGATTAAATGCAGTGTCATCAACACTCAGCAGTTGATTTGGTTGCTTAGGGTTGTCAACCTGTATGCTGTAATTGTACTTGAAGGAAATTTGCTGAACTTAAACCTCTGCTACCATTACAGCCATTTTGTGATACCTGGTATCGTACCTTATTAAGGACAATAAACTTTACAACGTAATGTAACGTGAGCATTTTATATTTTTGTCTATATTAAACTAAAGGTATGTTTACTTTTTTGACTAAGTTGGGACCAGGTTTGGGATTATTTTCTACAATTCTGACAATACTCTATGACTATGAATCACCTGCTTAGTACGGAATGCAGTGTTTAATGCAAAACATTAAGGTAAAGAGTATTTGAGTTCCAAGAGTATGTACTGTGTCACTTATATTGTCCTGAATCATCTGAATAGCGTGAATTATTATTCCATCTTTAAAGTTCCTCTACTATTGAGTATTCATTTATAAAATAAAAAGGTTTGAAGAGCCTTTTAGTAGGTTATATATTTTGGTTGTATATTACGTAAATTAAAACGACCATGTGTTGGAATGAATACCATTACATTTGATTGGCTAGAATTGCGAAATAAGTGAATCAGAAAGATATATATATATATATAACAGGATAGAGTTTTCAATTACTTTAACGGAAGATGGATATTTGATGCTTTCCTCGTCGGGTGTATGTGTTAAAAAATTTACTTTCTGTTTAACTTGCCCAGGCCATTCCATATTTCTATGAAAATAGTCCTTCCACGTGTCGATTGAAGCGATTTGTAACAGTGACTTACCACCTGGTATAATTAGCATTGTTTTGTGTATTGTTTTTTCCGCCATCATGTTTGAAACCTTAGAAATTCCTTCTTTGAGAAGAAGTTAGGCATTGTATTTGAATGATCTGTAAAAATATGTTAGTCTTTATAATGATGGTAAAACAATCTCTAGGTTATTCTCCATACTCTGCATATAGCGGTAAACCAAAAATAAACTATTTCTTTCCGAGATTTATATTAATTTATAATGATAATATGTTTGTACTTATACTATTCGTATGGATTTTTTACATATTCAGAAGGTTAAAAATTAATATGTTTCAATGACAATATAAATCATTTTACTTACTATCAACCGTGTTAAACATGCATTGCTCGTTGATATTAAACAGCTTTTGATTAATCTTATTTCAATCAACTTGAATATAATTAACCGTCTTCCATCGTCCAACCAGACATGACCAGAGCTGCAGAAATGCTAGTACATACCTCTCTTCTCACTGACTAGTACTATTTTTGAAAAAGGAAATTGTTTGAAACCAGAAGCAATTTTAAATACTGATGATAGACAGAAAATAATGTTAATAAGGCTGCGTAAAAATTTTAGACTATCGATGATAAGTTACATGTTAAACTACGAAGCAGGGCAGCGTGATGATGTTGGTATTTATTTCATGTTAAATAATAATGATACCATGACCTTTGCAAATGATTTGAAAGTCAAAGCCTGCTGATCGTCCTTTAACTTTCGCAACTGTATTTATTAATAACTAAGCAGGGTAGTCACTAGTGTCAAGTATATTGCTACTTTGTATACTTAATTAATTACGTAAATTACTCGAATTTCTGCACTAAAATGTAACATACATTCGGTTTTATATAATAGAAATAGGAGCGGATGTATCTTTATAATTTTTCATACATTTTCATTGATTTCCATTTAATAAAAACTGTGTTACATCCCGGTCACCGGTTTGAGGTGACAACCGTTACCAGCGTTATAAAATGGGCATACTTGTCTTACATGTAAATTTATGTAAATGAAAAACCTTAATTTTATATTAATCAAATAAATTATAACAAGGAAATCGTGTAGAACTAGATGAAATTTAATATAACTTATGTTTCATTAAAAAAATATTTTAATAAACAATATAGAAACTAACGCATTAAAAAAACCGGATCAAGTAAGAAGCTCTAAAGAATGATAATTCTCTCAATCGTAACTATTTCAATTTTGTGTACTGTTTCTTTTTCAAATAAATTTACCATAATATTTTTAGTAAAAAAACCGTAAAACGCATAAAATATAATAGTTGTCTATACTCAATTTTAGATTGTAAGAGCCTGATCTACTTCAGAGACATTAGGGATTGAATGAAGAACTTTGGCATAATTAGTAGCACTATATCATCCTAAATGATAAGTATCTTTGTGTGGTGAAATCAGGTATGATATAAATCTCGAGTTCATATAACGGACAGTGACGAATGTTATTGTTATTCTAAGCCGGGTGTCATCTCACCAAGCTGGGCGGATTTGTTCTAAAGCCGGCAGGTCTGCAAAGGGATGGAGTTAAAAGAAACTGCACTCCATGTTTCTCCAAAGGCAAAAGAGTCCCTATTTTTTTATTTATATGAATTCCTAGTTTGTGTTAAGTACTACTTGTTACTTTGTACCACTAATAAAGAATTACGTGTCGTGCTTTGAAAATTTAAACATATTGCATCTTTATTACTTTCTTATATTTATATTTGTTTGCATGAATCAGGGATAGAAAGTTTACCAACGATATACGAGGTTAAAGTTTTCCTAAATAGTTATATAATTTTATTGTATTATTGTATCTAAAGTCAAGTATGATGCAGGATGATCAATATTGCTTTAATTCGTTCTATTTTTAAAAAATTACTTGGAACATAATCATACTAATTACTTAATGTGGATAATTTATCTAAGCCTTCCTACCCTTTTCTTGGAATTTACGTGATTTGCCAGAATTCCCTAATTGATTAATTTCACTGTAATGTTTCCCGTTGTCTGAGCTCAGCACAGTTATGTATTATTTTTACGAAAGTCCAGTAATAACTGTTTTGTTTATTTTCCATATTTTATCTTAATAGCCTATTCAAAATATATGTACGAAAAATAACAATAGCAAGTTTACAAATAAAAGCCATTGTAAATGTAAATAATTTAGTACAACACTTAAAATGTAAATTGTCGTCAGAGAGCTAAATTCTAAATACAGTAGATATAATAAGAATAAAAAATAGAAGAGTATACGATTATTTTCATAAATCTCACGAAACCTTAAACTCCGCTTAAAACTAGTTAACATGACGGTTTTAGTACACATTGATAGTAGTAATGAATGTGTAGAAGATTTAATTTTTGTTTAAAATAAATACACTGAGAACATTGTTATTCAATATGTTTCAGGCAACTGCCATATTACTAATTAACCGTTTACAATAACATGTATCTCCTAAGGCATAACATTTATTAAAAAGGGTATTACGTTATATACTATAAACTGTAATCCAATCTAAGAAAATAATCTTATTGGTTTTAAAATTGATAAAAATTATCAACTGATTACGAATGAAAACGCCTGTATCAAGTTCATATTTTATACATATCTATATATATATAATATCTATATATATCTATATATATATATATATATATATATATATATATATATATATATATATATATATGATATACGATATTTGTTTTGTTTATTGTATTTTTATTAATGTTGATACACTTCTTTAATTTTGAAAATGTCTAATTTTGACGAAGTATACAGTAATGTTACAAATAGTCTCCTGTTTTCCTCTGCAATATACATATTTTATATATGTACATATATATATATATATATATATATATATATATATATATATATATATATATTTACAGAGTAATATACAGACAAAAAGTCTCACTGGGCTTGATAACTTCCGAAGGATAAAAAAATGTATGTTATACATATCCTAAATAGAAATATTAACCAAGTTTCGTTGAATTTTAAGTCTAGTTATATCAATTTACAAATATAAATACACGCACACATAGTTTAATTAGGTCCCACACGGGTTTCATAAAACTTGGTACATCATTATGCACCTATAAATCTACTTTATGAAGTGACCACTATTGTTTTCTTATTTAAGGGAATGGCCCATAAAGAGTCAGAAGGAAATCTTAAATGAGAACATTGGTCAAGTAGTGATTACGTGAAATTAAAGGTCTTCATTACAAGAGTAAAAAGCTACAAATAAAACCTAAAAGTGACAGTAAATTCATAGTTAATATGATAAATAGTTCTTCAATTAGTTAGTGACTTTTCACATCCGATGAAGGGTAGTCTACCAGGGGTTTTAATGTGTAATATAAGACGTTCATCAAGTAGTTAGTGACTTTTCACATCCAATGAAGGGTAGTCTACCAGGGGTTTTAATGTGTAATATAAGACGTTCATCAATATATTACACATTTGCATATAATGCATTTGCATTGTAATATAAGATGTTCATCAAGTAAAGACCAAAGCCCAAACAAAAAATTATATTTTTTATTATGATAACTGATACCGGGTTTTCCCTTTAGCATTCATCTCTGTTAATCAACCCCTTTATAGTGGTATACATATTGCCGAATTCCGTTCAGACCACCGCTCCATTGGATCTAAAGAGTCAATAACTGCTTTAAAAACCTTGTCTTAAGTACAGTATTCATTTACAAAGTTTACCTTTTACAACTTGAAAAAAAAAACAAGAATATTAAACAGGAAATATGAGAGCAGGACCTAAGTTTTAAATCTTTTAAACTTTAATTTGTTTGGAGTAAACCCTTTGAAGTCGGATTTGTGGTAGTGTACTCTACTAATAACTTTAATCTGCTGTACTAATCGAGCTATGCTCTTATTTAGATTTACTTCTAACTTCTTGTGTTCCACCTTCCTAACATTATAAAAAGTGTTGATACTTAAAAAAAGTAGATTAACTGGGGCAGTAATGATATACCAAATTTCATTGCTTTGCCTGTTATCGTTCGGGAATTATCAAACGTATTTATGTGTATAAAATTCACAGTATATGTTATTTATCTCTTAATCTTTTAATCTGTTGATATGTTATATGTATATAGTTATTAAATAATTTCAAATTTAAAAAATATTTTTTGTTCTGAACATTTGCCTTATGGTTCAGATTATAATCATTGTTAATGTCTAATTGAATTTTATTTGTTAAATTACAATGCCAAACTACTTAAACTATTTCTATGAAATAAATATAAAACTAAAATGAGAAAATACTGAATCAAATGAGGTGTGAATTTATTTAGAACTGTATACTCAATAAAAAGACGTAGCGTGAGTCACTGTAAGAGATTTTTTGTGTTATTCTGCCTTTTGAGAGGCTAATGTTTTATTTCTTGACAACCATCCAAAGATAATGCCAGCGACAAAACTATGTGCTCGAAACAGATAATAAAAAAATCTATATTATTATTATATTATATTATTGCAAGTACACAAGACAAAATTAAATCTAAGGGGTATACAATTAAATAATATTAAGTAGCATATATTTATATTCAAAATATCTTAAATGTATAATAAGAGCCGTTTGGGCTTCAAAATGAAGGAGGTCAAGAAACTTTATATGAAAATATTTGATTTGTTTTGTTTGGTAATTGAATTTTTATATTATACGTGAATACTAGAACTATTCTAATGTTTAAAATATCGGATCTTCTATTTTACAATACATCATAAATATGATGTATGATATGCCATGATCATCGTAAATATGAACATGGCATATCAGACGTTTTAGATGATAAATATCTATATATCGAAAACTGTTTTGTGTTTGTAATGAAGAATAAAAATGTCATGTACACATAGTGATTGAATAACATATTATAGCAAACGTTATTATCGTAGTAATATCCAAGAGCACAATATATTAAACCATTATATTTTTTATAAACTGCAAATTAAACAGTGGAAATTACTAATTGGATGTTTCAATATTCGTTAAATTGGGCAAAAGCTTCGACATCTATTAATTTAATACTTTATGCTTTAATACACAACTAAAATTTTGTTTTACTTGAAACAAATTCATGATTAAAAAAAGTTAAAGCAGTGTAACAATCCACAATAAAATCTGGCAAATGGTATTTTTTGTAAATTACCTATCCTGTAGTTCTGTAGTTAAATTCTATAATAGGCTGCTTATTGAATATGTAGTTAAAATGTTTATGTATATATATTTTATGTATGTGTATGAAGTATAACATAATAGACAAGGCCAGTACATCTTATGTGGAGTGGATATGGTACTAGTGATTTCAACAAGTACTAAGACATTCGGGAAGATAATAAATAGTTTCTGCTGAAGCCAGCTGGTGCAGATACGAGGCTTGACAAATAACATCAGGGCAGTAGGCCAGTCCTACAGCTGATACGATAATTTTATTTGTAGAATTTGTTAACTGAAATAAATTTACCAGTGTAGAACTGATGTATTTCCAATACTTTTATAAACAAGAGGAGAAAAAGAGTTCTTAGATAAAGTAGGCCTACGGTAAAAAAGATTTTCTGTAAAATTAACAAAAGAAGACAAATGTTACTGGTCTGGTCTGGTCTTTAAAATGTAATTAAACCAGATGTAAAATAAAGAGTTTACAATATTTCAACAAATATGTGTACCTATATTAAATAATACAAGTTTTATTCTATTAAGACATGGGTTTTATAGTGAAATAATATGCATAATGTGTGTATATATGTGTGTGTATATATATATATATATATATATATAAAATTATATATATATATAGTTATATATATATTAAATTGTATAAATGGCAATAGCCTTATTTAATTTCAATAAACATTGAATCACAAAAAGTACTTGCTCCGCCGGGAGTCGAACCCGGATCTCAGGAAATGTTGTATTAAAAATTCTCCGAAACTTTCGATAAGAACAAGTTCCATATCATCGCATTAAATCAGTGGTCTTAGGTTTATTCATATAAACCTAGCTCAGTGCCTTCGAACGTCGATCTTATATATACTTCGTTACATCATTTTCGGAATTTTAATTTCTTAACACTGGAATGTGTCACAGTTTGAAATACTATATTTTTATGTGTAGCGATTGTTTTCTTTTACTGTATTAATTGCATCTAAAAATGTGATATTATTGAACATTTAAAAGTTTTTTACTGCATAAGGTCTGCCAAATTAATTTAAGTAAGTGATCAGATTCCTACAAATAGCGAAACGTAGATGTGGAAAACGTCACACATCGTGAAAGTTAAGCTGCTCTGGAAAATTTATTCCATGAGATTAAATGAGATACACTGTATTGAGTAGCAGATAGTTAAGTGGTAGACGTAATCATAATTCCTGTTATTAGGTCAGTGATTGTGATAAATTAAATGGATAATCAGTCATTAATGAGGTGCCTGTTTAAAAAGTGCAAGATTACTAGCATCGTCTACTCATTATATACTATTACTTGTTGTGGAATCAAATCTAATAATTTAACTCCTATTACCCAACCTTTTCATCAGTTGAGACGAAAATTCAAGATAAATATAAAAATGTATCTGTTCCACAAAGTGGAAGCACTAATGTTGGACTATTGAAGGATTTTTATAGCCAACCCACTGGTATGAAATAAAATCAAATGATCTAGGTAAATAGTTTTTTTATACGTCAATATAAACGTATGTTTGACTAAAATTTAATTAAATGTTATAGCTTGTTTAGTATATGTTTATAAATATATATATATATATATATATATTAACGCTATGTTTAAAATGATAGTGTCTTTATCAAGCTTTATCTTTCATAAGAGGTTGTCACAAACAATAGTTTTTATGTAAAGCTATATATATATATATATATATATATATATATATATATATATATATTATATATATTATATATATATGTATATATAGCTTATATATATATATATATATATATAATATATATTGGGGTTTAGCTTACAATAGTTTTTATGTAAGCTATATATATATATATATATCTATATAGCTTACATAAAAAAACTATTGTTTGTGACAACCTCTTATGAAAGATAAAGCTTGATAAAGACACTATCATTTTAAACATAGCGTATATGCCAAAACTGTATTCTAATGGTTCTTTTCTACCAATATATTGCTAAAAACAAATGCAGACATCATTACAATGATGATTTATTATGGAAATCGTCTATACTTTTTTCGGAACTTATGTTTATTTTAAAGTAAATCTAAAAAATTTCTACTCTATTTTTCATGAGTTTCAGCTTTAGAGAAGATAACAAAAACCGTCTTTGATGTAACATGTTTTATATAACTATATAATATAGATGGATTCGAATGTCATGTTTCGTATTTGAATCCCCCTGCAATGGTTTAGTAGCTTTGAAATTATTTGTGTGCGTGTGCAGAATTAAAGACATTCTAATGCTAATAGAGCGCATAATACATGTGCGTAGATCATTAATGGATTATTGGGTATATGTTTTTTGTCATCACAATATATTTAAATTATATATGTATTGTTAATTGTGAAATTGGTCTTTGTAGATTTCCTCGATTATTTTTGGTTACTGAACAACGGTTAGAGGTTTGTAATCAGCCAGATGTCCTGGCCTAATAAAGCTAATTTAACTAACGACCAAGCCCACGCAGATTTCATAACGATAATGGTTTCATTATTGATATCATCTTATGATTTTAAAAAGGTCATCTGAAAGATTACGTAATTGATTAAAGTCAATTCTGTTACTATTTATAGACGCACCATATTATTTACGTGGTATTCGTCGTATTAAAGGTTTTCGTATATTTTCTTATGAAATAGTAAAGTTTGGCACTAAAATTATATTACAGTACCTGGGGTTTTGCTTAATATTGCAAGAAATCCACTTTTTAAGGGATCTCTGTAACTAATAAATAATTAGTTTACCTATTCCATAATTGTTAGTTCTGATACTGCAGTTGATATTATATTTAATATCAAGAACCACTGAAATTTAGAGTAATATTATCAAATATATTTCATTAATCTCCACATTGAGTTTTCTGTTATGACAGAATTTCCTGGTAAAGTATTTAAAAAGCTTTCATCAATTAGAAACCCAAAAACCCAAAGGCAGCGTAACTATAAAAATTAAATTGTACATATAGCCTAATAATATATACCGTAATTTGTTAAGGATTCAAGTGAAACCTGGTACAGAGATAGTATGCCGAACCGTCATACTGTTTGTGATGTACATATTAACATCCGTATCTAATAATGTATGCTTAGTTACGAATGTTAAACGTAAAGTGTACTTTTCTTGCGGAATTCTTACTTTTGGGCTTGTTTGTCTCCTTACCGAAGTGTATTAAAGGTGAAACTCTCATGAAATACGATAATGGAGTATGTGGTGTAAGTATACAGGGTGTATCAGAAAGAATCATCCGATTTGGCATGTCTATACTTCGAACAGTAGTAAACATATACAATTACATTTTTTTTTTGCTGAAAGGGAAAGTCAAAAATTTTTTATTCATACCTTTTCAAAGGTGTTCAATATGTCCACCTTTAGATACACGACATATGTCTATGCGGTATTCAAATTCATCCCTCACTACAGCGAGCATGCCCTGAGTTACTGATTCCATTGCTGTTGTAATGCGATTCCTCAGCTCATCCATTGCTGTTGGTAGCGGAGGCACATATACAGAGTCTTTGATGAAACCCCACAAGAAAAAATCACATACAGTAAGGTCCGGTGACCTTGGAGGCCAGAAATGTAAGGACGCGTCATTTTGTCCAGTGCGGCCGATCCTCCGGTCGCGAATTCTTTGATTTAAAAATTGCCGGACTGCCAGATGCCAATGTAGCGGTGCCCCGTCCTGTTGGTAAATGAAATCGTTTCAATCAGTCTCCAATTAGGGGAAAAGATCATTCTCAAGCATATCGAGATATGTTATTCCTATAACAGTGTTCATCACACAAAAAATGGACCGTACCCGTTTTCCCGTGAAACCGCGCAAAACACATTAAATTTTGGAGAGTCTCTCTCATGTTGCACAATTTCAAGTGGTTTTTCTGTGCCCCATATTCTCACGTTATGGCTGTTTACCTGTCCATTTAAATTAAATGTGTTCTCGTCGCTAAACATTATGCGCGATACAAAATGTTCATCGTCCATCATCTTATCAAGAACGAAGTTACAAAACTCCACGCGTCGTTCCTTATCACCCTCACGAATAACTTGCAGTTTCTGAAGTCTGTATCCTTTCATGCGTAATCGTCGACGCAACACACGCCAGACGGACATAGGAGGCATGTTGAGCTGTCGAGCAGCGCGGCGAACAGATTTCTGAGGGCTGCGTGTGAAACAATAGCGGACGCGCTCCTCATCTTCATCGGATACTCTGGGACGGCCTGGTGACTTGCCTTTACACAGACAATCTGTTTTGTGAAATTTTACACACCATCGTCTAATGCTCTGTGATGTAGGAGGATCAACACCATGCTTATTAAGAAAGTCACGCTGAACGGTTATTACAGACTCACACTCCGTAAAAACGCGTTTTGTGGTGCAGACGCCATTTACACTAGAAATGAAGTAGGCATTCATTCGAAGAGCGCTGCTGCTACCTAGCGGAAACCATGTGAAAATTTGAAAGATACTCTTTTAAACAGTATGTTGTTGGCGCATTTAGCTCAACAAACAGAATAGTCATGAATTTATTAAATCGGATGATTCTTTTTGAAACACCCTGTATTTTGGAGTAAATATATGAGGTTTATATACATTGAAAATGAAACCTTTTCACAACTACAGGACATTTTTCTCTAACGCTAATAATTATGTCATGCTTTTAAGGATCAGCTTAAAAGAAAAACGTTGACCTGTCTTATATTGTATTGTGTGTTTAGTTTTTTCAGGTGGTATAAAAAATAAGCATGCAATAGTTCTGTTATTATATATTTTTTTGTACAATATATTCTTCTTCTCGTAGTTTGTATAAAGTATGAAGCATATTTTCGTCATAACTCAAAGGCAAACTATGCAATAATTACATTTTGTACTGGGTTTCAAATTTTACTTTGATACAGTTAATAAACATTAATGATATGGAAACTCTATGTCAGTGATAACTTACTTTGAACATATCGTTGTTAATATCAGCTGCCTGACGTAATTAAGCATCCTATTGTTACAACTAAAAAGGTCGACGCATAGATTCCTATTAAGGAAATCTTTGATGTAAAGTTTATTACAAAGAACAAAACATTCATTTGTCCGGCAAATTTGATATATCATGTTTTGCTATCTGTTAGTTTTCAACAATGTACGTTTTTATTACTGTTTGTATTTTACGTAGTAATAATTAAAGCAAAAACCTGGTTTAAAGTTTTTGTTACCCTTTAAAAACATTTACAGAATTTATAAATTGTATTTTGTAATACTACTGTCCTAAGTTTAGTATAAATCCTTGCATATACTTAGGTCAAAAAAATAGACTCGGCTGATCTCTTTACAATTGCTGCATATCTAATTTACACACGCTCAGTTAATTAATGTTATTTATAAATCTACCAAAATAGGTTTAATAATGCTACTTCTAAAAAGGAATATGCATCATCAAGATGTAGAAAACTTAAAAAAATAAAAGCAAATATTTTACTGAAAATAAAAAAAGGATTACATGTTTCAACCTAATTTATTAACACTCATTAATAATTGAATAGAACTATAGTAATCAGTTATAATTAGTAGCTACAGATTATATCGTTAGAAACGTAGGAACCTGACGTAGTAAAATATTGGCATTATAGAAGCGTTTAGCTAGACATAATTTATATTCTTGGGTCTATTATATAAACTACTCCTGACATGGATTTCAGAAAGCATTTTTAGAAATATATGGCAAATCATATAAATTTGTCACTCCAAGATTACTTCACAGTTCACAGTTCCGATAAAGATATTATGTATTGCCAGAACAGAAATATTTAAGTACTCGTACTTACGTCTAAAATATTGAATCGATTTGGTTCTTTTGAATCCGATGTGATTAATTTCTCGCATGAGAATTTTATGTATTCACTCAGGTGAGTAATTATATTCTAGATTTTAGTTAAAAACTGAGATTTATTGCTGAAGTCGTTAAAACAAATTTAATTTACTTTCTGACCAGAGACCCTGTACGATCAGAATATTAAAATGTTATACATCCTTTAAATCCATTATTTAAAAAGCTCTATTCAGACTCATATCAGATGGAGCTACATTAAACTGTAAAAGAGTCATTAGAGAGGGTATCCAAGAGTGAGTCATTGATCACTCTCATTGCTTTGATGAGTTTAACATTTGCTTGTATCACATGGATACAGCCAGACAGGACAACACATTCCATACCCTAGTATAGTATCAGATATAAAACCTACGTAAGTAATACAATTGCAGTGATATCTTGAAAAGACCCAGTGTGTTTACGTTGAATATAAAATTTGTATTTATCTTTCCAGTTAGTAATTTAAAAGTAGCTTGTCAAATCGCCCTCAATCAAGAGTGATGCAAGTTGTTACGTTTCATATTGATGTAAAGGAGCACTGTCAAAAAGGCTCTTAAGGAAGCAAAATGATACTTGCGTTTGAAAGAGTTAGAGTTTAGTTTCCGTAATAAGAAGTATATTGTGGTAATGTCAGATATCCCAATTCTTACATTAATCCTATTTTTACGGAGTATATGAGAATAAAGTGTATCAGTAGCATTAACATTTTGTATCAGTATTTATATTTCAAAGAATTTGAATAAAATGTACTACTAGGAATGTCTGCTAACAAACTATATATTGCAATTATTAATTTTTGTACTTTCCTTCCATTAATATTTAAAAAAAAACACACAAATAGAATTCAAGACAGACAATTGTACAAATTTTATTTAGATATTCATGTGGTCTTTAAATTTTTACTTATCATTTTACAGTAAAATAAACACTGTATTGCTAGTATATAGAATAAAAGCGCCCATTATTTCCTATTATAGGCGTGTTTGATCAACTTTTCACTTTAGCGAATTTATTTACAAAGCAAGTTTAATCTATTTATAACGATCGTTTATGACCTGTGCATCTATTTAAATCAGTCTAGATTTTTGAGATATTTCTTCATTGTTCTGATGGGTTATACACTAGAAATAATAAAATTGGTGTATATTATTATTTCCATTCATGGAAATATTACCATTCTACATATAAGTAAGTGCAGCCTATAATATAATAAAACGTGAGGTTATATTGGCCGTACCTATTGTCATAACTTATTCTGTCCTACACTTAAAAGGAACTCAATTTTACTCATTAATATACCTCTTCTTTCAGTACCTGGAACCTGAATTAAATACGTTCCCCCAAACAAAAATTAAAAATTTAATGAATAAAAAACTATATTTTACTCCATAGTAAAGTTAACCTGCTAAAACCTCAACGGTGAAAATATTTTTAAAATTATTAAAAATGGTTTACCAATTTAAATTATATATGTTTGAAGTTAATGAAGAATTTTGAGGTAAATTGTTATAATGTAATAAACAAAATGTAATATTACTATAAGACAGCTTATGGTATCAAATTGTAATAAGCCTAATGAAAGCTCTCTACAGACAAAATCGCTCCTGGCAGCCTTGTTAAACTTTTGATTCATTACGAAATCTGTTTCGACCATAGTTTTCATGTGTTTTGTGTAGTAGATTTAATTATGTATGATTAGTTCTACGACTATTCAGTTCTAGTAGGTACTAAATAAATATTTGACCTTGCTATATGAGATAAATTCTATAACATGAAAATACATTTTAATTATGTTACCGAACAATTGGGAATTTTTTTAACATCGTATGCAATATTTTCCTCAAAATACTAAGTTCTAGTATATATGGATTGGGAAAAGCATGAATATACGTTATATAATTCTAATGTACAGAGATTTTTTATATTTTGTTTTTAATATTTTAACTATGAATAATTCTTATAATACAGTTTTAACTAACCAATAAATTGATCCTTGCAATATTATTATTATTCACTCAAAAAACCACATACAACTGATAATATAATTCAACTAAACACACTCGTTTTAACCAACTAAAGATCACGTTAACTTAGTTTAATTTAACTTATAATACATTAGAATTTAAGACACTTACTATACACAATAGTGTTGCGTTAAAAACTATTTGTCAAACTGTTTATAAATTCAAAATAATAATTAATTCACAGTATAAACTTTATATTCTGTATTTATTGCTTATAATAAAAATATGCATCAATAATGGTTGTACATCTTTAACTTTCAAAACCATACCTTGTATTAGTTTTATTATTAATTTATTGATTAACAATCGCTATCTGATGTGTACTCTTCATGAATTATGAATTAAAGAAATCAGAACAATTTTAAACCAATATTTTCAAACAAGGAACACTTTTTTATAAATAATAATTTCCAATATAATAGTATACATTAGAAACAAAACATAAACCTTTGCGTATTATGGGAGATTGTAAAAGTACAGCTACAAATGTATTTTTAACACGCTATGTTGTTCAGTGTTTTAAATATATCAGAACAGTGATCTGATTTGTTGGGCATATTGTAAAACAAATTATCTACGTAAGTGTTATATGTATACAAAAAATTCCATTTTATTTACGTATTTGAAAAGTTTAAATGTGATATATATTAGGTTTTAGTACAAGCAAGAATTCTAAATTATTTTTTACCATTGAGAAAAAAATAAAGAACTAGGTGGGTTGATTGTTAAAGTTTATACAAACACCACACTCATATATTTGTAAGGTTTTAATAACATTTTAATGATCCCCGAGGCTTTAATTATGAAGGCACACTCAATCTTAATGAATGTATCACTGCTACAGTTTTTTTTTATATATTTTGCTGTCCCTCATTTATTTCTCGTTTCATTGTATGCAACATATTTGTAGGTATGAAATATGACTCAAAAGTAAGTAAATGGACTTGGAGTTTACCTTCAGATGTGTTATTAGGTTTAAGTCTCATTTTGACTCTTTGACCAACACTTTGAATGGCGACACTTATACATATACTTTTGACTAATACGTAACCTTATGACTTTGTCTCTTGTAATAACTAATTGCGTGACTTTTACATATAACTTAGACTGGTATGTTACATTTTACATATTACATTGACTCTTGCAATAAGGAATGGTGTAAATGACACATATGCGTTTGCCTAATACATATTCTTTTCACAGATGAGATACCTTCGAACTAGACGAGAAGATATATCGTAACAAAATTTTTTTTACGCCAAATAAAAAAGCGTAGTTAAAACAATGAAGCAAAAAACGTGTGGTTTATATCATAGTAATGCGAGAGAGAGAGAGAGAGAGAGAGAGAGAGAGAGAGAGAGAGAGAGAGAGAGAGAGAGAGAGAGAGAGAGAGAGAGAGAGAGAGAGATTTCACTTTTCACCGTCAGTTTGTGTTCAAAGAAGGAGGGGTTGTATAATAATGAATTTCATAGGTTGTTTAAGAAAAATACTTAATATTATCAATTTTTGTTGCTTTATTTTCGATATTTCATACAACAATTCTATTTTTAAATGTTGTTGTATTTAATATAATTCATTTTTTTGCTCTTACGTTATTAAGAGGACGTAACTGATTAACACCTGTTGCTTCTACTACTATGTTGGTTATCCAGGCAGATTTAGATCTAATTATGGAAAATCTGGCACTATTGAGTATACGTGATTAGATGTGTTTTAAGTTACAATTTAAAACGACATGTGTGAAAATTTTAAGTAATACAATATTACTCTGTTTCACTTATATTAGTTAAATTACTTTTTATAACATTACAATATTTTTATAAAACATTTACCTTGTATTAGATTCCATCCGTAACATGTTACGCTTAAAATACAGTCGTTGTTATAAAAGTTTGTAAGTTATATGATAACATATAAATAGAGTTCCATATTAAAGTACAGAAATAATAACCACACAATTTTGTGTAACACAATATGACAGTAAAAATTCACTATTGGCCATATGTGTGATTGTAATATTATCCTTTTCACCACTTTTAACATACAATACAGATTGAATTTTCTTTATTTAAATTGTATCTAGTAATGAAAAAGTAACACCAAAACATGCTTAGATATTGAAATTTCATGTGATATAATTACAAAGACAAATACTTAGACAAACAGAAAGGACATACAAGTTTTTTTTATTAAATAAAGAGAGTTTTCTTTAAATTTCGTGTAAAATAATGTCTACTTATTTATACAATCATTATCTAAAATTCTCTACCAAGAAAATTGCTCGAACTGCTGACTAAACGTAACTGAGATTTAAGAATCAGTGTGTGGTCTGTTATCCAAATATTAAAATATGATACTGACAAATAATTATATTGGATTATCAGCCACAATTAGTTAAATATTTGATGGTTTTAATTTAAATATCGCAGGTTTATAAGGCGTCAGTGTAATAAATGACTGTACAAAATATATCTTGTTACAGGTTAAGCAGGCTTTGTGTTCTACCATTATTAATGGTCCATCATTGCTAATGGTTAAAGGGGTACTTCAAGTATATAATGCATTTTCAGGACTAAACCTGTTTGTTTTTAACTTCAAACACGAACTTGAGGAAACCTCTCAATGGTCCAATTTGTTACTATAAGAACCGTCGTACTGCATCAGGAGTAATGTGATTGTTTACTTCAATATTTTATATAGCATCCACTATTATGAGGGTTAGCGTTGCACTATATCAATTTGAAAGAAGTAAAGAAAAGAATAGCTTCTTGTTATTGGGGACGGTAGTCCCTTATTTTTAGGATTGCAAAAAGCTTAAATACTAAGGGACCCTTTCACAATGAAACACTCGTATACCGCAGCAAAATAGACCTATCATTCAACCATTTCACCAATACATCTCGGTATTTGAGTCAATTAACTCCACGCTCATGGATCTCGATGCAGTTACACAATAAGCGAAACGACCGATTTTGGTGTAGTTTCATCTGGAACGAATAAACCAAACAGAAGTGAACCTATCTGGTATATTCAAGATATTAAAAAAATTATAAAAACCTATGAGTAAAATAAAACTATTTAAAATTTATATTTCCTCTGTAAATAATAAATCATATTTATATGTTATTTCGCCTCTAAAGCTTACACATAACATCTGTATAAATCTATTAAGTGATATTTGCGGCACTATAAATTCACTACAATTTAAAACAGATAATATTTTTATGAGGATTTATCAATTTATGACTGCAGTATAACATTTATGTTCCTATAAGTAATTGTAAATATGTATCTATATTATGTGTAGAAAGATTTCATTATTTTTTTTACGATTGTAAATATTACCTAATATTTTCAAATATATTCTACACGTTTTATATCGTTTATTCATTGTTTTGATCTACTTTTCAATGGATAATGTTGATAAATCGGTATTATGGTAATGATATATCTACAATTATAAATTTATATACAAGTATTTTGTGTAATATCAGGCATATAACTTTAGTTGGATCATATTTATATAATCTGATTGGTTAGATTAAATATAATTATGTAGAAGTAAAAAAGAAACAATTCAAATATTTATTCTGCTTTAGGTTATTAAAACGCAAATTATATTTAAAGCAATTGATGTGGTGTACATATGTTAAATTAACATATTTCTTGAAAGACTAACACCTCGAAACTCTGGATATATAAGTCAGTAAATTTTTGAAACATATACACTATTCCACAATTTATTGTATAAACATTACGCCTAGAATTAAAACAGTAGTTATAAAATTTTTCTTGCATATACATAAAGATATTACGACAGTATACCTCACTGATAAATTCTGATATACTTAACTACTGCTCCTCTGTCACCTTATCCTGAAAGTTTCCATTCTTTCTTCTAAGCATTGAGTCTACTATTTGTCATTTCTTAATATTCGTTTTTCCAAAAGTCTTTCTTGCAACTTCGATAGTTTGAAGGTGCTGCTTTCAATCGGATAACAAATCGTCCTGGTAAAGTTATTTAAAACTTTATATTAACTCAATATTCAAGCTACGTACAGAATATAATATCCTGGTAGTAATTTTTATGATGTATGGGTATTCGAATATTCACTTTGTATACTCACACGCGCGTAAGCACGCACGCAAAAACATGCACACATTCATTAATGTAACAAAAATCTGTATCAATAATACATTTTAATAATAAACGATTGATCCATTGTGTGGATATTTTGAACAAATATAGTCATAATTCGCACAATATCATCAAGCTTTAAAGCAATGTGTTGGAATTTACGCTTACTTGACTTTCAATATCCGGATAGATTGTTATTGATTTTTTCCTCAATATGTCAGTGCAATTTAGCTTTCAATGTTTATGTATTTTATGCATAAAATTATATATATATATATATATATATATATATATATAAATTTCCTTTCTATAATAATATCTAAAATTTTACACATTTAATCAATATTTGTTGTAAACAACAAACCCAATTAATAAGAAGAATAACACTGCTGATCTGAAAATCTGGTGAACATGACACAAAATATTGAATTTACAATGTCCAAGTTTTTTTATCTTCTAATTTATTTATGATTTATATCCAAAATCAGTTTTAAATAACCTTACCTAATCTTCTTTCTCTACTATGTATCCTGAGCACAAAAATATTTTTATCCTTATAGTACCATTTCATGTCCTAATTATAAATTTTCGTTACTCGTTTTCCACGAAGTTAATTAAGAAGGCACAGTGTTGAATTATTTTGGTAAACTCAACGTAATTCGTAAGGCTCAGTTCTCAATAATTTCAAATTAATTTTATGAAACTCATAAAATTAGACTTCGCATGTGAAATTTTTTTCTAAATTATAAACTAATGAATACAGTTCTTGTTTTCTCATAAATACGACTCTAACACATTACTGTATATGTATTGTTATCGAATTTTATTAATTATTATGTAGATTTCAATATGTATTATATCATATACACACACACACACACACACACACACACATATATATATATATATATATATATAATATATATATATATATATATATATATATATATATATATATATATACGAGATAGACACACACATGTATATTTATTATTTATGATACTTTAGTACCATTAAAGTATAGCGTGAAAGTATACCACTATTTGATAAATCCAGTCAGTGACATGCGAGTGGTTTAGTGAGTTTATACATAATAGATTACAGGTACCACAGCCATAACCTTACAGATTATTTTGCTATAGAAGTAGTCAGGATAAAAGAAGCCAATCTCTATCCCCACTATCACATTGATTAGAGATGACACTAATTATAGTACTTTGTTTAATCACACTTTGCACATAAAGCATAGTTTATAGCTCCACCATATTTAAAAAAATATTTTCTAGTCTATTTACATAAAAATTATATTTATTATTTAAGAATAAAACTTCCCGCTGTTTGATTATGTAACATTGACTATTTCGATAAAATGTTGAAATTCTACTAATATTGTAATGTACGTAATGTATAGAAAATGTATGCCTAACATATATTACTATATTATTCATTCGGAATTGTATGTGGGATAATATTTCTGAATTATATACTCGGTTTTAATTAGGGAAAAAATAAACGGAACTAAACCACAGCATAGGTTTTATTAAATGTGTACCTTGGGCTGCAATATGGAAGTTTGATTTATTAATACTTTTAGATGATTGAGCATTCAAACATTCCATTCCACATATGCATTCAATTGGAACAGATTTGTGATGATTGTAATGATGATCGTTATCAGTGTAATGCAAAACGTGAAGAATCGTGCAAAATTGATCATTTTATATTCAAAATGAGACTATTGAATATAATATAATAAATATTATAAATGCTAAAATTAAAAATACATACTTTGAGATAAACAAACAGCCCGTGGTATACTGTATTTTACAAAAAAAAAAAAACAGTTGTGTTCAAAAGTTATGACCTATTAATCTGCTAATTGTAAATGCCACTTAGGTGAAAAGTAAAATTAAATATTAAACTCATCTTTGACCATCAAAATGCATTCTTCATATATGAAAAAATTATTTTAACAACAATAACTTAGTTTACATTGAGAGGCTTTATAATATATATTTATTTTGAGTGATATTATATATAAATCCCATTTAAGAGGACTAATAATAAATAGAAATGAATAAAGTTCGGGCTATAAAACATTTTTAATACTTGGAAACAATCATTCGAGGAAAAGAAATATACGCTGACAGTCATTCTCGTTGTCAGTCGGTAAAGGAAACACAAAGCAAAAAAAAAAAAAAAAATCACCAAACTAACCGAAACAAAATAGTGGCCCTAAAAGTATGACAGCTGAAATAATACTTCTCCCCCGTTTAATCATTTTGATCTAAGACACATCTCGTCTGCTTTGGCAGACTTAGCCATAATTGCTAAAGCCAAGCTGAAATATATTTCGATTTTCTTATAGATACGATTTGATAAAAATGAGTTCTTTTTTGAAATTAGCTTTATTAATTTACGGTTTGAATACGTGAGTAGATATTTGTGACAGCTAAAGTATAACTGAATAATTTTTTAATTGTATTTACAGGCAATATCAAGACACTCTTTTAAATACAGCAAAATTGTGTAACAGAAAAAGAATAGCAAGTGTTCAAAATAAATACAGTTTTAACTTGTACCGGTAGCCTTATTGGAATTAAATAAATTACTGAAGACAAAATCAACCGTATCGTAGATATATCAGGTACATTTTTGTATGATGTTTGAATTTGTTTAGGACTTTTAAGGAATCGTTATCGTTTCCACAAGCTATGTTATTCGGCATAAAAGATAGTGATATTAACAGTTTAATTTAAAAATGTACCAAGGTAGACAGATAATTTATTTCGCTCTCAAGATCCCATCTAGTAAGGGTGTTCCTCAAATTGAATATGTATTAAAAAAAAATAACTTTCTCCTTACCGGTAGAACACCATATTACGAGCACTGGTTATAAACGTGAAAAACAAAAGTTCTATTTGTGTTCAACAATTACATATACATTAAGACCTCGAACTATCTCACAATTAATCTTGTTACTGTTTTGAAAATATACAGAAGGAGTACGCTAGACCACGTGCTGCGTAATAGGCTTCCATTAAGTTGTTCAAAAAATGTCGAATCTGTAGTACATTTCGTTCTTTATATATCTGATGGACATATAGACAGATATACAATCATAGCAAAAATATATGTGTAAATACTCACGCCAAAAATAGAAATTGTGTCAAGCTGATTAGTGCATATGCTTCAGTAACATTCCGGGACTGGACTGAACCATAGAATCATTCTGGTCTATGTATAAACTAAGTGTATAAAAAACCTAAAGTTTACATATGAAGTATTTCTCAAGGTATCTTACAACATTTCTAAGACATAAAATTAAAATACCTTAAACTTAGTGTTACTAACGTAGAAATAATGCTTTATGCGCAATTTCAAGTATATAGGCCACTTCGTTCTGGAGATATCGTGTTGACAGCTACACACGGAGTCAGATAGACAGAAATGAAATTTTCTAGCCTCTATAGCGATAGGCGTCGCTAACGCGCATCCAATAATAGTATTAAAGTGTAATAATGGGACATATTAATGGTGATAGATTAGTATTTAAAACCATCATGTTGGTTAATAGCTTTTTGGATAAAACAATTGTAGTGACTTGTAAAATATCGTGCATTATTATGATATAATTTGTGGGCATGAAAGTTCAAGATTATTTGCATTATTTCAAATTTATACATTCGGTTGACAAACTTTGGAGACAAAGGAAGAGATTGATAATTTGGAGACCATTTCAGTCTGAAAAGCACAGCAACTGCATTTGATAATAAGAGAAGTGCTGTATAACGGAGTATTGGAAATTGAAGTATTGGAAAGTGTTTTGAAGTACCTATGGGCATATGAATACTGTATATTTCAATGGTAAAATTAGTTGTAATTAATTTTCTCTATTACCTATTTTTAGGCATGGATATGTAATACTCTTGGATATATATCGTACTAATAGTTATTATAGCACTGTACTCAAAATTTACCTCTAGAACAGAGTCGTTAACCAGGTATGTTGCACCGTAACTCAAGTGTGCCTCTGAGATTAAACCGCGGCAGAGTTTCATTAAAACTTTTACCCCGAAAGGTAACATTACGTATAATTTTACCTTATGTTTAAGTCATTTTATTCGTTATTAAATGGAAATACCGATTAACAATGACTACGAGTATTATTTTAAGCAAAATTATACCTAAAAATAATGTTTACTGATGAATATTGTTTTTTGTACTGTAGCGATTGTCGAACAAATATTTCAGGATCAAACAGGTTATATCGGTTAACATATACTCATAATTGGGTTTCTTGAGGATTTTTTTGGCAAAGTGGTTTTCACTGTGTAATTGATAGTAGTGTTTGTTCCCAAAATATTATAGTGGATATAGATATGAAAAGTTTTGGAAAATAAAATACTACAATTCTAAAATACACGCAGTTTTATAATATAAATTAAAGTATGTTTCTATTAATGTATGGAGTATTAAAATTTGTTATGTTATGTTGAAAATATATTTATTGATATTTGTATTAGGAACTGATAATTTTTAAGTTAAAGGCTACAATTTTCTATCTATAACAGTTTCAAAATAGAACTCTACATTTAGAAAATTATAATGTTTTATTTTATTAAGTTGCTCAAGTATTAATATTTAAGTTAAAGTAATGGCAATTTCAATTTATAACTATCAAATCAAGCATGTTAAGCCTAAAAGTAGAAAAATTTTACATCAAAAGTATATATGAGTATTCAGGATTGTCCGATGTAGCATACAACTCGTAATGTAACAATACAGGCGAGCTGCACAAAACATAATGTAAATATCAGAGGAAGTTATAGAATGTACATGTGTGTTAGTGCTAAGTGTATAAAGATAATTTAACTTTAGATTTTTCATTCTGGTTATTATTCATGATTAATCAAGATACGCTAGTGCCTATGAAGGTGTTGGTCTACAAGATCTGGCCGTCAAATAAATAAAGTGAGACTTTCGTGTTAATATTTCTAAAATATTAATAAAATTAAATATATTATATACATGCATTAGATAATTATATATAACACTAAAGACAGCAGCTTAAAACTGAGTCACTTAAGATAACTGCACTTAAATAAGGATTTAAATACAGACATCAAATTGTAAAATGGCTGACGGTGTTTATACACCAATTGAAAGAGGAACCGCTATGTTGAATCTTTACTATCAAACAAATTTAAAACTTCTTTCTTTTACAACGTAAATAATATGTCATTAGTTAATATATAAAAACATGCTTTTCACATTAGGCCACTCTAAGTCTTATAGTTTGTTCCATAAGGCTAAAAAAAAAATACCCTTACATACTTAATGTGAAAAAAAAACTTTCTTTAGGTGTACGAGTGTATAGTTACTTTATAATCCCCTGTAATAATCTATATGTACTTGAAGTTTTATAGACACTGAATTTGGGAGAGGTATAAATTAATGGTATTAACTGGTTTTTAAAAACATACAAATTGACTATACTAAAAATATATTACCAGACGATAGAAACAACATTGTATAAAATTGAGTAATGATTAACTAAGAGAATAGAGTACGAGTTGACCTGCACAAAATGATGTTTCTGGACCTGACTAATGTGTATTTGCTCTTAGAGCTAACGCTGAAAATCCTACTAAGACGCTAACATCTTGTCAACTGCTTAATTGTTTGACAGTTGTACTTCTCAATAATAAAGACTTGCTTGCGTTGAGTACTGCTCACTAATTACGAGCAATACATCTTTGGACCTGACCGATGGTTATTTGCTCTCAGAGCAAATATTTGTGCCAATGAAGTACAAAAATGTAGCTAATACATTCCGTAGTGTAATAATGAATAGCTGCAACAATTTATGTAAAACTTAAAATATTTTTAATGGCAGAATGGAGGAGTGATAATTTCGTAATATTCTTGGATGTTACATGAAGGAACCCTATATTTATTTCAACTGAAAAGTGTACATGTTTATTGTACGTATTACTAAGAGGCTCAAAAGGAGAAAATATGTCCATTTGTTTCATTTTAAGCAAGTGAAGCAGCATTTTTAGTGTAGTTTGAAGTATGGTTGGGGTTTTCTTGTTTATACAATAACAACTTATATACATACTCAATCCTTATAGCCTACTGGAGTCAAAGAGTGTTTCCTTCCTGCATTGTCATCTCCTCCCGGTTTAAGTTGTTCCCGGGAATATATATATGTATATGTCATGTAGGTAATAAAAGCCTTCTTCAAGTTAGAAAGCGTTTTTACTGGCCATTGTTTTTTTCATCCAATTTAGGAAACAGGGAAACATACACATACATGGATCTAAAACTTCTTCTTATCCCCTATTCCACTAGAAGATTGGTTTATCTCAATGTCAAATATCAGGGTTTCAACCCCATTTGAATTCTAGTTCGTAACTTTTCATACAAAATCTTTTATTCGTCCATTAATAGCATAAATCTAATAAAATTCATCCGTCTATTATATCGAGAAGTGAAAAAAATGTGTCTTCAAAAGATTTATAAACCCTTTCAAACCTTATGGATGTTTTATCGATAAAAGTATGCTACAATTTGTTCTATTTTCGTCATCAGGCCAAATCTTTACATTCTGGGATATCTTGAAGTTAGACAATTTATAATGAGTAAGTGAGTGAGGACTTTGTGTTTTATGTACGTAAATGATATAAAGTTTTTAAACA
The DNA here is from genome assembly GCF_021130785.1 of Homalodisca vitripennis. Taxonomy (NCBI): domain Eukaryota; kingdom Metazoa; phylum Arthropoda; class Insecta; order Hemiptera; family Cicadellidae; genus Homalodisca; species Homalodisca vitripennis. The sequence continues at coordinate 122,117,864 of NC_060211.1, read as the reverse complement.
CATCAGCGTTGTGAAATGTGATTGCATTACCCACCTATGATAGTATTTTTAAGCTTGTGAATTTTAACATGCGTAGTAAATCATAAAAATGTAATTTAAACCAAAAACACATTGTACTCAGTCCACCAAAAGTATGCATTTCTGGACAAACAGAGAATCAGTTATCTCTCTATATGTTTGTAGTTCAACTCTAAATTATATTTTAAATGCGATGAATTAAATCTTTCTATATCGCAATCCTATCTAAATAAATAACTCTTTCAGTTTTGTTTTAGGAACATAGACATGTTTTTTACATAACGATGATAAAGTACTGTTTTAAAGATGCGAATTAAAAGAATGTTTGTATAGTCATCTCTCAGTGTTACTAATCTGCAGACCGTCCAGACAAAAATGTTTTTAATATGTTGGGGTATTAATAGGAATGATAATGTAGGGTTAGAAATAACGTGCTATCCACAAAACGTAACTTATTTGATCTGAAACAATATTGTTGTGTTGAAATGCGTATGAAAAAGAGAAGAATTCGTTTCAATTTATGACTTCAAATATTAAATTAAAATTTAGCGTAAATAACATACATGACATCAATAAATTATATTATAGTTATTGGATTGATGTTATTATCTATGTAAAACAACCCAAAAATGCTAAATTGTTTATGAAAACATACAAAAATATACTTATTTTATCTTATTTCATCCCTTTAATTGGCATTAATAGATTGATTTATGCAGTAATCTCGATTAGATTTAGCTTGAAGGTTAACGTTTCAAAAAGCGTTTGCTAAAATTTTAGGTTTCTTAGCGATATTTAGCATTTAATGTGTTGTCTTAAAACATTTTAATAATCATATATGTTCATAGGTTTTTGAAAACATAAATAATGTTAATTTGAATCGTACTAAATAAAATATTCACAAAAATAATTATTCTGACAGATGTGGTACCTAAAATGTAAATTATGTTTTATGAAGTTGATAGGCAATGAGTATGTAACACCGAGATTGCTAGTAGGCTACGGTTAAATTCCTAATGCATACAAATATGAAGAAGGGTGGTGTCATTAACGGAACATCGACTAATGAAGTAATGCCAGACAAATTGTGGGCTTAGTAAAAGTGATTAATGTATCATTCAATAGGGACTTTGTAAGGTCTCTTTATTTCGTATATTAATGATGTCTATTATCAAAATGGGCTTTTTAAACTGGTGGCAAGTCTTTGAGACCCATATTTAATCGTCGTTTTCGTTTTAATAGTATTTTTTTCTTTTAATAATAAACGATTAAAACGGATAAAGTATAAATAATTTTAAGTTAGGCTGTTAGGCCAATCTGAATGAACGAGTATATTGCTATTATATCACTAAAATGTTAGGTTAATGCCATCAAAGTAGTTTTATACTTTTTGTTACTAAACAATTAAGTTAACATGAAATCTAACTCGAACACAATTAAATTTTGTTGACTGACCATCATGTTGTTTAGTGCAAACAAGATCGTTATATTCTCTAAAGTTTTAATATTTATATTAGTTTCATTAGTTCTTAATTTTATATTTGTGTATGAAATATGTCAAAACAACTGAATAAATTCAAATATCCAGTACGACATATCAATTTTAGCTTCACTGATTTATATTGCAAGTTATATAACGTTATAATAGATTTACTTGACTGCAGGCATGACGAATAGTTACTTTGTAGCAGGAATTATTACTCAAGAAATACTTGTCAAATTATAAAGGATTTGTTGAAAAATAAGTGTTATTAATGTTAATAATATATTCAGCACTATCTCATTAACCATCATTATTTATTAAATAATCCAATTAGTGTATATTAACACATAGAAAATGTTAATTTATATTTATAGTATTACTACCAGTAATCATTCCCATGTATAAATACTGATCAGCTTTTAGTTTTTTTATAATGTGTACGAATCAAAAATGCGTATTAAACGCTAAAAACCTACAGATTTTTATTATTACAACGGCCAATTTATTTCATTTTGGCTTGAAATTATTGAGTCAATCTATAATTCTTTTACGATCGTGTTTTGTATGATGTGCTAACATACGAGTCAAACTGTGATATGAAATATACTTTAAATGTAAAAAATATGATTTCTCAATGTTTGAGACAAAGGCACTGTTTCAATTCTAACACGATGCAAAGCATTTAGTTAAGTTAGTGAAGCATATTTATTCTCAATTCCAAAATATGGTTGGCTAGATAAGATTAATGTTGTAAATGCTAAGAGTAATAAAATTTTATTGCTAGCAAAGTCAGTGTATTAAGTGGTCGAGGTTAAGTGGTAGAGAGGACTTTATAGTCCTAACTTCGCCTCTAATAAAGACATTTTTCATTTCATTTCATTTTTTGTATTTGCAACAAACATCGGGGTTTGAGACTGATCTAATACTGTTTCAAAGGAAACTGATGTGCTTACAATTAGCTTGAGGTTAGAGGATAGTTTGCCCGCCAAAAGCGTGATTAAATACTCTTAATAGCACTAATAAATATAGTAAGTAGTTCCACGTTCATAACAAGGCGGTATTTTAGACAAGAATTGTGTATAAATTGTGAGTGAGAAAGATATAATTATAGAGCGAAACATACTGACCGCGTTAGTGGAGACCGCGTATACAGAGATATAGGATAAGAGGGAGAGTTAAATGACGGAATGATTAAAAGAATACTAAGGAAGTAGAAAATAAGGGAAATATAACATAAATGCCAATGGTATTTTACTGGCTGAAATAGAATTTTTCCAGAAATAGTTTACAGAAGTGGTTAAGAAATAGGAGAAACCGTGATCTTACTTTTAACCCTCAGACATTGTTTGGTAATGACTCAATAAGAAATAGGAGAAACCGTGATCTTACTTTTAACCCTCAGACATTGTTTGGTAATGACTCAATTTAAAAATTCCATCTACGCTCATACTTTATTGAATATGATCAATAAAAATAACATACTACAGCCTGTTCGTACAAGAGTAATTAATTACACAACGATATATCTTTTGTAATAATGTAATATTGACCTGTCTCATAGGTTCTAATCACGATTGTCGATGAACATTGTCTATATTACAAGAGTAACCGCAGGTCTGTACGGTATACAAACTAATCACGAAGGTAGAGTTTGTTAGATGTGTAATTGGCTTTTAGATAGAAGATATATAGCAACAACTCAATTCACTCAATTCAATACAGTGCTGTTATAGAGAGTAATGTATTGTACTTTCTTATAGTCTTGATTGTGTAACATTTACTTCATAGCGAAGAGAAATAATATTAATAGAAATAATTGTGACACTGGAAAATGAAAACTATGGAATTATGAATTCTGCACCTTAAACTGTCATTTGACTCAACTTTGTGTAAATAATAAATCCATTTGATTTAAAACTTAACTTTCATTAAATAAATAAATTAAACAATTTTTACAAACTAATAAGCTTAAAATTGTCTTTATATCAAAGACATAACGATATAGCATCATAATTCTAAAATATTAATGCTTTCTTTTCTCGTTTCTATGGCAATACAACTATCTATCTATAAATTTACTTTCAAAATAACTAAACATATATAATAATTCCTAACATGTAAACCTCCTTATTGAATTTGGATTTTAACAACCAAGATCATTTAAAAGATGTTAAATTTGTAAATAATCATTTATGTATTCCCAAAACATACTGAAATTGCTGAATTGTTTTTATATATTTTTTTTTAAATCAACATTTACTAAACAAATGAGAACTGTCTTATAGTGGTCTCACTTAAGTTTTGTTTGAATTGGAAAAGTATTTTACTAGGATATCACTTTGATATACATATAAAATCATAATGAGAAATCCAACGAATCACCATGAATCGCTATGAATTACCTCTCACTTACTAAGGGAAGTTTACTAATATATGTTAGGGTTCCCCAGAATGGTTTTCTATAAATACTTTAAAACATGAAATTCGCAAACAAAATGGAAAAAATACCACGATTTAGTTTCATTCCAATACATTGTTCACATAGCACATTGTTCACATTATAGGCTCAGGGAACGTCAATATAAGAGGTTAATTCTTAACCCAAGCCAGTTTTACATCAAATGATATAACTGTAGTCACTTACCTTCTAGATAGAGACGTGACGATTTTTCAAACAAAATAATTTCTTTCTCATTAATGATATGTATATCTTTGTGTATGTACATTTATTTGTAGTTTCTTTTCATAATTTGTATTTATAGTATAGCTATAGCTTTAACCTGTATGGGTGAAATTGAAATTTTAAATTTGTCATCTCTTTTTCAAACACAACAATGATAAGTACCATTATTAACATAACTATATATATATATATATATATATATATATATATATATATATATATATATATATAAACATTTAGTTTCAATGTAGAGATAGTTTACATACAATTATCATATAAATATATGAGTAATGACTGCTTTTCGTAGTTTAAGCGGAGTCTATTATATTATTATTATATATATGAACGATTCTGTAACTACAAATTATAGGAAATGTTTATAACCAATTTTAAAAAAATTCGAAACAAATTTTATCTTTGATATATTGGAATCCTTTCGTGTAATGAGTCAGGATTTAAATTAATTACTAATTTAAACTTTTTAAATATGAGTTACGATATCTACCGTAATTTATGTCTGATTCCAATAAGATATTAATCATAAGCCGTGAACCTGCATATCACTGGTATTGGTTCGTAATTAATCACAGTAGATTAAATGTTATAAAATCATGGTTTGCATGTATAATTTTAATATGGTTTTGTATAATAGGCTTTTTATGGGACTAATTTCTTTAAATCGCTAACATAGAGTAAATTAGCGATTTTTATATTTACTTACACAAAACATAAATAATCCTGTGCAGTAAGTTAAAATTTAAGGTTAAATATTTTTTTTCTATCTAAATTATAACAATTTATTTAATGTGTCAACACAAACAATGTTTTTCTATTGTTATCAATAAGGAATAAACCTTAAGTTTACTTAAAGTAAACCTTAAGTTGGTGCCTGTCATATAACAAATTTAAATTTCAGATGGCCTGATCACCAACACTTTCGTATAAGATTTGGCAGCGCAAAGTAATTGTTTTAGCACCAAATGCATGGTATCTCTTTTACTTAAAATTCAATTTAAATTTTTTGACGGATTAGTCCCTCAAATACTAAGGGAATTATATAATGTTGACTATGAATAACCTTAAAGGTGTACTGAGAATTTAAATTTAAATTATAAAGCAATGATCAAGTATTACTTCTCGTGACTGAGCAAATAATTTTCCCATATTTATTCAGGCAATACAATGTAATTAACGTATTTTCAAGAAGTGAAATATCATTTACATTTGTCCAAGGAATCCACCAAGGAAGGAAATGCTTACCATAACAGGCAAACGCATTTATTGAAGAGATTCATTATTGTTTCATTTATTACTAAAACATACAAGAATAACATGAAAACTCATATCTATAAGAGAAACACTAATGTGAATATACCTTTTAATGGTTAGTTTCCAAATATTGATTGTCATGAAACTAAACAACAAGGTTTTACTATCTTGAAAATCACAATGGAAGTGTTCTGATGAGTATATTTCTTGAAGTGTACTAGATTTCACAGAGAATAAATCAATAATAATATGAAACAGGATTGTTTAGTTTATGATCGGCCTCATTATAAGGTAGTATAAATAATTAATCAAATTTTACTGATGTCATTAACGGTACTCTTCTAAATTATCAAGACCCTTAACGCAGTTTCACGACAGCTGTTTGATCAACATTCAATTAGAAGTTTATCGAAACGAAATCTAGGGACCATCATTATGTATTCATTTACTGCGCTTCTTTCCGACGTGCTTATTCGTGTTTATTTACAGTTATAAATACTGACCACAATATATTAAAAAACCTTTAGTTATTAGATTTTTTTAGTTTTTCTTTATTTTCTCGAAATGTTGTATCTGAAGTTTAATAGTCATTTAGTTGAAATATATAATAAGATTTAAGTAATTTTGAAAACGGTTATTACACTATTAGATATATTTCTCCCAAAAATGGAAATAAATTAAATATTAGTAAATTTCTGACAGTAGCGAAATGGAATTGATTGATGTCTTAATGAATCTTACATCGTAATATAAAGCTTTAAAGTAAAAATTCAAATAAATAAAAATAATTATAATGTATCATACTGACAGATTGGAAAGACAAGGGAAAACAGTGCACGTGTACCAGATTTACAGATCTATTAATACTTTGAAAAAAAATTACTAAAAAAGATTACGCAAATAAGATGTGCGTCGGGAATAAAATTGTCTTACAAAATATTATTACTGTTTATAGCCCTTAAATAGACCGTTTTACTGAAATAATTGCAGCTATTCTATCTAATATCATTAAATAATGATAAGGTATTTTGATATTCATTGATACGGAAATAATTTTATTTTTAATAATTACTAAGAAAAAGTTCCCTCTCTCAGTCTTCAGGTTGTACAAATGTTTTAAAGTAACCCACGGCTAGCTTTTTTATTAGATGAAAAAAGGTTATAAAAATAAGAAATAATATATGTTTTTAACGCGGTGGAATCGCGAGAAAAAGAAAAAATAATAGATATAGTGGAAGTCAAGAGTGTTTTATGGCCTACAATCGAGTATATTATTCATGCGTTAAGAAATATACAGTTGGTCAACGCTGTTTTTATGAGGCAGACTTAACGTATGATGACAGTGCAAGGGTAGCAAATTATTTTCACAACCATAGCTTAAAAATAAACTGTTTTATTACCACAAGTACATTACTGGGTTAGGTCACCTGGTGTAGATCATTAGTGACAGACTAGCTGTTATAGTGGAAACGTGCACCAACACCATCGTTTAAAGCTGTGGTAAACACAATACGGCATTTGATACAATATCCTTAAATTGAACGTCAACTTTGATTAAAAATTAGTAATTGTGATTGACCAGGGGGGTGGGGACACTAGGGAAGGAATACAATTAGAATAGTAAGTAATTTAACATGACCACTGATTCATGATCCTAAATATAGTAGTAGGCCGTATGCTGTGTAACTTTACACCAAATGACGTGATTTTGTCCTGCAGATAAACATTTTTTATTTTTCTGCAGAGATTATACTTCCTCATTTCACTAAGAAAAAAATACATTTTGATGGTTATTAAAAATAAATTACATAAGTATACATCCAAGTGAGAAGCACACCATTACACCTCCTGCCCGAGTTCACATCAAAAAAGGTGTACATTCTGTCCTCACAGCGATCGCGAAGTTTCAAAATCCTGATGTTATTGGTTAGAACGTTTACACAACCGATATGCGGAATGAGTAACAGATTGTAGTCTGCCCTTTCAGCCCCACTTTTATTTTATTTTATTGTCTTCCCGCACTATATAGTTTATTGATTAAATATTTTTTATTAGAGCACCAGTCAATGGTTTGTGGTACTAACGTTAATAATGGGGAGGTGACGGACGCCAAAGCTTCTTTTTCTCACTGTCATAAGGATTTTAATCGTCTTTTCCGTTCGATTATCTCAGATCTCTGCGTATAACATAACCTTGTAGTTGATGGGCTTCATATTAGTATCATATATATATACTTATATATATATAAATATGTATATAAGTTCAAGTTTTTTCTGTCCTGAATATTTTCCCTTTTTATTTTCATGAGGGTGTTGGTGGCAGATTACTTAAATATTTCGTGTTTTGAGTCCATTTTTCTTATTTCTTAAGATTTTTTCCACGATAAACCCGGAGAGCTAAGTGATTTTGATTAACGTGTGTTTACTGGTATTCCTAAATCAAGACTTAATTTTTGCTAATTTCTAGAGGAATATTTTCCACTTGTTATTACATTATAGTCTTATGTTTTTTTTTTTAATGAAGCTATCACATAGCTAAGCACGCCTCCTATTTTTTTTTAATACACATACTTATTCGATACCAAAATAAAACATTTATCCGAAAATAATAAGTTAAATTTGACGATATTTAACTCCTTCTTATTTATATTATAAAAAAACACAAATTATCTGTTTAATGAATTGAAGATCACAATGTATAGGCATTAGTTTTCATTTTTCATCAATTTTAAAAATTTTCCATATCACTATGACAAACAGAAAGTGCCTTTTAAACAGGAACCAAAGTGTTTGTGGAATACGTCTGTGTACAATTTTGATGCAAGTTTTAAAGTATAATTCCCAAAAATATCTTTATGATAATATAATGGTAAAAAGTGTAGTTTTCTGTATTAACTCTTTTTTGTTAGGATTGTTATTATTTTGTAAATGTTTTGAAGGATAGCTTTTGGTGATGTGCATGTTGTGCAAGGTGAGTAGCACTGTCTTCTCGGATATGTACTATAACCTTGGGTTGAATTAAATCCAAAGTTAATGAATGACCCAGGGCTTTATATTTACACACTTTATCGAAGTCAAAGAATTCAGAAGTTACGAGAAAAGCTAAGACGAGCAGCTTGGGTGGCAATTTCACCTGTGAGAGATCTTTATGAATAAAACACGATTGTTATAGAAAGAAACTATTTTTTACTTTTTCCCCGGTCGTATTTGCTTCGAGTTGTCCTGTGCGGTACTTATCCTGTGACGTGCAGGTGGTACTTATCCTGTGCGGTACCTTTTCTTAAAGTAATTATCCTTAAAACTGTGGTCATAAACTTTATTTTTTTTTTCGTGTGTGAATTTTCGTTAGTATTGATGAAGTTTATTTTTAGTTTGGACTAAAAGTTATTTTTGGCATTACTAATTATCATTTTAAATCAGGCCTTTCGTTATTTTTTTAGTTTTTTTTTACTGTACAGTTAAGTAGTAACTTACAAATTAATTACATTTTTATCATGAATTGCGGTAAATGTAGCCGAGACTTATCCATCTATCCATGCTATAGATGCAGCAAAGCTGTGTGGGAGTGCGGTCTCAGTTTTCATGTACGTGTTGTCGCATTCGGACTTTGGCAAAAAGTTGACATCTATGTCGGCCCGAAATCTGGCCTCGTGGACAGTGTGACGATTGTTCGCTGGATTCATCCACAGTGGCAAGTCATAGTCGGACTCGGTCGATCCAAATATTTCTGACATTCTTTTGGCAACTACAAAAAGAAAATTTGCTGTAAGCATGAGCTGCAAATAGAGACGGTTTTTAGACGCGATTGAACAGAGCGTTTTCTAAACTGGTTTACAGGCATCTGTTGACGAATTTCCATAAGAGAAGACTTTCTTCTTTAGAGGCGGAAAACAGAAATGTTGAACTTCAATAGCGGAGATGTGTTGAACTCTACGAACTAAAATAGATGAATCCATGTCTCGGGCGGGTGTTTGACCGTGGCAGTATCAAATGGCCTGATATACAGCAGTTACTCGCGAAACATGTTAACGTTGAAGTTATGGGTGTCCCACGTCTCACAAATATGTGAGAATGTTAGGGGGACGAAATCGTCATATTTTCGGTGGCCACCGCGATTGATTATAACTTTACGACAGACAGTCCTATATCCATTGTGAACATCGTTTGCCGGAACCTAGAGGAGGAGTCCTTTCCCCCCCTTTCTATCGTCGTCCAGAGATCAGTTGTCACCATGGCTCAACCAAAACGTGAAATGGATTATCTGCGGCCAAGAAAAAAAGAATTAAAAACTACTGACAGTTGGCAGCCGTTCTAAGTACCGCCTGCGCCGGTATTAGTTCTGGATTCATCTCACACCACAGAATAAACATTATACTGGGGGAGAGCTAATATGTTGTTTTTGGTTAAAAGTTGGGTGTGAGTTGGACGCTGGCGTTCGCTGGGTATGCAGAGAAAGGGAGGAGGGGGAGTGTGTAGTTGGGGGGGGGGTTGGACAGCGGTGGAGTCACGGCCAGGAGGGTGAGGAGGCATCGGACGAAGTGGAAGCCTTCGTACGATCGGTAGTTAGCGCAGTCCCACGAGCAACGCAGTAATTTGCCAGAGTTTGAGCGTAGGTTATAGATACTCCATAAATACAGATAAGGACATGGCAAGTAAGACTCTTTTTTATTACTGTATGTTAATTTTTGTTTGCAGCATTTATATTACAACCTTTTTGTTTGACATGTATAGTTTGGAGAATTTTTATTGGCATGTGCATGTGTATTTATTAAAATAAGACTTAACAAAGTGAAAAAAATGAAAATATTTTTGCAGCGACGTCTTAATATTAATATAATTACTACTAGGCACTCAGCATTTCAAAATTAAATATTGATTGTACTATACAACCTATAATTTTAAAATTATAATATACGTATGGGTAGAAGTATGTGTGTGTATGATGTTGAAGTATTATATGTGTGTGTGTGTGTGATGTGTGTGTGTGTGTGCGCGCGCGCGCGCGCGTGTGCGTGTGTGTGTGTGTGTGTGTGTGTGTGTGTGCGTGTGAGTATGTATGTGTGTATGCATTGGGAGGTATGTATGTGTATGTGTACACGGGCTAAAGAAAAATATCCAAAATAATGTTTTATAAAACAGGTGTTTATCTCATCTTACTAAACACACACACCGTTATTTATTATTATAAGAATAACAAGTTACTGTTAGGGGAAAACAATAATTAATTTATAAATAATATTAATTACTTAAATATTTTCATGCCATTGAGATTATTAAGTTTCAGAAATGTAAATTTTTTAATTCATTTAAATTTCTTTTACCATTTTTACAGCCATTCCTTTACTGTCCCAAGGTTAACAGATAATGTGTTTTGCATGGTCAGTCCAGTGCGATGTTAAATTGCATATTAGGTCTAATTTCCGTCTATGTCTTTTTTTATATCAAGGAATAATAATTCTTATAGTCAGTACTTTTGAATAATATGATCCCACAATTCTTAAAGCTGCAAACATGTCAGAATTTATACTGAAGTATATTTTAATTTAATTAGTTATTCATATGTTAATAACAATTTTTATTTTTGTTTGTGCTAGTTACATTTCATTGTGGGGCATTTAATATAAGATACGTGATTTTTTTAGCATATCTATATTTGAAAAGTTTTAATTGCATAAATTTGTAAAGGTGCTTCTTTGTTTATTTTAAACATAAGTTGCAGCATAGCATAGATTTGTACCTATATCGATAATGCTTCTTAAACGTTATTTCCATGTATATATTTTATTTTTTATTTATATGTATTAAATTAAACAAAAATATTTATTTTATTACTATATTCATGTGTGATATTGGTATTTGGTTCTTCAAATCTACATATAAGTTTTGTTATATTTAATATTGTTTTTTTACAGGTAGCGTATACATTGGTTTTAGTTTATTTTGCTGATGTTGTACGTTTTTATCAAGTGTAGTGATTATCTGATATAGATATATAGATGAGCGGGGTGGGCTGTGCATCATGGCTGTTACAATGAACAGTTTGCGCAATGGGTGAGAATTATGGATGAAAATTGTCAATTCTAGAGTGTGAATGCATGTGTTTATGATTATGTTGATAGTTTTGATTTTTTCTCAGAAGAAAATGAAGACGTAAATAAAAAATCGAGTGAGAGTGACAATATCCTTAGCTTGAAGTATTCGTAGCTGGTAAAAAGAAAAGAATTTTCTTGATGAGCTAATTATCATTTTGAACAACACTATAAGTTTAAATTTAACATAATTATTTTAACAGAGTGACCTTGGACTGGATGAGTGCAGTGTAAATTAATGTGAGTCATGGATTGGGTATGATAGATTCGTAAATATAGGAAGGAAAAGTATGAATCAGAATGATGGCGTGATTGTTTTCGTTAATAAAATGTTTTTCAGTATGTCATGCGGAAGTGACATCTGAGCGGGGGCACATGTTTGAAAACTAGATATAACGTTTGGCAGGGAAGCGGATGTCGTTGCTCGCCATTTACGGAGTCCGTCCGGTGACCTTGACTCTCGGTTCATTAGTGGATCTCGAGGTATATCTTGAGACCAGGCAAGGGTCGGGTTCACTGGCTGATTGGTGATATAAATTGTTGTATTTTTACTGAAACCAACGATCCACTGTCACAACGATATCTTGATGTAATGTATGGGAGCTGGTTTCATTAGTTGCATTTATGTGCCAACCAGAGTTACTGGATTTTCCAAAAGTTGTATGATCATATAGTTTACGGATTTTAAAACATACGGACGGTGTTAAGTCGGCGGTCATCAAAAGCGGAAATTACGGATCACTATTTTTACTGTCTCGCAAAGTCAAACAGAGTTTAATTAAAAGTAAAAAGAAAACAATCATCTTTAGTTAAAAACACATTATATTGACTTTGGATATTGTTCCGCGTCTTGTCTCTGAAAAGAAATTGGACACCGATTTTAGAGATCGAGGATGTTAATCTGTCTGCATCTAAGTTTGTTAAATATTTGCAAGATATTCTATTACAATCCTCAATTAATAAGAACCAATTCTTCTAAGCACGTCAAGCTAATGCCGTGGGTTACCGTTGGGACTAATTAAATCAATTCGAGTTAGAGATAAAATGAGCGTAAGCTAGCGCTCAAAGGCCAGCCCTTTAATACAATGTTAAAAAAAAACTCGTTTCAAGGCAATATAGAAATCTTCTTAAAAATATGACTATTAAATTGGCTAAAGAAATGTATTTTAGAAATAAAATAAATTAATGAATCAAAAAATTAATAATAAAGCTCTTGTGGGAAAAAATATTGCTGAAATTATGGGACATGAATAAAAAAAACTAGATTCCTTTCCTATTGAACAGTTTCTGGACGGCAAACTTAAATATTGAGACAAATGATATAAAATAATGTAAGCTTAACACATTAAGATGAATACTATGTTAGGGGTGGGTGCCAACTTAGCCAGTGCTGTGCTCCCGTGACTGAAGGTCGTTATGAATGACGAGGATTACGGGCCGCCGAATTCTTACTTCCAGCTGGATGCCGATATCCGAGGATGGTCCTTGCTCGTGTTGTACAAAACCTTAGAGGCGGCGTCTGTCCGGGAGAAGATGGAATCCGGCTTCTCTTAATCAAAATGTTTTTTTATTTCTTAAAGAGCTTCCCACTTCTACATATTATAAACACAATAGTATATCACATGGGAATTTTCCCAGCATCTTTTAAATGGGTTAAAGTAATCCCAATCTATAAGGGAGGCCAAAAACATCGATGTGTTAGCTTCAGGACCAATAACTTTAACTAGTGTTTTATCTAAATTATTGGAAAAATGTGTCAGAATTCAACTCGAAAAATATTTTAAACATCAATAATATTCTTGTACAAAATCAATTCGGTTTAAGGAGAAAGATAAGTTGAGAATTTGAAAATGCACGATTTATTATTTGCCTAACTAAAAGTGTTCATGGACACGATTAGCCGTAATAAAAAACCCTATTATTGATTTTTATAGATTTAGCTAAAGCTTTTGAGTACAGTTGATAGACAATCTATTACTACAAAAATTAAAATATATTGGAATACAAGGGAACTCTTGGAGATGGTTCAAAAGTTATTTGTCCGATCGGTATCAAGTTGTTTCGTTTTGGGCCATTTACAAGCGTTTCCTCAAAAAATTGAGTATGGGGTTTTGCAAGGCCGTACTCTTGGACCATTGCTTTTTTCTTAATTTTTATTAACAATCTAGAGAAGATTGACTTTGTTAAAGGACAAGATATTTCTTTTATGCGGGACGATTAACCGCTTTGTTATTTGAGGGTGGAGAAGCTGGGAGGAAGTTGAGGGATGTGGCTGAGCGCGGTTCTTTACTCACTGTCAAGCGCTGGTTTTTGATCAATGTCGGCTCACAGTTAACTATAGCCAAAACCAAATGTATGCCACAATCTCTATACGAAGCATGACGGCGATCCTTTTGTTTTTAAGCTACGGTTCTGCTACTTGTGGTGGCCAGGATGGATGCGTTTTATGTGAATGTATTGATAGGGTGCCGTGAGTATAAATACTTGGGTGATTTAGTTTTTTGACAATCGTTTGAAGTGGTTGTAATCACGTAGCGTACATGCGGAATAAACTTCGTAAAATTTATCTTTATATTCTGTAATCTGCGTTAATATACTTACAATAGAAGATTTTAAAAACTGTATACTATGGGGGGGCTGTATGTGCAATCAATTCTTCAGGTATGGTAATTTAGCATGGGGTGGGCAGCTGTTTCCAAAATAACCTTGCCTCCCTTAGAGGAGTCGTTCAAAAAACTATTATATAAAAGTAGCATTGAAGCGAAATCGCTACTTATTCCAACCAATTTATTGTTTGGAAGAATTTAAAGTTTTTAACGTCTCGCCAATTATATATCGAACATTAATTTTGTACATTTTTCAACATCGAAGATTCAATTTTCTCATTCACAGTAACCACAGCCATTTTACGCGTTCTTCACTTCATAACAGAATTTTTGTTTTCCTAGACTCGTTAAAGCCTTTAATTCAACATCATCTCATTTTTTTTTTTTTTTCCTATATATTGCTCATATAATTTTCTCAAATTACCATACTTTATAAAAAACCAAGACCTTGCACTATTAGTAAGTACAAAAAATTAGTCAATAAATGGTTAGTAGATGCTGGGCGAGATGGACGGATTTCGTCAGTATTTTTCCTCAATCTTACACCTAGATATGCTTTTTTTATGTATTAAATTTCTGGTCTATATTTTTTGTATTACAATCAATGTTAGTCTGAGAGTGTTGGTTTAGTTTGTACAATCGTTTTGGACTGCAGGCCAAGAGTACGTGTAAGTGCGTGCATGTGTGGCGTGTGTGTGTGTGTTTAGTGTGTGTGTGTGGTCCAAGTCTACTCTCTACTTATATCGGCTTTAATTTCTAATTAAGTCTTTCTGATTGCTCTTTTTTATGTAAAGTTTACAATAGTTTTTATATAATTACATTTTTAAGTCATTCAAAATTATATTTTCTAAATAAGTATATTCCTTTCAAATTTTAGATTATTTATTAACTGAATTTGTCATGTATTCCATGCTCTGGCTTGTATAGTTTATTTTAGAGTTTAAATCTTCTTTTCTCATTTGTTAATGAAAATGTTTTCTATTAATGACAATTCATTTTCTTATTTTAATTTAAGTTTTTTGTGTGTTTATTGGTATAAAAAAGTGCACAGACTGAGGAACTCGTTTCCCCACACACAGGGCTGATGACCTGTGGGGATAATTTCCTATAAGATTTTTGTTTATGATTATATTTATTATGTACATAAATTTTGGAAATAAATAAATCAATCAATCAATAAATCAATCAATCAGTTATTGGAAAATAAAAATCAGGATGCACATTGACATGTACGTATATAAATTTATCTGACGCAAAAAGAGCAAAGCATTATGTAAAAATATACTATTTGTGACAAATAATTTATTTAATCATTAATAATGGTGGCAGCTCAATTTAATTTAGCAAAAGTGAACGGTTACCAAATACTATAAAATTTACGAGTTAGTCTTTTATTTGTTTTGGTTCAGAAAACACACAAACATTATGATTAACTGCATATAAGTAAAACTTACGTGATTGATTATGATGTATTAACGTTTATAAACTATAGGGCTTCAGTCAGTGCTTAACTTCTTACTTTCGGATACAATGGTATAAGTATCCGTCATGGAGGTAAAATATATCTTTTCGGTTTTTTTTTAATTAGTAGTTTATTTTGAATTATGTAAGGAGATGCCCTGGCTTATAGACTGAAGGACTGTGTGTCTAAAGTAGATAATGTACCCAGCTTAGGAAATACTTCTTAGTTTAAAAGATAATACTAGGTACAACGTAACATTTGAGCTGAAGCGCGATTATTGAGCAAAATTATCGTACATTTTGCATAAAAAAAAAAAAAAGCGCGCTTTAAGTATTTATTCTATCTATTTACTATCAAAACCAACTTTTTTACCATATCGTCTCACATAGATTTTGTTGTCAAATTGAATTTTTTTGTCGGTGAAATTCAATATGCCTGCCCAATACAAATGCAGATATATATGAAGGAATGATTTTAGAAGTAACCTACACTATGTTAAAACCTAGGCAATTTTTATATAAACTTTGGGACTATAATAGAATAAATCTGGAAATTTCTAATTTATTCGCCTATTACATTTTTAGTCTCTTGAAAGTTATAAAAAATAATATCTACGAGTATATTATTTTCTTAAGACCGTAAACATACAGATTCATTAAAAACGTTTATGGTTTGTATATGAAATCTCCTAATGGTTTAGTAGCTTGGAAATAAGTTACTTTGCGAGTAAAACAGTAAAATCTTTTTTAAAGAGCGGATCCACATGAGTGTGGATTAAAAGTGTATTATTGGGGATATGCTTTTCATTAAAATACTGTTTTGTGTTATCGATGACTAATTCAAAAATTATTCATTGCAAATTTAATTATTGGTTTTGGTTAGTGAGCAACGGTTAGACATTTGCAATCATCCAAATGCAGCGTGACGCAGAGTGCCAATATGGCCTGGCTAATTTGGCTAATGACGAAGCTCACACACGGATAACTTACCTATAATGGTTCCTAATCACTGTACCATCTTATAATTTTTGAATTGTCATATTAACAAAAATGACTTAAGTAAAGTTAGGTTAGTTAAGTTGGTTACAAACAATTCTGTTACTTATTATAAAACTTGTAAAACACCATATTAATAACGTAGTATTCATTGTGATTAATCTTTTTTATAGTGTTTTTCGTGGAATAGTGCACTATGCAATGAATCACTTGTCATAATTATAGCTTTTAGTGTTGCTACGGCAATTTATATTACATTTAAGGTATATTTTTATTAAATTTCATAAATATCTCCTAATTAAATTTTATTTTATTGAAGAATTTACTGATGATATTTATAATTTTATCATTTAGGATCTGAAAATCCTTTTATTTTCCTTTCATTTATAAACAAAACAACGACCGAAATCTTTAAAGGATTCAAACTAAGCTTGGTACATGGTTAGAAGATCGAGTCGTTATACCATTTTTATGTACATATTAACCTCTATATGTATTAATGTAGGGTCCGTTATGACATCCAGACGTAAAGTGTATGTTTCTGCCGGATTTTAAACATTTGGAAGTGTTTGTTTTGATACCAATGCGCATTGATGATAAAATTTACTTAAGTACGTATTGTCAAGAAATGTAACAAGGGAGTATGAACTGTGAGTTGTAGTACACTTATCGAGATTTTTTACACCAAAATGGAGCCTTAAAATAACCACAGGATATTATTCTCTAAAGCTAATTTTCATTGTATGTTTTAAGGATCATCTTAAAAGAAACACGTCTTTCAAGATATTGTTTTTTTTTTTCAAGTATTATAAAAACCTTACATAATAAAGTTTATTTAATATATTAATTTCGATTTAATATGTTTGTTTACATTTAGGAGGACGTAACGTAGTTTTTGAAAAGTACGGTGCATATTCTCGTTAAAACTCAAAGACAAACCATGCAATAATTTGGTTTTATACAAATATTTGAATTTTACTTTGATATAGTTAATAAACTTTAAAGTTTGGTAACTTTCTATTAAGAAAAGTTACTTTGAACAGGTCTTCATTGATGTCAGCTATCAAAGGTAATTAACCATCCTATTGTTATAATATAAACAGGTCGGCGCATTGCTTCCATTTAATAAAGATTTCTTTTAGGTAAAGTTTAGTACAACGAAGAAAAGTCATTAGTCCTGCAATTTGATAATTAAATATTTTTTATTTATTTGTTTTACACAAAGCGGTTTTGTAATATGTTATAAAAAACACAGTAACTACATTATGACTATAACGTCATATTAATAATAGTTTTTCATTTTCATTATTGAACTATATATATTTATGAAATACTACTGTTGCCCTTAATATATTATAAATACTTGTTTCTACTTAAAACCAAACATTAAGCTCAATAGATCACTTTAATATAGGGGGCTGCAATATAATCTCACACATTCAATTTAGTCAATTGTGTATATAATTCTAAAACAAGATCGTGAGACAAGGGCCTAAATGTATATACTCCACTTATCTGTATAAAACAATTATGAAATTATTATATCTTAAACGTGAATATTTTATAATTTGTACTGTAAAGGAATAAGCATCTCCTAGACCTAGAATATTTATAAAATAATATTTTTAAAGAAACACTCTCGCTGTAAAACACATATTCCAAAGCATTATTCAAATTAATTAATGAAATATAATTGAATATTAAAAAGAACATTATTATCAAATGACTTGTAGCTTCAGTTTATGTCCGTAAAAAATCATAAACTTTAGGTAGTTTAATAATGGAATAAGTAGAGAAAAATATATAAACGAGTTCTGTCACGTAATCACTTCCGACACGTGTTGCAGAAAAACTTGTAAACGATATTGTTGATTATTTAACGTACAACATCTCAAGATTACTTAGCTCATTTAAAGTTACAATAATGACATAATGTGTTGCTAGCACAGACGTTTCTAACTACTAAAAGGCTGAAATAATTTATCCAATGTAAAATAGTTATGTATTTACCCAGGTGATATACAGATGAAAGATTTTAGTTTACTTAACATTCTCATTACCTCCAGAATATAAAGATTATAAATATCCTCGGAAAGCTCTATAAGTAACGCTTTCTTTTATTCATACTAGATTGAGTGACATTAAGCTGTAACAGAGTCATTAGAGGGGGTATCCAAGAGCGAGTCATTGATCACTCTCATTGCATTGTTAAGTTGAACACCTGCTTCTCTCACATGGATGCAGACAGACGGTGGAATAATATTCCAAAGCTTATGATTGTACTAGGCATTAAGCCTACGTAAGTAAAACATTACATTTATTTTACCATTCGAATAACGTTAATTTTTTACGTGCATATACCTTTCTTGTGCATGTACCTTTAAATGTAAAATTAGCTTAATGGTAGTGAAAATTCAGAGTGAAGCCAAAGTGTTGCGTTTGCCTATTGTGATTTACCGAAGCAATCTAAATCTAGCATTTAAGATGGTAACGTAATACTCTTATATTCTTAAGAGTTATATTCTACTCTTTGTAATGTTGTTGAAAGATACAAAAATTCTTATATTTATCTTAAGTTTATAAGAAAAGTAAAACGGAATAAAATGCTTAGGCATCAGTTCAAATTTTTCATCATTCATATTTTTGCAAACAATTAGTTAAGAATATGCTCTTGGGAAAATCAGTTATAGAACTATCTAATAACAATTTTAGGCTGTGTACTTTCCTTCCATTGATCATACAGACCGTAAAAGTAGACGATGAGACATAAAATCGAAAAGTTTCATTAAATGAGTGTTTATTACGGATGTTAACTTTAAAGATCATACAATAGCAATTAAAATTGGGTTTAAATTTTCCGTGTTAAAAATAAATACTAAATTTGAGAATGGAGGAAACGATGTTGTACATTCTAAAAAATTCATTCAAATACTTAAAAATCTATTTTTTATATTTAGATATGCATGTAGTCTTCAAATTAAAATCTTATGGATTTGGGTATCTTAAACTCTTTAGGTAAGATCATTTCTGATGGATCTTAAGTGCAAAACATTCAAAAGCTGATTTTTCGTTTTAAGGTCATTAATGTGGAGAGTTATAAACTCTGTTACTCCCTATCCTTATACCATCAAATAATTACTATCTTATGCACGGTCATAACGCAGATAATATTACAATTTATAAAGGCGGATACATATATATTAAGTAAATCCTACCCTATATGTAAAGATTGAGTTTTGTAGTAAGCAGTACCATCTGTACATATCCTTAAGAAGTTTATTTTTTCAATAGCTTTTAGAATAAATTTTAAAGAATTATGTTTTTTTTTATATTCATATATCTCAATTTCATGTAACTGATGCTATATGTTTGAATCTATTCCTGAAATATTTACTATCTGACAGATAATCTGTTTTTACATAGTAACATAAAGATTCTTTGTAATATTTATTACGTAAATACTAAGAAACTGTACAAAATAAAATTGTACTTGTATGTAGCTAGTTTAGGGGTTTAAAGCTCCTCGTATTACCTGTTAATGGTGTATTTTATCATAAAATGTTCACTTTAATGACTGTATCCGCAAAGTAAGCTTAATCTGTTTATAATGATCGTTTACGAGCTCAGCATCTATTTAACTCAATTTAGATTTTTGAGATATTTCTTTAATGCATTAGTGGGATATTTAGTACACATCCACCAAATGTAGGATAATTTATTATAAAATATCATAATAAATTTAAACTAAGGAACTAAATGCTGATATGGCCTATATACGATTTAATATATTTACAAGGTCTAAATGATTTCATTGGGAAAATTTGTAAATAATAAAAGAGCCAAATTTCTTTAGTTGGTTAAAAGCTACTTAAATGATTACTCTTTATTGAAACCAGTTACAGAGTCCGAACTATGATATCACAGTAACCTCACATTGGAACTGAGTATCTGATTATGATAATGGATATCTACAGCATATAATCTCTTCAATTTAAGTGTTTATATAGGTCATAAATTGTGATTACCAATCTATGAGTCTGAAATATTCGACATAAATTCACATAGGTATTCTGTGAAATCTATTTATCCGTAGTATATGAGTACAAGTTATTTTAGTGTAAGCTATTGGAATCGTAATCTCAAAGCCTTCCACAAATCACTTAATAACTTCTAAAGTGAATTTTTATAATTACTATTTTGGAGAGTAAATAGAACGTTAAATTTTAAATATGATTCATTAAAAGAAGATATTTTAGGATAATGGGATTTTAAAATTTTGAAATTAAATTATTAAATTGGGCATAACTTTATTGAATACGCATGAAAAGTTTTAAGGGTTAATCAGATATAGTTTTTCGGCAAATCAATAAAAAATATCCAGTTAGCATAAGTAAATCATGTAATTTTTAGTAGAGGGCAACTAATATTGTTCGTTAAAAAGTCTTATTTCAAATGGATTTTATACGCATAATACAGAGAAAGGGGTTTATCTACGTTCACCAAATTGAAAACTTAAATAAATATCCTAGACATACATATATTAAATTTACGATAATGCAGTCATTATAATTTAAATAGTAGAGAAAATTAAAATCTATCTATTATCATCGTAGACTTCTAGAAGAGGTCATTTCTATGGCACAAAGAGACAGACCGGGATATCGGCACTGTTTGGACAAACCTCTGTCAGAGAGCAAAACTGAACTTGCTCTCTGAACAGGTTGGGCAACCAATGAAAATAAAATCACTGTTAGCCGGCGTTATTCAACAATATTTGGATATTCATACATACCTGTCAGCTCTGGTTCACCTCAATAGTATTAAAAAATAAATAAAATAAAAAGAAAACACCACAATTGAAGGCTCAAATTTAAATCATTATTTAAGTTGTCAGACTCTAGATTAAGTGTGTTAATATTATTATTAAATTATATCACTGGCCACACTATTAGTAATACTGGTCAGTAAATTCCGAAAAAAGTTACTGTAAATTATAATTTGTAAATTATTGATGGAATAAATTATAACCATTATTATTATATTTGAGATGGTCCAAAATATTTAATATCAGGAGTACAGCCAACCAAGGAGACATACTGCAGTAAGCATAACATCTATCTCCACTAACACTATAAACTTTATCCGGTACTCGTATGGGTTAAATATAAAAAACTCACTAATAATTAATACAAATAACATTTTCCTAATCTAAAATCTAGTAAGAATGCTAACTCGTATATTATATATTCATATCCTATGAGATATTTATTACACTGATTTAATTTATAACAGTATCCCACGCAACATTGTCTAAACATACTTAAACATATTTTATAACGTTTATATGTCATTTAATACATTCCTAGTTAATGTCTATTACATTATTGTTTTATTTACCAGTTACAAATCGTTTATAATATACAATTCATTACCTCGTGTAGTTATGAGATAACGTTTTATTGAAGACAAAAGTATAAGATATTGCGTATAAGTGAGGTTATTCGTTATTACATCAGGAAAGGTAGGACGTAAAAAGTGCTGACAAAATACAATTTGAATGTAATAGACAATTACAGTTTCTATAGTGTTAAATCATAGATATCATATATATAATTATGTAGCGTATTAAAGTGAAACCAGATATAATTGTGATATAGAAAAATGTAAATAATACCTCAATCAGAGGTAAATTCATTAATATTGAACATGACATGATCATTAAAATCTCGGAGATTATTAAAATGTAATTGTTACCTCACAAACGCATGAGTCTGGGGTTTTTGAAAGCTATAAAATTCAAACGATCCAGTACTTTACTTGTAATTAACTGTTAAAAATAGTGTGAAACGTTTAAATTAAATAATTCTAAAACCACATTTTAAATACTGAAATATCAGTACAAAATGGAAGATTTTCGTTATGAATACGAAACATGCATAGATATTGTGTCTTACAATATGACTAATGCCTCGTGAAATAGATTTAGTGGTATTTGTAAATTTTCATAAAATACACCAATTCATTTCATTTTAAGTTTGATATTAGACATTCGCATCTCAGACAGTCGGCTTCTCGTTTTATTTTTGTTGTTTTGTAATTTTGGTAGTACTTCACAACGTAATTTATGTTGCTTGTATCAAGAATACAATTTCTGGAACGGATATTTTGGAACGCCAAAATATCTAAGGTCGAATGGATTAAATTTATGGATACAATATAACTCTTGTATCCAAGTTTAAACTTTATTGTTTGTTAGAAAGATTTATTATCACATTAAAGCATTATTATAATTCTTTAATCTAAAAGTGTAATCTCTCTCTCTCTCTCTCTCTCTCTCTCTCTCTCTCGAATTGGCGAATGTAACTTTTCGACATTCAGATCTTAGACTATTTATATTGCTCGGTCATTTGATAGACAGATAATATTTCTTAGTGTGTTTTGCTGGGCAGCTAAAGTAAATTAAATGCTATAGTAAATTTCAGAGTAAAATCCCAGTGTTATTATCAAATGTATACTCTAATTCATATGAATTCTTACATAAATATGCAGAGCATTTTTTCGTTAAAATGTGAAATAAACAAAGACGTGTGTTAAGTATTCGAAGAGATTTATTACAATTTTTTTAAACATGTCTTCTTTTGCAGGTAGTTTCTTAGAGTTTCATTTAATTATTTGTCTTGAAAATGTTTTTATATTTGTATATAACCCAATTCAAACACTCAAAATTAATTATTTGAAATAGTTTACATTGTAAAATATTATTTGTGTGCTCACAATATTTTTATTTCACTCTTTACCATAAAGGCCTGATGATGTTTGCAAATACTTTGATTAATTATGTTAAAACAATTTAAAATACAAGAAATATAGTAAGTATTGTAAGTAAAGAAGTGATGAGCTTATCAAGAAATATATCATATTATCAAAAAAGTTCTGTCTATGAGAGGAATTATGAATACTATTACCACTCAATCCAGTAGGATAAAACCTGCTAAATCAATTACCTCGTTGTTTCTAGAAAACACCCTACAATCATTTTTTTGAAGCTTATCAATGGCTATTGTTATAATTTCTAAAGCTAAAGAATAGCCGCATAGCTTTATCTTCTTCTTTTTTTGCTCAACCAGGCATTTTTTTATTTGTTTAGATCTCCTATATAACGTTTTATTGGTTTTATAGTTCAAAATTAAAGTATAAAAGATATTTACAAATTAATATAAAAACACAGAGGTATTCATTAAAATACTAAAACGAAAAGTTGAAACTCAGAGCAAGGATGTTTTAGCTTACTAGAATACACTTCCAAATTGTCCAAAATACATTATTTTTTGAACGTGTGTCATTTAAGATTTAGATATGTCTTGAACACTCAGTTTTTTGTAATCGAACCACACAAGAAAATATTTATTGGGTGGGCGTTGATCGAAGCCTTTTCCACCAGTTGATGGTGGTGAAATCCGATTTATGTCCCTTTGAACGCACGATAACTGATGAACAAAATTAGTTACAGGATTTAAATTTGGGTTGAAACTCTAGTATTTAAACTATCTGAACATCGGAATATAAAATGCATTATCGGCCCATTGAGAGTCTTGATGTTTTTGTGTATAAATTACATATACTGCTTACTTTTGTCTTATGAGTAAGCCTGCTGGGAACGATAAAATCGCAGATAACGAATTGGTTTTCAGAGTATATCGTGTACTTTCATTATATGACATCTTGCACTAACTAATCAACAGTGGTAAATTTATATAGCTTGAGTGATAAATTGTAATACAAATGTACTTCCAAGGCTAACCTGCAGTTAGAGATGTAGCCTCAAACAGTGTTATCTTCATGGCAAGGTAAATAGTAAAGAGCGTCTACTGCTTTGTCACGATGGCTGTAAACAGTTTTAGAAATGGGATGGATTACAGATCTAATGTAAGATGGTTTGAAAGTTTCTTTTAATCGGCTTTATTCACTATTAATATTGATAGAAACTCAACTCCACGACTACATAGTCTGAAAAATAAATCATATTTAAAAATTGCAACCAGTGGAATTAATACATATGGCAACTAGTAATACTCTGAATAATAAACACTCATATAAACTCATACGGGTGTCTGCATATTTCCTTGATAGTGGTCATACATACTGTCATCCACCTCAAAATGAATTGCTTGTCACTCTAGTTACAAGCAATCGAATTAGCAATACAACAAGTAGCAAGTAAGCAAGTAGTTGTGTTGGAGGTTGTGTTATCTATAGCTAAGATTGTTTTTGTTTACTGTAGGATTTGCTGAGGCAAGTTAACTTACGGATTTGTATTACTTACGTAAAACTAAACATTAAAACTATTTATATATTATAAAATGTAGGTGTGTCTTTAAAGCATTTTCATAAATTTAGAATTTACTATTACAAAGATTAGATGATTGTGCGCTTAGCGGAGTCCCTCCGAACAGGTGATGGAGTTGCTAAATCATTTTGAAGTAACACAGAAAATAATGTATAACCGTTCAGGGTGATTTCTAAAACATCATGGTATTTTGTACGAAATTATAACTGTTAATATAACATACGCTGTTGCGTGGATATTTATACTGAAGATCACGAAAGGGTTCTTGCATTAAAATATGATGCTGTAAGATTATAATTAATTGAAAGACATTTTAATGTTACCTTACCATTTTGTATGTATTTTTCGTACATTTATCGTAAATAAATCATCAAAATAAACCGTAAATAATAAAGTACCTTCCATTTATAGTTTATTTCAGATCATATTTTCAGAACAGTTTCGTAACTGATGTCTTTAATAACTCGAAATTTATATTTTACGTAAATCTAAAATTGTTTCAGATTTTATATATTGTAAAACATTAATTTTTAAAATAACTACAGAAATGCCGTAAACACTGCATGCTTGAGATAAATTGTTTAAATTATAATGGTGAAAAATTTTATTTAATCTTTATAAGACCTTTAAAGTATTATTGGGGCAGTTATAACACGTTAATAACTGCCGCTATTATAGAAATAATTATAATACATTTTATGATATGCACATACATTTGTAATATATACATTTTAGTAGTAAATTATTTATAACCTAATTTAGTCCAGACCATTTTGAGACGATTTTGAAGGTTTAGACTACATTTCATGTATTTGAGAAAAGTCAAAACACGAAAATATTGTCATTTTATTAAGCATATAATATTACGTGATAACATCACTTAAACAATATCATAATTATCTAGTAAATTACTACCTGTCTAGGACAAACTGCATTAGTTATAAAAGTTCTTATCTTATGATCTAAATTTTTTTTGTGTTTTTAATATCAAATTGATGTTTTTAAATTATCTAATTCCTAATTTCCAGTACCGAATATTAACCCCAAATATAAACACTTTAATAATCTTCAAACTACTAAGTAAATACTCATGTTGCAACAATGTATTTATTTGTTTGTGCCTTTACACATAAATATAAAAAACTAATATTTAGAATAAATCTCACCCATGCTTTCTAGAAAACTAAACTGGCAGAATGTTTGACACGATACATTGTTAGCCACGGCAATGGAATTAACTATAGTGTAATTGAGAGAGAAGCCGAAGTATAATTAGTATTTCCTACCTATTATATTGTGAGGTGTTTATTAATCTTGCACACCATTACTGTACATACGCTTATTACCAACAATTGTATTTTTAAAATCTAAACTTTTATGCTTTTTAATTGTGTTTGTCTTTTTGAATTACCTGAAACTACTTAGAATATGGTAAGTTCTTATCATGTAAATTAATACTAGATGAAGAATGTGAACACCCATTATCTGAAACTAAATGCTTCTTTATAACAAAACACATTACATCTGGTTTTATTTTATAAAACGTAAATATGTAACATTTTTAATGTTTTACGTGAACTTTTAAAAATATAACTTGGTTTTAGATTAAATTTGTCTATTTAGTATGCTATAAATTACAAAATATTTAACCCAAAAAAAAGAAATTTTTTACTAAAATAATTTTTTAATATATACATTTTGAATTAGATACTGATACTAGTACAATATTATAACTGCAAATACATAACCTTCATGAACTTTTCAAATGTTTCTATGTGTAACTGTTGAAAGAATTTAATTTTAAGGAAATAACTTTACAATAATAAATGAACATAAATTTATTTGGGCGTTTCCATAATATTCTATACAAATTGACAAAATGTTATCTGATCTAAATATTTACTTTGAAATAACTCAATTAAAAATGATATTTTTGTAAATAAAACTTTTTGTAATGTGAGTATTTAGGAAAAGAACTAAAAAACTAAAGTAAGAACGGTATTAGTATAATATTATAACTCGAAGTTATAAATTTAGTATCTTAAATAAAATGGGAGAGAGCGGATATTGACCTGTCATCTTCCAGACCCTGACCCACGAGAAGTTTACTTTGCTCAGAGCGATTAAAAAAAAACTGCTACAGTAAGTAAGTATAGAATAGTTCCTTATATAGAAATTTTATCACGAGTTATTTCTAGTAAACTGTTATTCTAGTATAATTCATATGACAACAAATTTTATCCAAGTATCTCATTTATCGAAGTGTGTTTTGTTGAAGGGCCATATACATAGAGTTATATAATAGAACTATTATATATAATAATAATATATAATATATATATATAATATATATATATATAATATATATATATAATAATTGTACGTATATATAATAGCCAGTAAAAATTTTACGTAAACGTTAAGAAAATCAATTTTTAATTAAATAAATAACGTACGAAGAATAGACAAAATCGGTTACAATTTTTTTCTTACTGAATGTACATCCTAATATTTGGAGAAAACATGTTAATTATTGAAAATAATTATGTATAAATTTTATTTATATAAACATTTTTTTTTTCTAATGAATTACATACTAGTAAAAAAACTTTAGTGTCATAAAATCTGAAACTTAAGAATAATTGTGAATTAATTTACGTTATTCTACAATTTTTGTAACAAAAATATTATTTTCATAGGTTGGCAGTACTATTTTTACTGGCTTATTTTACATCATTATCTTAAGAAATTATTTCTTTACAAGTTTTGTGAAAGAATTTTACGTGTTTGTTACACATTTAACAAAGTTAATCTACTTGAAACCTAAAAGAAACTTGTTTTTGGACACTGAATTTTGCGTATTTCTTCAGATATCTTAAAAATTACTGCAGCTAGAGGTCTGGTACCAATTTTATTCAATCTTTCAGTTCCATTTGCATAATATACATTAAATTTTACGTCCTGGGTAACGCCCAAAACAATTTAATAGGGCTCCCTTTTAACGGTGGCACTGAAATCTGGGCGCAATCTTTCACCCAGTATAGCTCGCTAACTAAGCGTTTCTAGACCTATGTGTATATGAACTTTTTTCGTTATTTTCACCGTAAGAACAAGTCCTGACACTTTCTCCGTTTCTTCATGGAACACCCTGTATATAATTATGTATATATATACATTATCTGCCTTATATAAAATAAAATTTAGCAATGTAGCAAACGAATATGTATTTTAAATATATTTTTATTTTCCTGGTACTAACAAATTTAATTCATATAACTATATTTAAGCTTTCACAAAATAAAAAAAGTTAAATACTTGGATTTTATCAGTTCAAGTGTTTAACACTACTGATAATATTCAAAAAAAAATCATAAACAAATAAATAAAAAATGTATGTTTTACATATACACAAACAATTTAATTTGATATATATATATATATATATAAAATATATGCATACATTTTTTATTTGTATTTTTATTTAAATATTTATAGTTTTTCATGTAGTTATAATAATATTCTATACACTTTAAGGTAGAAAATTTGAGAATTTTATTTTATATTAGGTGTCGGGAAAATTTAAATATAGTTTATAGGACGGAAGCAAACACTTCTTAAAAACGTAGACCTAATGATTAATTGAGTATTTTCTTAAAATGTAATCTTAGTATAAAACAGATATTAGATTTAGGGTAAAGCACGTCATTGAGGCCAGTGGAATATTTAAACCCATTCTGAAGTAGACGTCTATACGTTAATACCTATAAGTTAGCTATAGTGGGAGGGATGAGTAAATGCGAATGTAATCTAAACTTAGCTACATTTTATTTTCTGCTTGGTGCACCGCCTCCGATTGGATATAGTAAGAGACTTTGCCCAAGGTATCTGAAATCCAAGTCCATCTGAATTGGTCCATGAAGATCGAAACAGAATAGTGCCTTAGTAATACTACTTATTAAGCGTTTAGTGTTCAAAACGAACTATCGGTAACACGATGCCTAAGTTTTTTACGTTTCATAGTATCGAACTCACAGAAATTTAGGCTAAAAAATAGCTAGGTCCAGTTTATCCAACAGAAATGCAAACTAATGTTACTAAGTAGGAGTATTTTTTATTATACTCTATGTTTAAGTAATTTTCTTCGATAGTAAAGTATGATTGGCTAGTTACCTCATTTTATTTTATGCCTTAAAACATGTACAAGAATAACTAAAAATAGGTTTCCTATGTATATATCAATAATGCCATTACTGTGGTAAAACCAAAATTACAATTTCAAAAATGTTATTTTCGGGTGCTATATTGTCATGTTGTATTTTATTGCATAAATTGGCTGTCAGTTTAATTCATAATAGCGTTTGATTACAAAATATTATAGCTATCATAGAGACGTAATGCAACATTTTCGTACGTAATATTTCAGAATAAAACACAACTTTTGAGAATTAGAATCAATATTTTTCAGGTGATCGAGGATTAAGATTTAGGGTTAGCAGTCACTAATCAATATATGATCTTGAAATAACCCATTTAAAATAGTTCAAATTGTACGTCAAAATTTACTTGAGCGTCCGAGTGGGACGATGATCCCAAAAAGCACAAAACATGAAACGGGACAAAAGAGGTGCGTTGTACAAAACATCCTGTAAATATCAGGAAGAGTGAGATACCTGTATGTGTGCTAAGTTTATGGAGATAATTAAAATAAAAAGTTTCAAACAGGCCGATAATTAAGTTCAACAGGATTCCTTAGTGTTCAAGTAAATGCCAAGGATGTTCATACCAGGTCTGGCAGGTAGATTGATACAGCGATACTTGCGTGAATATCTTTCCTTTGGCCAGATATTCCATCCTGTCTGGCATTGTTTTCATCTCTCCACCTAAAATGGATATCAATGACAAGTAAAGTTATATAGAATGCTATTAATAAGTAACAGCAGAAAATTTTTAATAATAATTCACAAAACTAGTATACTATTTCCGCATATAACCTACATAGTCTACTCCTGGAACACACCAACAAAGATGTAAAAAACATTTACATTTAACATCACATATAATTTATATATATATATATATATATATATATATATATATATATATATATATATATATATATATATATATACAGGGTGAGTCAGAATATGGTAAAATATTTTTAAGACGGGATTCTAGAGCTAAAAATAAGAAAAAAAATTTTATATAAAGGTAGGTCCGGAAACGCTCCATTACTGAGTAATGGCTGGCGAAAGATTTTGCTTTGTTTTCAGTTCACCTGGTGAAATTAAGTGATTCTGAAAAGGTTTTGTTCTTACTTTTTAACTCAAATAAGATGGTTGTATAAAGAAAATCATCTGAAAAATCAAATAAAACCACTCAAGAGGTTGTAGTGTGAACAGTTTTTTGAGAAAAAGTATGAATTTCGCCAAAAATCTAATAACAAAAATACCGTCTTAAATGTTTGATGTCGAATAACATTGTTAAATGACCAATAAACAAATTGGTTTTTCCTAATACAGATTGTAGAGAATTTAATTCTGAAAAACAACCATAATAAACAAAGTTAACTAAATGTGTAAAAAAAGTTATGATATTGACTCCTCACGTATCACACTACACAGTAAACGTTTGCTGTTTTATAATAAGGAATAAGTATCTGATTGGTAACAGCTAGTAATAATTAATTGTTTAAACAACAAACTGTTTAAACATTTTTAAATAATAAATATTTAGCTGGGCATTTATTATTAGATGACATAATATGTCACCTCATTGTTGAACAAAACAACAAACACTGTAAAGATACTATGTGCTTGTGTTAAGTATTTTAACTAGTTATTTCCATCCATTTTATTAGTGATGTTATGTGTGTGTTTCATTTATTAAAAATGAAGGTAATATTCATGTGTATTCAAACTCTGATTTAACAGACATGCATTTTAATGTATGGTTTGGAACGCTGCAATAGTACTTCAGCAAGACGTCTGTCTAGAAAAAGAACTTTCCTAACCGCACGTGTCAAAGCGCTAGATTTTTGCCACTATTCATCAACGCCTATCTGAAACAGGTTCTTTGAAGTCTTCGGAGCATTAGTAATGCAGGCATCGTCCGATCATGTAGGACTATTGAATTAGAAAAGTTGGTTCTTAATAAAATTTATGATTATCATGAAAAGAGCACTAGAGAATTGTCACTACAGTTCAATGTCAGCCAATCAAGTATTCGGAGAATACTACACGAGTACCAGTTACACTCATACCACTTCCAGCATGTCCAAGCTACTCCACGTTTCAGCAACTCTTTTGCCGCAAGACTACGCTCTCCATGTTGTTTTTGTCGATGGCTTCTGTTAAAATGTGCTGATCCAAACTTTTTGAATGTAATTTGAATACAATTTTGTTTACCAATGAGGCTCATTTTACAAGAACAGCTATCATTAACTTCCATAACAACCACATTTGGGCAGACAGAAATCCTCATGCTATCAAACCTAATCGCCCGCAACATCAGTTTTCAGTAAATGTTTGGGGATGGAATCTTAGCAGATCATTTTCTCGTATTCGTTCTTCCTCCCAGGCTTAATAGCGTGGTGTACTTGAAACTTTTTTAAGAGACGAGCTACCTAACCTGCTTGATGATGTATTTCTGCATATGCGCACAAAACATGTGGTTTATGCATGGCGGGGCACCTACGCACTACTCTCTGGCTGTTCGTGGACACCTAAATGAGAGTTTCAGAAATCAATCGATAGGCCGAGGTGGACTAGTTTCATGGCCAGCAAGATCACCGGACTTAAATCCTTTGGACTTTTTACCTTTGGGGACATTTAAAAACATTAGTTTACTCTTCCCTAATAGATACCACTAAAGAACTCCGATTAAACATTTATAATGGAATAGAAAACCATTAAGCAGACACCTGGAGTTTTTGAATGGGTCCGAAACTTGATGAGAAGGACGCCTAAACGCGTGCATTTTGAACAATGGAGGTCATTTCGAGCATCCTTTTTAATCTTCCGGTGAGACTAAAAGCCATTGTAGATGTTTATTGTATTTAGAAATAACATTTTGAATTAAAAAATGTTTATTTTTCACCAGCTGTTACCAATCAGATACTCATTCCTTATTATAAAACAGCAAACGTTTGCTGTGTAGTGTGATACGTGAGGAGGTCAATATCATAACTTTTTTACACATTTAGTTAACTTTGTTTATTATGGTTGTTTTTAGAATTAAATTCTCTACAATCTGTATTAGGAAAAACAATTTGTTTATTGGTCATTTAACAATGTTTTATTCGACATCAAACATTTAAGACGGTATTTTTGTTATTAGATTTTTGGCAAATTTCATACTTTTTTCTCAAAAACTGTTCACACTACAACCTCTAGAGTGGTTTTATTTGATTTTTCAGGTGATTTTCTTTATATATCCATCTTATTTTAGTTTAAAAAGTAAGAACAAAAAACCTTTCAGAATCACTTAATTTCACCAGGTGAACTGAAAACACAAAGCAAAAATCTTTCGCCAGCCATTACTCAGTAATGGAGCGTTTCCGGACCTACCTTTATATAACATTTTTTCTTATTTTTAGCTCTAGAATCACGTCTTAAAAATATTTTACCATATTTCTGACTCACCCTGTATATATCTCGATATTAGGGTGGTCCAAAAACTAAGATGTTAGAAAACGTGTTCTCCACATTCATGCCCTTGTTCTATTCGGTATTATATAACACAGAAACACGTTTTCGTAAATAGATCAGTATTTTTGGGTCCCTATGATTTTATACTTTTAAGAACAAAAGTGAATTTTTAGTAAAAAAAACTGATTACTTTGGTACAAAAGCTACTTCATTAATTAAAATAATTAATATATCTATGTTTCTAAAGTTCGAGTTTAATACAACTTATTAACATTATCAGCCATCAGCGTTGCCTTCTTGGCTGTTGGAAACTGTTTTCTGTGTAGTTGTACTAACTGTAGAAGGTATTGAAAGTGTTCCTTATTTTTTGTTATAGAAGTATTAAATGTTTTAATCAATCAATCCCTCTGTCGGCACATTCGTTCACTACCTTATATGCTTTCTTTTGATAATTATAACGTTTGAATCAGTAGGCCTCATCACAGGGTAATGAGGTGTCAAAGGATGGCAAAGGAAGGAAAATGCTTTTTCTTTACCATTTTTAAGTAAAATATCGAACTGGTCCGCCGTGTAACGTATGTTTCGAGAGAACTTTCATAAATAAATTATTTACTCTCTAGTCTCTTAAGAACCTTTGGTGGGCGCTGTAGGTTTTTAACCATCGCAATTTTGGTGTTTATACTGACGCGGGAATCAAAAAGTGCTAATCCAGTCAAGTAGTCCAAAAACAAAGGTGGCATTTAAATGCTTCTAAAGCGACATTTCTAACAAAGCAGTTAGGATATGCTTCAACTTGCTTTAAAAGAAGGAACGTTTCATAACTGCCTTCTCAGCTTTGGGCGCCTCGTTCCAATAGTGCTACAAACAAGCTTACCTCAGTGATTTCCTTCTTTTCTTTAGATGTAACGGTAAACTTATCCATAAATAAATATATTTTAAAACAACAGATAGCCTTAGCCATCCAACGTGTATTGTACAAACCACCTGGGGCACGGAACTTTACTTTAGATTCTAAGCTTGTATTACTAAAAAATATTACATAACTGTAGAAGCTCTAAGTAGTCGGGGCTGCTTTGTTTGATTTGGGTTCTCTAGAATAGCAACAAAATAGTCCATCATATCTTTTCTGAGATTATTTGTTTGGTAAATGGCTTCAAAAAAATCATTACTAATGGGGGAAATTTGTCCTTGTCAATCTGAGGCCGGTATCCCTATAAATATGGCAACACCAGGGACTTCAATAACTCCAAAAGCTGTACTAAAACGGAGGAGAGCACAATTTCAAGTACATCGTATCAACATGAAATACACACAACGCTAGAATTTAAACTGTCTTCAAGAATGAAACATGCGCCATTCTTCAACCCTGTATTGGCTGTGTTAGCTGTTGTGTCAAATACTAAAGCACGCAAATTTTTTCTCAGTTTCCAATCATTCAGAGTGATTAGACAAGCTGTAGCTTGTTCCTGTCCAGTCCCACAACCAATCTTTGTGACTTATATAAATTTTTTGACCCCGTATCCAGTAACAAGAATCGCCACTCTGTAAAATTTTCAGTGCCCCCGCAATGTCTGTGAGTAATTTACAATCTCAGAATAAGAATAAAGGAATTTAACAAGTGAAAGTTAATGAACATAAAGTAGGTGAAATTGGTGCAGCAAAATAATCCTATTTAAAGCAAGTTTCTTGTAATAGTTAGTTGAATAGCTTAAAAATAACCTTTACACGGTTAATTTATCCAAATTTAAATTTAGAACTAGAACTATCAAATCATAGGGACCTCTAAACGTTCTCCGATTGAGCCCATTTCTTTTCTTGTGATTCAGTATGCATAGTGGAATAAAGGCAGCAATGTGGAGACACAAATTTAAAACTGTTTGTTCTTCGTGTATAACTGTGGTCAACTCTCTCTCTCTCTCTCTCTCTCTCTCTCTCTCTCTCTCTCTCTCTCTCTCTCTCTCTCTCTCTCTCTCTCTCTCTCTCTCTCTCTCTCTCTCTCTCTCTCTCTCTCTCTCTCTCTCTCTCTCTCTCTCTCTCTCTCTCTCTCTCTCTCTCTCTCTCTCTCTCTCTCTCTCTCTCTCTCTCTCTCTCTCTCTCTCTCTCTCTCTCTCTCTCTCTCTCTCTCTCTCTCTCTCTCTCTCTCTCTCTCTCTCTCTCTCTCTCTCACTCTCTCTCTCTCTCTCTCTCTCTCTCTCTCTCTTTTATAAATTTCATTTAATAATAAAATAAAACATTTCATATATATGTAACAATTAAATATTAAAAAAGTTTATATGACAATAGAATAAATTGAGTCACGTAAGAAAAGTACACTAAACAAGGATTGTAATACATAAAATGGTAATGGCTGGCAGGTTTTATACACAAATCGTAAAAGAAACCATTACGTTGATTGTTTACGAGTAACTGAACCAAAATCTTCTCTCTTCTTAAAAAACATTTAAATTATTTGAATAAATAAATTCTACCATTTCAAAATTCAGGAAAGGTATTTTAAAAGTTTGTGGATATAACTTAAAACATACTTTTCTTCTCTAAACTCGATTGCACCGCAAAACAGATGCTTTTCACACGAACTAAATCGGCATTTAAAACGAAAGTAATACTACTGAACAAAGTATTTGTATTTGGTTTTATAATAATCTTTAAAAACGTAATGTGGAGGTCCTTAATATTGTCTATTAGATAATAGTCCATCATTTATTGTTTACGGTAAAAATAAAAATTTATCATTCATGATTATCATGTAATACCCAAGCAGAGTTTTAATGTGTTTTATGTAGCATTATCTCTTTTAGATTTTTAAAAGCATTATATGCTAAATATTTAAATTGTTATTCTCGTAATATTCAAAAGTCCGGTTGCGTACTCATCCGGTAAGTGAGAGATCTGGGTTCAAGTTCCTGTGGAGTAAGTACTAATTATGATTTAAAGTTTATTGAAATTAAATTATGCAATTTAACTTAAAAAAATTAATCATTGTATATATGTATACTTATGTATGTATATGTATTTCTTATTTTACTATATTTTCAACCAATTTTATGTTTTTGTAGGAAATTATAATTCTATTGGGACTAATAATACTTAATAATATACTCCGTTTAAATAAAGGAATATGGAACAGAACAATAACGGCAGATGTTTCATTAAACCTTTACCATGGATTGCAATTTGGTTTGATTTATCAGTACTTTCAGATGAATGAGCATTTTACATTCCATTCCATACAAATATTAAACTCCAACAGATTTGTGACTAAAGTGGATATTTAATTTACGTGTGTTCATAGAACCAAGACTAACAACTTGAAGTGCTATGTGAAACATTTGCAGTATAATGCAATCATGATTCCAGTTATAATTAGATTCCAGATTAGATTCCAGTAAATATAATTACTAGTCTTATAATTGAAAGACATATTTTAAGTTTAAACTGTAAAATTAGATAAAAGGTTAAAAGTTATTTTTGAAATACGTAATGTACTCTTAATTTATATAAAATTATTATTAAGAATCTCAAATGAGATAAATGTTGGCTTTTCGTAACAGTTAATATTATAAAACTATATATTTGTGAAATGTAAAATAATCATTTTATTATAAAGAACTTATATGTAATTATCTTAGAAGATGTATTAAAGAAATGTTAATAGACCTTATGTTAGTTTATATAAAAAGGTATTCTTTACATTTATTTCTGGGATATCTCATTTGGTTCTCATTTGAAAGGACCAATTTTAGCAACGCAATCAATTGAATTAACCAGTCGAGGAACAAAACTAAACGCTGAGAGACATTCTCATTGTAGCCAGGCTCAGGTGAAGCCTTTAGTACTACGGTCAAGTATGTCGATTAGACAACTTCTCCAAATACAAGTTAATTATTATTACATTAGACTAAAATAGCTGACTAACTAACAAATATAGTTATCTTCTCCAAAAAGGCTAACAGAGGACTGATTAACTGTTATGAAAGAGATTAAACAAAATCTTTTGAGCATTTTGAGAGGATCGCGACAGCCAAAAAGAGATATAAAATTAATCGTGCTGGCTGATTTGAAATAACAAGATAGTTTTCTTGCAATTTTGATATTATTGAATTATTTTTAAAAATTTAAATATAATCTATACCCTAGAACTCTTTTAATACAATACACTTGTGTAATACAAAAAGTGTAAGAATTGTTAAAAGCATTGCAGACCTCACTGTTCCCTCTAGATCCATAAATAACTGAGGTAGCCCACAATATTATTCTTGAGATAATTTCTTGATATCTTTTACCAGCTTTTGTACCTCTTTTTAATATGTTTAGACCTGTATAAAACATTTATCGCTTACACAAACCGTGTTATATAACATAGAGGACAATGACTATTGGCTAATTTATGTGTAAAAACAACCTAATAGGCTAGAAGGTGGATACTTAATTTTGCTCTCGAATTTCCTTATAGAAATGCATTTCCTCGAGTTTTGTTGATAAAAATTTATTCAGATGTTACGTTATATAGGAGCCCTTTCTTTGAAATCAAAACTCTCAATTCTTTTTATACTCAATTGCTTGATGTTTAATCAATTGAATCTCTCAGTTTTTCTGCTATTTTGGAATTGGTATTGGATAGAGCGTTTATTAAACTGGTGTCGATATCCTAATTCCATGTAATTGTAACTTATTCTGAACTCTTTAAATATGAAAGCCCTGGCTGTAAGTAGACGTTTCCCAGTTATTTTTTTGAAGATTGTGATAGGAAGATTAAATTGTATATTTGTTACCGAACCATTTCGTGAAGGCCCTCAATCTAATTTGATGAAAAACAAAGCAATGTCATATATTATGTTCATAACTGTTTACATATGATTCTTATGTTTTTATTATTATACTATATTTTCTCGAATTTTTTGAGTCCTATACATGGATTTGTATTAAAATTACATCGGCCTTGTTTGTACGTTTTTGTATGAACATTAAATTTGGAGTTGTTAATTTCTTTAATATCTTCAAGGGAATTATTCCTCTGTTGGATAGTTTGAAGTCCTTATAAAAGGCATTTGCCTCTCGTATAGTAGTTGAAATATATGGTACATTTAAAGGTAGCAGGAAATTTACATGGAAGTATAGTCTATTAGAAGTCTATCTAGGGAGCACTATGTATCAGTGGACAAAAAAACATAAATTCTGTCCGTATCCAGCAGTTAAGTAAAGATGAAGACTAAGTAAGTCAAAGGTAGTTATGTTACAATCTTTAAAATACAAGGTAGAAGAACGCCAAAAACGTGTTGCGTAACAGGCATCGTTGAGGTTTTACACAAATTTTAAAATATGTAGTTCATTTTATTCTTTTTATATATTACGGGCAGATATATAGACACACAATCATAGCAAAAATAAATTTTCACATCCATTCGTCAAACAAAGGGAAAATTTTGTCAACTTACTGACTACAGAGCCTTCAATTACACTCAGCCTTAATCAAATAGGTCCTGCATAGAATTAGTTTTGTCGAGTAAAGATTAAGTGTCATGTAAAACGTGAAATACACACAGAAAATCCTACCACCTCTGTAATTCACAAACATTAAACTCATTATTTCCTTTATAGAAATGAAGCTATATGTGGAATTTGTAGTCTGTAGGTCTGTTCGTTTTTGAGATATCGTTTGGACAGGCTGTCAGAGAGACAAGATTTGAAAGACAGACAAACATATACACAGAATTAGAATTTTTGCAGCATCTAAAGTCATAGATATAGCTCGCTCATACAATTACATCATTAAGGTTTAGAAAAGAAACATATAAATTCTAAATTAACTGTTAAAGTATTAGGTTGGTATTTAAAAGCTTTTAAAATAATAAAGATTATTTGACTTTGTATAATATCGTGCGTTTATATTGTATCATTCGTGAACAAGCAAGTTCCAGATCATTTGCCTGTCCTCACAGTTACACGGCTGTCAAACTTTGGAGTGATAGAAAGAGATTGATGGATTGGAGAACATCTCAATCTGGATAGGACAGCAACTGCATTGGATAACAAGAGACGTTGTTGTATAACACAGTATTGGAAATTCGATGTCTTGAAATATCCATTAGTGCTTAAACACTGTGTGTTGTAGTAGTCTAAAAGGCGTAATAAATTTTATTTATTACCCTAACTTAGTGGTCATAAAATTATATAATTATTATTATTATTACAGCACTACTCTCTAAGTTGACCTCTAGAACGGACTCGTTAACCAGGTGTTTCGCTGTAACAAGTGTACCTCTGAGATTAGACCGAGGCTGAGTTTCATTAAAACTTTTACACAGACATGAAGTATTATGCTTAATTATACTCTATGAACTCTAAGTAATTTTACGTTAATAATGATGATTGGCAGGGTAACTTTGACTATGTGCATGTTTTCAGCAAAAGAATAACTACGAAAAATTTTTACTTATGTATCTATCAATTATTCTATTATTACTTTTAAAACCAAAATTAGAATTTTATCAAGGTAATTTTCGGTTTTCATATTCTCACGTTTCGTTTTATTGCATAAATATAAAGTAGTTTTTGTGTTCAATTGATAGCGTTTGTTTAAAAATTATTGTAGCTATCTTAGAGACAGAACAAATTATTTTTACGTAGAATGGAAAGGTATTAAAAGAGATATATATATATATATATATATATATATATATATATAAAATATTCTTATATATATATTCATATTATAGCACCTTGAAATTATAATTTATATAACCCGAACAAAATCTCACTACACCGCAATCTTATGTGAATGAATACCTTCTTCAGTTTCTTTTCAGGACCGTATTAACGTATTTACGTTGCAAATGAATTGTTATAATTGTTACATACATTAATGACGCGAATTAAAAGAGGGGTGTGTTTATATCGTTGTTTTGTAGTGCTATCTTTCTGCCGGCTATCCACAAATAATTTTTGGGTTTTTGAATGTTGATTTTAGCTCCAGTTCACCCTCTATTTAGTGCAGCTAACTTAGATTTGATTTCATGTACATGAAAAGAGTACAACCTCTTCCATTTACACTTTTATTTATACAGTTCAAAACAATTTATAATTACAATTTAAATTCATATTTAAAATTGTAACTCCAACGCAAACTGACTGTAATGCTTATTTGTTAATAATACATGATATATCTACATAAAAATAGATAGCCTGTGTGTATAAAACACTTAAAATATAAAAATAACGTAGAGCAATGCTGGGAAGAGTAGATTCACTAAGTATGTTCAGTTTAGCTCCATGTCACTTTCCACTTACGGCAGCTTTTGAAGTCTAACTCTTTGACGGATTTTAATCCTGGAATCAACATCCATCTGAAGAGATCCGAAACAGTCGGTGACGAAGAAGTTTCAAACGAACTCTCTACATCGTTTCAACATCAGAGACACCTAGACTGCAAACAAATTCAATCAAGATAAAGTGGTGTTGCCATTGTCTCGTCAGGTACACAATTGAGTGCATTACGATGTTTCAGAGACGACCTCAAATCACAGTGAGCAACCGAGTTTTCTACACATAACGTGGAGCAATGGTGAGAAGTGTTGATTTAATAAGAACAGAAAATACAGTTTGACTAATATTTAAAAAACTGTATGTTAATTTATAATTTTGTGATATTTAACAAGTAATTATGCCGTAATAAATACTTAACTAGTAAAGTTATTACATTTATGATTCAGTATGATAGAATTAATTTCTTATTTAAAAATAACTCTTATATAAATTTAACAGACTTTTATATATCCTGTTTTATGTCTCTTGTCCCTATTCTTCTTATCATGATACTCTAGATTGAAAATTAGGTCAGAATGGTGTTTGAAACATTAACCCAAACGAGTATAATTCTTACAAAATCGGTCAAAATGATCTACTAGGTTTGGCTAAGTTTTAGCTTGAATTTAAACTTTTATGTTATTAAAATGTAGCGTTCCTTGTAAGTATCTAGCTTATACTATGTTCTCTTTAAAACTCTTACTGTACATATATGTATGTTTATTTTGCAAAAAACATTTAATATAAATTTTAATAATTATAAGTAATGCAAAATTACTTATGAGAAATAATTGTGACAGATGTAAAAATGAGAATATAAATTTTGCTTTATAACGTTGTAGGCCATAAAAAAGAAACATAAAGGTTATAAAATACGATTGAGTGCAGAAAAAATGGAGGATTAATAATGGAACATCGACTAACGAACTAATGTCAGACAAATGCCTGGCTTAGCACAATTGATTATTGCATTCCACATTCAATATAAACATTGTAAGGTTTTTATTTTGTACATTAATGATGTCTGTTATCAACAAGGTCTTCTGTTAGTATTGGCAAGCCTTTAAGACTTATATTGACGTGACAACGTCTTAAATTAGGTTGCGGCTCGGAGTCACTCATGAAAAAAGTGTAACGCCCGGTAACGTTACGATGCCCGTCCAGTGGGTCCGCCGCACGGGATAAAGCAGATAACCCTTTTTTTTAGCAGTTTTCGGGGTTCTTCCCGCTGATGGTCGAAGTCCAGAAGTTGAAGCCAAGTAGGT
Source organism: Homalodisca vitripennis (assembly GCF_021130785.1). NCBI lineage: Eukaryota > Metazoa > Arthropoda > Insecta > Hemiptera > Cicadellidae > Homalodisca > Homalodisca vitripennis. The sequence goes on along the minus strand of NC_060211.1, from coordinate 122,076,700 downwards.
TTGAACAATATTCTTCTTATAAAACCTAGGTAATCCAACGAACCCTTGTCACGGCCTGCTGGTGTTAACCGGTAGAGTTGGAATGCATTATTTGTACTTGCATTCAAGAGAAACATAAGTATGGGCCAGTACCATTTCTTAATCCGAATAGCAGTTCTGTATATGGAAATGTTCTGATCGAGACGGTCGACCCCTCCCATGTAGGTATTATATTCGGTAATGCACAAGGGTTGCTTGATTGTGATAAGTTTTTTTTCTTGGTTGCTCCAACGTTTACATGTGCCCATGGGAAAAGCCCCACATTTGTTAGACGCCACTATTACTACATTGTTATCATTATAATGAATGAGAGTGGTGCCGCTTGCAGTGTCCGTAGTTTGGAAATAATCCCCTCTTTGCATTTTGACGTGACAACGTCTTAAATTAGGTTGCGGCTCGGAGTCACTCATGAAAAAGTGTAACGCCCGGTAACGTTACGATGCCCGTCCAGTGGGTCCGCCGCACGGGATAAAGCAGATAACTGTGGGTCCGCCGCACGGGATAAAGCAGATAACTATGTTTATTCGTGAAAATGTGGAGTGCTTAGATTCGTCATTTACAACAACTACAACAATAAAGGTAAATAATTGTACACTGATATTTCATTATCGTAAACTATGATTGATTGATCAATTGGTTATGTCATACTATTGACAAATGTTGATAGTGTTAAGTAAATTATTAGTTTAAATCACTCTGCAATCAATCGTAATTCAGTCGATTGAGAAGAAACAGTGGGTATTGCTAGTCAAACATTTAAAATAACAAATTATAACCTCTAACCTGTCATAACAGTGCGACCAAACAAACGAACTAAACCGACCAATCACCACGCGCGGAGTTAGAATTTAACTGTGTTTAGCAAGAATTTCAAATTCCAATTTTAGTAAATGTTTTATTCAACTTTACCATTTACAATAACAAATTTTAATTAATTTCAAATTATGTACAATGTTTTAGTAAACAAAATATATTTCTATAGTTAAAATTTGTGCAATTCTTATTTTCATTCAATTCCTTGTTCCTATTGTGCAATTTAATAATATTCATATCAATAAATATTCTACCGAGAAAAAGACGTTGTCACGTAAAATCTTCGCCCGTAAAACCGACTTTACAGGCAACCATAATCTTTTTATCTATAGTTTTAGTTTCGATTGCATTTTAATGGCTACACTAGGTAGTATTATATTTTCATGATAATATGCAATGATATAATATTTATAAACAAAACACGAAGTTCAAAAATGTTAGTGTGGATAATTAAGCTTTTCAAAATCTAATTTCGGAACAATGCGAATTATATTATTTAAATCTTTTTTTAGAGCTAAAGTGCATGTTTTATTAGCTAACGTTTAAACCATTTCACTTGTTTTATTCGTACCAGATTTTGTAGTTTGGTATGATATATGTAAAAGTAACCGAAGAAATGTTTTAATTTTAATAATTTCTTGTAAGATTTCCCTAATTTACGGATAAATAACATTAGCTAACTAACGAAGCGAAGATTAGATACTTTGTAAGTGGAAAAGTACAATTATAATTATATAATCATTTTGCAGGATAAAATGTACAAATAGAGTGAAAACAATTTTTTAGTTAGTAATTTTTATTATTTGCCACTTTCATTTACTGTAGATTTAATGTATTGCTTGAATAGTGTTATTTTGGATATCTAACGACATTTAAGACAATGCAGGAGACAAAGACAGTGTTTAAATTCAATCACGAGGCTATTTAGAAACATTAGTAAAGAATATATATTTTCTCAATTGCGAAATATTGTTTTCAAGATAAGATTTCAGTATACATTTCTAATAGTAACTAAATTGTATTGCCGACGAAAAATGTGTTTGCAACATACATTGGAGTTTTACTCTGATCTAATTTTGTTTCTGACAAAACTGCTGTTGATAAGATTGGCTTGAGGCTGGTTGAATGTTTACCTGACACGAGTGTGCTTTTATACTCTTATAACAATACAAAATATTTCATGAAATTTAAAGAATGTTGCACGTTCTTAGAAAGGCAGACTTTAGACGTGAATTGAGTATTAACGGTGAGTAAAATATAAATATAAAGAGCGGGAACAACAGTAACTGTGAGAAATACTAAAGAAGCTTATTATTTATTTTGTTTGCAGATTATTATTTACATAAATCTTGTATAGAAAATAGTGACGAATAGGAAAAGTCGTGTCTTCATTTTAATATTTAAAAATATTTTATTTGTATACAATAAAATTTAGAAAAATAACCTGTTAGTGGTTGTTCCTAGCAATAAATTGCAAATAGGTATATTTATTATAATGCTTTAATACTAACCAGTATCTTAAGTTATAATCACGTATATCGATGACCATTGCATATATTAAAAGAGTCACCACAAACATGTATGAAACTAATTACTATTGAAACTGTAATATACATTGTCTATTTTACAAGACTCATCACAAAGTGTGTACGTACTACAAACTAATCACGGAATGTGCTAGAGGAGGTGTTAGTTTTTTTGTGTTGAGAGTAGATACATAGCTACAATACAATTAATATATGTATTGCAATGGTTTCATAAACAGTAATTTACTGTGTTTTCTTAAAATCTTTGCCTATATGTACATTGAAGCGAAGAGAAATAGTATTATAACTAGGAATAACGACAGCTTAGAATATGTAAATTGTGGAATTAAGAATGTTGCATCCTACATTGTCATTTCATTGTAAATTTTCATTATTAAGTCTACATTATTTAACAAGTTTCATTTAATTCATTAATTTTTTTACAAAGCGATGAGCATACATTTTGATTTATAATATGACAAAATTAAACATCATCATTAATAATCGTGTCTCATTATAAGATAATTATGTTTCCACTCTTCGAATCAGTTGAAAGATGTAAATAGAATTATTTAAAAATCTATCTATCTCCACTAAAACCTAACATAACATAACACCATTCATCGGCAAGTAACATTTGTAAACGAAAACTATGCTTTTCTCTATGTCTTTATAAAATCAGGCCAAAGAAGAAAATTTATCTGTATCAGTTTTAAATATTATAACTTAATTCTGATACCAGTTTTTTTATTATATATTGACGTTTATATATTATATTGACCAAACGCTAGGCATATTCAATATAATTATTATTTCAGCTTACAAAAATGTATTTTAAAGTAAGTAGTTTTGGTGAAGGATTATAATGTTATGTTAAAGGAAATAGTAATGTAGGCAAATTCGTATACCATTCATTTTTTCAAGGAATTTATATAGGATTTTGAAAAATTGATGTGATAGAAGTTTGAAAAAAATACTGAATTAGTGCCTTATAAGGTAATTTTCATCATTTCTATTATAAAATATTAATAATAATGTCCAAATTAATTTTATCCTTTATGGTGTTCAAAGAACTTAAGTCTAATAGCAGCCACTAAGATTTAAAATGTACAGATTCTGGATCATTTGACTTTATCTATATATATAAAAATGAAACTGTTCGTGTGTAACAGCATCACTCACAAACGGCTGGACGGATTCGCCTAATTTTTTTTTTTTAATTTGTTCGTCTTGATCTGTAGAAGGTTATAGGATACTTTTTATCCCTTTCCCGATTCAGGATTCCGCCCCACTGGTTACAGAAATACCCGTAAGAAATGCATTGCAGCAAACATATGTTATTAAGTGAAAGAGTCTTTTCAAATTTTTAATCAGCTGTTCTTTGTAAACATATATAATGCGACAAAAAAATGTTGTTATTTTTGACAGTAACTAAGTAAACATAAATATTTTTGACGTTTCTATGTAAACAAACATTTCGGCAGATTCTGAAAAGTACAGCCTAATCAATATTAAAGATGAATAAATGAATGTTTTTGTGTTTGTCCTTTATGGAATCGTGAACTATGTGGCCGGGCATTATTAAAATTTGTATGTTTATGTATTTTTCCGCTGAGAAGGTTTATATGCTTCGCCCATTGATGTAACTCGCCACTTGACGGCGTTGCAAAAGATAAAAGTTTTCAAATCGCCTGCACATTATAAACTGCAATTGCAAGGCAGTTACGTATATTTAACTGCCAAATACTGTTTGAAGGCGCTAAGTTATGATGTATATTTGCCTTTAAAATAAGTTTCTGGTTGAACTTAAAGGTTGAGTGTTAGACCACTTTATAATAAAGGACATGTACGTGTACAATACACTTTTGATAGATGTTCATGATTGTGACATCAAGGCAAACTCTACATTGGCGATGGAAATATAATTTACTTAAACCAGAAATGCTCTTACACGGGCAAAGCTTACGAAAAGCGTGCGAAGCCGCGGGAAACAGCTAGTTACCATTATAAATATAGTGCCTACGTATTATGGTTTAAATATTTATTTTTCCAACATAATTTGTTAAGCACGTTTTGTGCACCATGATAAAGGATACACCTAATTGCTCCTGACGAGTCTAAAGTGGCAGAATCTTGTCAGGGCTTATTTAGTGTTTATTAAAATCCATACATTCAGTGTTATAAATTCAATTTTTATGGCCAACACAGTTTATAGATAAGCAAATTTTATAATCAAGAATTATACTACATTGCTTTGTCTGTCAACAATGCTGAGTATATAGGAAAGGAAATCTGAAGTTTATGTGTCAGCAAATTCACAAATAACACAAACATTGTTTTCAATACTATTCTCCCAGGCAACTACAGTCATGTGCAAATTAATCTGAACAAAGCCAATTTAAGTTAAAAACAAACATTTATTAGGCTAATTACATAAGTTTTCACATTATGCATACATTTAATACTTAATGTGGCCTCCTTTTGCTTGTATTTACATTTCAAGACTTTTTGGCATTGAATCGACCAGTTTCTTGCACATTTCTTGAATTTCAAGGTCATGAAACCAAACCTGAAACAGGGCTGAAATCATCTTTTCTTTAGTTGTGCAGTCCTTTTCTCTTTTCTTACAAGTGGACCAGAGATTTTCTATTGGATTGACATCAGGTGAGTTCCAGGCCATTCCAAGCACAAAATACCCTGTTCATCCATGAATGCCTTGGATGCATGACAGGATGCAAGATCTTGTTAAACCAGAGGATATTTTACGTGATAATCAGCTTCTAGTTTTTTAAGTTCAAGAATCACTCTGCTTTGTAGAATAGGGATATATTTCTCACTGTTCATCATTCCAGATATTGGTACCAAAGGCCCTAAGCCGAAAAACGAAAAACAACCCCAAAAAAAATTTTTAACCGGGTGTTTTACTGTTTGTTGCAAATGTTTCGGTGACACAGGTTCATTATCTGACCTTCTTACATGGGACAACTTCCTACCTTTTACTTCAAAATGATTCTCGTCAGAAAATAAAACCTTCATCCAATTCTCAACTTTCCAAAATTTGTACTTTTTGGCCCGAGCCAACCGTTTTTTTCATCATAGCGGCTGTTAACAGTTGTTTTTTCCTTGGCCTTCTGGCTTTTCTGTTAACGGCCAAATGACGTCTTCTGACTGTTGAGTCATGAATATGAACCCCAGCACCTTCTGTCTTTTTTAAGATCAAAACTGTTTTTTTTTTTTCAGGGTGAATTTTACTATTTCTTAACAAAATTGCATCATCTTTGGTTGTAGTTTTTCTTTTTCTTCCACAAAAACCTTTTCTTTTAGAAGATATTGATCCGGTTACATTTTTTAACTTAATAATATTATTTACAGAGTCCAAACTAACACCACATTGTTAAGCAATTTGTCTTTGAGTCAAAGAAGTGTGTTCATGCAGGGTTACATTCTTGCTTCTTTTCCTAGGAATTAGATCCATAATAAACTAATATCGAAAATAACCCAAGAACTCACCAAAATAATCGGAAGGTTAAAAATGACAACACAAAGACAGTAATATCACTTAACCATGTGCAAACATAAACATAACCTCAAAAAGTGTTGTAGTGATGTAGAAACAATGAATCACATGTACATAAGAAATAACACCACATATGCAGGTTGACCAACGCCGAAAATCCAAATTTACCTCTCTGTTCAGATTAATTTGCACATGACTGTAGTTACTACAGCTTGTAACGAACACTTGTACTCCATCACCGTGATGGGATAAGCTAAATTGAAGTTGGCAAGCCTGAAGCGGCAATGTCTTGGCAGGATTTTCTACGTAAGAAGCTGAACGTTACACGTGCAATCTAGAAAACTCATTTCGATTTTCTGGCAAGTGCTTGGCCGTAATAAGAAGTACCTTACTCACTGTGCTTATTGAAGTTAATTTTTTTCGTTATAAAAACAGTACTGTTGTAAAAACGTTTTGATGTCGTATAAGCATTCAGCCTCTTTGTACGAGTAAATGTTGATTATTTCTTATGTTATGCATGTCTGTCTATGTGTATTAGATTTAATTCATAGTTTCTTTTAATGAAAGTTGTATTTATGTTACTAATATATGATATATGTAACATAATATCATGTTAAAATATATAATGATATTATGTTATAATATCATTATATAATATCATGATATTATATCATGATATTATGTTATAATGTTTTAGGAAGAATATATCTGTTGCGTATGTTCCGATTTTCAAACACGGCAGTGCTAAGTGTCATAATATATATATATATATATATATCAAAACCTTTTATAATGTAAGTTTATTTAGAATTTAATATTTAAATTATTACTATATAATTAGCTAATGGTTAAAATATTTCAATACGAATTTCTATCAAACAATATGTAGACTATTTTAGTTTATTTTCCTCTGCAGTCTACACGTTAGTTATTCGCAAGAACACCTTTACTATATATATATATATATATATATATATATATATATATATATATATATATATATATACTGTCTCATCAGCATTACTTTGCATAAATTGAACTCAGTAACATTTCAATAATATCGTAACTGAAATCTTACCTTAAAACCACATCCATATTCACGCGGGTTATACTGCTCATCATTATTTTTCACATTTTATTCCAAAACTATAAATACCGCATTGATAAATTTTATTAATTCCGCATTCAAGTTTTCATATTCAAAATCAATCTTAAACTTTATGATATTATAGATATAATTCTGAGTTTGTAAAGCACATATATTATGGTAATTCTTAAAAAAAAGTGTTGTTAAATTGATATTATCCTGAATTTTGCAGGAATAAAATATAATTTCCAGTTTTTATCTAATAAAACAAGTTAAAAGTAAAAATTCACTCTAATTCATACTATAATTTTTTAATTTTTTGTACATCATATCAATTTTATATTTAGAGAAGGTTCAAATTAAATTAACCAACGCTTATTCCTCTAACATATAACTGGAAAGAGTTTATAAGCTACTTATATTTAATTTACAAATATAATATAGTAAACGTGTATGTACAGGTGGCATATAAGTATATGAGTAATGGATTGTGGTTCAAAGGCTTATAACTGTATCTAGTATGTAAATGAACGACGATTTTGTAGCCCCAAAGTAGAGAAAATTTATCTAAAATAATTAAACAACATGAAACAATTTTTTTTCATGTATTCGAAATATTACAGAAAACAAATCGTTGATGAAATATGTTAGTAACTAATCTTACTATCTCTCAGAAGTCTTGTAGCTGGATATCTCTTGTATTACTTCATAATAAATCTAAGTTGGTTGAAGGTTATAAATTTATGGTTTTTACATATGTTTTATGATTATTTGCACATACGATTTTGTTCTTGAATTTAACCATAGTGAAGTAGATTCGGTATTTTTTAAGAAGATGTATTGAGACTTTTATTTGCAATAATGAAAACAATGATATTGAATTTATTATTGTGTTAGGAACGAAAATTCATCATATATTGAAAAAAATAGTGCAAATAATGCAACTTAAAAAAAATTTAAAGCATACATCAAGGAATGAAATTATTTCTTTACAATAACGGATACACACATATTTCTGATAGTTAAATTAATGTGTTCTTATTATTGAAACATAGAGGAATAGCATTATGAATCCTAGCGATAAGAAAATAAGTAGTATTAACATAAAATTGTGTCCTCCTCCGTAGACTAATGGATATAGTCTCGGCTCTCTAACTGAGAGATCACGGGTTCAAATCCCGGGGAGGTCCAATCAGGCATAGACACGATTAGAGTACTTTGCAAATAAATACCAGTATAATAAATCAGAGTACTTTGCTAATAAATATCAGTGTAATAATAAAACCAGTGTACATCGAAGCCAGCATAGCTTAAAAAGCTGAGGCTTAAAAGAGAAAAAAAAAAAAAAAAAAAAAAAAAAAAAACATACAATTGTCATTATGTTTATTTGATTTAAGATTTGGTTTTTCAACGGTCACGAAACAAATAACACAAGGCTGTACAAGCAAAATAATTATAATTATTTACTTAGGAGAACGTGGTAGTAAAATCCAATAAGTGTTTCAGTTCTGAGAATTATCATATTTTGAGTAAAAATAAAAGCCAACAAATAATGTGATTGAAATGTATTTAACAATACTCTTTAAAATCATTAAGATCCTTAATGACGCAGTCACGGTAACTGTTTGATCAACATTCACTTAAAAGTTCAACGGAGCAAAGCCCAGAGTTCATCATTATATATTCATTAACTACGCTCCTCACAGAAGTGCTTATTCATGTTTACTTATTTTTATCTTTTAATGAGCGTAGTATGTTACAAAAACTTTATCCATTGGGTTTGTTTGTTATTTTTTAAACGCTCTTTTGTTCATATGGCCTTTAGATGGTAATTGAGCTTGAAATACGAAACACTATTTAGATACTGTGAAGTTTGCTAGTACACTATAAGATATGAAATTTATCCAACAGAAAACAAATACATAAAATATATTATTCACATTCTGACAATTGTTAAATAGAAATGATTGAGATTTGCTTAATTCATGTTTCTTACGTTATATATTATAAGCTCCAATTCACCTTCCTATCAATATTATTAATAAATGTGCAATCTTTAACACTATACTTCTAAGGCAGATTGACTCAATACGTGACTGCCCCTGGAGTGTGATAAAATTATTACGGTTTATTCACCATTATAGTCTGAATTATGTTTACCACCATATGTACATACTGCGTTAGGTGACCTTGCGTACTTCATTAGTGTCGGACCAGCAGTTATGTGTCACTGCCACACTACAATTGGGTAAATCCGCAGCAACATATCACTGGGTTTTTTTATTCAAAATACTAATTCAACCTGTCTAGGCACTAATAGGGAATACAACTAGAATAATAAGTAAATGAACGTAATTACTAAATATGATTGCATAGAAAGCAGTATGATACGTATCTTTGTATCAAATGAGTAGCTTAATCCTACAGATTCAAATCGCAGATTAAAATTACACATTACGGTGTTCTTACAATCACCTCGAATTCTCCGTCAACTTTGATTTAAACTAGTGCCTTAATCGGACACGTTATAACCGACTTTAAAACTACTGTAAAAATTCCACCTTTTGCTTGTACACCATATTCTACTAAGGGGTTATAAATGGGGGCTTATGGAATAAACTGATATATGAAATTAAAGGAACCTGACCTTTTACCGTGCAGTTGAGGAATATATATTCAGTATGTGTATGAGGCGGTTTGAGTGATAAAATGTGCAAATTCAATTTAGGTTGACAGGTGTGGTATTGGGATTCAGTTTAAAGCAATACAAATATTTAATATGTCAACATGGATAATAGCTTATACGAGCTATACAATATGATGCGGAGAAGGACATATTGTATGTAAAAATTGACAACAGGGTTTTGAAAATTTGTATTATTTAAATATATTCCTTCGTAAAATATATTCTTCGAAAACAATTATAGTTTATCATCAATAAATTCATTCACTTATTTATAAAATACAATAGTAAAATTTTGTAGGTAGTACTCTTTAAAATAAATTAAATAAGTACAATTTATATATTATAACATCCTTAACAACGATTTCAAGGTTCAGAAGAATCAACTGGTTAAGGAAGGTTACATTGAAATTCATCTCAGGGACAGAAGAGCATAGATGTGGGTTTTCCCGATAACAAGGAATATGTATGAATCTACTTCGCCTTGCCTTTAAAGTACTCGTGATACCATAAAACCAGTCCGTGTTCACAACAACCACTCTGTATTTCAATTTACTGTAAGTAGTTAGATATAATGTTATATTATTTCTTATTACAACATAAGGCTATTTTTAGTAAATGTTTTATGTTCTAATTAAAATTAAGATTTAAATCCAAAAAACATTCATACATTTTATGAATACGAAATTGTTGGAATGCTACCTAATAATACTACCTCTAAATGAACTGATTAAATCACCGCCTTAAAAATAAATATATTAATAATTTAATTAGCAAAATATTATCACTATCGTGTTTCCAATGTCTGCATCAAGTGTGAAACCAGAGTGTCAAAAACAACTGACACGCCACCAAGTCTGTAGTGTTTGTAGAGGTTACTATTATTTCATAAACTTTTCAGTTAGATTTACGGACCTTTCTTGGTTTATTGTTCTGTAGAGAGCACTTCTTTGGTTCACTGTAAATATAGTCCCTAACTGCTTTTACCTAAATGTCCTGCAGCTTTCATCATATTTTATACAAAATGTAGAGTTAAAAAATGTTTAAATATTAACTTATATTTCCAGTGTATAATCAAGATTAAAATTACAACTATATATCACATGAGTTTAAAACCCCTAAATTCAGTTTGGTTGGATATAGAAATTGACACTTTTGTATGTTTTATATATTCGAGTTGGACTTAACATTGTAAGATATTTTATTTCAAACAAATTTAAAAAATGTTATTTATTATAAATACAAAAACCAATATAGTTAGTGATGCATTAAAACATTTAAAAATGTTTGCAAAGTATAAAAACTATTATTTTATGTAAACATTATTTGTTCAATTTTACCATGAAAGGTAGAAATGCAACTCATAGTGAGAAATTAGTGGTTATTTAGGTGAGAACGACATCACGTGTTTGTGATGAATATTTATTTTCAACACTCATGTCGCCTCGAGTCAAGCTTACTGTTATGGTACACGTTCATAATGTGTTGCGTTTGGCTGCTTTGTACATACTAAACCTTTCCAGTATCTACACTATGGGTTGTTGATTTACACACAGCTCAGAGAAATGATATTGAAGCTATAAATATTTTTCAGCATAAGCTGGATTCATTGTTATTAATTAAATATTCTTCTTACAATTATTATTAAATAGTAAAAAAGTGTAATTTCCAAAATTCAGATAAAATTATTATTCTATAATACGAATTACTGTGATAAGTCCATCATCATATCCTTCCTATTTAGAGGTGATTTTGGAGGCAGATCAAGAAACATTTTAAACCATATTTATACCATAATTATTGGAAGAAATGGATTTTACTACAGTAACACATCATTAGTGTAAACTAAAAGACAAAATGTATTATCAAATGTTTATTTATACAATGGAAGTATTTTTTTAGAAAATTCTTTTTCCGAAATCATTGCATAATACATAAAATCATTAAGACTACGTTTGAGATCTGCAATCTAATCACTTTCTCAGATGAATAACTAGCCTAATCCTAATTATAACCTAGTTTAAAATTTCAAAAATCAGACCATAATTTTGCGAGAAGCTTAAATGTAGTGTACAAAAGTTTATGCAGCAAGTTATATAAACAATTTATTGATAAAATTTACTTAACAAAACTATTGATAAATATGTTATTAATATTATAAATGCAAATAATTTTGAAGATATTATACGAATCACAAAATACCTAGTGGACAGATGTAACAAAATTTTTTGATGTATATTGCTTAGATAAACTAATAAAATAAAAAGCACATTTACGAGTATGCATATTGAGTGTCTAGATGATGTAAATCTTGGTACATTTTTACGACAAAATTTATTTTTTATGTAAAAAAAGAAAGGATTACGTTAGTAACTCTAAGAGCAAATCAAACTAGCTTTCCAACTGACGAAACATTTACAATATTATACAATCATGGCATTAAATATTTGTGTAAGTATTTTGACAAGAGAATAACGTAACAAGAAAATTACATGTATTATTTTTAGTACAATAAAGATATTTATTTTGCCCTCCAATATTATGAAACCACCCACAAATTAATAATTTACATTTTAAATCAGTATCTTCAGATCTATATGAACTAATGCTGGAAATTCTAAACTTACGTAGGTGGAATGAGTGGTAAAATCATTATGAAAGTATCTTACTGCAAACATAGTTCTGTTCTACTTAGTCTGCTAACGACACAATAGATTAAATCCTATTATTCATTCCGATGAGATAGTCTTATCAAGAGCGGTGGAGGGGAGTTTGTAATACATTAAGAGATACTAGTTTAAAAACTATCCCTTACGCAATTGTATTATTAAACTTATTACACATTTTCATATTTTTATAATTTTTATAAGTATTCTGCAGGAATATTCTGCCACACACCCTTTCCATTGGAATTAGAAATTTAATGTAAGAAACTGTTGCAAATGTGGTATTATTGTTTGCGCAATGACCAAGCCTAAGACTTGATTTGTTATAAAAATGTAATTGCTGTCACTCTGTTCGTTTATGCTACAAATAAAATTACTGATAGACTACATACTGTAAGATGAGAATAAGTGTATAACGACTGTTCAAAGTCCCGCATTTAAGTCTATGCAAGTTAAGACTTGATATGGCTATGAAACAATTTTATTTTATAAAACAGCTTTTTTATATTCTAGTGCATGAATGGGAATGAATTAATACTGTCACACTTACCATTTATTTTTAGTTAGAAGACATTCATTCATATAAATTACATACATTCCACAGTCATTGTATGAAACTGATGATCATGTAGATAGCCAACAAACGTCTATGGCTCGGCATTTATAATATAATATGATTGAATCATAAAAATTAAGGGCTCAGTGGTGTAGTAGTAGCACACTCACTCGGCAATTGAGAGATCCGGGTTCGAAACCCGGTGGAGAAGTAATTTTTGTGATTCAATTATTATTGAAATTAAATTCGCCTATAACCATTTATACAAATGTAATGAATGCATGCATGTACGTTAAAGCAACATGTATGCTTGTTAACATATCCCGACATGTACAAATATATAAAATTGATAGTAACAAATAAATATTATTTCTTAGTTTTATAATATTATACTTTAGTTTTATAAACTCGATGTACCAAGTAGGAAAATGCCTTCGTAGGGAAAATATCGTTTTTAATAAGACCTTTATCTAGTTTTGCTAAGACAAATTAATTATGAAAACATAACATTATTAACTACGGGTTTCGCAAAATTAATACTGTAGTACTACTTATGATCATCATTGCTGCAAATGCATATTTATTCTGTTTATTTAAAAAGTTACAATTGAACTTTATAGTAGCCTACTATATTTAATTTACACGCTGGTACTTAAACCATTACTAAGGTACGTAATTCCCTCTTCTATTTAAAACGTTTTATCTTACGCCGCTGCACCAATACGTGATGTGGGAAATATTACCAAATACTTTTTTTTAAACAGCCTATATTAATAAAGAAAAATATGTAAACTTGTTAATTGTCTAGTTTTACCACAACTGCAGATTTGTAAAATATATTCCGTTCATGACATGACTAATGGTATAGAAAATGTGTACCGTAAATTAGTTAATTAAATTTCATACAATGCAAATTTTGCAACCTAATCAGCCAGTATAATATAATATTATTTTACATCCAATGTTCCGGAACTAAATTATTGGGCGGAGTAACTACCTAATTGGCACGCGTATGAATTTTTTCTTCTAAACCCTTCGTAGCAGCCCAACTACGTAACCGATCAGACCCTCGCGCGCTTTGTCCGTAAGTAAAATTTATCTTTTTCGTATTATTAAATTAGCCCTTTGATGCCAAACGTATAAAATGAATGTAACGTAAAGTAAAGATGTGAATAGTAAAGTAACTTACCCTTGAAGATCTTTTATTTGCTTGATGGAGATAGATAAAGGTTGTGGCGTCGTCCTTATGGCGACGAGCACGTTGTTATAAATAGTAATTTGTATCATTAAATGGCTAATACCCGTCGCGAATTTGTTTTTAGGCGAGTTTACGTAGCTGATGTATCTCACGTTGTTGTTTGAATAGATGGCTACCACTTCCCAAATTCTAACTCCTCTAGAAATAACCGTTCTTAGACTACATAAAGGTATAGCTTCTAGGTAGCTTCTAGCTTCTAAAGGTATAGCTACTACGTAAGAGCTTCAATGTCTCGTGCCAAGACGCCGACACCCGGGTTGTGAGTCTAACCCATTGCGAAGGGAAGTGAAATATTATTGTTTTGTAAAGTAAAACGTCGTACGCATAATTCAATAGAACATTGGATATTTTAGGCCCACCTGGAAGATATACTTTTTAGTTATTATATTCTAAATTGGCAGCAACGTGGCATTACATAACTTTTCCTTTACCATCTAAAAGTGGTGCTTTTAAGTTTTCGTAATTAAACTGAACTTATAAGTAAACTTTGTATTTCTAGTATTTATTACTACGACCTCAGAAATCACCACCCCCATGTGTTATCGTCATACGGTACACATAATTTTATTGCGCGAATCTGCAATTGATGTGCCCTACTCTGCCATCAACTGGGTGAAACTGAGTGAAAACGCCACAATGCCTCCATTAAAATAGAATATTTTGTCTAAAGATGAGTTGGTATTTGAACTGATATCTAGAGGTATTAAATTAAATAGTGACAGTACAGTAAATGAACTCAGAAAGTCCTTAAGACAGTGTTTGAGAAACAATATTTTACCTACTCCTAGTAGCATATTTAAAAATAGACCACAATCAGGAAGTAAAACTTCTCAGTGAAAAAATGATATTATTAGAACATGGGTGCAGTGAATTGAACAGTGCTAGTTCACCTTTAGAAATCACCAAATTCCAAGAAAAGTGTAAACATTTAATAAGCCGTTTATTTTTAGACAACCAGCTAGAACTAAGTTCAGTACATAGTGAAACTTTATCAGCTTTAAAGTGTAGGCTAGTAAATGTTGAACAACAGTTAGCTAAAAAACTTGCTACCTACAGTGAACCTAGAACAGCTTAAAGTGTTAGAAGCCAATTTAAATGAATCATTAGAACAAGATGAGGCTATGGAACAGGCAGTGAAAAAACAAATAGGCCCTATTTCTGTACAACCATAAACAATATCACAGCCTACTGCTAGTACCCCCCCACTTTGCCTATAATGCCTATTTATATAATGCAAACAATGATTGTATTAAGTCAACCTATGTCTAGTTTAAATATGTTTAATAAGTTAAACAACCCTGCAGAATGTTATTTACAAAAATTTTACAGTAACAAATGGGTTTAGTAATACCTGAGCTAATAAACTTTTTGAAAACTTTGTTAAAACTAAAATGTGAAAACTTGCCTATCAGAAAATGAAATTTTAGCATTGTTACCATTGTTATGCAAAAGGTCCACTTTTAGCCAAAATAATACAGTGTAAGTCTGTCATGCCAAATGTCAATCTACACAGGGAATTAATTAGTGCTTTTATCCCTGTAGGCCTAATTTGAAAGATTTAGACTAGATTTAGTTTATAGGCCACAAAGGTTTGATGAGCCACTGTATGAATACATCTATGACATCAAAGAGCTCAGTCAAGTTTTATTTGTGTAACATAAGTGAACAGGACTTGGTAACTTGTATAAAAAGAGGTATTAAGCCTACAGATAGAAATAAGTTAATTTTTGAAAACAATCCCATTTGTTTTACAGATTTGGAAAAATTGTGTATAGCTAGTAACAATATAACCTTTAATGATAACGTAAGGGACAATTTAAGTAAGACATATGTTAACAACATGTATCCACCACATGTTGAACTTAGAAAAAGTAGGCCTACTGTCAAAAATCCAAAGTTATGTTTCAATTGTAATAGGCCTGGTCACTTAGCAAAAAATTGTTTTAGGGAATCCAAAAAACTAGTCGATAGGGGAGTGGTATTACACACAACACCTAAAAATATCCCCTCCCCGGTTTCATAAGCTTAAGAATAATAATTTTATAAATAGTAATACAGTAAGAAAAAGAAAAACACTATTTTATAAGAGTCTATGGTAAGGTAATTAAAAATTGGAGTAAATTAAACTATAGAAAACCTAATTTAAGACTAAATGTTAGACAGTGTAAACAATATGCCTTTAATTAAATGCTATAGTGGGTAAAAATGTAAAAAAACAACTGCTTATAGATACTGGTGCTACAAGAGATATAATTAGTAAAGAATTTTATGATAGCCTATTGTTGAATAAAAATGTTTTCTAAATTAATGAAGTCAGATGATAGATTGTTTGCTGCAAATAACACTGAAATAAAATGTTTTGGTTACTGTTTATGCTAAGATAAAAATTTCTAAATTTTGTTGGAAAGTAAAATTTATTGTATTGGATAATTTAAAATGGGACATTGTATTGGGAAACCCATTTATAACTAATAGCAAATTAATTTTAGATCTTGATGGAGATTCATGTTATTTTAAATTCAAATTGTAATGAGAAAATAACTATTGTCAGACAACAGCCTTTTGAACATGAAGTAAATAGCATTGATGTAAAAATAGGGTGCACTAGAGCTGAGGCTGAGATACAAAACCTTATAGGGGATTTTCCAAATGTTTTTAATCCAAAATTGGAGAGGCTCTAGATTTGGAAGTGAGATTAGTTCTAAATGACCCCACACCTGTAAATATTAGGCCTTATTTTATGAGCCCCTCCTACTGTAAATTAAGATGAAAACAATAATACAGGATAATAATTGGTTGGACCAAGGAATAATTTGAACCCAGTACTTCAGCCTACTCCAGTCCAGCCTTTTTAAACCAAAAAGGACAGACTTGTAGTCAATTATAAACCGAATTAAATAAAAAGTTACAGAAAATTGATTTTCCCATTGGTGATTTAAATAATTATTATCAACATCTTAGTGGAGCCAAAATATTTTTCAATAATAGATTTAAGAAAAAAGTTTTTTGCAATGTCCATTATCACCTGATAGTCAAGATCTTACCTCATTTAGCACTATATTTGGTAAATATAAAATTTAAACGAGTACCCTTTGGTTTACGTGTTGGTAGTGCTGGTATTGTCCGCCTATCTGGATAAAGTCCTAGACAATATAAAATTTAAATATGTGATAAATTTTTTGTGATGATATCTTAGTGTACAGTAAAGACCTTGATTCGCATTTAGTACATGTCAGAGAGATTGTAAATAAGACTAAGCAACATGGCTTAACGGCAAACCTAGAGAAAGCAAAGTTTTGTTTTGAGGAAATCTCCTTTTTGGGGAACATAATAAAAAAATAATACAGTAACTATAGATCCCGAGCGAACAAGGATTATAAGAGAATGTATTGCCGCCTAAGAACGCCAAACGAATTTCACAGTTTTTAGGTATGAACCAATTTTCTTTTGAAAATTTATAAATAATTATGCCGAATTATGTAATCCTTTAAATCGTTTAAGAAGGAAAAAACGCTAAATTTGTTTGGACAAGTGAATGTCAAGATTCGTTTGTAAAGTTAAAAGGAGCTATAATGAATCCTCTCCTGTACTCCAGTTAGCCGATTTTTCAAAGCAATTTATAGTAATGACAGATGCTAGTGGAATAGCCGCAGGTGGTTGTTTGTTACAGGAAAACGACCAAAATGAATTAATGCCAATAGCCTATTACTCTAGGAAATTTACTAATGCCGAATTAAAAATATACTGTTTATGAAAAAAGAAGCTTTGAGTGCACTAATTTGCATAGAAAAATGGTACGAATTTTTAGAAGTAAGAACCTTTAAATTAATAACTGATAACCAAGCTTTATCCTATGTCCTCAATCACAAAAGGAAGGTAAGAAAGACTTGCCCGGTGGATCGAGAGGATTTTGAATTTGCCATTTGAGGTGGAATTTAAAAGTTCCACCGATAATGCGCTGGCAGACGCCCTTTCACGTATGTTTGAGGGCGAGTCGACGGAACAGCTGATCCGAGCCCCAGTGACTGCCGGAAACGTTCCAGACCAGGATAAAAAATAGATTATCGATTTCCTTCTGCCATTCAAACTCCTCCCGAAGGCAAACATGTAAACGAACATCTAATGTAAAGCCTAAAATGCAGATAAATAATAAGTGCAATAACAAGGATAATTTGTGGTTGTTAATTAATGATTTGCCATTAGCGTTTAAAAAGATTTAGAAAAATATCAAATTTCAAGATAAAGAAACTCAGCGAATCATTCAATCTGTAAAAAGAAATAGTAACAATTTATGTTATTTTATAAAAAACAATTTACTGATGTACAAAAGGAATGTAAAAAGTAAAAGTAAGATATTTTTGCCTGTACAGTTAGTTGATTTAAGTATATGAATTCTTCCACAGTTCTTTAATAGGAGGTCATTTTGGCATTGCTAGAACGCAAAGAAAAATCAATCAGTATTTTTATAGACCTGATTTAGACGAAATTATAAAGGCAAAAGTGAAAGCATGTAATGTTTGTAAAATGAGTAAAGTGTGCCAAAGAAAATATGAAGGCGAATTAGTATCTGTGCCATTTAAGAACAATATGGATTGTTTATTCATAGATCTTTTAGGTCCCTTAGTGAGAACTAGAAACAGCAATGTATATTTACTTGTAGTTGTAGATGCCGCCAGTAAATTTCTATGGCTAATCCCTTTGAAGGAATGTAAAAGTGCTGAAATATGTAATAAATTAGACCCCATAATTTTTAACAACTTTTCTGTACCTAGAATAATAGTGTCAGACAATGCCGCATAGTTTACATCACTATATTTTAAGAAGTTCTTATTTAAGAATTTTATTGAACACCGTAGACTAGCGCCTTACAGGGCTAATGGAAATCAATCAGAAAGGCATATTAGAAACATATCTACATTATTACGTAGTTTCTATCACAACTGTAATAGTAATTGGGATAATGACCTAGGCTATATACAATTAAGTTTAAACACCGCCCATAATGAAAGCACAGGTTTTGCTGCCTTTGATTTAATGTTTAATCATTCCTGTAGTAATGCTTTATCTAATTTATGGAAGCTAAATGATCTAATTGGTGAGATTTCTCCAAGGAAACTGTTGTAAACAATTTAAAGAGAGCTGTGGTGAATGTAAAAAAAAAAAGGAGTATAGCAACATAACAGTAATAGACAAAAGTAACTCAGAGCAAAATGTAAAACATCCCTTTTAAGTTGCATTCCTTAGTATGGATTAGAACCCACTATTTAAGCAATAAGGTAGAAAAGTTTTGTGCAAATTAACACCAAAATATGTAGGAATTTATAGAATTTTATATTTTTAAGCCCTGTAACTTGTATTGTACAACACACTGAAAATGTTTTGAATGTAAAAAAGGTTCATATTGTAGATTTAAAATTAAATTAAGACCTGTTCTGTATAAAATAAAAAAAAAATTTTGTAGCATCCCTAGCTTAAGGAACCACTTGCTGCCAAATTTAAAAGATAAGATAAAATCCAGGAAGTTAACTGTTTGGAACAATTCTTAACGAATGTGTCAATGGAAATAAAATATAGAAAAAGAATTTTGTAAATAGACTTAGTGTAAAGAAATGAGACAAATTTGATCCTGACTGTTTTGTAATGAGGGAACCAAATATGAAAAATTGTCTGTGTTTTGTAGGTATACCGAAATGTTGAATTTTTGAATTTGTTGTAGATATATTTGAAGTGTTAAAATTCATGTAGATGTAAGATATATAGGATGTTGTATGTAAATATATATATATATATATATATATATATATATATATATTATTATATATATATATATTAAGAGTGATGCAGTTATTTAATACGAAATGTGAGACTTAGCTTCTCGTGAGGGGACGTTTCATTCCAAAGTATTCGATCCATATTGGTAATTTGTCCGCAAGTCTCAGGGTATTTAATGGCACAACACTATACACAAAAACACTGGTATGAATGCAAAAAAGAAGTATGAATGTGGCGCCTATATAACAAAACACTAACACTACACTTGTTAACGATTTAATTCGCCTTAAATGCTCTTATTCTTGCAACGACCCGCAAATTCTAAAACGCTGCAACGTGCACTGCATGAAAATAGTTTTGCCTAAATTGATTTTCTATTTTTGGTCCCTAAGCGAGCTGTCATAGAACTGCATTGGCATGCGATCTAGCGGATTTCATAGGAAACTTTTGAAACCCCGCACTATCGTATTGTTATGGTTGAATTTGAATTTATGTAATGAATAAAAGGTTGAATTAAGTTTGTTATTTAGAATATGTTTAAAGTAAAGCGACTAACTAGGTTGCGAAATCAAAACAGGGGGGATATTCTGTACCGTAAAATTAGTTAATTAAATTTTCATACAATGTAAATTTCGCAACCCAATCAGCCAGTATAATATAATATTATTTTACATCCAATGTTCGGAACTAAATTATTGGGCGGAGTAACTACCTAATTGGCACGCGTATGAATTTTTTCATCTAACCCTTTGTAGCAGCCCAACTACGTAACCGATCAGACCTCGCACGCTTTGTCCGTAAGTAAAATTTATCTTTTCGTATTATTAAATTAGCCCTTTGATGCCAAACGTATAAAATGAATGTAACGTAAAGTAAAGATGTGAATAGTAAAGTAACTTACCCTTGAAGATCTTTTATTTGCTTGATGGAGATAGATAAAGGTTGTGGCGTCGTCCTTATGGCGACGAGCACGTTGTTATAAATAGTAATTTGTATCATTAAATGGCTAATACCGTCGCGAATTTGTTTTAGGCGAGTTTACGTAGCTTGATGTATCTCACGTGTTGTTTGAATAGATGGCTACCACTTCCCAAATTCTACTCCTCTTCTAGAAATAACCGTTCTTAGACTACAGCTTCAATGTCTCGTGCCAAGACGCCGACACCCGGGTTGTGAGTCTACCCATTGCGAAAGGGAAGTGAAATATTATTGTTTTGTAAAGTAAAACGTCGTACGCATAATTCAATAGAACATTGGATATTTTTAGGCCCACCTGGAAGATATACTTTTTAGTTATTAATATTCTAATTGCAGCAACGTGGGCATTACATAACTTTTCCTTTACCATCTAAAAGTGGTGCTTTTAAAGTTTTCGTAATTAAACTGAACTTATAAGTAAACTTTGTATTCCTAGTATTTATTACTACGACCTCAGATGTCACCACCCCCATGTGTTATCGTCATACGGTACAAATGTTCCGTTCTTATCACATCAGTGTCGTTTGTATGTAGTAAGGGTTCAATAATACTAATGGTTGATAATACTCACTATACTACCAAATTACGCAGTTTTATTAGAATTAAAATCTCATTAAAATCAATTCAAATTTACAACGTTTATCCGACTCGTATTATCAGACGGTAGCAATACACCACGAGTTTGATTGGAAAATTATTGCTGTTATGAGGAATACCGTATCACAAACCTCAAATATGTATTTTTGGCCTGATATAATACTGTGGTTTAAGTATTTGTAAAGATTTTTACTACTTTCGTTATTTGTGCAGTGACTAGCGTGTGATTGAAACAACATATATATATATTTATTTACTTTAAACCTATGATTTTTCCATAACTTCCAAGATTTCATGAATAAAACGAGATGCATTAGTATTTTGCCAATGTGGTAAACTAAATCACTTTAAGACGTTCAAAAATATCCGCATTTGGATGGCAATTTGGAGGGGAAAAAATATTATTATAGACAGAAATATTAATAATAAAATACTAATGAAATAAAAGTGTTCTTTGTAAACTTTATGATAGCAATATACTGAATCAATAATATTTCGTAACAACACACTAATGTGTTTGAAAATTGTTACTAAACGCAAAATGTATCGTTTTGGAATACTTAAATTAAATTAAGCATACAGGTATCCAGTACGATTTTATAATTGTAGAAACATTAATACAATTCTTACAACGAAACAAAACATATACATTATACATAGTCATCAGTAACCAATGTGTCTGGGAGACCTGGATGGTTTCAAAGTTTAATGTTCTATATTTACATATTGTTAAATCCAAATCTTAAAGAAACCAGCTTATGTAAAAATTCAAACCATTCTTAAAGGCATACTTCCTCCGTTTCATTAGTTAATATTTATAAAAGAGTTTTATCTGTGGTTTTCTCAATGTCTGAAGTGTACTATGATATCTAAGATACTTGTATCTAAGGGACGTTAAAAAATTTTCTCATTAATGGCCATTTCTCACGTATCGATTTTTATTGTAGAACAAACAATTTAATTCAGCCAATGAAATTCAATATATTTTTGTGGTACATATACCTGATCACAGTTCCCCAGTGTTTGTTACGTTTAACAGCTGAAACTAATTAATTTATTAGACAGTTTTTTTTGACCAAAATAACTTTAGTAGTTATGGTAAATCAAAAGTGTTTTGTATTGAAATTTTTATAACGACTTTTTATGAAGACTCTTATATTTCCAACGCAGTTTCCTTTCAACAGGGTGCGCTGACTTTTCTTTCCACAACAGCATGGTTTTAAGTAAAACTAGTATGACTATAAAATTATTATTGCTATTATAACTTGACAGTCCTTCTTTTAAGGACAGGTCAGTTTGTACCTTCTACATGGACATAATTATATCAGTACAAAATGCCAAATCTAGTTATCTTACATATATTTCTCTTGGGGTGGTCTTGTGCTAATATTTAGTTACTTTGTTGAAGTTTTATGACATTTTTCATATTTTTCCATTAATAAACGCCTAAGATATTCAAATTATACAATTTATATTATTTTTTTTATTATTTTATTTTCAGTTAATAGATTTCTTTGACTTAATAGTAATTTACATAATAAAATGTTTTTAACATTACGATTTGGGAATGTTTTTAACCAGCTTAAAAATGACATTTCAGCTAATACTAAGGTACTCATATTCATAATCAAATAGTTTAAAACATGATTCTCTTGAGTTTTGCGTTTGAGGATCGAATACGTTTCAAACTATTGACTTTCCTAGAAGTTTATTAATTTAGTCTCATTTAATAAAATCTCTTTTTGTCAACATAACAAACAGAGTATTAATGTTTTCTTCTTAATATCAATGAAATACCCCTTAATATAACCAATCTTACACAAATTCGAATAAATTTGTGGGTCTTTTAGACTAAATAACCAGAGAAGGTATTTTAGAACTTACTCCCAATGATCACTATATCTAGTTACGTCATAGATACTTAGAATTTACTAAAATTCATTACTTAACCGGCAGAAATAAATTATTTTTTTCATTGTAGGATAATACTTATTTTATTTATTGAGGTTTGTATCTAGAGAAATAAAGAAACAAAATTTAAATACATCCATAACAAGATTATGTTATTTTATTTTCATGCATTTGAGATAGATACAATAAAGTTTTTCAAAACAGTAGGCCAACATTTATTATATAAATTTCTTTGATGAAATCAAAGAATTATATAAGGCGTCTTACGAAATAAAATTTCGTAATTTCAATTTCGATGGTTGTATTTGATAGTTTTGAGTTATATTAGATTTAAAAGTCACAATTCCATCTAAAGCACACATTTTAAATCTCCTTTATATAAATTCTAGAGGAATGTATTCTTTGGTTTAGATTTGTCATCAACTGAATCAGCTAATTGTTACATCGCGAAATGGTAGAAATTTTTATATATATATATATATATATATATATATATATATATATATATATATTTAGAAGAGTTTTGACTGGAACGAATGAAGATTGTTATAGTTTTCATGTTTCTGTCATCATGCATTTTAATTAAAGCGGGAGGCTAAAGAGCAGTCTCTAGATGCCCTTCAGCATTCAGCTTCAAAGGTGTTTGTGAGGTCCTTCAGATTTAGTTCCTGAGGGAAATTAATGCATTCAAAAATAAGTCACGATTTAGTCAACCAAAACCAAGTTTATCTTTACATACATTTGAAGAGGAATAAACAGTTTTAACTTTAGAGCTTTTATTGCTAAAGTTGTTATTTGATTAAGCGTTTCGCAGTCCAATATAGTATCCTTAGGTGAGTTTTTGTAGGATCTCATTTTCGAACATGCCTGACTACCATAAAATGCCGCATGCTTTGGAATATATGTATATACTTATAAATATATGTACTTATTATGCGGTAATTGATTAAACATTACTCTTCCTTCTGAGTGAAGGAAGGTATGGAGTGAGTATTACAGTAACACTCCAGTATTAACCAATTTATTGGTCAATGTTACACTTGTATAGTATCAGTGTCTCATTCTACCTGACTTTCATTATCTCACTTACCAAACAAAAATTACATCATAGCAGTCAATGTTAACAGACTTTTCCAATATAATTTCAAGATAGAAAATAAAAAACAGTTCCAAAGAATAAGTTATACTGGAAATGTATTATTACCTAGTACTAATTTTAAGTTATTTTCATTCCCTCCAAGAGCAAGTTTTACGCGATACAAACGGATACAACGTTGACATACATAAACTTCAATAGAGCATAAGGAATATTTTCAATGGTTAGCTGCTCTAAAATACATAATTAAAATATAAAAAAATAAACATGCGTTTACTTACGTATCAAGTGAAAGACCATCATACGTTACAGTTGCGTTTGTACACAACCGTCTGCAAGGTAGTTTAAAACTGTTAATCATTAATAAATAGTAACATACATAGTTATTACCTCTTGATAAATAATAATTTTATTAAATAACAATAAATTTAAAATTCTTAAAAAGTAGTTTTAAGGGTCAATGAAGGTTGTCAAAAGATAAAAAATATATAAAATGTTGATAAAATACGTACAATCAATACTCGTAGTTGATACAGTTTTTTTACGTAACATGTATGTCAAATCAGGGAGCATTTTACAAGAAAATATTGCCCTCTTGAATACAATTTGAAGAAGCATTTCATGTAAGTTTTCTATCTATATCAAAACTAAAGGTACATGTACTTTCTTTCTATAGGTTAAGGAAGCATTACAGAGACTAGTGGTTTAACACTGCAAAGGTATCTCGTGTTGGTCCATGACACAATGGATTGATACCAGACTTTCTTTTACACACCAATCATTGAAGATCCATCGGCATTTCTCGAGATTGCTTGTTACAATTTAGCAGAATATTTTATGAAAATAAATAATCATCTACGTAGTCCATGATGTAGTGACTAATACATAAAAATAAATATAGTCCCAACAGATGGTATTATATGACGTATCTTTATTGATATCATTCTTTTGCATGCCGTAATAACTAACTCGCAATTATTGTTGTTATAGTATTTAGTATTCCTTCATAAAAGGTTATTTAATAGCCCATAAGTTAGGTTATATACTATGGTTGTAGGTATATATTATTTTAATTAAAAAGGAGATCCTTTAAATTAAATACTAATTCACTGATTGGCCTGAATTAGGAAATATTTCCAAAAATAAGTCATGTTTATGTTATAGAGGTTCCGACGATTTATGTACAGAAGGATAGAATGTTTTAAGTTCGTATATGAAAAACGGCTTTGAGATGCCTTCCCCATCGGGTGAATGCACTGAACAAGTTGATTTCCCATTTTAATTTAAAAACAGTAACCTTGCCTAGACAATTCCAAGGTTCTATGAACATGTTCAAGCCATAATGATTTCCACGTGTTGATGTTGGCAACAATGAATCATCAACATAATTATATAGCATTCGAATTATTTTTGGTTTCAGTCGCCGTCACGTCTGTAACTAGATCATTCTGCTTTGAAATATGCTGGGCATTTGCCTAACTGATCCCTGAAAATGTGATAGTCTTTCAATATTGGTAGGATTAACAATCCGTACTAATTTTGCATTATTAAACAATTAATTAACCCTTTTCGTTATGATGTATACGATACTTTTTGTTATATACAAATTTTTGTTTTATTTTGTAGCTATCAAATAATATGTCTTAAAGAAAATCTACATTTTTTATTCAGTATTAAGTTTGATAAACACACATTTGCTCGTTGAGACTTAACAGTTCAATAATCGATTTTGTTCCAATCAACATGGATATAATTAATGAACCTCGTCATCCATTGGGAATTCCGAGTTGTAATCCAGTGTTGATATTTCTGTAAATAGGTTTCGAAACCAATCAATGTTTTTGGTTCAAATGTGACTATCGCTGCAAAAAGTAACTACTGACCAGTACTCTTGCAGGAAACGGAAATTTTCACCTAAAGCAATTTACGAAATTACTAATAGATTTTTAATAAGGCTGCTTCAAAAATGTAGAGCTTTGTTGTAAGGCAGGGTGGTAATATTGTTACGAATATTTATATAAAGTTAATTAATAAATATAACCTGACCTTTGTATAGAATTAGAATGTCAAAAACTGTTATAGGAATAAGAACTTGTTTTTTTCAATTAAAACGTGTATATTTCTATACTTTACCGGAAACTTACGTACTTTTTTATTTGATAAAATCGGAAAGTAATGATAAGGTTCTGGATAAGAGCTTTAGGTGACTTTAGTTAATAGCTTTCTCAAATGTATGAATGAAAAAATTTTGCCGTAAATGCAATAAATGAATTTTTTGTAAATGCATCGGAACATAAGTATAACATAACGGTTTAAAAATAAACACATTACTGAAAACGGAACTGATAAGTAATAATTTTGTATTTACTTTAGATAATTTTATTAGAATCATTCATAGGAATAAAACAAAGTAATACGCATCAGTTGTAACAGGTTTTTGTACTTATGTTAAATATTGATGAACGTGACCGCTTCAGTATTATTACGGAATAAGTATGAATTTAGGCATAATTATTAGTAGTACTATTCCACCGCTTTATGTGGCCCAGTCAGATATGATACACAGCTGCAGTTCATATAACAGACAGTGACAAATGGTATTGTAATTCAATGCAGGTTATGAGCTCGCCAAGCTAAGCAGATTTGATCAAAACCGGCAGGTCTGCGAAGTGATCGAGTAATAGAAACTGGACTCAGATGTTTCTAAAAATGCTAACGTTTCCCTAGTGTGTGTTTTATTTATGCATTCTATAATTACTTAGGTACCTCATGTTACTTTTTTGATCAATAAAGAATAACATACTGTATTTTGAAAACCAAACAAAATGTGTAGTTAACATTTTCTCATATTAATTGTCCGTTTGCAGAAGGAAAAAGTAGGGAAATTACCAACGAAATTCCAGGTAAATAATTTGTTTTATCATTATATAATGAATTGGTATTATTTTATCCAAAATCATGAGAGTTGTAGGATTGCTTGAATTCGTTCTACGTGAAGAAATCACGTTAAACATAACCTTGGTAATTAATAATGTGGATAACAAATTGAATGTCCTTTTCAAGGAATTTAAGTGATTGGTCAGTGTCCCTAATATCTATATTTTATTTTCTTGCAATTTATCGTTTTTATTAGCTCCAAGCAACAGAGTAATTTATTTTTTTATTAAAGACAGGTAATACGTGTTTTTGTAATAATGGTTCTCTATTCTAACCTAATGATATGTAAAATGTAAATGGAACAAAAGAGTACCAATGACAACTTAACAGAAGTACTACGTGTAAATTGTTTACCAATAAGGTATACCGTATTGTATTCCTGATATATATACGGTATACTTTTATATATTACGGTATACTTTTATATATATACGGTATACTTTTATATATATATATATATATACATACATACATGTTATAGAACCATATGTGATATGTTTATATAATCATTATTATTTTTGTAATTGCACTATATTATTATTGTACTTTAGATTAAATACAAATACGTTACAAACTATAATATTTTTAACTATCCTAACAGCTCTTCTTATCGTTTCGTATATAATCATTACTATTGTGTAATAGAATTTATTTTGTGAACTTAAAACCTTTAAATTCTCTTTTTGTTACAAATATACAATTTAAATGAGACAAGATTGGTCGGTATGCACTAATTAAGAGATTTGTATTCAACAGAATAACTTAGTGGATGTCACTGTAAGAGGGTTTTCGTGTTATTCTGGGTCTGCAGAGAGAGAAATGTTTTATTTCTTGACAACCATCCAAAAGTAACCTCACCGACGCAACTAAGAGCTCAAAACAGCAATTTTTAACGTGTATTTTGGGTTAGGAATATGGTTAAAAAAGAGTACATACAATTAGATAGTATTAGGCGTAAGATATTTGGGTAAAATATGTCTAAAACTTATTTTACAAACTAATTATAAACAAAGGAAGGTCAAGTGTAATTTTTTTATATTTAATTTTTTTGTTTGGAAATAAAATGTACGTATTTACCACCAATACTACAACAACTCGTATGTGTAAAAGAACCAAATTCCCTAATACATAGCAAATATAATGAACTGTCTTAGCATTAAGCACGTTTTAGATGATCTCAAATCATTTAAGATTTCTTTATATAGATTAAATTAAAGTTACACATACTGATTGTTTAACAAATTAGACTATCTCCGTAGCAATTTAATTTCCAAGAGTATAATATATTATACTTCACATTTATCTTTTTTTATAGAACTAAACATTAAACAGTGAAACGGACCAAAATATAATAGTGAAACGGTCGTTGCTAAGTTCGTTAAACTAGGACTAACATTTCATATATATATATATATATATATATATATATATATATATATATATATATATATAATTTAATTCATTAATAATGTTTAAGATATACCCAGCAATAAAATTTTGTAAATTATATCTATAGTAATATTTAAACAAGTAAATATAGTTTAACTTGGTCCATGATATAATCTGTGAAAATTTTCTTTACATGTAATATCGTCCTATACCAATAGTCAGCATTTAGAATATAAAGGTATGTACCTACAATTTTATAGTTACCATAAACTATAGCAGAATAAATTTTTATTTTTTTAGAAAAACTCAATAATGTTAAATTCCGAATGGAAATATCTTACTATAATACATACTGCACCTTTAAGTTATTTAATTAAATAATTTCTTACTAAGTAAAAACAACTGCATTATGGCGTATTAAACTATAGACTTCCGGTGACTTCGAGTATTACGACGTTTGGGACTGATAATAAATATTTGCTGCTGGAGCCATTTGGTGCCGCTACAAGGCTTTACAGATATTATCAGAGCTGGAGGCTGCTCTGAGACCAATACGATAGTGTTACTGGTTGAATTTACTGGTAGACCTGGTGTATTTACAATAACGTTATAAAGCGGAGGATACATATTTATTTTATAAAGTACTGCAAACAAAATATTTCTTTAAATATGAACAAAAGGAGAGTTTTACCTAGAAAATGTCATTAAGTTAGTTGTGATATCATGAGAAAATAATTTTTCTACAAATGTTTGTATTTATATTTGATAGCAAAATAGTTCATTTACTTGGCCATTATAAGTGCTTAGTATTTATGGTGAAATAAAGTGCATTTAATATCAATGTATTTTCATCCCATTAAAACACATTTTGCCATCCAGAATTTGTGCAAGAAAGTGTGGAACCTTAGAAATTATTTAATAATAGTTTAATAATTATTTCTCCACATTCTACTTATATTTTTTAATTATCTTAAAGCTTACAATTTTCGAAAAATTTTCATTTTTATAGCCTGAGCATAAGAAAACAATCGTCTTTGCCTCTGTATCTCTTATTTTTGTTTATATAATCTTATTCTTGAATTTTACACACAAGCATTCAATCATTGATCTTAGACATGTCCATAAAACATAGCTCAGTGCATACGGACCCAAAACACATATATTTCGTTACATCAGTTTCGGCATCAGGATTTATATGTCGTCGAAAATGTCACA
The DNA here is from genome assembly GCF_021130785.1 of Homalodisca vitripennis. Lineage (NCBI taxonomy): Eukaryota > Metazoa > Arthropoda > Insecta > Hemiptera > Cicadellidae > Homalodisca > Homalodisca vitripennis. The sequence goes on along the minus strand of NC_060211.1, from coordinate 122,046,660 downwards.
GTTTAAATGCTGTATTTTTTGTCTAGGAATTTTTGACTGTAATTTTTTTTAATTATCTCTAAATATGATAGATATTCTTGAACATTTAAACGCTTACACTGCATTGGGACTGTCAAATGAATTTCTGAAGTAAGCGATCACTTACCTGTATACAGTGAACCGTAGCTGTAGAGAACGTGACTATTGTGCAGGTCACTTCTACTCTGGGACATTTAGTTATTTAATGATCTTGAAAATAAGATGCTCTTCATTTATACAGTTTAGGTAGGCGATAAGTGGAGTCCTTGTAATTAGTACTGGAAATGTTTGAAAGTAAATGGATAGTTATTGATAATATTCCTGTTTTGCAAGGTGAGTAGCATTGTCTTCTCGCTAAGTACTACAAATAGGGGTGAAATTAAATCCCAACTTAAGAACCCAGGTATTATTGTTATAGCCTTGTTAAATTTTTATACGTTTTCTGGAAGTTAAGAATACAGAAGTGACCTCCAAAAATGAATAAACTCATTTATGAATATTTCACCGGTCAGAAAACTTTATTAAATAAACTCGATTTTTATAAAACAATGCTAGAAATTAGTTTTTTCTTTCCATCCGTGTTAATTAGTTTACCCTAACGTTTTATTCGGGTTTTTGGAATAAAAAACCGAAAGTTTATTTAAATTTATCCATTTAAATTTATCTAACGCGCATTATGTAAAAAAAATTATATTCATAAACAATATTTATTTAAAAATAATAATAGGAAACAAGTTAATTTAATTTAGAAGTGTGCGATAGCTTCAAATAATATACAACGACGAGTAAAGTTTTGTTTTTTGAGACTCAGGAAACCACCACGTTAAGATAACTGCACCTAAAGAAAACTCCTGTGATTGACTAACATGTATTGATTTTTCACTCTTCAGAGTAAAACTTATTCAGAACTTGTTATTTGGGATCAAGAGCTTATACGGCAGAGAGGTAAATATATCAATTGGTGTTTTCAAATTTGCGTTTGATACGTAATTATATCATTTAAATAAAAATTTTATAAAAAAAAATTTATCCGGGTGGGAGCCGGATCTCCTACTTGCCGGGTTTTTATAAAGTATGTAATACATTTTCATTATATTGGGCGATTTCATAACATTTATGAGTTAGTTACATTAAAATACTTACTTCTATTATGTCTATATTAATTATGAATAGTATTATTTTTAACTTACAAAGCACATTGAAGTAATTCCGTGTAAAAACATAAATACTGTATTACAGTACACATGTAATACAAATAAAATTGTTCGTAAAATATTATTGTTACTTATCATCTAAAACCACATAAAATTTTAGAGTATAGGTCAAAAAAACAAATACATTTACACCCGCTAAACACTTACGTTAACTTTATTCGTCCTCCACGCAAAAACATTTCGCCATAAACTGGTTAAGTAATTTAATTACTCATCAGAAATTAAATAAAACAATTACTCTTGCATATAAATACATTACAATTACCGTCGAAAACATTTAATTTTTTAAACAACAGTGTTAATTTTAAATTATTGCTTAACTATTTTAATAATTCAAAGTAACCGGTTTTGTTTAAATATTAATATATTTATAAATATTTAATATTTGTATAAGAAATCCTTTATAATATACTACGATTCATTTCCTAATGTAGCCATAAGGTTAGGTTATTCGTTATCACAAGGTTGAAAATAGAAAGTAAACAGTACTGATAAAACTAAAATTTTAGCGTAATTGAAAATTAAAGTTCCTAAAATTTTGGATCATAGATATCGTATCCATAAATTTGTAGCGAAACGTGAATAGAAATATAATTATTGGTAATGTAACAAATTCAATGGCTATGCTATTAAAGCCTAGAATATCATTAAAGTGTTATAATCAACTTACGAATGTATAAATATTGAGGTTTTTTAAAAGCTATTACATTCAAATGACACTTCGTGGCTTGTAATCAGTTGTAAAAAATTTAAAAAATATTTTTTTTTATTCCAAAGACAGCATTTCAAATACTCGAAAATCAAATTGATTGAAAATGTGTAAATGGATGGTTTTCATTGTAGATATGAAACATGCATACATATTTTGTCTTGTACTTTGTCAAAAAATAAGAACAAATTGTTTTCGTGGTATGTTTACAATTTAATAACATACATGAAAAAAAATATTTTTGTAAATTAAAAAAGAGACACATCTCATATTGTCGGCTTGTTTTTTATGCAAGTCTTCTCGTTTTTTTGTCTTCAACACACAAAAATTATGTGGCTTGGAGCACTAAACACAATTTATAAAGCATAAATATTGTTTATTGATATGGAAAACATGCAGAAAATTTTACAGAGGGAGGAATCTAAGTGCAATATTTATATATTTATTCAAATAGTACAAAAATGCAAAAATCATGTAGCTGCATGACTCAGAAAGTAATGTGCATTCATAAGTCAATAACTAGTTATTTTTAACATTACATCATTTTTTAATAACGAGGCAACAATAATCCTATGGTGGTTAAAAAAATGGTGGAAATAAAAATGTATTAACCTTTTTAATGTCCTAATCTCTTTATTAATACAGGTTATATGTGTTTAATTTCGTTTCAGATAAAATCAATGGTATATTAAATGACCAGTGAAACCAGTTTTTGTTATAGCGTACAAAAATTATGCAATAATGGTAACAACTCTTCAGCCAACATTAAATAGAACTAAATGTGAAAATAAGTATTTATAATATTAATAACAAATATTATGGATTTTATATTTCCAACATTTCAGATTTTTATTCTGAATGCAAGTATCAGCGAAACTTTGGTACCATCCAAATATCCAAGTTCGTCTGAATTTAAATTATGGATAGAATCCTGTATCAATATTTCAACATCATTATTAAAACAATTTTGTTTAAAACGTACACTTCCAAAAAGTTCAAAAAATAGTGAATGTTATTAGATATATGTTATTTATGGTAAAGAAATACATTCTTAACACTGGGTTGTTTTTTGTAATAAAACCACACAGGAACGTATTTATTAGGTTGTAGTTGAGTTGAGTATTTATCTTCCACCATTTTAAGATGGTGAATACTGATTTAGGTCTGTTTGTACACAATATAACTGACTAGTATTTACATTTTTAAACTGTAGTATTACATCGAGATATCAAATTAAATATCGGCCAATTGAGAATCTCGATGTTGGTCTGTAAAACATATTACTGTGGTTATATTTGCCTTTTGATTAACCATGTTTGGAACGAGATAATCATATATAAACAAATTAGTGAACATATTATATCGAGTATGTTAATTATTTGACACCTTGTAGTAACTATTCAACATCAGTGGTAACCTTACACTGTTTGATTGAATGATTGCATATATAGAAGTACGTCTCAGACTAACCTGCAATGTTATCTTCATGGCTAGGTAAATGGGAGATATTTTCACTTTGTTACTTTACCTATGATTAGTTATAGAAATGGGATGATTCATAGATGTAACTAACGTATGGTGGTTCACAAGTTTCTTCTAACTCACATACTTCACTGTTAAGTAGAATATCGGTTTGAAATTAACTTATTGAATAACATATATTAACATTGGAAACTGTGCATAATATGATAACTGTTAATACTTTGAATAGTAACCATTTATGTGAAATCATACAGGTGTTTGCATGTGTCCAGGATAGTGACCTTAAATACTTTCATCTACCTCAAAAACAATCATTTATACTGGATACTGCTGTTTTATATACTTCGATAGTTTTGCTGACGCAAGTGGACGTGGTATTTTAATGCTTGCATAAAGTTAACACACACACACACACACACACACACACACACACACACACACACACACACACACACACACACATGTATATATATATATATATATATATATATATATATATATATATATATATATATATATATTTATTATTATTATTGATTATACACTCAAATTTTGTGTGTTTAAAGAATGTTCATAAATCTAGAATTAACAACTACAAAGATCAAATGATTGAGCGTTTAGTGAAGTCTCTTGCACCAGTTTATCAAGTTGCTTAAGGGTTTCGAAGTTAACACAGAACATATTTTATGACCTTGCTGGGCTATTGCATAAAAACGTCTTGGTGTTTCGTGTGAAATTATGACTTTGAATAAAATATAGGCTGCAACGTGAATATTTATGCTGAGAGGCAAGAAAGGAATCCAGCATTGAAAAATGATGCTGTACCATTGTAATTCTTTGAAAAACTTTTATTTCCGTATTGAAGCCATTATCGTACATTTACCGTTTGTAAATTATCAATATAATCCATAATTTAATCAAGTATCTTCAATTTTTACTTTACTCAACCTAAATATTTTTTAAACTGGTGTATTTTATAATTTGAAAATCAGAGTGCTTTTAAAAATCCAAAATTGTTGTAATATCTTGGTATATTGCAACACTCCAATTCTTATATAACCAGAATATTGCATACAACCTCATGCGTGTATAAAATATATAAATGGTAATATTGTTTCTTATTATTTGATTATTATAAGACCAGTAAATGTTGATGGGGTCTCTAAGACTTAATGTTAGTGCATACTACATTGATTGCCGATACAGAGATGATTAAAATACATTTTATGACATAACATGACATTTTGTTGTATATAATAATTGTAGTAGCAAATTATTTTGAACTTCTTTTAAAACTTGTTTACATAATTACCGTTTAAAGAGGAATTCAAAGACTAAGAGCACATGTCTTTATAAAGCTTTATCTTATTCTTTTATTATTTGAAAAAATTATATCACAAAAATATGTTTATGATATTAAGCATATAAAATTAAGTGGTATTAATATGTCGCTTAATCCCTGACTGGATCTGGGTCCTAATAGCCTCATTCTTATTTAAGTATTAATAAAGTTTCATACAATACTTAAAGTATGCAGATGAACTCCTACCATCTAAAAAATTCTTTTGCATCAAACTGTATGTCTGTAGGTCATTTCGTTTTCAAGATATCGTGTGGACAGGTAGTCAGAGAGACAGAGTTTCAAACATACGGACTGATTGACATAAATTAAATGTTTGCAGCCTCTAAAGTTATAGATGTCGATTGCTCATCCAATTAAAGTATTAAAGTTTTAAAATGAAACATATAAATTTTAAACTGATGTTTAGAATGCTAAGTTGCTCTTTTTAAGTAGAATGGATAATAAAGTGACTGGTTTAATATCATGCATTAGTATTATATCATTTGTAGGCAAGCAAGTTCCAGATCATTTACCTGATGTCACAGTTACACGGCTGTCAAACTTTCGAGTGGAAGGAAGAGATTGATGGTTTGGAAAACATCTCAATCTAGATAGGACAGCTACTGCATTAGATAACTAGAGAAGTTGGAGAATAACGGAGTATTGGAAATTCAACGTTTTGGAATATCCATTAGCATTTGAACACTGTGCTTTTAAGTTACAAAATAAGGTTTACTTACTTTTCTTTATTATGCTAACATTGTTATATAAATATTGTATAATAATTATTATACAACGATATTATTATATATCTGTTTATTGTATTTAAATGATTATACAAAATATATCTTTAGAACTGACTCATTAACCAGGTATGTTTTACCTCAATTTTAGTATACATCTGAGATTAAACCGAAGTTGAGATCCATAAAACTTTTACCCTAACAGCTTTAATTATGTAAGATTCTACTGTACTCTATGTTTAATTTAATTTTGTTCGGTAGTATTGGTGAATAGGTAGTCAAGATAGAATTTGTGCTCGTTTTTAAACAAAATATTAACAGAAAATAATGGGGTTATGTATGAACCGAATTGTAAGAGAGATATGTTTGTGTCGTTGTTTTACAGTGATATCTTTCTGCCGGTGGCCTGTACAGAAATGTTTTTAGTGTTTTTAATGTTGTTCAGTTCACCTTCCATTTACTGCAGGGTATTTAATCTGACGCTTTCATATGCTTGACTTCATGTACATGATAAAGAGAGCAATCCCTTGCCATTTATAGTTTTACTAGCTGTTTCCCGCGGCTTCGCACGCTTTTCGTAAGTTTTGCCCGCGTATGAGCATTTCTGGTTGAAGTAAATTATATTTCCAACCCCGATGTAGATTTTACCTTGATGTCACGATCAATAAAATATGTCAAAAATGTATTGTACATGCATAATGTATTTTATTACAAAGTGGTCTACCACTCAACCTTTAAGTTCAACCAAAAATTTAGTTTAGACAATTATACATCATAACTTAGCGCCTTCAAATAGTGTTTCACTGTTTAATATACGTATCTATCTCGTAATTGCAGGTTATAATGTGCAGGCGCTTTGAAAACTTTTCTTCATTTTATTCGTTTATATTCACGACATAAGCGAATAATTCAGATAATAACTATCGTATCTTCTAAGTTAGACTAAATTACGGATACATGTGAAATTTGATTGAAATTGGTTCAGTCGTTTTGGAGTTTATTGGCAACATACATCGTGACTCAAGATTTTTATATATATAAGATTTATAAAGTTAGAATTGATGATTTAAAAATTCACACTAATGCAAATTGATTGTAATTGCTCATGTGTTGAAATACATGCAATACTTTCAATCGTAAAAGTTGCTTATATAAAAATAGATATTTGTATAAGAAAAATTATATTTACTTATGGTAAAAAAGTGAGATAAACTCATTTTTACCTTATCTAGTAAAACCCTTATACAATCCGTTAGTAAAAGGGAATATTTTTATTTTGTATCATTGTATCAGATAGGCACTTACATCATGCAAGCAATGTATGTTGCCATATCAAATAAAACTGATTTTATCACTAGAGAGTTAATCATTATCTTACTTGTTAACATAATTTTTATTTAAGGAACTTTGTACTCTTAAATTTCACGGAATATTTTTAGTGTTATTATTCTGCGAATATAAATGCACACTTCTGTCAGTAAAACTATTAAACAGCCTCAAGCCAATATTATTTAAAGCAGTTTCGTAAGAAATAAAATTACGTCAGCGCAAAACTCGGATGTTTGTTGCTAATACATTGACTTCACGGACAAAACAGTTTAGTTACGGTCAGAAATTCATCTTCTAGACCATATGTTATAACTGAGAATATTTATATGCTTCACTATTTTTATTAAATATATTACACCAATTATACTAAATAGAATCATTGGGTTTGTTTCCACAGCCTGTGCCAGTCGATGTCCAAACCTTTCCGATACCTAAACAATGTCTTTTAAAGAAACAATTCATTCACTGTTTATTTTTGGAAATATAAAACATTTTAACTGGTATTATAAAAAAAAGTTCGTTAAACTAATTACACAACAGGTTGAAGGCAACGAAAATTGGCTGATATAATTAAAATAAATCAAATACACACTTATGTTCCACAAATTCTATATAAATGTAAAAAATAAATGTATTTATAAAACACACAGACACACATATAAAACTATATATATATATATATATATATATATATATATATATATATATATATATATATATATATATAACTATTCTGTCTACATATCCAGTCTATAATTTCTTGACAAGGAAAATAATACAGACAAAAGACAAATACAGTTGAAGTCTGTAAAAATTTAGAATAGAGATCGATTTTAAATACATGATTTAATTAAATGATGATGTAAAATAAAAATAATAACTTTATTAAGTATGTATTTATTATGATGTAATTATTTGACGTTTATCATAGAATAATAAATTAACATAAGGTTCTGAGGTATTACTCAAACTACAATGTAGAACAAAAACATTGGCACAAACTTATTTTCAACCTATCTACTAAAACTCTTCTACAATCCGTTAGTAAAAGTAAATGCTTTTAATTCTTATCATTTAATGAAATATGCACCTACATGAAGCAAACCATATGGGTAGAATTAGCTGATATAACTGATGTTTATGAGTAGCCAGATAAAAAGATGCTATACTTTTTATCATCCAACTTACAGAAGGAATCCTTGAACTCTTATTCAGGCTAATGAAATATTTTTGTAACTTTAAAGTTTGAGCTTCATATTACTCTGAACCGAATTACTTCAGAACCGAATTACCGCTCTGTTGATGCTCGATCTGCTATATCATGTGATATTTACAACATCACGTACTGTTAGTTCATTTTCAATCAAAGTAATTGCTTTAGAACACTGCACCACTGAGAGGCATTCTGGATTGAGATTGGTCTGGAATGACCAGTACAAACATTATAGATACAAAAGATTTGCTTAAGTATGTTTTACGTTCATAATAAAGCAAAATATTAATGTGATTAAGTACAAATGGTGAGTAAGAAAGAAATATAAAAAGTGATAAAGATACTGACAGTGGGAAATATCAATGCAGTTATTAAATTTTACTGGTTGTAATTTGATATGTTCAGTAAGCTTCCGTGGAAATTGACAAAACCTTCTTTCAATATTTTAAATATTTTTTGTGATTTTGTATAGAATTATATCAAGCAAAATCACATCTAGTGGTTTTTCGTACAAGAGCAATAAATTGCAGACGAATATCTCTTTTTTTATACTGTAGTAATAACCAGTCTCGGTCACTACAAGACTGTACGGTTCAAAGAATAACGTACGGATTCACGATGGAGGGTATAATGAGCTAGAGGAGGAGTTTATTGGGTTTTAATACTGTAATAATAACCGTTACCATAGGTCGCAATAATGCTCGTCGATGAACCTTGTCTATTTTAAAAAGGTCACCACAATCCTGTACTGGTCACTATCTAATTACGATTGAGAGTAAAGAATGGTAGTAGATTACTTTATTGGGGTTCAATATTTTAGTAAAAACCAGCTTATATTTTACTATAAGGTTTGTCGATAAACATTGTTTATATTACAAGGCGTTTATGTCCACACACTAATCACGATTGAGAGTGGAATGTGGTGAAGCAGTTTATTGGTCTTTTATTGCTGTTATATTAGCCGTTATAATAGGTCGGATTCACGCTCTATATGACAAGATTACTGTATTGAACATTATCTATATTACACTACATGCCTGTATGGGTCACTATCAAATTACGATAGAGGGTAAAGAATGGTAGTAGATTAGTTTATTGGGGTTCAATATTGTACTGCAAACAAGACTCTATTATACAGTATTATAAAGTTTCTCGATAAACATTTTTCATATAACAAGGTATTTATGGATCAAAATTTAATTCACGATGCTGGCTGAAGTGCGGTAGAGGAGGAGTTTATTGGATTTTAATACTGTAATACTAACTGTTACCATAGGTTGCAATCATGCTCGTCAATGGACCTTGTCTATATTCCAAAGGTCACCACAAGCCTGTACTGGTCGCTATGTAATTACGATGGAGGGTGAAGAATGGTAGTAGATTGGTTTATTGAGGTTCAATACTGTAGGCCTAGTACAAATCAGATAAAAAATTTTCCAATAACGTATGTCGATAAACATTGTTTATATTACAAGGTGTTTATGGACCACAAACTAATCACGATTGAGAGTGGAGTATGGTGAAGCAGTTTATTGGTGTTTTAATGCTGTAATACTAGCCGTTAGTTTTAATAGGTCACAATCACGCTCTTCAATAAACAGTGTCTATATTACAGGGGTCACCAAAAAGTATGTAGTTCCCTCAAATGCGATTGAGGGTGAAGGAGAAGTTTTAAATACTGTAATACTAGCCAAACTTTGTAATTTATAATCACGCTTGTCGGTGAACATTGTCTATTTTACATTGGTCACCACAAAGTGTGTAGGCACTTCAATTGCGATTGAGGGTGGAGTGTGGTAGAGGTGAAATCAGTTTTTTGTTGAAAGTAAATAAATATGCAAAATACTATTCACTATATGTAATGCAATGCCTTAATAAAGAGTAATGCATTGTATTTTCTTACAATTTGTTATTACTATATATTTATATTGTAGGGAAGATACTTATGATAATTAAAATAAGTGTGAAACATTGGAATGTGTTAATTCCACCACTATGAATCATTTGAATATCCTAGATTGTCATTTTATTAAAATCCTCACGATTAAATTCATTTTATTTAACACTTGTAAGTTTAATTGTAGAAATTAACTTAGTAAATTCTTCATAGTGATAAATTTGTCTTCTTTTTAATACTAAAAAGATAGACAGCATCATATGAAATCGTGTCAAATTCTAAGATACTTACGTTTCCGTTCCTCAATTCAGTTGCAAAATTGCAATGGAACTATTAATTAATAAACAATTTTTCTGCATTCTAACCTTTTATAAATAACATGACATAATACCATTCATCATCAAGCAAAATTTGTATAAACAAATACTATGCTTTTAAAAATGTCTTATGGTTTTTAAGCCAAAGGAATTTATCTGCATTAGTTTTAAAGGTGATAACCAGACTGCGATACCAGTTTGTTTTGCTTATACATTCAATAAACTGCTTGGAATATTTAATATAATAATGAATTTAAATTTAAAAAATGTATGGTGAAGTAAATAGTTTTTGTGAAGAAGTGCAATGTTTTGTTAAAGGAAACAAAAAATATAGGCGAGTATTTATACCACTTATGTAAATGCGATACGTTAAACAGTGAGAACATTATTAAATAAAAGCTGCTGTGAAACGTTCATTGTTTACTTTGAATATAAAAAAAATATAAAGATATATAATTATAGTATTGTTTATATATAATTATAGTAATGAGTGAAGTATAATTTATGTATTTCTGCAATTTTTAACCGAAACCGCTGAACCAATATTTATAAAAGATTTAAACATGAAGGTGGCCCATAGTGGATTTACTTTTTAAGGCTTGGTCTAGTATCTGAACAGTAAATCACTTTGGAAGTTCTATATATAAAACCAGACAAAGCAAAACCAGACATGCGGTTTCTAACATTTACTAATAGTTTAATACATATGTATCTATATGCATGTGTGTATATATATTCATATATGATAATATAATGATGTATATATATATATATATATATATATATATATATACATCATCTTGACTGTCAACAATATACAGTATATAAAACAAAAGAAGTCTGGTGTCCGTGTCAGCAAATCTTTAAATCCCAAAAACATTGTTTCAATACTATACCCTTAGGCATCCGTTTATTACAGCTTGTAACGAACACTTTTACTCCATCACCGTGACGAGATAAGGTAAATTGAAGTTGGCAAGCCTGAAGCGGCAATGTCTTGGCAGGATTTTCCACGTAAGGAGCTGAATGTTTATACGTGCAACCTAGAAAACTCATTTCGATTTTCTGGCAGGTCCTTGGCCGTAGTAGGAACTACCCTACTCAATGAGATTATTCTACCACATGTTTCTAATAGTAAAACACAATTAGAATCACTTAAACTTGTTTTACCATTGATTAATTTTAAATGGTGTCTCTAATAGTAGTTATTTAACTGCACTTGTTGTTCAATTCATGATAGAGACGTAATAACTATTCGTCAAAAATTATTCGGCCTCTTTAAAAATGTTACGTATTTGTATTTGCTGTTACTTTTATAATTTCATTTATATTTATGTTATAATTATATATATTACATATTAATTTTTTAATGTGATAGTGGGAAATTTACATTTTTATATTTCTTGCAATTTTGTAACATAACAATGCTAAGTGCCATCAACCACATTAAAACTGTATACGACGAAAGTTTATTTTAAAGGCATCAACAAAATTAATAATGTTTAATTAGCAAATTGTTCAAATATTTAAATATACATTACTACTAAACAGTATGGAGACAATCTATGTTTATTTTCCCCTACAGGCTACCTAGTAAGTTTTTTACATGAACGGATTAACCTTATTATAGACACTGTCTCGCCAGCCCTTCGTCACACACACCGACCATAATAATCTGTCAAAAACCTCACCATTGTAATCTTACCTGATAACTACATACTAGGTATATTAAACCGTATCTACAACACCGAAGTCCTATAGAATCTGTGTGTAGCATTTCAAATATTTATATCACACATATCCAGCACCATTAGAAAAACACATAATCTTACTAGCATTTTGCAGTTATATAAGTTGCTGTTCACATAGTTAAAATGATATCAATCATGGTACTCGCTGTGGTCTTCATATCTTAATTGCATTAAAGCTCTAATAATTAAAATGTAATACACATTACATGACGCATGAGGGTCAATTATAATATACTTATGAAATATATGTTTCAGTTTTTAATTGGATAAAATACAGAAATTATGCACCCAATAAATTTCATTAATTTCTAAAAAATACCATTTCTGCTATTTGAGCAAGCAAGAAAACATAGTATTTTGTGGATATATTAATAAAAATAAATGTTACATGTGTGTAATGATAAGCCCAGGCATTGTAAATGAACAACAGAAAACTCGGTGAAATTGTCCATACACAAATAAAACTTCTCCAATGCCAAGAAAAGAAGAAAAAAATTATTATATTTTATAGGCACTCAACTGTATTAAGTATGTTGAAAAATATAACAGTGCTAAAGCCTTTTTTATATTATGCAATATATTTTATTTATGAAATAGATTTAGTAATTACAATTTATTTAATAAGTTAACATTATAAACCTTGTCAATATTTGGAAGACATTATTGATTATGGGAGGGTACATTGAAATTCCTTTCAGAGGTAGAAGGACAAAGCTGTAGGTTTTCCCGATAACAAGGAATATGTATGAACCTACTTCGTCTTGCCTTGAAAGTAATACCATAAACCGAGCTCGTGTTCATCAAAACCATGCTGTGATGCAGCTGACTTTGAGCAGTTACATTCAAACCTAGTATTATTTTTTATTGTAACATGAGGTTATGATTATAGAATGTATTGTGTTTAAGTTTTACATCAAAATGTTACTAGAAAAAAGTATCATTCTTTTTTACTAATAGAAAATTTTATTAATTACACGTGTAATCAAGGTATTAAAACATAGTTCAAATTAGCTACGATTAAACTAATTAAAAAATATATATTCTTAGATTGGTTTCGAGTATATTATCAATATTTTTATCAAGTTATAAAAACCAGTGTGTCACATACAAGTGACTAGCCAGGAAATTGTTTGTGTTCGTAGAGGTTACTACTGTTACATTAACTTTCCGGTTAGAGTTACGGAAATTCCATGATTTAATGCTTTGTGGAGAGCACTTCTTTTGTGTACAGTAAATATATCCCTTATGTCTTGTAAGCTCGCTTTGACTCAAAATATATAAATAGAAATACAGTTTAAATATGTATATAAAACACATATTTAGTACCTAATATTGTAGGACCTTTTATTCCACACAGATTAAAAACAGTTAAATGTTACTTTTTTATTATATAAGTGTAGTAATTTATTGGTTACTAAGTCAAATCTTCTAAAAACTTTTAAATAACATTTTTTTTATTGTTGTAAATGTTTTAAATGATATATTCACATTCCGCCTAATACTTTAAAATAAGAAATATGGCTGATAGTGAGAAGTTAGTGGTTATACAGGTGAGAAAGACATCAGGTGTGTGTGTGATGAATATGTATTTTCCAGTGCTGTCACCTAGAGTGGCGTCTGTGTCAGGCTTACCATTATGGTGCGCACTCATAATTTGTTCCTTCTGGCTGTTTTTTTAAGTAGAAGACCTTTTAATATAGCCATCTATACTATGGCTATGTCGTTTAATTATGCAGAAAAATACAATTACAGCTATAAATACTCGCAGTGACACTTCGTTTCAATATTCGTTTCTTTCTACTTCTTATATTATTAGTTTATGGACTAAAAGTGTTTGTATCTCAAAATCTGCAAAGAATTTATTATTTCTAACGAGAGAAAACAAATACGTTTCTTTGTAGATAAGTATAATATTTTTATAAGTCTGGTAGTGATACTTTCCATTTGTAAGTGACATTTCGTTGCAATCCTAAAAGCTTCTAAGCTATTGTTTGTTGTAATAATTGCTTGTTATAGTGGTTATACGTAATTAGTACAAAGTAATAAATAATTAGATGCTGAAAAAAAAACATATTTGTGAAAATAATTACACTACAAATTATTGTTTATACTTACTTAATAAAACAAATAATGACAACCTTATTATATTATTCATGTGAGTTTTAGTGAATATATTTGAATTTTAGATTAAAATTATAAAAACATAGTTTGCAGGTGCATTTACCTTTAAGATCTTTGAGGCCAAAATGTTGGCACTTAAGTAAGTCAAAGAGATCAAAGTGTTTTTATTTGCATGAAAAAAGTACCAACTGTGATATTAAACACCATTCAATGTTGAAAATGTACTATCTCCTTTAGGTATACAAAGCACTTTAACATACAAAAAGCTAAAATCGCCATATATACTTTCACTCAAAATGTTATTAAATATTATTACCTGTTACCTAACGAATTGCATTATGTCTAGTTAGAGAGAATGAACTTCTAGTCTATAGGGTATGTAAGTGTGGTGTTGTTACTATACAGACATAAATAAACAATTTCAAGATGTAAATTGAACTATTGGTGGCATTTAAGTATAAATCTTATTAAAATTGAGTGCAATATTCGAATAATGTGAATGCATGACATGGCGATACTGGAAATTGTTTTCTTTACCATTGTGTGACGATATCTTTACAGCAGCAAAAGAAACGAAAACGGAAGGATAGAGCACTAACTCAATGAATCCTTCGTCCCGTGACTACAATTGAAGGAAACAAACGAGGGCAGCGAGCTCAGGCACATAGTAAATGGAATAACGAAGCAATACATCCGATACAAATTGTAATGCATCTTGACAGAAAATCATTCAGGAACAATTGGATTCACATTCGAGGAACGAATGTCGGTGTTATAAATAATACGTCAAGATGGGACTGAAAAGAAGTAGAAACTAGAAAAGAAGAGTAAATAAGGACTGTCGCTAAGTCTAGTCCATCTATGTATCCGTGCGTTATCTTGAGAACTGTTTGACATACTGTAAAGAGAGATTCATCACCTATTTTGTTCTATTGAATGTTAAGGTAGAGCAATACATTATATATTTTACTATCTCCATATAGTATATACCAGAAGTAGATTACAAGCTCGGAATGGACACCGTTTATCATATTAAGATTTACGGAAGTCCTATAAATATATACATATTAAATTAAATTACTCGTATTTTCTTTATCTTACAAGGCAAACTCCACTACGTTACTCTGTGTATCTTAGAATCGAATTAGTAGTTTTTTTACAGAAGTAGGCTTACGAGACTTACATATATGTCAGGTATAAGTGCATAAAGGTGTGAATCAGTGGGTAACTACTAGTAACTCTATAAAGTTAGAATAGCTCAGTATTATAACAAATATGCGAGTTTCTGTGATCACGCAAATTTGTAATAAGCCTTTGAGTAAAAAAATAGTTGTTTACGCAAAAAGTATGTGAGTTGGTAAGCAACTCGTTAAAAACAATCTAGCTTTTCCAATAACCAAAAATATACAGTTAGTTATATAGAATCATGGCACTGCAGATTTGTGTAAGTACTTTGAGGAGAGAATAACGTAGCATTAAAACATTACGATTTATAATCTACAAACGACTTTGAAAGGACTTCAGTATAATGAAGCATACCCCATAATTCATAATTTTAAATGAAATAAGTATCTACAGATATATAAATAAAATTATGGATACTTATTAACGAACGGTAGTGAAATGAGTGGTAAAATTATTAATGCGATACGTATCTTAGTGCAAACACCACTTTGCATCAATGACGTTCTGCTAACGAGAAAAATCATTTTACCCTATTATTTGAGGGTACTCGTAGAGTACTTGCTACTCTGTCAATTTAACTGTCTATATGCCTGTTTTTCTAGTTTACGCTGAATATATCAAGAACGAATTTTTTAACGACCATTTGAAGGCATGGACTTCAAATATTACATGAAACGTAAGTTTTACTTAGGTATCGTCGAGATTAATAAAGAACATGTTATTTTGTGAACTATGATGGAGCCGTTGCGAACCAATATCCGTAGGATATTTAGAAAACGAACCGTTTGTAAACGTTATATGTTTGCATGAAACTTAATTTCTACATAGACAAGAATAAGTTTGATTAAGTTACATGTATATCCATAGGATTTGACTGAGCAGCTTTGCAGTCTACCACTCAGTAGCATTGCAGATCGTATGTTCTGTTTGTCTAGTGGCTTAAAATAGTTTTCCTGGATGATTTTATGTCTGCCCTTAGGTGACTGTAAAATTAAATGAGTTATGGGCTTGAATTTATGAATACACTATTAGCGAAACCAACAACACTTAGTACAAATACCTTGTAAATTTAATACATATTAATTGCTCAATCAGAAATTTAAGATAACAAATCTTACACATTTAGATATTAGCTGATCGTTTGTGCAGCCTATCACTTGATGGGATGGAAAATCAAATTTCAGAAGTTTGTCAGAAATGTTACTTATCCACACAATATTCAAAACAGCTAATTTATGAAGTTGAAATTTTCGACTTGGCCTCATTTCTATGTAGGTGTTGATATAATCATTCTAGGTACACGCTACAAGATGTGTCTGAAGTTGGAAACGTGTGGCGTATTAGTAAATAAAGTCATACCCATGAAATATTTCACAGTGACATTTGATACGAGACAGGTGGTGTGGTGTTCTCGTACATTGTACAGTTTAATCTTATTTTGGTTTGTATTTATCTGCAATACAAATATACTAATATTAGAAGCAAATTACAAATACATTTGGATTATTATTTATTTTATTGAAAGTATTGCTATATTATGTCATTTAATATATAATAATCATAACAGTGTTATATTTTATGCACAATTTAAATAACTGGTTATTAAACAACTTCCTATCCCACTAAAGGTATTCATTATAATAAAAACGGGCGACGCATAACAATGATTGAAGACTATTAGTTAAAATATTATTTTGCATTCCTGAAAATTTTGAGGTATAGATAAATTAATTTAGATGTAAACAAGATTTACAGGGATTTTACTTCTAGTCTACTGTTCAGAATCCCTCAATAAAGAATACTCCTTTATCCATAACAATATGTTACATAGGTTGTTAGTAAAACTTATACTCGTTGAATAGTTGTTTTATTGTGTGTGTAATTATTAGGAAGCCGTAATATTTAAATGCTTGTGTGTTATTACAAAGATGTCTGACAGGATCATTTCAAATTCGATAGTTGTCCATCCATGAATATGCCCTCTTTCAGTCTGCCTGTCTGTCTATGTTATAACTCATAAGATAACATTTCAAGGTAATTCAAACCTGGTACATTATTTCCTCTTGCCCAATGGAATATTTAGAATGTACAGTAACAATGGTAAAAGGCGTTCTATTAGTCTATTTATTGTCTATAGGCCCATAATAGCAACTGTTACCAAAAAGTATCTACAGATTTGAAACTTACTATGTAGCTTTTTATTTTTAAGGGAAAAATCTAATTGACTTTAGAGTAAAATAAATAACGAACAATTTTGGAGTCAAAAGCAATTGGGGAGTCTGTCAATTTCTCTGTATGTCCATCTGTCTGTCCGGGCATTTTGTGAACTCTCGTAATACACTGGAGAATATTTGTTCCATTCAACATTCTGAATAAAACTCTTGCAAATTCTCTTTCAGATTTTTGTTCTACGAACTATTCTAGCTATGGATAGCCATACAACATGAAGCCACCGGCAGTATTGTCAAAATACAGGCATATTGGATTTCACTATAGTTTTGTCAGAAGTACTGCTAGACTAATAATGTAACATAAATGGATTTATGTGTGGAAACATACCAGCCATTTTACAGAACGAATATTTTTAAAAGAGGTTACATTTACATTCGAAAATTATTACAAGAAAAAAGCATAATCCAAAGACTAATACTGTATGGCTTTGCTAAGTTGCCGTAGGTTTACACGAATAACACAATTTCCAAACATATTGCTAATTTTACTAATTTATAAATGACGAGTAGATTAATTAATAATTAAAAAAATGTTTATTGCAAATAAAAACTTACCCAGTACCCCATACAACATACAGTAATACGTACAAAATACTAATATGGTTGATGTATCAGATTTGTAACGTAACTTAATTGGAAAAATAAAGCCACAAACAGCAGATATATTTTTGTTAAAATATAATAAATAATACAATGTAAACGCGTATTTAACAAATCCCAAGGTAGTGTATATTTTTATGACAGATATATAGTAACTAAAATTTGGATCTCATTAAAATTAAAATGAATGGACTCCCGGACTCCACTGAACAGAGAAACGTTGATGTCAGACATAATATGCTACTAATTAAACAGAGATCATTTGTCAAATCGTTTAAGTATATATTTTGATGTCTTTTTTGTGGGTCATATATACACCATTTCTACAATTATGGATATGTAAATAACATTTTATTTTTCTTATTCCTGCATACTTTCGTAGTATGGACTGCAAAAAAATATATAATTTGAAAATTTTAAAGGCTATTCCCTTACTCACATCTCGTTTATAAGCATTAATACGTAACTTTATATTGTAAACCACACGAATAGTTTTACATTTAATGTGAAATATTTGGCGCAGATAGAAAGTAAAGTAAAAGTTTAAACATTAGTTAAAATGTATCGACCACAATATTTTAAGATTGCAAAAAAAATGTCCGAATATCACAATGTTTACATTCTATAAAAGATTACACTTTTACATTCAATTTTATAATAGTTAATTTTTCAGACTGGTTACGTTCTATTTGATGTATTTTAACACGATTGAACTCTTATATAATGTACTACAGCTTTAAAATATGAACAATAATGTGAATTGTAATAAAGAAAAGGTATCCATGTATATGGATAAGCTACAAAACACAGTAATGTGCAAAGGAGTTGGTTTTAATTACTTTTTGATTACAACCTATTACACCTCCGTATTGATCTGTATTCTCATCTGAAACAGATTACATCACGTTAGGACTAAAGCAATTCAATTCCAGTTTGGACAGCAAGTCTACCACATATATCTGTCTGTGTGTAGTTCTCGGTGATATACTGTGACATGCGGTGTCACTTCTGTAGTATGTATGTACCAGTGAGGCATTTTATCACTTGGTTTGAATAATAATTGATACATCAGGTAACTACCTCTATGTGTTAACCAAAATTTTATAATAAATGTGATTGTATAATACTTTGAAAATAGAAAGCAGTTATAATCTTTACTTTCTTTATTATTGATGTTTCAAGTATAGCCAATATTAAATAAAATCAAATATTATGTTGCATTACTCTAAACCAAAATATTGATACTACAAGTGACATAAAGAGCATAAATAAGTTCAGCCAATGAAACTCATTATATTTTTGGATTAGATGTACACCATCTAACTTTCTCTGTGTGTTTTTAGTTTTGAGTAAACTTAGTGAACAGATAAGACCGTTTTCTTTAACATGAAAAACTTTTGTAGTTAGGGCAAATCAAAATAGTGTATTCATACTAATTTTTTATAATAACATTGAAAAAAGATTCTTAAGTTTTCTATACAATTAATATTACAGGAAATTTTACTCACTCATCTTTCCACACCATTCTTTCTTACTAGCAATCATTGTTTTACCGACGGACATAAACCATTTTCGCTTTATCGTTATACTATTGTTATTTATCCGCGTTCGTAACAACCTAGATTACTCAAAAAAACTACATCATTATGGATCCTGGACAAGATTATTAGATATTTTTCCTATCTTTGAGATACATACAATAAAGTTTCTTTAACTAATACACTAATAGGCCTATTTAGGCAGTAGAGTTACTGCCAAAATAATTTCTACGATGAAATCGAGGACTTTTGGTAGGTCTCACACAATTTATAGCCTAGGGCAGTAATATCCGCATTGTATCACTGGAAGTTTAATGTTTACATCTTTTTTTAAGGTATTTTAAATTAAAATCTTTTTTTTTCTAATCAAAATATTTAAAACGCTTGAAAGAATCAGTCGATGATGGCATGTTTTTATTTATATTTTTCACTGACTCATTCAGCGCATTGTTGTTTACATCGTGAAATAGGAGAAATTTAGAGAATATAAAATGATAGTTGCCATTGTAAGAACTTTTAAATGGTCTTCATATATCTGTTACGTCATTGGGAATTCACATTAAAAACGGGAGGCTAAAGAGCTTTTCAGTAGATGCCCTGTAGCGGTCAGATTTGAAGGCTTTTGCGATGGCCTTCATATTTAGTCCAGGAGGGGAATTAATGCATTTTTACTTAGGCTAGGATTTATTCAGCCTAAAAAAGGTTATCTTCACATCAAGCTGAATAGGGCTAAACAGTTTTTATCTTATAGCTTTATTGCGACAGTTTTAGTTGGAGTAAGTGCTTGGCAGTATAATATGGTGAGATCAGTCAATTTTTCGTATCACCTCAAATTGCAACACGCGCTACCTCAGGATAAAGCCATTTACTTTACCAAATAAGCCTATATATCATGGCCGGTAAGTGATCAAACCTTCCTCTCTATTGCTTCCTTATGAGTGCAGAAAGTGTTTTAGTTAAAGTTAATTTTACCTGAGCTTTAATCAATGTTATTTTGGTATGGTTTCAACGTACTACTCTCACTAAATGTTTGAATGTTAATATATAAAATATAAAAAATTAACTGCAAACTATTAGAAAATAATAACACAATTTTACAATATTATTTAGTTTTGTTCCATAATATAAAATAATTCTAAATATTATATAGTACTGGAAAAGTGTGTTATTAATGAGTAATACTTTTAAGTTATTTCAAATTGCTCCGAGAGTCTTCCAATTTCATGCAGGATGCAGTTTCTTTAGCATTAAAAATATTCCTGGAACTTAGTAATCTATCTTACATATATGGATATGCCTAATATTTACATGAAACAAATAAACGTAAAAAATATTAAACGTAAATCAACAAACATTTACTATCAATTTGTGTGAAGAAAGTTTTCAATAGTTCGCTGCTCTAAATAAAGTTAGACTATCAGAATATATAATCATGCGTTTTCCTCCATATTGATTTCAACGTCGTATTACGTAGAAACCGCTTTGCATACTGCCTTAAAAGCTGATATTACAATATTCCTAAGATTATGTTAAAACTGGTAGTTTTTTTATAAAACATTACACGCGTAAGTATTAAAGCTTGATATAAAGTAATATATTAACTTAGAAAAAATAACATCCAAAACATTGTTGTAAAAGTGGTTTAAGAGTCAATATATACTGAAAATAGGTTATAGAGTACCTGAATTAACACCCGCAGTCGATTTAGTTTTTTTAGATAATCAACTTGTACGCTGCACTACTACTTCAGGAAAAATGATATCCTAGTGTAAGGGAACTCCCATGCAGCCTGCTAGAGCCTGATATAGCGATCCTTAAAAAGTTTGCAAGAAAATATGGAAATATCTTTTGAAAAGATATAAGTGAGCATTTCCTGTAAGTTTTACATGAAATGCTCATTTACTCAAGGTACCTTAAATTTATTCCAGTATTATTAGAAGAAGCACTAAAACTTATGTTATGTGGTTAAATAAAGCTGTTGGATTAATACTAGTCTCTCCAATGAGTTACTGTCTCAATAGACAGTAACTATTGACAATCTGTAAATTATTTAGATAAATAAGGCAAATGTTTAAGAATGTTGTATAAACAAGAATCACCTGCATAGTCCAGTTTTAGTGTATAATGCATAAAAGTAAATTAAGGATGATATGAGTCCATGTATATCACTTAATTTTAACCCATTCATTTGCATAATGTCAATTGTAATTCTGTCCTTATAGCTGCTATAGTTCTGAATATTCCTTTGTAAAACGTAATTTAATGGGCCACCAGTATTATTAGAAGAAGCACTAAAACTTATGTTATGTGGTTAAATAAAGCTGTGGATTAATACTCGTCTCTCATTGAGACAGTAACTATTGACAAACTGTAAATTATTGAGATAAATAAGGCAAATGTTTAAGAATGTTGTATAAACAAGAATCACCTGCATAGTCCAGTTTTAGTGTATAATGCATAAAAGTAAATTAAGGATGATATGAGTCCATGTATATCACTTAATTTTAACCCATTCATTTGCATAATGTCAATTGTAATTCTGTCATTATAGCTGCTATAGTTCTGAATATTCCTTTGTAAAACGTAATTTAATGGGCCACCAGGTATGTTCTACATTGTGCTTCCATATATACTATACATATATATGGTACCTTATATATGGTTATAGTTTATGTGTGTGTATATATATATATATATATATATATATATACACAAACATACATACATAAATACACACACACACACACAAACGTATATATATATATACAATTTTTATTCGAAATCCTGTGCGTTTTGAATGAATACTATTTCATTACCTGATAAAGACTGCAGTAAAATAAAAAAATATTGAAAAAATTAAAGACTTTTCAAATCATTTAAAAGAGAAGGGTTGTGAGATACCTTCCTCGCCTTGTGAATGCGCTGAAGACATTGATTACACATTGAACCTTTAAAATAATCGTGCCCAGATCATTTCCTAGTTCTATAAACATGTCTATAGCTTACAGCCTTCCACGTGTTGCTTTAAGGCAGTTAGTAATATTTAAACACTAGAAGAAATGATTAAAAATAATTGAGATCTATGGTTTCCATCACCAACTTGTATATTACTTTATACGTATCTTAATTCAAAAGCAGCAAGGCCATGGTATAAACTGTTAAGTGAAAATGTGAGAGTTTGTAGTATTAATACTATTAAAGAGAATGCATGTATTCATTCTGGTTTTGTAAACCATTGATGAACAAATATACAAATATCTACAAAATAATATGCTTTACAGAATACTACAAATTGTTACTCATCATCTACATTATTTAAAGATACATTGATCGATGAAATTCAACATGATAGCTCGTGTTCCAATCAACATCGATGTAATTAATCTAGTCATCCATCGGGATTTCCCGACTAGTAATCAAATCTTGATATAGCTGTACATAGGATTTAGTGTTAATCAATGCTTCAGGTCTATACATGACTACAGAGTTGCAGAACAGTAATTAAAACACCTCAGTTTCCACTAACCGGTACTCTTTTAAGAAATTAAAATTTCTACAAAAATATATTTACGAAAGTAATAACTTATTGATAAAAAGGCTGCTTCAACAATGTAGGCTATCGAAGATAAGTTTTATGTAGAGCTTGAAGCAAGGTTTGATCTTTACTTAGGATTTGAATGTTAGAGACAGCGGACTGCCCGTTACCCTCGCAACTGAATTTAATAAGGAGAGAGCGTTGTAAGAGCAGGTGTCAAGTTTGTGTGCTACTTCGTTTACATATTAATGCATTTACGTTCGTTACTCATATTTGAGCTCTAAGAAAGTACCTAATCAAATATGTTGAGTGGTAGGAATAAGACCTTGTTCATTCAATAAAAATGTGAGCACGTCTATACATTTCCGGGCATTAACATACAATTTTATTTGGTAAAACCGGGTAGGAATGACAATATCCTGGTGAAGAACTTCATGCGATTGCAGTTAGAGTTTTGAAAAATTTTTTTTACTTAACTTGCATGTAGAAAAGTGTGAATAGTTTAAATACTATTTCAAAAACCTTTTTTAATGTATCAAAAACATATCAACTGTATGAAAATAAGCGCACCGCGTAAAAAGGAACTAGTGAGTTACTATTTTATTTACTTTGGGTAATTGCATTATAATCGTTCATGTAAGAAAACTCATCATTTTTATACCTTTTAAGACTTATTTTATTTAAATGCCAAAACACGTGATCTTCAGTGTCATTAGAAAACGAATAAACTTTTGCATAAATTGTAGCACTATACCGCCCAGACACCTCCACAGATTTGTGTGCTCCAGACAGATATGATATAAAGTTGATGGTCACATAGCGGACAGCTACAAATATTATTGTAAATGAATGCCGGGTATGAGCTCGCCAATCTGAGGAAATATTTTTAAAAGTCGACAGGTTTGCAAAGGTATCGATGTAAAAAAACTGGACTCGGAGTTTCTCCAAACACTAAAGTTTCAATCGTTTTTTGTTTTATTTACGAATTCCGAGTTTATGTTAAGTTACTTTATATCATCAATAAGAAATAACATATTGTATTTTGAAAACGTAAACAAATATACGTATTTAACATTTTCTTACTTTGATTTTCCTCGTGCAAGAGGCAGGAGTAAAGAAATTAGAAGGTAAAGAATTTGTTGTATAATGCATCTGTATTATACTATCCAAAGTAATTAGAGATGAAGGGTGCTCAATACTACTTTAACCCGCTGTATGTAGTGAAATTACGTGAAAAATAATTGTATTAATAAATTAATGCGGATAACGAAGCCAGTTCTCTTTGCCCTTTTCTGGAAATTTAACTGATTTGTCAGTGTTCCCTAATTGGTTTCATTTGCTTTTAGTGTTTTCTGTCTCCTTAGCTCCAAAAAAGAGAGTAATGTATTGCCTTTTTTTAAAAAGAAATTAATACTTGTTTTTTTGGTTATTTATCTCTATTATATATTAGGATAATTGACGAGTAGAAATAAATGCATGCAAAAAGTAACAATAGCAACTGAACATATAGAAGCCATTATAACTAAAAAAAATCAATACAAAACTAAAAATCACTAAACTATACATTAAATAGCAAAACAATGAATAGGAAAGTAAAGTACTATTTTCATTAGTTTTTAAAAACCTTTGGCTCCACTTAGACAATGCTTCAAGGACGGTTTTATTAGAGTATTTATTGACAGTGGTATTATAAAATTACTGCATAAAACTTATATCTGTTTATGCACATTATAGTTTACACAAATGAATTATTAGGGACACAAAATATATATCTAGGATTTTTATATAAGGTCTTGAAACAACGCATCATCCTTTTTGGTTCTACATTAGATTACAAGTAACAAATAACATTCAGTAAATTTCCCTATTATTATTGAAAAATATAGAATAACATATTTCTCACAACAATGTATATTATTAATTTTATATTCTGTAACCTGTAATCCATTTAAATAGTAAAATTCATCTTACAATAATTGGTTTTATATATTATCAAAAACGCCATTTTTATTTTGTCATAAAGAACAAGGATAACAAGGATTGGAAGAACTTGTAAGCCACCTGCTCATAAATATAGAGACAAGTTAACGAGTATATAAAACTTGGATCTAAAAGATTCATTACCCCTTGAATCACTCTGTTTTATCGTGCTCTGTAAATAAAATGTATAACATATATGTATATATAAAAGGATATGTGGTGAGGAACTGACCGACATAATGATTGACTGATTAATCAACGCCCAGCAAAAACCATAAAAGAGAGAGACATAACATTTTCTACAACCTTTTATCTTGTGCTCAGGAGTTACATAAAAGAACCTTTAAAGTATAATCAACTGGTGTTTGTTAACATTTTAATATGAAAACATAATTATTTGCTCAGTTAAATTAACTACTAGTTTAAAGTTCACTAAACATTACAGTCTTTAAGGTATGAAGTAAGCTTGTAAGTAACACTTATATTTTTCTTTTATATAATTAATTAGCAAAAAAAGTTTATCTAGATAATATAATTGAAAAGTGTTTGTCAAAATATAATTTTATATTGTAAATTTGAGGAAATATTGAGAATGCAGTGCTTGGTCGTTAGTATATTGCAGACATAAAAGTCAAAGTTACTACCTAACATTTTTTGCATTTTGCTATAAAAACCCACCTTATTCCTATTTTGACGGAAGTCGGTTTTTCAAATCTATGTATGTATACAATTTGTTGATTGGGTCCACAAAATAACTCAATTATTTTATCAGAAATATTCTAGAGCGGACCATACATTTTTATTGCAGGCATAATAGTTTGATTTATATATTTTGGTTTTCACACCAACGAAAATAAAAGCTTTCATAGAGAGAGAGAGAAAACATATGCGCAGTAATCTTTCCAGCTGAATCTTTTTTCACTCTATTTTGGCAACATAAGTCTCATATTATATGTACGTAAGAGGCTTATGTAAGAGTTGAAAGGATTCAAACCATATATGTGTTATTAAACTTTTCACAGAGGCACTTAAACCTCTAATTATACTGTACTTAGTCTTAAAAGGACCTTTCTCCTTCTTTCCCGTGTTTCAGAATATTCAGGATCTAGTACTTTTTAATATACATACACACACACTAGCAGTTGCTGGTGGCTTCGCACGCAATTTCTTGTTGAAAATCAGGATAATAACAACAAGAACCTCATTTCCGTGATATATTCACGTATTATTTTTCTATCAGATTTTAAAAACTCCTGAGCTAATCGATGGTCGTTCCTTCGTGGGCCTCTAGAGCGCAAAATGAAGGTATATACCATATTTCATAATTCTATCTTTCGTCGTTTTTATTGGGTGTTGAAGTTATTCTGGACACTACTTACATATGTATCTATATAGGTAGTGAAACACTTAAGTATTGGCTCAGTTATTTTATTTTTGTTATACCTAGCGTATACTGATGTTTTACTGGGTTGGAGACTATACGATTAAATTTAAATGACTACTGAGCAATGGTTCAGAATATCACCATAAACGATCTTTTACCTGTATTTAACTCGAAAGACCAGACATGAAACGTTTTTTGGATGTTGATATAGTGCTGCAAGCGGAAAAGCAGGACACGATAGTGGATAGATAACATAAAAACGTGTGTTTATAATTAACACTACCTAGTACTAAAGACGACACTAGACACTATAAACTATATTGTAGCTAGACTGATTAGTGAGCCAGCAACATTACATACCGTATAATCCGTAAATATATTACAAGTTGTTTTATACCAATAAATTGCCTATACCAACCATTATTTTTATTGTTTTAACACATATTGCCAAGTATATTTAGTGATCAAGATGATATTTATTGATAGTACGACCAAAATATTACAAGATAAAAACGCAGAGATCAGGAGAGTGATAATTTTAAATTCAAAAAGTAGCCTACGCTCTGTACACAGACACTTATGAATGTCTCAGTTTGAATTTGAATACTCCTCGAAATTGTTCTTAGCGTGTGCAAAAGTGAACTATTGCTAAACCTAATAGAGTACATAGTACATGTGCGTAGATCAAACATTTGTTGTTACGGATATGCTTTCCATGACAATATTATTACACTGTATCTATTATTAAGTGTAAAAATTGTCTTTGAAGAATTTTCTTCATTGGCCATTGAGTAATGGTTACAGGTATGCAATCAGCCAGACGCAGCACGACACAGTCTGCCGAGCTAGTAAGGCTAATTTAACTAATGAGCAAGCCCACGCAGACTCATAACGATAATGGTTTCCATTAGCGGTAACATCTTATAATTTTTAAAAGTTTAACGGGCAAAGATAACGTCAGGAATAAATTCAGTGAATAATTTACAATCTTGTATAAACACCAAACTATTTACGTAATATTCATAGTGTTTAAGCCTGTCTTAAATTTTTCTATGGAATAGTGTCAAGTATGCCCCTAAAATTATATTAAAATAAATGTTTTTTTAGTGTACTATACAAGGAAACCATTGTTGATGTATACCTCATAAGAAAAAAATAATTGACTTAATTATTCATGGTAGTACTGTTCCAAAAGCTGATGTTATATTTTAAGAACAAGTATCACTGAAATTTTGAATATTATTATTTCATTAGATATATTTCATAAATAAGGACTTTCTCCTATGACAAACTCACTTAAGACTTTTTAATAATTTTATTATGTTTATGTTTTAAGTCAATGTAACTCTACTATTATATGTACATAAGGACGTATTAGAAGGACAAACAACTTAAAGTTGAAAGGATTCAAATTAAATATAGTACATAGGTACGTGATCAGAGTTACTTGTAGTATGTCCAGCCATCGTACTGTTTGTGGTGTACATATTAACCTCCTTATCTTATAGTGTTTGTTTATTTATGAGTTTCAGACACAAAGTGTACGATTTTTGAAAATTCGTTCATTACGACGTATTTGTTTCCATAAGAAAGTGCATTGACAGTGAAATTCTTAAAAAGTGTAATAATATAGTATACGCTTAGAGTTTATGTCAGAGTACACCTGTAGGGTATTTTTTAAATCTTAAATATGAATAATTATTTGTGTCATAACCACAATATATTATTCTTTTACGATAATATTTACGACATATTACAAGGATCTGATTTAAATAACATCGTTAACCTGTATTTCATTATAAACTATATTTTATTTTCTCAGGTATCATAAAAAAGTACATAAAATAGTTATTTTATTATATCGTTCTTGTTTCAATATATTCATCCTCACGTAGTTTTTCTAAATTATATTCTCGTCATAACTCAGAGAAAAATCAAGAAAAAATTAAATTTTATTATGTTTTGAATTTTATTTTGATATAATTAATAACAATTAAGGTTTTGGAAACTCTCTCTCTCTCTCTCTCTCTCTCTCTCTCTCTCTCTCTCTCTCTCTCTCTCTCTCTCTCTCTCTCTCTCTCTCAGGTAAAGTCACTTTGAACAGGTCGTCGTTAATATACGCTGTCAGAGGTAATTAAGCTTCCTATTGTTACAACCTCAAGAGCTCTGTGCATAGCTTCCTGTTAAGAAAGGTTTCTTTTAAGTAAAGTTTAGTGCAAAGAATAAGAGAGTCATTTTCCTAGTAATTAGTTACTTAAATAACTTGTTATCTATTAGTTTTCAACAATTTACGTTTTCAATACTGTATAAAATCGACAATAACTACAGTATATTGAATTTTAATCCTTGTTCACCATTTTCTACAGTAATTATATAAAAACTGGATTTTAATTAAATAGGTTTTAATGCCCTTTACAAAATTATACAGCTTCTATTACAATTATTGATTCTTCCTATTATCCTAAGCTTAATATAAATCCTTTCGTAGGACCAAACAATAAGCTCAAGATATCTATTTAAATTGGGGCTACATATCTATATACATATGCAATCAGTTTATAAATTGTGTGTATAAATCTACCGTAAAAGATTGATAAAATTAGGACCGACATGCAGACATTAAATTCATCTAGATTAAAATAAATATAGGAATTATTACTTTCTGAACAAAATATTTTTCGCTACTACTGCAAAGGAATGGCATCATCATGATCTATAAAACTTACTAAATACAGTGTTTAGAGCAAAAATATCACCAAAAATTCAAGAGGATTATAATTATTAAGGTAATATATGAACAGTTATTAACAATTTAATAGAACAACAACAATTAGTTATAATTAGAAGCTTCAGTATATATTATATAGTATAATTTACGTAATGTAATAGAAAAATTGAATAGTTAGTGGAAACATAGAATTGTTAGGGTAAATATAATTTATATTCTTGGCAACTTATTGGGGTTTGTTCTGTAATCACTTCGGTTACCGAAAACACTATTAAAAAACTATATTTTATATCATACCAAGATTACTTCGCTCATTTAAATTTCCTTTAGTGACATTAGACTGAACAGTTATTGTCAGTTCAGAAGTGTTTAAATAAATATGCCTGAAAGAAACTAAGCGATCTGGTTCTTTTGAAGCCGATGCGATTATGGTTACGAAAAAGAATTGTATCTATTCAGTGTGCTGTTATTTGTATTCAAGATTTTAGTTCGAAACTCAGAGTTTATTATTGACGTAGTTTCAACGACTTTTCCTTTGACCAGATATTTGGATTCTCCTATGAATAATAAAGTTGAAAATTTTAATCAATTCTATAGGGTAGATTAAATATTTCAAGGCTATAAGAAGTTTCAAAACTGGTTTTATGATTCTTCTCTCAGGTCTACCTACTTTCATATTGTGACGCTTTGTGATAAAAAAAATTCAAATTCTATTACAATGATAGCTGAACACATTTTATCAATAAAATAACATCATTTGCTACTTGTCAAACGTTTTTTCTGTATAGCTTTAAAACGTTTATGGTAATAATAATAGTCTTCGGTTTCATGTAAAACTCTTCTCATATTATAAGTTATTGCATTGAATAGGCACATCTCCATGTAACATTCAGGAAAACTTTAATTGTTAGAAATATAGTCACTCATGCAATTTTAATTACTGTAGATATTACATAAATTTGAATAGATTATTTTAAACTCATAATACAACATTTTCTAGAACTACGTTACATAAAGACTTGTATTTAGTCTCTTTGCGCTAAATGTGTATATATATAATATATAACTACGCAGTGTCCTGAATAAAATACAATATATTAAGAATGATAACCGAAAACGAAGGATAAATTTTAATAACGCACAAGAATATAATAAAGAGATAAAGAATATGACTCTATTTACCACTTCATGGTTAAATATTATGTATTGCTTAGATTTTTAAGTTTTGGATAACAAATCATAACGTAATATACGATATATTTTAATATTGTACATGAAGCACTGTTATAGTGAGTAATAGTTATAAGCCTAATGAAGTCTCTCTACAGACGTAATTGCTCCTGGCCGGCCTGTTAAACTGTTGAATCATACCTTATCCGTTTTGACCGTAATGTTTATGTGTTTTTGTTTTGTAGCTTTATTTAGTTCTTATTAGGTCTATGATTATTAAGTTCTTGGAGATACTACATTTTTTACTTTACTTTGCTATATAAAAACGTCATACTTAAAATTAGATGTGAAACAAACTTATCGAAAACAATTAAAAATGTACGGTAACTTTATCCTTAATATGGATTAAAAATCTTTCACCTTAGAATGATTTATTCAAATGATATCACGTTTGTGATTACATAAAACACTCCCTTTTACTTCTATATACATCCATACTTTCATAATTAAAATTTCCATAAAAAACTATTGGTTGATATAAGTATTTTGTTTATTTAAAGTTATAGTATTAATAGAAAGTTTTTATCTATTTAAATATTGATACACGAATGAGTAATATAAAAATAAGAATACATTTAATATAATTAATATTTTTTACGTATCGTACAAATATTGATCATTAAAGACTGCTCACCATGTAATTTCAGTCATGTCTTGTACTATTCGTAATGTAAGTTTATTGATCAACAATCTAATATACTCATCTTACATTACAAGCTAAAGTAATTACACACATTTTAAAACCAACATTTTTAATGAGTTTTATCTTTTTACTAATATTAAAGTCAAATACAAGTTTGTTTTGAGACTTGCACAACGTATTTGAACATCACAGAATCACTAAAGACTTCTTGAGATATCATCGCTATATCATAGAGAAAGACCGGGATATCAAATACTATTTGAGATAATCCAAAACATTTACCATTAGGTCTACTGCCGACTAAGGTATACATACTGTGGAAGACATTATATATCGCTCCCCTATCACTTTGAGATAATTCCGTTGTTAGTATGCCTAATTAGTTTTTTAAATATAATGCATTTATTTATTATTAACAATAAAATTTTTTTCAACTTAAAGAATTTTAACTCGGATATTATATTGTCATTACGCATTATATATTTGTAAATATAAAGATCTGTTTGGGACGTGAACAGTACTAAACGAAAATTGGAATGTAAGAGAAAATTTCTGTTCCTCTAGCGATGAATAATATGAATCATATATTAAATGATTATATTAATTATGTGTTAATCGAGAAAATATTAACAAAATGTGTTAGCAAAAAATTTATCAAGAATTAAATGAGGGATAGAAATATAACATCAATAACTGTAACAGTGGTTCTTTCATCATAATTGAGCGTGGCTCTATTATGGAATTCTTGGGGATCATTGGTTGTAAGCATATCGCAAATGTATAAGCGTGTAGTTTTTAAAAGCTATCTAGTTCACTACTTGTATTATTTTATTGTTGATAATAATGTACATTTTCTCAAGTGAAATCAACTTCAAAATTCAAAATATTATATTCTCGAATGTCACATAAATAAGAGAAGTTTACGTCATAAATATTAAACATGTGTACATATTTTTTCTTACAATTTGGCTAACAAATTGGATATTAATGAATTGTTGCATGAAATTGAATTACAAAAATAATTTTGATTCAATAGCGTTATAAAAGAAACTATTGCAGTGGTGTATTTAATATTTCCTAAAAATAAAATAAATACTTTGTAAGTTTAATATTGTACAGCAGCATTTAACACAGTCACTATACTTTTTTGTACTAAGCAAGTCATCTCGTTTTTATTGTTGACACTGATGCTTATGTGGCTTGGAGCAGTCATACCGCATTTAACTTTTGTGGACACAATCCAAACCTAATGGAATAGATGTTTATAAACAGTGGATCAGCTATTTGCAATATTTATATAGGTCTATTCATAAAAAAATTGCTCGAATTTGTGCCCGAACGATTCAGAAAACAATAAAACTTTGTAGGTAACTTTTTTACTTATTGTAGTTAAATCATGTTTTATAAAGTTTCAACAATAGTGTTTAGCAGGATACAATAATAATATTTCTTGATAAGTTTAAAATCTTAATCTCCGTAATAAATATCTTGTGAATATATAATATCATATGAGGATAAATAAGCATTATTGTTAACTGTAATTACCAGTAGAAATATTTTTTTAGTATAAAAGTATTTGGTAAAACAATGTCTGTGTTAAAGTCACATACCCTTCAGTCCTCAATAAACCCCATTAAATGTAAAGGTAAGTTTTTCTTTTAATAATTATTATTTATATTAAAGACACTATACTAAATTTTCAGAATTTCAGTATCTAATATTGAATGCAAGAATCAGTGAAACCTTAGAGTTCAGTGATACAGTGATAATTATCCCTAAGTATAAGTATAAGTATCACTAAATTTCACTAGACTATAGCAAATGGTTGTAAAACCCATGTTTCCTTTACTAACCTTCCATTGTCAAATACAAACTTCAAACGAAAACAAATTCAGATATTTTGAACACCAATAATCCGAAAATCGTATGGATTTAAATTGTATTGATAATTGTAGTAAAAATTATAGATACACTATTAATCCTTTATCATTATTTTCAAGTTAATTGTTGAAAAACTTTTAATTGATACATTTATTTTCAAATTAAACCTTCACTAAAAACTACTCCTACCGTAAAGTCATTTCATTTTCTATTTATTTATTTGTCTGTGTGATTAAGTGGATCTAATGACTTGAAAATTTAGAACACAAGGGCAAAGAAAGCGTCACATTGGTTTTTGGGTCGAATGCTCAAAGTACAGCTATGTTCTATTAATCCAGGAGTAAGTTACCGTCAGTTGGTAAAGATTTTTGTTACATTCTGTCGAACATTTTATACTTCAATTGTATAGGTTTACTATTAGTTTTTTGTTAGTTGACTTTGACTAATCTTTTAAAAAATGTTAACATTGGTTATGATGAATCTTAAAGTAAATATATCTCTTACTTGAATGACATTTGATCTGAATTATTGAGCCACAGAACAGCTAAATATCAAAGTGATCGTAGAGTGAGTTTGTAACACTTCAATGGAGTATATTTATTCTTCACGTAACTAATGTTGTCCATATCACTAACTAGCTTGCCAAATTAATTCGCTTCTAGATAATAACAAGTTATATCCCTTGTTACTACTGCTTAAATCAATCCTTCTTTATTTTGTGAAGAAATATATTATCTTTTCAAATAGTACATCTTGCTAATACACGAAAATTGGAGCAATGAGCCTCGAATTAATCACTTTTGGAGATAGAGGTGCACAAATGGAGATCAGCATAGGCCACGAGTACAAATGAAGTTTCTCTGAATCACTAAGTTACGCATAAAGAATGGATAACAACCTATCTACTCTTATCTTACTTTTTGTATTCAAACAAATTTTTAGGTTTTGGAAAGGAACCAAGGCTAAGAGTGGCTTTTTTATCAGTGAAACAGTTTAGCCTATACCTTTAACACTGTAATTATACCTAGAACTATTCCCTACGCTGACCAAGCAATTCAGCCAAACCACCAGTGTGGTCTATTTTGTCCTATGCTATTAAATTTTCTATTTTGATTATACATTTATCTGTACGTTGCAGTAACTATATATTTTTCTTAATTATATGCATATTTTATAGGTAGTTTTTAGCCATATTTTTTATT
This sequence comes from Homalodisca vitripennis, assembly GCF_021130785.1. Taxonomy (NCBI): domain Eukaryota; kingdom Metazoa; phylum Arthropoda; class Insecta; order Hemiptera; family Cicadellidae; genus Homalodisca; species Homalodisca vitripennis. The sequence goes on along the minus strand of NC_060211.1, from coordinate 122,012,387 downwards.
ATTAAATAATCTAAGATTAATGAAACAAAATAGAAAGATATATAATTTCAATATTATTACACTTGTTTAAATGTTTATGTTAACTTATTGTCTACACTTGGCTACTGTTGCTACAAAACGATCAACACACAATTAAGATACTTCTTAGTAATATAATTAAATATAAAATAGATAGAGATAAGCTAGAAGACCATTGATCTTAATGGCTCGTGCTGACGTTGACATATAACAGGAAAGATCGTGATTTTGTTATCGTTAATGGAGGAACTTATGTAACGACAAAAATATACTGTGTATATATCTCAAAATATTCATTTTAAATTCTGTAAAAAAGTAAACATAATTTAAATAACACGATTATTCTTCAATTAAACAGGTAGTTTGGTATATCTAATTCAATATTAGTTATTTCCTAAAATATGTTTTTATAAATCAAGAATAAGTTTAAATTACTCACAATAATAAACTCACGGTTTTTGTATCAATAAAATGGCAATCCATTCCGTTAAAATCAGACAGTGAATTCCTTACACCTGTGTAAAATAGGTTATATATGATGTAAATATATAAGCTATTGTCATTTAAATATTAAAAATAACTAAAATTTTTTTGTAACGGAAATATATTCATTCGCACCCAATGAGTGTCTATATTTTTCTTATAATGTTAAGTTCTATGTACTTTTCTTACCGTCTTTTAAGTACCATCTGGTATTTATTTAAAACAACAAATGTAATGACGAGTAACTGCTGAAATTTTAAAACTGCAGTTCTTTGTAATATTCATAGTCAATACTGAGTGAGACAGACGTACTACTATTAGCAAATTCCGATTATAATACTTTATCGGCAAATCAGTTTTGCTGTCAATTCCAATACAGTTAATTCCATTGTCAAAGCTAACAATCTATCGTTGTTCACAATCAGCCAGTTTATAGGTCTATACATGATGGAGATGTTGTCTATAAATTTAGCTATAATTATAATAAAATGAGGATTTTATTAGTAATAAATTGGAAAATATTAACAGTTTTGTATTAACAGAAAGTATTAACAAAATTTGAGACTGACGGGTTCCAATGAATAATAATTATACTACATGTACTTTGAGAATGTTTTTATGTGTAACCGGTGAAAGAATTGAATTCAAATGATACAATTTTATTTAATAAAACAGTATGAACTAGTTGAGCCGTCTCTATAATTCTATATACTAACTGTCTAAATGCTATCATAATTTCCATTTTACTTCCGGAAATATCAGTTTATATTACGAGAGTAAAAACATATTTAATAGTGGATCAATCATTTTTGCATCGTGTACATTTCTAAAAAGGAATTTTAATAGAACAGAAAGTAAATACGGTGTAAGTAGGGCTCGATATTGTGAAGTTAATGTTTTACATAAACTGAGAGAGATAGAGAGAGAGAGAGAGAGAGAGAGAGAGAGAGCGAGAGAGAGAGAGAGAGAGAACAGGAAGTAAATACGGTGTAAGTAGGGCTCGATATTGTGAAGTTAATGTTTAACATAAACTGAGAGAGAGAGAGAGAGAGAGAGAGAGAGAGAGAGAGAGAGAGAGAGAGAGAGAGAGAGGAGAGAGAGAGAGAGTGAGAGAGAGAGAGAGAGAGAGAGAGAAACTTTACTAAAAGCTATTCATGTTCGTCTGAAGGGAACCAAAAATGTTCGGCGACGAATAATGTCAAAATTTGCATAGTGACAATATCAGAGACACATAGACTATAGAATATGGTCTAGTCTAGTTGAAAAAAAACTAATCTCATTGTCTCCTCAGCTGCCAAATAGTGTGCTCTACGATGTTTTAGACACGACCTCTAAGTACAATGGAGTAATCAAGTCTCTTACTAATAAAGTAGCTGAGGTAAGAAGGGTTTATTCAATTTGAATGTTGAGTTTAGCTCCAGGTCATCGTTCTCTTAGTGCAGTGTCTAGAATCTTATTAGATTTGTTTGTTAATATTTTTTGAAAAGTGTACACCAATTTTCTAAAAATGGTTTTAGAAAATCATAACCAAATGAAGGCATACAAGTAAAAGACGTAGTAGATTAACTTGTATCACAATTCTTAAGCTCTATAAGTTTTAAATTTTAGGACGTCTAGTTTAGTTTTATTCTACATTTTCTTTGTCTTGCAATTGTAAGTTTTCTAACTGCTTGAAGCTAATCAGGTAATCCAGACATATAGAAAATTTGTATAGCCAATGTATACTGCATAACCATTCATTAGAATAGCTCACGATACATGTTTCCTCACAGTGATCCTCAGTACTAAACACTTGATACATGACAATCTGTTCCCAGTTAAACATAGCTACGGAAACTAAAACCCCTAAATATAAAGTATTTAATCCAAAGACCCGAATTTAGTCACATCAAAATATTTTTTGCGGGTTCTGATTTTGGTCTTTTTTGTCGAATTTATAAATACGATATATACGGGGGAGGGCCAAATACGTGTATTTTTTAGAAAATATAATTTGATTAGTATAAAAAAACTAGATTACTTTAATATTCAAGCAGTCTTTTGCAATATATGTAGTCCTTTAATTTTTATTAGCTGTTTATAAAATATATAGAAAGAAATCCGTCTAGAGATCAAAATTAATGTATAAGTAATTATTTACCTACTTGCTTCTCTTAATACTAACAATGTTATAAGCTACATAAGAAAATATAAGAATACAAGTTTATATGATAAACCATTCTACTCTAATTTACATTAATTTCAAAATATAACTGGCAAGTTAGAAAATGTTTAGTTTTGTGTTTCCTTGAAATTCAAGTTTTCGTGGAAACATCCAAACCTATTGGAAGGATTGACAAGGCATATTTGGTATGAACAGCAGACAAACAAAACAATGGCCCTCGAGAGCTTACAGACCGTTAGTTATGTTGAGAAGTGTGAGCTCTCTAGAGCTCTCCAGAACAATATTATATAACGTATGAATAATACAAAAAGGTGATAAGTCATGACATTTTTATTGTTGTCGTATTGTAAATTATCTTTCACTGTTCACTGTCAGTTTATTTTGCAATCAGTATAGGTCTTATAAGAATTAAATCATGAGGCCTATTTCAGGAAATTACTTAATATTATGAATATTTGCTTCTTTTCTTTTATATTTCTTTGAAATATTGTAATTTATATTTTATTTATATTTAATATTAATCATTTGTGTACTGTTACAGTATTAAGGTGTAATTCGAATATATAATATTAATGATACTGTATTCTAACCTACAATATACAAACCACGTTAATGAAAAAATTAATAATGAAAATTGATATTATTTTGTACTTATATTAGTTATATTAATTTTTGTATCAGCGCAACATTTTCATAAGATATATTACTTGTATTACAGTTCCGACGTAAAAACGGCAGTCAAACGTTGTAAAATGGCACGCTAATAATACATCTGTTATTATAAAATCATCTAATTCATTAGATAAAACAAATATTAATAACTTCTATATGAACTAGAGGAATTTTAACCAAACAATACTCGCCCACATACTTTAACATAATATGAAAGTGAATATTCGATCTTAAATATTTAGGTGACTGTAGTATTTTCCTTTTTGCCACTTTAAATATATAATACATATTGCAGTTTTTGACTACATGGTATCTAGTATAAAGAACATTATTATATAAAATTAAAAAATTTTAATTCCTAGTACATTTTTATAAAATATTTTTAGCAAGTTTTGTATTACATGCGAATTATTTTCATGTAAACATTAAATTGTTTAACACCTGATAGGGCATCATTATACTATAAGCTTTAGAAAATGTCATATCATACGTTTCCAAAACCCCATAGTTAATGAAAACGAATAACACAACAGAGTTTGATTTAACATATGAAGGGGATTTTATTTTAATTTCATGTAAGTGAATATCTCCTCATTTTTGCAATCATTAGCAAAAGGTCTACAGCAAAAAAATTGCTCAAACCGCTGAATTTAAATGTAACAGAGGTCACCAATTCACATTACGGTGTCGTTATCCTGATATTTACTTATTCCATTGAAAAATATACTGGAATATCAGCAGTAAATAGTTCAATGTTTTTACTTTTAACTAAATTATGGTAGGTTTCGAAGACTTCGTTGTCATAAAAGCCTCTACACAATAAATGTTACATATTATGTATGCTTTGTGTTATTCCTCTATTCAATGGTAAAGTGAGATTGTGCAAAATGCATTTTCAGGTCTAAATATATTAGCGGTTTACTTTATACAAGAACACTAGGAAAAATTTCAATGTATTATGTCTTAGAAAAACATTGCATCCACGGTAACAGGATTGTTAATAGATAGAGATCACATCCTCCCACGAATGTATTAAACATCACTATTACGAGGGTTATCGTGCAGTATTACTGTAACCTATCACCTTGAAAGAAGGACTCAATAACCTCTTGCTGTCAATACGGGCAGGTTATGCTACTCCCTTATTTTATCTAACATACACTATTACGACGGTTATCGTGCAGTATTACTGTAACCTATCACCTTGAAAGAAGGACTCAATAACCTATTACAGTTAATACGGGCAGGTTATGCTACTCCCTTATGTTATCTAACATACACTATTACGAGGGTTATCGTGCAGTATTACTGTAACCTATCACCTTGAAAGAAGGAATGAATAGCCTCTTGCAGTTACTACGGGCAGGTTATGCTACTCCCTTATTTTACGTAACATACACTATGATGAGGGTTATCGTGCACTATTACTGTAACCTCTTAATCTTGAAAGAAGGAATGAATGTTTTCTACACGCACGTTCACACACAAACACACACACACACACACACACACACACACACACGTGTGTGTGTGTATATATTTACACACATATATATACGTCTACTCCATATATAATCCAAATAGATGATAGTATTAGTAGTAATCGACCTTCCAACTATTCTCAATTATTTTAAAGAAACTTTTAAATTAATAATAGTCATGACTTTTACGTTCAAATAAGAAGAGATTTATCCATTGTGTCGATATTGTGCCCAGTAAGCAAATACGTTCATAAGTCTTACAATATTCATCACAATTTAAAGCAACGTGTTGACATTTACGCTTACTTGACTTTCAATATCCGGGCACATTGCTTGGTAACTTTCATCTACAAAATATCTGTCAGTGATAGATTATTTTGTCGATCAGACCATTTTCAGTACTTCGCTGTTAAACAGTAAGTGATTCTTTTATATTCCTATAGTTTGTCTTAACTAAACAGGAGATGTATTATGTCTTAATTAAATACGTGTAAATACTTCCTTGGTTAAGTATGAAATAATTTATAGTTGACGTGATTTTCCTAATTTATAATTCAATAACTTTATTTATGTAACGGATATAAAAATTCGACATAGAGTGCCTTCATGTCATGTTTTAAAAGAATTTTATATGTTTTGGGTTACTGTAATATGCAAAATATGTCCCTACAATTATTACTTCCCTTTTATGTTTTCATAGTATATTGTTAAACCTCATACTCAATAATTACTAGTAAAGAAGAAAAGGATTTAGCTAAATCTGAAAATATATTATGACACAAAATATTGTATTTAAATACCATATTAGTTTCTTTATATAATGTATTCATAATATTAATACAAAAGTAAGTTTAAAACAAGCTTGATCTTCTTCCTCAACTTTGTATTCTAAACACAAAAATATTTTAATCCTTAGATTTCCATATCCTTAATTTAAAATGCACGTTATTCCTTTTACCTTAAGATTAATATAAAGGCAGAGTGTAGAAATAATTCAATTTAACATAACGTAAATCATACGACACAGAGCTCAATAAGTTCAATTCAATATAAGACAATTCATGAAGCTCGATATAGATTTAGACATTTCTGGCGAATCCACAAAATTCATTGACTACAACTCTTACATATTAATCTTTGTCATCAGAATATCTTAATTTCTATAACAAATGAATACATTAGATAATATTTCAATTAATTAAGGACCTTTCAAGTATACCCAGACATTAGGTTTCTAATATATACGTGTTATGGCGTATCATGTTGAAATAGTTTTATTGAATTTTGGTTACTATTTGCTAAATCTAGTGCAACACGTGTGAGAGGATACTAGTGTTTGGTGAGTGTAAATAGCCTATATGACAGGTACTCCAACCATAACCTCTTGCTATAGAAGTAGAAATTGTGAGTGAAGCCCTTATCTGTGGCCACGATTACATTGATAAAAGATATTTATTCAATAATATTTAATAATTTTAAGATTCTGAGGTAAAAAGACGGGATTAAGTTAAATATATTGAATTTTCTAAGAGTTTAGCTATTTCTAATATTCTATGGTAAATATCTTCTCCTCGGTATATTCCAAATAGAATAATGCATTTTCATCTGTACATTGTTACAAATTTAGACAATTCAAAATTAGAAATGTAGAGATATGTGTTTCGTGATTGCTTTTTTAATAATTTCTGTATAAAAATTTGGTACGATTATTAGTCTTACCTAATTTTTTTTACTTACGACATATCTGGAATGTAAATTGTTTTAAATCAGTAATGGTGACTCAAGATATGGTGAATACACTATTCACCATATTCACTCAAAGATAAAATGCAGTGATTCTAAAGGTAAATACCAAATATTTTTGCAAGGATGTCTCTCTCAGGTCATTTTATATTATTTTAATTCATGGAAGTTGAAAAAAGTTTTCAGGTAGCTGTTCTTAGAATCTAATATAATCTCAGTTATACAGTAAGTATAACATGCCGGATACTAGGAAGTATCTTTATTAACCTGTTTTGGGGCCATTGTGGTAATGTACATGAAGTACGATCATTACTACGTTCCGATCAAGCAGTTATTAACATCTTTTTATATCTTCAATGCTAAAACATATAATGTTAAGACTCATATATAAAAAATTCAATGTCTAAAGAAACTGTTGAACTATACAATATATTTATCAGTGCCTTAGGTCTCAATTCAGTATTTAAAAAATTCTGAAAACGTTATACATGTACTATAAATCCACGTTATAATTATTTCATCTAAACAGATGTTTATTCATAGCGCTAAACATATCAGTGCAACTTATTTACATTTAAACACATAAACAAATATTTAAAACTTGTATTTTTATGAGGCCTTAATTTCAAAAGGCCTCACAAAAATAAAGGTTTTAAATGTTGGTTTATGTGTTTAAATGTAAATAAGTTAACAAATAGCCAATAAAAGTTCTATCTTCAACATATCAATGCAAGACTGGGTTGCGGAGCGGTGTTGCCAGCTTCAATGGAAGAATAACTAGTGATAAGATAATCGATAAAATTTATCAATCGAGTGATCGTTATTGCTCATCTTTACTTTTCGTGTATCCTCCTAAATCCTTTACCTTCACAATTTTAATTAACATTTGTTCACACCTCGATACAGAACTTGAGCAAAAGATAACAATAAAATCAAATATGTAGAATCATCGAACGCCGAAAAACAAACGGACAAAAACAATCTGAACGATGCGAAACATCATCGCGTCACCTCATTCTGAGACTCAACTGATATGACAACGTGGAAACGCCGCAAAGTGAATGGTGAAGTGGGGTGAGGTAACTATTCATACAACCCTGCTTGGAACGATGTGTTTCGTAATATAAACAAATATATTTGAATAAGTAATTTAGTATTTATTAAACAGGCAATCATTAATTGATAGGCGTATGAGGATTAAAAATATAATATAATTATATATATTATATAATTATATATAATATAATTACATGCAACTTTAATACAAACTACAAAACTTCCAATAATGCATCATTACTTTATACAAAATAAGAATTTACTTGTAGTTTAAGATGGTGCTGTTAATTTTGGCTTGTGGAATACATTTAATATCAGATTATTAGTCCTTTTACATAATTTTGCCGAATGCAGATCAAGAATACAAAAGTTTTATTCCTCAGTTGACATGCAATTGCCAAGATTTTATAATGAAATATGTACTTGTCAAAACTCTGTAGGTAATTTATTGCTTTAGAGAGGGACAATGTTTTTTTAAATTTAATTATGACTTTGGAAAAATATTTGTTAAATTCATATAATAGTATATCTTTACTATATAATTTCCTTATTGTATTTCTTATAAAAATATCAGTTATTAAACTCCCTGAGGCTAAAATTTAGGTGTATACTTTAATTCATTCATTTTTTCATCTTCAGCCACCATTGTTCGGGCCTGATTAGAAAGTTGAATAAATTATATCTTATCCTACTCATGTAATTTCACGTTGAGTGAAGGATAAGGTCTACTCTTTCTGTGTTCAGAGACTTCAACACACTAAGGGTTAAACATAAAAAATACTTACTGAGCCTAAAAACTATTGTAGAACCTTAATTACAAGTACAAAGAGTATCTTCGTTTATTCACTAAAGGGTATTTTACGTAACGATATCTCTCATTACTGCACAATTTTCATATTTTGTTTTATTACACTCTATAGCAAAAAGGTTATCACCACAATTATGAAAATGTTTATTTTAGTCCAGTCAATATTAGTAATAATTATTTACATTAAAACACTTCATTTAGCATTATTAATGTATTTTCCTGGCAGTTTTTTCTAATTACCTTTAATAGCATTGGAATTTGTGAGAGATAGAAAACTATTTTTAATGAAAATAATATCCTAAATACAGTTGTTTAAAATACATTACTTATACTATAATCCTTCAACCGCTCTATTTATCATGACAAAGTTTTCTTATGTTTTAAATTCAGATATATTTTTTATATGAAAGAAAATTGTACATGGACTAATAATAAATCATGTACTCAGCTTTAATAATGTACGGAATTACACCAAAGAACAGGTTTCTTGAAAACATTACCTCGGGCTGCAGTACGGAAGATTGATATAATAAGGTTAGTTAATTAGAATGGAATTTTTCAATACTTTTTAACTATTGAAACAACTATTCAAACATTCCATTCTACAGCACTATTCAAGTACAATAGATTTTTAACCAAAGTATATTTTAGGATTTTTCCTTAATGAATGTAAACAAAGCTAGAAAACATGCAATGTCGTGCAAAATATGTACTAATATTCTTACAATGAGAATATTAAATATATTAGAACTAAAATTAATATAGGCCTATTACAGGGTGATTACCGAGAAACGAATTTCTAATAATGAGTACTCAGGCAATACAAAGAAAAAAATGTATTTATGAGTGGAAAAACAGTGTACACATTATGCAATTTCAGAATAAAATTACTTACAATTTATCGTTTAAAAATTACTTCTCTAAGGTAGCCGCCTTATGCTTGGATACAGTGTTGAAGGCCTTCTTTAAAACTTGCTACGGGTTTTGCTAACATATCTCTAGGAATGGCGTTGATTTCCTGGCGAATAGCTTCTTTAAGCTCCTCTATTGTTCGTGGTTTGTTTATGTAAACTCTAGATTTCAAAAATCTCCACAGAAAGAAATCTGGAATTGTAAGATCCGGTGAGCGAGATGGCCAAGTGACATCACCAAAACGTGAGATCACTCTTGTAGGGAATGTTCGCCTTAGGAATTCCATACTAATGCGAGCCGTACGGGCTGTTGCCCCATCTTGTTGGAACCAAACATTACGTATCTCTATACGTTGACGGCGCAGTTCTGGCAAGAGATATTCTTCCAACATTTCCAGGTACCGTTGTGCATTCACTGTCACTGCCCTGTCATCGTTGTTTTCAAAAAAATAAGGACCAATGATCCCCTTTTCACTAACCGCACACCACACAGTCACACGTAAGCTATGAATAGATCTCTCAGCTACGTTGTGAGGATTTTCTGCATACCAAAATCGTAAATTATGTTTATTGACTGCTCTGTCCAAGTGGATATGCGCTTCATCACTCATAAGGATAACTGCTTCGTCATTTTCTTCCAAAATTTCACTCATTGTGTTACAAAAATTTACACGTTATCTCTTGTCTGCTTGACTCAATTGGTGACATACTGCCAGCTTGAAAGGATGAAATTTAAGAAGTGTGACCAAAATCTTCCTCACTGTGGATGGGCGAAGTCCGAGAGAAGATGCCCGCTTCCGAATTGAGCGGCTAGGACTCTGAACTGTTGCAAGGCGCACTCTTTCAACTGTCTCAGGAGTACTAATTGTCGTTGCCGGTCCAGGAGGTTTCTTCTTAAGCAAAGATCCAGTTGTGTTAACATTATGTATCCAACACAATATCGTGTTACGATCAGGGATAGCTCCATGCCGTGCAATGTTAAAATGTGCACGAAAGTCTCGCTGAGTTTGAGTGACTGATACACCATTTGCGTAAAACTGTCGCATGACAAACGTACGATGCTCAAGGTTCCACATCTCGGCTACAACTGAAATTGCACACTCCCCCCTCCACAGCGCAACAACTTCCGGCCGTCGCCAACCGATATTCCTTGTATACTACGCAAGTCAAAAACATGCGTTTCCCGGTAATCACCCTGTATATCTTTAAATAAACAGATATCCTGTGGTATTGTATCATAACAAAAGTAGCAGTTAGCATAAAGTTTAATATTATTAGTTTGATATTGGTATAGGCCATTTTAAGTTTCAGATGAATAGTAAAACTACTTTTTAATGATCAAAATATAGATTTTATTTACCTAAAACTACTGATTTAAAAACCTTTTTAAATGTCGGCATGCCGAAGAGAATGTATTGCTCATAATATTAAACATGTGACAACTTTATATTTGTGTAACGCCAAATAACTATACTATCATAACGAATCTCTAAATTTTTTCGAGGAAGATACGTACATGCTATAGCTGTAGAATAAACTTATGTTAGTTTATATTAAAGGCTACTTTTAAAAGTTATTTGGATGATATACAATTTAAATTGCAATTAAAACGTCCAGTAATGAATATGAACAAAGTTTGCACAATTAACAATGACCATTTAATGGGCCACTTAGTTCTGGATAACTAATTTTGCCCATTACACTGAAAACTAGTAAAGTAATTGTTAAGTGACTACTGATATAGTAATGGTATGGCTGTGATGTGATCCATTAATCAATGTTAACATCACTCGTTATAATGAAAAGTTACTTTTTACTCGTTATAATACGAGAAATTCTGTAGGTTTGATTTGTAATATTCAAAATGTTAGATGTACGAACATCAAGTATCACAATTGATAACCAAATACAAAGGTAATTTCCTTTTTTTAGGCCAAAACGCTGACTGCAAAACAAATGTAGTTCTCTTTATCGAAAATGTGTAACAGTATGTGTAAATTTTTTAACATTTTCAAATGATCATAATAACCAAAAGAGAGTATCATACGCGTAAATGCTCGAACTGTCTCAGCTGCAATAATTAGGTAGTTTTGTGACATCTAAAATACTGTTGAATAATTGTAAGTGTACTCAATTCGCGAAAACTGTCTCAGATAAAAAAAGTTGTATGATACAAAATGTTTAAGACGTGTGTACGGATTCTAGAAAAAAGAGAAATTGTGTCAACCACTGAGTGCATAGGCTTCAATGACAATAAGCCAAATTCCATAACTGGACCTTCACTATCATAAAGTAATGCTTTCTATAATTCAATAATTCAAATGCATAAATCGTATTGTTACTGATATAAAAATGAAATGTCATGCACAAGTTGGAGTCTGTGAGTTTGCTTGTAAGATATTGTACGGGCAGAGAGACAATTAGACAGAAATGAAATGTTTTCAGCCTCTAGAGTAAAAGAATACCACTAAAGCACATTCAATAAAAATATCAAAGGGAAAAAATATGATATAATGCTTCAAATACCATTTAGGACAAAATATATGTACTGAATTGTAAAATACTGTGCCATATTACGATTTCATTCAGTGCTGGCAAGTTCCAGATCATTTGGGTGACGTCACAGTTACACGGCTGTCAAACTTTGGAGTGGAATAAAGAGATTGATGGTTTGTAGAATATCTCAGTCTAGACAGGACAACAACTGCATTAGGTAACAAGAGACGTTGTATAACACAGTATTGGAAATTCAGTAATTTGGAATGCCATATATAATTTGAACGCTGTGTCTGACAGTGGTCACATCAAGTCATAAATAATTCACTTTGTTATTCTAACGTAGTTTTTTTAAATAATGTATATATAAGTATTATAGCACTGTACTCTAGATAAAGTTTACCTCTATAACGGACTCATTAATCAGGTATGTTCCACCGTAACTCAAGTGTGCCTCTGAGATTATACCGTAGCTGATTTTCATTAAAACTTTTACCCTGACAGATTACATTATGATTGATTATACTCTATGTGGAAGTGATTTTGTGCGTCATTAACGGTAAATAGATATTTAACTTGGGCATCGATTATTGTTTTATAGTATAAGGATATTCGTCAACCAACCACCTACGACTGACTCCGTAACTGCAGTGCGTAAGTGTTTTTTAAAGTGCATGTTTTAGATTTAGTGAAGTTTACACACATCATCGTGGTTGTGATTCCTAACTTACGCGTGTCACAACGCTCTGGTATGATTTGTTTATTTTTAACCTAGTTTGTAATTATGTGTTAGGTTAGTTATTTACCTGAAGTAGACATCAGATTGCAGATCTCGAAACGTCTTGTTACACTGATTTTTTGTATCACTGAAAGATGGAAAAATATCCGTAAAATTCCTGTTTCTTACAGAATCCTTCCATAGTTCAAAACATACATCAAACAAAGAATTCTGTATATAATGATTCATATTAAAAAAATTCAAATCTTTTTCTCTTCTCCAACTTAAATAGATGAGATTAATATTTTTTTCTCGTATTTTAGGATATAAGTTTTGAGTCATTTGTTAATCTACAAAAAATAACTTTATTATTAAACTACTCTACATTAGACATAATTTTTTATGCTAGCTAAATAAATTACCTGTAATGTTTCCTTAAAAAATGATTTCACTTTAAGTTTACATGAGTGTATAGTTATTTTAAAGTATCTTGTAATGAACTAGATGTAAATTTGGTTATTTAGACGCTGCGTTATAGAGATATATAAATTACTTAAAATAAACTGTTCATAGTTACTTAAAAATGGAATGTATAACACATGTCTTATTGAGGAAATGCACCAGAACGAGAAATAATTATTGTATGATTAACTACAAAAATAATACATCCAAAGTCATAACGAATTACATGATCTTTATCAAGATATCTTGTATCATAAGAAATTTACATGTTTTGAGACTAAGTTAGATTTCAGACTAATGTTTAAAAAAAGTTCCAGTGAGGGCAGGAGGCTACTACAATACAATAGTGCGTTATTTATTAAATGTATTTAGTTTGTGTATATTTTCTATGTTACATTACCTTAATAGTCTGGACAGCACTTCTGAGTAATACAGAGTTACTTTGGGTAAGTACTGTCCAGCTGATCACAAGCAATCAATCTCAAGGACCTGACTGATGTGTATTTGCTCTCAGAGCTAACGCTGTAAATCCTACTAAGACACTCCAACCTTCCCAACTGCTTAATTGTATTTTATCAAGACGCTGGAACTACTAAATACATTCGTTGCTATGAACCTTAAAAAATAATGTTAGTTTATCTATACCCAGTAGTAGTTAATATAAAAACTTTAGCTTACGTTTTAAACACTACAAGGATAATAACATTCATGTTCAAATATCTTTTATACATAACGTAATTTTATTTCTAAAACGTTACAAATACCCTATTTTTTGTAAATGTACTTATAAATATAAATCGAAAACGATAATATATGTATATATATTATCTATTTTTTTATTTGAATATATATATATATATATATGAAAAATAAATTAGTATTAATTTTATACGCTTACTAAAATTTATTATATGTTTGCTTAAAAATTATTTTAAAAGTAATTTAAAAAAATTCTTTCAAACTTCATTATATAAATCATAGTATATTATTTTTAACTCGTAAATAAATAAATACAATCCTTCAACGAAACTGTTTAAGCTCAACTGCAGTGATGCAATGTATTTCAATGATTCATGGCCGAGAAACAATTTGACTTCAATACTGGTGAATTTGGTTAGTGCATGAAGTCTGTGAGGGTAAAAATATTTCAAATAGAGTGTACTTCATATTAAGGCTCGATGCATGTAAAATTGTCTTCGATTCACTCCCTGCAAATTCCGATGTTGCGCTAAGGTTAAAAATTTAGGGTTACTGCTATCATAGGTACATAATGAACCTGCCTGGATACTAGTAATAAATCAATACCGCAAGTAATTTGGGTATTCCTATGCTGCCCTAAAGCTGACAATAGCGAATACTGGAAATGAAGGCAAATTGCATTGTATACTATTCTAGGAATCCCGCTAAACAGCGTGTAGCCAGATTATAAACTGAGGAATATAATAACACGGTTAGTTTGAGTATTTTCATGTTCTACCTTAGCTGGTCATATAGGAATGTTGTCAACAAGGTTATATCCACAGATGTTGAAGATGGCAATTACGTACTACGAGTATTGCTGATCCGTGTTAACTCTTATAAGTGCTGGAGGTATAGCATTATTTGCATATTCTATTGTAGCATAAGGGCAGATCATATAGGAGTAATGCCAATCCAGGTAAATCATTATGCTTACTTGATACGAACAGGATACTATCAATCCGATCCATCGTGATTTGAGGATCTAACTTATTTTGTAAAAAGACGAACTTTTACTAATACCAGAATAATGGAGACGAGATGTGATTCCTTATAAAGGTAATCCTTTCTATTACCAACAAGACGTATTAGGTTCATAATATTTTCCTAATTGCAACAAGAGTCTTCCATTACAATCTAGTAAATAGAAATAAATTTAAGAAAAACATTAAAAAGTTCCAGAGAAATTCTAAATGTAATAAATCTGTCCAGATGAATATTATTTATATTAAGCGTGTTTATTTTAATGTCATCATAAACCCATCACATGTAAATCAATGCATCTGCATATCTGCAACTATCCTCGGGGTTGCACGTGATATCCTATCAAATAACAGGAACGTCGTAGACATATGATTTATAAACAAAAATGGCTGCAAAAAATTATTGTTTTTTCACTTAAAATATTCTAATCTACTTATAAAAATAACGAAAACCAAAATGTTTGTTTAAAGATCAATGTTTGAGTCCTCAAAGTCAGACAGTAAAACAATTTTCTTATGTGCCAATAAAATACAAATATTTATCTGCAAAATTCCAAGTATTTGAATGAATGGTTCCAATAATTTCAGTAAACTTTAAATATGTTAGGCCAAAATGCAGTAATGCTAAGTTATGATGTAGAACGACGGAACTCTATAATAATTTTGCCTCGGAAGTAGACGCGTTTATGGTGCGTATCATTTCATTATTTTTTACAAAGGGTTAGAAAGATATTAAAAGTCCCATTATTTTAGCCTTAGCAAGTGACAAGGCATGTTTGGTTCTGGGTATTGTAAAAACCCCATAGTACAGATTTACTTGCTTTAACTATAAGAAAATATACACATTCGGTCTCAGAAGCCTACTTTAGTCAAAGAGTGTCTACTTTCTGGCTCTTGTAATCTTCTCCTGGTATATGTAATTTCCAGTGCCCAAGTAACATTTAACTTATTGCTTCAATGAATGAAATATTTACAGCATGATGTTACGAAAAGTCTATTGCCGTCATAAAGCGTCTACTTCCAGCCATTCTAATCTTCTTCCAGTCAAAGATGCTTGTTGTGCTTGCAATATTGTCGTGAGCAAAAAAATATAATCATAAAAATATATCAAACGTCTTCCGTCAAAAAGCGTATACTTATATTTAATGTAATCTTCTTACTCATAAATCCCCGTGTATTTTCAGCTCTAAAGTAGCGTTTGCGTTTAAGAAAATTAAAACAAATCTACCTCTGCTATTATTAAGGTAAAAACGAAATAGTTTTATTGGTTTCCTAGGGGTTGCACACCCAATTGAACCCCTATAGGTGGTTGATCAGAATGAAAAATCTTTATTTTTCTTTACAGAGCATAAGACACTCGTTTTTCAAATTACATCACTGTTTGAAATCTGAGATTTGAAAAAACTTATGGCAAATTTGATACACTTGCTCTGTTGTTTAAAATATATATATTATACCTAAAAATTCGAAAGATAATTTTGTTAAACGTAAAATATGGTTTTACTCATGTATCAATAACTCTGTAATAAATATTTGGTAGTAACCTCATAATAAATACATAACTAGTAAATGGAATATATTTATTCAATACTAAACGGTAATCAAATGGTTTATTAAATTAAAATAATGTTTTGTCAATGAAACAGTGTATAACGATTATATTTTATATTTTTCATTATTCTTCTTTACATGACACAGGAACTCGAGATAGAAAAAAGACCAAAATTGTCTATGAAACATTAATACAAACGAGTGAATTTCGTTCCAAAAACTGGTCATAACAATTGAGTAAGCTGTCTTCGCTTTAGCTTGAATGTCAACTCTCATTTTGTTTAATCTTTGCAATTCTTGGCAATATATAGCATCCAATATGTTCTCTTTAAACATTTTATTGGTCATTTATGTATCTAAGGTTTGTAAAACATATATTATGTAGTTTATAATCATAGTAAAATATTTATTAGCAAATGATTCTGATAAATGTGATAATTCAAATTTAAAATGCGTTGTGTGACGTAGATATACGTCCGTGCGTTGTGTAAAATTAAGGTATTACTTAAATTCAAACAAATATGAGGAGTGATATTAATAATGGAACATCGAGTAACGAACTAACGCCAGACAAATGGTTGGCTTATCACAAGTGATTAATGCATTCCCCATTCAATAGAGACTTTGTAAGGTATTTATTTCGTGGATTAATGATGTCGATTATCAGCAAGGGTTTCCTGTAGTGTTGGCAAGTCTTTCAGGCTCATATTTCATCATTACTTTTCATCTTGATAGCATTTTACTTTTGATCTAAAACAGTCAAAATAGGTGGAATAACATGTTTAGTTATTCTGTATTCAGCACATTTATGAGTGCGTTTTATATCATACTACTATTATGACAGGTAATATCATTCTTTTTATAAAAAACAAATTAAGTTCATATATTTTTAGGGATCGATAATTAATCTTTAAAAAACAAAATCTAAATCAATTTGAATTATTTAATCAAATGTTAATATTTAAAAGTTTAGTTTAATAACGCTTGTAATATAAACTTATATCTTAAACTTTATATTAATTTGATTCGTTTTTTAATTTTTGGAGATTCTTAAAAAATATTTCAGAGTGACCGAAGATAACGAAATATTTGTGCAACAAATCAATTGATTTATGTTACTATTTTAATGAAATATTGTCATATTGCCCTAATATAATATTAACTGACTACTGACACTACAATTAGTTACTTTTTAGGTGCAATCAATACTAAAAGACTATTCCAAATTATTAATCATTCCTCGAATCAATACACGTTTTTAATATTAATAATGTATTAGTAGTATAAAATTAATTACCACGGTTTTCTAAATCATCCAAGTAAAATGTATGACCGCATACAAACTGTTACAGGCAATTATCAGATGAAAACATACCTATTCATATTCCTTTCTTTGAATCAAAAGTGACGAACTTTAATTTATTTTCTAATTGATAAAATTGTGTATTAAAGGTAAAACTATATATGATTTTAATTTTAACGTCCAATTTACTTCCCTGTGATCGTGTTTTTATATCGATCAACATCGACTGTTTAGACAATGTTAATGAAAAAACAGTGTTTAGATTCAATCACCTGGTCTATCTACATTTACAAACGTTTACGTAGATGTCATTCAATGCCATAATAGAGAGTAAAGCATCGTGTTTTATTTAAATCTTTAAGGCGAAATAAGTTGTATTATAGAAACGCTTTATATACTCAAATAATTGTGACATTTTCGAATAAGCAATTTATGGATTTAAAAATGTGCATTCTAGACTGTCATTTTATACTTTGCATTATAAATTTCATGCCATGTAAGACGTGGTAGTCTTATTTTATAAATTAATTCCGTTACATGTTCAATTTTCTTCTTTATAATGAATTAAAATGTACACGACATAGTTAGTAATTGTATCATATTCTAAAATTGATACCTATTTGTGTCTCGTTTCCTCTCTTAGGCACAGAATGGTAAATGTACTATCTAATAATACTTTAACTCTACTCTTTAACCTATTTTATAAAAACATAACAGGATAAGATTATTTTCAAGTAAACTTTTTATGCACAAATACCTTGTTTTTTTTATTTCTTATGTTACTGAGACCAATAATATAATTTATTAGCATAAGTTTGAAATAGGATTAGTTTTTTTTCTTTTTATACATCTGCCTAAACATTTCCCAAGCAGAGTATTAACATATACTGATGTAAATTCAGCTCTTCTTAAAGTTAAAACTAAGCAATATACAAAAAGTAATTCAAAATCATCTCAAGACGTCTTTAGAAATAACAATAATGTAATAAAATCATTAAAAAGCAAAGATGTTTTCTACCTGAAAGCGGACAAAAGTAACACAATTGTTATATTAGATAAAAGTGAATATTATTCAAGAGTGGAAAATATGCTTCAAGATGGTCCTTATGTAGAAATTAACAAAAATCCTCTAAATCAACAAATTGCGTCGTTAACAGCTTCATTAAAACACTGCAAGACAATAATATCGAAAGAAATTTCAAAATCACTCACAGTATCAAATCCAATTATACCAAGATTGTACTGTCTTCCTAAAATACATAAACCAGGAAACTTAATGAGGCCCATAGTTTCTTGTATAAATTCGCCTTCTTATTTTATATCAAAATGGTTAGTGCAAGAGTTTCAACAATTTGAATTCCCCCCAACTTTTTCCATTAAAGATAGATATGATTTCTTAAATTCTACAAAAGATATTAAGATCGAACAAGACGAATATCTTGTATCATTTGATGTTCAATCTCTTTATCCTAATGTACCTATTAAAGATAGCATACAAACCATCGAGGATTGGCTGATTTCCATAAATTTAGAAAAAACTATTGTTAAAGAGTACATTAATTTAGTCAATCTTAGCATGTCACAAAATGTGTTTCAATTTCGAGACAAATATTACACACAGTGTTATGGTACTGCCATGGGAAATCCCCTTTCATGTTTTATCGCCAACATATTTCTCAGTAAATTTGAAACTCATGCAAAAGAAACAATGGATTATTTTCCAAGAATCTGGAAGAGATATGTAGATGATATATTTGCTGTTTTTGACAAGAAACAAAATCTTCAAGATTTTATTATTTCGCTTAACTCTTTTTACCCCTCGATAAAATTTACTTGTGAAATAGAACATAACAATCAACTCCCATTTCTAGATTTATTAATTACAAAAAATACAACTGGCCATTTTGAATTTGATATATATAGAAAATCAACACAAAACGACAGATTTATCCCATTTGATTCATTTCATCCCCCTTCACAAAAAAGAGCAGCTTTTCACAGTTTAATCCACAGGCTCTTACATACCCCTCTATCAATTGAAAATTATAAAAAGGAAGTAAAGAAAATTAAAGAAATTGCATTATTTAATGGTTACAAAATTGAAATGATTGACAACATGATAAAAAAGAAAAAGAAAATTATTGAAAGAAATTCTAGAACAACTCTCTATCAAACTAAATGCAAAGAACCTGAAAAATGGATATCTGTGTCTTACAACAATTTAACTACAGAAATTGCTAAAAGTTTTAAAACACATGCCAGTATTAATGTATCCTCAAATTCCAAAATAAAACTAAAAAACATATTAGGAAATCCAAAGAATAAAATAGACGATGAAGAAAAATCTGGAATCTATCAAATTAATTGTGACAACTGTGATTTAAAATATATTGGCCAAACACAAAGGAAAATAAAAAAGAGAGTAAAGGAACATAAAGCATGTCTGAAGTATCAGCAAGAGGAAAGATCGGCCATGGCGAAACATGCACTCCATACTGGACACTGCTTTTCACAAGTCAAATTATTAAAAGAAATCAATGACAACAAATTCCTCGATGCTTACGAAACTATTTTTATGCAGAAGAACCAAAATTATTTAGTAAATAATGAACCTGGACCTCTACAAAATTCACCTTTAATCTAATTAAATATTAATTTTTATATATACAGTAGACATGCTTCCTGGCCTTTAAAATCTTATCTCTTTGTATTTTTCAAGACATATGTTTTTATTTAAATCTAAATTGTTTTTATTATTAATTTACTTTTATTTCAGTTATGTGGGTCTGACGATGTGTTCTTTGAGCACGAAAGGCCTCACAAAATAAAAATCTTTCATTTATTGGAGTGTTTGATTATATATTAAGCATATACTGATTGTTTAAAGTTACAAAGTTCAATTACAAAGCATATACTTCTGGTGCAGAAGTTACTATTTCTTTCAAAGAAACAATATATAAAGCGAATTTCTCATACCATTCAATGAAATGTAATATGGCAATTAGTATAAGAATAGTTTTAAACTAAAAGTAGCTATTATGAAAACATGTAACTCTGAACATAAAACAATCCTGTAAAGCAAAGTTATGTTGTTCAGCACTTATCATATCACACAATTTCTAACATCCTTACCTTAATATTGAAGTAGGGTTTTAATAATCTGGAATATTGAAATATGGTTAAATGTATGCAAGGCAATAATAATATGTACCTATACATGTTATTAATATGTATTTTTCCAAATCTAATAAACCAAATTTGATCCTTTTTTAAACCAAAGGAGACTTTCTTCTATATTCCTCCTTACCTTTTATATGGTTTTGAAATATCTGACCAGAATTTAACTTTAGAAATATTAAATTATAACGAGAAAGCCGACAAAGGTGTTTGCGGGGAAGAAATTTATACATATCATTTCAATAAACATTGAATTGCAAAAAGTAATTGCTCCGTCAGGACTCGAACCCGGACCTCTCACTTGCCGGGTGAATGTACTACCATTACAATTTTGCGATTCAACGTTTATTGTGATTAAATAAGGCTATTGCCACTTATAAAAATTGTATATATATATATATATATATATATATATATATATATATATATATATATATATATATATATATATATATATATATATATATATATATATATATATATATATATATATCTAAAAACACTCCCTGCAGTTACAGGACAGGATTGATTGCTGTATTTATAATTATCCAAATCACTACGAATCGCTATGAATGATTTACCTCACAGTTTACTAACGGAAGATATCCTAGTCTAAGTCAGGGTTCCTAAAAACCGTCCTGTAGGAGTACTTTTAAACATGACATAGACTAAAGACAAGGAATAATAGACCAAAATTTTGTTTTCTTCGAATGCCCACACCCTACATCACAGATGCCTGGAAACATATCATTGTACATGTTAATGGCTCAGGTGACATCACTATTCAAGGTAATAAAACTTTCTTAAGCCTTCATGAACAAAAACAATAAACGTTTGTACATTTTCTTCGATTATTAGCCTCAATATCCAATACATCCTTCGATACCCTCAATAAAAGGTTACAAAAGGGCTGGTATTATTTGTATAATATTATTTTGTCCCGTTCATCAAAAGCGACAAAATTGTTCTTATTTTATAAAGCTGAGCATTTGAAAACAACAAATATGTTTTGACGGGTCGTCGTTCATGTTTAAAATTGGTTGCATCTTTACTAAGATGCAAACTTGCAAACTTGTATTGTAGTTTGTATTTAAAAACTTGTAAATATCGTAGGGTAAAGTAAAAGATTAGATTATTACATACAACAATGTTTCTTCCTAGTTTTATTATTAACCTTATAAGTAACAACATAGCGATAAAGTAAGCGTGATTATACTTAGTTGTATAATAAAATTACTAATATCACCCATAGCTAAAAGGCCGGCTTACAATCAATAGCTTAAGGTGGCAACCTTACATGTAATTTGCTTTATTACGTCTTTGGGAAAAGGAAACTTTGTTATATCATATTTAGAAAAAATAAGTGACCATAGTATCTGTACGATATCTTTATTAATTTTGGATACAATTGAAATACATTTTTACAAAACGAACAGAACCTTCTATTGTCTAAGTATTCGTTTCTTGTCCTAAAAAGTAATTTCACTTATTTTGCAAAACAACTATCATAAAAATTGGTTTTACCTATCAGAGATGTTCGAAGACTTTTATTGTCAAAGGTAATAACTGGTAAAATATTTTAAATTGGGTCAATTGGCCTCATACGATGTTGAATACAGTGTTTAGTGTTATAATATTTAAGGAGCCTTCTTACGACGTAATTAAGTACCGCTTAAAGGATAGACTTAAGTGCTGTTGGAAAATACAGTGTTCTAAATTTTATTAGGTCTGGCTAAGCTTATGGATACCAAATCTATTAACCACAAATCTCCTTTATATTGTCTTGTATATCAACAACGTACATTACAACTGAAGGAAACCAGAACTGTTAGCGTCTTACAAAATTAAAAAATCCCACAAACAGTGATATTATGCTCCGAGGAATCTGGTTACTACAGATTGTAACGAACACTTGCATTCCATTACCGCAATGAATGCTAAAAGCAATCAGCCGCATAAAAACGTTTTGAAAATTAAGCTTTATTTCAAATTTTATATTAAAATAGCATTATATAGTTAGAACATGGTTAAAATATTTAAATATGCATTACTATACAGAAGCATTGAAACCAATTTTTACACAACTCGCCTGCATTCCGTCGTATATTTTTTCCACAGTAAAAGATTAAATTTGCAATACAAAATGTTTCAAAAGTTTTTTAATCGCTAAAATTTGCTCGTCAATATTTTAATATTAAATTTCATCTCAAATAATCGTTTAAGTTGATTTAGTTACTGAGTTACACATATTATTCTTGTTTTTTCGTTCATATCGGTTTAAGAATGAGAGAAGGTTATTAATCTTTAAATTTCAGAACAACTTTTAATCCTATAACACATACTTAGAATAAGTTCACAAGCTACCACTATTTATTTAACAATACAATGTAGTTCCAGTTTATATGAATGCAGTTTATAACTATGATGTATGTTATGAGTAATGGCTGGGATTCAAAAGCTAATAACAGGGTTTAGTATGTAGATGAACGGTTCTGTAACTCTACAATACAGAAAATGTAAATAAAAAGTAGCAAAATATTTTAAACCATACTAATCTTTGATCGTATATCGGAAACCTTCCTGGCAACGAGTCCGTGTGGAAATATGGATGCAATTAAAATTACATAATTTTAATATGAGAGAACACGATAGCTACCATAATTACTATCTGATTCTAATCAGATATCAATCAGAAGCTGTGTACCTGCATATCCCTGGTATTAGTTCGTAATCAATCTAAGTTGATTAAACGTTATAAAACAATGGTTTGTATATATGTTTTTTATGTCATTCGCACACGCTGTGCTTTAATATAATATTATGTAGAAAAGGATACCCTATAAAAAAACAAATCGATAATTTTTAGTTTTTATTACATATAATTAAATGCTCAAACATATTCAACTGCAGTGCAGGGTCAGATTATGGCTATTAGTTTTACATATTTTGTAAAATTTATTTCCTGCTACAACTACCCAACTGATTTATACAGGTAAAAGTATTTTAAATCTATTTATTGGGAAATTTAATATCATCCACGTTTTAAGCGTAATAACGATTTTACAGTTTTGCATAATTTAAATTGGGAACACTGATCGTCAAAATACTAATAAACATATTTTTTCAATATTCACTCCTTTTAAGTTTATAATCGATAATGTTTGGCTTCAGCATGCACCGCAGGCGGTCTGATGACAAACGCTTCTGGTCGTCAAAAGGAATCCGGCAGCATCTAATATCTTGTAAAGCTATTGAATTTTTAGTTATAATATAACTGCTAACTAAATCTTTTACAAAACATCAAATATCCAAAGGATATGTTTTTCTAAAGTATAATTTAAATCTACAAAACGATTTTTAACCAAAATAGTGGAAAAACCATTTAATGTAAACAAAGATGTAAAAATTAAGAAATGTAATTAATATAATGAACCAACTATCGAGACTTTTTCTTCTCATATTTTAACACCCAACTCTACCATATGTAATAACAAGTAACAGTGCAAATAGCGTGTCGAAAAGAGTAAAAATATTAACTTTTTTTTAAACATTACATCAACGCAACATTTTTTTACCATAATCAGTAAAAGCTTTATTTCGATGGTTATTTATTGTGTTTTTATTATTTAAACATTCACAACTAACATTATTACTGCTATCAATAAGAAAAAAATCATGACCATACCGATGTTTCATTTATTTTTTTCAGGGTGTTTTGATAAGCTTGCTGCGCCAACACACAGTTTTTGAGGGCGATAGAATTGTAAAAACAATCAATCCGCGTAATTGAAAAGTTGAGGTTCAGAGAGTCGTGCAGGCCAGCTTTTAAAAGTTTGTAACTGTTAGCTTTTCTAACCCTCTATATTCGGGTCAAATCATTGTATTTTATGTCAAAATGTGCAGTGATCCATGGCTAAGACATACAGATTCAGACCAGAAGCAGAAAGAAATATCAAACAGGGAGATATAATATAGCGATTCATGAATGCTTTGCCACACAGGTTAGAATTCATTTTATAAATCGAATATCAATTTACTAAATAAATTCCCAAACGCTCCAGGTGTTTAAAACTCAATTTTAATGCAGTTATTTTTCTCTTAGGGCAAGAAGCTTGGAAAATTGTAGCTATAAGGACCATTTCACTTCTTGAGTGACAGAATAATTTAAATGGTGAGGTTGAGATTAGGGGCTGCCTCCTATAGATTCATTAGGAAAAAGTTTAGGGTACTAATCTCAAGTCATGTCCTCTAGAAAGAAGGAGTAGCCAGCTCTAAACCAGCATCTCCAGTCTAAGCAAGGAGAAGGTGGCACACCCTTATGTCTAGGCTGACAAGAACCTTCGACTCTTAGTGAAAAAACAGCACCAGCTTCTAACAGTAATCTCCTGCACTAGAATGGACCTATTACATTACCCTTGCGCCCCAGTAACTTGACATTTGAGGTAAGCGATGTGGCACTCCTGGACATCCATAAGGTTGCTCAGGTTTAAGTGACACATCGGGTTTTCTGTATTCACTATGGGTTCAATTGGAAGGTATAAACTAGCCAAAAGTGAATCCTACTGGAGAAAGAATTACTCTTTAATTTCCTCAGCATTGTATAACGCGGACGAGTTTTTAGCAATATTCTGGGAGTTCATGTATTGAAGTGGGTGTAATTTGGGTCGGATGAATAGAAATTAACAAAATGATTGTCTGTGTACGAGGATTGTAGCTGGTATAAGAAATTTGAGTATTGGCCATAATACGTTGTTTTGTAACCTGATACGGAACAAATTTACGTACGAAACACAAGACTTTACTTTTTTAATAATTATAATGAAAGTTTTCGATTACGTCTATTTCTTTGTCTGTGCTATATTCTTCGTTGAAGAATTAAACGCAGTGAAATTGTTTTTCTGCAAAAAGTGCCTCCTTATAATGTAAAAAATAAAAATTAATTAACTATGTGGTTGTAATGAATGTGTTTCATAGCTCTTTTAAGTTCTTAAAATATTTAACACTGTTTCACAGCAAGTTTTTGATAAAAATTAACTTAAAAGTTTATCGTACCATGGCTCAGGGATCATCATTATGTATTCATTTACTGTACTTCTTACAGAAGTCTTTATTCATGTTTCTTTACTGTTACACTACATTTTACTGAGTGCAGTATATTTAAAATATTTACCTATTCAGTATTTTTTTTTATTTGGCTTTTTAAAAGTCATTAAGGTTTAAATATGGAATAAGTTTTCGTAAATGCTGAAATGTCTACTACACTGTTAGATACATAATGTCTTCCAAACATATAACTAAATAAAAATATTTTTGATCCGAATACTTATATCCAAACACTTATTTAAGAATTCTGACTTTTTTACAATACAGCACATGTTATATTGTATAGCAAATAGTTACAACAGTAATATTACGTTACTATTAGCAGCGGTGCCTAATTTAAACAGTTTATTTTATTTTTAAAACTATAAATTAAGATTCCCTTGATAATTGTTGGCCGCATACATTAACAGAAGCAGAAGACACGGAATGGGGTACCGGGCACTAACATAAATCAACAAACCATGAGCTATATAACTAAAATTTAGGAAACAAAGACTGTGATCGAAAAAGAACATAAAGGTCTGTTCACAGGACACAAAATGTAAATTTTATGCCAGAAAATATTCATGCCACTGAAGAGACATAAAATTCTAATTATTGATATGTACTTGTTTGAAATTATTCCTAGACTGAACTCAGAATATAGTATGGTATAGCGAACAGATTGTAAAGCAAAAGATTAAAGTTTACCGTACAGATATACTTTTAAGAATGTATACATGTGTGCATGCAGAGTCAGCGTACTGGGTGGTTCGCAAAGTAGATAAGCATGTTATTTTGTTGGAATAAAATTATCATATTCATTATTATCACGCAAGCTCATTTTACTCTTGCCTTAAATATATTTAATGTTACTTAGAGTTTGAACTATGCGTATTAAATATTATGTAACTTTTTGATAAATCTTAACTGATTGATACGAAATTTTATTGGTGCTTGTACAATCCTCCAATCAAAATATGAATGTTTAAGTCAGCCACTCTAATTTTGGTGGATGTCAAAATTGGTAGGTATGTAAAGGGTATAACATTATAAGTTAATAGTTTTCTCAGATATAATATTTTTAGCTTTAAATTCTTAAAAGTAACCTTTAGGTAAGCACGTAAACGTTTCACGTAACGTCTATTTGTCTACATGTCTGACATTGATACTGTTTCATGGTTATTTATGCGACTGCCTGTTGTTCAAATGTAGTACATTAATATAAATAAAAATTAATTAAAAAAAAAATTTTTACTGATTAAAAATAATTTTATTTCATAATTTAACCCATTTGATAACATTAAATTTTGAACTCCACTAAAACTAGCAGGGGTGTTGTCTATCTTAGGGGAAATATCTCTATTCATAAAAATGTCCAGTTCATATTGGCTCTCTGCTTCTATACATTATTTGGAACACATGAGTTCAAGAACTTTTTCTTGGTTATAACAGTGTATTAAAGATAACAGACAGTGAAATTAAAATAGAAAAGGACATTATTTACAATGATCATTCAGCTTCCAAATAGGAGGTGATTTTCTATTCCTGTACCATATAACATTTAGTATATAGTAGTGATGGATTATATCTACAAAACATCTTAAATAGTTTGTGTCACTTTGAGAACGGAGAACCTAATTTGTAATTTCCATAAGAAGGCGACCTGTTATCCTCAAACTAAAAAATAACTAGTCCTACAACGCAGGAAAAACCAAAATAAAAGGCGTTCGAGATGGGTTTGTTAAAAAATCATTAGGATATGTTTAATTAAATAGTTTGTTTTCGCCCCGAGTATAATTTATGTATTAGAAAATGAGCTATTTTCAACACTATACTTCTGAAGCAGTCTGACTCAACAGGTAGCTGTCCCTGCAGTTTGCCAAACTCATGTCCGTTTAATCAGCACCATAGAGTGAATAATAACATGGTTCTGGCCATACGTACATACCGTGTTAGTTCACCTTGTGTACTTAATTAGTGTTAGAGCAGCTGTTGTTGTGTTACTGCCTCACCGCCATTGGGTAAAGCTGCATCGAAAAACGTTATGGCGTTTCCTACAATTACCTTGCATTTCCCACGAAGCATTGATTTTAATTAGTGATTTAATTGGACTGCATTTAATTATAATAGAGATTACAATTAGAATGGTAAGTAAATAAACATAACCACGCTCCATGAATCCAAAGAAATCACTATTTTATGTAACTTTATATAAAACCAGTGGTTTAGTCCTACTGATTGAAATCGGCTTGGTGGTGATCTCATTCAACATTTAAATTATACCTTTATCTTTTAATTCATATCATTATAAGGCTAAATATATTTGATAGTTATGAAATAAATGTATATATAAATCTAAGGGAAGTTCTGGAATCGTTCAGGAATATATATTTAGAATGCTCCTGAGGCCCATTGTATGATAAAGAGAATACTAATGTAAAGTTCTGAAGTTGTGTGTGGGATACAGTTCCTCCAATAAAAAAATTAAGTATCAACGTCGATGACACCTTATAGGACCTATATAATCTGATGGGTATAAAAACTTTGGGATATATAGACATATATTTTCCTTAATTAAGTTCATACACTAAGGACTGCGTGAAACCCAACAAACGAGTTTTCACTTAAGGAAAAGTAACTAGGTAAAGGGGTTGTGGGAGTGATATTGTTGCGAAGAACAAGTTTTAGAAAAATATTTAAGCGAGAAAGGATTTCAAACCCTTGTCATTTACGACATACGAAACTTTAAATTACAGAAACGTTATCAAGGACCTAAATTTTTTGATAATATGATAAGCTCACCACTCCGTGATCAGATGATGGCTGTACTACTGGCAAACGAAAAGGCGATCGTCGTAAATAAGATATCATTCATTACCGTTGTAGAAATCACTTATATAAATGTACATATAATCATTTACAATAACGGCCTTATCCAATAGTTTAATAATAAATTAGAAATTGTTTAACTAACTTACACTTATTTTGTTAAATATATTCAATCATATCATCTGGATATCTATAAACAGTGAAACTAAACACAGTTAACTTAACTTTTAAAAACAATTTTTACGCTACAACATACATTGTAATTCAACTAAACATTCAAGGAAATCCTGTTTCATTTGATATAGTTTTATTTTTAACAGTATTTTTTATTTTAAACAGATTGTTTTTCATTTACAAAACTACTTTACACCTACTCACCTTCAAAAAATGGTACACATGTAAAGACTAACAAAAGCATAGTGGGTAAAGCCAGTAGTACCAAATAAACTAAACTTGCAACATGCTCTACTAGTTGTTTTCAACGATAACAAGAATCTTTCGTCGGATAGAACATGATATACAAGCTGGCACAGCTGTGCACTGTGTATGGCACACGGCTTTACGATTTTTACGTGCAATTTATGTGCCTGTGTAGTCCGACTGTTGCTGACACAGTTACTCAGTACGAGTGTAAAACACGTTTTTGTTGAAATAGCATCACGACTCTCGGATTTCATTGAGCTTAACTATCTGTTTTTATTCACTAAATAGGCATTTACGAAATGATTATTTTGCCTTACATATTGAACAAAGAACCGACAAGATTTATGCTGGAATTAGAATGTTATGAATTTCTAAATACTAATAATACTTCACCTCTTTGCTGCAAGAATAGACTAAAAATGAAGTAAAATTATATCTGGATGTTGGGTCTAATAGTTCCAATGTTCTTTGAAATTTTTCCTACGGACTTTATTTCTTAACACTTTAACATGTACTTCCCTTCACGTTTAATATTTATTCACAAACTCAGTGAATTTGCCATAACATTGAAGCTTTAGTCGGAAAAATGAAGATAGAAACAAAAAAGGAGAAAAATCACTATACTCAAAGTAGTACTCGATTTTGCGGAAGTACTGGAAGTGCATACTGCTAAAAAAGGACTAAAACTCGCTAAGAACAAAATCCCGACGAGATTAGCGAGACAACTTATAATTATGACGTCATGGTTTCGTCAGAAGGACTACACCACGTCTGATATCCATTTTAATCTGGAAAATAAAACATAATCACGTTTAAGTTACTTAACCATTTAAAATATTACCACATAAAATTATAAATATACGCTTTGAATGAAAGCGCTAATTTATAATGAAAAAGATATAAGTTCAACTTACAGGTAAACATCGGTATCTAGGTGTTAAGCTAAAAATTCAAGAGAGAAAAGGATAATATACATACAATAGGTTATTATTCCGGCAATAATTAGATGCAAATGAATACAAACCATTAACGAGTAACAAAGTTACGTTTAAATTTCAAACATATTGAATCACGGAGCAGGTGTAATTAATTTTACGAACCAAAGTGGCGGTATAATAGCACACTGAGTTCCTTTATCGTCAACCACAGAAAAAGTCGCACACTTGAGCTCCATAAACCTGGTAAGTATGTTAAAACAAGAATAATAAATCTCATAATCCTATTATTGAACGAATAACATGTTTATACAAATCAGAATACTGATAACTCCAATTTAAAAATTACTTAGATTTATTAATCAATAATGAATACTTTACGAGTTTTTCTTTAATGGGTCCTTGCCTAACGCACCCCATATATATATATATATATATATATAATTACGTTGCATATTTTATTTTACGCAAAAACATAGAAGCCAATTAGGTATGATATGTTGTACCATGTGCTATAAACATTTCAATTAAGGTTGAATAAATGACCTTTATTATATTTTGTGCACTAGTCATGTTTTCAACTGGT
This sequence comes from Homalodisca vitripennis, assembly GCF_021130785.1. Lineage (NCBI taxonomy): Eukaryota > Metazoa > Arthropoda > Insecta > Hemiptera > Cicadellidae > Homalodisca > Homalodisca vitripennis. The sequence goes on along the minus strand of NC_060211.1, from coordinate 121,981,765 downwards.
TGGTTTGAGACTGGTGGGCTAATAGGCCTTATTTGCTCTTTCACCTATTCGAATTTCTATGAAGTCCAACAGAATCTGATTTCTGTGAGGCTTTTTGAACTACTCTTCTAAATGTCCGCTGTATCAAAGTTCACTTAAACAACTCGCACATCAGAAATCGGATTCCTGAATTTCATATCAAATAATGAAAATAGCAAAAATAAACATAAAAATTTGTATAAAGGCCTAAAATAACTTTTGGAGCTATCGGATGTGTTGTTACCAATATAAAGTTTTTGTCTCATAAAATGTTTACAGACAGTTAAAATTGCACTATTATTTTATGGAAATCAATTATACCGTAAAATAGTATATAGTCTTTATTGCTCAGCAAGTATCCTATTATTAAACAATTACTTGATAATTATGAATAATGAAAGGGATCCTACAGTTTATTATAGTGTACATGTCATAAACATTAAAGCTATGGCAGTTGTTAAGAATACTATTATTATATGTTACCGATGTCTGTTACTATAATTATTGACTGTTTATTGATTATTATTTATTCTAATAATTATTTTAGATAATTATTTAGGTACATAAAATACTATGTTTTATTCCTTTACTTCTTCACATAAAAATAACTAATCATTTAATCTGAACTTAACAAAAGAACAAGATTAGGACAAAGATTCGCAAAAACGATTATAAAAATAGGAAATGTTTGATAAGTAAAATTTTATTTTTATTCAATTTATTCCTGCTTCAATTTAATTACCTGGTAACTGAGAGCTTCAGAATCTGGAAACTATTTAATGACATTTATGGGCTTCATTGAAGTCACCCAAACATTATTCATAAGTATATCACGTGATCGACTGTGTTATCTACATTAAATATAAGTGATTACTGTTATGTCAAATCTCTGATTACTTAAGGTTACACTAAGTGCTCTTAAAAGTGTAATTGGTTTTCACGTTATTTGAGTAAATATGTTTTAAAAACTTTTGTTTTGCATCGGTTGGTAGTTTACGTACTTTTATCATCAAGGAATGTCGCATTACATCGCTTCTGAAATGGTGAACAGAATTGTAATCTTTGTATTAATCGGCCACGCTGTAACACCCGGTCTATAGTCAACAAATATTTAGTCAAAAACTAGTCAATAATAAAAACTGAAACATTTAATTGGACGAAGCTTAAATCTCCTTTATAACTAAGAAATGGTGTTTGATGTGTATCCAATAAGTCATTAAGTATGGTATTTATTGTGTTCAATGTGTTTTCACTCAGTCCCTTCATATTAAAAAATTAAGATAAATGCTTTTCATTGTGCACAATTGTCATTAGCATATGAAGCATCTCTATTGCATGCGACTTCTGATGGCCCTGTTCTAAGCACCTAATACGTTTAATAGGCACTATTTCCAAAAAAAAAGTTTTTTTTATCAAATTATAAACCACATAACAAGGTAAGTCTTGAAAATAACCGCGATTGAATTACTACAACTACGTATACGATCGCCTATAGTGGATAAAAAAAGACTTTCAGATCAACAAAATTTTTAAGTGTTTATTGGAAATTACTATATTAAAATCATAAATTAGATTAAAATCAATTAAATAATACTCAACATGGGAAAATAATACTTTGGCATATCAACTCCAAAATTTTAAAGATGTAAAAATATTATAATGTTAGAAAATAATCCTAAAACATTAATATACATTTTGTAACTTTAAACATAATAATACGTGTGCAACCCGTCCATATACGTAATGCAGGGTCATACATTTTATTTCACTACGATTCTAGTAATTTTGAAATTGAAAAGTTATAGCGTTATAAAAACATAATTATTACAAATTTCTACTTCTGAAAAACTTACAAATGATTTGTAAAACTTATTCTAAAAACATGAATAGGGTGAGGATAAAACGATAAATAGCTGTGTAACACTCGGTTTTCGGGAATAAAGAACGTATTGTAGAAAAATTATAATAAATTATGAAAAAATAATAATAATTTATAAAATTATAAATTCAAAGAGTCTATTTAACTTAATCTAATGCCTTTGAATTTATTCATTTATACTATAACAAACATCATTATTTTATAAATAGAAGATAAAAATGTTTAGCATTAGTTGTTATTTACATAAATATACTAAATTATGAATCAACCCTCATATAACCTTGAAAACAGGAACAGCCCTATACACAGGAACAAAAGTGTTTTTTTCAATATCTTTATGTACCGTAAGTTATTGATGCTGTAATTTTTTAACTATATAAATATCCAAATTCCCATATATTTCACTCATATTTGTATAGTAGCGTTATTATTTTATTACACATAGAACAGTAATGGTAACATAAGATATTGTAAAGAGAATATTTCTAGTGGTGGTACAGTTGATAAGATGCTACAGACTCAGATATATATCGGCAGCAAGGAAGGATAAACTTTGGTGACAGCTCTCATTTTAAACTTTGATATTTGGCTTTCTTACAGAATATACGTGAACAGCATAAATTGTGTGGACATTTTAGAAGTTATTTCTATAATTTACGGCTTTATTTGCAGCTCAGAATTTTGACCTGATAAATTGAGATTTGAAATCTTACAATACAAGTCAAAAACTATTAGTTGGAACTAAACCAAAACTTTATAATAAGTTAGAAATGGTTATTACTTTTCCTGCTTCTATGTAAAGTATGTCATATTAATGTGTCAAATATAATACGTTCGAATTATGTTATAACAAAATATTCAACAACTGATAACAAGTAATCTCATCGAGCAGTCAGAGCAAGAGATCAATTAAGCAAAGATGTTAAAAATACTATTTATTTTAAATTTAAAACATAATTTTCGAGTTTTTAGGCTCAGTTTGAGTAACGAAATAAAAAGCAAAGAAGAATTACTATAGAAATGAGATAAAAAAATAACCCTAAAGTGTTTTGAAATATTATAAGTGAACTGTCAGGGAGAACCGCCAAGAAAGAACAGTTTCCGATTGCCAAATGTAAAACCGATACAACCCTCGAGAGCAATGAATTATGCAAACTAGCTGCTAATGACTTCAATTCATTTATTTGTTTCGGTTTGAATTTAACTCGCAGAGGTCATTGACTCAGGGGGGACCCAATGACCCAATAAAAAAGAAATCTGTAGCTAGTCGGCTACTAGCTACAGACTTTGATTTTCGTAGGGTAACTGAGTATGACGTAGTACTTAACATTTACGTATTACGCGTGGGTTATACACCCGGTTGTGGTTGTGTTAAATCTGAAGTTCTTAAAGAAAATATTTATGCCATTACCAAATCTTTTTTGAATTTATCAACCTTAGACTCACGTCTGGAATTGTTCCGGATAATGTTGAGATAGGTAAAGTATTTTCACTTTATAAAGGTAATGGCATGACTGACAAAAATTATTTTACACCGATCTCTCTTCTTAGTGTTTTTCTTATAAAATAGAGGAAATAGTAAGAGTTAATTTCATTGCTTGAAGAAAATCAGATTTTATGTAACTGTCAAAATGGATTTAGACCATGTAAAACATAACTGATGCTCACTTCGATATTAGCATCACTGTGCACGATTCAGTATCGGAACACAATTGTACAGTTAACATTTTTTTATCTAAAAAAGGCGTTTGATTCCTATGGTGGATCCTAACTAGTAAATAAACTAGAGGCCATTGGCGTTCGCCGATCCACACTTAATTGTTTCAAAAGCTATTTGTCAGATAGGCAGCAAAATAAATTGATTTATTGGGTGAACAGCGATGCTCTGGCGGTGGATCATGGGAGGGTTTAGGGCAGCATCGTTGGCCCGGTTTTATGTTTGATCTATATAAATATCATTTCAAAATTACGTTTGAATGGTAAGTTTTTTCTATTTACTGACGATACTTTAATACTTTAATCGCATTCACAAGTCTGTTTTATATTCCTAACACGTTGTAAGGAAATCTCTCCCAACATTTTAATAACTACGAGTATAATCACTTTCAGTTACCATCATCAATCTCAATTTTCAAACGTCATCTAAATGAATTTTTGCATGTCATCGGAAGCCGAAACTATCATCACAGCAAACTGTAGAAACTTTAGGAGTGACTGACACAGTGTCTGGACTTCCGTTCGCTCTCACCCCCTCATCCTTAAGGTCAATTGTTTGCTAGGTTTTTAATCTATATATAAACTATTCAGCAGGTACCAAGCAGTCCGTATTAATATTCCTACAAACGATTTGATTTTTCTCTACGTATACGTTTAATCTTTTACTTTTGCTTCTAAAAAATATTGCTTAAGATTTTCATACTTTTTAAAAATTTTATCTTCTGTAAATTAGTTGCTGCATTACTTTTACGTCATAATTTTTATTTCCCAATCACACAACATTCATTTTGGATTTCAGATTAGAAAAAATACAATTGCTCTTATGAATGTAATGTATTGTTATCAATTAAATGTAGGCCTATTCCTAAGGCTAAGAAATATATTCTTAATAATATGTTTTATAAGCAATTCTAATTTCAATTTGAATCTTATAGTTTTTTATTTTCATATTACGATGATGAGTAGGGTATTTATTTGTTTTGAATTTACAAACCTTTATTTGCCCAAAACATCCTAGCAAATTTGCATTATCTCTACCTAATTACTTTTTTTTTAATTCCTTCATTCATTCATTCCTTCATATAGTAACAAAACTTGTAGTATATCTAGTTTATAAAACCGTGATAACGTTTATAAGACATATTATTGTTTGTTGAGGGCTAAATTATCTCATAGACAAAAGGGCAAAAGTTTCCAAATGACAAGGGAACAAGGGATATGTATGAACCTATTTCGTCTTGCCCTTGTAAGTAATACTGTACAGCCGTGTTTTCCTAAAACCTGTCTCAATATTTTCTTTAAATCCAATCTTTGTAACAATTCCATATTCCTGTATTACATTTTGTTTGGATTAGTGTATTTCATTTAGCTAAGTCCAATATTTGAGTAAGAAAATTACTTTATAAATACCTTAAACGTGGAATGGTTAAAACAATACCTCAAAAGTAAATTATAGTGAACCAATATAATTTACGTATTGCAACTACAAAACATAATAAATTTAATAAATATGTTTATATTCTTATTTGTTTATTATGCACTTATATCGGTTGTAAAACCAAAGAACCATAAAAAATCACGACGACAGCAAGGCTTTTATATCTCTAAAGTTTACTACTGTTACATTAACTCTCGAGTTAGAGTTATGGACCTTTCTGGGTTTATTTCTCTGTAGAAAGTACTTATTGCGTTCACAAAGAACATCATGCTTATGTTTTACTAGCTAGCTTAATATTCAGAATTGTACATTTTGGTATGTAGACTCACATATTTTGCCATAGCTGGAAGTTCATTACATTATCCAATTAAATTATAATTGATTGAATTCATAAAAGTAATGTAAATTTAGAATTGTTGGATAAAAATATAAAGTAATATTTTTATGGTACTTTACTAATATATACAAAAAGATGTATAAAACATCATTTTGTACTCCCTCTACTCTATTAAGAGTAGACATATGTCTCAGAGCAAGAAACTAGTGGTGAAACTGAGTAGGTCGCAACGACAGCAGCTGTGCGGAATGAATATTTATTGTCAACAGTCCTGTCCCCTCGAGTGCCGGCTGTGTCAAGCTTACCGTTACGGTACGCGCTTATAATGTTTTGCCTCTGGATACCTAATATAGGAGAACGCTTTTTACTAGTGCCTTCTCTTTGTATTTAGTATTTTTTCAATTTGATTTAAGTTTTAAATATGTTTAAATCAAAATGTATTTATATTATTTAATTTGTTAATATAAAAACTACTTAACTATGAATTAAGAGTATATTTATAAATATTTGTATTATATATTTATCAATATAAACAATACGTATAGTGTCATACACTACTATGATATCTACAAGTCATACGTTGTCGTCATAAAATTAAAGTTACTTTGTAAACCATCTTGTATACTGGATCTCGTGAAATATAAAAAAATATCGGATTGTGTTATGTAATAACCAAATTTTTCTTAGTTCTATTGTTAAAATGTTTTTCGATATTTAGGATTAAAAAGTTCAAGAAAAAGTAACAGTTTTCGATCTTTAATAACCACACACAGTTAATTGCAAATTCGTAAGTACATAAATTAAAGATACAAAGTATGTAGGCTTAAAGCTAAAGAAATAATACTAAGGAGTGTATTTGACTGTTTTACATTCATGTAAATTTAAATAAATAATAGAATTGTTCCTCAAACTGCGTTAAAAGTTATATTCTAATATAAAAAAAATTTCACTTTACTCATACGGGATAAGACCGGTTCTAAATTAACATGAATAATCGAAACTAACAACAACATAGTAGAATATTTTTCATTGGCAATAAAACAACTGATTGAATTATACGGCACATCACACCTTTAACCAAACAAGATACTGTAAAATTTGGAGATTGTCCTAATGTAAAACACGTAAGTTCTAATGTGATAAGTGAATACCTCTTATTTGGTACATGCTTGTATTACGTATTTTAATGATTTACATTTGTGTAGTTTTATTATTTTTAGCAAAATATTTTAAATATATTTTTGTATATTTATTATGATAGAGGCGTCTATTGCAGCAAGAATTGGACAATTACTTTATGGAATTTATAAAAACACCTTAGTAAAGAAAGCTGTGTATGTTATCAAAAGAACAAATTCAAATATTTGTACGTTGGTCACTTTGACTATTATGAATTCTCTTGTTGAATACCTAATAAGTTTAGTGTTACTGTAACAAACACAATAGTTTTGTAACTTATAATCACATATTAGTTTCATCATTTAAACAAATATGTTATAAAACATTCAAACCAATAATAATTTAAACGTAAAAAGTAATCCGTGTTTGGGTCTCGGAGGAGCAAGTACATTATTATTTACTTGAACTTATACAGAGTGAGTTTTATGTCCTGGCACACCTGGATATAATTTAAACGGCGCGAGATACCTATGTGAAACCTTGACCCTACCTATTATAACATATTGTTTTAATTTTTCAAGTTGTTGGAAATTTTGTCCCCCTTTTATAAAGGGGGGTAAAGGGGGGCAACTAAACATTTTCAAATACAAACCCCTATCATGTGACCCCTCATTTTAAATGGAATAAAAAAATAAATCCAATAATTCAAACTAGAGGTCTCTACGTTTATTTTAACAGATGTTATGACAAATTTACAATTGAGTAAAGGAGGGCAACTAAACACTTTCAAATACAAACCCCTTATCATGTCTCAAGTTTTTACACACGTCTAGCACACTTTCAAACAGCCGAAGGTGAACGGTTTGAACACCTGCTACATTAAAACAGGTAACTGTTTTTAGAATTTTCGTTAGTGTAGACTCATGTTACGATAAACAGGACAAGACAGTTACTGATTTTATTATTGTAAATTTGTCATAAAATCTGTTAAAATAAACGTAGGGACCTCTAGTTTGCATTATTGGATTTCCTTTTTTATTCCCTTTAAAATGAGGGGTCACATGATAGGAGTTTGTATTTGAAAATGTTTAGTTGCCCCCCTTTACCCTCCCTTTACTCAATTGTAAATTTGTCATAACATCTGTTAAAATAAACTTAGAGACCTCTAGTTTGAATTATTGGATATCCTTTTTTATTCCCTTTAAAATGAGGGGTCACATGATAGGGGTTTGTATTTGAAAATGTTTAGTTGCCCCCCTTTACCCCCCTTTAGAAAAGGGAGGCAAAATTTACATTACAACTTGAAAAATTAAAAAAAATTGTTATAATAGGTAGGGTCAAGGTATCACATAGATATCTCGCGCCGTTTAAATTATATCCAGGTGTGCCAGGACATAAAACTCAATCTGTATATTAGTACTTGTAAAGCGTTTTCTTATTTTTAAATGATGGTGTACATATTAAAATTACTGGCCCACTTACTAAAGATAAAAATGTTTCCAAAATACTTGGCTCTCATCATCTCGTATACGATTGGTATAGTTACAAAAGAAACAAAGTATTCAAATAACGTGTTTAATCCCAAAACACAATAAGAAATAGAATGCACAATAAGAAACAGTACTTGACCTCATATAACGAATAATAAACGTTGGCCACCAATAGAATTTTCAACTTTATATTAAATCCAGTCCAAATATTTAAACAACTCAGAGATATGTCTGAGCGTGTGCAAATGTAAAGTATACTAGGTAATAATAGCAATATTAAGACAGATAAAACCACTACTTATATTTAATAAGGTAAAATTAATAAACCTCGCTTTGTGAGTGTTGCAAAATTGGCGATGTATTTCTCAAGAGTATACTATTATTCAACACAGTAAGACAAACACGATACGTAGATTAAAATGACATACGCCGATGAACATTGTCTATTATACAAGGATCACATCAAGAATATACTGTAATATAGACCACGAAGTAATCTTGACGAAGGATAGAGTTTGGAACGGTGAGGCTTTTGTTTAGCAAAAAAGGTGGACAGACAAATAGAAACACAATAGATGTAATCACATACATATTGATATAATACTACGGAAATACAAGATATTTAGGACATCGTTTAATATATTTTTATTTTTTTAATCCACATGTCTAACCAATTCTTTGTATATGTTTTTCAATAATATGCACTTTCGCATCTTACTAGAAATTATTTATTGAGTGAAAAGTATGACAAGTGTATCCCAATTATAATTATTTTGAGAACTCTTGCATACTGAGTGTATTTCGAAAACTAAATTTAAGCTCGCTAAGTGTAGATAATTTATGATAAAAAATATACAATACTTGTAAAAGAGTAATCAATTTTATATGGATACTTTGTTTTAATATTGTAATGATAACTAATCACATAGGGTGAAATCACGTATCTCGATGATCATTGTCTACTGTCCAAGCGTCACCACAAGAGGACCACAAACTAATCACGACGGATATGAAGGATTCGTAAGGGAGGAGTTCGTTGTGTTTTGATAGTAGATATTCGTCTATAGCCACATTAGATTTAAGGCATTGTTGTCATAGAACCAATACGTACTTACGTAGTACGTAGACTAAGATGTAGTGTAAACTATTGTACTTTCCTAAAATATTTATAATCTATAAATTTATTTGTAACAAATAGATATTAGTATGTCCAATATAGTGTGGTAATATTGAAAATTTAGTTTATATATGCACCCTGGGTTATCATTATTTACCTTTACACTATTAAATGAAAACTATTTAATCCTTGTAAGTTTTATAACTGAAATTAGTTTGGTCAATGTAATAAAGTGAAAAACTTCATACATTTATTGATAATGAACATAAAGGTACGAATCAACATTAGTCCTGGAATGGCAACAAAACTAACCAGTTTACTATCTGCTTTAATATTAGTTTTAATTAATATTTACTCATACGTATTGTATTCATGTTCAACTTGAACGTTTGATTATATAATATTTGTATGAAAAAATGCTTTGTTTTCCAAAAAACGCGTATGGCTGGTAATATAATATAATTGATCTAGGAGGTCATATGTGTATATGTTTAAACAGTTCGTTTGATACATTTGATAGAAAGCTCAGTATCGACAATATAATAAGGTAAGTGTAAAGAAACATATATTTGTGAAAAATTTGTTTTGTAATGAAGTTAAACATTATTCCAAATACAAAAAAATATATATTTGTATGTAGCGAACATCTTGCAACTTTAGCTTGTATACCGTTTGTTATAAAATGAGAAGATTGTTTTATTACAAAAATGATTAATTACTCTGAATATAAAATATATGTAAAAAGGTTTAAGCTACATAGCTTAAATATCAGAGTACAATTTTGACACGTTAACCTTTATGTTTAATACAACTTTATGAAATGTTTAATGGACCATTTATATACCAGTATGTGTACCTTGCAGTATGTGTAACTAACTGGTCGTTTGAGATAAGGTAAGTTTGCTGATTACTTTCCTTGTACATGTACACACTATTATGTGGATTTCATAGAAATCATAACGGAATATTCCGGTCACATTCCTAATCCTAAGTAATGTTATTATTCAAAATATATTGCTTCTATTATATTAAAAACTATGTGGTTTAAATCGACAAGTACTTAATTTTCCACTTGTCAATACTATGTAGGGAATTCCCGAGCAACATGGAACTTAGATTACCTTTTTTGTTTTTAATATAGTTTTTCATGTAAAGATTAGCATTGAGGCAAGAGCAGCTTTATTATTAAAAAAATTTACACTATAACAATTTTTTTCTAAAGAGTTGGATTTTCTCTTATTTTTTTAACCAAGAGTGATTATAATTGTGGTAAATTATGATTTTTTTCTTACATGATCATGAAGATTTCTTGTCATTCACACCTAAATATTTCCTACTCATCTTATGTATATTGTTAAATAGAAATCTCTGTATTGCAATCACCCACACAAAGTAATATCAATGACATATTTGCATTTTTGCAATCATAGCTACAGTACGTATGATAATATGCATTATACTGCTAATACGATTCTGTCTCGGCACGATAGCATAGTCAAAATCGGATCTCCAAACACTGGTCCCTCTTAACATCAACATACTTCTGTGAAATGTTCTCTTCGTCTGTCAAGCTCCAAGAAAGGTCTCGCAGACACTTTGTTGAAAGATTATTCAACAACATTTCTTACAATAGACATAGAGAAGGGTTTAACATGGAACGTTGATTCTGCATGTCCCATATAAGTCTTCAGATCTTTATCAAAATACTGCCTGACTCAGTTGCTGATGATGGCTTAATTAGGCTTAACGTAATCACATCAATCCTACAGAATATCGCTTTTAAGAGCACATGCAACCATGGACTCCATAACCATATTCAGACTCTAGAAAAATCAGTTAAGATAATTGAAAAATTTAAATCAAAAGGTTCGTGTGAAAAGGTTTTCTTAACAATGCATGTACAATTAGGAACAAAGTTTTGCAAACCTTACCGAAACCTTAAGACATACACATATTTGAGACTAGGAGCACCATAAAATGAAATCTTCTACACATGCAAAAGTTTTCGACACTTATCCTCACAGGCGGGTGCTCATTTCATCAACAGGTCACCAGGTTTAATCAAGAATTCACCAATGCTCTACACATCATGATCTCGTATAAAACGTTGTTAGATTTATAGGTAATTTATAACGTCAGCAAGGTTTATGCGTTCGTCTGTGAGACCGCTCATTTGGATTGCTGACGACGGATTTGTGATGTAGGTTAAAAATAAAGAGTGAGTGAATGCGTGTTATATTTGCATGAAAAAATGCGATGAGCATGAGCATGTCAAATTTATAATTTTTTCTATTCAATACGTTGTTATTGTTTACTGAACCAAAGATATCTGAATTTTATTTCAAAGACCATCACAATTTAAAAACCTCAATAAATGGTTTACGTATACCCAAAATGTCATTCCTTTAGAAAACATTATTAACTTTCTCCGTCTTTTATCCTTCCATACTATTGGACATTTTTTGAGGATTTGAATAGTAGCTGCGTGAAATATCTAAAGTAAATCAATGTATCTCAGTGTTAGCCATCGTTTATTAAAACAATACATCCAGATTACTTAGTGAACTAACAGCAATACTTCTCACTACTTGTTTGTTTTTTTTTTTTTTTTCTTGTGTCCTGCCGGTATTACAAATAGAAGGCGGCCAACTTATGAAGAATATTCAGTAACATAGTGCTAATATAGGTTGTATACAATACGTAGTTGTGTGATACAATTAATAGTATAAAATATAATTATAAAAAGCCGAACATTTATTTGCTCTTTAGGGAAGGAAATTATATTTATTTAATACTATTTTTTTAATAAGAGGTTCTAGTCAATGTGCATTGTTTCAGCAAATGTAAATATATAACGCCTTACCTCCTTACAAAATAAAAAAATCTTGATTATATTTTACTAACTCTATAACACAATAGTTTTTAAGTTGTTGAATTTATAATCATAATACTCTCTGTTTCACAAGATACTTTTCTTATTTTGTTATATACAATAAACAGAATTGTCTTCAAAATGTTATCCCTAACCTGAGAGGTGTTAATGTCTTTAAATTGCTAAGTTTAAAAACAATTAGTACTTTTAAAACTGACTCTGTCATTGTTAACATAACCATTATAGTGTTAAGAATAATATCGTTTCAAGAAAGCATCTGGGCATCATAGTTCGTTAAGCACCGCTTATTACACATAAGTGGTTTGCAAGCCTGGATTGGCGGAGCCTTGTAAGGATATATACGGTGTTTTCCCGCAAACCACGCTGGCAGTGTTCTTTTACATCTAAAAAAGTTCATAGATATACAAAAATAATAACCACTATTGTATCCTACGTCGCCTTGTCCGTCAACAATATAGAGTTAATATAGAGCCTACCAATATAGAGCCTACCAAAGGAAACCCGAAATTTCACTATCTTAGCAAAATTAACAAAATGCACATATACTATTTTCAGTACTATATTTCCAAGCATTTTGAAGATACAGTTTGATGACTAACACTTGTGCTCCATCACCGTGATGGGATAAGCTAAATTGAAGTCGGCAAACCTGAAGCGGCTGTGTCTTGGCAGGATTTACAACGTTACAGGATGAGCGTTACACGCACGCTTTAGACAACTGATTTCGATTCTCTGGAAGGTGCTCACCCATAATAAGAACCAGCCTCATCAATGGCTAATTAAATGTAATTTTTCGCTTAAGAGTGTTATTAAATGGATTGAATCCAGGTTGTTATTGCTTATTTTGCACTTTTTTAAATACATTTTTTCATTGCAATGTACTCTTAAAGTATTTTTTATTTTAAAAATACCCGTTTTTAAGAAGACGGGAATAAAAATATTAACACATAGTTAGATATAGGATTTAACTAAAGCATACATATTTACTATAAGATACATGTTATTCAGAAGTCAGAATATTCTTTATTACAATTTCTTTAAGAAATGCAATGGTGTCAAAACAATACTGTATACAATATATGAGTAAATACATAAAATTGTAATACAATACATAACATCAAGTCCAGGTCGTTTGATAAAATTCATCCATGGAATAGATTGGATTGTCCAACAAGAGGTTCTTCAGTCTGTTCTTTAGTGTTGCACCAGTTTCCTGTCTGAAGTCTTGTGGTAGGTGTTAATTTTTAAATTGTACCTTATAATTGACGCAGAGTTTCCCTTACCATGCAAAAAAATAAATATCTAAAAATATGACGAGAAGGATTCTTTTATCATTTCGTCTGCACATGTTTGATTGTTTGTTTGGTTATTTGATAGTCAACCACGTAAAATATGGTGAACCGAAACGACGAAATTTTACATGGACTGCTTAGGTATCTGGTTTATACAACGACACATTTTTATCCTTTTATACTACTTACTATTCATACTTACCTGAACAAAAAATATCCGGCGCAGTGTCCTGCAAACGTAATGATAGTAGCATGATCCCTATTTTACTATAGATGGCAGCAGTGAGAAACGCTGAAGAAATAAATACCAAGGATACAAGGTTGGCCATCGACCGAGATGGCCTCAAAGTAGATATATATTTCATTTTAGGGGATTTAAACTGACATGAGAAGTATTTGCGCGTTGAGGTAGTTCAAAAATTTTTAGAGTGGAGATGCATGTGTGAGTGTGTTATCACATTATTTTAATAACCATTTAACTTCTATTGTAGATATATAACGCCCATGTTGGAAGAATAACGTAAGACCAGAAGTTGTGTAAATAATTTCAAGTTTTTTTGAAATCTTTTAAGTCATTCTAAAGAATATAATGGAATGTTGCAGTTAATTAAAGTATATTAAATTATTGCTACTTTTATGAAGAATATGACTTGATGTCTCATCTGCTCATAAGGAAATTGTGAGTGAAAGCGTGGGTAAACTTCTAGTCTTTTACAATGACACTATTTAGCCTGTTTAACGTTGCACATATCTACTTCTTGCAATTTATGTAAATTACGTAACCGAAATTTTACCTTATAATCTCATAGTAGGTAAATTGATATAATAAAAATCACTTACCTTTATAATAACGTTTCACGCCTTCCTCGTAGCATTAAAATATATTAATTGGCTGTAAGTTACATATAAATTGTAATTGAATTATTTTGGTGAAAAAATTAGTCGGGAAAAATCATGATAGAATGGGAATTAAACCAGTCTTATTCCAAACCTCTTTTCTCAGGCTTTAGATAAAAATAAAAAACCAAGACCTGTCTCTTTTTGTAATACAATATCTATATTTATTTGTAGTAATTATAAATACTATGGTAATTTCTATATTTTTTACTGTAAAATAAATTTATTTTACCATGGTTCAGATATAGATACTTTGTTCTTTCCAAACATAGATTTTTCATAAGTATATAACAGCCACGGAATGTTTAATAACATTTTTATTATACCTTACATATTTAGTAAGATAGATAATATTCTAGTTGAACATTTTGTAAAGTATAAACATTTACAGCTTAGTAATTAACATATAATTAACACTATTGCATCTGTTAGAAAACTTGTAAAAGTAGTGTTAAGTAGCATATTTTTAAAATTATTTATTCTCTTTGTAACACTATACAATTTTTACATATTATATTGTTTTAATATGTTAAGATTGTAAGTTTGTCTTTGAAATAAAATATTAACTTTCATTCTTTTATTCATAACGTATATAGAGGCCTAATAAACTATCTTCACTTAATTAGCATATACAATATAGCGGCAGTTTAAATGTAAGAAGCACATGTGTATATGAGTGGTTACTAATTAACGGGATGTAATATATGAAGTTGAATCAATCTAAAAAATTTAATAATGTATCAAAATAAAAACCAATGTGTTCTACGAGATTTTGGAAACATGTTTTGATATACAGTCGGTAATTTAATTGTGTTACTAACTGAAATAACACATTTATTAGTAGTGTGAGAGAGCATGCTAGATATCGTAAATCCCAACTGATTCCAATCAGATTTCAATCAGAAGCTTGTACCTGTATATCCCTGATATTAGTTCGAAATCAATTTGAGTTAATTAAAGGATATACATTGAAGGTTTTTATTGATGTTTTAATTATTACTTGCACACGCTGTTTAGGGTAAATAAGCATTTTAAAAGAAAAAGTCATATAAATTAATAACAATAATAAAATATATCCCTGATGGTTTGGATTTGCTTACAAAAAACTTAAATGCTTCATTGCATCAAAATTATAATATTTCAGGGTTAAATAAGTTATAGGTCTATCATATTTTTGGATGTATACTTCTTTTTTTCCATTATTACTCTGACTTCTAAACTACTTTTTATTGATTATTTGGACATCAACGGTCCATTGCTTTGATCAAAGCGTGGTTTATTTTTACAGTGTTTCCTTGTTTAAACTACCCAAATGCAGAAGATTGTATGTTTTAAAGTTCATATCCTAATGGGTAAATCTTTCTTTTCTATGTGGTTCCTGCCTGCATGCTCGCAAACTCTCTTCTCAGTGGGCTGAGGCGTTCGTGATCAAACTGTGTGCTTAGCAGATGAGATGATGGATGAGATGATGACAAATGTTATTTTCGATCCTGATCAATGCCGGTTGAAAAACATCCTTCAAGGTGGTACATGGCAGCTAACAGATATTAATTTCACTCACCCTGATCACTTTCGCCCATTAAACAAACGGTCACAAAATATTGTAGGTACACCTGTAAAGATAGAGTTTATAGATTAATATTTTTATCGTATATTTTACAACTTACGAGAGTGTTTTTATTTAAATATCAAACGTATGTTTATAGAGTTTTAGTAAACTACTTTTGAAACTGTTTTAATAATTTAAACATTTTGACAGTTGAAATCCTTCCTTATTTTATCCGTATTTAAATGATAAAAGCCTGGAACAACAACTTATTCCTCAACAATATATAAAAACTAACCTAAAGAATGCGTAAGGATGAATCTTTAAGCAGAACAGTAATCGGTAAATACAATAAATACAGTTGTTTCATCACCATGATTTTATCTATTCTTGAAACTTATAATAATATTATCTTACTTGTTTTGCCTAGTTATATTTATTACTTTATTATGAGGTAGCAGAATGAAAAACTAAAAATTATATTATGTGTCTGTAATGGATGCGTTTAAATTAAATTGTCTCTTTAAGCTATTATGAACCTTAATGCAGTTTCACGGCAACTGCTTGATCAACATTCACTTTAATGTTTAACGTAGCGAAGCTAAGGGACCATCATTATGTATTCATTGACTGCGCTTATTACAGAAGATTTAATTCATATTTACTTAGTGTTATCTTTCACTGAGCGCAGTATATTACAAAAATTAACTATTCGGTATACTTTTTCTCTTTATATTCTTGCAGTTTTGTGTATCTAGATTTTTAGACTCATCGTACATTAAATTAAAAACACGTTTTAAATAAGTATAGAGTTTGAATTTACACATTTAGATACATTATTTCCTCAAAACATGTAAACAAAACCAAATATTGGTAAAATGATTTTTTTCGAAATATTTATACAAATTGACACACTACTAATACTTACTGGACCTAGAATTTTAATTTAAAAGCTCATTAATATCATACTTTTTAACTTAACTGTATAAGAGACCGAGTCAATGATAGCGACCAACTACGAAGAGAGTTTTAGACCGCTGCCTTTCTCCCTCCTCATATCAGACTCACTCTATCAATGATGGCTGCCTATAGTTAGGGATTGTGGCTTTGATCGGTTAAATAAAACTATAATAGTCTATAAGGATCCTTTTTGGAATAATCACTGCATTTATTTCTTTTTATTTTTTATTTTTCTATTTATATTTTTTCTTTACTAAGGTTTACGTACAGGAAACTCTTACCTTTATAGACCAATTTCTTTAGAGCAGCGTTTCATTCAGGCAGATAAGATAATAATAATTCATTATAAACACGTATTTAGTTTCTTTGATTGTTCGTTTATAATAATGTTAATTGTAATGAAAATCTGCTGTTTCTCTGTATATTTTAAATTCTTTGGGAAATAAATTAATTCATTAATTCAATTCTGAAAATTATCGATAGAGGAGATCCCACGCCATTACTTCATATTAACGATAAAATTTACCCTCTAGTTCAAAATAGTTGCATTGATAGCTCTATGAGTTCCATAATAACCTTATTATGAAGTTTCGTTCTCTCGTTTAGTGTTTGATCTTATTTTATTCAATCATTTTGAGAGTTTCTGGAACTGGTAAATTAGTAAACAGGCTTTTAACGTCAAAGCCAAAAGCTTATCGGTTTCAGTAAGTTTCAAAGTTTTTACTTCTAAACGAAGTCTTTGTAATGTTTAATAAAAGGGTCAGTTTTCTTACAAGTGGTGTCAGATTACCCAAGAGGACTTTATATATTTCCCTACATATTGAAATTAGTAATAATAGATGATAAGATGATTATTAGTAATAATAGTAATTAGTTTATTAAACAATCAGGTCTTTTGCTAAGTATTTGCAAAGACTATCACTTAAGGATCTTAAAAAGCATGTAAATATATTGAGTGTTTGCAACTATTTTATTCATGGACTAAATAAAAATAATTAAGCTAAATCGTTAATATAAAAATTCGTTGGAAACGTTCTGTTTCAGCGCTTTATTCGTTTAATTCTCCTAGCTTGCTGGAATAAAGCGCCGAAACAAAAATTAATAAAAAAAATGTAAATTGAACATATAACCAATATTTCGAGACATTTTCCATATGTAGCCTTCAATTTTGGCATGAAACTTAATTTGTAAGTGCTAATAATTCTATGATGGTGTGCAATATTATGGCCCACTATGTAAAGTAGATGAGTTTCTTTTTAGCCCGTATTAAATCGTGTTTTTTCATACACAGAGGTCATATTTACCTTAGTATTATAATTTTCAAACCAACCATCAATCATTAAATAAATGTTCAATAGTCATTTAGCCATATAAATGCACTCAATCTCGTTAACTACTTTTCAAAAAGTGATATAACGATTAATTATGCGTATTTATCTGAAGGTTTTTAAAACTAGCAAACACATATTCTGAGAAATATAAATGTTTTATAGTTTTAACCATTTTATTAATCGGCACTTTTGAAGTTCACCAAAACTGATGATCGATTTGTTTCCTATATAACGTACCATCGGGTCAGGGATAGTTTATAGAACTATACAACCCTAAGACACCGGAT
This sequence comes from Homalodisca vitripennis, assembly GCF_021130785.1. Classification (NCBI taxonomy): domain Eukaryota; kingdom Metazoa; phylum Arthropoda; class Insecta; order Hemiptera; family Cicadellidae; genus Homalodisca; species Homalodisca vitripennis. Next base: position 121,963,445 of record NC_060211.1, on the reverse strand, counting down.
AGAACAGGCGAGAGGGCTACAATCCAGGGTTCGAAAGGGGGAGGTATTTTCCAAGTTCAGCTCAGACCTGAATCAATGTAAAACCAAAAGCCGAAGCAAATACAGCACCGATGATCAACGGATCAACAGGCTTTCATCATCGCCGACTCTGAAACAAAAGGAAATAAAGGGAAGGCGTCAGCATTTGCTTTAGTATGACTGTTCTCCTACCTAAAAGTTCCCTAATACGATAGTTGCTAGTTCAACTGAAGCTCGGAAATGAGGAACGCTGTTGCCAACGTACGTCAAGCAACCCAGCGGCCTCGAAACGAAACGATAAACTAATGAAAACTAAATTAAATCACGCCTAGCCGAAGCTCAGGAACGCGGGTGCCAACGTACGTAAAGCAACCCAGCGGCCTCGAAACGAAACAATAAACTAATTAAAACTAAATTAAATCACGCCTAGCCCGAAGCTCAGGAAAGCTGTTGCCAACGTACGTCAAGCAACCCAGCGGCCTCGAAACGAAACGATAAACTAATTAAAACTAAATTAAATCACGCCTAGCCCGAAGCTCAGGAACGCTGGTGCCAACGTACGTAAAGCAATCCAGCGGCCTCGAAACGAAACGATAAACTAATTAGAAACTAAATTAAAACTTCTCGTTACTAGTAATAACATTTAGTCCTATACCTGCTGATTCAATTTCTTGCTATACAGTATTTATAATATCTAAAATAATATTCTATTAGCAGCTTAAGTACGTAATCTCATGTACTTATTGTATCGTTAGTGACTGGGCAAGTGCAGGCAAAACGTTTTTTTGGCAGGTAAAATAAGTAACTTCTACGGCTAGGACTTACTTGCACCTTATCGTGTCGTATGTGGGGCGGTGACTCCGACTCGACGACTCCTACTCTACGACGACTCCCACTGAGAGGCTCCGGCCGAGAGAGCGAGTCAGACAGGCACAGCGTACTTACGTACCGTAGTACCTGCGCCGTCCGCTGTAAGGCGCTTCAGCCCTTGAAGCGAACTCCGGCGGATTTTACCTGAAACTCCCGCCAGATGACGTCTCCTGCATTGATGTTGACCTACTGGAGAAAGCTGATGTATAATAGTAGGTGGAAGAAATAAAGATCTTAACATGGCATTAAAACTCAAAAATATTTTCCTTTCGAAATAAAAAATTCCTTATTTAAGCCCCTGTAAAAAATGACATGTTACATTTAAAGAATATTTATATGTCGATTTAAAGACATATATATATATATATATATATATATATATATATATATATATATATATATATATATATTATATATGTGTATAGGTAAGTCTTGATTCCTTTGCTGGTTAATAACAGTGTATTAAAGAGAGCAAACTATGATATTGAAACGTGAAAGAACATTATTGACTGCTCTTATAACCACATAACTAACTCACAATAAATTCCTTCAATTCTCAAATTGTATTAGAATTGTTCCTTAGAATATAGAGATTATTGGAATGAATATCTGCCCCGAAAATTCTTAGCCTTATTAGCTGTCATTGTATAGTATTGTATTTAGTTGTACAGCTAGTGGTACCTTAGAGAAACCTAATGGGATTCCCGCAATAGGGCAGCTTGCTGAACGCAATCATAAAAAAATTAATACTTGTAAAGAATGTGTTTAGATTGATTTACATGATTGCGTCAAATAAACAAAATCCATATATTTATGTGAGGTTTATACAGTTGAAATGATTTAAATTGAATTCGTCACGTACAATTTGGTGTGTTCAATAAAGGGCTTCTTTAATTGTAATAAACAATATAAAACAATAATTTTAAGCATTTTCATAAACCGATATGTGTTTTAGTAATCAAGCTATGACAAAGGAAAAGATAACCTCATTAAATTAATAAATAAGGAAAAAAGCAAAAGGTTTTAGTTTTTAACACATGTCATTAGCGCCAACATCATACATTCCATACATAATTCAATAGTACTTTTATTACTTAACATATATAACGTAATCATTTGCATGATAATAATTTTTAACATCAATTCTTCTACAAACACATTTACATATGTAGACAAGGCTGGCATAACAATGTTGAGGAGCCATTGCTACATAATAAACTGCACATGTTAGGAGGGTTTATGTAACAAAACATGATGTATGGGTTGGTACAGTCGTGCACTGTGCATGTCATACGGCAGCTTTATGATTTCAACGTGCAATTTATGTGTCTGTGTTGTACGACTGCTTCTGACACTCTGATTAGTGTAGAACATGTGTGTGTTGAAATAGTGATCAAGTTACCTATTTTGTTACCTAAACTTACAAACTTATCAAAGATCCAGGAAAGGACAATTTGTGTTTTAAATAGAACATACTGTTATTCGCCCACTGTGTTGCATTAGTTTAAGATAAAGCTAACTCTTTATATAAAAAAAGTTTAATTATGTTTGTCTGTGCGTACGATATATAAGAAACGAGTGACACTATTGACATTAACTTTGGAAAATATTTTTAATTTTATAAATGCAATATCAAGGTCGATTATAGTGCTTTGTGACCCTATGGAATTAGGTTGAGTATTAGAGAGTATTGTAATATTGTAGTATTGCTATTGCACCTAACGTTAATTGCTAAGATAAAATCGCGTAGTAAATATTTTTCTTTACAAATAAGGTACTATTTAACTATAGTTTAAATTATAATATAGTATTAAGCCCAAAAAATTTAGCTTCGTGATTGGTGGGTGTGTACACTGTTATAATTTTAACACCGCTGTGAAATCTACATTAATGAATAAAGTTATGAATGTGTCATATGGCAAGTTACTTTAAGAAATATAATTATATAGACTTCATTATAATTCTTAGGTCGTTATAACAACTTGGACTGTAGATATTAATATTCCAGAATATTAAAATTTAAATTATCAATAAGACATCCAAGACGATATAAAATATTTTTGGATTAGTAAGCTCCGAGTGAATATTCAGTACAATATTTATTACTAAATTCTTAATTATTAAATATTATCTGGTTTGTCTAAAATAAAAATCACAGTTCTGAATAAAAATAATGGATTTATTTTCCACTGGCAAATTAATAAGTTCAAAGTTTCGGAATTTTCATCACTCTATTTTCCACAAAGAATTGACAAACCGTTTAGTAATTTTAAAACGTCCTTTGGCAAGAAATCAAAATATAAATCAAATATATCAAACTAAAAATCAGAGCTCTCTTCTAATATAAAATAATAAAGTTTTCAAATAAAAATCAAATACCACTTGGAAATAACTAAAATAAAAATGTTCACTTCTAAGTTCACTCAAAATTGAAAAATAAAAATTTAAACTTCTCTTTCCACTAGTTGAACCTTAACTTTCAAGTCTTTGCAATTCAGATTATAACTCTCTCAAACAATTATTAGAGTTCATTTAATTACCAATTAATAATTTACAATAAAACAGTTCCAATTAAATATTAATATATATTACTAAATTTCCAAATTTCAATTAAAGTTATTAACAAAGTTCAACTTTAATTCACTTTTCTTGCAAGTTTGAACGAAATGTAACTTGTATGATTCTGTTATGCTCTATTGTTAATCGAGAATTAATTATGCAGATTGCTCTGTAGTTTCTATGAATTTAATTTTTCCTCAAAATCCCAGGCGGAAAGAAATTAGAAACACGGCGCACTGTAATTAACTTAATTCACGATAATTACCAAAAGAAGGGCGAAAATTATGAGCTGGCGGTTATATACTTCCCTTTCTCACCAATTCTGATGGACATCCCCGGTTTTCTCTTATTGGCCCAGCCGTGTCCAACTAGGAGAACAATAGAATTTTTAGATCTAACGTAACTACAGAACAAGACAAGTTCTGATAAATTCAAGGCAGTGAACCGCCTTCCTAATAAGGAACTTGCCAAAGGATTACATATTCGTTTTTATCCTAACTTCTCACAATATAATTTAAAATTAAATCCCAAAATTTTCATTTAATTTAAGTTTTAATAAAAAAAATAAACCTATGTAGTTTTAAAAACGCTACAGTCGTGTAGAAAAAGATTTTCTTAAGATATTACATGCCCATCTATATAGGTTGGATGAGTATTATTGAAGCCTAAAAGTAGTAGGCCAGAAAAATGTCTCTTGTTCTTTTTGAGCCTAAAGATTTCATTTTCCAAATAACTAAATGTATACTTGTATTAGGCATAAACGCAAAACTAAATGAGCAATGTACTTAAGAGAATGGACGCAGCATCAGCAAAGCCTGATGTGTTAAACGTGGTGTGGCGTAACTCTTGTATCCATAAGACATTTTCCTTTAAACGTAGAAACTAATATACTTCCAAATTATATTTCGGTGAATTTGTAGGCCACAGATGGTATTTTACTTTTACTTATTTTATCTATTACATTATTAAATAAACCAAAAACTCATAAAAATACATATAATTGGCAAATAAGGGCCAAATGTTTTGACATGATTTCAATGCTTAAGAGTTTTAACATGATAACCTTAAAATGTAGCTCAGAATTCCAGAGCTTTATACAGACTATTCCAGTATTTTATTTATTATTTAAACTGCTCTCAAATTGATATCTTATGATATATTATATTTTATATAATAGAAATTCAATTAATTCTTTGAATATGTTAAGATTGCTGTATTTGAGGGTGGTTATCTGCCTAAGATAAGACTACATTGAAATGTTGTATTACACAGTTTAAAATACCCGGAAACCAGTTTTATTTCAGTATATAACTTAAAGAATAATTTTTTTTTATTAAATGCTAAACACTATTTCGAAATGACCCCGTAAAACAATCCTGCCTGAATTTATATAATCTCAACTTTGTTTTATATTAAATTTATAGATAAAGTTAACATCATTGAATGATAATTAATAATTGATATATCAATTATAATATATTAATCGAAATTGTGTTTCTCAGTGAGGGTAAAGTAATCCTGTGCTCATGTTTATCTGAAGAGTCACAAAAAAAGGCTGCGGCGCGGCGTAGAAATTTCAAACGAACTCTTTGCTTCGTTTCATCATAAGACACACCTAGACCAAAAGTACAGTGTAATCTAGCTGAAGGAGAAAATATTGCAAAATTTCTCATCGCTGACTTTTTAGGAGCCAGATTTCAGACACTGCACCAAAAGAATGATAAACTGATGTTAAACTTAACACACACATTGACCTAACCCTGCAACAGTCTGCGTTAAAAGTAATTTTATAATATTCGCATGTCAGAGATTTTGGTAAAATCCCTTGTTTATTGATATTATAAGATAATATTTGTTATAAATTTTTCAAGGAAATCATTTAATTGTTAGTCTTCCTTTTTTCTACTTAATCATCCCTTATATTCCAGCCAACCTTTATAATACTTAAAAAATAATTTTATTTAATGTACATCGGGCGTTTAAAACATATTTCTATGTTATACGGAGTTCCTGATTTCGAGGTCAAAGAAAAAAATTATAAAACAATTTATATGTACAAGAAAGTGAACACGGTTAAGTCATTTTACAATTGCAATGAAAGCTTAACCACGTAACACAGTATGAGTGTTGAACAAATCAATTTGTCAAAAAGTGACAAAGCAGGACTTCAGTGGTTCAGCGCTAAACTGTTTCCCCCTTTGTTTCAGCCTCCAGATTCCTTATCTGCTCTAACTTGTCTCATATTTTATATAAATAGCTATTTATGTCATAAAGGTTTATAAAAATAAAACAAGAGGCGTGACAATTTCAGTGTAAAATATAAATATTGTTAATTTACAGTTTAACATACAAACTTTTTTTGTGACAACCAGTTATGGTTTAATTTTTACTTGTTTTCTAAAACTGTTGTAACAAAATTTGCAGAACCTATATTAAAAATCATACAATTGTGCATTACATATATAGCATGATGGATAACTTCTATTTAATAATGTAAATATGTAAATAATGTAATAAATTGGTCAGTTATTGAAAAACATGCTAGTTTTATAAATATGATTTCGTTTGTATCCCTTCCTTCCAAACAAGGATTATTCATAGAATAGTGAAATAAACAAAGACAAAAATGTACATTTAACTTTTTTTGGTAAGTTATTACATCGCGTATTGGTATTTCTTAGCAAGCAGTTGTCTTTAAATAATTGTTTGATAAATATTAACAATGAAGGGGCTATGCAAAGTAGAATTCAAATATGTTCTAGTTAAGGGTATTTTTTGTATCTTAAAATTTATAACACATTACCGGAGCCTATATTTAGTTTCACTGACATGTTAAAAACTTGACGAATCCAGTTATGTCTTATCATTGAAACACTTGAAATCCAATCCAATCTTAATTAAGATACAAAACCGCGTAATCTTTCCTAAGTAAAAAGAACGAGCTACCAATAAATGTTGGGAAAAAAATTAAGCACTTTTAAATCGTACTAACAGTTTCATAAAAAAACATAAATTATAATGTTACCTAACTCAATAAATAACTATGTAACTAAGAGCTTCAAGAGAAACCAATGGAAAACATAAAATGTGCTTGATTGAGGTCCTCAAATCGTCATACGTAAGTGTATCACGTGATTGATTGAGTTATCAACACGTTACTTTGTCAGTGGTTACTGTTCTGTCACACAATTAATTACCGATTACTCTTCAAAGTACGAATGGTTTTAATTGTATATCTGTAAAGTTTCAAACTACAAATTGTTTTAATTATTCTCTCATTCATCAGTAAGTGTAAAAAAAGTGCTAAAATAATTTCGATCTTCACACGCTTCGGCATTACTGTGACTAAATTTATAGATAAAGTTAACATTGATATATCAATTATATATTAATCGAAATTGTGTTTCTCAGTGAGGGTAAAGTAATCCTGTAAAGTAATCACAAGATAATAATATCACTTGTGAGTGACAAATGATGTTTTGTTAAAAACCTTTAATTAAAAAAAATTCAAAGGAACGTTGATCTAAATTATACCTACAACATGAAATTGTAATACATTTTTATCCAATAAGATACTCAGTACGGTATTTAACTATTCTTTGATTTGAAGTTGTATTATATGGGACTATTGATTATTCTGTTCTAGGCGAAATATGTACTATTCCCATATCAAGTTTTATTTAAGTCTGTTCTCTATTTGTAGTTTATGATTTTTCAGGTATTTACAGGTTTTTCAGGTATAGATAAAACAAATTATCAGACTATTCTCTCATTTAAGACTGCAAACGGTGGCTTCAAATAATGATTATGGTTATCAATATCTTTCTGAAGTTAAAATTATTGATCCTAATAAAGCATGAGCCATTGCTATGTAACCCTTATGTATTTATGTCTTTTTAACAATTCAAGTTTATCATTTCTTCAGTTTCCTGATAAAATACACGTTTTTACCAATATAGAGGGAACTTAGGCTTGTTTTCAATTTTAGCACTTTCTATACAAAAGCCAATAATTCCGTTTTTATAAGAAAGAAGAATAGTACCTATTATAAATAAAAAGAGAGACATAAATATGAAATTAAGATTGAAAGGTCAAATTATAGTGGGAGGGTTGAAGTCTTATGTGACATTATTTAAGTAAACGTGTACAGTAAGCTTTTATTATTTTTTTGACATCAAGAAATAAAATAGTTAAGTAGATCATACTGTATTCAGTACAATAAAGCCAATACAGTACATTATGAAGACAATTTTTCCAATTGGTGATTTTATCAGTTGCTGCAAATTCACATATTCTGCCCAAATACTGTTACGAATTTGCAACAAAGCAGGATAAAAGTTTTCCTGCTATAAGGGTCTCATTATCAACTGTCGTGTTTGTCTTTATTACAGAAAAAAGTGCAGAGTAATTTTTGAATATTTCGATCAAGAATATTGATGTGCATCAAGAAAGGTAACATAAATGTGTGTAAGCCTGAAAGTTAATTCTAAAATTACTTTTAAAAAAATTATCAAATTATTATTAAAACATTATCAAAATTTACCGTTCGAAAATTATCACTTCATTCGCAACTGATGGAAATTTTTAAAATTACTAGACAAATGCATCTCTTAACTACTACTTACATGTTAACCTATATTTACGTTAGAACCTTTGGGTTTTAAAGAAATTACTTTTGTAAACGTGTCTAATATAATAAACATACGTATAATATATAAAAAACCTGCCAATTTTTGTTTTTGCATTGAAATTTCTCTGAGAGACAGAAGGGCAAAGTTGTGCGGTTTCCCGATAACAAGGAATATGTATGAACCTACTCCCTCTTCCCCTGTAAGTAATACTGGAAAGCTCGTCGTGTTCACGTAAAATTTGTCTCAATCTCGTCTTACAATCGATTTTCTCTCTCGGTCTCTCAAACTTCATAGCATTTCTTACTCATTACTTAGTAATTATATAATATTATTTTGTTTGACTAAGTCCTGGATTCAAGTATGAATACAACTCTTAAGACCTTTCAAAAAACGTGATACTAGCGTAATACGAGTATAACTTAGCCACTAGAAGCGTAATTCGTTTAAATATTAATTTCAGTACTGTTTTGTGTTTGTTATGTATATTTTTATCAGTAGCGAAAATAAAGAGTAAAAACAATGACCGCGACAGCAATGCTGTTACGTCTGTGAAGTTTACTTCTGTTACATTAAGTCTCCAGTTAGAGTAAGATACCTCTCCTGACTTACTCCTCTGTAGAGGGCAATTATTTAGTTAACTGAGAACATACTTCTGTTTCAATTATCATAACACCTGTTTGTGTTAGCTCACACATTTAACGTATATTTTTGTGTGTGTATGTATATAAACTTTTATTAAAAAATATTTACTTTTATATATTAGTAGTTGGATCTACTATACATATCGTAAATGTATTGCAAATGTTAAATTTATTGCTAAGCGCTAATCTCGGGAACTTCAGGACAAGTTCTGCTCAATATAGTACTACGATATTTGTCGTATTATATCTACCTAATTATTAATTATTATTAAAATAATTGTTAAATTTATTAACTGTATAGCTGTGCTGTCTTAAGGTTTTTGTTACAAAACAGTTACTAATTATATTTAAAACATGGACTTATTTATTTTACAACTTTATAGACCAAGACGGGATTTTTTGCTATATAAAGATCAGGGAGTCGTAGCACGGATGGATTTTTTAAATACGAATATGTGTATATTAGTACCAGGGACCACAAGAATGTCTGTGTAAAAATCATTATAATCTAATGAATAGTATATGCGAAAAAACAAACAAACAAACAAAGGCATTTTAATATTTGTAATATTATTAGGATTTTGGTTTTTTCTTATAACAGTAACTACTGTGGCAGCAAGAATAAGGAAATTCTATCATGGTAATTTAAAACTACACCTTGTATAACCTGTGAATGATGGTTTGAAAAAAATGTAATATTGACACGGATCGTGTTCACTTTGAATTTATGTAAAAAATGTATATGCTGTGTGCCAAATAAAATCGGTTTTAATGAAATGAACATGGCATTTTGGGTTTTTATTTATATGCCTTGTAAAGTTATTACTTATTTTACAAATTTATCCAATTAAATTAAACTACTGACCCCCTAAAGTAACATACATTCATACTTTATTAACTTTTGGATACTTTATCTCGGATACAGATTTCATCATTAAATATTACTTCGGAATAAATAATATCAAAACGACTTTTACGAACGAAATTATCTTAATATATAGTATTCAGTAATAAAAAACATGCTGATCGCCCTATACATATATTTTCATCTATAAAATCCTCAATTCGTAGTTTTATACCTGCCAAAAAATAAACTAATGTTTAAGACTTTTGTCATGTTTACTGCTTTAATATTCTACTGCAACCACAAAAAAGCACTCCATATCATTTATAAGATCAAATGAGACCTCACTCTTTGAGTTTTGTGAAATAGAACGATGCACTTCTGATAGATATATTTGCTTTGATGCTTTAATAATATCCCATAACATAGGTTACAATCACGTAAATCAATGAATGTTGTGTACTATACAAGGGTCACCACTAGAATGTATGGCCTGTAAACTAATCATGGCTAATGATGGGGTGGTGAAGGGGGTCCGATCGGTCCAAATTTAAATGCATTATTTTTATCTTATTATCTCTGTGAATAAGAAGTTATTAACACCCTGTAAACATTGATGGTACTTTTTAATTTCTTAAGTCTACAGAACTTGCACATAATATATTACATAAATAAAATTAAATGAACTTATACGTGATATATTGTTACTTATTATGTAAATTATTATAACAAAAATAAAGCTTTACTCAAGAGTTTGTTCGATAAATGTATTCTATTTCTTCGATCTCAAAGCCAGACGCATAGTTTTCTCAGGCATAACTATTTTGAGGCACTATTTATGTTTCACGAGACTGTTTGAAGTTGTAAGGAAACAACTCGTAAAGAGTAACATTTTAGTAACATGTTATCTTCATCCATGTTTCACTCCTTGTAAGTTAAAAAGGCTTTTAACATAACGATGGGCAGATGTATAATACCAATTTAAATTAAGCCAAAAAATTGTAATTTTATAATGATCCAGTCTAAGTGTTCATGAATTATGAAGTGCAAATTAGGAATCATCCCATTTTTGGGGCCTACATGCTTCTAAAGTGTTACGAGAAAGGTTTAGTACTACGGGTATCATCTTAAGCCTGCCTAAAGAATATATCAAATAAATTTTGCAGTTCGCACCCTGTTTAGGTACTTATAATTCATAATGTAATCTACTGTAATGTAATGTATTTAACGTATATGTTTACAAATCATACAAGACATACTCACAACAAACATAATTCTTAAAAAATTGTATTTTTACCGACACACTAAAATTTCATGACCATCAAATGATAAAATAGTTTTTATTCATAACTCCAGGAAAAGGGCAAAAACTGACCCCAATGATAAGAATATAAGAAACATAAGTCTATTCTTAAAACCTGTTCCAAATACCATAAAGATACATCAATTGACCTCCTCCTATAGTATGAAATAGTGTGGTCAACACTGTAGAATGTGAGATTATATAGGCAAAAAACAAATAAATAATATTAAATGTATAGCATATAACTTAATATTTCCTATTTTATTATTAAGATTCGCAACACAATTTCACGGTAACTGTTTGATCCACATTCACTTAAAAGTTTAACGGAGGAAAGCCCAGAGAGCATCATTATATATTCATTTAACGTTCTTCTTAGAGAAGTGCTCATTCATGTTTACTTAGAGTTGTCTTTCACTAAGGGCAGTATTTTAGAAATAAAACTTAGCTTTTTTGAACTGTGTTAATATCTAAACCGAAGTATTTGTACGTTTTAATTAGTAAGAACTTTATTATACAATAGATAATTTAGTGATTACTCGAAATCGAAAAAGTTTACTAGATTGTTAAAATTCATTGATGCTAAATTTCCTATAAATCTGAAATAGTTTCTTCCCCAATTCCAATCTTTTATACTTACCTAAAGTTAGGAGAAAGTACAGTAAATAAATATAAATAATAAATAAATAGAATGTACATATGTTATTCAAAAAATAAAAAACGTACTCAGTACGTAAACGAATGAACAAAATTGGTAAGAATTCAATCAAACTTTAGGAAGCCAGTTTTGGGTTTACTGCGTGCAAACATGCACAGCGTGTTGTGAAATATTATTTTTTAAGACTTTAATAGAATTCAAATACATTAAATGATTTTATTTTGCGATTGGCACCATTTGTAGTAACAAAAGCGTAATATTTGTATCTTTACTGTTTGCACTACTGACCGAAGGCTGTTTACTATTTTGTTAAATCAAAGGTTACCTTATTTCATTTTCTTTATTAAATGTAAGCACTTGTGGATATAAAAAGGCGGTATAATACTAATCACAGTCTGTACACCAAATTGTACTTTATTTTCTAGCCCCTAGCAATGCGCAGGGGTTTTTATGCATGTCATAATGACTTAAGTGCCCTATATGTAACGACTCCATTCTTTTCTCCTTAACTTAATTCCATTCCACGCTCTAATATTAGAGAAGACAATTTTTAATATTTTACGTGCATGTGTTGTTTTTTCCAATTTATTTGTTCTTATTGTTTAAATAGTATTCCTATCCAATTAAAGGATATTATTTACCATTGAGCTCATCATTACCACAGACTCAAAACATGGCTCTAAAGCATGAGATTTGCATTTTATATTTCAAATAATTGTAATTTTTCACTACATAAAATAATTCCTTCGATTATGCTGACTGTCTTGTATATGCATATTTTACTAACGCAAGTTAAAACATGAGGTAAATAATTGCAGTACTTTTGTGTTCCCTGATCCCAAACGCAATCACTCTTTACGCATAACTCATTTTTCATAAGTATACACATAATACTCTTTTTTCATCTATCTTTTCTTTTTATGTTTTATTTGTAGCTGTTGGTAGGTTCGTTTGTTTTTAACTTACCACATTTTAAATTTAAACATCTGGGAATATGAAAATTCCAATTGAATACCATTAAGGTTTCAAAAGTGAGTGAGCAGAGTCCTAAATTTAAAAAATAGAAAAGTTTTTTAAGCACTCTTTCAGATTTTATACGTGACATATAAAACATAAACATCTCTTAAGAAACGATAAACTACTCATATCCTTGCATAAAACACTATTAATGTTTACATGATATTTGTTTAGTTCCTTGCTAATTTATCTTATATATTATAAAGTTAATTATTTATTGTAAGTTTTTTAGTTACAAGGGTTAAAAACGATAAGATCACAGTTGATCGTAATAGGTAAAAAAATTTTTCTTCTAAAGTATAAATAATTTTTATGTTGTAACTAAATTAACAGTAAAACTATAATTTACACAAATGACATATTTTATAATTATATTTTATGCATATTCCTTATACTAATCTAAATTAAGCTATACCTTCGAATTACCAATATGGTTTTTGAATACACACGTCTATTGCTAATGAGTGTAAGCTTCGTTATTAGTTTGGTTGGAAAATTGCGTCCTTTTACATAGTGGATATACACTGTGCCTTTACGAACGCTGGAAAAGGGATGGGAAAGGATGGAACGAGCGTTGGCATCTACGTTACATCCTGACAGATTCATCCACATCACAGCTGTGGAGTAATTGGACGGTATACCTGTTTCCATGAAACCCTTTCAGATTTGTGGCGATTGTAAACCACATACTATCTAGCTTTGTTTGTAAGTTTTTTAATAATTAATTATTCTTCTGTCTATGTAATCTCTACTCTTAAATAAGATAAACCATTCTCAAAAAATATCTTTAATAACATGTAAACGGAGTTTTCGAGATCAGCAAGTAAAAACCTCTAGTAGATATTGTCCTTCTTTTGATGAGACTTTTAAGATTCATGGACATATAGCTCCTACTCATTGCGAGTAGAGAACCCAAGAGCAGATTTCACAAGTTTGATGACCATTCTGCTTACGATACGTCTCCCTTTGGGCGATAAAGTTTGTCATGGAGGAATTATATACAAATTATTTTCTTAGAACCAAGAAGAGTGATGATCTAGTGAATAATTTAATAAATGTCACATAACCATATTAATTAGCTTATATACGGCAATTTGTAAACGATATCTATAAAACTAAATTTCTTACTGAAAAACATTTACAAATAATACATTAACCTGCTAGTATTGCATTAGTGCCAAAAACATAATATTTGATCCGTAATGGAACATAAATCAACTACGAAAACGACTTAAACTAAATTTACATGATTAAATTAATGTCTTGTGATTTACTTTAGTTTGACAAAATGTCAACTTTACGTGTCAGTAAAATATTTAAAAAAACGAATACCAATTCTATCCAGCGTACCTCTGGACGAACAATGTATTTCCTTAACAATATTTGGTTGGCAATTTATTATGTCAGTGATTATTAGTATGTTAATCATAGTTAAACCAAACTGTTGTTTTCTGCTATATTATAAGTTTTCCGTTAAAACGATGATGCTTTAAAACATTAAAAATTAGAGTAAGAGTTTATATATAAATCCCCATTTCCTAGCTCATAGTGTTAAATAATTTTGCTTATTCTTTCACTTTTGTTCAAAACTGTATATTTTATAATTAGAAGATACCTCTTATCTGATTCACGAGAAATACCATTTAACAGTGTTTACTTCATCCAGTCTTTTATACTACTTAGTTCCTTATATGTGAATTAAGGGTGGTTGTCAGAATGTCAATAAGCAAAACGGAAAATTAAAAACCTTTAACTATGAAAACAATAACCTGAGGTTTCGTGTACACTTTAGACATAGAAATTTATATTCATTGCAAATTTTACATATATTATTAGTTGCTTGAATCGATGTACATTTCAAATAAAATATTTTGGGATATATAGCGTTACAACTTCAAAGCGGAATAAAGGTTACACGCACTTTACGGAGAATTATGTATTTTACATGGTTAATTATCTTCTTAAAAATAGTACAAAATACAGTGGAACTATTCAGTTTCAACTATAAAAACCATGTGCTGTAGAGAATTGTTGTATTCTAATGTAAAATATTTTATTAAACATTTTTGGAATGTATGTATTAGTAGGTTTTTTTTGTAGTGTTCATCAATAACAGACCTGTATTAAATTAACTTTTCTTACAATTCTGCTACGACGTATACGCTTTTGGTTAATTTGCACACTAACCATTCTATATTAGAACCATAAAACTAATTAAATTTCACACTAACATAATAAGTAATTATTGAACGTGATTCTAGTTCAGTTTTTTAAGAACAGACTTTTTTATGTAGTGTAAATGAGTCGTAAATTGAAACAACAAATTAAAAAAGGGGTTGAGAGAGGAAGAGATTGGGAAGAGAGAGACACAGAGAGAGAGAAAGGGAGAGAGAGAGGGGCGGAGAGATAGAGGGAGAGAGAGAGAGACGACAATTTTTTTATTTCTCCTGCCCTGGCTTAGACCTCAGGTCCCTTCTTCCACCAGGACAGGCCCATAACGTTTAACTAATTACTATACATAAGTTGTGGCTTTATACGTTATATAATTACAAGAGTTGCAATCGTATTCTCCTTGCGCCCAAAACAAAGAAAACTTAACTTAAATATTTACACCGTTAAAGGCTAAGTTGTATTATAAAATATATACATTATGTTAGGTTTCAAACTTAAAAAGCAAAAAAATAACAAGTATATAGAGAAGCATTGTATATCATTCGTTTGATTTATAACATATAACAACACTAACTATAAACTATATTCTAAAACTATTTGTTGTCTACACAAAGGAAACTGCAGTGATCTTTAAGAAATAAAACAGCTTTCACTATCTAAACGATTATTAACTAAAGTCATCTTAAACAACGCACGAGATGGAAGCAACGCTGATAAGCCAATTGTATGCGGGGGAGAGCAGTGTTCGCGATAAGATCGTGACTCAGGGATGATACCTCACTCTTTCTCGGCTTTGAATGAAATTCGATACGAGGAATTTTTCCCTGCTCATTCATTTTCTACGAGTCCAAAGATATAATTTTTATTGCAAATTCACTAAATATATACTAAACATATAACTTTAATTATTTTGGAACATAAATAAAATTTAAGTTTAAATTCATAATACTACGCTCTTGAATTTCTTATGCGTTTTATTATAAATTGTACTGGAAATATTATCTTTTTATTTTATTTTTAACTGTAAAATTTAAAAAAGAGTAAAATTTATTATGAAAGTTTTCAATAATTGTCTCAAAAATCTTCATTTTTTGAATTAGTTAAATGCATTAAAAGATCAATAATTAACTATCTAAATCATGCCTCACTCACTTTGTATAGGATAAGATTTTGATAAATTAATAAAAGCATCATATTAAAACGATTATATCTTATGTTGGCTCTGCAGGCTATAGGCAACTAGAGAAAATTAATGGTTATGTGAATAGCATATAAGAATGTACGATATGTTTTCTTTTCTTTAGTCTGATCTATTACAATGATGTGATGATGGTAATATCATACTTTACACGCACATTATGCCGGTTTTTACCTCTTATCCTACGACAAGAATTTTAGAAATGCTGCTTCCAAAAGTGACAAAATGTGTGTCGCTTACCGTTTAATCAATATAGAACATTGAGACGATCACCTTTCTAAGCGTTGACTTTATACGAGGCTGAAAACTGAAATATTTCACTCAAACTCTTTGATATATCGGCAGCAACATAGCTGTATGACAAACTTTGCGAACATCTCTCATTTTCAACTTTTATAGTTAGATTTCTTACATAACTATAAGATTAATATATTTGGTGGATGTTGTAATCACAATACTTCAGTATATTTACCTGTTCAAATGAATTGTGAGTAAGTTCAGGAAGATATTTAAAGATAATAATAGTTTAACTAGAACTACAAAAGAATTGACATGAGAAAATCTATTAGCATAAAAGACACTTAGCCATACATACTTGAAGGTTTTGCTGTATTCATGCAAATTTCGAAGAATATTAAAACCATTAATGTATGGTAGTTATTGACAAATGATACAAAAACGATCCGTTTCAACCTATTCAGCAGACTTTATTTTAAAACATACCTCTTTGAGTATCTTTTAAAATACATTTCATGTTTAAAAACTTTACCTCTTTGTTTACCTTGGCAATATTCAAAAGGGATATGATTAATAAAGCTTGAATCGGAACTGATTTTAGAGGAAGAAGAGTAAAGTTGTGTGTTTGTTTCCCGATAACAAGGAAAATGTATGAACATACTTGTTTTTCCTGGAAAATATACTCGTCGTATTCTCTAAAACCAATGTCCTCCAACCTCTGTTGTGCTATCGACTGTATCGTTTACGATTCAAACCTTATTTCTTATCACAATATTATATTAAAATATTTTATTTATAATATTACTAATACCTGATATAAAAAATATTATTTCGATAAACACATACAAATTTTCGAATATCTTTAAAGGTTTATCTGTATAGAAAATAACTAATACCAGGCTGTAATATTGCAGGTTACACTTCTACCTATAAATTTTTCTCTAATATTAAAGTAAAATATATCGATGAGTCTCCTCATATAAGAGTATGCATCTATTATTGCGTTTAGCATTTACATTAAAAACAGCATTAAGTACATTATATCTTTGATTGCATTTTACGCAAAACATCAACGTAGTTTAATTCTGCAGAGTTTATATATGTAATTTATTGAACATTAATTTATTGAGTATTCAACTAAGATGAACCTATGCCAGCAAAGATTTTTCTATTCCAATAAAACTAATTCATTAACATGATTTACAAGTTCTAATACTGAACTTGGACATGTTTTTAAACAAACCACAAATAGCTTTAAGATATAATATAGAAAAACATAAAAGCAGAATTATGATTGACGTAGAAACTAATGGTTTTACTGTATAGCTCAGAACGACAGCAGGTGTGCGAGATGGATATTTATTGTCAACAGTCCTGTCCTCTCGAGTGTCGGCTGTGTCAAGCTCACTGCTACGGTACGCGCTTATGATGTATTTTTCTGTCTAGGTTATACTAAAAAATTTATCTACTAACAAGAGTAGAATAGTTTCTTTTGGCATCATTTTATTGTAACAAACTTTTAAAAACTATGTTTAGTAATTTATATGGTTTTAAAAATATCCTATGTAATCCATTCAAAATTACCAATAAATTCGTTCAAAAAATATGACTTTTCAAAAACTTCCACTTAAAAAACTCATGAAGACCTATCAGCCTAACAAGTAATAATAATAAATCCTAACTGAAGGATGCAAACTGATATTAAGCTTGATAAGTCCAAACCGAAAATAAAAACAATCGTAATTAGTAACCAATCCATTTGAGCATATGCTAATTTAACTATTGTATTTAAATTGATTACCAATAAAAAAGGTAAGTTTGACAACTAAATTTCAGAAAGAATTTTATCCTATAATTAGTTTTATAATGGTCAATTTATAATGATTTACCTTAATACGGGAGCTCAACAAAATACATTTGGGCAGATGGTCCACTGAAAGTTTTCAAATACAAGAAGTACCTGTACTTGGTTGCATTCACCGGAAAAATCTTAGGTATTACAGTACACAAATTTAGTAGGTCTAATAAAATTAATGAAATAAACTTACCTTTACGCATACGAGGTGGCTGGATGATGCTGATTTGATCTGATATCTCCAAGACATTGACAATGTCTGTAAACAGCAATCTGGCCATCAAAAGGAGATACATTTGAAGCTACCAAAGAGTTCGTATACTTTAACTACCATTTATTTCAGTACATTACACAAGTTAAATGCGCAAACCCTTTGTCTGAGCTTGTAATTTGTCACAAGAGCTACACATGTACGTGGGTAGCCGAAAGATATATTAAATCTTGTGTCGCTAATACCCATAGGTATCTATTGTTTAACAGGCACAAGTTGTTGCTTGTACAGCTCCTGTACTTTTATAAATATTTATTGTATCTGCAAAATAAATATAAACTGTAATAACTTGACCTAACTTTGATAGAGCAAATATGTTCTATAACAATGATAGTCACTTCTGCAGGTGTTTTGCAATGCTTGTGGTAATTTTTTCCCTTATTGACTAAAGGTGCTTTGCCGTAAGTTTTAAAAGACTGTTGTATTTGCTGTGCCATTCTTCCAGTACTGTCATGCATTGATATGAATGTTTTATATCACAGTGGAATTCTATAAAATTTCGTACATGTTTTAACCTACTTTCAAGGAAAACTTTTGTCATTGTATTGTACATATGCTTCAGCTTTCCTTGATCCACGATGTTAAAAAACGACTGTTCATCAGTACAATTTTAACTACTTCATTCATAGATGATCTCTTCCTATAAGGCTTACGAACAATATCAAAATATCTGAAGTGTTGCACTTATAGTCCTTGCCTATTTCGTGGGTTGATAATTTCAGTTTTTCATAACATCCCTTACGCGACTTCTTACATGTCGTATTGCTTTCTTTGTAAACAAATTCAAATTTACTTGACAGTTATTACCACTTAATTAATCAAATCACTCATTTCAAACAAGGCGCTTATAGTCACCTCATTAAAATATAACCTCTATTTCACTAACATAAACTAAGTAACAGCTGATCAGGGCTACAAACATCACAGACTGACTTCATCGGTTTTGAAGTGGTTAAATTAAATTCAATATTCTTGCCATAGAAGGTAAATTTAAAACTGGATTGTATCTTCTGCCTAAGAACTTTTTTACATGTGTTGTTGACGTGTGTCGATTTTAACTAAGAAGTGTAAATTTAGGGGCGATTATTACTTTTTCACCGTTTTTCAACCACTAAATCTTCTAATAGGCATTGCCTCTATAATTTCTATAGAATCAAAATAATCAACATAAAAATACATCGTTGTTGCCCAGTACAAATATTGGTAATGTTTTATTACATTTTATAAAATTAAAACTTTTATAAATACTTACAAAGCCAATAAACTCTCTCACGGCTTGTTTACAATGCGATTCTATATTGTTAATACATATTTTTCTCAGGGGTAGGAATAGTTTAAATAATAATACCAATTTAATCTTAGTGCATACAACTAGCCAACTGTTAGTTAAACGTAAATTCTGTTTTTTAAATCATAATGTTTTAAAAGTAGCATAAATAATTGTCAAAACTAATCTGTAATTTACATAATGAGCTAATTAGGTTTAAAAAGATATTAGTCATACAATACCGGCCAGTAAGTTTTAGTGTTGTTTTGGACATTACTTGGTTAAAATTAATTACTATGGAATCATTTTCCGTATTTAATTGATCAAAACAGTTATGGAAATATTATAACTACAACTTTATATGTCTAGTGAAAATGGTAATAAATAAAAACAGTCATTGTAAATAAATAAGCTACAGGATAGACCAATTGAATCTGAGTTAGTTTAAATTGCTTTCAGGTCACATCCTGTTAGAACTCGGTATTGATCCGTGAACACATATGAAACAGATTATATCTCATCAGGGCTGTCGCAATTCAATTTCAGATTAGACATTATGTCTAGCACAGAGATGTGTCTGTACCTAACAGTAATATGATATTATGGGCTTTGTTACTACTATAATACGTATGTTTCGGTTGCAGTAATTTTTCAGCCAAACTTCCAGAATTGTGTGTTTTGGTAATTTTTTTTAATAATAAACACAGATTGACTGACTTATTCGGTATAATAAGTGCTTAAAATAAATGTTTATAAATCTTATTTACAACATGCAAAATAAGAAGAACTACTAGTAGTAACTTACGTTAAATAAATATAATATCAAGTTGAATGATGAATTTAGATCCAGGTCACCTTCATTTTATTGTAGCGTGTGCTAGCTCACGCTGCCTCAGACGTCTTGACTCCAGATACCAGAAGCTGCACTAAAAGGAAGATGAACTAGAACTAAATTCATCATGGGAATTGATTTAACTCTTCCTACCATGGCTGTGTTATGTGTGAAATAATATCACATATATTAGTATGTAAATATTTTTCTCAAATATACAAATATGAAAAAATCAAATACGAATATATTTCGCAATAACGTGACATCATAATTTGCAGTAAAAACGCTCTAAACATATAATTAAAGGGACGAATAATATTTAAATTTGCTAAATAAATTTCACTAAATTAGTAAAATAATTAATCATGATTTATTTACAAAAACATTGTGTTTTTAGTTTTTCGGACAGTTATAAATTTAGTGATATTTTTGGTGTTTTTTATAAGGTTTAAAAAAAAAACGTGAAAAAGAATCTCTATAGGAAGCTTAACATTGGTAATGATTAAAACATATTAGGTTTTTTCAATTTAAAAGTCGAAACATAAAGTATTCTTAGACGTCTATTTTATGCTTAAATCAGATATACACTAAAAAATTAGTTTAAGAATGAAAAAAAAAAAAAAAAATTTAGAAATGAGAACTAATACATTACATTTGAAATAAAAAATGATAGGTTCTACGATAAAACTAATAATTAAGCTATTGCCAATATTTGCTAAGAATTACAAAAACGAAAACCCTCGACAGAACTTACCTACCCTAGGAAAACCTCGCACAGACAGCACTGTAACCCGACAGTCCGGTGTTAGAACATGTTTCTTGTAAACTTTAACTTTGGTGTCCTGAAATTTGGTTTTTGTTGAGCATGTACCAATGCTCGTAGAGTGGTATATCTCTTATTTTTATACTTAGAGATAGAAAAATTATATATAAAAAATTATTTATTTTGTTGTTTCCAGTATAATACTAACTCTATAAAACATGTGTCTTCAGATAATTATTGATTAATATAATTTAATTTTCCAAGAAATAATATATTTCATATTTAGATTTCAATGAAGGTTTTTATTTAATTAGAAATTATTATGGCAAACATATATACTGTATGATACTCGTCAAAGGAATACGCATAGGTATTCATATATTTGGACTCGTTGTATACATCCAATGTGCATTCTAACTCCGATTTTACGTTGGAAATAGAATTAATTTTAACTAGAAGTGAACAACCTAAAATAAGATTACTTGAAATTTTGCATTACTTCTGATCTTCTAATAATGAACACTGAAAATGAGTACCTACCTAATGATTGACCGAATCCATTTTTGAATATCATAGGATCCTATCGTATTCCACAAAAAGTGCTTTCACTAAGAAAGCTATATACTTCGACTTTATTATTTCTCTAGATTGTTTTAAAATAGTTCAATTGTTAATAAAGTCATGGGACATATTTAATCAAATGCACGGAATGGTGCAGTTGCGGGCGCCTTGAGGGTATTTGATAGTGATAAGTAAATAATCATTCTTTAGATCAGAAACATTCTGTCGCATGTAATATATAACAAATAACAAACTGTATTTGCTGCTTAAGATGTCATTTTACTACCCATTAAATCGGATGATTATCTAATAGCTACTTTATATGTTCGTATTAATACAAATTTATAAAATTGTAATTTTATTTTACGCTTACGTTTGTACAAGAAGTCGTGGGATTATTTAGGTAACTTTTCTCCGTTATTACTAAAGTCTAAAGTTAAATTAAATAAATTGAAAGAAAATAAGCGTTATATTTTATGGAATGAATAAAAAAATCCCCAAATAAACCATATTCTTTCCTACATATCGTATTCAGTAAATAATACTGTGTTTTATTAAATATCTATCATTTAGTTTCCATTTTTTTGAATGCTTAGCCTATATTACAAATCCTGGTCGTATATTTCCAGGCCTTAAATCATATGTGTCCTACTTAAAAGAAAACTATAAGATACCAAATAACAAGATAAATCAACGATCCACTCTAATGTATGTTATATACAATAAAATTATTCATACTAATTTGTCCTCAACACATTAGGTGCAATCATAAGATGTATTGCTGGTACTACTAAGGAATGAAATACTAGGCTTCTTCTCGTAGTTAAATTTTGAAAATGACGAGTATCATACAGTATGTATATTGTTTGCCATAATAATTTCTAATTAAATAAAAACCTTCAGTGAAATCTAAATATGAAATATATTATTTCTTGGAAAATTAAATTATATTAATCAATAATTATCTGAAGACACATGTTTTATAGAGTTAGTATTATACTGGAAACAACAAAATAAATAATTTTTTATATATAATTTTTCTATCTCTAAGTATAAAAATAAGAGATATACCACTCTACGAGCATTGGTACATGCTCAATAAAAACCAAATTTGAGGACACTTTAACAACTTGTGCATGTTAAAGTTACATTTAACCAAGAAAACATGTTCTAACACCGGACTGTCGGGTTACAGTGCTGTCTGTGCGAGGTTTTCCTAGGGTAGGTAAGTTCTGTCGAGGGTTTTCGTTTTTGTAATTCTTAGCAATTATTGGCAATAGCTTAATTATTAGTTTTATCGTAGAACCTATCATTTTTTATTTCAAATGTAATGTATTAATTCTCATTTCTAGATTTATTTTTGACGTGACAACGTCTTAAATTAGGTTGCGGCTCGGAGTCACTCATAAAAAAGTGTAACGCCCGGTAACGTTACGATGCCCGTCCAGTGGGTCCGCCGCACGGGATCCGCACGGGATAAAGCAGATAACTGTGGGTCCGCCGCACGGGATAAAGCAGATAACTATGTTTATTCGTGAAAATGTGGAGTGCTTAGATATTCGTCATTTACAACAACTAAAACAATAAAGGTAAATAATTGTACACTGATATTTCATTATCGTAAAACTATGATTGATTGATTAATTGTTAGATTGACACAAAAGTTGAGAAACTGAGTTTATAGGTTATGTCATACTATTGACAAATGTTGATAGTGTTAAGTAAATTATTAGTTTAAATCACTCTGCAATCAATCGTAATTCAGTCGATTGAGAAGAAACAGCGTGTATTGCTAGTCAAACATTTAAAATTACAAATTATAACCTCTAACCTGTCATAACAATGCGACCAAACAAACGAACTAAACCGACCAATCACCACGCGCGGAGTTAGAATTTAACTGTGTTTAGCAAGAATTTCAAATTCCAATTTTAGTAAATGTTTTATTCAACTTTACCATTTACAATAACAAATTTTAATTAATTTCAAATTATGTACAATGTTTTAGTAAACAAAATATATTTCTATAGTTAAAATTTGTGCAATTCTTATTTTCATTCAATTCCTTGTTCCTATTGTGCAATTTAATAATATTCATATCAATAAATATTCTACCGAGAAAAAGACGTTGTCAAGTAAAATCTTCGCCCGTAAAACCGACTTTACAGGCAACCATAATTTTTTTTCATTCTTAAACTAATTTTTTAGTGTATATCTGATTTAAGCATAAAATAGACGTCTAAGAATACTTTATGTTTCGACTTTTAAATTGAAAAACCTAATATGTTTTAATCATTACCAATGTTAAGCTTCCTATAGAGATTCTTTTTCACGTTTTTTTTTAAACCTTATAAAAAACACCAAAAATATCACTAAATTTATAACTGTCCGAAAAACTAAAAGCACAATGAATAATGTAAGATTATAGATACACAATCCATTACGAGTATGAAATAAAAATGATCGAAAGATATGATTAATAGAAAACAATGGTAATTGTTTAGTAAATTTCTATGTTATTTACGAAATAAAGTTATTTATTTTATATTAATGTTATTTATAATTTCAATATTAAAAAGAAAAGTTTAATAGGTATCAAAAGTGTAAATCAGATGTGTTTGTAAGTGTAATATAGATCACTCACGATAGAGTTCATAAAAATTGCCTCAGAGCGAAAAAGCAACTCCCACTGCAGTGTTCCAATAAATAATGTTACACGTGGTGTTCTATCTGTGTCCAATCACGTTGTGGACCTCTATCCTGTCACTGATATTTATCTGATATACTACAGGACACAATACCGTGCACTGTCTTTGCGAAATATAGCTTACGTTACGAGCAAATATAAGTCACATATCAGTACGTAAACTAGATGTACGGTAGCTTTTATAAAGTTGTGAATTATATAATAGTGAATGACGGATAATACCCAGGAAGGATTGTTTACCTCATCAGGTACCATGGGTGTTCGAAACGGAACAACGTTAATTTCTGCTGTTAAAAAGTGCCGGGTTTCTACTACCATTACGTTTTTATTAAATGTTTGAGTCACACTCCAATTTATTGAGTTCTAGATCTCCATATGTGATAATGTACAGAGTTTTCCAGCTAGGATTGGTGCGTAGTTGAATTAAGTGATCACTTGTTTTGTGTTATTCCTCTACCCACTCCCTTCACAAAATTTTAATTCTAATTTTGAAAATAAATTTAATCTTACTTTAAGATGTAAAAAACTTATATTCATTGATATGAAAATAAATTACACAGTTTTTATGGTGGACCACTTACGTAGTCTATGTGATTATAATGTACCATAAATATTATGTGATACAAGTAAAGGAAATCATTTTTAAGTTTCTTTTAAGAGAGGTCATCTTACAAATAATAATAATTCGTAAAGTGTGTTGGTAAGCGCTAGTCTTGAGAATGGTAAGACCGAGCATGGTGTCAAAGCTACTTGACATTTTTAAAGACTTACTGATATTTACGTTTTGAATCCAAATTTTACTTATACTAAACCATTTTTGACACAAATTCGAAGATGACATTTAAAATTTAACTTTTATAGCAGTGGTTGATCAGTTGTAATGGAGATAGTGAAGACAGAGTAAATATATAAAATTTTACTTCAGATTGTAGCAATTACGAATACAAATATTAAATGTATTGTTATACTATTTAAACACTGTTTTAAAGCCACCCATAATATGCAAACCTCTTAATGTTTTCACCTACGAAACTCAAAACGTAGTATGTTTCTTTGACTCTGTGCTATATCATTTTAATAGTGGCTTAAGGAAAAACAGGCAAACGAACACAAACCTTGGTTAAAGATAAATGCTTTTGCAGATTACAGTCCGAGAAACTACAAGACTTAACAACGCAAAACCATATTAACGATAATTATTAAATGATCGTATTACATGAACTCCTCTCTTATACCGGTAGTAGATAGAGCTATCCTCAAGAGCGTAATAGGTTTCATAGTCCTTCGTATTAATAAATATATTCTTCGTCGGGATAACAATGTAAACTCTACTATTGGAATAGATGATACCAAATTACAAGAACAGCAAATATACTGTACTTTTTTGACCGTACCAGATTTTTGAGTGCTACATACGTTTATATTTTCAACATAATAAGGCAAAATTAACTGCCGCAATGTAATTAAATTCAGACGCATGAAAGTACACACCTTTTGATCGTGTTACGGTTTTCAGTTTTACGTAGGTACATCGTATATTTGTTCACTGGACAAACAACGATGGCACCGGAAACTTCTTAGACTGGAAATAAACAAGGGCTAAAAGTAAACAGAAGTAGGTTTCAGAGATCTATGTATTTGTATGTTCTTGGTCGAAGCAACAAAACAAAGCCATCTACTGAGTTAAAATACTGCCATAAATGCACCCACATGTGCATTTTACGATATCAGAAACTATGTTCCAAAAGAACATTCAAGCTACGACCACATTAAAGTCCCTTTAATGTAAATTTGGCATGTTCTTAAAATATTCAGCTGAGATGTCCGTTTAGTTCGTTTTTAAAGTTTAAAACATTATAAGCCTAAAATCTTCAAGCAATTTTAGATTCAGTTCTCGTCGGATTATAATTTTTCCGTGTATATTTTAAATGTATTTAATGAATTTATTTCATTACATTTCAAGCTTAGTAAATAATATATTGTAAGTTTGTTCTAATTTTTATGATATTTGCACAAACAAATGTCCTAATAATCCTAGATTTGTTAACTTAAAAGCAACAATATTAGGCATGCATGATATTACAGTATATCTCTACAGTAATAGATGTTTACATATTGCAGTATAGTACAATATTTTGAAAACACTTGAAGAGTATATCAGCCGTTATTTTTAAATATAAAACCAGTTTTAGAAACACTCTCCCTCCGTATAAGTAGGTAATCTAGATAAAGGAGTTGTAACCGACATCAGTGGGCTCTGTCGAAAGTTTGGAGTGTACTCAAGCACTTGAAATACTTCAGAGGAACCTCTGATAGTAAAATATCCGACTTGAACATCGGCATTCTTACTCTATCGTTTGTTACTGTTCAGCCTCTTTCGTATTTATACATTTTCAATACTGTAAAGGTAGTATCGAAATGTTTATATGAGAAAAAAATCCGAAAATATTACTCTTCCACTCGTGTTATTGTTCAGTTCTAGCTAATTATTATTACACTTTCCTCCAGTGTTACTTATACAAACTTCAATATACAATGTAAGTAGTTAGGCCACACCTTTACAAGCCCACCTGCTCAAAATCATGCTATTGTGATGGCCATTATCTCTTTTAGCACTTAAAAATGATTTGAATATTTTCCAGCAGAAATAAACTACCAATCTTCCAAAATCGCATGAATAAACTTTGTAAAGTGTATATACAAATCCAGGAATTTTATTATGTAGAATTTACGTAAACAAATTTCTTGCATTTTTATTTGTGTAATCTACGGATGTCACTATAACATGTGATGTCTTTTTAAAAACAAAACATAAATTGTAATGGATGAGTTCATAGAAAGAAACATATCTCACAATTTGTTAATATTTTTATATTACTTCCAATTAAAATAAGGCTTTAGTTACGTTGTCTACAAATAGAAAATTTAAGAAACCTCTCTAATTTTTATGTATATAAGTTTCAGAAACATTCTGCCTCTTACTTGCAAGTATTTAAAAAACTAGTTGTAACTGACGTTTCTGAGCTTCACTAAGAGTTTGGAGTATACACGAGAGCTTGAGTATTTGAGAGGAAACGAAAGGTGGATCTGATGGCACCTTTTATACTGTTAAACCTGAGGGATTCAAAGTCTGTTTCAAGATACGATTATTATGTATGTTTAGTAAACAAAAATATTATGTGCTATTGTGTTTTTATATTTAACTATAGATCATACATGGGATGATAACATACAGTTTGTCAAATTGTAATAACATAAATACTAGAAATGATACCATAATTTGATGCCATTCATCATGTAACACAGGTCCCCAAATACATCTTAAATTACAAACCGTTTTCTGGTGTAGAATTTTACAATATATATATATATATATATATATATATATATATATATATATATATATATATATATAAATGTTGAATCTATCACCTATAAATATACTGTTAATTAATATAACGCCTATTTGTTTAAAGAAAATTAAATTTGCATTATAATAACATTAGAACACCACATTGAAATATGAGATTATTAACTGTTATGCTCATATATTAAACTGTTTTTTCTATAATAATATAGAAAAACCTTAAAATAAAACTAATATTTAGAGGGTGACACTATTATGAATTAAGTGGTTGTAATGATGAGTTTGAGAATTATATCAATACATAAAATATCACTAACATATCATACACACTTCAGTAGCTTACAATAACGCTCACTTTCACTCTGAATTACTTTAAAATCTATATTGTATTGAATTACTAGTCCATGTAAATTTATTTTCTGTAATTTACTTGTTACTTTCAGTTTTTTAAACTTCAATTTACTGTAATTGAATATGGGGATGAAAACGATTTTGAGATACAAGTCGAGATAAAAGAGGGGATACTAAATTGATTAATTAGTGTCAATATATCATGAACCGATTTAGGACATGTGTTAATGTGTTGTAAAATGGTGTGCCTATGACGTATCTGATATATAATATGAAACCCGTGCAAATACGGTGATAACTGCTAGTAGATCTAAAAAATGTTAAACTCTAATAAAACATAATTTGGATTGACATTTTGAACTTTTTTATGACTTTTATAAACAACTAATTGCATTATAATTTACTAGTCGACGTATCATTACGTGTATTGTTTCAGTACCATTAAGAAATTGATTTAGAACTTTGATGTAATTAGCACTCTCTCCCACCCTACAGCATTATGTAGTCCAGTCAGAAATGATATACAGCTGCTGGTCACATAAAGACAGTGACACATGTTATTCAATTCCTAGTGTGAACTCGCCCAGCTGGGCAGATTTGTTCAAAAGCCGGCAGTTATGTGTAACAGGATCGAGTCAACAGAGAGTGGAGATGTTTTTCCGAGTGTTGAATTCTCTCTAAATTCTTACTTTATAGTGAATAATACTTGTAACTGTATTTGAATTATCTATTAGAAACGATATCTCATGTCTTATGTAACTTTATCATTATTTCAAAACACATTTCTCTTTGCAGGAGGCAGAAGTAGAGAGTTCACCAACGAGATGCAAGGTAAAAATTGAACACATAATATAGTTTCATTGTAGAAAAGTTATCTATATTGGATGTTTTTTAATTTTAACATTTTAACTTTTTTATACATAATCGAAAATTATTTGTGAAAATTTATAATCAATAAAGAGTATTTGAGTTATATTCTTTTAATACTCTTTATGGCTATATAGATAATATTTTGTTAAAGAATAAACATTTTTTAACTATTAAACTGTAGCTTTTTGCCAATCACAACAAGTGAAAGTTGTTTCCAAGGAATGAGGAATGCAGGGCGTCACATCGTGTTAATAGGTTGAATGTCTAGACTTAGCGTGAATCACGCCCTGAATAATTAATTACTGAGAAATACAACGATATAATTGTCTTTTCTTCTCTTACGATGTTGGATATTCCTTAAATGTAAATTGGCTCTACTGTATTTTTAGTTTTACGCAAAAGTTAACATTTAGGACAATGATGACATAATTAGGTCAGATTAACAGGCCATATAAATCTCTAAAGAAAAGGTATACAGTTATTAAAAAATAGATTTCTCATAGAACCATTCCCTTTTGAAAGGGTCAATATTCTCAAACAAATCCTTTTTTTCTACTTGATAAGTTACCTTAATTTTGGTAATCTGTTTCTTTCCTTGTTTTTTATAACAATAGTAAACAATTGTATCGCAACATGTATCGTTGTCTGAGTTTGAAAAATTGTATATATATATATATATATATATATATATATATATATATTATATATAATTTCCCGAACGAGTTATGTTATCATGGCAGTAGGACTATAGTTACTTTTTCACACACAAACACACACACACACACTATATATATAGTATAGATAGTATTTTATATATATATATATATATATATATATATATATATATATATATATATATATATATACTTCAAAGAACATACTGCACAAACACTGGTTCATGAGATATACTGAGAATGTAGATAACTACATGGAACTTTTTGTGGCAGTGCTACATTTAATTTAAGTACTTTTCGTAACAATTCTGATAGGAGCATAAATATTTCCTCACTAAGGATATCCTCAGGGCTTAAAACTTGTAGCCGAGAGTACCTATCTGTTATTTCCCTCCTTACAAACGTATATATTTTTTTCCAGATTGAAATGTGGCTAGTTGCCACAAAAATTTTTTACATGATGTAAATTTAAATTGTCATTCTATCCGTCATGCACCACACACCATTGGTTGTTACATTGCCAAACATGTACAGTACATCAGATTACTTGAATGATTTTTCACTGGAAGAGTTTTTCATCACTGGATCGTATAAATGGTATTACGATACTTCAAAGAACAGGCATACCCAGAATCACATACTGCACACACTGGTGCATGAGATAGACTGAGAAATTATCTACATGTAACTTTTTGTGGCAGTGCCACATTTCATCTGGAAGAAAATATATTGTTACGTTTTTAAGGAGGGAAATAACAGATAGGTACTCTCGGCTACAATTTTTAAGCCCTGAGGATATCCTTAGTGAGGAAATATTTATGCTCCTATCAGAATTGTTACGAAAAGTACTTAAAATGGCATTATTAAGGGATTAAATATAACAAAAAATATGTTTGGTGCATCTATGTGAGACCAGTAGAAGAAACTAATTTATATGGGCCCCTCCCTACCAATATATGGCAATATTCACTTAGTGGCATTGCCCTGATAATTTTATTCCTGTATGTTTTTTTTTATTACCTCTGATTCGCTGATTTTAAAAACTTTATATTTATTATACGTTTGGAATATTAGTTCAATTCATCAATGCAACATATAAAGTCTTTAGCTCAAGATATTCTTAAAATGTCCTGTAGACAAAGACAGATGAAAACCATGGAGAAAAGAAAATTCTACATACCCCTGCCAGGGAAAAGCGAAATTGTGTCAGCCTAGGCTTTAATTACTTTCAGATAATTTCTTATGTTTAGATCGTAGAACTCTTTATTTTATATGAAAAAATTTAGATTAATGTAAAATATTGAAAGTCAATGGTCTTTCTCGATATATATTGCCACATGATATATTCACATTTATGTTACACACATATGTTATTTATGTTCACATTTAGGTAATTTCATAGAAGTGATTCCATAGCGACAAATCAGGTTAGATTATTATGTTATTATCTTAATAATGTTATATATGCTAAAGTGCCTTTTTTTTTTTTTTTTTTGCTTTCACGCATAACCTACCAAACCAATCATAAGTTACTGAAAATTCACTTGGACATTGTTGCGGTTGATATTCTTATTTCGAAAATACCTGTGGGATACTGCCGACTTTGTGTTTAAAATAAAAAAAGATATACAGATCTCCAAAGTTCTCTAATATTAATTTAATGAGCCTGTTAAATCTAAAATACTGTTCTGTTTAAACATAGTTTATTGTTTACAATTTGTTTACATTCGTAGCTGGTAAAATACTAAGAAACTGTAGCTTTTAAACCAGTTTAAATGCAAGCGAATAATTTAGTACCAATCTATCTCATAAATGTCCAAAACCATAAGGTCAGAATTTGACTCCGAGGACTCTCTTTAAAGGAGTCGAAAAGAACTATGCATAGATCAAATTTTAATGCACTGTGCTTTTGAATTAATGTAACAGTCCTAACTCTAAATATTCTAAAATAGTAATATTTGTTTACTATAAATTAAAAGACTGACATATAACCCAAATTCTTGTTAATTATCTTTTGGAAGAAGTAGTCTTCTCTGATCTGTGATATAAATTTTATTCATCAGGAAACAAAACAAAATAAACTATGGAACAAGACGTACTAAGAACGAAGTAAACAACAATGGCCATACTTATAAACAGTTTGACACATGTTCTTAATCATGACAACAAGGCCAACTCAAAATTGGAGTCGGAAATATAATTCACTCGAACCAGCAGTGGTTATAAACGTGTAGCGCCCGTTAGATTGAGTGCAAATCAGTAGGTAACTGATAACGGCGCAGATATAATATAATGTAGTCCAACTTTTAGTACACAATTAAAGATTGTTATGAAACCTATTAATCTGTCTTTTGACAAAAGTAGGCTTCTCAGAGCTATGTATATGTACATATTTTCTTGATCGGAGAGAGACAAAATCAACTTTAAAACAAAAATACGAAGTAAATTAAAATGACTATAAATATACACTTTTTTAACATATCTACGTTCAATCTTAGTGAAGGTAATTTAATTTGAACAAGAAGTGCAAACCCGCAGGCAACTGAATCTACTTTTTTTATAACTAAATCTATTAAGTAAATTTACTATGGGTAATATCGGATGTTCTAATGTGTAACAAATCTAGACTCTAAATGAGACACGATTGGTCTGGCACTAATTAAGCCCTTTATATTCTGCAGAACAACAGTAGGACTCTGTGTAAACGCGTTTTTATGTTAATTAGAGTTAGCGAGAATATTTTATTCCTTATCAACCACCCAAAAGTATATACAACTGAGTATATTAAATGGAGAATATCATTTATAAATTTGGTATTATGAAGGTCTTAAAGATATGCATGAATTAAAATGCGTTTTTATACAATCCGCTTATTAACAAAACTTGGATAAGTTAAACTTTTATCAAAACTTTGGCATGTTTTCCGTATGCATATAGCTATTTATTTTTTTATTCTTAAAATATTTCATAATAAATACGAGTCAATAAAATTTAGGATTTTGTAGTACTTCAATTAATTTGTTATGTATTTCATTCAAACCATGACTCTACGACTTTAAAATTCATAGGTGACGGTTTTGGTAGATGACCCCATTATGCCCATAGAAGAATAAAACATTTGCCTTGTCTTTAAAATGTGATTCATAGTGAATTTATTGAACACAACCATAGTAAATGCCCACAAAAATCAACTTATTACTTAGCAAGGAAATTTGATGTGTAACCAATGTACCGTGTGGCTACGAAAAGAGTTCAGTATAAATGTTATTGGATTTGGCAAAAAGAGGGGCTAATCTGAACAATACAAACACTAAAAAACATTTCTTTCAATATGTATCGTTATGCTTTGTTAATAATTTTATGTATGTTCTCATCAGTAATAGCTTATATTTAAGAAGAACTGTAGATATTATTTGCATTTCTTATAAATATGATACAAATTTTATAAGTACTTTAAAAAAAGAATGGAGATACTTCCTTGAAAGGCATTAAATTAAACTACTGTAGATATATTAGAGTAGGACGGAACGAGTGATTATTTATTTAATACATTTAAACGCATAATTATTGATATTAAGGTATTAATTATGATATTTTTTTTATAATTGGATATTGAATTGTCAACGTAGTGTGTCCATCCTTATTGTCTATCGCCATTTTCACCCGAAGACATTGAGCCTATTAGGTTTTTTTGCACTGTTTATCTCTTGGTAGGATGGTTATTGTTTTACTCTGGTTATAACCAGATAAGATACTACAAGATACTATCTTGATAAGTATCTTGAAAGTATCTCGATTCCATCTCGATAAGTATTTCCAAAAGTTGCTTTCCGTGTTGTTGGACAAGAGTCTTGTATGAATTCAAAACTAAATTATTAAATTTCAAAGTTAGTTTTTTTATGACTAAATCAATAACACTACTGTGAATTTCAGAATCACGAAAATTTGAGTTGCAGGCCACGTGGTTTGAGACCTAAGGAGTGAGCTTGGCAATTGTGTGGGGCAATATCTACATTGTATCAGATAAGAAAGTTTATTAACAAAATTTAAATGGCTTGAGTAATTGTTTACTAAGACATCAAATTTAAGATAATAAATAATAGTAAATATGAAAAAATAATAATTAGTATCATTATACCAATATAATATATAATTAATAAGAATTTATATAAGTTAATTCTAATCGTATATATATATATATATATATATATATATATATATATATATATATATATATTATATAGAGTTTTATTTATTAAATATAATGTGTGTTTTGTTAATCATTGAACTTTTAATATTTTTAACTTTTACCCCTAAAAATAGATTTCACGTTTAATATGCAGTTTGAAATTTACATACAATTTTTTACTGATCAACAAAAAAGGTACTGTATAACTGTCTACCATTCCAAAACTGTCACTATTACAAGTGTTGATTTGTATTGCCAAACCTACCTGCTATAAGGGTGACCCAAAGGAAATTATTAGAGTGGCTGCCAGTAGTGATTTATTAAATTTATAAAACAAAATAGTATTTTCATTTTATTGTTAAAGTGTTTAAAATAAATTAAAAATTTGTATGTTCATATTTGTAAGAGATATTATAATTTTAAAACACTCAAATTTATAAGTTAGCTCTAACAGTTTCGTGAAAGACACAATTATGAGAGCTGTGTTGCATCGGGATTAACCTGAGCAAAACTGTGTCGTGATTCAGCTTTGTTGAAAAACATCCCATAAATTTGCTTGTACTGCATTTTCTGCACGTCAAACATGGGTACTAGATTGTTTTTCATGCTGGTCAAAATATATAAAATCTATTGTTTTGTTACAGTACCTTTCGGCATGCAAATAATACCAAAGATGCTTAGGTTTATGTAATGGCGAATCTTAAGTAGCCGTTCTGGTACTAGAAATGTAATTATATGCAAAGTGTGCTGTGATATTTCCAGATCTGTATATGGTAAAACGTATTTAGAAATATCTAGGAGTTGTATTTTTGAATTAAAATATCATCAAATATATTTATCTGAAGGGTAATCAGTACCAATACCTGGAAGATAACTACATTAAAAATGTCAACCCTGCTTTAATGGCGGTTATTTCGATTTAACTCCAAGTACCAATTTGCTTTCAAACACTTGTATATATTTATGTATATACTATGCATATATCTGTACAAAATAATGTATATACATCAAAAGAATTTTCAGGTTTTTGGATATTTTTATCAGTTAATAAGAAATAATGTTTCCAAATGTTTTTACTATTGTGTTTATATTCTTCAAAGCTTTAATTTAAAAATACAAACTAAGGTTAGTTAAAAAGAGACGCTATGTCATTATTTTACGGATATATATACTTATCTTTTCAAAAACTGACCTCAAAACCTATAAAATGATAATTCTCTGTACAAAGCATGTTACCAAGAACCCACTCTCTTTCATTTATATGATCACGTAATCTCGTACGAGAAATATGAGTTATCAAAAATAAACTCAATATCGGTAGAGGGGTTGTTTAGGTTTTTACGTAATTTTCTTCCTCAGGTAATTTATAGATTTGTATACAAATGGTAGCAAAACTGATAGGATGTTAAGTGACAAGTGTATTTGTGTTACTAAACAAAGTTTTCTTATTTTTCTGTTGTTTGCAGTCATGTTTAAAACACTGGAGAACAAGTACAATACTATTACAACCTGTTTTACGAAATTTTCCTTTTAAGCACAATTATCATTCAGAAACTGTTTCATAAAATATACAGGATGGTTAGTTTATAAAAAACCATAAACACGTGTTAAATTTGTAGTATCTGTGAATATACCATAATCGTTTTCAGCAAAAGGTTAATCTTACATTAAGGGTGAACGGTAATTACGTCAAACTTGGTGATTAAACATTAAGGTTTGTTTAAAGATTCTTTATCAAGTAAAGTTACTTTGGACAGGCCGTCGTTAATTTCACTTGTCAGAGGTAATTTAGTAACCTATTGTTACAACCTAAAGAGCTCGACGCATAGTTTACTACTGTCAAGAACGGTTTCCTTTCCAAAAAGTTCTTTGAGAAGCTAAATCATTGCTCTTATAATTTGTTACTTAAATTATGTTGTTACATTTATGCTGTGATTGTGTTTTTTGGGACTAAAAGACAGTTTAAAAGTCCCATTTTAATCCTGTTTACAGTGACAGATGGTGAAAAATCTAAATTAGACTTCTCAAATTTGATATTGTAATCAATACAAAAAGTGGAAAGAACCGTGTTTATTATTTTTAAGTGTATTCCATGTTATTTAATATACATAATATTATTCTCTGAATTATGTTCATAAACTTGTATTCTTTCATTAATAACACAAGCAGTATAACTATAGGAACTATATTTGTCGTGATCAATAATATCTGTGGTTGATCTAGATTGCAGTACGCCTTCCCTTTCCTTCTCAAAGATTGATACAATCTTATCAACTATTCATTCCTTTGTATTGTATTAAAAATATGTATTGAAACTCTATGAAATTAGTTTTGATGATAGTTTACGGGACTCCAGTATATCCATCTGAAATAGACATCCTAGTGAAAACACACATGGAACAAAGACGTTCTTAAAACATCCACCTTGTCAGCAGTCTGGGTTTCTCGAGACTTAAGACACAAGTAGCGATGTTAAACTGTACTGCAGTCATTAGAGGCGAGACATGAGTGAGCCACTGATCACTCTCATTCCATTGTTGCATTTAACATCAACTTCTTCCACATTCACCCTGTTCTGCCATAAGGGAGCATCTTATTCTATATCAGAGATTATCATGGATAAAGCAAATATATTAGCATTTTGTACCCAAAATGAACCAATGAAAAGATGTTGAAAATTAGCCTTGTTTTTTTTATTCGTAAAGATGTCACTTAAACGCAACTAATCTAAACTAAACAATGTTAACAAATTTTCATAATACTTTAATCGGTTTCTTTTTATTCATTGATAGATCTAGAAAAATTATGAATAAAGATTGGGCAATTTAAAAAATGAATTTTATCGCTCATTATAAATGTCAGGAGCCAGATCGCAATATTTATGACCAAATTTTAATCCGCCTTTTTCAAGAGGAATAGAGGCATTAAAAACGAATGAAAAGGGTTATATATTAGTTGTTCTTAAAAGCATTTACAGCATTCATCTTAAGATAATTATATCAATTCAATCTGACAAGTATCTTAGTTTGAATACTGTAAAATCTTTTTTTAATACGTTAAAGAAAAACTATTATAAAATATGTGGTGTAACAGAGTTAAGAAGTAAGCTATCGTCTCAGAATGTTATGTTAGACTTACTTCCTTATCAAGAAGTTGCATTTGATGTTCACAGTCACGGCTTAGTGCGCATGAAATTTAATATATGTGGATGTGTAGTTTGAGAAATCGTCCCACTATAAAAAAATAGGCTGTGGTAAACTATTCACTCGTATGTAACGTTTATAACTGTTATCACTGTTACATTTTGTAATACTATAGCTTTTATTACGAACATATATGGTTTACATTAGTAACCCAAAATGTTTATATCAGGATGACTTCAACCGTTCTTACGGGCTTCCATCTCCCATTTCTTTGCCTATATTTTCAACTTTCCCAATCAACATTCGTGGTTCTTATACTAACTATACATAGAAGAAATGTTTTTATATCATGTTTAAAAATAAAGCATAAAATACCGTACCGCATAACGAACAAAGTGTGTGATAACGGACTATTGTAACGCTATTCGTGGAACAAACGGTAATAGAAAATACGGCAGAATTACATTAAAGAATTTAGTCAATTACGTCATCTATTTGTGTTTTTCAAATGCTGTAATAAACTTGAAAGTTATATGCCAATATGCCAACAGTTATACCATCTGCAATAACTAGGGCAGAACCTGTAAATTTAAAATATAATATCAAAAAAGACATTGTAAATGAAGAAGTAGTCCCGGTATCATGGAAAAAGTGACCAGACAGTGTAAAGGGTTGCTGAGATGTTGGCTATCAATGCCCTTTGAGCATTTGCTGCATTGCAATTCCCGAAACAAATTTCCAATTCTATTAATTTCTACAATTTTCTACAAATTATAAATTGTATGTGTATATGTATATACAATTTCAATAAGCATTGATTTTCATAAAGTAATTGCTCCGCCGGGATATATATAGATTGTTGTTGTACTCATTATAAATCTCATAGAAGTTAATTTTCACACTGTGAAAAGTTTTGTGATCACGCATTATTTTTTAAGATAATTTTTCTAACTTGTTTAAATGTTTGTAGACTTTTTATTTTTACAAAATACAAAATTTAACTCTGTGTAAATCTATTTTCAGGCTTATAAAGAATAACTTTGTATTGTATTGCTATGAAAGTACGCTTCCTTTTCTGTTTTCATGGCGCTTTTGGTGTGTAATAAGCGGTCCTTTTCCAGCATTAGATCGAAGAACTTTTTTTAACACTATGCCCCATGTTTTGCTTTTCCTTTCATTCCTTAATTCATTACAAAAGGTGACTGGCTATATAAAAATTGTTTGTCAACGTCGAATCATACTTTTTATAAAATTGGCACTTTCACATACAAAATATGATTCAAATAAAAATAATAAAACTGAAACATTAATTTACAAGTTAGTAAAAACAAATAATTAGTATGAACCGCAAAAATTATTACGTGGAATAAATTTAAGTAATTAGAGTAAATAAATCTGATAGTCATAAACTAATACCTTCCTGTAAAACAGTTATTTTAAGTAATTACGCATCTCATTTTCCAAAATGTTTGTTAACAAGTCAAATGTGAAACAAAATACATGGTATAAAACTAAAAATTAATCTTCTATATGGTACTTGCTAATGACAATATACAACATAACTTATCTTCGTAATAAACTGGAGTAACCACTTAAAAATATTAGCTTTAAACTAACTATATAGCTAAATAAATATACATTTACGCACCTCTATTTATACACACACACACACACACACACACACATATATATATATATATATATATATATATATATACATATATATATATATATACATTTTATATATATATATGTATATATATAATGTATATATATATATACATATATATAATGTATATATATATATATATATACATTAAATTGTATAAATGGCAATAGCCTTATTTAATTTCAATAAACATTGAATCACAAAAAGTACTTGCTCCGCCGGGAGTCGAACCCGGATCTCTCACTTGCCGGGTGAATGTGCTACCATTACACCACAGAGCGCTTACTTTTGCCGATTCAATTATATTGTATTTGGCCGTATTTGTAAATTAAAGTCCTTGAGCATACAAAAACTAAAAAAACTATTTACTCTATATACTATATACTCAATACACTATTTATTCACTTAATATTTATTCAACATTCTAGGACTGATTTTAATGTTACGAATTCAGAATACTCTCTTGCTGATTCTTATCACTGCCAACTTTTAGACTTACAAATCCAAAATTATGTCGACTAGCCACACAAACGAACTTCGTAACGAGGGCTTTTTACAGAGAAAGAAAGCCAAATGATGTAGCCATTGCAGTGGATAAGAGTCATTATTTAGTACGAACATCATTACCAATTTGAGCAATTCTAGACATAAGTGGTTATTTTTTATGTTATATACTAGGAATTGTGACTTTAAAATATAATTTTTTAGTACCTCTATAATTTCTGACGAGCAAACAATTATTGCGATGGTAACCTTATAGTGTAACAGAGGATAAAAGCTTATAATAATTATGGATTAAGGAAAAAGGTTCTCGACTCCTGTTATTTATGCCGTTATTAATCTTGTGACATAATATATCCAAACCATAGCATCAATTCTGATGTGCCTGGTAGTTACCATATTGTATGGATGATAGAGTCCTATGTGATGTATAAGTGCATGGCATGCGAAGTAGCGGTAGCTTTCACAAGACATGTAGTCAAAACATTGTCTGAACCACCATCCTTATGTGTTCAAATCAACGGATTTGTTTTAAATATATTTTGAAGTCTAAATAATTTCATACCCAAGAAGCAGATTTTATTTAAACTATTTTTTGTAGGCTGTGAACTCAGCTTATACTCTTAAACCTCTAAGAGGAATATCTAGTATGAAAATAGGCTATGCTGAATCTTACAAGTCACTTTTCAACCCATAAATACTTTTATATACAGATTCCTATGGTTTCTTTTTAAATTACGTATGTTGTGGGTATAGGGTTTGAATCAGTTAAAACTGAATATTTGCCTACCAGGTAAAGTGTGAGGGGAATACAGTCCTTTATGTACAGTATATACTTTATCAATACTCAAGAGATACCGTAAGTTAAAACTCCTAAAAAGGTGTAACATAAAGGTTCTATCAATTTCAATTGAGGGAAGTGTCAATTCTTAGTCTAGTTGGTAGTAAATGTTTAAGTGTTTAAAGGACTTTATGATAAGTGATGATATATTTATGGCGTATTATTCATAGCATATAATATTTTGGCGTTTTGTTTAACTTAGCACATAAAGTTCAAAAGTATGCTCTACAGAATAACTCTGGCGAAGAAGAATAAAAAAATAATCAATTCTAATCAATTCAAGTATAGAAAAGGATAAGGATAGAACTACTAGCTGTATATTCATTCAATTTAGTTTATACGAAATATATTTTCAGAAAGAATATAAAGTGCATCAGAGAAATTATTCAAACAGATTCATGATTCCTTGGAGAATAGTTTCGCTCGGTTCCCAGATTATTGAAAAATCATAAATATTAAAGAAAATACTACATTATTATAATATATACAGTACCGGTAGTGAATGATAACACTAAGAAAGGTTGGAAAATAGTACTTCTATAAGAAGCGCAGTAAATGAATACATAATGATGCTCCCTGGTCCTTACTCCATTAAACTTTTAAGTGGATGTTGATCAAACAGTTGCCGTGAAACTGTTTTAAGGACCGTAATAGTTAAAAGAGAACGTTTAAACGCATTCATTGCAGATATATCGGGGTTTTTTAGGTTTTTCTTGTACTATCACCTAGCAAGACAGTTTAAAACCTTTTTTGGCACTGATCTAGGGAATATGTTTTTATACAAAAGTTAAACGCAGTTATTACAGTGTATAAGTAGAGTTCCAGTAAAGTTATATGCAAACTCTTAAAGACGCTGTTTTTCCAATGATATTTTTACCAATGGCAACCATTTTTCATAAGTCGCAATAAGGTTCAAAACAGCTAAGTTGATATACAGTGCATGGTTCATGTTTAAAACAGCAGTTAAACTAACATTCCAGATAACAATTCTTGCAATTATTAATAAAGATTAAAAAACACACCAGTGTTTAAAATGAAGAGAAATATTACGTCTAGTGATAAAAATAAAATATAAATATAACAAACTAAGCAAAACTTAGCTATGGTGGAAAGGGTTGATGTAAGGTGAATATTGGGTTTACCTCCACTTAAACCTCCTGTTAGCGCAGTTTCTGGAGTCTGACGCTGTCACAGACTACACTGTTCATCTGAAGAGATCCACAAAATTTCAACGACAAAGAAGCTTAAAATGAGCTCTTTACATAGTTTCGACATCAGAGGTTCATTAAGTGAAAAGTTGAGCCAACCTCAACAAAGATAACCTAGTATAATAACATATAAAATATAGTTTGGATAAAAACACCCGACGATAATTAATGATAACAACACACAATGTAGTTGAAAATGCAATATATATTTAAATAAGTCGATTAAAATAAATAGAATAAAACGTAAAATTGTTGAAATAAAATAATGCGTGCTAAACAATTAATGTAATTAATTGATGTAAAATGTAGAGAATATGAACTTTTTACAATCAAGTATAAATTAAGACGATCTAACTAAATACATTGGGCTACAGTAAATTAAACGATCTATA
The DNA here is from genome assembly GCF_021130785.1 of Homalodisca vitripennis. Lineage (NCBI taxonomy): Eukaryota > Metazoa > Arthropoda > Insecta > Hemiptera > Cicadellidae > Homalodisca > Homalodisca vitripennis. The sequence goes on along the minus strand of NC_060211.1, from coordinate 121,921,836 downwards.
ATATTCGGGCTAGAAATACAGCAGGGTTAACATAGGGTAATGGGACATATGCCTTATACTGTATCTTGAAACGTGTATATGTTAGCTCATTATATGAAGGTGGCAGTTCCTAGGAGAGAGGGGCTGCAAGTCTTTTTCTAAATATACTTTACCAAACGGGCTGTAGAGAAGTCTTCGTTCAAAAATCTGCTAATGGTCTGGACTGTCTGGAAATGCACTTTAAACATGTAATGGCTGGGAGCAACAAAGCAGTTGAAGAATATGGCTGGGAGAGTCTTGCACTGAGACACAATTAGTTTGCAATGGCATAAAAGTTCACCGAATTATGGAAAAACAAATGGATAAGAGCCCTTTGTTACTTCAATAAAAGAACAAACTCAAGAATATATAAACTCTCCAGCGAGAAAAGCTGTATTAACGAACACAGTGCAACAGAAAACTGCCTCCAGTCTACTTGTAATTTTCACCCTCTACTGTAAGAGTTTCATTTCGGAATGCCAGCCGTAAAGAGCAGTTGCTTCAAATGGCTATTTAAGTTGGCCAATAAGGAAGTGAGCAAAATTATTGGCTGATTTCAGGTGCTAGTTAACTTTACCTGGCCGGTATAATAATTCAAAACAATATATTGAAACAATATTATATTTCCTGAGTGAATTTTAATAACACAAGTAACATAGTAAGTTATAAAGACGCATCAAGGAAATTATCAACACCACTGTTCATGATACCATTTGTGTTTTAACAACGGAATTTAGCCAAAAATGTATGTGTTAATTTTATTTTATGATAAATTTTACAAATTAAAACCAAATTTACAAAATAAAAACATTGTCATGGATTATAAATTATATGTGTAATTTGTACTTTGTACTTTGGACAACATAGTATAAAATGGGTGATGATCTTTACTTAGTTTTTACTTAGGAACATGATTAGAGTATTAAAATATAAAACTCCGGAGTAATCAGGGGCATCTACGTTCCGCATTGCGTGCAAATATTTTCAAACAACTTTGAAGGTCCTTAAAATATGTACACTTTGTGATTTTAACTTTTACGTTAGTTGCATAGTTATAGCTTATAAGTAATACGTTAATTTTTGTGTTTGGTTAGGAATACCTATTGTTGAAATACGAAAGCTTTAATAAAGCTAAAAAATAATTTTTACGGAATGTTAACAATTTTATTCATTTCCACGAGCAATATGCCAATTTATGTTCAAACTTAGGCACGTTATTTACAAGAAAAAGGGAAACCTATTCCACACGTAACTATGTTTAAGTGATTAACACTTTCAGTGTCCCTTTATCCGTATTGAGTTCCTATTATACTTTTCTGGTCTGGAGGATGTTTCGTATGAGAGTGTCTGCCGCAGTTAAATGTCAATGGGTATTTCTGAGTTACGATAATTATATTACTGGAATAAATATTTCTTAATACGAAGTATTTAGATGATAGTTGCGAAAAAGGAAATATAAGAGTTGGTAATGCTCTTTTTGTATGGTTCTGATAACTAAAACAAACAACATATATGTAAAATAGACAGTCCGGAATGGGGGAGTTTGGATACAGAAATTGATTGATTGAAGGAGGAACCTATACCAGGGTTAATGGTGGCAAAATAATTACTTTTTGTAACCCATAGAGTGACACAAGATGACCTAATCCAAGTAATTGGGTGTCTCATTTTACAAATACTTCTACAAGTTCCCCGTGAATTTTTTTAACACGCCCGGCATATATTAGAGGTAGTTCTCGGAGTAAAAGAATAAATATTTTATGAATAAATATCTACAATATTAGGAGTAATTAAATCCAGATATTTCTAAATATCCATAGAAATTAACAATCATTAAACTTTTTTGTTGCACATTAGTTGAGACTAACCCTTTTAAATATTGTTGTATTTAACCAAACCATTTTCTCATGGCAAGTGCAAAAATACAAACGGTCATCGTTTTTTAGAACTTTAATTAAAGCAGGTTAATTACAGACTAATCCAGGGATATGCAGGCACAGTTGCATAAGTCCCATCTGATTGGATTCATATATAAATCATATTAGCTAAATTGTGTTCACTGATATGCAAATATGTCAAGTTAGTAGTTAACACGTTTTTTCACCGCCATCAATGTACGATGTAAAATAGAAAATATATGTTTTTAAATTGTTTATTACATGAGTTCTAGTGTAGTGTATCACTCATAGAGATAGGAAATATTTCAATCTGCCTGTCTGTCTGTATGTATGTCTATCTTTCGCACGATATTTCTAAACAAACTGGCCTATAGACTTGAAATTGTACATGAGGTTTAATTTTTAAATAAGGAACATTGAGTTAGTGGTTTCAAATCCATAGCGTTTTTCTGACTTTTAGCAAATATTTATACATTGGCCTTATGGATAGTCATAAAGGCAACAAATAAATAAGAATTAATAAATTTTAAATAAACCTAATACAACCATTACATATATAAAAAAAACATATTTATACACATTAAGCCATGCAACACTTTTTTGGGTTGCTTATTATATTGTGTGGTTACTTCTTCGTATATATATATATATATATATATATATATATATATATATATATATACCGACAGAACTCTCGAGAGTAAAATGAGCTATAGATTTAAAATTTTGTAAAATCTCCAGCGAAAGATATTACGACAAGAGATAGAACTTACTATACCTAATAGTAAAAAAAATACTATTTATCATGGAATAGACGTCACCCACATTGATTCCAGTCAGTTGATATTATTCTGCAGATACGAGAATAATGTCATTGTTTTCGTATGTTTTTTCCGTAAATAATTGGAAATTGTCTTTGAACTCATTCAAGGATTTTGTTATCAAAATAATTATCTTATTAGACTTAATAGAATTAAAGACTAAAAGTAATGGGGCTACGTGAACTTATTTTGATTATATTTTGTAAATACTTCAACGAACAAACACATATTCTCCCCATATATAAATGCTAAATATGTACTGTGTAATAAGTTATAGGAATGTTAAAAATATATACTTGATAATATGCCTTAAAACATAGATAAGAGTATAAGTTCGAAACAAAAGTACTAGAAAACTACATAAGAGAATATTATTAACTATCAGAAAATAGAGATAAAGCTACTTCACCAATTTTTAAAATCACAAAAAAATCAATAATTCATATTTATAGCAACAGTAACATTCAAATCTTTGATGGTAATATTATAAATCCAACGTCAGTGTAAGTATAAAAAATTCCTTAGATCAAACTGCAACACACGTTATTGTATTTCAAATCTTGTTTAACGGCTGAGAAGAGAATTGCCGCCGGACCTGATATAATCCTATTGTAACAACAGATTTGCCGACGGTTACCTCCAAACCCACTGTATTGCAATAAACAACAATACGGGACCGCTGAATAATTTATGTATTTTTAATGTTAAAATGGACGTTGCGCTACTTATGACGGCGATGTCGGTGTATGTGTGTATGTTAGCCACGATAGACGGTATTCCTGATATTCTATACTACCTACATGAGGCTGTGATGTTCATATTATTTAAATTTTAGTAAAACCAAATATCTTTAACCTGAAGGTACAGCTGGCCCAAAGGTTTAAAGAGTAGAGTGGAGTCCAAATAATGTAATTTAAAACTTGTACAGAACAAACTAGAAAACAATCTATCAGATAAATGTATATAATTAGTTAGATAAATGTTTAGATTGCATTTTGTAAACTACGTATTTAAATTTGTTCTTAAGGAATGGCTATTATTAACAGAACCGCTTTTACCGGTTCCAGTAACAAAGATTTAAGCAGTAGAGTGAAGTCAAAATGATGTTATTTCATACTTAGATAGAACAAACTTGTATTGAAAATTATATATAATTAGTTAGAGAAAGGTTTGAATGGCATTTATAAACCACGTATTAAAATTTGTTCCTAAGGAATGACTGTTTGTCAACAGAACCATTTGAATTCCAATAATATAATTTTATATTTTATAGAATTTTTTATGTATTACTGTAAAAGCTGTTTTATTTATATGCAATTTTAATATAAATAATTAGTTCTTGTTTTCGTATACCCATTATACCAACTGCGAAAGCCTTTGAAAAAGTAATCAGTGTTCTTAAATACAAGTTTTACTTATTCAAATATACATTAGAGTTTAAGATTGAAACGAATGCTATTCCTGTATCACTCGTGGGGATGGAAACATTTCATTTTAGTCTGTCTTTTTTTCTATCTGAATACATCAAAAACGAACTGAATTATATTCTATAAACTTGAAATATTTAATGAAGCTCCAGTTATATTTGAGGAGCACTGAGTTTGATGATGGTGAATGTCAATCTATGTGTTTGGCTTAGCGTTAGTAAATATTTTAGTATTGGTTTTATAAGTTAAAATGATGTAAACATTAATATAGCTAAAAAAATAAATATTTATACTAACTGTGAACAACCATAATTAAAAAAGAGATTTTTAAATTGAATTTACTTTATAGTGCACAGATGAAATATAAGGAAATTAAAATTTAGTTAAAGTATTAAGCATCAATACACTATTACTTTGTAGTACCCTCGATAGCTTACAGGCACGTGTATTTTATCACTGCTATTAAACTTTACTACCTTAATATTTACTAATATAATTTATTGTTAATGATATTTCGAGAGAGATTGATTTTATACACATTGAATTTAGCATGGAAGTTAAACTTAAAATCTACTTTGATTAAACTACGGGTATGGAATAGAAACCTATTTATTCAGAAGGTTTCAGTTTTGCTATTATGACAGGAGGGTAGAAGTAAAGTGAAATAAAATACATTGAGATAAGATAGACTCAGTAATATTTGAAAATATATATTTTGATTTTACTCTAGTACAGAGATTATGCGAGTATATGATATTAATATCTTGAAAAACAAATTTGATTTACTTTAACTAAGAAATAATAAAATTGACAACATTGAGAAACATCTTATTTAGTAAAGACATGAAAAACATTTAAAAATATTGCAGGTTTCCAGATACTTGTACTTTTCTTAGATATTAAGATAACACAAAGTGAATCTGATTGTGCCCATGTAACACGCTTTAATAAAACTTAATCAATGCCATGGTTTGCTGAGAATAATTAGTATTTTTTAATCAAAATTGGTTATAGGAACAACATTAATTACAGCACTCTGATATACCACAAATACAATGCCATAATTTGCAGGAATATGTTTTTATTTGCTAAAACAAAATAAATAGTACTATATGATGATTATGTATTACATGATGTTATGATTTCATGAATTTAAAATGCACTCACTAAATCTATTTTATCAGTTTAAATGGGGCAGGTCATTAAATAACATATGCCTGCTTGTTTATTTCTTATTTAAAAAGAAGACGTCTCCATAAAAATAGCGATATATATTAAGTACACGTTATAAAGGTGAAAAGTGAAGATGAAATGTGAGCCTCAAAGCCTTGGCATCACTGCGAGAAGCCCAAGTTGATAACAGGTATCATTAATCTACAAAATAAAGAACTTACAAAGTCTGCATTGAATGGGAAATGCATCAATCATTCCTGCTAAGCTAACAATTTGTCTAGGAGTAGTCCGTTAGTCAATGTTTCCATTACTGATATTAACCTTCATATATCTTTCTGAGTTGTATTCAAATTTATTATAACATAGATCATACATCCTAATCATCAATCTACATGATAAGATAAGCTTACATCTTCGTGTCAATTTTGAATATATTTTAACGTATTGAAATTTTTTATTATTTGTGTTTTGAAAAGCATCGATAATGCTCGATACTCCAAAAAAACCAAGCATCTCTCATGTTTTCAACATAAATTTATAAACCAATATATACGGGAGGACCATTATACAAATCAAAATTATGTTTGGGGGATATATGAGAACTTCAACCGTAACTATATTTATAGGGGATTTGTGGGATAGTAAAAATGATTATAATATACATGGTAATAAAGTGGCACATCTAATTTTAAAACTCCTCTTAGAATCAGAGCAATCTCACTAACTTGTTGAATTTCATAAAATTTACGCTAAAGGAGAATATAACTACTTTTACTCTGTTTGGTTATTTATGTTTAGTTAAAATAAAGAGATTCAATAAAATTTGAATCTGTGGATTTAAAAACAAAAGTGAATTTCCATTCTGATATGGACAGGGCGTCATTTTTATAGTTCTTATAAAGAAACAACATGCAATTTAAGTATTTTAAATATTAAGTTGTATGGCACTTCAATAATTGAAACTTACCGACACACTTAACTGCAAGGAGTCTAAAAAGACATAATGTCTAGGTTGAATAGCACACTGTTTACTAGGCATAGTGAAGAGTTTGTATAGAAAAGGGGCAAGTGTTAGGTCATAAAATTTACCAGTATATCTCGCTAATAAATAATATCTCGCCAATAAATGTATCGAGTATTTTACGAACTACCATACATACGACACTCCCAAAACGTACTTAGTGATTAATTAAGAAGTACGAGTAAGTTTTGAAAGTACTACTGTAATAAATTAAAGTAATTATATATATTTTTATATTATAATGCACTGTATTCTACTTAAACCTGAAATAAACTACTACAACTATTTGAAATCTGTTTTCAATTCTGATTTAATTTGTAACTTAGTCAGATTCAGATTTCCTTATAACTGCAATTATTCTTAGTTTCTGTGGGGTTTGCTTGAATATCAGTATTTATTTATTGCAAACCACCAAGCAGCTTCGGTGTATTCCGGGATTGGCAATATTGCTACGTTGACAGGTTAGTTGTATTGCCACTTTGCCAACCTCAAGGCGACTTTGTAATACTATGGACTTGTCGTTATTATTATTTCGCCAGCCTAAAATTATCGGGAATATATCGATAGTTTTCAATGCCATATAAAACTAATTATAATACTTTTTAGGAAGTTTAGTTATATTTTGATATCGTCTATTTTTATAGTAAATTTTTATTTTAAGATAACAGTTGTATAATTATCGAAGCTTATAAAATTACTAACAATCAATATTTTATACTCCACCTGTTCTATTCAATTGGAGAAAGAAGATAAGGAACCCCTCATTACACTTATTCCTATTTTTTCACTACTTCTGTAACGAGAAGATATTCAGGAATGGTAAAGTTGGGGATAGAAACCGACTCTTGTCAATATACCAGAAAAGGGAAATAGGGGAGATCATGGCACAATGGAAGAAAGAAAGGTTTGTTTTGTTCAAGCCTCTTCCAAGCAAAGCATGCTGAAAAAGCTAAAACGTTGATTTCTAAGTAGATTAGTGTAGGCACTATGAAACTTTAAAACATTATAGCATCTTTTCTAGCTTAAAATATGTGTTCTCTTACTTTAGAGTTTTACCGTACTGTTTGAAATGACAATTAGGCTACAATGCTATACAACCTAATGCCCTACTACTTGCATATTAAATAACAATTAACGTTTAAAATATTCAACAGCTGATAAAATTATTGTTTCATGTACATTTTGCGTCAAGTAGAAATCCAATTAAACAGTTGAAAACGTAGAAGTATCGTAGTAGGATTTACATCTTCTGCTCTAAGAGCAAATACACTTCAGTTAGGTGATAAAGATTGATTACTAGTGATTAGGTGGACAGTGCTCAGTAGTAGTAACTCTCTATTACCGAGAAATGCTGTCCAAACAATTAATCCGTTGGCAAGTAGGGAGTGTCTTAGTAGGATTTGCAGCGTTAACTCTGTGAGTAAATAAACATCAGTCAGGTCCTGGAGATTGATGGCTCTTGATCAGCTGGACAGTATTCTGCCACAGCAAATCTGTATTGTTGAGAGGTGCTGTCCAAGCACTTAAGCTGTTGTCAAGGTAGGAGTGTCTTTAGTAGGATTTACAGCATTAGCTCTGAAAGCAAATACAAACCGCCGAGTGTTAAAACACATAAAACAGAACTGCAGCTGTTTATGTACCGATAGAGAATAATTTCTTAAGTTGATTTTATATATGTCAGGTAATATATGTGATTTTCGGTATATTTTATGCATTACTTAGAAATGAATTCTTCCTGTCTGTGATGTTAAATACTTGATTCAAATAGTTTGTTTCTGAGTGTATATAAACATGATTAAAGTATTTAGAAATAAATTAAAACGTGTGCTAGACAGTTCTAAATACAGGCGGTGTTGAAATGTTTATTATATATGATAATTTTTCCAATGTTATTTCACTTTAAAACACTGTATTTTATATTATTATTAGCTGAATTAATAAAAAATCATCGTTTATGGAGCTGGTAAAGCTTTTATTCTGTCCACCTGTCTATATGCACACTAAACCTTCAGAAAAATTAAGGTATATAGTGTTTATAAATTTTATTTAAACTTGTTGTAAATAGAAAAAGCATAAGCTTGTTATTAGTGCATGTCTCTACATGAGGGTAGGTTTGATCGTCAAAAAGCCCAATTCTCTGTAGGATATCAAAGACGTAATAGAACAAACTATAGATTCGAAACTCTTCATCCACTGAATGCGCTGGAGAAATTCGTCTTGTTTATTTTTATGTCTGCCTGTATTCCGCAGGATTTCTTGATAATGCATTGTATTAAAATATATATTTTTTAATGTTTTTGCGAAATCTATTACGCGACAAGAAGTTTAACAAACCCCCACCTTATACTGAGAAAAGTATACAAAATAAATTATACAGAATTCTATACGGTGGCTGTTATGGACTCATATTATTAATGATTTAGAGTTCTAAATAACCAACGAATCTGTCTCAAATTCAGTTTTTTAAGGTGTGTATGAAGTTTTCTGGCTCATTTTTGTAGGATTTGTGGCGTCATATACAGGATTCATTATTCCTAATGAAACTATTACAATAATTATAACTATGTCATGTTGTGAGACATACAGTTCCAATTAGTTAAAACGATCCATTTAATCTTAGTATTGAAAATAAATATATTATGTTAAATTTACATATTCTGCAATAAAATTATAAAATTAGTTAGAACAGAGCGTTTCTTCAAAACGTAAATTATTAATCTTACATTGAAAGAACCACTATAAGGTTTTTATTTTTATTACTTGCGCAGTACGCAATTTATTGTTCCTGAAGTGTTCAATATTATAAGTTTTAAATATTTAAATTCTCATGTATATTATTCTTACAAGATAACTTAATATACGAAGCAACCACTAAAACAAATATAAAGGTTTAAAATAGTTTTCGCAAAAGCCATCCAGTACAGTCGCAACTAACGAAATAGCTTATGCGTGGAGTAGAATGAAACACAATGTTTGTTGTTGTTTTTAAACTTTTAATTAAATTGAGTAAAAGTTTAATCTCAAAAGCGCTCTTGAGTTACGGTGAAAAATATATAATTTACATATCCACTATGGAACTAACATTTGAGCATTCGTATGTATTACAGTATATACTATGCATACTGTATTTAAATAGCTATATTAGTAAAAAATTTTTCGTGAGTAGTTTTTGCCCTCCACCACGCCCCTTTGTGAAATGGTCCTTTGTATTCCAAAGCACTGAATTTCCAATAGTCCGTCGTGCATCAACTTCTCTTGTTATCCAATGCAGTTCCTGTCCAATCCAGACTGTGATGTTCTCCAAACCATCAATCTCTTCCTTCCACTCCAAAGTTTGACAGTTGTGTAACTGTGACGTCAGGAAAATGATCTGGAACTTACTTTCTTGCTTATGAACGATATCATAGTAATATTATTTCCATCCAATACACATGTACACCTATACACCTATATAAATCAATGAATCGCTAAACGTGTTCCTAAGCGCTATTCCCAAGAATCTCTGGACCAACTTGGCACATTCTTTCGCCAATATATATATATATATATATATATATATATATAATATATATATATATATATATATATATATATATATATATATATATATATATTATTCTTTGTCTAGAGAGCCAGTAAATATCTTAGATTGGAAGTATATTACAAGAGACGGAAATAAACGCTTTTTTACCGAAGTACGTTTCAAAAACCCGTGTATTTTCTTGGTCGAGGCTGAAAGCTTGACTCAGCTTTGGTAATAAAAATATAATTAATTTGAACCTTACATGCTCGTGCTAACCATGATTTAATAGTCAGGTCAAACTTAATCCCCTTAAACATGATTATTATATTGATTTTCACCTAATGTATGCCTACTTCAATGAGAGACATATCATGGGACTCCACCGTATAACATCATTAGCGTCTCTAGTGCCTTAAGTACAATGTAATATAAGGAATTTTATCATGAAAAAAACACCTGGGTACCAGCTATTCTTTTACAAAGAACGGCTGGACCAGTTTAGCTATTTCTTTTTTTTACTATTTGATAAAATGCGAGCAAGGTTTTTATGTAAACAAATATCTGAAATGTTGCCTGAAATATTTAAGAAGTAAACAAATGGCAATATTTACGTTTTAAATCCAAATGTAACTGGCACTAAACCGTTGGTGACAGTTTCAGTTAAAGACGCTAAAATGTTTTGTTTAAGTTTCATTTGTATTACAGTGGTTGTTAGGTAGCAATATAGATATTAAATTTAATTACTAGCTTTTACTTTAGATTACGAATTAAAAACTGCGAATGCACTGTAAATACTATTTAGAAATTGTTATAAAGCACCTATGCTAATATGTTTTGTTTAGATTTTATTTATAGGACAGTGATTTATAGGTATAGATACTGTATCAAAGGCAAAATCAATAACTGGCTTTTACTCCAGATTACGAATTAAAAACTGCGAATTTATTGTAAATACAATTTAAACACTCTATAAGACTAACTTTATTGACCATAATCTATGAATGGTATCACATAAGGTAACTTCTGGGCTATCTTGACATTCTGATATGGCATTTTTACAATGGCTTAAGAAAACAGAGAAATGTACACTAATATGCCTTAACTAACACTTTTTTCCAGACTACAAACGGACTATAAGACGTCAACGCTAAACCTTATAAATAATTATTTTGTAAAGTTGCATGAACTTTAAAATAATTTACCTTTCTACCAGAAGTAGATAGAAAGTAGGTAGGATATTCGCCTAGGCCATAAAAGCTTTACAGTTTTCATATGCATCTATATTCTCTTCATTTGCATAAAATTAAATTATCCAGAAGTAGTGGCTTTGTGGCCGAAGTAGATTGCCAAGATATACATACGTATATGTTTTTTTTTATCCGGATAACTTATTTCAAACTTAAAAACTTACTTATTAACTTTTAAACTTATTGGCCGTGTTAATTTAAGTTGCCTTAGCAAACAATGTTTTCTTCTTCAGTACAATATTCAAACTCTACTATGACACATGAAATATCTTACACTAAAAGTAAATGAAAAGTGTTGAGGTAAACGATTTTTGTCCCAGGCAGCTTTCCGAAAACTATGTATTTTATTTTTGATAAAGGCTACAAGGAAGACGTAGCTGTGTCAATGGACCTGTAAATAATCCATACTTGAAATTTTCCTATACGTGCAAAGGAAATTGATATAAGAGACATGTTAAACTCTGATCCCCTTAAGAATAAACTCAGGATAAATATGTAATCTGGTCTATGTAAATTTAAAAACATTTATAGGACTTAATCATACTAAATTATTCGTGATTTTACTAAATATAGTACTCGATTTTGAAGCTTCAATGGAAGACTCGCGTAGTAGCTAGTTGTTTATATTAATCATTTTAAATTGCTTATCAGTTTAAATGCCAACATTTATTACATATGTCATATTGGTATGGTTTAATACAAAGTAACGTACTTGTAATAGCATTACCAACAATAATGAATCGCTAAATTTAATTTTCAATTATAAGTGACCTGCAGGTGATTAGTAATTCATAAACTATATGTTGAGAATGTAATCAGTACAATGACGATATATCGACCAATTATTGAGCAATGTGTTGTATAAGTTATTGACTCACTTTGTACATCCAGTGTAGATGGAAATTTGAGACTTTACAGGAATATGGCCATAATGAGAAAAATATTCTGCACAATCGAGAGTGTGAAATTAAACTTCATTAAATGAATTTCTACTTGTAGTATTTATTTATTGCACACGAAGTCTATGTATCCATTACAAGCCTTAAGTATATATTAGTCACTATAAATTAAAACTTTACTAGTTTTATAGTTTTCAAAACGCAATTTGAGCTTGAAAGTAACAACATACTCTTCTTATTTAAAACATTGATTTAACCACTATTGAGCACAGGGCAAAAAATATAAACATATATTAGTCACTATCACTTAAAACTTTATTACTTTTATAGTCTTCAAAACACATTTTGAGCTATAAAGTAACAACTCTTCTTATTTCAAAGATTTCCTTAACCACAATTGGCACAGGACAAAAAATATCCGGTTATCAGGAGACAGAGGAATTGGTCTGTACCACTTACTACCCGGTTAACAATAATAGATACCACGGAAAAACTATCCATAATTATTCCTAAGACTTCCCAATGGACTTCTTTCAGACTACAAAAAATCTAATAAACTATATGTTTTGTGGTTGATTTTGATTGTAGTGAGTTGATTCTCTTAATAATTTGTTTTACGATTTAGTGTTGTAATTTTACAAGATAACTAGTAATTCATATTTTATCTGCCTTAAAATAACTTTAAATGAAAATTTAACTGTAGGTATTTTATACAGGAGAATGAAAACTTTAATTGGCCACCAAATGCGTTATAGTAACATGATATATTTCTAAGTCATTTTTCTTCTTTATATAATAACTTAAAAGCGACGTCTCATTTGCTGAGGATTCCTATTAAAAAATTTTACAACCCTAAAAAATCTTACTTTTGGGTTGGGTAAGTAACAATAATAACAAAGTCATAGACTTTCCTACATCATAGAGCTTCTCACTTGGTCATATAAATATCTCCCTGAATAAATCACTCCATCACTATACGTAATAAATATATTATGGGGTTAGACTTTAAGACACCCGTTGTACATTTTCACCTTTAAGGTAACAAGACAAAATCAGTTATGGCATAAAAAATACTAAGACAGGGGTAAATTGCAATGGCGATAAATACACATGTTTGGCATATTTATTATTATGTTACATATTATTATTTGTTTTTTTTTTTTTACAAAAAATACTCCACATTGGCCTCGTCGATATAATTTATCAAACCAGAAGTGATCATACAAATCTAACCTGCGAAATTTCGTAAGAATCCACTGATTACTTCTAGTCGTATAAAAACTCTCAAGTGCTAATATTTTTTTGATATTATATTTTATATAATTTTGTTTATCTCTGCATACCATATAACCTTTTAATTTGACTCTCTTGTCTTAAATCTCCGCTATTCATTTAGAATAAAACAGGTGTTTTTACCTTCAACGTGTTTATAATTTTATGATAAAATGTAAAGACATTTCAATTTAAAACATTAAAAATACTCTGTAGAAACCTTAAGTTTATTTTGAGAAATATAAAATAGTTAAATCATTAATACAGTTATTCACAAAATAATTTTATATGGTTTCACTACTGTAAATAAACAGCTTATTAACCAAACTAATTCATGCCCCATCATCTGTTTTATGAGCAGTTATCAATCTCAATATGTGAAGGAAACAGGATTTTTCCGGACATTTGCCATTGTTCAGTGAAACAAGAAATCAGTAACACTGTCCGGAAAAAAATCCTGTTTCCTTCACAATCCTTCCATCGTCAAAAATAACCTTCAAACAAAGAATCTCAACTGTTTCATATTATCTATTAATCAGCATTTAGTATGTTAGTAATAACTAACGTAATATTATTGGCATTTCAAGTCAGAAAGACTTGAATTATTATAAAATGATATATAATAAAAATTAGCTTTATGCTGCGGTGTTGCCAAACTGATTTAATACAGCGTTAATAGCCAAATATATTACAGAGCGAAGAATATACGCAGTTTCATTTAAAGATAACTTAATTTTTTTTTATAAGATTCAAAAGAATTATTTTTATTTAGAATGAATACAAAGATAAATGAAATGCAAATTAAAAAGAGTTTGACCAACTTACATTATAGCTGTTTATCGAGACTTTAATTAGAGCTTTACGTGTCTTTTAACATACATTAATTCAGCAAGCAGGACTATATTTCTATTATAAATAAGATAAGAAAATATTGTATTTTATATCCCTAATCAAACTGTACAATAGTTTTTTATTTAGGAAATAATTAAAATTATCATCATTAGTTTTAAATTAATTTACAATGATATCAATGTTGTATGTTTGGAGTTAATAATACATTGTATAGTTAAATTTATTTATGAAATTTAAATTAGATAATGCTGTATTTATTTTAATTTAAATCTTCATATGTTTTTTATTTGACACAAAAATTTTTCGAACTATTCCTTGGTTTTTCATTCTCTATAACTATCAAGTAAAGTGTTTATAAAATGTGCTTTTAATTACAAATATGTTGCAGTTGGATATTTCTGACGGACTGGGATGTTAGCTCATTCATCCGAAAGTATTAATAAATCATACTTCCGTATTGTAGCCTAAGGTAAAGTTTTAATGAAACCTGTGCTGTGGTTTTATTCCATACCTTGTTCCCTTATCATGAATGATTGCAGAATGAAGCATTATTACAAAAGTTTAACACCACGATAACCACACAATAAAACTAAACAATACATACATTAGTGTCTAGGAATAGTTAATCTATGTTTATTTAATAAGTTTTGCCTGTATGCGTTACAACATTACTTAAATATGCATTCTAAACGTTCAACTTGATTTCAATCCAGTATATGTAATTTATATGTGGAGCAATTTCTATAAAAAAAAGGCAGCAATTGGAATATTTTAGACCGAAAGTAGATCAAAAGTGGACGGATTTAACGTAGTTCAAAGTAGATCTGGAACACCAACATTTATATTTTCTTGATCGAGGCAACACCAACTGAGGGACAGTAAGTGGATTAGAGCGGAAGTTAATTAAAATGACCGGAACTGACTCTTTTTGACCACAATAATTTTATAGTCGTACGTGCGTTATACGTATATTTTGCGTACTTCATCGTCACAAAGTGCAAACTATAACTTGAAACATGTTAGACAACTAAACGCAAAATAAAAGCAGGAAAATGCTATTTATTTCATGATTCTCTAAACCTTGGATATTGAAATAATACGTGCCAGATATACCTAGTTCTGTTTGAAAAGTATTACACAGCTCCATCGTATTATATCATACACGATTTCACTAAGGAGGCTAAGCCCTTCTATTCTGAAAATTCTGAATTTCGTGAATACTGAATATTATAGTAATTAAATAGAGATAAATAAGGATAATATTTCTGTTTCACAATATAATTTTAACTAAAATTTAACTACTGATGAAACATTAAAACCTAATTTGATGCTTCAGATGAAATTTTATCAAAGAGGCTAAAACATTTTTTTAACACGTTATAATTGGATACCTTCCTTGACAAAGTAATTTGGATTTCTTAGAAAAATCAGAAGAAAGAACATTAATATACTTCAATAAACCATTATTTCTTTGAGTACCTTCCAAAAACAAAAAGACTTCTATATAGTTTGTTACACTTTATAAATACCTATTATAAACGGTTATTTTGAAATGATGAATGAACTTTAATGCGAATATCTCCCTTACTACGGAAATAGTTAGTCTGTAGCCGTAGGGAACTTTTATGTCTTACATAAATGTGTACATTTTTCACCGGAAAAACGTAAGGTAAACAAAAATATAGCAGTGGAGGCATTAAGTCCAATAACCACCTTAGAATCAATAAGTACTTTTAAAATTTTTTATGTTTATTTGTGCAACACCGAGGGTACAAAACAACATCGTGCTAGTTAATGTATAAAGAATTTTGATAAGATTAACACAAGACTATCTGCTACATGCAATACATAACGTTGTTTTATTTTCAAACCAGTTTGTACCATTATTTAAAAGGTAAGCATAGGATTAAACAGATACAGTCAGATGAAGAGGAGATAGAGATGCGAGGTTTAAAATAAGTATCATTTGGTGTCTTATAACTAACAAAATAATGTAGGCTAGTAACTATTAATGAAATATCTTTACTAACTAACATTATTTTACAAACACGTAGATTTTAAGGAAAACATTGTTACACAAATAAGAATTAGGAGAGACATATAATGGAATAATACAGATTATTGCACCTAAATTGCCAAATGAATGTGCTGGAACGTCCCTATACGTAATATTATATTAAGAAAACAAGCAGTAAGAGGATATGAAAAATATCCAAATATATCACAAAACCATTTCACGATTTATTTGAACAACCGACATTTGTAATATTTTTATATTTTCCATCTGTCCTGCAGAGAAGCGAAATTTCACACGTCGTAACATAACTAATGGCTTGTAAACTCCCAAGGGCCCTTGTTTTGTTTGCCTGCTGTTAATAGCAATGCTTTCCTCATCCGTCAAATATCTTCCGATGTTCTCAGACACACAAAACTCATAAAAGAATCAAAATTTAACATTTTCTATGGTTCATCGATACTCTGTTACTGTTTTAAAAGGGGTATTATTAATTTGATTTCCAACTCCAACTTTCTTGAAGTACCGCATATAGCTACCTACACTCATGGTACTACAAGTATTTTTACTTTCAAAAATTAGGAAATATTTTTTATATTACGTAATAGTTTTTCTGTGCATACATAAAAACATACATATTGTACATGTATACATAAAAACATGTATACATTTGTACATGTATATCCGGATTATTATTTCAGGAAATACATTTATTACTTATAGATATGTGGCAAATATATACTTTACTTTCTGTTTACTTTCATTTTCAGTCTGATTACTAATACTTAGAAAAGTAAGGTTATGTCTCGTTGAATAAGTATATGTATTGTCACATACAAATCTGCAATATGATATAACAGTACTATGTAATATGTAATTACACATATAATATGTAATATTATATCAGCATTGTGACGCAATTACTTAACAAATTGCAAATTTTATGATAATCACGATTGAAATAACAGTATATCTACTCCAGTATTTACAAGTAAGTTACTCAAAAATATTTGTTATATTTTTTCATTGGGATTCATGTTGTTATAAGAAGCAAATAGTCATGATTACTCATGATCACGATGATTTAGACAAATATTTCCTATTACAATGGATAGAAATAAATAATGTTCTATTGAAACTCCTACAACGTCAAATTATTTGCAAACTTTATTTTATTATAACTTTGTAGGACTCCAGCTGGTTTTCAGATTCGTGAAACTCATACCTTAGTGTTAATGCAAATTAATTTCGTAAAATTTTGGAATCTCTATTAGAACTTTGTTGAATACATTTCGTCCAATTTAATTAATAAACAATAACAAGTTAAACGTTACGAGATGTTAAATCATACACCACTTAAAGTTATGTAATCCGTAATACTAAACTTTAATACTATACTATTAGTATGTAACAGTATCTTTAAACTTCTCTAGAATTACTGATCGGAATTGGAAGATCAGTTAGTAATTTCAGAGATCAGAGATAATTATTTAACTGAATAACTGGGTGCTGATCAATAATGCTAAATTTATTCTATTGTGATTGAGGGATTATGAATAATTTTCATGTAGAAAGAACAGATTTACTCTGAATCCATAAATTAGCTTTGTCGGATTGAATGTTGATTAATGTTACTACACTTACGCAAAAGCTCAAACAGACATACGTTTACGCGTATTTGTGTATGTGTCCTATACTGATTTGTAAGATGCGTTTGATGGACTTATTTATCTTTTTTAGCATTACCAAAACACAATTAAATTTATAAGAAGCCATAATCAGTATGAGTTAAATACATATCTTTAATAATTATATATTAATAGTAATATATTATCTAAACTCAAAATACACCATGGTGACAATCTTTTAGAACAAAACTAAAAAATGATTGGAGTAGGTGTAGTTTTTATTTGAAATCGCTTTTAGTAAAGTAAACCTCTCTTAGGCCTAAAAGTGGGAGATGACAGGTCAATATCCGCTCTCTCCAAGTTTATGGATGTCATTAACTTCACAATATCGAGCCCCTCTTACATCCTATTCTCTTTCTGTTTAATTGAACTCCCTTTTCTAAAATATATCCCACTTTAAAACCCACGTTTTATAAAATACATTCGTGTACTGTGGGTAATATTTTAACGTATAATAATAAATATTTTATTATAAATCAATGTGCCCAGTACATCAATAAATATTTTGTTAGTCAACTTAATTTATTTTATTGTCATTAAAACCCACGTTTTATAAAATACATTCGTGTACTGTGGGTAATTTTTTTAACGTATAATAATACATATTTTATTACAAATCAATGTGCCCAGTATATCAATAAATATTTTGTTAGTCAACTTAATTTATTTTATTGTCATTTTACACAAATTGTCCATTTTCTTTTAACGGCCTAAAATAGACGCTAATTTTACAAATCCATCCCCAGATTTTATCCATTTAATATAACTTAATATTACTTATCATAAATTTCCCTTCCAAAGTAGACCGTTGCAGATATTTCAAGCTTTTGTAAAATAAGTAAGACATATTTTACTTACCTTACGAAAGTAAGTGAACACTTTACTAAAGAATCTTCATATTTTAGTGGCAGGTAATACATTTTATGGATTTCTGATGGCCTTTGGGGTAGTTAGTGGTAACGTTTTACAAACATAAAGTTAATTTGCTAAATATGCTTGGGCATATGTTATTTTTAGTAGTAAAATATTCATACTAAGAATATCGAAATCTTAGTTTTTATGCATATGTAATTATTATCTTGTAGTTCTTAATTAAATGTGTTTGTGTACTTCATAGCACATTAGGGGCAATTGCAATTTTTTTTATATTTTAATAACATATATAAAATTAGTTTTGGAAGAATTTTAATGGCTATTTTGTATTAGTCGTAAAACAAAAATACAAATTACTTACATCTCATTAGGTATATGCTAACCGTAGAGAATAGCCTATTGTATATACATCTATTACCATTTTATGTTATAGATAGATATACATAAGGTCCTAGACCTCTTTTAAATACAAGTTTCAGTATAGTGGATATTTTTATTTTATTTGAAATATATGCACAAACAAAAAGAATATAAATTTCATCGTTATGTAGCACCTACGAAGAATATAATTAAAATATTATATACCTATTTTAGAAATAAAATACAGTTTGTTTATTTTGGAACGGATTGTTTTCAGACCGAAGTATTGCTTTATAATAATTTATTGAAGACTCAACCAAGATATATTTAGGATAAACCACATGGAAGAAGCCGACAATGAAGGCTTGAATGTTTCTGACAATGAATGTACGTCAGTCATCCATCTTCTACACTTATTAGCATGCATTGTCTGCGTCTCCTGTACAGTTTCCGTGCATTAGAAAACATAATAAATGTATCAACAAAACACTAAAATATTATTAAATATGCCATTTTCTTTTACAAAAATACATTTGTAAAGAATAAAGATAATAACTTATATTTAAACCAAACTATACCCTGTTATTAAAACGTTATAAGATATACTTCTGCATATTGTTTAAGAAAAACGTCTCTATTTAATAAGTGAAGAAAAACTTATTTCTTGGTTAAAAAATTATAAATTATTATTTTTAATTTTATTAATTCACCATGTGAACAAAGCTTTGTATTACTAGATTTTTCTATTACCAATGACCAATGACTTGTAAGATAATATTTCACACAAGTATTTGATTGCAGTTGAAACTACTGTGTTTTCCCCCTCTAGGGCTTGGAAAGTGAATACTTAATGTTAAACTCAATTTATGTATAAAATTGGTTATTAAAGAATGGGTTTACATCAACTATGTTTTTCTTTATATTCCCGCATAATAACTACAAATACAAATTAAGCTTCGTTATCTAATCATTATGGATTTACATAAATATCTTTAAAAAAAATATTTTTCCAAAAAACCAATTACCTTTGTTTAAATTTTAATATAATTGAAGTCTTTTCACTATAAGTTTGTATTTTGATTTTGCATTTTACGTGAAAAGAACTATTTGAAAAAGTGTCCTTGTGGGACGTAGGAGAAAAATAAGGTTCTTTGTATAATTGCGTAAGAATAAATAACACTTTTACTAATACGAAATTTAATCGCAATTATTTGAAAACTGGATAGATCAAGAAAATAGTAATCGTAATATGTAAATCGTGAACGTTTTCTTGAATAAATAGACGGAAATTCCTCTATTGGTAACGAATTCCATTCTTACTATCGGCTACCCCACCTAAGTTCTTAGGATAAGGAAAGTAACCGTGCTTAAAATATTTCCAGCATTATAAGTAAAATTTAGCCAAGATATCACTGAAATATGATTTTCTGTTAGGATTTTGAGCGTAATCTTCAAAATTATATAAGTGGTGTTTAGTATATAATAAATGTTTAATTATTAATTCTAAGATTGAGATCAGTTTCACTTTTATTTTACTACGCAACCAAAATTAAAAAACCTTAAATTAAAAACCTTGTGTATCTTTATTATATACTACATACAACACAATAAGGGCAACATAGTACATTGTGAAGAGACTTTTTCCAAGCGTTGACTGTATGAGGTGCTATAAACTTTATGACGTATCGGCAACAAGACAGGACAAACTTTGGCGAAGACTTTCATTTTCAACTTTTATGTTTGGCTTTCTTACAGAATAGCCGTGAAAAGCAAGTGTTGAATATTCTGATAACGAATGCTCGTGTGCACTATGATAAATTGTGTGTAAGTTCTAAAAGTTAATTCTAAATCATAACATTTCATTTGAAGCTTGGATGTAGAACGTGAGTGTTACAAATTTATTAACATATAATCAAGCAAAAAACCCATAATTTAAACATATTTATTGTATTTATAACAGAAACTGGTTTCTAGGTTCCAGTGAATGTCAATTACATAAAATATGTATGGTAATTACTGGACCTGATCCATTTACTTTAGCTATATGTCCTTGTCTTATTAAGTCAAAAACATAATGAATGCAATATATATTATATAAATAAACATTAAATGTGCTTGTAGACGTACTATTGCTTGTTGTAGGCTATAGTATCAAAAAAAGTTAAATGTTCCAAATAACAAGGAATATGTATGATCCTTCTTCGTCTTGCCTTGTAAGTAACGCCGCAAAGCTCACCGTGTTCACCCAAACCTATCTCAATCTTGTCTTCCAATCCACAGTCCCTCCGTCTATCCAATTGGTGTATAAGATTATTTCAGTGTATGCACTGTACATTGTAGACATACTATAGATATATCCAAGATTCGAGTAAGAACATTACTTCTATGATTCCCTTAAAATATGGAATGAATAAATAATACCTCAAAATTATATTATAATAAATCTACATAATTTATTACTACTACATTGCGTAATTAGTGTAAGTAATATTTATACAATCTTATTTGTTTATTGCGTATACATTTATCAGCTGTAAAAACTAAAAGAGCTACAATAAATCACAACGAAAGCAAGGCTATTATGTCTGGTAAAGTTTACTACTGTTACTTTAACTCTCGAGTTAGAGTTATGGACCTTTCTGGGTTTATTTTTTCGTAGATAGCATTTATTTCATTCAAGAAGTACCTTATATTTATGTTTTGCTAGCTCGTTTAAATTTAATAGACGTGTTGGTATGTGACTAATATATCTAGCCACAAATGCCAGTTCAAAATATCGAATGTAAATACTATTCAACTCAATTTAGAATTAATGGAAAAATTTTCAAGTAAAACGTAAAAGTATTATTTATTTTGAGGTACAGTACTTTATTATAAGATTCAGGAAATGTATATAAAATATGAAAAAATTTGTAAAAGATCCTATTGAACTCTCTCTGAACTAATAAAAAAAACTAACAAAATTAAAATAAACGTATGGTTTATAACAAAACACTAATGGTGATACTTTGTAGATCAGACCGACAGCAGCTGTGAGCACGATAGTATCGGTTCTTATAAATAAATGTTAGCTCGATTATTCAATCTAATCTGTGATATAAAAGATAACATATAAAATAATTTAATCGGAGAAAGTTAGAGCTATATGATTATTAAGAGCTACCACTAGCATGTCGTTCGGCAGAGGAGAAATCTGGAATCGAGTCACAGTGGAGCAAGTATTTTTTGTAGTTAAATCTTTATTGAAATCATACATATACCTAATAAAGTGTTATTATTCTACAAAGTTGCTCTACAGAAATAAACTACTGGTCTATTTATTACAAATAATCATATATTTTTTAAGTCATCTTCTTCTTATTCTTGTATACGATTGGGATTCTTAAAAATTACTGAAGTAATACAGTATTCAGAAATGTTTTTAATGCCTCACGCTCGCTTATTGATGAAACTTAACTAAATACAAACTTTACTAAATTTAATTAAAACTAAACAGTTGTCATTCATAGTTTACAAGACAATAATAGTAGTATTGGCACAGTTAAAACCATTCTGTAAATATAATAATAAAAGATTTAAGTTTATTCATGAGTGATACAAAATTGACAATTCATTTCTCATGAAAATCTATTTATCAACGCAGTAACCCATCACGTAGATTAAAATACGTGAGTCGAAGAACCATGTCTCTTATGCAAGAGTTACTAAAGAATATAATTTGTACCAAAAATTAATAATAACGAAGGGTGGAGTTTGGGATTATTAGTTGTTTTGCTTTGCCAATAAATGGATTTCATAAACTAAAACTCAATAGATGTAATCACATCATTATTATAATAAGACAGAGAAAAAGCTAAAAAATCACTTAAGACATTATGTAAAAATACTTTTTAAACTCGAAGGATGTCAAACGAATTCTTTGTTTATCTTTTTCCTAAAAATTATTCATAGAGTAATACATGCGTGAAGTGTGTCTAAATTATAATTATTTTTAAAATAGTTTAATGCGGACTGTATCCTGAACATTATATTTTTGTTCATTATGTATTTAGAATGATCAAACGAAACAATCTGCAGTACTATAGTATGTTTATGAAAGAGGAATTAATTGAATATGGATATCTCTGGTATAATACTGTAATACTGATTAATCGAAAACGCTACATTATGTATGTTGATTTTTCCAAGCATCGCTACAAAAGGACCACAAACTAATCACGATGGATAGATAAGAGTGGTAGACGAGGAGTTCGTTGGGTTTTTACAGCAGATATTCGTATATAATAACAGTAAAATTTACTAGAAGTAATGCACTGTTGTCATAGTATCAATACGTACGACCTGCCCTTACGTAGGAAGTAAGTAGATTGAGATATAGTGTAAGTTATTTTACATTCCTATAATCCTTATAATCTATAAATTTATTTAAAACAAAGAGATAGTAGTATGCCCTAGAAATTGTGGTAATATTTTGGTAATATGCAATATTAAATGCGTATTATTTAACTCTTGTAAGTTTTATAACTGAAAATAATTTTGGTCAATTAGGTGAATTATAAGACTTTAATATTTATATTAAAGATAAAGGTTCACATCTACATTAATTCTGGATTGACAATGAAATGATCTTTTCTATGCTTAGTAGCTTGGTGATGCTTGAATATTTGAAATGTTTAATTCTCCAATATTACTGTATAATGAAAAATACTTTGCTTACCAAAAACGCTTATTACTGATATGGTATGAGAGACTTAAGTGAAGATCATATATGTATTTGTTTAAACTGTTCGTTTGTTACATTGGACAGAAAGCTTAATTAACTTAATGTAGTATAAACATAATAAGACAATTGTTTATTTATAAATTTATTATTTACACTTATTGTAAAATAATCCTTTAAAAAAAGGAAATGAGGTAGTTTTACTATTACAAGAATATTCCTGACACTTAACCTTTATGTTACAACCTACTTTGTGAAATGTTTAATGGACAATTTATATCCCAGTATGTGTACCTTGCGAAGTGACTGGCCGTTTGTGATAGGGTAAGTTTGCTGTTTACTTTCATAGTACGTGTACACACTATTACTTACCTATTTACTTCTTTTTCTATGACCCTTAAGGTTTCAAGATGGTAATCTTTAAAATTTATGTAATATCTAATTGAACTATTATTTGTGTTTACGTTAAAAATGTTATTAGAATTAATTGCAACTAAAACCAAGTCTTGATGAAAGTTATTTAAGATTATAAAGAATTTTATGTAGAATTGAATTTTCACTTATTAAAAAAGAACTATGTATAATAATAACGATAATAATAATGGTGTGTTGCAGTATGATATGAATTGTGATGTAGTGTTATGTTTTTAGAATGCGATCATAAATATTTATCTTCCTTTCCCATTTAAACATTTCCCTATTTATGTTAGGTACACTGATAAATAGAAATCTCTGTATTGCAATCATACTCACGATGGAATATAAATAAAACTTGAGCACTTGCGGTGATCAAGAGTAGAGTACGCATGGAATGTGCAGTGTACCACGGCTATCTGAATTAGACTGAAGGTACAGTCTAAGCGGAACTCCAAACATTTATTTATCTCTATAATTGTATCCAAAACTTGAACAATATGAACCTCTTAAAAATACACAATTTTTAATTTTTCTCTTCGCATCACAGACTCAACGTGAGGTCCTGACTTCATACTAACAGACACGTAGTGGAAAGAACATGCAACCAATTTCCTTTCAATACAACGAAATAAAGGTTTATCTTTGTTCTGGTTTATCTTAGTTTTTTTGGACATGCCGTATTTAAGTGTTATGCTCCTTAGCAAAATACTGCCTTACTCAGATGCTTATGATGGTCATAATTTAGTTTATATTAGTCACTTCTCCCTTACAGAATAGTGCTTTGGAGAGCGAGTGCAACCAGGGAATGCATGAGGGTATTTGGACTCTATAATATTTTAGTCGTACACAGCGATTTCCAAAACACCAATGACACTGTACATACAATTGGGAACAAAGTTTTTACGTATTTGCAATATCTCTAAATGTGCCTTATCGAGAACTAGAGAAATACACAGATATGAGAATAGGGACAGCGTAAAGTAAGAAACTGGTAGGCACACAATGATGATTTTGAACATTTACATTCACAGGCAAGTATTCAACTTAATCAACAGATCGCCCGGCTCTATCAAGAATCCACCAACATTCTGTATGAACTCGTATAAAAACTCTGTTGGATTTACACACAATTTATAATATCGGCAAGCTTTAGACATTTACCTCCGAAACCACCCAATTAGCTGACTGACATTGTATTTGAGACTGAAAATAAAACTCATTAACGAGTGAATGAAACTGTTTGTATTTCCATAAAAGAAAACATAATTCTTTAAACATCGCTTAGTACACCGTGTTAAATATCCACTTACGTGCTGTTGGAAAGCCTGAAATGGAATAGCCTTATACCAATTTATTCAATGTTCAACGCAAATTGCGCACACAGTTTTCTAAATACATTTATATCTAACAAAGTGTTGAAATATGCAAATCTAATAACCAGCATTGTACCATACATCACCTTGTATTTTTACAATGTAGGGTATGAATAAAGCAATCAGTGTAAGTGTCTTAGCGAATTCACAATTCACACAAATAGTGTTTTTTCAGTACTACATTTTCAGTACTAGGCATCCGGAAGCTTCAGTTTCTAAACATACATTTTTACTCCATCACCCTGATGGAATAAGCTAAATTGAAGTCGGCAAGCCAGAAGCCTGTGTATTCGCAGGATTTATAACGTTACAGGGTAAGTGTTATATACCTTAGATAACTGATTTCGATCTCTGCCAGGTGCTTTCCGATTATAAGAAACACCCTCATCATTGTGCTCATTTAAATATATATTTTTGCTAAAGATTATTTTAAAATGGATTTAATCCAAATTAATTATTTTTTTCAATATTAAAATAACGCAATTTTATTCATTCACTGAGACCGAGGCGAAACAGTGTATAGTTTATGTCAAAACTGTATATACGTTTGAAGGTTAATATTGTTTATTTTTATAATGATGTATTTTTGTCCATGAAAAATACTTATTCAAATACTTGAATACGAAGATTGAAACTTTTCTTCTTCTATGATCAAACTGAAACAGTACTATTTTCATTAAATATAATAAAAGTTGACTATAATATCAATATTATTTACAGATTTTAGTATATTTGACAATTAGTATGCTAATGAACAAAAACCACCTTACTTAGTGTGCTCCAAATAGTACTCGACGATACAAGCTAAGCCAATAAGCTGTTTGGCTTAAAAGTAGGTAAAGATTGCTTCATTTTTTAACTTTCCCCTTTCATTTTATTGATTTTAAACAATCATAAATAGTATTTACACGTCGGGATGGTCCAAACAGTCTTTTGCGTGTAGGTGTATGTGTTTGAGTCTTTAAACTATCGTAAGAAATGTTTAACTTGCAGAGTAGAGATTTAACACTAATAATGGAAGATAAAGGCATGACCGACAGTTATATAACGTGTTTCAAATGTTACTGAAATCATTGGAGACCTTCTATCGTATATCATGGAATGTTGCATACAAATTATATTTAATCATTGCTATTTTTATGAATGGTGTGCCTTATATCCAAGCTCCTGAGAAGGAAATTGTGAGCAAAGCCACAGGTAAACTTATAGACTTTTCTAAAGACACAATATCTATAGTCTAACGTTGAACATACCTTTCCCGTGAAGTTTCTTGAAAATATGTAACAAAAATATATAAAAGTATATTATATATATAAAATAATTTTTTATTTAAAAGTATTTCATTAATATTGTTATTCATTTTTATATTTCCTTTCTTTAATTGTTGTTGTCCATTTATAGTTTTCTGCACTGTTAGTTATTTATGGACAGTTCAGTTTTGCATCGTTATTTATTTTTAGATTGGCTTATCTGCTCATTTATTATTTATCATTAATGTTATATTCATTATAATTCATACATATTTTCAAATGTCAATTATGTCTAGCAATATGAAGTATAATTGCATGTTTGGCTTGTCACTGTCACGTTTAAGCTATGTAGTAATTAGCTACCTTGCAGTATGTTTATGGTTATAAAGTGGTCTTTGACCGTTGGAGGAAATAAAATAAAATAAACAAAAACATGAGCTCATAATCTTATGGTAGTTAGATTAATACCATCAAAAAAACTACCACTTTAGAGGAACAACAGATTCACACCTTTCTTGTAGCGTTAGAAAATACTGCTTTGCTAGCATTTTCCTAATAAATTGTAATGCAGTTATTTTATTGAAAACATTATTCTGGCAAAGTAATGATAGAATGGGAATAATATCGCTTCTCAGGTTTTATTACATAATAAAAAAACAGAAGTCTTGTATTTTCTGCAATATGGATTATGGTAATATGCATTACTTATATTTAGTAAAGTAATTTTTTTACCCCGATTTAAATATTATTACACTGTTCTGATTAAATATAAATTGTTGATGGGTAAGACGAAACTATCGCAGAATGTTTAACAAACGTTATTTAAAAGTTTATTTTATACCTAATATTACATGAAAGATATTAGATTTTCTAGCTGTATATTTGGCGATACATTAAAATAATAATACAATAATAATGAAAAATATCTAATTAGCATGATTTCTTATGTTAAGAGACACCTAAAAGTCATGTTTAGACCCATGTTTTAATGTATAAATTTACTTTATTACAAGATACAGTTTTTTATTATAATATCGTCTTAAGATGGAAAAATTTTTAATTATTATTAAAAGAAAGAATATCGTATTCTTATAACATTTACGTATATTGAGTTAATAAGCTATCTCTATTATTTAACAGATACAATATAGTAACAGTTTAAGTACACAATAAGCAGCACTTGTGTATATAAGTTGTTTTGAATTAACGTAATCTAATATGTAGAAAAACCAAGAGTCTAGAGATATTGTATATAAAAAAGAGTACACAATTTAAAAACCACTGTATTCTTCCATATATTAGAAGCTTTTTAGATAGGGAGCCGGTGATGAAATTGTGCGATGGTACTTTTAATTACCATGTGAGACAGCCTGCTACGTACCGTATTTTCTATTAGATTCCAATCAGATACTCATAGAAAGTCGTGTAGTTGCATAAATACAACAATTTTTCTTCCTTCAAGGTTATAAAATTATGATTTATATTCATTTTTTATAACTTTTCACACTTTTTGTTTTATATATTTGGCTTCTCTAATACCTATTTGTAAAAGGTTACAATAAAAAATACATCCTGTCTATATTTAAATTTATTTACAGTGCTTCTTTGAATCATATTATAATATGTGAGGTTAAAAAAGAATTTTGTTTGTTAATTAGCACTCTGATTCGTATAATACATTGTGATTGATTATTTCAACAGTTTCAAGCAATTTTTTTTTTATTAAAGTGGTGTATTTTTAAAGTTTGTCGTGGTTTAAACGCATGACGATTGATCGCCCAAATACTAGAAACAAACTATTCCACTATCACAGAAGAGTGCGTGGTTTAAAATTGATACCGTTTAACTTACAATTCCTAATGGGTATTTGTGGTTCATGCCTACACTGCTCGCAACTTGCGGCTCAGTTGGCGGAAGCGCTCGTGACTAATCAGTATACTGCTATAGATGTGACGATGATTAATGTTATTTTCGTTCCTCATTAATGCGTGCTGATAAATATCACTGGAGACAGTAAATAGCAGGTAACAGATATATATTCCACTCGTCCAAATCAAATTCGCCTATAGAATAACCGTCCACAAAACCGGTTAAGATATACAATTTATAGATAAATATTTTTATTGTATATTTTACAACGGCCAAGAATGTTTTTATTTGAATAAAAAGCACATATGATTTTTACACGACTAATTTGTATACTCTTCAATAATATTGAAAAGATATTTTTCTTGTGTTTAAACGTTAAATATTTCAAATATAGTCCACATTTAAATGATAAAAAACTGTAAAAAAGTATCCAGAAAAATGTATAACAATTTATCCAAAAATTCTGTAAAAATTAACCTGCAAATTGAACGGTAAGCTGTGAAAGGAATAATTACAAGTATTACATAAGCATGCTATTTATTTACTCTTGAAACATATCAATAATAAAACATCTCACTCACTTCGATACAAATATTAGAACTGTACAATAGTCTAGTTGCAGGAATTGGCTTATTATGAGGTAGCAGAATTGAAAATAAAACATGATAGTATTTTTCTATAATGGATGAGTTTAAATTATCTCTTTAAGCTATTAGGAACCTTAAAGCAGTTTCACGGCAACTGCTTGATCAACATTCACTTTAAAGTTTAACGGAGCAAAGCCCAGGGACCATCATTATGTATTCATTTACTGCGCTTCTTACAGAAGTGCTTATTCGTGTTTACTTAGAGTTATATTTTACTGAGCACAGTATATTACAAAAACTTGTGCGATACTGTTTATACGCTTTCTTTCAGTTGTAGCTTTTGCTTATGTGGGTTTTTAATACTCGTTATTTTAAAATTATACATAAGGTTCAATGGATATTGACTGTATACTTTTAGATACATAATTTCCTTCTAATTATTTAAATAAAGTAAAATATTTTTCAAATGGTCACAACTTATTGAATAGTTTTATAGGCATTTATGACTCAGGTTTCCTCTGCTATAAGCATGTAAAGTTATAAACTCAAACATAAAAGATCTAATACTTAAGAGCGTAAAATGTAAGGTACAATTATTCAATTGTAGACCGTTCACAAGCTTCATATAGATCCACTAAAACACTGTAATATTCCACCCAATAAATAAATTACATAATTATTTATTTTCCCATATTAACTAATGAATAATTATTAAAAGTTTATTGAATAATATGAGCATTTGCTAAGACGATAACTTAGAAATCTTGTAAATAAATTGAGAACATGTAACTATTTTATTCCTAGAGTATTGAAAACATAATGAGTTAATAATAGTTAATATATAAATTGGGTGACAATATTTGATATGAGCGCATTCTTTAGCTTTAATACCATTCGTAGTTGCAAGGAACGTTTTATTACTTGAACACCTTGAAACCTAACTTTATATAACAAATTTACATGTAGCATGTACAAAAATATATCAAGAAATGCCTCATCTGCAGACTTATATTTGGCATTAAATCAATTGTCAAATATGTAAATAAAATTTATTTAATGTGAAACAAGGTCATATATCTAAAAAGAGACTCTTGGTATTATTACGTAATGTTCTAACATTTATATCATGAATTTATTGCACTTAAAGGTAGTTACCTACCTAGTCTAATAAAATTTAATTAGTTTTCGTTTTGAACCGTTTGAATAATCTTCAATTTTGACTTCAACCAAAACTAACACGACTTATGATCCTAAACAAATTTCTACATCGCTTTCAAGAAATAAACTAGGTCTATAATGTATACACAGCACATTTTATCTCGTCTGCTATTATATACACATTATATGAGAAATCTTGTTTTTTGTCATTGCTAAAAGCAGTGTATTAAATAAAAGAAACACTAAAATGTGAAAAGACATTATTGACTGCATGGGCCTTTATAACCTTATAAACAATTCACAATAAATTCCTTAAAATCCCAAATGTGAGATTATTGGAAAGAATATCTGCCCTACAAAGCATAAGTGTTAATCGCTGTAATTGTATTCTATCTACTTATAATAGAGCTGTTGGTACATTTTATTAACATGAGGGGATTCCCAAATAGGACGGTCTGTTCATGTATAACTGAAAACATTGCAAGACCTCCGAAGAAGTATCTTAGGATTAATTTAAATTATCTTACATTATTCAAAAATTAATAAAAAATAAGTGTTAGGTATAACATGAAAATATTTATTAGAGGTTTCATCTCCTTGAATAACATAAAAACTTTAAAAATAAAATAAAAACTTATGAGTCAAACTTTATTTATTAATTAAAATACAAAAAGTGTATAGAGTACAATGTACTTAATAAATTATAAATTCTGTTCAATTGAGCTATTTATAATTAATAGGAGTTTTAAGTGTTAATTTAACTGCATAGGTATGATTCTTATACTAGATAATGAACTTACATATCTCGTTTATTAAAGGAATAATAACATACATAATATTACGTTAATGCGAACGAAGTTTTTCTGCTGAATTATTAGTGACAATAATTTTATCTTATCATTTAACAAGACCATTGTTTAGTTTGAGTTTTGTTCATATTGAGTGCTGCATATCAAAGAATCAAACCTTTCAAACTGAATTTGTAAGTGAAATATTGTATTTTTGTGTAAAATAAAGGGGTTCAATAATATTAATACTTTTATAGCTTTTTAAAATTAAAACAACTGAAACAATATATTTTATATCTATCTGTAGAATATATATTTCTTTCAATATTAGTTTTATTATTTAAAAATATTAAATTTATTTATTTTCATAACAACAACATATATATCATGCTGTTCTACAAATTGTAATACATTTGTAAAGACAGACATACACAGGTGATGGGATCCAGTCATACATAAATGCACATTCTCTACGAGTTTTTACTAACTAAAACATGATGTATAGGTTGATACAGCTGTGCACTGTGTATGTCACATGAAAGGCTTTACGATTTTAACGTGTAATTTATGTGCCTGTGTAGTTCGACTGATTCTGACACAACTACTGTATTCAATACCAGTGAATAACATGTAACGGTTATCACAACACCTTACCATGGCAATTTCATTGACCTTAATTATCTGTGTTTATTTAATAGTTTGTCTCCTAAACCTCACTTCTTTTTCAAAGACCAAACAAAGCACAATTTATGTTGTAAGTATAATATATTGACTTTATTCTTTCATACTACAATACTGAAGACACAACTAACTATGAATATTTATGCTTAATTAGTTCCAGGCTAGAAAAAAAATGATATTGCCTGAGCGATACCGATCCCTATCACTCAATGTGCTGAAAGATTTCTCTTATGTTTGAGTGTGCACAAGATATAACAAGAACAAACTAACATATCGATTTAAAATATTCTTTGCAACTCCCTAGAATTTGGCTTAGTATATGGCAATATTTTTACGTTGATATTATACGTAATGCCAGTTGCGACGATGAAATCTCGTAGTAATGTATAATGTGTAACAATTCAAAAATTGCATAAAACTTGATACGTGATATGTACTGTGGTGTACTCCTGCTTTATATATCCGTAGGACTGTCTTCCTTTAAACAGAGAAACTAATCCATTCCTTATTTTTATTTCGGTATGTTTATAGCCACTGGTAGTTTTTTAATAATTTTATCAACTGCATTATGACATTAACACAAAGGTCACAAAGACAAATAGAAAAGGCAAATGAGGATAAAAAACAAACACTCAAGTGTTTTAACACACCTCAAAATAAGGGTCAGAATTGCAGAGGTTTTTGTCTATTAACTATAACAGTTTTGTATAAATATTCTTAAATTGATAATTTCTATATTTATACGAATCTAGACTATAAAAACTTAATCAGATGTAAACATAGATTATCCTAAGTCTTTACATGGACGCCGTTTAATGATGAATCAACAATAAATTGTATATATATATATATATATATATATATATATATATATATATATCATTTATCATTCATTTAATACATCTTGAAAGAATTTAATTTATGGTTGGACGGCCTTTTCTGCTTCAAATATTCAGTAACTAATATATATTCTGTTTATGTCAGAGGGAATATAAATTTGGTTTGTTTGGTTTGTAATATTCCTTGACTCTGTAAATGTTCATTTTATAGTAATCAATAAGAAATGCGCGTTTCCATCAATTCTTATAGGAAACAAAATTGATAATATTTTATGTAGTTCCTAAGTGCTTAAGATTGTTTGTTGTATAGAGTTGCCAAGCACATACCTGCGTCTTCGCCCGTAGTTTCTGTGCAACATTATGTGTATTTTTTGAACACCAATGTAGATGAACTCCAAAGATAAAGTTCGTAGCTTTATTTGTGAAAGCACTGTCATGTGCTACGATAGGATCCTAGATAGAATCAGTCATCAGATACTCATTATTCAGTGTTCATGATTAAGAGGACCAGAGGTTAAGAAAGATAACGAGTAAATACTATGTCAGGTATTGCACTTATAGATCAAATTAATTAGATTTCTAACAACAATTTTGGGTTTTATATTGTTTCTTGTGTCAAATAAAAAGTTCAAGTTTTTCGTATGTACGGGGGTAAATTATGTCCTGATACGCATGGATATATTCTGAACAGACTGAGATACCGAAGTAAAATATATCATTATACGTATACAAAATATTAGTTTGGACTTATAGAAGGATAAAAATATTCATCCCCTTTTTCAAATCATCTTCACAAGTCATTTGAAGGGAAAATACAAAAGAAGTACAATGACATGAACAAAATATCTCTATGCAATTCCTTGCAAAATGTATGGCCAAATAACACAAAATTTATTAGTTAAACTTTGAGGGGAACAGCTTATTTCTTTACGTAGCATCTGATGTTTCTTGCGTACTTATATTTAATAATATGTCTTTTTCTAGATGGGATTACTATGTAAGGGATTATTTGCCCGTAACTTTTGCTAGGATGATCGTAGAGATTATATATATGATGAACCTAGAGAGATCCAAAAAAAAAAACGGAAATGAAGAATTTTACACCAGATTTTACTTTAACTAGATTACACAATGTCTAGTCTAGGTGTCTCTAACGAGGAAACGATTCAAAGAGTTTTTTTTAAGTTTCTACGTTGCAGGCTTTCTTTTGGGTCTCTTCAGACGAACATTATTACAGAATCAGGTCTGTAAAACCGGCTGGTTTTAGACGCTGCACTAAGAGGAGGGTGAACTAAACCTAACTTAATTACCTGGTTTAAAAATAATGCTTTAATATTTGCAGCTATAATCCAGTTGGAGTTTTTGGAAATAAAGATTTTTTATTGATGTTATAGACCTATAAATTTCATAAAGATTTACAGGAAGCTTTCCTTACTCTCCTACCTATTATTCCTTATTTTAGTTTACATTCTTGATTTAGTTTAACTTTAAGTTTAAATAAATTTGAGCTAAATCAGTCGTCTTAAAATATATTGATGTATTATACCGTATTCCTGATTTCGAAGTACGAGAAACTTGATCTGTGTTCTCAAAATTCTAAACCATTTTAGGTTTACACGAAACCCTTTTTTCCATTTTTCATTTTACGATAGCAATGGAAATTAAAAAGGTAACAAAGAACAAGTGATGAAGAAACCAATTTGTTCACAAGTGACACACAGGACTTTAGATCTTTAGCGCTAAACTGTTTCTCCCTTAGTTTTAGCCGCCGAACTTTTGTCATATTAGATACATATAGCTATTTACGTTATTTAGGTTTACATAAGTAAAACAATGGACATGTCACTTCCAGTTTTAAAAATATGTTTTGTTATAGCTCAACATACGCTATTTTTAGATAACCAGTAACAGTTTAGGTTTTACTTAACTTACTATAAAATACCGATTACGTGTTTTTTAATTAGATACACACACATTAAGCATCCATATTGCATTATAGATAGCTAATCTTTAATAATTTACTTGCATACTACGGATCTATTAGATATTTATTGAAAAACTGGGACTTTTATAATTTACAATTTCATTAGTATCCCATATTTTCAAAGAATTAGTTTATGGAATATCAAAATAAACCAAGACAAATGTAAACATAAATTATCTTTTGTCGGTAATTTATAACATCGTGCATTAGTATATCTCAGGAGGTAGGTATCATTAAATAACTGCTTGATAACTATTAACAATGAAGGGCCAGTCCTTATCCTTAAAATACTTAGACTAATATCAAATGTCAAACGAACAAAGACACAAGACTCTATAATCATTTCCAAATAAGAAGGACAAACCACTATCAAACATGGTGTAAAACTAATTTGAGATGTATATAGATCGTAATAATAGAAACGTGTATAACATATATTAAACTTTTGCCAGTCTTAAACAATGATTAGGTAATAATATTAAATATCCTGACAATGCTTGTAGCGTTGAAATTTCTCTCAGAGACAGAAGGGCCAAGTTGTGCGGTTTCCCGATAACAAGGAATATGTATGAACCTACTCCGTCTTCCCCTGTAAGTAACACTGTAAAGCTCGTCGTGTTCACGTAAAATTTGTCTCAATCTCGTCTTAACATTGAATGTCTCTCTCTCGAATGACTATTTATTATTCCAGGATTAATTATAATTAAATCTGAGTATTTTATTTAACGAATTCCTGGATTTAAGTACAAATATAAATCTTATTACCTCCTAAAAACAGTGCTACAGACTTAATTTAATTTTTATAAAACAAAATACTTAAAAATTATATTTTTGTTTCATTTTTTGTTTACTATCTATATTTTTGTCAGTAGTGAAAACCAAATATAAACATTCACCACGGTAACAAGGATATTAGGTCTGGTGAGTTCACCATTGTTGCATTAACTCTCCAGTTAGAGTTACAGACCTCTCTTGGTTTACTTCTCAGCAAAGGAAACTTAATAAGCTAATTGAGATCATACTTCTGTTCTTTATGATCAAAACACGTATATTTGATATTTGGTCGTATTAAACCATATATTTAAGAAGAATTTATACAGTCTTTATCATAATATATTGGTAGTTCAATCTTATAAATATAAATTAATCTGAATGTGTGTTGCTAAGCGTTATTCTCAAGAACGACTTGGCCAATTCGGGTAATTATTTTTCTTTTAAAAACAATGGAAGGTTTACATAAAAAGAAAGAGTAGATAATTTAACTAGAATATTTTGGAATTCCGAAGAAAACGTTATCTTAGTTTCATTATCTTGATATAACTGTCACTAAACAGCTGTTGACATTTCTAGCTGAGGTTCTCCATTTTATAACATCTGTTTACATAAAATATATAAATTATTAATTCAACAGTGCTTTATCACAAATGTTAAACAAATAGAAAACACAGAGTTAAAATCGAAGTGTTATTCCCAATTGCACCAGTGACGAAACTGAAACATCTAATGCATTGTAAATGTTAAACTGTTATAAAACCTACCTAAAGGACAAATAAGAATGTAAATATTTTCATATACCCCAAACTGGCAGGCTTTCTTGACATTGTGATATTGCATTTTAAAATTGCTAAGGAAGAACATAGAAATGAATACCTACATACCTCAACGATTCATTCTTTCCGAGACTAAATACAGAAAAATGATTTTTTTTATAGTAGCAAGAACTTAGTAAGTATTTCCAACTAATACCGGAGAAAACAAGAAGTAGGTACAAATTTCAGCTAGACTGTAAAAATCTTCTCATACATAAGGTAAACTAGGTGGTAGCGTGAATTTTTAAATGTGTCCTACCCGTGCAGGTAGATCGGACTACTAGATTCCGTTACAGAATGGACTCGAAGGTCCCCTGAATTAAATCTACTGGGTGTTACTATGCGGGTTATCTTAAAAAATCAATTGTTGGCTGAGCCCGTACGTAATATTGTTGAATAATGTATTCTCGGCAAAGTAGTTTTCACGCTAATCAAAAACGCACTGGACTGCATAAGTGAGCGAATAGCAAGTGACCCAATATTAGAGGATATTGCACCTGTATGCTAACTGGTGAATGACAGAGTTTGAACATTTAATATAACGAGGCCAAAATACTTAGTAGTAAAATAAATATTACGTCTTTGACTCATATTATAATAGCTCTTAAGACTTTGAATCATAATTATTTATTTTATAATAAAATTAAATAATATTCGTTTCTTATGAAGTGGCAAGTAGTATTACTATACCGTTTTACAATCCGCCGCAACACAAACACATAAAAATACATGTAAGTTTTAATTACGGTTATCTCTTCAGAGCACAAATCATCAAATCAGAAAATTGAATGTTTATATTACCTGAAAATGAAATTGCTTTTAGTTCATCGAGAATTAACTTGATGATTTGATAGATTTGCAACCAATGACGTGATGTAAGTGTTCTCTGGCTTATACAAATGCTAAAAAAAATCATATGCATACTCTCAAAGAAGGCGTTAAAGATATATTTCCTTTAATATAATAGAAAAATATTTATAGGTAGAAGTGTAAAGGTTTACAACTAACATGCAAGACGTAGGTAAGCTGCTTTCAGTAACTAAAAGAAGTGCTCTCTCCGAAACAAAAAACAAAGACAGATTGTAACTGTAATGGGAAAGTTAGTATAAGAGTATTGACATTTAAAAACATACCGGCTTACTATCGCCGGTTTGTGACAAGATGAGACGAAGTTTCCTCAATTCTATATAAATATTATAATTATTTGCGAAATCTAAAGCATAGTGCAACAATATATACACAAACACACATTAAGTGTATTATATTTGTTACTAAATAGCGTCCTGTTTATTTCAATTCATTCATGTCATTTCATTTAGAAATTTAATCATTGTAAATTTGGATGAGTTTTTCTAAATTATATTTATACTGAATATTCGAAATTAGAACTACTAACTTATTTGTTCAATTATAATATTGGAATAACAAATAAGGTTTAAATTGTAAAATATGCAGTCAATTGCATAACAATAGTTTGAAAAACATTTGTTTTGGAAAACACGACGAGTTATACAGTATTATTTTCCTGGAAAGACAGGAAGGTTCATACATATTCCTTGTTATCGGGAAACCCCGCACCGTTCTGGCTGTAAACTCCATGTTCAATTTCAGTCTTTGTTCATTATATATATACTAAATATTGTGAGCTTGTTAAAATAGTATAATTTTATGACATCTAATGCGTTTTAATAACCCAAAAGAGATATAAGTTTGTAATGAAAGTCTGCTGAATTTATATTTGTATTTCCCAACGGAATAGGTTAAAACGGATCGTTGTTGTATTATTGCTCCAATACCTATAATAAATTAGTGGTTTAAATACTCTTTGAAACTATGGTAAATACAACAAAACCTTTCACGTAGTATGGCTGAATGTGTAAGACACGCTTGGTGATTTCCTCCCGAGATTCTAGTTCAAATATTAATTTCTTTACATCAACTTCCAATCTTACACACAGTTCATTTAACAGGTAAATGAACAGGCGTATTATGTAGGGAAATACGCGCACACATATTAAATATATGCTTATGTAAGAAAGCCAAACATAAAAGTTGAGAATGAGAAAAGTTTGTAATACACCTACGTTGCTGCCGATCAATCAAAGAGTTTGTGTAATATATTTGAGTTTGTAGCTCTAAATAAATTTAACACTTTAAAAAAGTCTCTTCTAAATGTTTGATCTTGATTAAACCTTATGCGACATTTTTTACACCAATTGTATTGACAAAACTACTAGATTATCTTACATAGTAGTCTATACTGCTTTTACAACATATTATTTACCCTTTTGGTTTTGTGCACTCTTACACAGTCATCTCTCTCGTTCGGAAATTGTTCTATTTTCTTCAAGTTTTCAATGTTATAGTAAAAAAAATGATGGTTAAACATATATTTTTCCACTTTAACAAATCAGTATTTAAAAATACTTGGATAAATAGAAACATTATTAGTTACATATAGTCCAAAAAAGTACAAATAGGAGTTTATAAAAAAATGACTAAAATATAACCAAAGTTATCATTAATAGAACCAAAATTGTTATTATAAATGTCTCATAATAGGTGTGATTAGTGTCATCTCCCCTAATTAAGAGTACTGCCTATGATAAATACGTTCTAAAATAAAATTTTGCTTATTCTTTACTTCATTGGACAAATATTTACTTCGTAAACAAATATTGCATGGAAAACACGTATTGCAAATTAGAAGCATAACTTTACAAAACTTCTATACCATATAAAATAAAACCTACCTGGTTAATGTTTGTAGGCTTAAACATTGATCTGGATTAACGTACAAAATATAAAAAGAACTGATGATTCTATTCATTTTAACTCACCACTAACACAGACCACTGCAAATTGAAAATGACTACAAAATATGATTTGTCAAATGTGTTTACCGATTGACCTCTATGCAAAGTTACATTTTAAACAGCAATCAAGGCAACCTTGTTTACTGTGCTCAAAGTGACAGAGTAGCAATTATTGACAAGTACGTTGATAACTCAATTGATCCCTTGTTTATTTAACGTAATGTTTGGAGAAATTCAATCAAGTTAGTTTAACACTTTCAACTAGTATTTGGACGGAGTTCCTCTGCTACAACATACCTACGGCTTGCATGTTAGTTGTAGGCCCTTACACTAAGTAACTATAACGTTTCTTTCTTATATGAAAGAAAATATATGTTATTCTATGCCTTCTATGAAAGTATGCATACATTTTTGTAGCATTTGCATTAAATAAAGAACAATTATTACATCACGTCTTTGGTAGTAAATTT
This sequence comes from Homalodisca vitripennis, assembly GCF_021130785.1. NCBI lineage: Eukaryota > Metazoa > Arthropoda > Insecta > Hemiptera > Cicadellidae > Homalodisca > Homalodisca vitripennis. Next base: position 121,882,209 of record NC_060211.1, on the reverse strand, counting down.
ATGAAATCATCAATGTCATTTAATTCCCTAAGTAACCTCAATGTTATAATATTTAACATTTATTCAACTAAATTTGAATATAATCCTGCAACATATTTTTTTTTTTTTTAAATAACACACTACCATTCAACACAATATCCATTCCTGTATTTGCTTAAAGACCAATAAGAAAATATAGGAGAAGATACCCTAATAAGAGTCGAATTTTGACAGAAGGAAAACTAGTCGTCATACTGGATAGGTTTAAAACGACATCGGGTGTTTGGGATGAATATTTACTGTCAACAGACCTGTCCGCTTAAGTGTCGGCTGTGCCAAATTTACTTTTACGGTATACGCTTATAATGTATTGCCTCTGACTATCGTATACTACAAAATGTAACCACTAATAAGTGTAGAATATTTAACTGCTGCCGGTACTGTTGTAGGAATTTTCAAATGTAATCAGTAAAATATAATAACCAATTAATTAGTGTTTTCTTTCAATATGAATTTTGAAATATTTTATGCGTAAAATATTTAAAAACCTATAACCTAAAAATAAAACTAACAGCAATAAAACCTTACTGTTGAATTTAATTTTGTAAACATATTGAAAACTAGTCAGATGTTAAGTGTTATTTAAAAATACCTATTGTTCCCTCCTCCCTATTATAAACTCATCAAGGGCTTTTTTAAAACTATGTAATGTCCTGTCAACTAAATACTTTCTTAGCTTACGTTGCAACTAAATGAAAGTATTGATATTTATTATATGTGGGATCATACAATTACAAAACCACTTTGAACAGTAACATAAGAAATCTTTTATGTAAAAATTAAAGTATTTTGTATTTTTTGGATACAGTATTTGTATTGTTTATAGTATTGTAAGTGTAATTTTGAAAGAAATATTTTTATAACGATTTAAACGTAAAAATAATGGTTTATTAAATTAGAAAATGTTTCAATGAATAGCACTTGCTATGAATACTATAGCTCTCTTCAATTATCTTGCAAGGCTCTGTTCTGTCGAAGAAAATCTCTTCGAATGTCTTAAGGTATTACGATAATCTCAGAATATAAATCCATGAGGTAAATCATTACAAACAAACACGTACAATCCAACCTGAGAACATCCTGTTCGTCGGAAAAAAGACAAACATTTATATATATATATATATATATATATATATATATATATATATATATATATAGATCCGGGTTCGAGTCCAGGCGGAGCAATTCCTTTTTGTGATTCAAAAATTAAATTCGGCTATTCCCATTTATAAAAATTGTCGGATTTTACGGACTGATGATAAAAGTCGTTTGACAGGTACTTGGTCTTCCGACCAATATGGTAGTTTAGTTATTTTAATGCATATGTGACAGATACGGCTAAATACAAAATAAATGAATCGTTAAAAATAATTGCTCTGTGGTGTAACGGTAGCACATTCACCGCACTTCTAGTTCGAGTGAATATTTTTTTCCGACGCCAATCTTGAGTTTTCCTTCTTCACACTATCATGAAAATATGTTCAAAAGTTTATAGTTATTGTGAGTGACATTTATTCTGATCTTAGTATTTTTGGTTCTATAGCTGATGAAGAAAATAATATATATATATATATATATATATATATATATATATATATATATATATATATATATATATTCATACACAGCTCAGAGTAGCCTACTTTTGTCAAAAGATAACTATTTTAGGTTTTATCACAGTTTCTAAATGATATTTAAAAATTTGACTAGGTTGTCTCTTATATCTGATCTGCTAACAGTTACCCGCTTCTTTTCACGTGATTTAGTGCACGATTATGACCACTCTTGTTCCGAGTGCATTATATTTCTGACGCCAATGTTGAGTATGTCTTGTTGCTATGATTATGAAAATACGTAATAATGTGTATATTTGTGCCCATTGTAATTTACTCTTTTTGGTATGATGTGTTTTATACTTGATTTTGCCTAGTTTCCGTGAAAGCATAACAAAAAACAAAGGTACTTTTACATGTATAATATTATTACGATGAATTGAATAGTTTACATAGGTAATTAATACGTGTATTATCTTAGGTCACAATCACGATGATATCCAAGAACTTTCATAAGAATATTTCATATTTGACTTATATAACTACAAACCGGGATGCATGATATTCTGACGTAGTTGTATGCTATGCAGAAAGCTACGTTTACTAATATATCGGAGGTTTCTATTATAATACAAATAATAATTTAGGAATTGAAAGAGTACAACACTCTCAGAAGTGAGCAAATGTTCACTCAAAAACTAAAATTCAGGATTTGAATCACACAGCACAACCACCAAGTCACATTGTTTGTTGATAGCATTCCTTTATATCTTGCAAAAAAGGGTTATGTTACGGTGTTTACAATTTTATTTTATGACTTACAAATAACAATTAGCACACAGGTAAACCATATATAATTAAAACGGATCAGAATTTCTTTTATAATTTGTCATAATGTTGGTACATCTTTTCAATCGTAATTAATTTTCAAATGGGTTTTGTTTCTGGCACTTATGGCGAATTTCACAACGTTTTATATACCTTAATTTAGTTTATTATTTTCAAATTAAATTAAATTACGAATTTAATATCTTCCTTATATAATATTTTTTTAGCTCTTTCCATTAATTAGTATCAGTCTCTCGCCTTCTCTTGTGAGTGCGGATGTATTACCCAGTGCCCTTGTTATAAGCAATAATGGTACGGTTGATACTTTCTGGAGGTTCAAGCATTCTTGATCGTCTTGTATGTACTTAAGGTCTTTAGGTACAAATCGATCTGTTATTTAGAATGAAATCATCATCACATATTAATTAGTTTTAATTATTTTTGCATGCGTAATCAGGTAATAAGATTGTTTTCTCAACTGAAGAATATAATAGATTACGACCGACAATACTTAGTTTTCTGTTTTTGTAAATTTAAAGATGACAGATACTGTATCTATACAATTCTTATCCTTACAAAACTCTATTGTCAATAACAACATTTATAATATATATTTGGTTATTTAAATAAACGTCATTTTTTTAAGGTTTGAAAAGAGAAGCTATTTCACCCAATATGTTTCTGAACGGGACCGGGACAATTAAAAATATTAACATTAGGAGGAAGAGTAGTATTAGAATAAATGTTCACAGGTGTTCCATACATTTTTAAATCTAGACTATACTGTTGGTTATACTATTAGTAGGCCCTTTAATATTAAACCACCATCAGCTGTGTAAAAACATAATGGATTGCTCCTAAGTATGTCAGTGGATCAGGCACATTCCCAACTGGAACGTCTTTGGATCCCAGTGAGGGAAAAAGCGACCCATTTTGTAGATCAATCAATATGAAAAAGTGTATGTTTTTAAATAAAATAACTGTAATAACCCCATATATCACAAAATTAACAACGTATGTATATTGTGTTGTAAGTGTTAAAATAGTTCTATAGGTTAGCACCCTCTTGTAAATATATCCCTATACAATATTACCTCAATAACAATATCATGATGGATTTAAAGAGCGCTCTCGTAAAAGCTAGAATATATACAAAAATATATTACAGCGTATTGCCAAACAAAAAAGTAACCACCAGTTCAAAATAAAATTACAAAAAATCGTTAGAAAACAGATCCAACAAAAATTCATTATGAACCCAAACAGCAGTTCATCTGCACTCAAATAGGAGGTGAGGTTTAAGTCTGTGAATTTCAAAGCATTTGGGCCGATAGTGTCTCAAAATCACATGTAATTTCGCTAAATACAACAGAGTTAAGTACTACTCAAACGAAAAACTTATTTTAAACCTCAAAACACCTTATAAATTTAATATATTGCGTCGCAAAATAAAAATAGAAATAACTCACTGAATCAAAATTCAAACGTATTCAAAGAATGTTAAAACGTTTCTCGGATATGAGATAGAATTCCTTAAATATCAGTTAGTTCATTTCAAATGTTCGAACCGTCCTGGTTTGTCGATGAAAGGAATGATGCATTTTACGTTAAAAAATATCTACCAACGAATAAAATTTCTTTATGGTAATTAAACATAAAGAAATTTTATTCGTTATGTTTATTATTCGTTAATTCTATGAATTATATATATATATATATATATATATATATATATATACTATATACATAATTAATCTATATATAATAAAATAAAAATATTTATAAAAACTTACGAACGCAATAAGCTATTTCGCAACTTGTCTATGGTGTGTTAATATGTATTGTTTATATCTCCTTTGAGCGAACGTACATTACTTGTACATAAGAAACATAAGAATACATAAGAATATAAATATTGTACAGTATATAGATATGGGCAAGTGTTAATTAAATATAAATGCTAGAGTTTTCGTTATAATTTTAGAAATATAGTATAACGAACTGTAGTAATTCATTGGTTATTTAGATAATGAGTTATTGAAATTACAAAGAGTATTTTTCAATAAATAATGGCCAGTAAGTTTTAGTGATTTTTTTACTGTACGTTTTATGTCATTTTAACTGTAATAGAACATTATAACTAAAACTTTCTAGCCCTAGTGAAAATCATAACACAAAAACTCTAAATTACGAGCTAAAGGTTACAGTTATATGAAACTGAGTTTGTTTTAATTACTTTCAGGTCACATCCTTTTAGAACTCAGTATTGGTGAACACATATGAAACAGATTATATGTCATGAGAACTGACTGCCGCAATTCAATTTCAGATTAGACAGCGTGTCTAGCACAGAGATGTGTCTGTACCTAACAGTGATCGACTATTACAGACTGTGTTACCAGTATAATATGTAAGTTTCGGTTTGCACAATTTATCAACCAAACACCACTAATTATTTATTTCGTCTTTTAATTATTTATGAAAGGTTTACTTTACTTCGCAGGATTACTTTATTATTAAAAGTAATAAGTGCTTCCATTAAGTTTTTTTAAATATTATCTTAGAACATTCCAAATAGAAAAATCTATTTAAATAGTATGCGAAATAATAAAATATTATCAGTTATATTATTACGTACGTGTTAAAAGAAAACTAAACACGAATATATTCCGCAATAACGTGACATTATAAATGTAAATACAAATGCTCTGAACATGTCATAACAGGATTTATGTTGGAGAAATTATGTGATAATTGGTTTTATATAAGAGGTATATACTGAAATTAAGTCTACTGAGGTGCTCAGTCTTGGAGGGAGTTTTTACATGTTGGCAACACTAACGTATAGCCGATTCTTCTCCTTTGGAATGATACCGGTTTCAGGTCATTACGTTTAGAACTGTCGATGCGATAGTACTTTTCGTGAAAAATGTCAGTCCAATCTCTCGCCAATTGCTACATTCGCGGCGTCATCTGTTATCTCGTTTGGAAGAGAAAAAGTTTTGGTTTGGATTTATAATGTGGTAAAATCTACATATGGTGATGAACTATGAATCAATCATACGTGTGTTTTAAATGTTGTCGCGAGTTTAAAAACGGTCATACGTATGTGTATAATGTTTAGAGGAGCGGAAGTCCATCAATTGTGACTGAAATTCTCAAAAAAAAAATTAAAAATTAATTTCTTTTTTAACACTTTGCGATATTTTTGCGAATATCCTCCTCTCTGCTACATGAAACCATCACAGGAACAAGCGGATATCGTAAAATGCCTGCGAGGAGGGTCCCAAAACAGCTGACAGACCAATACATGATGAATATAGTAGAGGCCGGGCAATAGTTTTTGAGACGTACAAACTCTAAGGGGATATACTTCTCTGCTCTACCGTTTGGAATATTTATAAGTAATTATTTAACCCTTTTCAATGTTAAACGAGATACGGGATGACGCTGTGTATTTTTCAATTGGTAAGAGATTAGTTTAACTTTTTTACGAAACGTATTTTCGCATCGACAGTTCTCAATGTACCGACCTCGAACTGGTCTTGTCATGGAGAGAAGAATCAGACTATACGGTATTGTTCGAACTAATATAATTCCTAATTTCACTGTAGGTGCTATAAGCTATATAAAACTAGAAGCATAATAATTGGCTTTCATCTGAAATAAGCGTTATTAGGCGTTTTGGAGTATAAAAATATGAAAATAATAGAGAAATTAGGCGCCTAATTACCACTGCACACTCCAACGTGAAAAATGAAAAAATCGCATTTTAGCGTAGCAGCAACAAGCTCTGTACAAACCTTAGGTCGGAGATAGATTACATTGGACCAAACCTATACGCTTTACGCCCGAAGAAGAATTCTCAGACTTTTTAATGTATACAATTTGTATTACAATAAAGAAAATACTGAATCAGAAGTAGTTTAATAGGGCTGAAAGTAAGCAGTCTTTGATTAAAGTAGACTTTTAAAACCAAGGTGTTTATGTATGTGGAGTATTCTACGGCATGTGAAAAGAAATGCTCCTTCACATGGTAAACGTAAAATAAGACCCATTAGCAAAGTTTCCTTTATGAGCCTCTTATCAATGCATTTTTAATTTATACGTACCATAAATGCGTATAATTCAAAACTATTATTGGTTTCTAACATACTACATCATAAATACTGTCACTCGTATTACTATGGCGGAATTGATATTCCTCGATTCATACATAAAAGTGTTTAAAACTTGTTGGCACTATTCATTTAAATGTTATAGAATGTTCCATAGAAATTTGTGTACTTTTTGGTTTTGATATAAGATCTTTGGCTACATGCAGGATATTAAAACATTGTTTAACTTAAAGTTTAAAAATTATGAAATGGTTGAGAAGACTGGAATATGTTCCAGTGATCATAACGTATTGTCAGAGGTTTTTTCAGCCGTTTAAAATTACGTGCCTATGATGTACATGTTATGTAGTACGAAACCAGTGCCAATTCGATGCTAGTAGTACTATACAAGTCTAAATTCTACATGCATAAAATATAAATATTTATTTAATTTTTTTATGTACGTATACCTGTTGAAGGTTTTTATAGTTAAGAAAGAAATAATCGCATAGTAACATACCAGTCTACATATTATTGTGTAACCCAAGTCCATGTTTTACTTTAGTATTATTAGGAATTGATAATGAAGCTTGACATAATTAGAAGCTCTATCCGACTCCGACACTTACATAGCTTTTGATGTAGCCCAGTCATACAAGATATACAGTTGCTGGTCATATTTTGGACCGTGACTTATGTTATTGTAATACTGTGAGCCCGACAAGCTGGGCAGATTTGATAGGCAAGAGCCGGCAGGTATGCTATAGGATTGAGTCTAGATACACTGGACTAAGATGTTACTCGATATGAAGTTCCCAATCATACTTCCTTATAACACTTTATTTGTATGAATTCTGACTTTATGTTGAGGACTGATGTTACTGTATCTATAGTAATCTATTCCTTTTTTAGATAAGGTATCTTCTTTGTTATTTAACTATAATAAAATTTCAAAATTAATGTATGTTTGCAGGAGGGAGAAGCAGAGAGTTCACCAACGAAATGCAAGGTAAATTATGCCAAAAAGTTAGCTAAATTAGCATGTTATTTATTTTAAATTTGTTTCATTCATAATCGATAACATTTTGATATTTTAGTTTAAAAATATTTAAACTATTTATTACATTTTACGCTGTACGTTTATATTGCTATTATTTTGTCAAGTAACAAACATTCATGAAGTATTAAACAATAAATGTTTTTTGCTAGTGACAAAAAATGAATTTACATGCAAAGAAATTAAGATTGCAGGATGTCAGATATCGTGTTAATCCCTTGAATGTGTAGACGCAGCGTGACCCACAACCTGACTAACTAATTAATGTGAAATACAAAATAATAATTTTCTCTTCTTCTCTTAGAATTTTAGATATTTCTTTAATGCAAATTAGCTCCGCTATGTTTTTAGTATTTCAATATCGCTTCAAAAACTAATATGTAGGACAGTTATGACTTCATTATGTGAGAATAACGTATCTCAGATTTAAATATATACATATAAATCCCGGAAAAACACTATACATTTCCGTAATACAAATATGTCTTCCATTAGGCCGCTGCCAAATTTGGAATAAAAGTAAGAGAATAGGGCATTTTACAAATCATGTCTGATGTTGAAAGTGTTACAACTACAATTCTAAATCGCAGCGTAGACGAAAACCTAAAGTTCTATAAGAATACCCATTGCTCATCTAAAGATGCCTGCTGTTTACGAAAAAGTATACTTGGCATATCAATGTGAGATCAGTAGAGACATCATAATTAAATTTGGCGAATAAGTTCTCTCTTTTACATCAAAAAGTTCATCATTATACGATATTGAGTGGCATAGTGTTGATCGTATTCTTCCCGTCCGATTTAAAAAAATTAACTCTGAATCACTGCTTTATAAATGTTAAAAGTATATATTTATACGAGCGGTACATATACGGTATTTAACCCGTAGTTCATGGATACACAGCTGTGTCTGTAAACTACATGCTTTCAAATTTAGCCCTGTCCTTCTTACTTTAAGGTACAAATACGCCTCACCATGTGTTCGCAAGATTAAAATCTTTATTATAGTCTCAAGATATCCTGTGGACAAAGGGGCACGTGTACATCTTGAGAAAAAGGAAAACGTTTTAATATCCCTAGTAGAAAAACGGAAACTTGTGTCAGCCTAGGCTGTAATTACGCTCAGTTAATTATATATGGTTTAATCATAAAGCTCCTTAATTTTTATGTAAAATTTATCATCATATAAAATATTTAGTCAATGGTCTATCTCGATACAGCTTGTCACATGATTTATCCACATTTCTGTTTATTTTGTTATTTCATAGCATTGTTTACAATAACAAAACTCCAGTGAGATTATTATATTATGTAATAGAAGCTACAAAGTAAATTTTCAATTAGTAAATGTATGTAAGCTGCCTTATAAACACCAAATATACGTTATTCAGCTTTTTCAAGCAATTTGTGCAATCTTTGTAAGTAATGGGTTTACCGTGAATAAATAAATGAATAAACCTAGGATCCGAACGAGACAAGATTGGCAGGGCACTAATCAAGCCCTTTATAATGAACGGAATAACTTAGTAGTGCTCTGTGTAAACGGGTTTTTATGTTAATCAGAGATAGCGAGAATATTTTATTACTTGTCAATCTCCCAAAAGTAACAATAGAAATGGGAATGTTATTAATTATAAGGATGATTAATATTTAAAATATGCATTAAAACATAATTTATGCAGACTATAATAGTTCAAATAATTGAAATATATATTTTTCACAATTAGTTTATGAATAGAAGATTTGTTTATGAAAGTGATTTGTTTGCTTATGAATAAATTTAATTTTATATTAAACTTTTTTACGTTTTTCTTGTGCATATGACTATATGTATGTATTTTTGTACTCTTACGCCAATTTAAAGTTTTCAAGTTCATTTAGTCAAATAATTTATGTTATCATTTAAATCTGGAGGTGTAGCATAAAAATATTTTTTTTACAAAAGTCAGTTCCAAGCAACGTAAAATACGAAACGAGTTTTATTTTCTTGTCTCACGAAACCACTCCGTTACGTATGGGAGACTGCACGTAAAGCAAAACTCATGTGATTGATTAAGATGTATTGACGTTTCAATCTATAGAGCTTGAGCCGGTGCTTAACTTTTTATTTAGGGTCAACAGTATACATACACGTCAGAGAGATATAAATATATCATTAATATCATCAAATTTGCAGAGGAATGAAATTGAGTGAGAGCAAATTTAAACGTTACATTTATGTGTAAACATTTTCCCGAAGAATATTATGTTTACAAGATAAATCCATAAAAAGTTTGGAATATAATGAATTTCTTCAATTTGTTTAGTTCTTTTTTATTGCTATCACAAGTTTACGAATTACTAATAAATAAAATTATATCAAACACTCATAAGGAATGGAACTGATTTAAATACTGACTTTAGAAAACAGACATAATGGCCAGAAGATAAAAATCTTAGTTGTACTCAAAAACTGTTTATATTATGTAAAAAGTTACAGATTTAATACTGAGATATTTGTTTTGTTATTATTGTAATAAAGTGTCTGTTAAGACTGTGTATTCCGACGACGTCAGATTTGTGTATTTAGGAAAAATGTTTCCCGGATGTATATATTTTATTACATTTATTTGTGTATCTGTTCAATTTGATTTGCCATATTTCTGTGTTATTACTTTATTAATTTTAACACCAGATGATGGATATATCATTTAAAAATATTTAGTGAGAGGTCTACATCATGGGCATTTTTGGAACTGATTGATAAGGTAGTTAACATAAATTGATCAATCACCCCACTTCCGTTGCTGTTGCAAATAAAGATTTATATTGTCTAACCAGGGTAACAGTCGTGACCCAAGGAAAACTGTTACAGTAACTTTAAGGATTGATTTATAAAACAGATGTAACGAAATAGATTAATAACATTCTACTGAAAGTGTTCAAATATATTAAACATTACTTTTTACATATTTGTAAAGATTGTAGCTTCAAACCTACTTAAATTAAAACTTTTGCAATAAATGTGCCGTAAAGTAAGTAAGAATAGTGACAAATGTGTTGCATATAGATTATCCTGAGCTATAATATGTTACGGTTATTCAGCATTGAGGAAAAACATATAATAAATATATTCATCTAAACTTTCTTCTCATTGAGTTATGTTAACTATAACGTTTTCAGGCTAACCAAAAATAAACAGATCATTGTTTTGGCTCAGTACCTCTCGGCATTCAAATAATAAGGCCAAGGTTGCCGAATTCAAAGTAATGCCACATCGAATGCAGCTGTACTAGTACCATGAATGGCATTACATAAAAATCTGAGATATCTAAATTTTTTTACTGGTATTCTTACCGACTAATTTGGACATCTTTATGAGTTTAAAGTTTAGAAGTAATACATTCTAATGCAATCTTAACTATAGGTTTAATTTCAATCTACAAATCATACCTTAAGATCCTTCTTTACTGGCGGGTTTTTTATTTAGTCTCAAACAACAATGATAATCCTAAAACACTTTAAATCTATATTTGTGTTAAGAAACTTATGAGAAATATTTTGTTTTAAAAATAATTAATATACATCGGAACCTTATTTGTTGTTTGTGTGAAATTTGTATAAGTAATTCAGAAATAATATTAGATAATTCTTGCAATTCATTGTGTAAATACTTAGAGTGTGTATAAACTTTCGAATTAAAACTAAAACCGGTAAGATCATAGAAATTATTTCATTATATTGCGATTTATTACCGTTTATTTAAAAAAGAGGAAACCTATGAAAGGAGAAATATCTGTACAACGCATCTCTCCAAAACCCCGCTGCTTGCCACTAATACTCTTACATATAGAGAAATATAAATTATAAAAATAAGCCCATTATCGGAGGAGGGAATTATATTGCCCGGTTATCTACAAATGGCAACACTGAGCGGATGTCAGGTGTAAAATGTATTTGTGTTACTACACGGCTTTGTAATTCATCTGTCGCCTTTATAACACCGGAGGACAGGAGTTTTATTATTACAACCTGTTATATTCAACATACCAGAGTTACAAGAGTTAGCCAGTATCATCACAAAATTTAGGTTACACAAAAGCTACACAAAACAAATCCAATTACGTAACTTCTGAGTATGGTTAATTTAAAATAATTTGAAATAATTGACCAAATTTATTGGGCAATATTCCCCTGATGTTGACGAACATTTTTCGCATAGCTTACATATTTTAAGAGTCAAGTCTGAGACAAATGCCAGATACTAGACGTTACCATAAAAGGAAGGTGAACTGGAGCTAAACTCAAAATTCATTTGATTAAACATTTGTGTTAGCAATGTGTATTCTGTGTATAAAATCTCTAAGTTATATGTAGAAAACTCGTTTGCTCCACAATGCTTTGATATCATGTCTATCACATAGTAGTGCACTCAAATGTGTACCTGATCAGACAATGAGACTACCACTTCACCTGTATATAGATGTCTTTGGTGTAGAAACGTTGTAAATGCTTCGTTTTCAGTTTTTTGTCGACGACTTTCTTTGGACTCTTCAGACGAACATGACTCCAAATTCTAGTAATCATTTCTCAGACAGGGTTAGATACCAGACGCTACCATAAATGAAAGGTAAACTAGAGGTAAAACTCAACATTTTTTAAAAGAAAAATTACTTCGTTTTAATTTATATATTTATTTTGTGTTTACTTATATCAGTATTTATGAAAAAAGCTAATTTTTAAATCCATTGGCTATATTAATATTGTATTAACAAATCCTAGTTATCATAGCTGTAACATTATTTTTATAAATAAAAGAAAGCAAATTAAAAGACAAAAAAATATAACATATTACGTCATTTCTATACAAAGCAAACCTTACACTCACATACCGTGTTATATAATAAACGGTATAGTTGATTTTTATATAAACATCAATATTTGAGCGTTAAATTTATAGTAATTATGAATATACCATAGCCATTTTCAGCAAAAGGTTACGTTTATATTAGAGGTGAAAGGTAATTACGTTAAACTTGGTGAATAAACATTAAGTATTGTTGAAATTCTTTGTCAGATAAAGTAACTTTGAACATGCCACCGTTAAGATAAGCTGTCAGAGGTAATTAAGTAACCTATTGTTTCAACCTAAAGAGCTCGACGCATAGTTTACTGTCAAGAAAGGTTTTCCTTACGTAAAGTTCTTCGTAAAGAACTAAATCATCCCTCTTACAATTTCTTACTTGAAAATATTTTGTCGGATTTAAGCCGTGATTGTGTTTTTGAGGACTAAAAAACAATGTGTCATATTAATTTTAATCCTCTTTTAGTACGTTGTGTACTAATAAATTTTAGAAATCAAAATAAGGCGTCTCCAATTTTATTTATCAAAGCTATAACAAATATTAATAAAACGTACATTTATTGTAATTAAATTAGATTCCATGTAATTTAATACACACTTTATAATCTCAGTTATATTTCTGAAATTATTATTCTATATAAAAAATCACAAGCAGAATAATTATGCTAACAATATGTGTATTGATCAATAATATAAGTGGTTGATTTTTTCCATGGAATGCCTTACCTTTTCTTATCAAGGATGATCAAGATTTGTCCGGTTATATTTAATACTAATTTTTGTATACAATATCCATGTTATTTCTTGTCAATAGTGGATATTTAGAAATCTCAGGATGTCCTGGCTTTGTGGCCCTGTCCCCTTAGCTCTGCAGCCTCCAATTAACTACCAGAGATTAACATTTACTCCATAAAGCTCTCTTTCCATTGTAAAGTACTATATGTCCAACCACAGAGCGCTACCGTAGAGGTTTAAGAGGTGGCTTTAACCATGAGGTTGTTTAGTTAGATTTTAATAAAAATTATCAAGAGGTCCTAAACCTTATAAGATAATTTACATTCTTATAACCATCTTTACACTTACTCCTGTACTTAATTATTCAGATTTTCAAAACTTATAGCGCGTTCATTCCAATATTTATTCCTGAAGAATTTATGCCGTATTTGTCATCACGGATACAAACATAGAGATTTTAATATACCAAACTTAATGTAGTTTTTTGAAAAGAGATTTATCTAATATTCTGAAAATAAAGACCAACAAATTCTGGTAGATTGCTAGAATTATATCTCACATTACTTATTCAGATATAATTGGTTTTTGAATACCAATATGAGGGGATAAATATCGCCTAAACTCTGATCCTATATAAAAACATGACAATATTCATTATTAAATTAAAATAAACACTCAGTTCAATCTATCTTTCAACATACTTCGTGAGAAGAAAAGGCTATACTTTCTGAAGTATTTATTATCTTGCTTATTTCCACGATGAATTCATTACTTTGTTTTAGGTGTCTGAAAATGAGAAAAATATAAATCGAAACTAATGTGAAAATAATGCGTGAAACATAATGACAGGAACGTCAAATTATTGGTGTTTTATCTAATGGTCGCCATAAAGTTGAATTCAAACCATCAAACTAGTTTAAATTATTGGCTGAATACATTTAGTTAGTTCATTTCTAACAAGGACTGAAAAAAACTTTCTGAAATAACGCGAGATAGTGTTCCCTTTTCTATCTAGGGCAATTTATTAACATCGTTTTCTTTTCCGTTAATTAAGTCAGTCAATGCCAAAGCAAAAGTTGTTAAGTAATTGGAAATCACCAACCTTTCTGAGAAATGCAAATTTAAACTGGTGGATTTAATGCGTTACTAAATTAGTATTTATCCCATTGCACAAATCAAGTATTCACTTCAGTAATATAAAAATATTTATTCACTCTTGAGAACTAATTTTGTGGATGGTTTATGGTTCCACTAGATTAATCTACAATCGAAATACTAATTAAATACAGACCCGAAGCAAACACGGTCTTAAAACTTCTCTTTTGTAAGGTTTCTCTAGAATTAAGACATCAGTCATAAACTAAAAATCGTGTTACATATTATTTCTTGATTACAATCATAAATATAATGTTTTTTTAAATAAACTGGAGAAACCGATTTAACTTTTCCCTATAACAAAACCACTGACCGTTTAAAGCAATTTTGTTCATTGAAGTTAACCTTAACAGCAGTCATTAGAGACAAGGCGTGAGTGATTTATTGTTACCCACAATTGCATTGCTGTATTTAACATGAACTTCCTTCACATCAGCCCTTTTTCTGTCATATTGGAGCATATATTCTACGTGACAAAATAAGACGCATAAGCAAACAAATTTCCATTTTGAACACATTCAAAAACCAAAGGAAATTAATTAAAAATTAGCCATTTTTACTCGAAAAGGCGTCTCTTAAACGTAAGTAATCGATCTAGATTAAGCCCATTTATCGTGACTTATTTGTAACGCAAAGCCCTCTAAAGTGCAGTGTGAGATGCAAGGATGAATTCCGTTTCACTTGTAACGAAAAGTAATTTTAGCCGTATATTATCTATTATTAAAGATATATTAAACTGTTATAATCGTAGACTTAAGAGTACATACTTGCCTTATCTCTAAACTCCACATTTTCATCTGTTCAGTATATATTGTGATTCTTTATGACATTTAATATTTCAAATGAATAACGAAATATATTATCAATCGTAAACCTTGACGCTATTAACCGTCATACAAATTTATTGAAAATGTCTTAGATGTTTTTATGTAATAATAACGTGATATACCTACTATTGTCGAGAGGTTTTTGCAATTAAGTATGCTATTAAGTATAAGTCTTATACTTAACGTACAAAGGTAAAAATTCTTATACAATTTGTAATACTAATTGGTATTACGGTAACTATGAAGATTGATGGTTTAAATTATAAACCCAACATTATTTTATCGACAAACTATTTTAGTCGTTCCTACAATTTTCCATCTCCCATCTATTTGTTTAAATATGCAAGTACAGCTGTTACAATCATCATGGATTATTCATCAAGCTATATTTATATTAATCATACAAAAAAGAATTTTTAGCGTCATATTTTAAACGAATACCATCTCGCACGATCTGCTAAGTGTATAATTCCACACAAACGTAACGTTATTCGTTGAAAGTTTATGGAATGTGTGGCAGAAATTAGTGTGTATTGTCATCTACTTGTTTTGTTTAAGCACTGTGATAAATCAGATTATAACTTGTTGATTATTAATAGTATTTTAAGTGCATGAACACATATTTTATGTAATAAATAGGGTACAAACTGTTAAAGATTCTAAATACATTGTAAATTATGAAGTAGCTATCCACCAGTTCCATTAAAAAAGCAATCATGATCAGAGATAAGATAAGAAAAACGTTCTGAGATGTTGGTTATCAATGGTCTTTGTATCCTTGCAGAGAGAAATTTCCTGTTCTTTAATAAACTTTTACGTGAAAACATGTCATGTTTGATAAACAGAAATAATTATTTCTTTTATATTGGATCCTACTAATAAAATTCTGAGATCACACTCTCCAAAGTTAAATAAGAAATGTTTTATTAAAGTATATAATATCTACTTCAATTTCAGTTCCAGTTAGAAGTAGAAAACTTTACATTAAGTTATAGCGCTAAACATTAATTATGTATATGTTCGCCTACATAAGTAAATATAATTATAAAGGAGTGTTATTTAATATTATTCCATTCAAATAGTAATTTTTTATCGTTGCAATTTAAAATTTTATTTTTTATTATAACCTGGTAGAGGTTTCATCATCTAAGTCTGAAATTTGTCTAGACAGAGGATTTATAAACAAATTTTTTTATTTATTTTCAAATTTATTCCCCACGAACATCAGTTTGACTTATAATTATTACTTTAAAAGTACAAAATATAATGTTACGTTATGTAAATCCTTTAAAAAATACTTTTAATTGTATCGGTCGAAAATCTACAGATCTTTAAAAATGATTGACTTACGTTGTTAGAATTTTACTTTTACTTCGTGAAAGATTTTTAGAACAATCTTTACTTTAGAAGAGTATTTTTATGAAGAGTCTAGTTTAAAATTTCCAGAAGGTATTTACTCAATTTTTATATATTTGCAGTTCATAACAGCTTAACATTTATATATATATATATATATATATATGTTTTAATACTACCTGGAGAAATGCTTTAATAACTTAGCAGTATAAAAAAACCACTTACCATTGAAAGCACTTTTCTGTATTTTTTAATTATTACGATTTTGTATTGATGTTGTTGAACGTTCAAAAACTAGATAACAAGTAAATTATTTCTCAGTTACAAATCTAGGACTTATACCGATACCACGAATTCAGAATTGTCTAATGACATACTTCTCTCCGGTCATTTTTACCCTTTCAAATCAAAACAGTTTGACGACTGGTATCTACACTCGAACTTAGTCACGAGGGCCCGAAATAGGCAAACAAAGCCAGTGCTCTTGTCTCTTGTAGTGTATATGAGGTATTAGCAACAACAAAATTAATAATGTTGACCTATTCTATAAATAAATTGCTATTTTAATGGTGTGTACTAGGAACTTTGGTTTAAAATCTCTTTACCAGTATTTCTATTATTTATGACTATGGAAGGATTATTCTGATGGAAAGTTTACAATGTAACAGAGGACAAAAGCTTGTAATAATGGATTAAGGAAAAGACTCATGACTCACGTTATTTATGGTGCTATTCATCATCGGAAGTTATAAATAAAAAAACCCGCCATTGTTTAGGCAATATATTATGCACCTTTAGTTCGGAAGTATTCAGGAGAGAATTGGTTTTCGCCTTTCAGCTGCATATCAATGCATAACGTTGATAGGCGAAATATTAACAATATCGCTTATAATTTATGTATATATATATATATATATATATATATATATATATATATATATACATGAATTGTTTGGTATTTAAAGAGTTTGGATCATTGAAAGCTAAATGTTTCCGTAGCGGTGAGTTTGAGGGGAATATAACTCTCAAGATCAATATTCAAGTTACTTTAACCTAACCTTCTTTAAATGAAGTAACAGCAAAAAGTTTTTGAAATATCAATTCAGTTAACAGTTATAAAAATTACAGTCATGTATATTTTTATAAAATATTGCACCGATTTTCATCAACAATACGTCGGAAATACAACCAAACAAAACAATTAAAGATGTCCTTGATCATTTCTAATTTAGACCTATTTATAGCTACCATACTGTGTTGCCCGTAGCAATAAAATATTTTTCTCTATTGTTCAAAATTTTTTAATTACCTTATAATAAGTGATGACGTTTATTTATGCCATATAATATTTTGCCAATCTACTTAACTTAACACTTAAAATTCAAAAGTATGCTCCAAAGAATGATCCCTGCGAAGAAGATTAAAACTATATTTATTGTACGTAATTAATTCAGATAGAATAAAAAGGTAAGTGTTAGCGTTATGTGCACCCTTTTTAGTTTGTGTGACGTATATTTTCACAAAGAAATAAAGTGAATGTGATAAATTGTGCTAAATCTTTACTCCTTATTTTCTTGTAAATTTTTTGTAATGTAATATTATGGAGCAATGGATTTTTCATAATACATTGCTAATGATATTCTCTTGATTCTTGAGGGAAGTTGAATTATTAAAATAATTCTGTAAATAATGGATAAATTGTTTACATTTTCATCCTTACTAGAGTATCATGTTTTGTCTTAGTAAATTTAAAGATACTATAACAGTTGTACTCATGGCTTCCATGTTTATTTTTCGAATAAAGATTATTGTATAAAAACTAAATATTTGGAAATATTAGCTTTGTATAATATGGACATTAGTGAAAGATAAAAATAAGCAAGTATGAAAAAACACCTCTCTAAGAAGCGCAGGAAATGAATACATAATTATGCTCCCTGGTGTTTATTCCATTATACTTCTAAGTGAATGTTGATCAACCAGTTTCCGTAAAACTGCTTTTAGGATCTTAGTAGTTAAAAGAGATCGTTTAAACAGATTACGGTAAGTGATGTTTAACACTTTCTTTGCATTATCATACAGGAAGACAATTTTTACAATCAAACAAAATAGTTTTTTTTCGTAATTTTCTCATGACATTTGATACTGATAAAGGAGATGGTTCTATATGGAAATTATTAATGCTGTTCTTAGAGTGTCTCTGTTGGGTTTAGGCAATTTTAATTTGTTCTTTCATCTGTGCATGGTATAGTTTTGTATCTAGCTCATAAACAAGACATTTGTCATGAGAAATTTAAAATTTGTATACAAACGTATAATGATTCTGATCTTCTTTAGATTAATTTATCAATTGCAACCATTTACATGAGTCGCAATAAGGAGCAATGAAGTTAAGTCGATATACAGTGCATGCTACTTGCTTAGTCAATGTAGAAAAAAGTTCCAGCAAATAAAAATCAAAGCAAAGTTTTGTCCGATAAATATTACTTTCATAAATTTGGTGAAACACAAAAATCCTCATATTTTTTTTCCAAAATACTTTTTGTTACTTAGTTCTCTGTTCTCCGTAATTGAATATATAGCTACGTTCTGAACCTTCAGGATAACTGCAAGTTTGACTCACTTTTTGTAGTCTTCTATGGGTCAGCTGGGGGATGGAGCTGCTAGGCATGTGAGAGACAAACCTTACGAATAACGCGCACTTCAGCTATTAACTTAATTCATTTAAAAGCAAAAAGATAGCCCTCAGTCCAGAATTGACCGTAGCACTGTCACCGCCCCCCGCCGCACCACACCTTACCGGCTCGTCACCTCCGCGTTCCATGCGACGTCTGTTGCCTTCCCCGACCGTGACTGCTACACACCGTCTCGGCTCTAACCACTATCCTATTGCCACAGTCTATCTTGTCCTTAGGTGTTCTCTACTTCAGGCGGTGGGAGATGCTCCCCGTCGCCACAATATCAACACAAAGGTGGAAAAATGAAATATAAAAGGCCTATGCTATCAACAGTTTTCTACAGGGTTCTATAATCCATATAAGCTCAATTACCTACCACATCTTGCCAGAACATAGTATTAACTTGACACACTGGTTCTTAAAATATATAGCGTGTAAAAACAAGGTAATTGACCCTATATAATACGAAAGTCTGACTGGAGTGTTAATGTTGACGAAAATACAGGATTGCTAATTTGGATAGTAAGGAGCGTGGAACGAGATTGAAGTAAAAAAATAAATAAACCCACGAGTAATAAGTCTACTCATAATCCCCATTGCGAAGAATTAAATTTCAACATAATGAAAACGTTTTACAAATATTAAAATTTTGTGGTTTGAAATATTAACTTAATAATAATTGATGTTAACCACATATTGATAAACTATGGGTATTAGTTGGTTTTTGTGTTTAGATAGGAATAAATGTACAAGTATTTCTATAGGGCACAAAAATAATGTTTATACAATTTTATATGTTATACTTTTGAGCAGAGAGTCACATTATTTTCAGGCGTAGAGACGTTTTTTTAGGAAAAGATGGCAAATTTGGTCGACCCATAGCTATGTTTAAGTTGTTAATAGGATTTTCTGAGTTACCCTTGGTATACTATGGTAATAAAAAATTTTTAAATACGATTATAGTTGCGTGAAAGAAAACATACGTGTGAAGAGCGCTCTGTTTGTATTTTTTACTCTGATGAATACAACAAAGCAACGTATACATATAGTAGATAGTCCAGATTGAGGAAGTGTTAGATACCATAATTCAAAGAATGAAGGAGAAACCTATAACAGGTCAATGGCTGCGAAATAATTACTTTGGTAATATTTGTGTAGACACAGGATGGTCCACTTCAATTACGTAGATTTGTCCGATATTGGGTATAGTTCTAGTAAAGGCAAGGTCTCCTTCAACTACATGAACACGTGCATCTCATACTATAGGGATAGATCTCGGAGTGACGTAAGATGATGACCTTGAAACAGTGTATTACAGTTAACAATTATAGGATTTTTTATCAGATATAAACTAATATTAGGTAAATTTTATTAACTGAAATACTAGCATGTTAATTTAGTTGTCATTACGTTTTACTACCGCAATCAAGTTACGATATCAAAGAAGACTGTAAGGTTTATAAATTGTTTTTTAGCTGAGCTTAGTGAACTCCCCACTCTTGGGGATGGTAAGTAATAAATTTCTGCTTGTCTATAAGTCTATTTAGCTGACTGACTCTTCGCATAATATTTTTTAAATGAAATTCCCTATATAGTTAAACTGTGCATGAAGCTTCAATGAGGAACACTGAGTTTGTGCTTTAATTCCATAGGATTTGGCTGAGGATTAGCGAATATTTATACATTTGTCTAATGGGAAACCTTGATAGCAAACGCGAAAACAGCTCAAAAAATAAAGTTTTAATCAAATCAATACACCCATAAGAAATGAAAAAACATGTGACATATTTTTAATATTAAAAATATCCGTCATTGTTGTAACAATTTTAGAGTGATTTTTAATCAAAACCAGCTATACATTTGAAATTTGTAATAATACTTTAGCGAGGCCTGTTACGAGACATAGTGGGACTTAGGTCTAACTTGTAGCAACTAAAAGGCTATTGTATCATAGGATTATTATCTATTCAGATTGATCCCGGTCTAAATTAAGTTTATATTATATGGTTGATGAGTTGTATATGTATATCAACGGGATGCATCCGGATTTAGCCTGCGGATAATTTTAGAGTTTTTTCTTTATAAGAATAATTACATTTTTAGGTTTAATAGGATTATAGATTATAAGAAATTATGTAAAAGTTTCCGTGAATTTATGGTGTGAAGTTATTTGGTTATTTAAATTAAGAAATATATATACATATTAAATAATATATATATATATATATATAATATATATATATATATTTATTTTTGTCTGGCTAATTATACATACCAAAAGTATTTTTAAACAACAATGCAATAATAACATGCCATGTAACACACATAAAAGTACGATTTTTTAAGTTTAAGTCCTTAAATATATATTGGAGAAGTTGGAGATTCTTAATCATAGCAAAAAATATATGAACGATAAATCACCAATTAATTAAAACAGTAGTTTTTTTTAATTATTTTGTTCCAATTACCTAAACACAATATGAATATTTAAAACAGTATGAACATTACATTTTTAAATTTTGATAATATGTAAGTGTCAGTATATCAAATTCATTAATTCAAACAGTTTCACAACGTTATTATATTTTAAATCCTTCCACAACGGCTGAGAAGAGAGGATTGCCGACTAACCTGATGTAATCCCTTTGCAACAACGGATTTGTTGAGCTATGGTTACCTCCTAGCCCAATGTACTGCATAGATTTAAAAAAAATACGGTATATATATATATATATATATAAATATATATATATATATATTTTAAGCTTGCAGAGCATGTTCCCGCAAAATTATGAATTATGACGGCGATGTCGGTGTATGTAGGTTAACCTCGATAGACGGCATTCCCGATATTCTATTGTGCCCGCCATGAGGCTGCGACTTAAATATTTTTCTTCGAAATCTAAGTGAAATCAAATGGCTTTAACGTGCATAGTGAGCAAAAAAAATTATTTGTTATTAGATTAATTTCAAAATGACATTGTTTACACTTGAACACACTCCAGAACCCTTTGTTAGATAAACTTTATATGACTAGTTATAGAAGAATTTAAATTGTATTTAATCTTCTATATAAGAGGAATCCAGTATTTACGTATTCCTATTTGTTCTTAAAGTATAACTATAACCAACATAATATTTTTAAACTGTTGTAACATTTGAATTTCTTGACAGCTAGTTCTTTTCACTGTGCAAAGTCATACATAATCGTGTAATAAACCAAATATATAGATAAAATACATGAAGCTCATGCATATAATGCGGTGTATGTTGTTTTTTTTTATTTTTATTTTTTTTTTGTTACTATGTATCTATCTATCTGATAAGAATAAAAATATGTAATATTTTATATAGGATGATCTTGTTGATTTGTAATTGACTTAGTATTACTTTCTTTTAACAAAACGAAAACATGGGTATTAGAGCGGTTATAATACACCCTAGAACTGGTTAGAGAAATAAATTCAATATATTTTTCAGTGTATACAAACATTTGCTTCAGGCTTGTTGAACTTAAGTGTATTTATAGTACATGATTGCTGTAGAATAGCAGTATTTATTTTTTTTATTTTTAGAGGTCAGATGCTTTAAGGATGTTAATATAATTTAAAATTTTGTCCTACATCTATTGACTAACGTTTATTCCCGGACCAGTTGCGCGTCAGACCTGCAAAATACACGAATCTGTATTCTGAAAATGAGATTTTGTACATTATATATACATATTAGCTAATTATAAGAACTATGTTGTTTTTTAACGCGGTATAAAAACATCCTGTGCAGTTTGTGACTTGCTTAATAAACCTGCTAAATTACTGCCACATCACTAAATTGTATACCATCAATATAAACAAGTAAAAATGTACTGTCTTTATTTAAAATATATATAGCCGTTTGTAAAATACGTATTAGTAAAATGCAGTAAACATGGAAAAATTATTGAAACAGGATTCATGACAATAGTGGAATTCTATCACCTATTCAAGCAAGTACAGACTTTAAAGTAATGTTCACCAAATGTAAGAATATAATAGGCTACACAACAGTTATAATCTTTCAGGCTATGCTATACAGTTCTACAATGAATAATCAAAACGGTACAACAAAATAAACAAAACGAATCAAAATTTGTTACGACCAATTGTTAGAAATCAATTTGTATAATAATCGCCAAATAAGTAGTATCCATGATAGTTTACAAAAACTTTCATTTAAATACTGCTATTAAACCTTACTACCTTAAACTTACTAAAGAAAATTAATGTATCGTAAAGGATACCTCGA
Source organism: Homalodisca vitripennis (assembly GCF_021130785.1). NCBI lineage: Eukaryota > Metazoa > Arthropoda > Insecta > Hemiptera > Cicadellidae > Homalodisca > Homalodisca vitripennis. Next base: position 121,858,758 of record NC_060211.1, on the reverse strand, counting down.
GGAAGATTTAATCTGTACACTTATAAATTTCCATGAAAATCCACCTTGATATCGAAAATATTTATCCTCAAATAGTTTTATCAACCTGTTAAGCATGTCACGTGACTCGTTGCGTTGCAACTGGGTACCTATTACCTTGTTTAAATTTCTTATAGAGAAGAGAAACCTATTCATTCAGAGGGTTTCCGTTTTGCTATTATAACATGGGAAGACATAAGTAAATTCACAAAAAATACCTTGAGGTATGATAGGGATAGTGTTAAAGTTTATAAAACGTCCATATTCATTTTAATTGTTTTTCACGCCACCCTGTTACTCAACACTCATGGTGGGAAACTATTTTTCATATTATTAAATAAGTGATCTTTTTTAATTACAATTTAATTCAGAGCCAAAAATGGTTGGTCTGAGGTAGTTGAACTAAAATTACTTTCTATTCATAGATTTTGAGAATTGACTCGTATACTGACATATTTCCCCATAGGATCAGATATTAGGACTATAGCCTTACAATAAAGAAACTTCAGGATTGATACGAAGACTTGTCTTAACCTTTTACATTACAATAATTCATAAAAGGTAATTAATACCACTAGTTAATAACAATTTATGTTGTACCATGACACAACATAAATTAAAGCACCCCGAACACCGCAAATTTATTTGTAGAAATATGTTATTATTTCCTTATATAAAATAAATAGTATTGAGTCGTAATATTTTATTACATTTTAAAATGATTTCTTAATGTAAAATGCAATCTAAATCAATTTTATTAGGTTAATTGGGTACATAAATATATTAAATTTTCCTTGTTTATTCCTTCTTTAAAAAAGAGAACTTTTTCTTATAAATAAGGAAAGCATTATTAAAATATTAACTAAAATCTATCAAGGTGTAAAGTAAAGAGGAAATGTGAGCCTCAAAGCTTTGCTCAATGCGAGAAGCCCATGTTGATAACAGACATCGTTAATTTACAAAATTGAGAACGTGCAAAGTCTCAATTGAATAGAAAATGCATTAATCACTCCTGCTAAGCTAACCACTTGTGTAGCAACAATCCGTTGCTTCATGTTTCCATTACTGATATTACCCTTCATATTTTTGTCTGAATGTTATTCAGGTGTATTGTATGCAACATAGATGTTACGTTCTCAGTACCAAATCAGTATTATAAACAAACCTCACATTTACACTGGCACTTTAGCAAAAACTTCCATAGAATTATTTTACAAAACTGACATTTTAAATTATTTTTAAAATATTTAAATATTCAAGTTGTTAAAAAATACCCAAATCTCCATAATTCTTTTTACATTCACCAAGCAATATCCGTAAAAGGACATTTATACGACTAAAATAATGGTTTTGAGGATATATAAGAAACCTCAAACCCAACCTTATATGGTGCATTGAGTGTGTAGTAAAGATTATTGAATGTAAACTCTAATCAAGTGACATCCCATTATGAATCCCCTTATAAAACAATAAACATGTAAAAAATCAGTGTACTCAATCTCATTCCAGTACAAATTGGGAGCTTGACACATTGCCATAAAAAACTGAAACGGAATACCTTTGTTTTAAGATCTTAGTTATGTTCAGATTAGGTTAAAAGTAGCAAATTTAACACAACCGATTTTTGAGCAGTAAAGTTTTATCCAATCCACATATAAATTTAGGTATTTTAAATATCTATCAACAGAGAACTTAACCTAAATTAACATTTTAGATGCTGGTACATGTGATTTGTTTAATTTATATCAAACCAACATCAAAGAACAATAAAACTGCAAGTTGTCTGAAAATACATAATTATTAGGTAATAATAAATATTATTCATAGACGCGGTACAGACCTACTAGCTAAAAGACGCTATCCAAAACCAAAATATCAGTATATCTCATGGATGATCAATTACATTTATTTAGAGTCATGTGTAAATGTGTGTAATGTGTCATTGTATAGATTATTAAACGAAAAATCGTACAACGACACTCACAAAACTGTAATAAATTCATGCATTGATATGTATTTAATATTTGATAATACACAGTATTCTACTTAAACCTGAAATAAACCATTTCATCTATATTAAATATATACTTATTTCAGGCCGTCTTTGTTACTAATTGTGATTTCTTCATAACCGCTTTATAGCCAGTTTAAACGTAGCAATGGTGTATGCTCGGATTAGCAGTACTTCTTTATTGGCAATCTCAAAGCAACATCGGTGTATTCCGGGATTGCCAATATTGCTATATTGTTAGCCTGAAGGCAGAGTGAATATATACACTGTTAGTTATACTGCCGAATTGCCAAACTCAACCAAAGTTGATATACGCCGGGCTTATCGTTATTAGTCTTTTGCCATTCATAAATTAGTGGAAATACAATGGTTTTCCAGGTGGATTATATAGTTTCCTTTGCACTTAAAAACAGTAATCATATTACTGATAGCGAAGTTTTTTTCTTTTTTGGCATCGTCCAATGTTAATAGTGCATGCTTGTTATTTTGCTGTTTTAATAATAATCTAAGAGTATAAAATAACTAAAAATAAATTTTTTACCCTACCTGTTCTGTTTACATTGCACTTAGTCCTAAAAGAAACTGTGTACTGCTTCCGGAACGAGTGGACATTCATGGCAGTTAAAGTTGGGGTGGGGGCCGAATCCAGACGATATCCCATGAGAAGGAAAAAGGGGAAGAAAGGAAAGCGTTTTTGGTTTCAGCTTTCAGCCTCTTCCAATCATAGCGGACAGGGAAAGCTATAGTCCCTCATTCCTTAAAAGAACTTTAAAAATGAATGGAGCTCTAGCCACTCCAACAGCCGTCCTATGCAGTAAAACAGACGTATTAACCGAACTATAAACATATTTTTCGTTAATGATGCACCGCTTCTGGACATCCATTGGGTTTCCAATTTTTAACAGGCACGTAGATTATTGCTGTACCATGTACATTATCTACTGGCAGGTATATAAAACAGGCAGAAGTGAATGCTGCTGGAGTATCTACCTCAAAACTTCAGTGTTTGTGCTGGGTTTACCGCTCATATTGCTATATATGATTACGGAGACGTAGATATACTATGAAGCAATATAATATTATAATATAATTTCTAATCAGAAGGTGGGTTCACTTTATTTTACATATATAATTATTATTTGCCGTGATAATTATATCACCCAATCTCACAATAATTATATATTAATTACCAATTAACGTTAAAATACAATTAAACAGTTGGCAAGGTGGGATTGTCTTAGAAGGATTTACAGCGTTAGCTCTGAGAGCAAATACACATCAGTCAGGTCCTGAAGATTAATTGCTTGTGATCAGCTGGGCAGTGTTCAGCCACAGAAACTCTGTATTACGGAGAAGTGCTGAAAAAACTATATAATTACAGTGACATTAGGAATATAATCTTGAGTCATGTCTTAGTGAATCTTATACTTATTTAATTATTGAAATAAAATGTAGGTTATCATATAGTTACTTTTTAACAGTATACTTTTTTCTTTACTATTACAGTAATAGTAGAGTCTACTTTTCAAAATATACTTTCTGATGAAAGGAAGATTTTAAATGTGCCCATCATTAGCACAAGATATAAACCTGAAGCGTCATTATAATTGTAGGTATTAAATGTTCAAAACACTGACACGATACATCTTAACATTAGCTTGTCACTAAGAGGCAACATTATTTTCTTACTATAAAAAAACTCTATAATTTTGAATTCCCACAAGGAAATATCACGATAAGCATATACATTTCTGTGTATAAAAGTTTACTTGATATAGTTATAATTAATTCAAAATTAGGTTTTTACATTTTCATTTATAAAAATTTTGAAATATAGAGGATTATTAAAATTAAATAAGAGTACAGTTGTCACGTTTAAGCAAAGTGTAATTTTTATATGTTTTATGAAGTATTTAAGATTGAAATCTTGACCAAAAATACGACTGACCCCCTCCCTTTGATCTTTTTATTATATAGGACTGGATAACGAATTTAACTGTGCTAATTTTAAAATGCTAAAGAACATCGGAATCTCATTCTAAAGTTTGAAATCCAAATTTCAATAGAGAAGTATAAAATTTTCATGACAAAGCTCCGGACCCTATGTTTAGAATATAAATGACGAAACAGGACAACGACGACCTATCTACAAACTATGAAAGCTGTAAAGATGAAATCTTTATATTGGCAGTAAAACTGAATAAAAACAATAATCGTAAATGCCTACAAGCCTTCCAACTACAATAGCGAAACGCTGTTCAACACATTATTGATGAATATATTTTATATGTTAGCGATGTATAACTTACCGCCAGTGAGGATCTCAGCTAACGACGAAAAGTTACGTCCGTAGTGACGAAACACATTCAATCGGGATTGTGAAATTTAACTCCATTTAATATAATCATACATTTAGTAATTAATTATTCACATACAGTTTATTTACTACAGCGTCAAGAGTGCCTAAGTGAGTGCATTAAGCATATGGCAAAATCCATAATTTTCAACGTGTTTAAATCTATAGCCCTCAAAGCATTGAGTAAGCTTGATAGTAACGACACTTCTTATTTCAATCTTTTCTATAACTCACTATTGATCACAGGTTAAAAAATCTAGATAAGATAGTTTAATATACTTTTAACTGTAAGTTAATGCTTAACTTAAGCTTTTTTTTTATAATATATATATATATATATATTTATTGCAGATGTAAAAGACAAAGTTATTATTATATTGTTTACTATCAATTAAAATAACATTATAAACTCATCTTTATTTTCTTTTTGACAGACGTAAACCTGTGCATGTAAATATGTACTCTTCATTCAAACAAACAAGGCAAAATCAACTATGGCACAAAAATACTAAGACCTGATTAAATTGCAATGGCCATAAATATAAACTTTTTGACATATCTTCTTGATCTAGATAACATTGAATATTCAATATTGCCATGGGAGATATAATTTGGTAGAATCAAAACTTCTTGTACACATTTACAGACTATGGAATTGCGTGCGAAGCCGTAGGTTACTGCTAGTCATATAAAAACTTTTAAACGGTTTATAATATCTTACCTAATTTTCGTAAACATACGATAAAATACATTTTACCAGTGCATACCAGACAACTTTTTAAATTTGAATCTCTTCTGTACCTTCCGAAATAATAATATTAGAATATAATAGTTGTTTCACTCTAAAGTTGTTTTGGTTTTATGGTAAAATCTTAATCCTAATACTTTTAGAAATTAGTTTCAAAATAATTTAAAACCAAAAAAGTTTATTTTTTATACATAAAACTGTTAAAGGTTAAATATAATTATTTCCAAGTAAAATTAGTTTTATGGGTTTTAGTGCAAACCCATTTTTCCTTGTTGAGAAAGCTCTGGCAAAACCACTTTTGTGATAATTGATCTTAATGGAACAGAAAATAATCTTTAAAATATAATACTAGATATTACACCATATTAAATGAACATGTAAAGATAATTTTTTATATTTTCATATTTGCTTTTACAATAAACTCAAGGTTATTTTTGTATCATGTTACATATAATACATGATAATTTACCACGATAGATCTCCTTTTGTGTTTTTATCTTATTTATATTTCAATTTTAATATATTTCTAAATATAAGACAGTACATTGGTTAAAATATGTTATTGGTTTTTATTTGTATGTGACAATTGCCAAGAAAAATTTCTAGAAAATGCTCTTTCAAATTTCAAACCTGATCTAGTAAATATTTCTGTGGAATGGAATGTTTGAATGCTCGTTCATCTGAAAGTATTAATAAATCAAACTTCCGTATTGCAGCCCGAGGTAAAGTTTTAATGAAACCTGGTTTAGTTCCGTACCTTGTTCCTTTATTAAGAATGATTACAGGATGAAGTATTACTTAAGTAGTTGTAATAAAATTTTAGGTCTCTATGAATATAGCTGATACGTGTTTAAAATATTTACTTCCTGTTCTGTTTGTATATGTGTTACCTAACTACAGAAATATGATTTTAAAAGAATGTCCTGAGATATAAATCATGTATATACGTTTCTTATGTAATAAATGTACTAATACCTAGTTTACTATATTGCAATAGCTAAACTATGTACATGGTATATTCAGGCCCGTTTTACCGAATAGGCACGGTAGGCACGTGCCTAGGGCGCTAGGCAATTGGCATTTTTGGGGGGCGCAAAAAAATGGAAAAACAAATTGCCGTGTTTGTATCTGCATGCATAATCATCAAATGGACTATTTCTAGGCTGTCTTGAGCTGATAAGTGAATTTGATCTATATCTCGCGAAACACATAGCAACACATGGTAACAAGGGCAGAGGTAGTGTATCATGCCTTTTGTCTGACATTTGCAGTGAATTTATTGACATTATGAGCAAAGAAGTACTGAAACAAATCTTAAATGAAATCAAGCAAGCTCGCTATCTTTCTATAATCATAGACTCCACACCTGACCTGTCGCACATAGACCAATTAGCTGTAGTACTTCTGCACAATTCTTGCGCCAACGAACGCCTGATACAACTCTTACCAAGTGTATGCCACGAATCTGGAAGTTTGGAATAAGCAACCCTCAGTTTACTTCAGAAACTTGAGCTGGATGTTGATAACTGTCGTAGACAAAATTACGACAATGCATCAAACATGTCGGGCATATACTCAGGTCTTCAGGCAAGGATTAACAGCAAAAATGATCTTGCTGACTATATACCATGTGCAGCTCATTCACTAAACCTTGCTGGTATTTTGCTGCCGAGAAGGCGTGTCCAGATAACACACAATATTTTTTTCCATTCGTACAAGGGCTGTATGCTTTTTTCTCAGCATCCACTTACAGGTGGAACAACCTAAAAAGGCATATTGAAAAGAGTAACGAAGGAAAATCAAAGAAAGTCAGAGAAAGCTAATGGTAAAACCCCTGACACAAGATGGTCTGCTAGGGAAGACGCCCTTCAAGCTTTAAAAATAAGTCAACATAAATTAAAAGATGCTCTTGATGAGCTAAATAAAGACGATACTCAGACACTATAAACACAATACACAGCCACTGGGTTTCTAAAAACACTTGGAAATTTCCAAACGACATTGTTAACTGTGATCTGGGACGAAATTCTGGGACGATATCGAGACAGTTGATAAAACAAGGAACAAGTTTGACTCTTCAAAATCAAGATTTAGACCTATTTGGTGCTGCAAAGGAACTTGAAACACTATCCTCGTTTTTTAGTAAAGAAAGAGATTTATTTGATGATGTTGAGTCCAAAAATTAAACTTGCAGAAAAAGAAGAAGCTGTATACGACAAAGTTAGAAAAATAAAGTTATTGCCCGATGAAAAGAAGGACAAAAGCATGGAAAAAACATCTCGAGAAAGATTTCGCACCGGGGTGTTTATTGCCATTGTTCACAACATAGCTTCGCAGCTCAAAAGAAGGGAGGCCTATAAAAATCTCGACACAATATTTAAGATCTTACAAAATCTAGAAGAGAAAAATTTCAAAGAGGTGGTTTGTGAAGCTAAACTGTTAGGAGAAGTATACAAGAATGATATTGATGGATATTCAAACAATATAAGGTTTTGGAGAACCTTTCTAAGATCAAAGATATGTACGCCCACATAAAATCAACCAGATTAGAGAACACGTTTCCCAATTTGGAGGTCGCTCTCAGGATATTTCTAACCTTACCTGTGACGAACTGCACAGCTGAACGTAGCTTTTCAGCTTTGAAAAGAGTGAAGTAAAAAATTAGATCGTCATTGGTTGTTGGGAAGCTTAATGGCTTGTTGTTGCTGTGCACCCAAAACGACATTACTTTAAAATTACACTAACAAACATTATTGACGACTTTGCAACACTGAAAACCAGAAAAAAAACTATTGTATGAATCTCTATTCATTCTAGTGGTAAACCAACAAACGAAAAATAATCCAAAGAAAATGTGATTAAACGAATACTATAAATAATGTAAATACTTAAAATGAATAAATGATTTATTCCACCAAACAATATCTACAAATATTACAAGGTACAATACTTGGGAATTAACCGACCACTGTTTCAAGTAATGTGGCCGGTGATAACATAATGAAAACATTATTATCATCCACAGTCCAGAGTTCAAAATTATAAAAAACACCTGAGCCGGCTCTCTGTGACGTCTGTCAGACACAGCTTACCAACTTACACTGCATAATACATATTATACAAATGAAATGGAAAAACTAAAGCATTTACTGTTTATTTTTATTACACATTTACTAATACTAAACAATTTAAGAAAAGGAAAAAGATCTCACTTACCAACTGTACACATAGACCAGGGAGACTACAATTTAAAAATAAATTAAATTCTGCTGAGTAAACAACCATATCTTTAATCTGTTACAAAATGTAAAGAAAGGAGGGTGGGTGGTTCGTGATACCGTGAGGTATGTTACACGTATTTACGCATTCCCACCAGAAACCAGTAGATACCTCACGGCTACCGTTGCCAGTCCGGGACTCGGCGGGTCTATAGTTAGTGGATAATGGGAAGGCACTAGAAAAGAATCAGGATAATTTGTAAAAGAGAGTTAAGGGACATTAAGTCTAAAGTCCCGCCCGAACCAAAACTAGCATTTCAAACTAAATCAAAATTTACGGGGTATATGCGTTATGGTAGGGCTGGTGGGGGGGTGTAGTCAGCTGGCAGGGGTATAAAGAAGGGCGCAACTCTTCGTTGTGCCCAGGGCGCTGGCATGGTGTAAAAAGGGCCTGGGTATATTACCAAGGAATGTGAAATAAAGCAAAATATATGGTTCTATTCTTATTTAAAAGGTTTCACTTATCGTAATATTTCTTCTTAAAAACGGAATTATTACTTACTATTATTATTGCAGCATATGATGTAGCCGTTGTATAAAATCTTTTAGTGGACAACTTGTACATTTTAAACTAGATTGACTAGGTATAAAAAACGTTTGACCTGAGATATAAACCATCTATATGCGTTGTGATAAATATATTAATACCTAGTTGACTATATTTCTGTAGCTTAACTTGGTTCACGGTAGTTTGCCACGTAAGTGTGAAATAAAGCAAAAGATATGGTACATAGTCAAACGTTTCCAATGATCGTAATATTTCTTCTTTAACTTGCCATTATTACAGTCTATGATGTAGCCTTTGTTCTAAACATTCTAGTGAAAATTTTCTACACTTTAAACTGGATTGTTTATGTATTGTATCACATTTTTTTGCAACAAGGCCATTTTTTTCAATTTAGAATGTCATTAAACAAAATTCCATACATTTTTTAATAAATAAAGAAATAATAATAGGATGTGCATGTATATATATATATATATATATATATATATATATATATATATATATATATATTATACAGGAAATGTATATAGTATAGACAATATAATATAGACTTGGGGCAGTAAGAAACTATTATTTAAAAAGTTTTATTAAAAAAAATCCTGTTTGTGGCGATTTTCTTCCAGTTTTTCAGAAAATGTATATAATTATTACTTAGATTGCACTATTTTTGTAGTCAGGGCGTTTTTTGATGTCGAAACGATGCGGGGAGAGGGGGTTCATTTGAACTTGTTCGTTTTTCGTCGTCGCCAACTATTTTTGTACCTTCAGACGAACATGACTCCAGATTTTAGGAGTTAAGTCTGCAGCAGCGTCAGATTTAAGATTCTGCACGTAAGAGGAAGGTGAGCTGGAGCTAAACTCAAAATTAAAACCTGGTATGTCCCTCCTAATATCATTTTACCTAATATCATTTTATCATATTCTTAACTAATAACACTTAGATATGTGACTAATTACGATCGATCAAGTCAAAAGGTCTTCATCATATTATATCTTAAGTGCTTTTACTAAGTATTGAACAGATTTAATTATGTGCTAAGCCGTCGATGCTAGTAATTTATAAATTATTTTAAGCATTGTTGCTGTGTTATACAAAAGTATCTCCTAAATGTTGTACATAATGTTATTTATTAGTTTTAAACTATTTTTTATCATAACAAGTAAGAGAAGCATTTAACAGATACTGCCATACGAAGAGGAGACAGAGATGCGAGCTTTTAAATAAATATCATTTGGTTACATACAAACTAACAAAATAATTGTGGCTAGTAATAATTATTATTACTTACATAATTATCAAACATTCATTTTCCAAACATGTTGAATTAGTGAGAAACTTTTTACAGAAAGTAGAATTTGGAGAAAAGGAAAATGCAATATTTAAATTATTATTGTTATTATTATCAAGGGGAAAAATGCATATATTGAAAAATTCTCTACTTACTATAAATGAAACAAACAGGGAAGGAACGTGAAGCGTAGTTTTACAAAAACATTTGATGAATTGTTTGAGCAACCCACTCTTGTAATATTTATATACTTGCCATTTATTCTGGAGAGAAGCGAAAGTTCACACGTCGTAACATAACTAATGGCTTGTAAGCTCCCAAGGGCCCTTGTTTTGTTTGTCTGCTGTTGATAGCAAAGCTTTCCCCATCTGTCAAATAGCTGTCGAGGTTCATCCTGAACCCAAAACCTATAAGAGGGTTTAAACTTTACATTTTTCATCGAAAACTTGTTAGTGTCTTACGACGTCTATATTAAGTATTTTGACAGACACGCCTTTAATTAAACTACTGAATATTGATACACTCATTTCCCCTAAGTATTTTTAATATCCGGATTTTGGAATGATTATTTATATTATTTATATTATTTATCAATTTGTTTCTGCATATACACGTATATATGTATATCTGGATAAATAAATATGTTATTCCATACTTCTACCACTAATAATGCATGATTCCGATAATATTGGGCATTTTAACGTTTATACTCGTAGAGAATGTGATTACAAAAAAATATGTCCAGTACCGATAAATGTGAGACTTTTTGAAACGCATCCTTGTAGGCAAAACGTAGAAATCCCTTTGAGAAATGTGTTTTTCGTATTAATTACCGTTTAAAAAAACCACTTCATGCAGACAAGAATGTTAAGAAAAATATTATAAGCATCACAAGTAAGAGAAAACTAAGACTCTTTTAACATTTTTGACACTCGATTATACGAAGAGCTCAGCTTTGTACCGACACAAACGAGAGAAATTTTGAAAATTTACTAAAATAATAACTTTTTTTCATTTATTGATCACATATTATATGGTTTTTTAACATGTTATTACGAAGGAAATAAAGTTTTGTTTCAGTAGCTTTGCGTTTTATTGGCCGAATCTCAAAGGAAACTTTATGTGTTACCTACAAGGAGGCGTTTCACAAAGTATTTTCTCGGAAACGAAACATTATTTTATTGTTTCGGCATGTATATTGGAGAAACATTTTTGTATTTGCATCATCTGCACCCGGTAGATATATTTTAAATGCATATTAATTCATTTATTAATTCATTTATGATTTTAAATACATGTGTGAGTTATGTATATTAATAATAAATAGGAATTACGTACTTTTATAATATGTAAAATAATTAATATTGTTTAAATTTACAATTATTGAAACTATATACGTTACTATTCATCAATATACATGCACAAGACTCATGCATGTTATCATTTATAGCATCGAAAAGCATAATTAAACTGCTACATCAATAATTATACTAACATACGAGTGTCTTACCCTATAAATCTAAATAAATGAATATGTAACATTATTTTCATAAAAACAGTATCAAATAAAATTTCAAGGGAAATTCATTACAACCAATTTCAATATATACTGATATTCTAGTCAACTTTATGTTATGTTATGATTTCAATTTCTGTGGTACGATTATGGTACTGTACAGGAAATAATAAATAAAATACAGGAAATACTATACGAGGTAGAATGTATCATACGCAATCTGTTAATATTACACTAAATATAATGTTCTAAACTAATGTTAACAAAACTTTTGTAACTCTTTATACAAGTAGAGTTACTAACTTCCAGTTTTACAAATGTAATAAGAATAAATATTGTGACAGTTTCAAGAATCCAGAGTGTTTAAGGAGTTTTCAGACAATAAACATCACTATAGGGAGTTTACTTTACTAAGAATGTACATTTGTAAGCATATTTAATTTCTTTTTAGAATTATCCTAATTTTATTCATAGACAGCTCCGTGCAAGAAATTCAGTTTAAACCTATATTTGATCTAGACCTTTTTATTGTTTTACTGGAATGAGAATCATATTTATTTGATAATTTAAATATTCCAAAAACCAAGATATGATCATTTCAGTGTTTCCAAGATATATGATTTTAGCGGAGAACTAAGAAACCAACCTCTAATCGTAGGGACCATTTAATGATAAACATACTATCTGATAGAAACGTAGGTGACGGAAATATAATTTACTCTTACCAGTATTTTGAATATGATTTAAAATGATTGTCATTTGATTCGGGTATTAACTGGTGGTATATAACAAACATCACATAAATTGTTAGGTTGTCTATTTAAAGATAAGATAATAACGAGTCTATGTAAAAAATATTACAGGTGTAGACTAATATTTAAAATTAGTGATAAAGTAATCAAATTACCAAGTATTTTGTATCCCCAGTCCTTACACGTTCGTTACCAAAGGTTACATTAACAGCGAGTGGTATGTCACCCATATCAGTTACTGTGTCGCTCGCTAGTCAAAGTGTTAAACAGTATGAAACGCTCCAGTAACCATGGTAACAGCCGTAATTATCAACTGTTTCAGACAGAGGTTAATGTATTACTTGTAATTACAAATGCCTTTGAGAAGTTTGTTAACACGCCAGTTTATTTATTTTTATTTATTTATTTAATATATACGGCAATACACCATTTCACATCTGCATCATAAATAGTCTAACCAAGAAGAAGGCTAATACTACAAATATACTAAATTAGCAATAATCGTATAACAAAATAGTGTTACCTATCAACAGTATCAACAATAAAATGTATATAAATATATAAGTATAATAATAAGAACAGTACGAACTAGGTAATAACAACGAGAATGGTAATAACAGTAAACATAACTATAGCAACAACAAGGAAGGTAATAATATAACAATTTCATAACAATAACCAAGTTATAGAAGTAATAATAGTGGTAACGATAATACATTTTAACAATAAGTAAAAGATAACAATGAATTTGTAACATAAATAAATTGATTACGAGATAAGAAGACAATGACAGTGCATGTCTCCCGGGATCCCATCAAGCACATGGTATTACAGAAACTAATGTGGCCCTCCAAAGGCACCACCTAACACCATCGGTCACACAATACTTCAAATTCGAGTGTTAATTAGGGTATCTTCTCAAGACAGCTGCATGGAGATCCCTCCTGGAGGTGTGGTCATTTTAATTAATTAAAATGTTTAAGAAAGCAGCCATTCATCTTAATACGTTGATTTTACCTTAGCTATCGGACGACGTAGGGAAAAGTATACTATAAAATAATTGTTATATTATAGAATGGTTTGTTATTTTTAATACATATTTCTAGTTATCGTGTATGATTTACGTTATTGTTAAAATAGTTTATTATGATTACTAACGATCGCAATTAGTATGTTAAATATTTTTTCAAATATCCATAGAAAACAAAATTCTTATGCAAGTCATTACGATATACAAAAAAATTTTGTTTAAACTTCATATGAAGCAGTTAGGTTTTCTGCTGATTTCACTGAATAGGAATCTTTATTTACGGTTAGCTAAATAGTTTTAAACTTAGGCAGTAATGTTACAAATCAGTTTTTAGAATTGCAGTATAAAACCAATTTTCCTGTAAAATTAGAAAGAAAATCAATTTTTCTTGAGCCAGTTTTATCTGAAGAACTTATTGCTGTAGTAAATAGTTTAAAGAGTAACACAGCCCCAGGCATTGATGGTATCAGTACGCAGTTAGTTAAAAGAGTTTATTTGAAAATAATTGGCGTCCTTCTTTACATTATTAATTTAAGTTTTAAAAGTGGAGTTTTTCCTGCAAAACTTAAGGTTGCTGTTGTAATACCTATTCATAAAAATGGATCCAAAAGCCTTTGCAATAACTATAGACCAATTTCTTTACTGTCATGTTTTTCGAAGGTTTTTGAAAAACTTATGAAACATAGGCTCCTTAAATTTTTACATAGCACAAACTTTTTTAGTGATAAACAATTCGGATTTCGATCTGGGATGAATACAGAAAATGCATTGATAAATTTCATGACTAATGTATTTGTTGGATTGAATGAAGGTAAATGTGTTGCGGGTCTGTTTCTCGATATCAAGAAAGCGTTTGATACTGTCAATCATAAAGTTTTACTAGATAAGTTGTATAGTTGTGGGATCAGAGGCAATGTATTTAAGTGGTTTCAAAGTTATTTAGTAGGAAGAAAAGCAATGCGTTTAAAATAGGCTCAGTTTTTAGTGAGGTGGGTGATATACAGAGTGGCGTGCCCCAGGGCTCGGTCTTGGGAGCCATTTTGTTTATCATATACATTAACGATTTGTGTAATGCTAGGCTTAAAGGAAAGTTAACTTCCTTTGCAGATGATACTGCTTTCTGCTATGATAAATCCAACTGGGACTTAGTGCAGTCAGATATGACAAACGACCTTCGGGCTTTGCAGTGGTGGTTTACCACAAACCATATGCTGCTGAGCGCAGAAAAAAAAACTAAGTTCATTTTATTTAGTCTTAAGGGTAGTTTTAACGCTTTTGAACAAGTAAAATACTCATGTGCTGATTGCCTCGATCAACAAGGTGTTTGTGTGAATAATAAATGTACATACATAAGTAGAACCAATGAAATCAAGTACCTAGGGGTTTTTCTTGTGGACAAGGAGGTTTCTTGGAAAATTCATTTGAATAAACTTAAGGGTAAAAAATCAATAATATTTTAAGGTACTTTTATTTCTTGAAACATTTAAGTAACAGTGATGTTTTACGAACTTTGTATTTTGCTTTGGTGCAAAGTAGGTTAGAGTACGGAATTATACTATGGGGTAACACATTTAACACATATCTAAACCCAATTTTAATTCAACAAAAACATATAGTAAGATTAATTTTGTACAAGTCTAAAATTTGAACACACACAACCTTTGTTTGTATCCCTAAGAATGATGGTTTTGGGGGTGGTTCGGGGGTGTGTGTGTGTGTGTGTGTGTGTGTGTGTGTGTGTGTGTGTGTGTGTGTGTGTGTGTGTGTGTGTGTGTGGGGGGGTGGGTAGTTATACATAGCTGAAGAGTGAACAAATGCAAACCTTAAAACATTGAACGTTTTGAATAGAGAAGGAATTGAACGAATGCAATTCCAAATTTAATTATGTAATATAAATGATATAATTTGTTAATTGGTATGGTAACGAGCTTTGCTATTGCGAAACAAAGTCACAAGTTAAAAGTATATAAACATTTGGAATAATGTGTTGCATTTACGATTCAATTACTTTATTAGTCTTTTTATAATTTTTATGATGGAAAGATTGATGAAGGAGTCAAGATTATTCCGGGCCTTGCAATAGATTTCGTTCAGAGATGCAAGGAAACAGTAACACTACTTTTCTAGATCTGCAATCTGATCTCTTCCTCAGGTTTATAGATAACCTATTATATAATTACAATCTAGGTTAAGTTAGAATAAACCAAATCATTCAAGAGCTTTGTAACAGGCATATCAACCATGTTTTGTTTAAACTCCAAGCATAGCCCATTATCTTTAAGACATGCACTTAATAAAACCAATCACTAACTATTAAATCAGAACTTAAGTATAAAGGTCATAATAGATCTTTAACGAAAGACCAACTACTGAGAACTGATCAGATGGAAATAGTAAAGTGATCGTGACGCCTGAAATTAGACAGTGGTCTAACATAAAACGGGAGATAGCCTTTGGTACTGGATTGCAGATTTCAGTGTAAACCTATAGGCGAAAACAGGTAATTTTCAAAATGGATAATATATGAACTAAGAGAAAACGTTACACGTTTAAAGACAATTTAGGCACATAGATATTGTATGGATATAGCGCCCCAAGAGATTGTTATAAAAAAATTATAATAATTACATATAAAGCAATTTTTTTATAAAGCGTAAACTATTATAATTTATTTATTTTTTAATTATTTTTGCGATAGTTGGCATAAACTACTACACAGAATCTTTTTCCAATATGTACGTCCTTATCTTTCTGAAAGTTTAGAAGCATAGATTTGTTTAAGCTAATTGGTATTTTGATAAAAATAAATCAGAATAATGTTTCTGCACTAAAATTGTGAAATTGGAAGAAAATCTTATGAAATTCATAAAACTTCAAAACATAATATTTTAAAAAGATACAACTGGATTTGAAAATTAAAGATAAATCCAATGCTTTGTTACATCAGTATTACAAATCCTTTGCTCGAAATTTATAAAGAAAACCTTATAAAGAAAAATTGTGTTGAATTAATTTAGAATCCATAAATATTTACAGTAATATCTTGGCCTTCATCCAACCTAATTTTGTACGTCGAGTTTTTATATTTATATTCTTCCAAATACATTTTTGCTCTCAGAACTCGTTGTTTCTTTAAACTTGTATTTTAACTAAGCACACACGCATATATATTAAAAATACAATAGGTATACATAAAAGTTAAATAACATATTTTTTAACATATTTAAAGTCTAAATACACGAGATTACGAACCCGGTCAATCTTAAAACAAAGGTTTTATATTATTTAGATTTCTATTTCAATTCTGCTTTTTAAAATCTTAGATCTCTTAATTTAGCTTTATATAGTGTTATAAATGAAATATCATAATACGAAAAATTAGTTAACTTTAACTGTATTCGTTAAGAGATTTATTTTATGAAAAATTTTCTTTTACATGAGGAAGGTTACCTGGTGATATTAATCGGAAATTATCAAAAGTTTCATTCATTATGTTCCAAGCGAGAAATAGATAAATATTATTGAAATATAATTCAGCATTTTCCCTCTCTATTTTATTCTCACAGATTTTACCTGTTGTATTTTATCAATAATATTTTTTTTTTTTAATTTTACGTAATCCGGAGCTAATAACATAATTTATGACATTTGTTTATGAATAAATTTCATATCCTAAACATGTCCTGAATTAGAAACATACATTTTTCTTATAATATTTATTATGTTTCAACTATGTTTTATTAATAACTAATGAGTAATAATACAACCAAAAAATACTGTTACTGGAAGAGGAGTCTGGGAAGGGAGCTTTTAAATAACTATTTTTCCGTCTCGTTAAAACTAATGCAATATTACAGACTATTAATATTATTATAATCTAAAACGAAAAAGTACCGGTCTATGGATTTTTAAATACAATATACCTATATTTAAAAAATATATAATTTTAAAAGAACAGAAATTAGAATGAGGAGATAAATATGTTGGATTATTTAAATTACTTCCATGAAATAGACCTAATTAAAAATAAACTCTAACAACTATAAATTAGATTAACTGTGAAAATATATGAAACATGGTTTCATACAAAGCAATTAATTAACTGTTTGAGCGACCGACTTTTGTAAAATTTATATATTTTCCTTTTATTCTAGAGAGAGGCGAAAGTTCACACGTCGTAACATAACTAATGGCTTGTAAGCTCCCAAGGGCCCTTGTTTTGTTTGTCTGCTGTTGATAGCAATGTTTCCCTCATCCGTCAAATAGCTTTTGACGTTTTCCTGAACTCAAAACCCATAAGAGTGCCAAAACTTTATAATGTGTACGTTGCTATCTTCATTCTGATAACGATATGAAGACATGGTTGACGAAATGATTTCTTTCTAGCTACATATTATTTAAAATACCGAATATATTTAAACTCATGATACTACAAGTGCTTTTATTATTTAAATGATATAACAATATTTCCTGTTACGTAGCAGTGTGCATATACAAGTATATCCATATAGTACGTGTATATACGGATAAATATATTGGGGCATACGTGTATCACACATAGATGTCTTACATTATATCCCTCAAATTAGTTTGAAGAATTGGCATGGTAATTTCCAGTTCTATATTGCGTTAAACAATTACAATATAGCATGACATGCGTCACAGTAACTATAATGTACATAACTACATCAGATAAATGATGTTCGTCAAGGTAAATACATATAACGCAATACAATTCTTGTGTATATCAGAACCGGGGGTTTCATGGTTGTTGTTAATTCCAAAAATATTCATCCCAACAATTATAAACAACATATGTATACATTCCACCAGCGTAAGTATCCCATGCGTATTCCGGGCTTAAGGATCGATGGAACTAATCACATGTATGACTCTCCTTAATCATTATATTTTTGTCATAGAATCATTTTAATTAAATTATTAAATGTACATTTTAATGTTATGATGCCTTGTCTGTATTTCTTCTTTCCAGAATATTGCAAAGATCAATTGTTCTAAAAAGTGTAAAAATAATTTTAGGTTATTCTGAATGACACAGCTAAAGATATCTTTCACCGAGCCAGATTCTAGTTACTCTACAACACTTTTAGTTATCAGTAATTATTAGAGTAATTAGGAAGTATAATGGGAGTAGACATTATGTAACTTGTTGATGTAGTTTTGAATATATTGAGAAAATATGCTTTATGTCATGAGAATCTTGGGACAATTTATACAAGTATATATTATTTTTTTTAATCTTTTCATTTCTCAAACCTAATAACAAACACAGATAAACTAATACACACATTTGAGAGTGATAGTGCCGGACTGAATGACATTATGAAACCTAAATTTTTTTTTCTCGAACAGGAGTACATATTAGAGGTCTGGAAAATAAATTTTGTGTACGATTTATGGTTTATTAGTAATTTTGATTTAGAAAACAATAAGTTTCTTTAGATTAGACAAATTAGATTTACCTTATTCATTGGTGATACTATTATTTGTTACATACAACAGCCTTCACACTTATTGTTTAGGTTATCTCTTTGTAGAGGAAATTACAAAACACATACATCAAATAATTTTTACAAGTATTGAATAATATGGAAAGTTAGTAATAAACTTTCAATAAAGTGAAAAATAATATTGAAACATAATAACATAACAAAACTACGCCAAGTTAGTAGTAATATATATCCCCCAGTCTTAAGATGCTAGTAACCATAGGTTACAGTAAGAGTGGTGTATCGCCCACAACACTTAGTGTGTCGCTCAGTAGTCAAAGTGTTAAACAATATGAGACGCTCCAGTAAACATAGTAACAGCCGTAATTCTCAACTGTTTCAGACAGAGCTTAATGTATTGAATGTAATTACAAATGCCTTTGATAACTTTGTTAACAAGTTAATTAATTTAAATGTTTAAGGATGGTGCCATTCACTTTAGTGCAAGGCTTATACCTCAGCTATCAGACAAAGTAGACTTATACATGTTAAAATAATAATGATGATTGTTTTTGTATATATATATATATATATATATATATATATATATATATAACAAATTTTTAGTTTTTTTTTAGATTTTAAGGTAGCGTTGAAAAAAAGTTTACATGATTTTTTTATGATCATATATTTTCTGTTTGATTTTTTTCAATAACAATTAAATAATAGTCTAAACTGTATAGGTCAATTCATGCAAATTTTATCTGAAATTGTTTGTAAAATAATTTAACTAAATTTTCAAAATCTGTATTGTAGAATTAACTTATTCTATAGTACTAGTATTTAGTACTAACCAACAATGTATATTAATAATTACCTTACACTTCTATATACATGCTAATTGAATTTGAACGACAGGTTACCAATCGCTTATGAGACATGTTTCTTATTATTTATTGAGCACTGATAAATCATGAAAATTTTCGTTTAGTACTACTGGTGTTTATTAGTAATATTCAGTAGGAAATACATATTTCCGCTTAGTCTATAAATTAGCTTTGTCGGACTGTTCGTTGGTATTATTATTTGTTGCACGTAACCAAATTTTATAAACATACATGGTTTTGTGTGTGTGTGTGTGTGTGTGTGTGTGTGTGTGTGTGTGTGTGTGTGTGTGTGTGTGTGTGTGTGTGCGTGTGTGTGTGTGTGTGTATGTGTGTTTTATGTAATAGATTTTACTTTCTTAACTGGAAGTACTTAAATCTTTGGCCATGAAACAAAACAAACTTACATACAAAAGATGAAATAATATGTATAAGCTACAATATTCTATTTAATATCAAATTTTACTATGTTAACAATATTCTAAAAAAAAATACAAAATCATTTTCAGTAAATGCAGTTTTCGTTTTTACCGAGGTAAACTTCTCTTAGGTCTGAAAGTGGGAGATGGCAGGTCAATATCCGCTCTCTCTCAGTTTATGTACGACATTAACTTCACAATATCGAGCCCCACTTACGCTCTATTCGCATTCTGCTTTATTGAACTTCCTTTTCCGAAATATTTACAACGTTAAAGACTATGTTTCCTACGAAATTGCAAATCATTCGTTGTAGTATGATAAATTAGTAAGTAAATATTAATACATAATACAATACTATAGTTGAAAGTGCTACGTCAGTTGATACATAACTTTGTTTGTAACCAAATTTATTTTCTTCGAATTTTACATTTTGTCCCTTATGGTTATTGAGAGCAAAAAATTTAAAATACTAATAGAATACAAGTATCTACTTAATTAACATAATTTAGTCTAAATTGGTTTACATAAATTCGAAGTTTTGTAATAAACGGTAAATATCTGAATTGTAGTTGTACAAATTGGAAATTGAAAATTAATTTTGGGATATATGGAAACTACAGTGTTTATCTAATTATATTGAGGCAATTCCAGTTAAATTAATGTTATATATAAACAATAATCACAAAAACGTGATGCTAAGGGCTGGATAAACCAATCCAGTTAATTCTTTTATGAAATTTTAATTTTAATCTCTGTAAAATAGGCTGTTTACATTTAAATCCAATAAAATATCAATGGTACATTGTTTCAACGGTAGCGTAATGTGGATAGCAATTAAAAATATGTCTAATTCTACTACAGGTTTCGCAGTTACAAATTTATAGCATCTTATGAATTTGTGACATGGCATTTATCAGTGCCTTATAGAAAAACAAAGTAATGAACATTTTCATGACTCTATGATCTTTTTTCTCATACTACAGTCCTAAAAACAGAGTTTTTATTAGGCAAAACCTTATAAACTATTATTTTTGAATGATGCATGGATATAAGTAACTTATTCTGGATATCCACCTTTCACCAGAAGTATTTATGAAACAGGTAGGATTTTCTCCTAGGCTAGGTAATAGGCTTCTCAGTCCTATGTATGTATGTATATCTTTTCATTCAGACAACAAGGCAAACTTAAGTATAGTACTGAAAATATTTAGATCGAAATAAGATGAAAATAGCAAGAAGTAGACGCTTTGTAATCCAAATATATTTCTGATAATTACTACATAATTATATAGGTTTTTTAATCAGAGGAATACGTCAAACTCAATTGTTAAACCGTAAATGATTGTGTATGGTCGACCGTAGACACGTTTTAACTATAGTAGGCTTAGACCTGCATATGTACATTTTTTTCATTCATTACCACTAATCAAAACTACTATAGCAATGGAGATATTTACACCGAAATAACATGACAAGTGTTGGAGGAAATGATTACAGACCGAAGTAGGTTTCCAAGACCTATTTATGTTTGTTTCTGATCGGCACAACAAAGCATTCCTAACTGTTGCCTTGGAAATATAATTAGTTATAACCATAAATGTTCCTACACGTGCAAAACTTTACATAAGATTCATGTTAAACTCTGATACTCTTAAATATAAATACTAAACAGAAACATAGGTATATAGTTTTGAGTAGGGGCTATACGGCAGTGACGCACCGAAAGTGAATGTAAACGTCCGAAAGTAGGCTTCTCATTTATACGTACTCGTTTTTATATACATATATTATGTCTTTGTCGAAACAAGGCAAATTGAACTATGATACTGGATATATCTTGAGCCGGAAGTATTTAAAATAGCTAGAAATAATTGCTTTTTGTTTGATTTAGGTCTCCGAGACCTATTTATTTTTATTTTCTTTATCTGTATAAAATAACAGTCTCACCATTTAGCTATGATGGGAAGGGTTTATTCCATGTGAATGTTGAATTTAGCCCCAGTTCAGCTTCCTGCTAGAGCAGTGTCTGGAGTCTAACGCTGTCACATACTTGATCAAAATTACTGTCGTGGACCCGATGAGATAATGAGACTTCACCTAGCTTGAACTATATTGTATGTCTGTGGTGTTAAAATGATGCAAATAGTTAGTTTTAAGCTTCTTATTTGCTCACTTTTTCATCTATTCAGACTAAAATGAATCTAAATTCCTGGAATCAAGTCTCTGACACTGTAAGATTTCCGATGCTGCTCTAAGAGGAAGGTGAACCAGAAATAAACTCAACATTAACAAGGCAGACTCAGCTCGATGAAAGTTTAATTAATTTGGACCAGAAACCCTTCTACACGAGCAAAACGTGATACAACAGTCAGATTAAACTCAGATTCTCTTAATCAAGAAGACTTATACAAGAATACTACATGATGTTTTAGACAGCTATACTACAAACATTTGAAAAATTTCATTCGACTCTGTTTTTTTAAGAGTATTTGCTAAGTAGCAAATTGCATGGAAAACCATATGAAAGAGCTAGTTTATTAATAAATATTAATTCGTTTGAATTAAATTATGGTTTATAGCCTATTATTCACTTGACGTCATTTCGGTGTCTTTTGTTTAACATAAATTAGGCATCGTGATTGCAAAAAGACAATGTTACTAATAAAACGCGGAGAGCCGATTTCGAAAACCAAAATTATTGACGAAATGATGTGTATCCAATGTACGTGTGGAAGCAAATACAAATGATGTTACTTTAATGGAAAATCAGTTCCTCTGCCATTTCATCTACATTGTTGGCCAGCACCAGTTAACCTATTTAGGAGTCCGGTGGGAATGAATGGCTCGTGTCGGGGAGGCATGTACGGAATATTTCCTGCGGTGTGTGTAACAGGTTACTATGTGAAGTGTGTTAGTAAATTTGTGTTTAATGCTGACATTGTATTTAATTAGACAAAGGCATTGCATTTTTTAACTATACTAAATAAATTTTGTCTTTTATAAATACACGGTATAGGATTCAGCCATGTTTACCCCTTGGATACATGCAATGCACTTGTAGGACATTGTAGGGTATTTACGGTAATGTGTCTTCAGCATTTTAATATGAGTTTAATGAGTACTCTATATGTAGTCTGTTAGGAAAATAATTAAATCCCATTTATAAATAATAATAAAAGTGTGTTAGTTTATTTATATACATAAGTGCACATCAAAATCTGTAATTTTAATTTTAAGACAGGTAGTATGCTTTTTTATAAAATCTTATTTGTTTGATAAGTAAGTTCATATTTCTGAAGTATAATAGTATTTAATAAGAATTGTTTTTATTCTCCCAGTTTTAACACTGTAATTACACTAGTTTGTCACACTCAATAAATCTCGTGCTCATGCTTCGTGGTATTACGTTACTAGTGATTTCATTATTGTATATGTGTCTAAGTGTCAAAATGTATATCAGCACGTCTTTGTCCATTATTCTTTACGATAAAAGTTTGACGCAAAGCAGATACTGAAGTTGGTATATTTAATAGTAAGGTAACGGGAATTTTCATTCCACTCTTTAGACAGGAAGAGAACAAAGCTGAAATGTGCTCTTTAGGTTTAGGCAAGTATATATTTTGTTGGTCAATAATTAGATGAGGCATCTAAAATACCATAGGCGGAGTTACATAATAAGGATAAATAATATACGATAGAACAAAGAAACTATGTAACCAGAAATATAATTCATATCAAAATAAACGCGGAAAGTTTGATGTCACGAAGTCTGTTTTGGCGAGTATGAACTTACACTCAGTTATTACATACAGACCCTATTATATATATATATATATATATAGACTATTTTTATAGACCCTACTTAAACTTAATTAAATAAAAACACAACATACAAATTCTAGAAAAGAACTAATAACCTAACAATTTGATTTTATCTCAGTTCAATTGTTAGTTTCTTGAAATCAATCGTAAATGTTTTGAGAACATTTTACAAATTAATGGATGCCATAAATTCTTACCTGAAAATTGATTTGACATATTCATAACAGTTTAGGTGTGATAATATGAATGTAATAAAAATGTTAAAAGTCAGATTTTGAAACAATGTAGTTCTCACATTCGCCACGATGTTCAATCCAGCATACTCTTCTTATCCTTATATTTTCTCCAGTGTAATTGTCATCATAATATGTCCAAGAAAATAATAATCATCGCTCTTTTTGTTGATTATTTGTACAATATCGTTAGCTGCAATTAATTGAACTAGCCGTGATTACTTCGACCTTGCAGAAACCCAGGTTTTCTCTTAAACATATATACTAATAGCAGTTGGTATTGTATAAGTGTTTCCGTGTCCTTTACTTTATTATAATGTTAAAACTATTAAAACGAAAATCAGTATGTTTAAAATAATAAACACGTCGATTCCAAGGAGTAATTTACCACCAAATAAACTTTTATTATACCTTTTGCTTTTAAGCACACAAATGATACATTAAAGAAGTGGATTATTGATATAATATATATATATATATATATATATATATATATATATATATATATATATATATATATATATATATATATATATATATATCAAATTTCATGTCTTGAAAGCCCATAATCATAATTCACCTGTTACTTCTAACACTTTTTAAGTATAAAATTATTTTTAAAGTATTGATCCTTTATCTTCATTAATAACGTCAAATAGATAGTTAAAGAGGTTTATATAGGTAGACATTTCTCAAAATTTTTACCTCTGCTATTTTTGCAGCTTGTATAGTTCATATTTTTAGTGTTGTTTAGACTTTTTATGCGTTTTAAAAGTTACACATATGAAGAATTTTGATAAATGTTAAACAAAAATTAACAAATGTTTTAAAAGCACTTCTGGTAATGTATTCTTTAGTAATAAAAGACATATAAAGTATGTGTTATTCTATACCCAAACCTTATAACTAAAAATAAATTACTGCTTATAAATTAAGTGTTTTCAGCGCTATTATTGAGAACAGCTTGATGAATTTGGCTAGTTTTTTTTTAATAATCGTTTTTAATTTTAATAAAAACTTTTAGAAAGAGAACATCGGAAACTGTTATGGTACACCTTTGAATTTTGAAAAATAATTATGTTTTACAATTTGCACTTAAATTAAACAGCTTTTGACACTTATGAACCTCATTTTATGTTTCAGCAGGAGGTGAACCTGTTTAGGAGGTGAACATTGTTTATGATTTTAATTCTATAAAATATGAAGCTTGATCAGTATTGTAATACAGACGACAGAGACAAAGTTATAAAATGTTCCAGATTGCTCCAATGACGAAACAAAAACATTAATGCCAACGCTTTGGTTAAAGATTATTTTTGGAAATATTATTAGAACGCTCTTATAAAATCCACCTTACTGAACAAAGCTGTGAATGTTTGCACATAAGGTAATTAAAACTGGTTAGCTTCCTTAACATCGTGATATGGCAGAAAAACAAACACTAACATGCCATTCTTTCCTAGAACTGTAGGTCCGAACAAGACTTCTATAAATCACATTATATGAAATTCAGAATGAAAATAGTCAGGATTTTCTCCCTTTAACCGAAGTGGACGCTTTTGACTGTAGTAGGTTTCTCAGTCCAAGATATTTATAAATATTGTCCCCTGCTTATGGAAGCTTACCCTACAAGTGTACGCGCTCGCGTACGCATGGGCTTATTTCTTTGAAACAAACACTATTGGAATTTTAATTCAATAATTCAAATAGCGAGAGTCTGTTACATTTTTTATAAGTGTGTTGGTATTTTTGTTCTTTGACTTGTATTTTTTCTTCAATTTTTGTATTTTGTTTGCCTTAAAAAAATTCAAAATACGATATTTTTTATATTAAAGCAAATAATACGTTTTTTAATTTGTCTCATATCTATTCCAACCTATGTTCAAAATTTTATTTATTTACGTTAACTAGTTTTAGATATCATAATTTTTATTAAAAATACAAATTTTTGGCTACAGGCTATACGAGACCTTTCTATATTTACGTGAAATTTTTTGTTTGAATTAATGAGTAAGATCAGCTACAGAAGTTTTAGATACTCCTTTGTGAAAATCCTGTATAAATTCATTACGCTTCAAGTGAATTTGATATGCCAAATGGAGATACTTTTTGGCAAAAGTGTGCTTCTCAGTCCATTGTACGTATATTTTCGTCATCAAGACCACAAGTCAAATTTAAATATTGTTTTTTACTTAAGTTGATTTTTGATACCTCTGTTTATATTTTCTTGTTGTAGACAACAAGAAATACGCAGGTGTAGCGTCGTTTATAAAATTCATCCGAAAAACCGTGTGTGAGGTCAGCTAATTGAAAGAAAATAAAAATCAAAATATTTCACATTTATTGCGTATTGTTCTTTTAGTTTACTGTCAATTAAATATTCTTGTGCATTTCTTCAGACATCAGAGGAAACTCTAGGTGAGCTTCTAACAACATATATATAACATTATTTTAAAAAGAATGCTTGGGCCCATTTATTATTAATAGTTTAATCATAAACGACAACTCAATTCCCTTTGCATATTATACAAATTTGTAAAAAAAATTAATTTGGTCAATTTAAATTCAATTTAAAATACAATTATGCCAATAAAAACGTCACTCAATATGGACCTTTTTATACTGGGTTGTTACTTAGTTCCTCAGTTGAAGTAATAAATATAAAATTCAACTTTTTTCGTTAACAGCAAGTTAATTGGAAAGAAAGGGAAGAGTTGTATTCTCAGCAAAAGGAGGAAGTTATTGTAGAGTGGACGCTGACCGTGACGAAAAGTAATAATTCCAGTGTAATTCCCCAGACCCATAGACTTGGAATGGCAAGACGGAATATCTGAACCCTCACAGCCCATAAAACTATATGACGGTTATATCCTACCCATTGAAGTTTATATTACAGTCTGACAGGACAAAATATGGTTGTAACCCTAAATGTGTGAAATGTCATGGCTAGTAAACCAAAAACTTTATTATGTAATCCGAATAAGTACTGATGTAGTCGCATTAGGAGAACATGCTGGACTCAATATTAAGCTTTTATAATTAACTTTCACAGTGTGTAATCACACACACACACACACACACACACACACACACACACACACACACACACACACACACACACACACACACACACACACACTTGCTGCGCATAAAATAAAAACAGGAGGTTTTACCTAATACTTAGTGCCAATGATATAGTGGACGTCATATGTACGACTTTGCATATGATCAAATTCATACAATTTATCTTCACTCAGATTAAAAACGTGTTCTCCAGCACACTCATACACTCAATACCTACAGCCACAGTGAGCATACAACGTAGGATTTGTTTGAATTGTGTAACGACTTTGGTGGCAACTTGGTGGTGTAACACGTAGTCATATATTGATGTGCAATAGAGAAAGGTTTGGTACAGACTTTAGGTCCTTATAATAGGGCGGATTCTTGAGATAGTGTATGTGTTAGAGAATAACATTGATCTCAGGCTTAGAGATTACAGTTAACAATTAATATTCATTTCTGTACTAATATTGAAGCAATTCGCTTCTCGGTAGACTAGAGATGTGACGATGTAAGAACAGAGGAATAGGACATAAGTAGGTGACGCATTATAACATTAAAATTAAACTCTAGTGTGGTAAAAATATATTCATGTAAAAATTATATTAACCGCAATCTACTAACTATTTTTTAATAAATGCAGAACTGTTTGGTTTTTTAACAATAGTAAAGGGCGTTATACAATATTGGGCATAATATATTTTTTATTGTGGTTTTTTTAGTGGATGGGTTCCTACTCTAAAGGATATCAGAATCACGATCTGTCGTGTTGTATGTCAACGTCAGCACAATCCATTAGGATCAATGGCTTTCTACTTTCTTTTGGTTTTCTCTAATTGGATAAATGTATTACACAGAAGTGTCCTATGTGAGTTTAGTCCTACAACTACTGCAAGCCCAGGGTTTTTGCAGGGAACTTTACTTACAGGGTTTACTTTAGTAAAAATTATATAAAACTAGTTTCATTTATATTACATCTAATCATAATTTTTTCATTATTAACCCTTTCTGTAGCATTAAACTTCCATTTTGCCTTCAATTTAATATAGTTTCACGACCAAAAAAAATATCTGTACACTTATCAAGAAATTATACGTTTATTTTAAAGTATGGAAAAATAAATTGTAAATGAAATGGTTTATTGTATTAGATTATTGTAATTTCTAAAAATCACAAAGGTATCTTAGGTCGAATTTTGCAGCCAAAGCCTTTCAGTGGCAGTAAAATTATCCTTATTCCAGTGTAATAAACCATAAGCCAAGGGATTTGCATTGTATAAGAGCGTAAGTAATTGAAATCGATAGACTAATTCTTCTTACAGACAATAGATTGCCAGCCTCAGTGGACTTAGTAGGAATGAAATAAAATAGTTTATAAAGTGTTTAAAAATAAAGGATTCATTAAGTTTATGAAACTTAAAATCAACTGTCGGTCATGCGAATATTACTTACATCCGCGTTAACCAACTATATAAAGTAACTGAAATCACTGTTTCAATACGAACTGTTTATATTACTACGGTTGGCTGAGTTAAGTTGTAATAACGAGACTGATCGTTGGTTTTAGTGGGTAACGCTAAGAAATACGGTATTAAAAAATAATTTTGTTGATATTTTTAAGCCCATCGATATTCTTCTATTGAGGCAACCGCTAAAACTAATACAACTGACGATAAATTTATTTCATTTATCTTTAAAATATAGGTTAGGTGCTTATACTATACAAATCGAATCTCACTTACTGTTAATTCTAATTGCTATTTACTTTTATCTCCCTCAGGATTAATTTTGATAGTCAATCAGTATTTGGATGTTCACTTATATCACATTTATGTTTAGCACTATGCTATAATAAGTTTGAGTTAATTTTCTTTCGCAAGTTATTACCTATTTATCTAGCATGACGTGTTATATAAGAAATCATCAGGGGTATTTGCGATATTGGCGTCTGCTATGTATTGAGCCAGTTCTTGTCGAGTTTTCTAGTAGCGATCCATGACACTATGATTCTTGGGTGAAAATTAATATGAAAAAACAAATTCATATGGCATATATGCAATTTACATGTGATGAATTCATTATTAACTTGAAGGGAATTCATTTGACAAGGGTAGCCAATGGTGTGAATAACGTTATTCTGGTACATAAACATGTTACCAGGAGGGTGATTTCCGCTAATATATTCCAAACAACAGCTTACAATCGCCAATTCCTTCATCTGCTCACGTGAATATTGCTGTTAAACTCTGTTTTACTGCGATATTTTATTCATATACATAATAACTGTGTTTATATGTATGTACTGTATGGATATATATATATATATATATATATATTATATATATATATATATATATACATTTTTCAATAAACATTGAATAACAAAAAGTACTTGCTCCGCCGGGACTCGAACCCTGTTCACTTGCCGGGTAAATGTGAAATGGAAATATAAATATGAAATGAATTTTGTTTTAAAAAGTATTAAATTGTATTTAATGAATTATTTTATTTAATTGAAATAAAACCTTCGGCGATTTCCTTTTAGAGTAACAGATTTGTAGCCACCTAGACACTCGGTAAAAATTCAATTACGATTTAGAATTTTGGATAGGCCTATTAACTACAAATATTTATAAAAACCAAAATAATGTAGAGGCAACCATCTCAAACCCGTGTATTTTTAATAGCCTTTGGGATTGAATTTATACTACTATTGAGCTTTTATTCTAATCACTTTCTTTATACGCAAGTAGAAAAGGTAACAAAGAAAAAGTATTAACTCATATTTATTTTGTATTAACTTGTTTCTCGTAATAAGGTAAAAAATTATAAGAATCTTGAAAATGGTTATTACAACTATAGTGGAACTCTTATTTACAAAATATGAGAATGTGATAGGCTCACTTTTTAAAAAGAGACATTTCGTTATACAAACATTTATCTCTGTAAAATAAAAATTTATATTACTATAATCACTATAGTGAGAGACTAACTATGTTTTGTAATACACGAAGCTGTACAGTATACGCAGACAATGCATGCTAATATGTGTAGAAGACAGATGACTGACGTACATTGCATATTACATTCCTTGTCAGAACCAGTCAAGCCCTCATGCGCGGTTCCTTCTATGGGGTTGATCTTAAATAGGATCTTACCTTAGGTGAGTTCTCAATTAATCATCTAACTCTTACTATGCTGAGAAGGAATGTAATATTATGGCCTTAAATTTAATAGATTAATGCTAAGTAAGAATTTGTGGTATAATATATATGGATAGCACCTTAGTTGTTGTATTAGTGTACTATATTTCATACAGCAGAGGCACAATATGGAATGCAGGGATTCGGTGCCAGTAATGTTGGGGAAAATTTTACTTTCTCAGAATGTAACTGCCTATCTCAAAGACACTGTGTTTTAGATAACGAATTAAAACTATTTTATACTTTTTATTTCCTTGATTTAATAATATTTTTGAAGTTGGTCTATTTATATTTTAAAATTTACTTAACTCATATGTAAGATTTCTAATAACCTTTACATTTTTGGCTGCACCATATGGATTAAATACTGTGTTCTATTTGTACAAGTTTAAGTTCGAAGATAAAAAGGAAAAACGTTTCTAATATCATTTTCGAATATTTTTACTTTATGATACGTATGTTTCCACTTGCTACTACAGATGCTACTATAGTATATTATACTATATGGAATCACAGGAAATCGTGTAGCATATATTATGTTCTAGTTGAATATTGAGATGGGTTGTTTTATGTATACACAAGTAAATAAAATTTATCAAATTCAAATACATTATATAAGTTTGATTCCATATTTTATGTTTGAGTTATTTAAATTTTGTATTGTTTCAAGTCGTACAATTAAAAGCATATGTAATATTATGTGTTTGCATTTATACATGAACCCCGAATTACATGTATAAGTGCGAAGGTAGATTAATTGTTATCAACAAAAACAAAACAGATAAGACAATATACCTATTTAAATATTTATAAGGATATTGTAAACACTCCAACGTAGTATCACGAAATACCAGTTCTGAAAACTGCTCTGTTATGTGTTATAACAATGAATAATATCGTTTATATGTAAGGTTAAACAAAACGGTAACCAGTCGTGTTGGTCTCTTGCAATAGGTTTTATGCAAAATCAATTGCTGTTATTGGCAGTGAACTAAATAAAATAATGTATTAGGTTTGCATTTGGCAATTAAGTTTTACATACACAGTTTTAGTAAATAATTGAAACTACGTCAAATCATACTATTCGTTTAATCATTATATATATTTTACAAACCACTATGGGTATTAGAATACTATACAATATATATATATATATATATATATATATATATATATATATATATATATATATAAATCATTCAATATTTATTTTCCTAAGATTTCAACTTTATAACGTCAGCCTAGTTAATACAATTTCAACATATTTAATTAACTCCACCATTCCGAGGTTTAACTTTGTGCATTAGTGTGGTATTATGAGTGTTTAGTAGAATACATATTATTCGGTTGAATTAGGTTTAAAATAGTCGCTTTAATTTACATTTATAGTCTAATTTTCAGTTTAAAAAGTGTGAAACATTTCTCAGAAAATCACTTTTCATGTAAATTTATGTGAAAAGGGTAAAATCGTAATCATACCATAACAACAATGAAAATTTTACGTATTATTTAAGAGTGTTGAGGATATATATTTGACAAAAAGTTATATAATAGTGCTTCAGTAGCTTAGAGATAACTGTTTCCTCCTTAGTTTTAGCCACCCACTTCACCATCTGCTCAAACTTGTCTCATATCTGTCGTACTCCTCTTAAGTTGCCTGCTTTTGAAGACGCTGTTTACTATACAAAACTGTCAACAGCTCATACATTATCTTTAAATAAGTAATGCAAAGTTCACTTCATCAAAGTTAATAAAAATGTTATAATATTGTTATACTGTTATAATGATAAGTTATAATATTGTTTAATCATTGTTGTTGCCAAATTTCAGAATATTTTATTCCATATGCATACGTACATTGTATTGTACAAAACCCGCAACGCAATTGCAAAACAATTCCCCTATTGTTAAATACCTTTACAATCCCTTAATTGAACTTGTTCAATATACAAAACATAGTCAGTAATGAGAGAAATAATAAGGAAATAAATGAATACAACTATTATACGTTGTGAAACAGCAAACTTTAACTGTATACAAAGCTATTACCAATCATCCTACATGACCTTTAATTATTTGAATTGCATTTATAACATGACCTATATTATTCTACGATTAAGTAATAGAAGTATTTCTCCCAAACACCAACAGAAACCATTTACTGAGCTTGAATGTAGTATCCATACATCCTGTGTAATAAAACAAGTACTCGATGGAGTTATCAGTAATAATTGTCATTGATTGGTACTCACTCATTAATCCGTTAAATCATTAATCTTAAACAATGTTTCACTGATTAAATTTAAACGTATCACTATGTATAACTTACAGCAAACTACTAAACAAAATACGACTATTTTACTGATTTTATTATTCAACACCAATTAGTTATTTATTATGTATTAACTTTTGGATCATCTAAACAGTACACTAGCTTAGTTACTGATACAAACTAAGAATAGTATTATATAAATATATCTAAACTAATTATTTAGGTAGGCCTGTTTAAACCTAATAGTAAATAGCGATAATATGACCCAAATCAAAAGTTTTTTTAAACCTAAATAATACAGCCAAACCCCCACGACTGGCCTCTGTTGCTGAAAATAGCAATATAACAAAAGTATACACAATTTGAAAGCAATCAATAAAACGAACATAGCAAGCTGTTTAAAATAAAACTAATCAATATTGTTTGGTGCATAATACTCTTCAGAATTGAAGCCCACAAGTATAAATCCAGAGAGTTCCGTCCTTCAGTTGGACTGTGTCCGAGAAAGGAAGACCCAAAATAATGTTAGAATGTCACTTATCACAAATTGATGCGAACGGGTCATCTTGGTCTCAAACGGTACGTGTCGATAATCAGTAGGCCGGGACGGGATGGTCAGATCCGGAATGCAGCAGCAGCTGGGGTCTGACGGCAGGGCCATCCAAGGGCCAGAATATCATCAATTGACTCCAGAATGATGAACCTGACTTTCTGCACCAGTAAAGTCCACATAGCTACCTTAAAATCAAAGTCCATCAAAATAGCAAATGATCTTAACCTCTACATACGCTTCCAAAAGCCTAACAAATATATAATTACTTTATACTATTTCAACGAGGACTATAATGTATATGAGCTGAAAAACTATTTATTAAACAAGCCTATCTCTGCGTTCTTAAAAATATTTTTTTTGTATTTTAAGAATTTAATATATTCCGTATATCTCATTTAGTTATTTTAAACACATTTCAAAGATAACTTTTAGACATTATTAAAGTAGATATTATTTTTAGTGAAGTTAACAGTCCTTTTTGTGTGTGACGATAAACAATATTATGATACAAACTAAACAAATTAAAACATTCCTAAACAATTACAATATTGTGGACAGGACATTTCCCCGACATTTATATAGACAGTTTTCATGTAAGAATGGTTTTCAACAACATTTATTTTTATAGTTATAATAAATGTTACAAAATATTCTTTTAATAAAAGCTCTAATAATTATTTTAATCCTTTCAGATATTGTATTACTTAAAATTAAATGATCTACATGCTTACTACTTTATTACGCTCTATTATACATGGTTTGAAGAAACTAAAAATCACGTTTCGACGCAGCTTTCCTATGGTATAACACATTTGTGTAATTTTTATAATTCCTAAAGCTATCTTATTTAATACTTTCTCTAAAACCTTTTAACGGGTAAGTAGTTAAAAATCATAAAAAAATCACTTATTATCTATCCACAAATAGAGAATAATTAGTTACTGTAATTATGTATTTCTAGATTGAATTCACAAATAAATGAAAAGACCAGGAAACAATAGCAATATACTCATTTTTATAATGAAAGAAGAGTGGTTTATATTCAAACAAAAGAATATGACCCGTATGGCTTAGTATAAAACTACAAGCACGCACACATACACACACGCACGCACGCACGCGCACGCACGCCACAATTTTCAATAAATATGACTCATCAAACAGTATGAAGAAGTACTATTTTAAAATTATTATTATTTTTCAAAATTTTATTGTCTCAAGCCCTTTATTGTAACACGCATATCAAATTTAGACAATACATTTGATTAACTAAATTAATAATACAATAAATGCTGTTTATAACTAATAAAAAACCAATTTGATATAATTAAGAAATTAGCACATGGTTGCGGTAAGTCGATCCAATTTTAACGGGTTGTAATTCCTTAATAGATTCAAACTGCAAACAAGTAATTACGGGTTAATTTAATTGTGTCTGAATACTTATTAATACCCTGAAATAATTACTAGAAGCATCGTTTTACCTCGGCGAGAGTATTTCTAAAGGATGTCGTTAACGAAGACCTCGATGCTACTACCACATTCACCAACTCTGTCCAACAAACATATCATAATACATTGTACTACCATAAAAATCTCTTTATTTCACGGCCAGATAACGACCTGATTAATAAATACTAGAACAAGGAAGGCAATTAAATGCCCTTTAGTTAGTGATAAGCTTACATTTTACGATTTTTACATCCAGTGGAAGGACATTTGATCAAAGACCACTGTTACAGTTGTACCCTATCATTGAACGCGCGCTACAACTAGATTGAACCGTGGGGTGATTAAACTCACGAAATATATCTAAGGTTTTAAAATTAAATTTCTTGCACTGCGGTAAACTGCCTTCTGCAAAAAGCCCACATTGGTAGCAAGGGTAATTAGTTATTGTTAATTTCTTCTATGATCAGAACATGTTGAATTATTTGGAATGGAAAAGTACCAACCACAAATACCACTGGTAATCAAACCCTAGGAATCGGTGCACCCCTCACGACTGGCAGAAATAGAATAAAGATCTTTCAAATGAGAATCTCAAATTGAGGCTCAGATTATGTTAGCGATCCAATCTTTTTGGGTAACAAAATATGGTGTTTTCAACACCTAGCATAGCTATGGTGGGAAGGATTGATTAAATGTAAATGTTGAGCGAGGTTATAATAATAGAAGGTCTTTTTACAATGTATTTACTCGTAAATTTTAAAATTATTACTGGCAAAGGCTCTTATTTATAGACATCCTGTCACATAGAGAGTATCATCCATTTCTAGCAGACGTCATCTAACTTGTTATGAACTAAAGTATTGTTTAGCAGCCCTGTAGAAGTTCCTTAATTTTGTTACAAACTTTATTATCGACCATCGTTGCTCCCTTTTCTCTCCCTGTATGTACAATATTGATGTAAGTTTTTAGTTTTCGTTAATATGTGTAAAAAATCATCCTATTTTCTGAGTGTTACTGCCTACTATTTATCGAGAGACCATATATGTGTTTTAGATTTTTTTTATTTATAGAATGGCAGTCTTTTATGTTAGTGCAGAAACTATTTTCGTAAATATAGCTAGGGATGTTAGCTACGATTATTTATTTTTACCTGTACGTCGTTAGTTTTTCATGAACTGTATTTCGTGATAAAGTTACGTTTTAGTTTATGGTTTAACATTTAGTAGCTCAAAATCATCGACGTAGAATATGCTACTAAATTATCACTATCAAATTCTTAAATAACTTTGAATTCAGATAAATTCAAAGTTTAATCTGTGTGTTACATTTTTTCGTTGAAATATTATCTATAATAAATTGTAATGTAATGAAGGACTACTTTTATATATGTTTTTAGTATATGATACTCCTATGTACGATTTAATTTGAGTATACGAATCTCTCTACTCTTAAAATGTAGTTATTGTGCATTCTTCAGCTGTATCCAGTTGTTTCCAATACGTCCAAAAATGTATTTGTAAAATTAATAATTAAATATCACAAAAATTTATATTAATCACCATAATGGTGATTTACATTGAAGATGACAATTAATTAAGTATAAATACCCAATATACATTGGAAAAAAAGGCTTTCGCGTAATAAGCAATATCTCCAGACTCTGTTAACATATTTCTTTTGTTGAATCCTGAAAAAAAAACTACCTGTATTTCTTAGTCGTGCATCCATAAGAACAGCTCGGAAAAAAATTACGGCCGCTATGGATAACTTGACGCAAACTTTGTCTTTGAAAGTAACCGTAGTAATAGTGGGAAATAAATAAATAGGTCGTTCGGAATCAAGGGAGACATACTGAATATCAAACTTTATTTTAAAGTGTTTGAGGACGAAAGCTATTTTCTTTTTAAACATATAATTTTTCTCAATGCGTGCTTTAATGTATATGGAGCATTGGTATACAAGTCCAACACGGTTTTTTCTTTATAACAATGCATAATTTTAACATTTAAATATTGTATTTCATTGCAAAATTTCATTATTATAAAACTACTATCTTAAAATTTCTAGTATTTCCTTATTATACAGATTTGAAATTGAAATGGTAAAGAAATACATTTATATTCTAAATAAATATATTAATACGCCCAAAAAAATTAATAAATACATTTAAATTAATTACAATGTTGTCCTAAGTAAACACGAGTAGAATTAATTTATATATTTCAAAATTTAGCTATCGTAAAAAACGGTATGAAAATTTAAATGGTAAACGTAAAATATTAAAAACGTATGTTATTTATTTTATTTATGAAACCATTTTATGTAAGAAAAGATTGTAAGGATAAAGGTACTTTACGTTTCCTGGAAATTTTGGTATTTTGTAATAACTGACATAAAGACCTGAGCTTAAAATATCATACTGTTTAAGTTAGTTTTTCAACTACCTAAGAAGAATAAGAATATCTAATATTTTATATTTTATTTTTACTTTTACTATTAGATTTTTATTTTACTTTTTATAAAATCAAAACAGAGTAACAAGGGTGATTAATACGGCCGTGGACCAGTTAGAGAACCGAAAGCAATCAATCTTTCAGAGCGCGCGTGTGGTTTGTGACTTTACTGTAAATACTGCTAAGACATCAACGCTTCTGGGCTTGTCAACATCACTTAAGAGTATTTGAGGTACAAGTGTGCGATGATTAAAAGTTTTTCTTAATAAATTGTTGAAACTTTTTAGTGCTTTAGGGTGCATTATATTATTGAAAACTTCGTCTTAAAGTTGTCGACGAACTTTATCAGTTAGGACGCTCATGCTTCAAAGTTCCAAAGTACTCTTAAGTTTATTCCAACAGTAAGAATTAGTTCAATAAGGAGCCTAGTAAACTGTAAGAAAACTATTTTTTTAGTAGCCATAATAGTAATGAAAACTCCGTCTATGCTGATTGTGACTAACTTATTAATCATGACAAATTACTGCAATATTCGGCTGGCAAAAAAGACTAAAATGTATCCGACCAAGATAAAGCAGTATAAAATGTGATAGCAATATGCTTTTTATATACATAAGACTAGACAGCCATTTATTCATTACATATTAGTATAGTGCAGTAAATGTGGCAAAATATATGTGAAACAGGACATAATAGGGTGTAATATTATCATCAGTGTAACCAAGTATAGTCTGAGGAAGAGGAACGTAATGTAAACAATGGTAGGATTATATTAGAATATACAGAGTTGCAATGTGCCATTCTATGCTACAAATATTAGTGGGTCAAGAACAATTAATCTTATTTAGCTAAATTATGCCACTGACATTATATTTTAACCTGCATTGGCTACTGCAGAAAATATCTCATTTAAATTATACACGATTTCAAGTCAACCGTGGAAGTTGCGTCGACACTTCTAATAAACCACTTTTCACTAGATCTCACGGAAAATAATGCCTTGCTCATTTTATTGTGCTGCTATTGAATAATTAGTTTGGTTGCTTAGTTTATATGGATGTACATTTTACAAAATCAAGCGCAATATTAAATTACAATTCATAAGGTGATTTATTAATATTTTATATTTTGTTATATTATTATTACCTTCAATAACGTGTCTTGTGTGTATGCATGTATACATTATTAATAAACACAATATCAATACGACAATAAAAAACAAAAAAGACAAATTATGATACAATTGTATTTGAATATTCGCAAAAATCATCTATATTCAAACACGCCAGGTGGGCTTCATGAAATTGCAAATATGAAAAGCCTTTGCTACGGCGTTGTACCTTGAAATGCCCTCATTAATATGTAACTGTTCAACAAAACGTAGACCAGTCTTGTTAGTCTTTTTCAACAATACGAGTATATGTTTACAAATTTCATTGCTAATACTGACTGTGAACAAAGTAAAATTCATAATTAAGTTTACATTTACAATCATATTTAATGTGTTTTTACAGAATTTAATTAATTATATAAGTTCCATCACAATAGAACTTTTAAAACATTTATTGGTTCAAAATTAGTGTCCTTTATTCCCAAACGTTTTAATACAATTAATGCCATTTCTATTGTCATGTATTTCCGAATTTATGAGAGGATCACTTAATTAGTTTATTGTATAGTAGGAATAAATCCGTTATTTTAGATGTTGTTTAATTTATTAGTGTAAAATGTAGAAAAACACATTGTATTTTACTGTGTAATATTTTGCTGTATTGGATTTTATTAATTATTTTAATTAAGCATTAGGGTATGTATTAGCACATAACGGCGACATCGCACTCAATTTCAATGCGTAATTCTTATTTCAGCGTTTGCACTTCTACATGAAAATACTTATATTTCCAACGCAAAATTTTAGTTTGCTATTTTGCCCCGAGAAAAAAGTATAAATAGACCTCTATATAATTTTGTAATGTCGTTGGATTCAAAACAGTATAGTTTTCTTAACTGTATGGATAATTAATATCGGTATTGGAAATTAAAAACTAAAGTCAATATTAATAATACTAATTCATTTAAATACTTACATTATGACAGTTGTTGTATATATGTAAACCTAATACATGATACAGTAAAGTTTCTTCTTCCCTTTCCATGTTCGCTATTTCATAAAAGTTCCTCGGCTTAGTCTAGTAATTACATCAGTATTTGTATACCTAATCAGTAGCGTATATCTCATCAGTTATAAATGGATGCGATGTCACCTCGACAATTTTCTGTCTTAAACATTGCATTTAGTGTCTGGTGTATTGCTTTGTGACTCAGAATAAATAAATTGTTTGCCTCGTTATCATAATTTTTAAACAATAAGTACTGTTACTTTTGTTATGTTTTCTGCCTGTAAATGTGAATGTATTGAAAATATTTGTAAAAAAAATTAAATATATGATCGTGCTGTCTTAATAAAGTGTTTAAACAAAACATTTGAATATATTTAACTGAACCTTTGAAATTACATTCCAAAACTTTAGGGACTAATATGGTATTTTTTGCTGATTTAAAGACCAGTAGGGCCTAGCCCAAATGTATTTACGAAAAAAGAAGAGGTTAATGTTCATTGTAGGTACTTAGAATTTTCGTGTCTAATTGAAATATAATTGGTTGGATAGTTTATACGTAAAAAAACAAAAACAAACAAAGGCACTTACGCATGTATAACACTATTATGAATCAAGATTCCAATGTTAATAAGTGTGAAACACAATTCTCTCCCACATACACCTAATATCAATCGCTCTATACTAACAGAACAAAATTTGTCAGAACAGGACTTCAGTGGCTTAGAGCTAAACTGTTTCCTACTTAGTTGTTAGCCGCCCACTAGGCCATCTGCTAAAACTTGGTTCTTATTTGTTTTACCATGTTTAAGAGCCTTGACATTTTTCCTTGTCTATAAAGTGTCGCTTCTTTTATAAACAGTTTTTTTTATTTCAGACCCTCATTTCAACATAGCGAATAGCATGGATTGCCTTGCGTTCACATTGCTGCACTAATCAAGAAAATATATAAGCTCGTAGGTTTAGAAAATATGATTCAAGAAATTATATAAATATATTGTTCTGAAAATTATACTTCAGTCATAACTCGATTAATTCTAGTAATTTTAAACTAAACCCAGTCCAAAACTGCCCTAGTGCTTTTAGTGTTACTAGAGTATAACGAACATTAAAGGTCTGTCAAATTTCACCATTAATTGATATTAGCAAGTTGAAAAACAGATACGTAGTTCTTTTATGGATTACAATCTCATTTAAACTTTTAAAACTACGAGAAATGTATAGTGGGAATTTGATCTTTCTAGAACAATTGGAAGTTCAATAACCACAAGAAAACATCTTATAAGGTTGCAACCTTTTTTCAATCCCTATAGGTTTGTGATTTTCATGAAAATATTTAGATTTTCTATGAAAGTGATTATTTCTATTTATGAAATAGAGAAGTTATATTTTTGTATAATAGCATACATTTCTTGACCCGTCCAGCCTTTGAAGCGGGACACAAGGCAGACAATACACTCGACTGGAACCCGGCCAAGTTTGATAGGCATCATCTAACTGCAGTCACAAACAGGGACTGTCGTCATAAACCCGTTTATTGATCAGATTGCTACAAGTATATACTACCTTTTATTTTGCTTTCCTTTTAAGGGTTAAGATTTATTGCGTTGTCAATCAATAAAAGAAAATCGTACAAAATAATTTTATACTAGCTATTTTATTACATCTCTAATATTTTGTTACTGTCCACTTATAATTCATGTAGTAAACACCTTAAAGTGCTGTTCTACACTGGATAACACCAGCCATAGAACCGTAAGGCGTATGCCGCAGTCAACTAGTAAACAGCCTCATGCCAGTTTTCAAACAACCTTTTTAAATAAATACATTTGTATGCACTTCTACACATACTTATTATTACACTTAAGGAGATTACTAGCACCAAGTAATGAATACTCAAAATGCATTTTGGTTAAATGTTATGTTTATACACTACTAGCTATTTTCCGCCGCATCGCACGCTTTTCGTAAGCTTTGCTCGTGTATGAGCGTGTCTGGTTCAAGTGAAGTATATCTCCAACGCCGATGTAGAGTATACCTTGTTGCCACGATCAACAAAATCTGTCAAGAGTGTATTTTTATAGCCATTATACTCACACGTACACATGTCACACACGTACTACATAGTTTACTATAAATTAGTGGTCTAACACTTAAGCAATAAATTCAACAAAACATTAATTTTAAAGACGAATATGCATCAAAACTTGTTTGGCCCCTTCAAATCATGTTTGGCTATTTATATACGTACCTTTCTCGAATTGGAGATTATAATATTTTGTTGGCGCTTTGATAACTTTAATATTTTGAAGCGCCGCCTGTTAGTGAGTTATTTCAATGGACATAGCATATAAACCTCCTATAAAATTCACCTATAAAATTATAGTATATATATATATATATATATATATATATATATATATAATTATGTATAATTACTACATTATCACATTATTAAATTCTTTATATTTTTATATAGGTGAATTTTTATTCATTACCGAAAACCTTCGACGATTCGAAATTTCTCTTGTGGATAGACGCGTAATTGAGAGTATGTTCTATGGTTAGTAAAATTAAAAACTTTTGTGGGTGGAAAATGATGTATGTGTTTGTACAGTTGTGCAATGGATATGTCATACGGAAGGCTCAACGATTTCAACGTGTAATTTATGTGTTTGTGTTGTCCGACTGTTTCTGACAAATTCATTCAGTATCAGTATATAAAATGTTATGTTGAAATATCTATTACGAATCGTGGCTCTCTTTGATCTTTATGCTAAGATGTAGGTTAGTCCCATAATTCTTAGTTAATTAATAAATAACCTATGAAATATAAAGCTCAATGTTTTACTTCTAAAGAGTTAAAAGTGTTATAGCTAATTTTAATTTTTATGATAAACAATTTTAATTAAACCGTAAACTATTTTATGGAACTTATTATATGTTGGCGATCTTAACTTGTAGTTTATTAAAATTTAGTTCCGGATTTTATATAACCTGAAGTATAAATATCAAATGAATATGAAGAGAAGATACTACTTATACGTATATAATAAGAATAACAGAAATTCTGCTTTTGAACACACGGTAAATGTTAACACGGCTCAGAACTCTAAAGTTGTAATGTACAGACGATTGACTTAATTTTATTCATAATTTTGTAAGATATATGGAAAAATATTACTAAAAATACAAAAAATATCTCGACCAATAATTATTTTATTAAAGATACATTAACGAATTCCAGATTTCATCCAGGTTATGTAGTATACCAGTAATTAACAAGTTAACGTTTCGTCGGACTTCTGAGAACTTAAGGTTCAGAAACTCACTT
This sequence comes from Homalodisca vitripennis, assembly GCF_021130785.1. Classification (NCBI taxonomy): domain Eukaryota; kingdom Metazoa; phylum Arthropoda; class Insecta; order Hemiptera; family Cicadellidae; genus Homalodisca; species Homalodisca vitripennis. The sequence continues at coordinate 121,815,997 of NC_060211.1, read as the reverse complement.
TTCCACTCAAAGGATTAAGCTTTAGTTTTAGCTTGTATTGTTGATGATTTTAGAAGTCCACTCTTAATTTACATTGATGCAAAAAAAATATAAATATATATAAAAAATAAAGTTATAAAGTTTTATTTTTATATATATATATATATATATATATATATATATATATATATATATATAGTAGTGAAATACCTTTTTTCCTGAAGAAATTAGAAATTATGTTCAGACCGTGGAAAATAAAGGCTTGAAGGATTGGTTCTTTTATAACGTTCCAGTTGAATATTGAGATTGCTTGTTTTATATACATGCGTGTTAATTTAAATACTAAATACACATTTACAATCACATGTACATGGATGTAGGAAGTCCCATATACTTGTTTAGATGCGAAAGTAGTAATACTTCATGAATGAGGGTAAAATCCGTACAGTTATAAATAATAACATTTTTTGAATATATCTAAAACCCCGTTAAATTTGACACACTTCAGGCACTCGTAGTTTAGGTCTATTCACAAGTGTATTTTATACAAAATCAATTTCATACAAAAGCTTTATTACATAATTGAAAAAAAAAACGTCAATGATTTCCGTATGTTTAAGCAAAATATAACATTTATCAACTTTCTCAAAAAACTCCTATCCATTATCTCCAAATTTTCAATATCCCATGCTATGTGTATGTTCCTTTTTCCCCGTTTCATGATAAGGCACTTTAATTATTATAATTGCATAAAAATAATTATTTTAATTTTTTTATATTTATTATTGCACTATTATAGGGTTTAGAAAAAATATTGTTTTTTACAGCGTATAGTTTGTTTCAATTTCGTTTAAATAGTTATTTTAGATTAAAATTAGTGTTTTAAATTCAAAGTTTAAGAAAACTTAAAGACTCGACTTAAAATCACTCTCTATGCACACCAAATATAAATATCTCTGTATATAATATTAACAGGTAAAAATACCATACATACATCATAATATATCAACATACAACAATATATATTAGTAGCAATGTATGAGTGTCGAGGTAATCTCTTACAAGAAATGATATAACATGAACTCAGTGGCTTAGAGCTAAACTGTTCCCTCCTTAGTTTTTAGCCACCCACTTTACCATGTGCTCAAACTTGTCTTATAGTTGTCGTACTTGGTTAAGCCTCTATTAAAGTGCTTGCTTTTCTACAGACATCTTTCTTAACATATAACATGTCTGTCCACATCATGTAATATATCTACTAGTTATAAAAGTTTCCACCTTTAAAATTAACCAAATATATAAATTAAAATATTGTGTATATATATATATATATATATATATATATATATATATAGTTTAAGGGGGTTCGGTAGGCATAAGTCTTCAAAAATATCGTAATTTTTTTATTGCATTTTTGTATCCCTCTGCATCTTAGTTTTTATTTAATACCACTCCCACTATTGTACTATAAATATAAACGGAGTTATTCAACTTTATGTAGGACAATGGCATGACGTTTTTTCCCTTTGGGACGGAGATTCAAGTGCGTTCAGTACAGTTCGTCAGAGTAGGCCATATGGAGACCAATGTGTGATTGAAAAACTGGAGTGTTGTGGACATGTTCAAAAGCGCATGGGCTCAAGACTTAGGAAACTAAAAATGAAATGTGAGAAAAATGTTCTTTCTGATGGGAAAAACTATTGGAGGAAGAGATGGACTTACCGATGAGCGCATCTTAGCTATACAAAAATATTACGGCTTGGCTATCAGAAGGAATTCTGGGAATTTGGACGGAATGAAGAAAGCTATATAGGCTGAATATTTTCACCTGTTATCCACAAATGAAACCCCCTAGCACGGACTTTGTGAAAAAGGTGAAGACAGTTGGTGCAAATACCAGCGAGCTATAGCCAAAAAAGAAAAACATGACCACCGTCAGCACATGCACATACCTGAAGCTATTATGACTGCCATAAAACCTATTTTCCAGGATCTGTCAGACCCTAATCTACTAAAGAAATGCCTTCATGGCAAGTCACAAAACCCTAACGAATCGGTCAATGCAGTGATTTGGTCGCGAATACCTAAAACAGTATTTGTAGGCCTGAAAACCCTAAAATTTGGAGTCTATGATGCCATTTTAAATTTTAATAAGGGCAATGAAACTAGATGTCTAGTGCTAAAAGAACTTGGAATGACTGTTACTGATAATACAACCTCAGTGATGTGTGAACTGGACAAATTACGTGTACTACGAGCCGAGCGAATGCTTTCTAGTTTATTGAAAAAAGCCAGACAACAAAGAGAAAGTGCAAAAAGAAAGCTGGAAGAAGCATTTTTTGATGAGGAGGACCCAGACCAGCCATTCTATGGTGCAGGAATGCACTAAACCCCTATTTATACAGGTAATAAAAGTTTATTTATACTTTATTTGCGATTTGCCGAAAACTTTAAATTTTTATACAAATGACCCGTTTTCTCAGAAACTATAAATGATATGGACTTTATATTTTTACTACATGCTGATTGAGATATAATTTAAACTTTAACACAGGGGTTTTAAAATAATTGCTTTCATTTTTTATTTTACATGCCAAAAACGTATTAAAAAATTCGAAATTTTTAAAAATACATTTAAAAAAAAATTGTAATTAAAAATCAGAGATGGCTAAAAGAAATTTCCCGTGTTAAAGTGTTTACCATAACTCATATATAATGTGTAAAAAATTTCAGTCAGATATCTCCAATAGTTTCTAAGAAAACGTGTCATCAATATAGTACATTTAACATTGGCAAGATAGGGCCTACCGAACCCCCTTAAACAAATGATATTTCAAATTTTCAAGAGAAATCGAACGGAGCAGTTTCATTTATCACATATAAGCGTCAATATTGAATAATATTAAGTTTAAAGGTTGGAGTATTTACATTTTAACAACCGCTATTGGTTAATTAAAAGATCTATCCAATTTAACTTTAGTTTATTCCAACAAAAATATTAAATTCGATACCTAAGTATAAATTCCATATTCAACACTTTTTATTAGAACATATTATGTGATTTATTTAGTAAAGAAACTATACTTAGAATAGTTTTTGCATGTTTCTACCTTTTAAAATTATTCTTGTGACATTAATAAATTCTATCCTTATAACATTTCATATCTTAGAAGGGTTAATTAAATCGGTAGATGAGTGTTATCTTCAATTCCCATATATCTTCAACCTACCTTTAAAACCGAACTTAGGTAGTATAAGTGACAATACTACATGTTCAGTAATCCCAGTATGAAGAACAAATAAAATTAATATATTTTTAGGAGAGACCAATTTGTAACAGCATAAAAGGTTTTATTAATATTTATTTTTAATAACTTTAAAATTAATTATTGCTATTACCCAAAAAAACGATTGATGTTTGTGTCTTCTCCCAAACATCAATTAAAACCATTTAACGAGCTTTATTGTGCTATCCATGCATACTGTAAAATTAAACAAGTGATCGTTTGAGTTATCAATAGTACTTGTCACTGATTGATACTCTGTAACATCATAATCGTAATTAATATTTGAATGATTACATTTTAATTTATGTAATTAATTTATTATATATATATATATATATATTTATTATATATATATATATATATATATACAGTTATCTGTAATTAAATAAATCATTACAATAAGGCTCTATTGTTTTCAAATGTTCAGTGTTTTATATATACATATATATATATATATATAAAACACTGAACATTTGAAAACAATAGAGCCTTATTGTACTGATATTTTAATGATTTATTTAATTACAGATAACTTTATTCCTGCTTGATCATACTAAAAATATACATCATGCATCAGATCCAAAAGAAATGGTTTTAATTGACCTCTTCAAAAGATTAAGAACTATCAGAAATTGGAAAAAATGGATTTAGAGATAAAAAAATTTATTTTATATACGATTATACACCTTCTGACTAGGAGGTGATTGAGAGGTCTAGGAGGATTTATCTGGAATATTTGCTTACCTTTAATAAATAAACAAGGTAAGAATACGCTACATCACGTGTCACGTAACAGGTTTCATTGAAGTCGCTTGCACTGTTTATAATCCATTGTCCATTTCATCCTCGGGATGTCCTGCAGACATTTAGACAGGATATGAAATCATTACGTCCCAGGCAAACAAATTGAAGAGTGTCACCTTACTGAGTGATAGGCCTAAACCACGTTCAGTGAAGAATCCACCACCCCAGAACTCATTCCTGTCTATGTGGAAATTCATTTTCGTGCAAAATAATGTCTACGAATGAAAGATTTCTCAAGAAAGAATTACACGTCTTTGAATAAATTTATTTTAATGGAAGTATTAAAATAATGAAACATTCTTCGTGCTTACGAGGGTACGCAAGAGTGCTCTACAATAAATCTTTGCTATTGACTCTTTCTTTTCTCAACGAATATTATTTTCCCATGTAAATCTAATGGTAATTCTCCTTCTCGTTGAGTGACATTTTGTATTATTATTCGACTATTTTCCAGAGAGATATAAAGTTTAGTACTGACTTTTAAGTCAATTTGTAAGTTTTGGTCATGTATTTTGTGAACAATACAGAGAGAAATGTAATTCTTCGAGTCTACTGAGTTATATTCTATTCTAAGAGGAATAAGGAGATTTCTCTTTCACGCACCACGCCACTCGCCTCGTTTTATCTCATCCAATCTGAAAATCTTCATTTTTAGGGACAGGGACTTTGTTTTCCTGTCAGCTGAGTGAGGAGGAAATTAAGCACAGAACCTGCTCTGCTGGCTTCGGAATTTGTAATCGGCACTTTTTCCGTGGTCAGATTACAGTACGTAATGATTTGGACCGGGAAAGTAACGATCACAAATTTCTCTGGTCGTCAGAGCGGGCATCGGTACATCCCAGCACGGCTGGCAGAAACAAAAAATCATCCGTTGAGACAGGACATTACAAATATAGCTCAGACCACGTTAGCGCTCCAGTCACTTTGGATAATAAAATAATGAAAATGATACAAGGTATAACGCTATTCAGATTGCTAATGCAGGTTAAACTAAACGATTGTCAAAAAACATACTTATTAATAACAAACAGTTAAATGCATTGCCTGCATCTGGATAGTATAGAAAACTACTTTAAAACTGCAGCGCTATTACGGAAAAGACCCGATTCCTATTCCTACACTACATTCTTTACTCCTAGTATGATAATAATCAGATTCTATTAGGATTCCGCAGGTCTTCACAAGTGAGTGTTTAAGAAGTTTTAATGCAAGAAAATCAACAATCCAAACAACATGAGGTTTCCCTTAACATCTGAAATTGATCCGGAGAGTGGAATATCTTGAAGTGGCAATATTCATAAATCTCGTAGTGTTCTAGGTATGACTTTATACATGAATTACCTATGATGATCCTGTAGTTCAATAGGATACAAGTTAATGGCCGCAGGTAACTGCTAGTTTGTAATACAAAGCAGTAAGTAAATTTATAAAACCTTGTATTTGGCAAGAAAAATATAGTAGATATTATGGAAAGAGTTGATTACATTTGAATATTGACTTCAGCTTACGTTTTGTGCATCGACTGAAATCTGACTCCTAAAACCTAAAGTCAAGGTCCGTTTGAAGAGATTAAAAAACAGCTCTCGATTTTAAGGTGCCAAGTCTGTGAAAGCGTCGTATTTCCTATTTCTACGTTTGTATAGAATACTTCTTGTAATATTATAACTTTTGTTCAAATGAACTTTTGGATAACAATATAAGGTTTGTATTACAATAAACGTATTCGTAATATTTTAAATTGATACAATACTGACAAAGGTACTTATTTATTGACATCAAAGAGCATAAATAGGATCTACTATTTCTGGCCAGCGTCTTCTAACTTGTGGTAAGTTGTTGTTTTGTACTCCTGCAGGAGTTCCGTAATTTTGTATCGAACTTCACTCTCCATCTACATCCCACCCTGTTCTAAAAGTAACTGTATTCAATTAACTGCACTTTTTCATGTTGATTAAGTTGCAAGAAAAAACCTGCAATAGCTTTCAAGAACATTACAATTTCCTAACTATTGAGACACTATATTTTTTTAGGAAGTTTAATTTATACAGTGAAGTAATTTATGCGCAGTAAATATTATAATTTTGTTACTTTTTATAGAGTACTTTTCAAGATTTTTGGTTTAAATAACTATTTATTAGCCTTAGATGTCTAAAACACTATATATTTGACTCGACCTATAAAATGGTAATAAAAGGACTAATTTATTACATAGTTCATGAAATAAGACCCTATTGTGCCTTAGAAGTTGAATTGAACAAAAAGGAACCATTTAAAATGATGTTTTATCTAGGAGTTGTATTATTGTAACAGTTTCACACACATTTCACACGATACAGTTATATTTTTATTTTATTTGAAACTGCACTGACACTACTTTACCGGAAAGTTAACATAAAACTAGTTTTTGCGTAGCATTTGTCAGTACAGATCCGGAGTATGGGTGGCAGCTGTATTTTACATATTGTATTAAAAACGTCCTAATTCATGGTAACTCTCAAAATCGCATTGGCTAGTGTTAATTGCAGACACCTATTAAACTATATTGTGAAGTAAGAACTGAATTATACTATTTTGTATACAAAAGTATCGTATAACATAAATAAAACTAACAATATTAGTAACGTTGTAAATAAGGTACTATTAATTTTGTAATTAAATGCCGAGTTGACAATTTACATTGAGACAAAATATAATTGGATGATAATGTTTAAAATATGATTCGTTTTGTACCAGATTAATTTCTAAAATATTTTTACAACGATGAATAGAATAAATAACCCGGTACAAATTAAAATGCAATGAACCGTAAGGATGATGAAAGAGATAGCGCATAGATTGACAGATAGATAGACAAACTGCCCTTTAACGTTTTTACACTATAATCAATAGAGCACTCATCAACTTCAACAACCTTCGATCAACCTATGTACTATATTTAAAGCCTGTTTACGTCCTTTCTATGCAGAGTTCTTGCACAAAATATCACATAACATAGCTATAGTAGGAAAGATATATCAATTTTAATGTTCCTTAGTTCCAGTTCCTTAGTTCCAGTTCGAATTCGTCTCAGTGCAGCGTCTGGTACCTGATGCTGCTATATGCTTGATTCCTGGAATAGCTTCGACATCATAGACACCTACATTGCAAAACCATGTGTAATCTAATGAGGAGATGTTCCATAGTCTCATCAGGCGCACAATTGAGTGCACTAAGATGTTTCAGACACGATCTTTAAGCACAGTGGTGCAACCAACCGTTTGATATTCTACACATAACATAGCTATGGAGATAAGTGTAATATGGCTGCATCTAATGTCAAAAGGATAGAATGAGTTCATTTTGAACTTCTTCGCAGCCGGTTTTTATAACTCTTCAGATAAATATGACTCCAGATTCCAGAAGTCAAGTCCGTAACAACGTCAGATTTCAGACAGTGCTTACAGGAACCTAATCTAAAACTAACAATACTTAAATTGAAAAAACTCGTTACCATTTTCAGTATTTTTCCATTATTGTAATGTATTGAATAGTTCGATAAATATCCGATAAAATATTATTTTGGGCTATTCCTTATCAAATTTCATCCAAAATTTAAGTTTACTACTATAGACAATCCAAGTTTAATTGTAAAGAATATTTAGTTTATAAAACAGTAAGACGTAAAAATAACTAATGATCTATGTAATAAGTCATATCAATAAAAGCATTTAAAGTGCTCTCTACGAGCTAAATGTTTCAAACATACTAACGAACATAACATGTTTAGATTATAACGCACGCATCTCAATTATGTTAGCTCTTTCAGTAAAAGCGAGCAAGGAAACTATTATATTCCCTCATGTTTAGGCTTTTAAAACCCTTTAGTATAAAATTATTTCCATTTTGTACCGAGTCTTTCTGTTGGACGTCACCTAAATGAATTAATTAATCGTCGTTACTGTCATGGTAGTACTGCAAACTTGAAATTTTACAAAATTATTCAAAGCCTTAGCTATTACAAATGTTTAGCATGTTAGCAAGCACTTGTAATCCATCAACCTGATTGGATATACTTAAGTGAAGTTGGCAAGCCTGAAGCGGCAATGTCTTGGTAGGATTTACAGCGTTAGTCACAAACCACACGGGCGCTCTGGAAGATTGATTGCTTTTGGTTCTCTGACCGGTGCTCGGTCTTAGTAACAATGAAACAATGATCCGCATCACTCAGATAATACAATACAAGTAAATTGTGTTTGATAATAGTATTTAAATGTAAAGTAATGGTTAGACTATATTGCCTCTTGCACTCATATTAGTTACCCGCTCCTCTGCACTCAATTTAGTAGGCCTTGCACGTGTATGACCAGTGATGGAAATCTAAAACGGCGTTAAATATATTCATCCTCAGTATAAAAAAAAATATATATATATATATATATATATATATATATATATATATACTAGTTAAAAATAATAAGCAATGTTTAAACTGAACAGTTCATACCATTATAAATGCTTTTGTAATTAATATTAACTATTACATTAGTGACCAAGGTGGCAATTTATAGCCAGCTTAAAGATCAGTGGGGTGTAGCCCGGAGAGATTTTCGACATAAGATTAAACCTATATTCAACAGGGACCCTAAGAATACCCGTGTTAAAAATCAGCGCAATAAGTTGAATATATTACGCGTCAAACCAAAACAACCAAATTAATTCACTTTCTTATTTTTATACTACAAAGAAAATGAGTTGCAGATAAGGGATGTTGGAAACCAGGAAAATGACACATATTCCACTGTTGTGTTTTGTGTAAGAGGAAGAACTCGTAGCAGGTATTTAGGTAATAGCAGCATCACCTCACCTCAGAAAAAAGGACGTTCAGAAACAACAACCAATACCATTTTCTTATCATTGTTATAGAAACATAAAATTGAGGTAGAAAGAACAACGGATATTTTATAACACTATAAATATTAATGGAACAATTTTACATACTTAAGATACAACTTAATGTAATTATTACCCTCTTTCTTCTGTAACACTCAAACTTAGTCACTGAAATCTAGAATCATACATAATGGAATTTAACACTACTACATCAAGGAGGACGTTAAACTATAGTTTGCTAATTTTAAGTTTACAATGTAGAATAAGAAAGTAAAACACTATATACACAGATCAATGGCAAGTAGTTATTTCATGTGATGTTGTATGTCTCGTTAGATTAGACTCAACACTTTCCCTCATTAAATATCAGAATGCCATTACCAATGCTGGATGTGGTTAAACTAATTCAAGTAATGGCTCTAAATCTCACAGGTATACCTCCATGCAATGTTCTCAAAAAATATTTATATGAAGGCAAAACAAATTTATTTTATGTCTTGGACTAAAAGAGATAACAACAAACCTCTCTTCCATAAATTTGAACCCAATCCGCTAATGGAGTTTTAGCCACAATACACTAATTTTATCACACCCAACTGTTATGTTAGTTTTGAACCTAGTAAATCGAGAAGTTGCTGGATAGAAACTACGATAGTTTTCTTTCAAGTAAACACCTTTTACACCTGACTTGAAAATTTATGAGAATAGTTCAATTTGTTGGAGTTAGACGTTTTAGAATAAAGAGATTCAGGACATTGTAATATGGTTAGCTATGGCCATCTTAAAGGCATCAAATTTTACATGTACACATAGTATTAATATATCTTAAACAATCCGATATATTTTTTTTTTATTTTTCAAGAAATGTTTGAAGTGCATTTAACACGATCTGCATTGTGTTTAAGTAAGAAACGTTTACAGTCACTTTTGATCAATATTACGCCTTATTAAGGAGGTGTGATCAAATTGGCATTTCTACTGTGTTTTATATAATATTGTTACCTTAAATCACACACCTATCAGTATAACCTTATGTGCTGCAATTGATTTCCAATTGGAATATTTTTGTAAGCTTTGGTAACAGATAAATACTGTGTTCTTTACCGAAAAGGACAGTAGTGTTGTGTGATGACACTTGTACTATCATACACTGAGTTTGAAAGCCAAAGTGTTAATACACCTTATTAGAAGGCAGCAAAAATTTAAACAAAATTGTTTAATATTTCCATGAGTGTTACCTAAAAATTGAATAGTGAGAAATCAATAGAATTAGAAAAGAGATTTAAGAACCCATATGTATATCACAAAGTTCAAAATTATAACTTGAAAAAGGCTTCAATGGGCCTTATCTCAGCCCATGGGTAACAAAAAACTCAACTGAAAATCCAATGCTAACCAGCTCCTAAAAATCACAAAACACCCAAAAACTGCGATCTATAGAATATTTGGATCAAATATCTTGAAACGACTATCATGCAATACAACAGATCTTTGTAGGTAAGATCTATGAATGAAAGTAAGTGTAAGAAATCGATACTTGCATAGATATTATGGTAACTACCAGGTACCACAGTAGTAATAAAGTCTCATTCTGTCGCTCTGAATCGTACACTTATTTACTGGTATCTTTACTAAACAAAATTCATGGTTATGACCAAACTATTTATTTCATTTGCAGCATGTCAACGGTAGGTGTTTATAAAATATTGAAAGATGAAAACCAATTTTACCCTAAATACCTTTGGGCTTGAGGTGAATAATGTATTCCCTAAACAAGGGCTGGTTTCTAATCTATTATTCCGCAAGATTAATAGCGTCATAAATAACGTGTGCGTGCCCTTTTCCTTAATCTCTTATTACAAGCTTTTGTCCTCTGCTTATGAGAATTCCGTCACAATCATTTTTTCTCTCCTAAAGTAATAGAATTCTCGGGTAACACGTACGGTTCACTACGTACAAAACCCTCCTTTCCAGTACGTAGTATCAAAATACGCGTATAATTCTTTATAATTGTAATATTCTGTATTTATGGGGGTGCACAAATCCTCGCATTCGAGGCTCATATCAATCATATGCTGTTTCCTTCTTCCATGATTTTGGCACAAATAAATTCTATACATAAAGGCTGATTTACAGAGTCCTGATTTACAGAGGCTTATTACAGAGATTTACAGATTTTAAAATTTCATTTGCATCTAAAAAAATAAAATATATACATTTCAATATACATCTGAAACGAATATACAAACCATTAATTTAGTAATAAGGCTGCTACAAAGACATATATCTCTCATTAAAAGATGTTAAAATTTAAAGATATTTCACTATATTAGTTTATATTTTAATAAAATGAATAACAAAACATTAAAAAGTCACCTTTGTAATAAAGTTTATTAGTTAAATGGAAATAATTTACTAAGTAATAAAACTAAAATACAATAGGAATAAAATATATATCATTATTTGTGGTTGGCATCCTGTAAACATTGATAGTAAATAATTGGAACATAAACAAACACCCTGTAATGATAACTTTTTAATACATACTTTTTATCAAACAAATCGATGTATTTTCATTTACATGTCTAATGTTAGTGCATCCTTACAAGTGTACCGAATGACGATAACACATGGGAGTGGTGACTTCTGAGGTCGTAGTAGTAAATACTCGAATTCCAATATGTAGACTCACAACCCGGGTGTCGGCGTCTTGGCACGAGACATTGAAGCTGTAGTCTAAGAAGGGTTATTTCTAGTCGGTAATTACTAGAAGAGGAGTAGGAGTTATGAAACTGGTAGCCATCTACTCAAATAATACGTGAGATACGTGAGATGCGTGAACTCGCCTAAAACAAATTCGCGACGGTATTAGCCATTTAATGAGACAAAAACTTATTACAACAACGTGCTTGTCAGAAGGACGACGCCACAACTTTTATCTATTTCAATCAAGCAAATAAAAGATCTTCAAGGGTAAGTTACTTTACTATTTACAACTTTACTTTACGTTACATTCATTTTTATATGTTTGGCATCAAAGGGCTAATTTAATAATACGAAAATATAAATTTTACTTACGGACAAGGCGCGCGAGGTCAGATCGGTCACGTAGTTGGGCTGCTACAAAGGGTTAGAAAAAAATATTCATACGCGTGCCAATTAGGTAGTTACTCCGCCGATAATTTAGTTCCGTAACATTGGATAAAAAATAATATTAAATTATACTGGCTGACTTGGTTGTGAAATTTACATTATATAAAATCTAACTAACTAACGGTACACAAGTATTTTAAGGTTTAAGAGATTACGAGTAATGTATCAAGGTAAGCACACGCCACACTTCAGATCAGTGTAGAAGGCTACGCGTTCGTGCCACGGCGGACAAATATCAGCAGCCGGAGACCGACTCCGAATAGGTAGATGTTTACAAATTTCAATTTTAATATATATAGATAATAGATGTGTTTTTTGCAATTAACTTAAAATAAATCATTAGAGAGTTATGTACATGGAAATAATAAAGAAGCATAAACTGAATCTTAAATAAAATGTATTCTTCGTCCCTCTCTCTTTTCACTAGTAATCCCATTCATTAAACAATATGTTTTATAAATAGTATATCCTTGAGATATGTCGATAAGTTACAAGAATACTTAGTAGTATGTCACATGATTAACCGTCATCATATTCTTTGTTCATTAAATTGTTTATTTTGTGTTACAACACAAAACAATAACATCGTTACTCATAAGACCACTACAACCAGAGTCACTCTGACAAACAGATATAGAGATGTGTATAGATTCCAACACCGATGTAAAACCCGTAGATGTAGGGTAGACTACAGATTTAACTCTCTATGTCGACTATTTCAGCAGGTAATATGTACAAAAGACAATATAGAAATCGGATTTGGTTCATTAGATAATGGTGAGAGAGGATTCACTGTACGCTCAGCCAACAATCACAGACTTTACTTAAATTTTAAAAGATGTTTGATAAAATATGCAACAGTTGCTTTAACAAAAATATTTCAACGTTGTGAATTTAAAATTGTGTTTAAACTAATTTTAAATGTTCAAATAACGAATATTCTTTAAAGATCCACGATATTTTATGATGCCAGTTGTTTGTAGAAAAGAGGACCAAAGCTATATGGTGAGAAGTAGTACTGGGCATCTTAATTTTATAACACTTTCAAAAGGGTTTCCCTTTGTAAAAGCATTTACGTATTTATTCTTTTCCATAAACGGTACACTACTTCGATAACTAAATTGAAAACTGACAGTTCCTCATTAAAAAAAACTATGTGACATGGTGGATATCTCGTTATGAGAACACCATGCTAAGTTATGAAATGATTCCTATAAGAACCTTCTCTCAAAATACTACGGAAAGGAAGAAAGAAATATCAGATTCTTAAACGTATCATTTGGTTGATGGCCTATGAGCTTATGCTACAGTTTTAAAATTATTACAGATTTAAAAGAATATTGTGGGTAACGTGGCAGAATTAAAACAATTATGTGGTTACTATAAAAGAGTTCGTGATTGCTTCGATGGTTAAGCATAACATTTTAAAATTTTAGTTCCAAAATAAACATTTATAAATAACTTTAATACTGATTAGATTAAAAAATGTAGTAAATTAGTATTATTCTATCATTGTGTCAACAGTTGACCAGGGATATGAGGACGTGTATGTTAGCAGACATAGCACAGATATAACGAGGATATAGTTAGGACGATTACGCTAAGAGATATGATGATAGTAGACCAAATTCAATTCTTCCTGTATGAAAATAAGATTTAATACACGGTTTTAAGTCTATAGATCAATTTAATCTTGAGGTATCAAGTAAGAAGATTGATAGGCAAATTTTAAAAACATTTAGCCACCTGAGTGATGCAGAACATAAATTACATTAGTATACTCGATCATTCCTATAGGAGATAAGTTCTACACGCAGAAATGAATATAACATTACATAATAAGTTAATCCCAAAATAGAATTATTATATAGATCATTATTAAACAGAATTATCTATATTAAGCGTGTAAATAACACAAATGTATACGATTTAAAAGTACAAATCAAATATCTTTTATTTCCATCAGACATGTAACATGCATTGGATTGCGTCATACATATTACAAAGATACAAGTTATATCTATACATACAGACTATTTATTTCCAATAAATTCACTTAGGGTGTAGAAACATTTTTCTATTAAAAAAGACAAGACATGTTTTGCTAGCTCTTTTGAATGAATTGTAGTTTACGGGACAAAACTATGTTAAAAAGGCAACAAATTCAATGAAAAACACGTATTGTAAAAGTTGTTTTAAACAAACTAGTTAATCATTACTCAGAAAGAGTTGGACTGCACAGACATATAAATTGCTCGTTAAAAGCGCAAAGCCTTCGTTGTAACATACGTAGAACACAGCTGTACTAGCTTATACGTCATGTCTCTACCTGCGAAACCTTTTTGGTTTTGACTTGAAACGAACCGATAAGTAAGATATAAAAAATGTATTATTCGTTGCTTAAATAGCAAGAGCTTGGAGAGAGAGAAAACAGTAGGAGAAACATAAATATATTATCTGACATATTTTTACTAGAGATTTTAACAAAGTACAACATTTAAAATATACAATATTATATAAAAACGGCAAGCACACCGGTCAAAGGCAGGGTACACTTTTTATAATTAGTAGATGCTATTTCTTTACAAAGTATATTAATTACAACAAATACAAATTTACTTGGGTTGTTATATTCATAATTTTAGTAGGCCTATGCTGAAATGTTACTTGTAGCTATAGATACATTTTTAAGGAAGAAAAGTATGGAAAAGTCTTTTAAAGTGTTAGTTTTTGTGTCCCAAGAAACGGAGAAAATCCCTCACTGCACCTATATGGTCTTCTGCGTGGAATGCGGAGTGACCATCATAAAATATGATAGTAACCTCAGCCATGGTACCTTTGAAGTAGGGTGAAGCTTTCTCCACAACTTCCAGTCAAAGCGGGCAAGTGTGTGTTTAGGCTCGTGTCTAGGTTTGCATTAGTCTTTAACAATGAGGGAGTTACTCACACTCAATAATCGTCCTATACAGTAAACTAGGCTATCAATCAGGTTATCATGTTGCCATAATTTACGGTTAGTGCTTAGAACGTCCGTTGACTTGTCCAGATATAAATCCTTGGGTTGTAATGTAAAAAGCGTTCTTTATAGTGGTATTTATATAATTCAGTAAGAAATGAATCCTTCTTGGGTTATTAATGAGAAGATTTGGTTTCTAGTAACTAAGGTTTTAACACTGTGTGAATTTCTTTAAACCATGTGGGTTTTGACATGATATATTTTGTATCTTTTTTGAATGGAACATCCATATCCACTATGACATATTACCGTGCATGTGTGTTACAAAATTAAACTAATAAATCATCTAAATGTTTGTTATGAATAGAAGATTCATAAGCAGTTATTACATTAAAACACAAAAAATTATTTTATATAAAGGATTTTATTCTTTTTATAAAGGGAAATCATTCTTTGAATGTAACAACTTTGGTATTTTGTATCTAATTATTTACGTGTAAATAAATGATCTAATTAAGTAAATTAAGTAGTGCTACTACTGTAAAATGATATAATGTAGAGAACTGATACATGGTAAATGAAGCATAATAGTGTACCTAAAGAGACGGTAACAGAGGCTAATAATTATAGTGTTAGTATTATATAAAATAACGCGTTAAACAGTAAACGTATACCACAAAAAACAGCGAGAACGTTACGCTAATGATCACATATATGATGGTAGTAGGGTGGCTATTTTATCTAACAATATTCAGAAAATCAATAGAGACAATTATTTTTCAATGAACGCTATATTAAAAAATTTTGCACTGAACGAAAAGAAATTAAAATAATATGAAAGTCTCCTTGAGTGTAATAATTGCTTTGTACTTCTTAGAGTTTTCATCAATTTTTGACCTTTTTGTTTTATCTAAGTATTTTTTAAGAATTATTTCATTAATTAAGTTTATTTACTGGTTTAAGATGACCTTTGGAACTTTTGTACATTAATAGTTATTTTACATTATAAATTTAAATGTTAGTTATTGAGAGTAAATTCTATGCTACTGGCAATATACATTCTACGATATACATATACAAATCTACATTAAAAGCAGTTCTTGTATGTCTATGATATCCAAAACCAAAACCTTTATGTTACGTTTTTACATAAATCCTTCCCTGTAATATGTAAGGGTTTAAAAACAAAAACGAGTCGTGTTAATCCGTTAACAATAGTATGTTTAAGTATATTTTATTTCATTGGTAGTTACTGCGAACCAATGTGAAATAATGTAGCACATGTTTTTCATGGCTCATAATATTTTAATAAAGCGTTTTTCTAAATAATGGAAATGAAATAGATTATTTATGTTTAATTAAAATTGTATATTTCATAATGGTTGTTCATTTTTAGAACTACTCATTAAAATAAATAACGTATAACCTTCCATATAACTAATTTCTTCTAAATTTTTCTTTGCCTACTTTTTATCAAGGACTAAAACTGTTATACAAACTTTTATTCATTATGAACGAAAGCTATTTTACAGATATCAAACATTTCTTAAGGTGGTATAATATGAGTAATCCTAATTCTTATAGCGAATTTGTATTTTAAAGTTATTGTCTGTTCCTAATTTAAAATGTAATAAAAATGAAATTCTTTTAATTTCCACTCAAAGTTTTTAATGAGTAGAAGAAACAATATTAATATACTAAAAATAGTGAAAATATTGTTGACTAAATAAAAATATAAGAGATTTGAAGAAATGTTTTTGTCAAAAAGTGATATAACATGACTTTATTGGCTTAGCGCTAAACCTGTTCTTGGATTTTAGCCGCTCACTTCCCCATCCACTCAAGTTTGTCTCATGTATGTCGTACTCTACTAGACCTCTCTTTTATCGCTCTCTTTTTACTTTTGGTGTCAACAAAAATGGTAGTCCAATTTTAACTTGTATATAGTTATTTACATACTTAACAGGTGTTCGAAGCCAATTAGCATTCAATATAATAGTATATAACATATAGATAGACAGTTGTAATATATTTTACGTAAGTAATGCACTTATGTATATATAATTTCTTAACCTACAAGAGAAAAGTATAATATCAAATATAAATTGTTGTGTTGTAAATTGATTAATCAATACATACTACTGATATAAGTTAAAATGTAGCAGTTTTCAACTACAATGCACCACACGACATTAAACTACAAATATCGTTCTCGTAACCCCTTTAAAACCGTATCGGGACCACATTGTTACCATATTGCTTAAAAAAACCTTAGTTATCATACATTTTGCTCTTTGCTTTGAAATCAATTTAACTTTATCAAATTTTATATCTAACGGCAAATTCAATATTTATAATGAATGAATTTGCTCTGCCATCTGCATTTAAATAGTGTTTCTTGAAATGTACTTATTATTGATAAAATTATATTTCAGATTTTGTTGTTCTTTCGCCTTTACCTAATTTTGTAAATCCGAATGAAAACTGTGGTGCATATTAGTTGCTAATTTAATAATTGCAAATAATAAGGTCATGTTAGAATACGAATAGTGCATTAACCTCTAATAAAATAACAGAAAAGTACCACCCAAATAATAATTTATACCGTTTAGCTGGTTTGAATGTGTCCTCCGTACATAGTTTGTAATCAAACAAGTCATTGACTGTGTTATAATACATACTACATGACAATAATTGTTATCCTGTCATACCGTTGCATGATTGCAACGATTACATTTCAAAATGTAACTACTTTTAATTCTATACAACAAATATTTCAAGCAAAATGTAATATTTTAAGTACGTGTTATTATTAATTACTTAAGTTAAATAGCAAGAATAATTTAATATAGTAAAAAGTAGTATATTGAAAACAGCAGAAGTTTGTAAAACGTTTAAATAGATTAGAGCTTATTGATAAAATTACTATATAAAATCGTAGTTATCACAATTGGATAAGTTTAAAATTGCTATAATTATTAAGTACACTTTTATAACTACTATTTTTACATAATTTGCAAGATAAAAAACAGAGGTCTATAATTTCATCTTTGATGTGTGATACATTTTGGGCTCCCAAACAAATTTAATATGTAACACAGAAATATTATTTTTAAGATTTGGTTTTACTCAATCATACATTACAGCAAGGTTAGTATTCAATAATTTTGCTCGTAGTTTTTCTTTAATGCTATGCTTGAAATATTTTTCAATGATGGCATTGTACAGTGGTTATCGAGCCTAGAGTTAATATAACTTAGGGCGTGGTTACTCTTTTGATGGATGGTCGCTGATCGTATCGGGAAAAAATTAAAGCTATAGCCTTCTGACTTTTATCGGAAGAGCATTAACAGCAAAGTTAAGACAACAGTCAAACACAGTTTCACAGCCCTACAGGAGTTCAGTAATTTTGTTACAAACTTTACGCTTCATCTATATTACACCCTGTCCTAACATGTTCAGTACTACCTATATTCATTAAACTATACTTTTATATATTCATTACTTACAAGTGTAGATAACAGAGTTTTAATATTATTATACACTAATGTTTAATAAGGGACCTTACACGTGCTCGAGGAAAATATAAGTTCCTATAGTCCATGATTTGGAACAGCATTTTTTTCTATTTTTGCTACCAAGATGTCGCTATTTCAAAATAGCGGCTAATTCAAATTTTTAAATATTTCTACGGGAAAAAGTAACATAAATATCAATATTTAATGTGTAATAGTGAGAAAAACTCACAGTAACATTCCTAGCAAGCTTTGCTACAAATAGCAACAAATAACTCAGATGTAGTCTGGTCCCAGCAACTTGGCGTACCTCTGCACTATGGTAGCGATGTTACCACGTATTTAAACATCACGTATAAAAAGCTTGATATGTAGAGGAGGAGCTATCGAGTAAGCTTGCAATGTCAACTATTAGAGTAACAGTAAACCGTATAAGATTCTAGGGATAGACCACGATATTAAAGTAGTGTAGACCTTATAAACCGAATTACGTCATCTCATACATCACCGTGTATTACTGCGTGCAGAAAGATATTAAGACAATATTGATAATTAAGAACAAAAGTGCACAAATCTAATATATTTAAGTAACTGAAATGTGATATTCTAAAAGTCACGCAGGAATCTATTAAACTTCCCACTTCAGTATTTTACAACACGTTATCACATTGCCCGACCATTCATGAGGAGCAGTTAAAGCATATTTTAAGAAAACACTGAAGTTTGTAAGTTAAATAAAATTTAATACTGGTAGAATTTCTAATTGTGAATCGTACATATTTTATTTTATAGTAAAAACTGATTCATTAAATAAAAGTTTAAATGTCATAACTTTCTTCATGATTTGTTCATTTTTGACCTATGGATATTTAAAATTTGAGTTAATAACCATTTTTTACTGGTAAGAGGTAGCTACCTCTACCTTTCACTCACTGTAAAATTATTTATTTCAAATCAAAAATCTATAACAAGACGGATGTTTACATTAAAACATAATATTAGGTAATTGGGGGACACAGGCAATCTTGCTATACTGATGAAAATGCGGTGTTTAAAATTTACCGAGAAATAATGATTATGGTATTTATAGGATCCATACTTTTTATTCTCTGTATTTATTTTCATATTTGCATAGCTTTGAGTTATACCATTTCTGGTCTGGCCGTTTGGTATTATTATTCATGAATAAATTAATCCCACCCATTTAATAATTCCCACTCAGATGTATAGTTTTTTACAACATTTTACTATAGCTAATTTCAGTTGCTTTGCCGACATGTCAGCATTTATTGCATGTTTAACCGCTTTTGTTGATATTTTCAGTTTTTTCTGTGTGACGTGTTGTAAGAATTGAACTGTGATTAATGTATGGATAAATAAAATTTCCTGTTCTACTGACTTTATTTTAAATAAGAGCTCGTCGTCATGCACAGGCCTTAGCCCATGTAACGTTATTTTCAGTATTGTATTTTCGGGATTGTAATTATTTGATTACATATAAAATAAAGTGTAATGTGATTTTATTGAATAATTTTAATACTAATTTCAAGTTACATATTATTAACTTCTTCCCCATTCACTGCCACTTCTGGAGTTTCCCAGAGCTTCCATTTTGGATCGTTCTTTTCTACCTATTTATAAACGATGTGTGTGTGATGCAAGGCAAATATCATGTCAGTCAATCCTGTCAAATCCAAATAAATTACCTTCCATCCGAAAAAGAACCAAATCATTATGAACTATCAGAATCGCCATTGAAAGGTCTGACAGTTTAGACCTCGGTGTTTTTCTTGACTGGAATTCAACTAGCATTTTGTCCCAAAGCCTCTCGAATGTTGGGATTTATTGTCAGCTCGGTTGGATTTGGACTTAGCTCGCGGGCCCTGGTGGTTCTTTACAAGACATTAGTTGGCCAGAATCTGGAATTCCCTTCTGCCATTTGGACCCCTAATCAGATCGGACAAATCGATAGACTCCAATCCGTTCAGAGGAGGTTTATTAGGGCGGTCTATGGGATTAAACTATTTAGACGTCCCCATTGCTGAGATTTAACATTACTAAAAGCTCAAATACCTCTCTTCTACACGTAAGCTTTACGACCTGACACTGCTCCACAAGATTCTGAACGGCAAAATTGACTGCCCAGCCCTTCTCGTTTGATCTATATCAGGGTTTCATCTAGAACCCGGTGTCAACACTTGTTTGCGACTAGCATTTTTGGCATAAACTACCAGCTCCACAGTCCCATCCCAAGGCTACAGCCAGATAGCAACAGTGTCGCAGGACTCTTCGATTTCTTTGCTGAATTTGCCTTCAGGATATCGGGAGTGGGGTGTCGTGTCTGGTGCCGTCTAGGTGGTGTTTTCTTGGTGGTGCCTTTAGAGGGCTACTTGGTGTTTCATCTTGTTACCATTGAGGGGCATTTGGTGTGTCCTTGTGGTGCTACACTGGTTGTCGCGTGAGACGGTAACTTACTGTGCCATGCATGCACTCTGTTTCTAGTGCTTCGCCCAACAAACTGTCATTTTGTTTTATTTGTCTCTATGTATGCTTTTGTTATTCATTGTTATAGATTTTTGTTGTATCTAGTGCATATTAACTGGAGTATTACCGGTGTTTTTCTTTGGATATAAAAGTTTACATTTACTAAATAATAACCCTAATAATAACACTGAAAATTTACGTTTTTTCGCTACAGTATCTGCCACTGTTTACTAGGAGTAGTACTTTTGGCTATTTATTAATTAGTTGCATTTTGTTTATCATTTACATCTTGGTGTAAGTCATACTGTTTTGATTAGATATTGCATTCTGATAAGTAATTTTTTTAATGTTAACATTGTTTTTCATGTTAACATGTTAACATTGTTTTTCATTTCTGTAATTCACGTTTTTCATGTAAACGTGAATTACAGTTATTAAGTTGTTGAACATATTATGTGTCTTTGTTGATGGCAACTTACTGTACTTCAGGTATGATTTTAAGCCATCTAAAATATATTAGTTCTGTAAAAATAGGTTTGTACTGTGGGAATAAATAAATAAATAAGATAATAATGTTTTAAGCTTATGTGATGTCTAAGCATTACATCTCTGGCCTAAATGCATTAACAGTTGATTTGCGACAACCTAGTCTTGCAAAGTCATGTACAGTAAGAGTTAACAGTATAAGATTCTGGGGATGGGCCAAGGTAATTAAGTGATGTATACTTTATAGATTTAACCACGAGTTAAAGAAAAGATTGGAAATTATTATAAAGATCAAGCTTCTTTTTAAATAATAGAAAGGAACGTTGTTTCGTGTAATTGGTAACTGTCCATTTTTAAACTATTATTTCAAAACAGAATATTTAACTCTAGACGATATGTATGGTTGTTAAGTTAGTTGTTTAATGTGTCCTTGAAGTTTAATTAAAGGAAAGGAAGGGGAAATCATTGATACAAAGTTCGTGTTAAGAACAAATATTGAACAACCAACACAAAACAAGGCATAGATACACATTATTTCATAACGGGTTTGGGTTAGCCTGAAACTCATTCAAAGGGATTCAAAGCTCGATTAAAATGCTTTTTGTGTCTGCAGTGGTTTACTTAGGAAAAGGGGTTTAGTTATGTAACTGAGACCACTAACTGTTCAGTGATAATGAATTCTCCTTTGACTGGTACATCTATTTATTTGTACCACATACAAATAAATGCAAATAAAGTATTTAAATCAATGCAATAAAATTTTACTCTAATTTACGGCCTTAATAGACGTATAACTGAATCAAAATTGAATATTTATTTAATTTGCTATGCATCAATTTTGCTGTAATGTAAATTTCATTACAAGGGTTTGAGAGGTAGGCATCATATTTGCTGTATTTGTATTCAATTAGACCACATGATTGTATAATGCAACCGATAAACCTTACAAAATAAGGCGTGGAGTTGTAGTCATTTTTGTTAGCCATTTTTAATACTGTTAAGGCTATATACAAGCTGTATAAATAGGCAATACCTTTTTCTCCGTTCAGTAAACATTTATAGAATAATGGTATTATTAGTATTATTGTTATTATTAACAGCATCAGTGTAATAGTAGTAAAAGTAGACGTACCAGCGTCATAAATAATAAAAGAGTGTATATTAGTAGAATCTTATTATTTCACCGTTATCATTCATACGATATAATAGACATATTTTGTTCGTCAAAATGTAAGAATGTGATTAGGTTTGTTATTTTATACTGTATTATTGAGATTTTTAAAGGTAGGATCCAGTATCAATTCCACAAAAGTAAATGGTCAGATGATTATAAATAGCAAAGTCCTATAGAAATTGTGCATAAGTGTGTACCTATTTCGTTTGGTACGCATTATGCTTTAAAGCCCCTAAAGCTGTGGTAGTAATCTTATTATACACACTGAAACTAGAAAACAATTGAATGCAGTAGAATATTATGATCCTTCAATCATGTAGTTATATTTAAAACTGAAATATCTAAAAAATATTATTCCAACAATCGATAACTCTCAGGAAGTTCTCAAGAGGTGAGAAGTTGTTGAATGACAATGTAAATTCTGTATTTAAAATTCAAACATCGAATATTAATATCCTTAATCAGGTTTTGTTATTTCTTTAATACATTAGCTTTTCAGCATTTGGATAAAAAATTGAAGACTATCAGAGATCAAGAAGCTTTCCCATGCTCATATTAAAACCTATTTTAAATAACACAATATCATGTATCTAACCATACAATTCTAACTTTCAGTAATAATTTAAATAGTTAACCCGATACAAATTTTAATATTTTTGTATATTGTTGTTCTAATAACACTGTACGTTTGTTTTATTTATTTTTTTTATATTCCAATGTTCGTTTATTTAAACCAGTAGTAGTAGTCAGCAGACCAGTATTGTTCACTTTAATATGGGTAACCGCATGTGTTGGGATATGCATGGTTGATGTATGGATCAAACAATATTTTATATAAAATATAGATCGAGTAAAACAGTGGAGAATTCCTCAAGTTGGTACTTACCTAACAACTCCCGGCGTGAAAAGTATATTTGACTTGTGGAACCGCAGAAGAGCAAGTACTAGTTGGAATCCAAACTTTATAGATTAGCATTTAATTGGTACAACAGACAGAAATCGACAATAGTGATCTGATTATTGAAGTCAGCTGTCAGTGGGCTGTACATTTCAAGTTAATCTCTGTGGGAGTTCATTTGCATTTAATTATTATTCCTGCAGTTTAGCAGAATTTTAATGCTCATTGTATGTCTCTCTACAGACTGTTATAATGTAAACCCTTTTAATATTTGGTACGTATTTAAATGAATGCAAAATAATACCAAGTATTATATTCACTAACGCCGTTTTTATTTAAAAATACACAAAAGGTTTTTAGTTTTAATTAAATTTGTCTTATTAATATTTAAGTATTTGATTTTAAAGTAACGTAAAAATAAAAGTGTATCATTTAATCTATTTTGGAAGT
Organism: Homalodisca vitripennis; assembly: GCF_021130785.1. NCBI lineage: Eukaryota > Metazoa > Arthropoda > Insecta > Hemiptera > Cicadellidae > Homalodisca > Homalodisca vitripennis. The sequence continues at coordinate 121,791,942 of NC_060211.1, read as the reverse complement.
ATTGCACTTTCTTGTACGAAATTAAATCTGAAACATACTGATCAGTATTCTTTTCTAAGAGACTAATATAGATAAAGGGTGACTACTATTTACTAATAATATAGACATGATGCAGTTTGAGTTTTTCTTTTTTATAATAATTTATAATAAAATTGTTTGAGGTAATTCTTACGTCCAATCCAAAAGAATACAAAAGGTAGACTCCTTATTAAATTATCGGGTATCCTTAATTTTAAGAAAGCTTGGAATTCACGTCATATAAGCTTCAAACTGAGTTGATGAAACCGCCCCTATATTTCTTATCCACACTAATGAAAGATTATTACTACGTTTAGATTCCAAGAAGTGTATTCCCTATTAGTTCTGGGGTACACATGAATTGGACCATGAGCGTGATATTTTCCACGTATTTGCTAGGTACTGAACAGCAACTAAAACATATACATCGGTTTCATTCAGAGATTAATTTCGATTGAAGTAAATTCTCTAAATCCTTACAAAATAGTCACTTGAAACATTTTTTGCTAGAAATTCAGAGCATATAGTGAAACAGCTATTCCGATTAGATTTTAGTAAAACTCCTGCAATATTCACTCCATTTATTGTGAAATATCGTTTCAAGTAGCTATCCGGTGGTATTTTATACTTCATAATCAATTAATCATAGCAATATCCGGAGCTTATCGCTTCTGAATCCAAGGATTCCAAGTGCCAGTGGGGCGTTTACGACGAAGATAGTTGCGTCATATTGCGAATTTGTGAAAAAAGTATATAGCAAGAAATGAACGCGTGTTTTTCCAATATAACATAACGTTTAACTGAGTCAATATTTATCCAGATAGGAATCTTATAAATAAAAATATATCGTTAGATGTTTTGATAATAAATTATTTTGAGAACGGCAGGACCAATTCAGCTCTCTTTTTTATATTCGTTGAAGTTCAAAAATGTTTCATATAATTAAAATCTAAATAAAAGTTTTTTGAAAGAAATTTGGAAAAATAATAGTAAGGATCTTAAGTTTTACAATATGAGTTACCTGATGTTAAACAGCTGCTTGTGACTCTTTTAAACCTTCTTTTATATATCAGTTGAATTTTGCCAAAGAGGCCGAAACATATGAGAACATATAAGTACACAGTGCTTGATCAGTAGTAAAGTACTCATAACAAAAGTTAACCCTATAACTGCTTTCCAGTTTTTTTTTACACTATTAAAACACTGTTACAACACTCAATGAATACAGTTGTAAATGTTTTCATATAAGATAATGAAAACTTGTTTGCTTCATTGATATTTTTAAATGTTTCTTTTACAATAGTGCCCAGAAACGAGCCACCTGGAAACGTGTGTCCGAAAAACATGACATCTATAACACCAACCCAATTTATAGGAACACGTTATAACTTAAAATGATTTTTGAAACAATCTATTACTGTAAACAAAGCAATAATTGAATTTAACTACCGCAACTGTATATTAATGTACGCTTAGCATACGAAAACGTGTATGTAAGGCTCATGTGAGTCTATGATGTCATAAATAATCTATTTAATGTAAGCTAGTAAATTAAGCTTTACCGCAAGTAGACAGTTATCAAGCTCGTCCTAATTGGTTTAAGACACAACATTTAAATAAAATTGAAACTTTTACATGATGCTGTTTGTTATCTTGCCTCCTATTTCAAAATGTATTTGTAAAGGTATTTTCTATTTAATTTAAAATATTCTTATCAAATTTTTAATGTTACCATGAAATGAAAGTAATACCAATAAAATTGGAGCATTATTACACTCATATAAGCGGCAAAAATAATATTAGTGAAAGCACATTCCCGTATTGTTAAACCAAATTTAAAACTCAAATTCAAGTAATCCAAGTCATAAGAAAATCACCGTCAGTAATGAAAGTTATAAGAATAACCAATACTAATAAATGTCATTCAGATTAAAATTGTAACTTTATTCTTTTAAACTTTATTATATTAAAGGCTATTAGAAGTTACTGTAAATGACTATTTGATTGATTAATTGCAGTTAAAACATGATCTATATTATTCTACGTTTGAGTACCAGAAGAGCTTCATCCAAAAACAAACTGAAACCATTTAGCGAGCTTGATTGTGCCGTACATACATCCTGTATAATTAAACAATATTTATTGAGTTACCAATAATACTTGTCACTGATTGGTACTCTATCACATCATTAATAGTTAACAAGGTATCGCTAATAACATTTCAAATTATTACTATGTGTAATGTACTGTAAAATTATTATTTATTTCTTAAGTTAAATTAATTGCCTTAGATTCTACCGATTTAGCTATCTAATACGCATTAAAAACTATATTCTTGTTTAATGCTTATGTAAATTCCATGCATTTATTGCTGGCATATAACGTTTGATCCATATTTGGCCTCACCATAAAACTTTATTCCCCAATTTATCTCTACATATAAGATGTAGAGATGATTGGGAAATCTCTCCTTACTCAACCACTCATCAAAAACAAATTTTCAAATTTTCAGGTTATATGACAGAAAGTTTAAATTTGCATACGTATGCCTCATGACCTAAGGTATTTACGTAAAATATAAGTATCCACAACGATTCAAAAGGAGTTACACACCCTACAAGAAGCATATTTTTGTTCTAAATTTAGAGATTCTAAAAACGGAAATTTGAAACACACGTATTATATACTCAACAAAGAAATACAAGATTTTTCATGAAAATCAATCCCTGAAAGAATTTTATTTTAGTTTTGCACTTTATAAATATTATATAAAGATGAAATGTGGTCCAAACTGTCTCATGTCATAGAAAACCGAAATCATTATCTTGAACATCAAACACCCATGGTGTGTCAATGATTCAATACATAAAAATCATACTGATGAATATCAATCATCCATAGTGACTTAAACGGCTTGCCAATCCCTAGAAAAGCTATTTTATTTCTTGTCTATGACTTAGAAAGATGTAATTTGACATACACGCTTGTTATGGAAAAAAGAAATGTTATTGAGAGACGAAAACTTACACACTCGTTCCTCATTACTTACACAAAAGTCATAAGTAAAATGATATACTGTAGATACATACATATATATATATATATATATATATATATATATATATATATATATATATATATATAAGTGTTTACATGATGCTGCAGATTCTAGAAGAACTATGTTTTTCTTTTAAATTACTTAATGCCCTCAAAGGATGAAATCTGAAATACAAGTGACTTATTCTATTAAAATACAAATTAATGTTTTGCCATGTAAGTTAACCACCCTACGAATTTAAATATCGTTGAAACCCTTAGAAAAAGTATATATTTTAGCTTCAAAATGTGTTAAAATTCAAGTTTGAATTAAACATTTTGTTATCACCTAAATCAAAAACCAAATATATATCACCCATAGTCATCCCCCCAACTTACCGATGTCTTTTAAAACTAAATTTGATAACATACATACCTTACCTATCAATTATATTAAAAAATCATTTTGATGAATATAATATGGGTTTGAAGCACTTAGAAAAATTACACTTTTGTTTATAAACATGAAGCTAATCTAGAAAAGTAATGTTCATCGCACATGTGTATTAAGCCCTCAAAAGATTACTGGTCCCAGTAATAACTTAAACAGGAAGTTAAATATAATGGCCGGAAGTAGTCACTTTGTGACCCAAGAAGATTTGTCAAACAAATAATTATATATTTTATTGCAATCGGGGCAATAATTCAAATGCTTCTCCAACGGACTCCAATCAGTTGAATTAGTCACTTTTTGACCCAGGACCAGTTAACGTCCTAGATATTCAAAAACCAAGTATAACCGCAGTATATTGGTAACGTAGACGGAAATAAATTTAACAGGAAGAATGTTACTTTAAAAATAAATAAACTCTCTAAGAAGACGTTTTATATTTAACTACATACATATTCTTGGTCAGGACTAAAATATCAACTCTACTATGGTCCTAAAATACCTTGGATTAAAAGAGGATTACAATGCCCAGCAACAGACGATTTGACTGAAGAAGGCTTTTAAGACAAACATACTGTATGTATTGTGTTCATCAGAGCACGTTACCAGGGAACGTGGGAACGTAGAATAATTTGTAACAGCATAAAAATACAAGAAATGGATGTAACACTTTTTACTAAAGAACGCTTCTCAGACCGACTGTGTATATTTTTTTACCGTCGAAACTACAGAATCTATACTATGGCGGGTGTGTAATATAACTGAGCCGAATCAAAAATAATTCTTTACACGTTAAATCTGAAATAATGGCTAGTGGTAATTTTGTTTACAATTATAATCTTTTAGCACTGAGCATTAAAATGATACAAACCATAAACGACACTTTTGATAACACATTATTATAGAACTACATTATATTATATGCTATTATATTATATTCGTTTTACTGGAATTATTGAAGCTTTATATTTAAAGATTATACATTTTATCAAGAAATTTCATTGGTACTCAAAAAAGTGTTCACTTTCCGATTTCAGGTTTAAAAAATTTCCTCTTTGATCTTGTATTTTTGCAATTCTGAAAACAATTAGGAGATTATAATATTTACCAGTGAACTTATAACTTTTGGAGTGTTTATTTTGCCATTAGATAGATAATTCACGTGCAATGCCATTCGTAATTGCTATTCTGCAATAAAGGGTAGTTAATAAATTATTAAAACACTATAAATTACATCTAAATAAAAATATAGTAGCTATGGTGTTAACTCTGACGCCTTCACACTCTTGAATATCACTTGAAATCGACAGCCGAATTTTTATCTCTTTATACGGACGCAGATTCAATATTTCAGGAGTGAAACCTGTGACAGCTAATCTGTGACACAATAAATTTAATACGCTGCACAAAGTGGAAGGTGAAACGGAGCTTAATTTATCATCTGCATTGAATCAACCCTTCCCACAATATTGTTAAGATATGTATATGAAACTCGGTTGCCCCAAGTAGTCCACTAAATCATGCAACTGATGGGACAACGAGAACACCTGTATATCAAACTTGATTTTAATTATAGTGGGCTCTAGGTGTCTCTGAAGTCCTAAAGAAGATAAACGTTTGGTTTGAGCTTCTTCCTTGCCAAAGTTTTTTTTTTAATATTTTAAGACGGACGTTACCATTTAGTATTAAAGTCTGTAATGCACTGGATGTAAAACATCCCTCAAAACTGAGCTAATCTTATCGTTCGAAAAAATATAGTAGTGTAATATTATTAATTTTGAACCAATTGTTTTAAGTTATTGATAATATTATACATTTTTATTACCATATTTCTTTACAAAATTCAAGTAAAGAAGAGCTACCGTTTCTGCCCGTCGTTTTCTAACTGGTCGTGGTAACTTGTTATTTTGCAGCCCTGCAGGAGTTCCATAATTTTGTTACAAACTTCATTCTCCACCTACACTTTATCCTGTTCTCAATGACTCGGTATTCTATTAAATGCATTTTTCCTTTTATTTATACTACATAAAATGTATCCATATACCTGTATTTTAAGAGATATTTTAAAGACATAAGAGATTACGGCCTCCGATTTGTTAAGACTATGTGCGTGTTTCAGAAAACAGAATTACTGCAGTTCAGTCATGTTGGTTTAGAACATGTAGAATGTACTTAATGGAGGTACCACTACTGCACGTATTTGGACTTATATATCTCTAGTATTTATGAACTATGTTATTACTTTTTAATTTCTAGTTATCTATTTATTAGCGCTAGATTCCTAAAACGTTTTATACAAAAGCTCTATCCATAATATAGGTATAAAAATTCCAATCCTTCCCTTCCAAATTCCCTAGAGAGTGTCGCCTAGGAGTTCTATTATTGCAATAGTATCATACATTTTACAGTGCACTAATATCTTTTAATATATCTTGGAACATTTACTGACACTATTTTCTATGAATTTAACGATAATATTTTTCTTACACCAACAAGTTATTCTTACTTTGTACTTTATAGGTAGCTCTTACACTAAGAGATTTTAAGACCAAGCAACTTACTACGTTATTATATCACAATGGTATTTTGTTGTCACGATCTGACAAGATGCTTAACTAAAGTTTTAGGTAATACAAAGATTTAAGGGATATTTAAGACCAAAAAAAGGTCAAATAGTCTACTTTTGTGTGTGCTTAAAGAGGCAGAACTCATATCAGATTCTTAGATAACACCATCGTCTCCTACGAAACAAAGCACGTTTAAGACAAGCAATCATAATTAAATTTATTAACATTAATATTTACATTAATACAATTAATTAAGATATAATATCGCACATTTTTATCCCTCTGAAACCAAAATTAATTTGTTCAATATTTGTATTGTACATGATTAAGTTACAATTAAACACAGCCCACATTCTTAGGTCATGATCGAACGAAAGCTCTATGATCTAGAAACATATACCTTGTAATCGAAACCAACATATCAAGGAAAACGTGAATGTAACGAATACTTTCCTCTCAAATTTAGAAATAGAATATGAAACTAAAACTGCATTTTACTAGATCAATCAGAAGTAGTTCTATGAGATGATGCTGTATGTCTTACCCAAGTTTGTCTAAAAACGTTCTCTCAGCAAAGAAGATAACGGCGGCAGAAGTTTTTGATGTGGATAAAAAAGATCAACAAATGGCTCTGAATCTGTAACCTAGTATTTCTGTGTAATGCTCTTCAAAATAATAATATAAAGGCAATACAAATATATTTTATCTCTTTGAGTAACATATGTAACAGCAACCACTCTTCCATAAATTTGAACCTAATCCACTAATGCAGCCTTGTCCACAAAACAATTATTTTCTCACATATAATTGTTGTGTGGTCTAAACAGGCTGTCATGATATTTTTAGGTTGATTAATGAAAGTGTTTGATGCATGATTTCGAGCCTGGTAAGATAGACAAAGTGTCCTCTGTACATTAAGATAAGTTTTCTTCCAGTAAGCATCACTGACATAACAGATTATAAAAATAGTTGTATCTGACAACAGTATAGTTTTAATATACGAGGGACCAATAAGATTATAAAAGTGAGTTGGTAACCGAGAATAATTTCGCCAGATTAAAACTTAAATAAGGCTTAATTTGGGCTTATTCCTGGGTAACAAATGAAATTGCCTGATAATTCTATGCAAGACAAATGTGAGGAGCATGCAGAATGCTAATGGAGGTGAACCATGAATATTTGTATAAATGTATTGCAACGGCTATTATGAAATACAAAAACTTTTTATACTATGAAAGTAAAGCAAGTGTAAGAAAACGTTATCTTCAAAGATAGAATGATAAATATCAGGTACTGCAGTAGTTTTATAGTCTCGTTCTGATGTACCGAATCGTACTTTGATTTACTTGTATATTTATAAGTTTTTTATATTAGCTTTAAATATGAACCCAATCCTGATATTAGTTTTCAGCATGTCAACATCAGGTATTGATGAAATATTGAAAAATGAAAACCAATTTTATCCTAAACACCACTGGGCTTGAGGTGAATAATGTATTTACTAAACAAAGGGCTGGATTTTAATATATATTTTTCGCAAGATTAATGCAAAAACGTGTGCGTGCTCTTTTCCTTAAACCCTTATTACAAGCTTTTGTCCCCTGCTTATGAGCTTTTCATCAAAATAATATTTTTTCACGCTTGAAATAATTGAACTACAGGAAATGAATTCTAAATAATCCTTCTTTCGCGTACATTGTAATTAAATATAATGCTAAATAGCTGTAATACTTTGTGTCTATTGTAACTCAATGTGCACTATTTCCTCGTATTATTCTTTTGGCAATACTAAGTTCCTTACATAAATACTGGTTTTCATAGGGTTTTTGTTTTAAAGCTTCGTAGATATCTAAGAGCTGGAAGTTGATTAAGCTTATATTTTGGATGGTGATACAAGATAAATGTCTTTGAGTAATATTTTTTAAAACAATATTAATGTTACTAAATAATTTGGACTATGAAATTGATTAAAAGCAAATTAAATGAAGCCAAAAACATTTTTCCCGACATTATGATATTAAAAAGAAAACATCATAAAGTCCCCGTTGTAATAACATGTTTGAGTTTAATTAACAAGGTAAATTATTTCAATCGTAAGACTTATCGTGTGTTCAGGCGGAGACAAGAAAAACAAAGGCTATTAAAATATCGTACATGAGATTTATGCTTCACCTACCTTTCTTTATTAATCTCATTCACAATCATTAAACAATAGTAAAAATAGCCTTTTCTCGTATAGATTGCTGTGAAGACAATGATAATTAATCAAATATTCAAGCTTCGCGTGAAATCAATCAATCAATAAAGTAACTTCATTACGTATGTCGATGAGGTACTAGTATACTTACTATAATATGAGACAATGATTGCAACCCTGGCCATATGGGCAGTTAGTTACCGCACCTCCCTTCCGCCCTTTTCAATGCGGTGTTGCCACATTGTCATCTGCTGATTGTCAGTACGAGGCAACGCGACAACGCGACGTCTCGCAACGTTCCGTTTGTTTAAATCAGTTTTGTTCTTCGGAGGTTAATTATTTTGCATGTTCTTACTTCTTAAAATGTATTTGATCTTGTTATGTGTCATAGTACAAACATTATTTAATTCAAATCGTGAAGGTAAAGGATTCAGAAACATAGATGAAATGTAAAATGAGGAGTAACGATTATACAAGTTAGTGTTGAATTCAATCGATTATCACACTTCTCCTTTTGTTACAGCTGGCAATATCACGCCCTAACGTAGGCTTGCGTTGAACTTTCTCGTAGTATATTATATCATATGACTAACCTTTACCTTTTACTTTGTTTGCTATATGTTCTTCTTTTTTGTATTTTTTAGCTACATTTCATAGAAGATTATACACATAATACCATAGAGATATTTTAACTCTCTAGGTCAGCTAGTTTGGCAGTTACTACGTACAACAGATCAGATAGATATCGAATTTCGTTCATCAGGAAGTGATAGGAGGACTCGCTATATGATCAGCCTACATTCAATATGCCCCTTTAAACTTACAACGTTGTTTGGTAAATTGTGCAACAGTTGCTTTGACAAAATACATCAAAGTTGTGAATAAAAAATAATCGTGTTCAGAGACTTTGGATTAATAAATATTATATAACATATGAACAGTATTCTACAACTTTATTTGTTTTCAGGAAATGGTGTCCTAAAATGTATGGTTGGAATTAGTTATGTCCATTCAGGACTAAGTGTTGTAGAAATTTCAAGAAAATAAGTTTCAAGGAAAGAAAATATGTGACAAGGCGAGAAACTACGTCATAAGATCGTAACGCCGAATGTTTTAAATAATTAGATTTAGCTGTATGTTTAGTTAGTCTTATGTCACCATTGGGTCATCAATTTATCAGGAATTTATGAAGTTATGTAACGACAGACAGAATGATAGTAAGCCTACTATCATTCTGTCTGTCTGTCGTTTGATATAGCCATATCAAATTTATTTTTAACTGTATTCAAGGTACCTAGTAAAATTTACAACATTTTCCAACTACTTGAGTGAATAATTATACAACGCTCGGCCACACTACAGAAAAAAACATGCCATTATGGAAATTGGACAGTCTTTACTAAATAATTTCCACATAAAAAGTGCACTTTCTGGAAAAAGAGTAGGTCTCAGTTCCGTCTATACATGTATTTCGATCCATAAAATTATCACAGTTCAAATATACAACTTAAAAATTACTGTAATAATTATAGTGGTACTTAATGGTGTACAAAAAACGAAGATATTTACAGAAGTGTGTATTTTATATAAAAGCTAGCCGTTGCTATTCATGCAGAATCTAAATCCACGTGGTATACTCTACAACTGAATAGACACATCATTATTGAGAGCATATTTTATGCTATTGTCAATATATAAAAAAAATATTAACAGCAGTTGTTGAATGTTTACGAAAAATCCAAACCTGAAAACGCTACAATGCGTTATTAAAGTATAACCCCCCATTTTATGTAAGAGTTGAACAAATAGAATCGTATTTTGTTGGTTTGTTGATAAATGTATTTTCATGTTAATTGCACTGCTGGTAATTGCTGGAACCTATTATAAAATAACCACAGCAATTTGTTTGCATTTGTTATAAAATGTTAATAAAGCGTTTTCGTAAATAATGTGATAGAAATCGAATTATATGGAAATTTTAATTACAATTTAACATTATAAATATCTGTTTATTTCATAATATATCATACAATTTCGATTATATCAAAAACATTTGTAACATAAATACATTTGTTTTTGCTTCTTTATCAAGAATTCATCATGATGAATACGAAGTTTTCATACAAATATAATAAACGTTTTTATGTATTTTAGTATGAATAAAACTAATTTTTACAGCTAATTTGCGTATTTTGATATATTTTTAAATTATAGTTTAGTAGCTAATTTAAAGTTTGACAAAAATCAGTACATGTCATACCCAAATGTTGATTGAATACAAAAAGGCCATAATAATATAACAATAATGATAAAAATATACCTATTATACATATTATTATTTCACGATGGTGAAGAAATATACTTATCAAAAAGTGATAGAACACGACTTTATTGGCTTATCGCTAAACCTGTCCTTACATTTTAGCCGCTCACTTCCCCATCCACTCAAGTTTGTCTCATATATGTCGTACCTTGCAAAAGGCCTCCTTTACTGCTTGTGTTTTATTTTTGACACAAATACAAATATCAATCTGATTCATAACTTCCGCATTTATTTTTCAATATAAACCTGATATTTATTCATTCATATACATTCATTACAGTATTGCATTTCGTTCAGATAGAAATTTAGATTCAAATACATGATTTGTTTCTACAAATAGTAGTGAGGACGTGAACAATGCCATTGCACTTTCGAATATAAAAAGTATTAAACTACTATAGAAAATATAAATAACAAAATACAACGTTTAATGATTTAAATTTTAACGAACCCTACCTGAAAACATAATCTCTAACAAATTTTATCGAGAAGATTATTCTGTCATACTACGTTTTACTTGACTCCATCATATATCACCGTAATATTAGTATTCATTAGCTTAGCTCCCCTTTGCTCATTAAGGGTTTTAATGTATCATCAGTAATGTATCATATTGTTTATAATGTTCTATTTGTAGTATTTTCTCACTTTGTAGTATATTGGCACAGTGCTTATCACAATATATCCGAACCTTATCATAACGTGAAGTGTGGTTACTCTTTTGATTAATGATCGCTGATCATATCGGAAAAATATTAAGGCTATAGCTTCCAGACTCTTGTATCGGAAGAACATTAACAGCAAAGTTGAGACAACAGTCAAACACAGTTTCACAGCCTTACAGGAGTTCAGTAATTGTGTTACAAACTTTACTCTTGATACATATTGCTTCGTGTTAATTCATGTATACTTCCTTTATTTATTAATATAGTATGTTATAATATTTTATAATATTGTATATTTAAATTTACTTTTATATTTTCATTAGTCACTGAAATTATTTCTACAAATTAAATAATTATACTATCAAATATTATTGCTTTGGAAGGGAGCATACAGGTTCTTTTGGAAATTATTGATTCCTGCAGTTCTCATTTTTTGTACTTATCAGTTATTAAAGTTTCGCTACATTAAGAGTCCATCCTAAGACTTTGAACATTTCAGTATGAAAATTGTTTTATATTGCTTTCTATTTAATTCACTCCTTCTCATTTTGGTACCTCACAATTTTGGTCGCATTAATAACATTATGATTTGTCGACTAGGACGCTATTGTATTGATTTATACGTTCCCTAATATACAGAATGATTTACTGTGAAACCATTTACTATTTTATATGTTGAAACACGAAAATTAGAATTATTTTACAATATCAGGTAAAGTAGATTGTTCAAAAGCTATAGAAGCCAGAACAACCCGTGACCTCCATCAAAGTATAATATTTTTTACATTTAAAACTTTATATACCGGTGCATTTTCGGTTAAACCTTTGTTATCTATCAAATATTTACCTGAAGCTATATTCTCCAATAATAACATTTTAGTTTTAAAGTTATTTCCTCCTTTAGGGTTATAATATATCAGTAAATTTAATGGAAAAAACTTAAATATGATAAATATCAAATATGTATGTGCCCCCCAAATATTAAGTTGTGGACCCAATTTAAAAATTAAAATATAAACCCCTGTCAAATTATATATCGTTTTAAAGACCTATATAAAATAATTTTTGGTGGAACTTAGCTGTTACTATTATAAGATTTTATAAAACTGTGGAAAATTTAAAGTTAATATTAGTTTTTATCTTAAACTTAGTTAATACCAGTATCTACAGTGACCGATACTAAAAATAAATAAACGTCTAAAAAATTTGAAGAGGAACTATGGAGTGACCTGCAAGGTCACCTAATCAATCATCGTTAGATTATTGTGTTTGGGACTACATTGAAAACAACGTTTATAAATAAAAACCGAAATGCACAAATCTGAACGATTCAAAAACCGAATCGTGAAATTGAAAGTGTTCCGCAGGAATAACTTTCCAACTTGCTACTTCTCTATTTTACAACAAGTTAGGACATTATCAGACCGTTGACGGGGAGCAGCTTAAGAATCTGTTATAAAACATTGAAGTTCGTAAGCCAAATGTGCTTTTACATGACTAAAATTTCCATTAATATTATAATATTTATTCAATGTTATAATGCAAAATCATTCATTAAATCAAGTTTAATTGTGATAGCTTTATCATATCTTGTTGCTTTTTAGCATAAGGGTATTTTAAATTTTGTTTAGTCAGGATCATACACTGGCTTTAAATAGTGACCTCCAAGTTCCACTGTTAATTTTCTTTTATTAAGACTTTTAGAATAATGCGCAACTTGAGGGGGTTTCAATTTTACTTTTTTAAATTGGGTTAAAAATTCGGCAGTTTATTGCATGAGAAATCTTGCGATGGTAATCTAAAATTGCAGTTTGAGGTCTACAGATGAATAATGAGTTGAGTTTTCTTAGGTGGGGTCGTTTAAGTAATGGACCTATGCATTTTATTCACCCGTATCTTTATAACAACAGTGTGAGACAAAACTAATAAAAAACTGCCTATTTGGTATTATGATAAATTAACCATTGAAAGAGATCCCATTTAATTATTGTAATACTAGTAATATCGCAAGAGACTAATATTCGATATTGATGTGATGTTTAAACAATATGTCTCAATCCTAAGTGCACGAACAACAGTGTTTATGAGACAACATAAACTTGTATGTCCTGTACTATAGCAACAGTAAGAGTATACTGTATAAGTTTCTGGGATAGACCATGATATAACAGTAATGAGAATTAAAGGGAGAAATTGTACAGTACACCTCGTGTTAGAAAGAGATATCGAACAACCCAACGCAGAACACCCCATGGCGTAGGTATACATTTCATTACAGGCTTGTGTTTGACTGAATAACAGCCTTCTTGAGTGTCAAAGACTAAGCTAATTCAAAGCGACTCAAAGCTCGATTAAAGCGCCTTTTTACCTGTACAGTGGTTTACGTAGGGAACGTTTTGTAGTTATGTAACTGAGACCACTAATTTTTCTTTTGATAACTAAGTACGGTTTTTACAATAATGTCTACTTTCATATATTTATGTGCCCATATATGAATAATTGAAATTGATAAAATTTACTCACTTCAGCAAAATTGTCTATAATAATTGAGCTTTCATAGATCGATAACAGTCAATATTAAACATCTATTTACGATTGCGACTTATCAATGGTATTGGAATGTACGTTTTCTTAGAAGGACATAAGAAGTAGGTGTCACATTGGTTTATTCTGATTTAATTAAGTCACATATGTCATAAAATAACTCTTGAAGTTGTAGTCTAGCATCCATTTAAAAACTGTTTTCGTTATACACAAAGCCTATTTAAGAGTCTTTGAATAAGCTATGCCACCCCGTGTTGGAACCTGAATAAACGTGAAATATATTTTTTCCCGTTCAGTAGATATTATTGTTAACAATGCTACTATCAGTAGTATTATTACTAACAGTAACAAAGAAGTGACACCATAATTATTTATAATACTGTGTGTACTCTGTGAATCGTATTATTTCAACGGTATTTCCTATAAAATATAAATGCTTTCTTCATTTTCTGTTATAAAGTGTTAGGTTTTCTGCTGTTTAGTTTTAACTAGTTTAGTATTAATTCCACAATAATAGATATTATAAATTGCGCTATCAGCAATACATAAGTGGACACCTGTTTAGTTTGGTTCACTTTACGCTGTCTAGCCCTTGAAGCTGTAGTAATTATCTTATTCCACTCAATGAAATTAGGAAACAGATGAATGCAGTTGAATAAGATGAGCCTTCGCTTATATATTTATTTTAAAACTTAAAAATGTTATAAATGTTATTTAAACTGTCACTCATTTTTAGGAAGTTTCCAAGACGTGGGAACATTTTGAATGATACTGGAAGTTTTGTATGTAAATTTCAATGATTAATGTTAAATATCTTTACTCAGGTTCAATTCTCTTTTGAAAACTATTTCAAATAGTACAATTTCACATATCTCCCCATACAATCCCAATTTTAAATAAATATTTAAATTTTTAACCAGATGCAAATTTTAATATTATTTTCTATTGTTGCTCTATTAAAACTCGACTTTTGTTTTATTCCAATGTTCGTTTATTTAAACCGGTAGTAGTGTTCAGCATGCCAGTATTTTTACTTTATTATTTGTAATCGATCGATCACTACTTTATATAAAATAGAGATCGAGTCAAACAGTGGAGCATTCCTCAAGTTGGTAGTTACCTAACAATTCCTGGCGTGAAAAGTATATTTGACTTGTGGAACCGAAGAAAAGCAAGCAGTAGTTGGATTCCAAACTTTATAGATTAGCATTTAATTGGTACACAGACAGGCATCTCCAAGCGTGATCTGATTATAGAGTTCAGCTGCCAGCTGGCTGTACATCTTACAGCAAACAGGGATCAAATTGGTATTGGATTATTATTCTTAGTTTATAAATATTTTGAATGCTTATTACATGTGTCTTTACGTACCGTTTCAATAAGAAAATTTTTAGTTTGTATTAGTATTATAATTAATAGTTAAAATTAGTTGTTAAAATGAAATATAATAATACTTTTTGTGTTAAAAATACACGAAAGATTTCTAATTTTAACTATCGTTGTCTTATTATTAATTAACAGTGTATGGTTAGAATCCTAAAGAGTAGAGGAGGTTTTTTAGTGGGTAAACCCGCTTTTAGGGAGTCCAACACTACAGGCTGGCCACCTGCGTGCGTAATTGCATTTTTCCTGCCTCTCCCTCAAAAAAAAAAAAAAAGTTTATGCTTTAAATGTAAATATAAAAGGATCGTATCATTTATTGTGTTTCGTAAGTATTGTACTTATTTGTATTAAATTAACACTGTAATATATTGATTATTATTTTTTTTTCATAACATAGTATGGATAAAGAGAGGCTGGCATTTTGCTAATAATATACATATAATATTAGCAAAATATGTATATGAAGGAAAATACAGTACGCATTTTTCTTTTAAAAATATTTGTATATTCTCTGTTAAATTTTTCGGTTAGCCTTAAATTAAAACAACCTCATGTTTTCCTCGTATAAGTTTAATATTGATTCAGTTATACACATACGATGTTCATATTAATTTCTAATCCACAGAATGAAAAGTTGTTATTACTTTTGGATTCCAAGAAGCTGATTCCTAATTAATTAATTGGGTACCCGTTGGTTTAACCAAGCTTGATACTTTCCACGTACGAGACAGGTAGTGAACAGCTACCAAAATAATATAAAATGATTCTATTTAGAAGAGATGAACCATGAGTAAAGTAAAACCTCTAAGTATTTAAAAAATTTATACTGGAATTTTTTTGTACCGCAATATAGAAACAGCAATTTTGATCATTTCTTCTCGAGTTTTCCCGTAACAAAACTCCATTTACTGTTCAATATATTTCTAAGTGGCATTCCAGTGATATTATAGATACTTCATAATTATTTAATGATCGAAAAATCCGGAAGTGGTTTATCACATTATGAATCCACGGTATTCAAGTGCCAGAGGGGCGAAGCTAGTTCTGTTTTGTTACTAATTCCTGGGATTATAATGAAGCATGCAATGTAGACATGTTTTATCAATGTACTACATCGATTAACAGATTAATTTAAAATATTTGTATTGCTAGGAATACTAATTAAATGTAGGACATCATTCAATTCGTATCTGATAATAATAAGTAGTTACAACCCAATGAATATACACAACTAATTTGGTGGAGATGTTTTGTTTTATATTGCAAATGAATTTTAACTAAAATTTCATAATTTATGTTTCCTTATGTTGAGTATAATACAAATACTCAAATATTCAAATAAAAAAAATATATAAATATATTCTAAATAAATAAATATAAAAATAAATAAATAAATAATAATATAAATAAATATAAAATATTTTCTTTCAAATATTGGAAATATTTCTGTAACTTTGCAGACTGTAACAGCTGACGTCTTTAACTTTTATATTAAGAATTTTCATTAATTCTTAATTAGTCACTTTCAGGTAATTCAGTTTAATCAGTCCTAAACTATTATCTCATCGAGATATATTTTACCATAAAAGAATGAAAAATGAATAAATTATAGTTCTTTAATTTTTTTCAGACCTGTTTGTACGTATCTTCATGCTAGGTGCTTCATTTTAGAAAAAAAATCCAAATTTTTATAACTGATTTATAATTATTACTAGTTTGCAAAGAAGACTTTCAACACGATGGAGCAGATTCTTAGTCATGTTAGAGTTAGCCTGGAATTATTTTACAGTACATCATTCATATAAGCACTAGTATTTTCATAGTTCAGTGTATATTCCAAACTAACATTAAACCTTTTATGCATCTAATTCAACTGAAAGAAGCCTAGGCAAAAATTTGTATTGCTTTTTCAATCAGTGCATTATTACAATAAAGGTATTAGGTTAATGTAATTACCACTAATTAGTGCACTTTCAGTATTCACAAACAGTTACCTATTATGTCATTGTTCATGTATTAAATTTAAGCCATTTAGATAAACTGTACAGTAAGTAAACAATTATAAAGCTATAATACTGGAAACTTATTGGCTTATAAACCTCGATATAACTACTATCGAGACACAACATTTACAAAACATAAACAATTTTACCTAAAGTTATTGGTTTTTTTTCCGAATAATTGGTTCAAACGTTTGGAAGTTGGGATCAAGTGTAGACCTACGGTAACTTATAAAAGTATTTTTAATGTATTTTGGAGTGTCAAATGCTTTATTTAGTTTCAGCAAAGACCATACTGTATAATATAACCTTTCCAAATTTCCATATAATAAAAAGTACCTATGATAGAGGACAATGTTAGGCTCATATAAAAGGCAATAATAGTGTAAAAGAAAGCACAAATTGTTACTTTTATTGGTAATGTATGTAAGTTATAGATATATGTGTATAGCAAATGGTTGTGAGAGGTATTTTCTTAAATTTTAAGAATCATTATTTAGTAACTTTGCTCTCATGGCGTCCAGTACTGGACTGTTAGGCTTAGTCAGCTTGTCAAAGCTATGGAACGAACTTGTTTAGTTTGGCCCTGTCAGAAGAGCAGCGACAAAGCCAATAGAACAGTCATTTCTAAATTCTAGGAATTATATATATATATATACACAGTTATATATATATATATATATACAGTTTTATATATATATATATATATATATATATACAGTTTTATATATATAACTTATGGTATTATTAACTATGTTTTTACAACACAAACTTATTACAGTTGACTCTCGATAACTCTAATTTCAAGGGAACGGCTGTTTTCTTCGAGTTACGTATAGTTCGACTTAAGAATAGTTCGAGTTATAGAGGTAATATTTCACTAAATTCGACTTAGAGAGGTAATTCGACTTACAGAGGTAATTCGAATTACAGAGGTAAACAAAATGAAATTCGAGTTATAGAGGTACAAATAAACTATGTTTTTTATTCCCTACATCCTTTACAAAACTAATGTATGTACTGTAACTACATACAGCATTTGTACTTACTGTCACACTGCAATGTATGCCTACAATTCATACGTACTTACAATTCAAATTTGAAAATAATCCGTAATCTTCGTCTGCCTAAGGCTTTTTTCAAAATTTAAGTCTATAATGTTCTCAATAACAACAACAGCAGAGAACACTGCGGCCTTGGCTTCCTCGGTTGTGATGTCCGGTGGCTGCTCCATGCCGTCGTCATTGTCATCATCAGAGAAGACGTCTTCACTTGTTACAATTGCGATGATGTCTTGGTCCGATAATGAATGATCCGTAGACTGAAACACCCTCGTCGACATTTGCAAAATCATCAAAGTCGAAATTCGGGAGCTCTTTATTTATCATGGTCCACTCAGCTTCAGCGTTAGGAAGTCTTGGTTCTAGTTCATGCGTTAGTTCTAGTTCAGCTTCGAGTTAGCGAGGGTTGATCTGAAAATTTCGAGTTGTAGAGGTAATGTATTTAAAGACTTCGACTTATCTACTGAACTTCGAGTTATAGAGGTAATTTTTCTATCACTTCGAGTTATTTAGGTAAAATTCGGGTGCAAAATTAATTCGAGTTACGCATGGTTTTTTTTCGACTTAGGCAGGTATTCTCAAGGGAACGGAAAAAAAATGTGAGTTATCAAAGAATTCGACTTATTGAGGTTCGAGTTATCGAGAGTCGACTGTATTTCAAATATTACGAGACAATAAAACAAACTTATTATTTTGGTTTATTATACTTTATTATTGCACTGCTTTTCTGAGACAGCCAAAATAATAATTTTGTTCTCTTAATATTTGTAATAATCAGATTTTGAGAGCTAAAAAACTAACCGATAATAATACCGTAATGTTTAGCTGATATCCAACTAAAACAGGCATATATTGTTATATGTAATATGTAACTAAGCCAATATTACTGATTACTGTACTCAAGAAAACGTATAGGTGCTTAAATGCATAGGTTGAAACATAACCGAATACTTTTTAATACCTAAACCCTCTTGAATAATTCTATTTTTTCATTGCCAAATACCTAGGTAAGTATTTTCTTCAAAATTAACAATCGTCTCTTTTAATACAATACGTGTTGGATTCTGCTTAATATTATTATATTTGGAAAGGTATAATATGACCTTGAAGTTAGTGAATAGAATGAATAATCAAGTGTGTGTGTGTGTGTGTGTGTGTGTGTGCGTGTGTGTGTGTGTGTGTGTGTGTGTGTGTGTGTGTGTGTGTGTGTGTGTGTGTGTGTGTGTGTGTGTGTGTGTGTAAGTAAATCTACATATGAGTGTTGTTAGAGGAATAGAGAGCGATTTTTTACGAATATAATTCAGGTGGATTTTTCCTACAAAAAGTAAATGTACCAAAATAATATTTATTTTCTCTTGTACGGGATGTATGTTACACAATATATATATATATATATATATATATATATATATATATATATATATATATATATACATATATATGCCAATACAAAATTATGTATCACGTTCTACCTTTCATTTAATAGCAGCCCTGCGTTCAGCTCTGATATTATAAACGTATATTATGATGTTTTACATCTATTTATATATGGAAGTTGTATACTCAATATTCTTTAGAAAATGTCACATATCTTAATTAAATATAATAATATCTTAAAGTAAAAAAAATCTTTAATAATTTTAAATTTTTTGGTTAACTAATAAAAAATAACAGTGTTAACCATGATGAAGTAATATAATAAAGTAACACAAATAAAATAATAACAGTAGATACAGATTAACATAATATAAAATACTTTTTTTAAATAAAACAAAACTTTGAATAAGAAATAAAATATTAAAATATAAAGTCTACCCTGTTGTTTGATGAATGCCATATTATCATACTTATCTCGTATAATTACAAATTTATTAGTTTTGATCTTTTTCTAGTAACTTTAATCTGTAATTCACTTAATGTCACGACCACCAGGCACTCCAACGGAGAAATAATGAACTACGTGTGACATATTAGTGCACCACTTCTCCGCTAGATGGTGTGGTCGTCATTCTTCCTTGAGCTTTTTGTCATTTCAAGGCAACCTATTTATTTTATTAATAATAACATGATAAACACTAAGTGTATTTTTAAGTTATTCTGAATAGTTAAGATACTGTAGTATGTAAATGTAATTTGGTTATTACTAATGTGTCTCAAATTCGTCAAATAAATATCTAAATTTATTAGGTTAGTAAACTCTAGTTCTAGTTTATACAATAATACTGCATCACACTACTGCTATTTTTATTCAGTTTGCGTCATTATTACAAGATAAAAATTATTATATAGTAGGCCTACTTTAGGAGAAAATAATATCTAGCTATTCGAACAAAGATGAAGCAGTGCCAAAACAATTCTACATCCAGTTTGCAATTTAATGCAGCATGTCCACGTTGCTTCCAAAATAAACTCGTTTACTTCTTAACCATCTAACACATTTACCTTTCATTCCTATTAAGATTTCCTTAAATCCTAATATGTCTCAAATTAATACATTAAGTATTACTATGTTCAATAATGAGTATTCATAAGTGTTGGTTACTCATGACCTTTTGTAAGACACATTCGCCTTTTAGCTATATTTGTGTGCTAAATTTTTTTTTACTTGTTTTTCTGACTACCAGAAGTGTGTGTTATCTAAATTGTAATCTAAAACGAATTATTTGTTTTTTATAAACGTATACAATGAAGAATATAATATTATTAGTAGATTATTGTAATCGTGTTAATGAAAATATTTGTAAGTAACTGTGAAAGCTATATTAATGAAACAGTTTAAGTTCAATTAGGTTACCAAATAGTATAAAACATGTTTTACATAAAATATAATTGTTATTTTAAGAGATATTTTTTATTTGGAATTATTATAAAGATTGAAACGCCTTGTAATAAACAAGTAAAGCCTACCGGCAAATTGCCGGGTACTGTTCACCGAGTTGTTGGAAGTAGTCTTTAATATTGAAGTATAATATTCTATACCAAAGCACGGTTAATTTCTAGACTAATAGGAATCTGTGCATATCTTTTACGCAAATGGGTATTTTTTACCCAAGAAATACAGGTAATACCCATTATATCTCTTCGACGGTACATAAGGCTGATCATTACAGAAAGGTGAAACTTAGTCAACTTTCAACTGTATGGACCGCTAAAAATACGTACAATTCTATCTGGAACGCAAATTACTTTCTACACTCTCTTGTTTTAAGGATATCATGTCAATATTATGTAAATACATACTAATAATAATAATATTTTCTTATAAAATCAGTAAAAAAAGTATTACTAATAGACCTAATAAAATAATCTGTTTTAATTCAATTATTTAATATAAAAAAACTAGGAATATAAGTGGTTTAGCAAGACTACTAAACGCTGTTCCAATGTATTGTAGATATTAGAGCAATGTATTGTACTACAGCTTAAGAAAATAAAATAACACATTATTACATTCAGATCAATATTGCATTAGCTCGATAAGATTTTATGCTAGAAAAGTTACCATCAAAGTCACCTTTTCTGGAAAGTGTTTAGCTGTTGTAGAAAATTTAAAGCAACTTTTTTACATTATAAGTAACATTATGTAACTTTCTTTCAAGATTAAAGGTGGTGATTTTTGTATTCGACTAAGATATACAGAATGAAAGAAACGCATTGGTCTGAGGTCGTAGTAAAATACGAGTATACAAGACAATGAAAACTTTACTTTGCATGTTCAATTGTGGCAAGGAGCCTTACACGCAATACTTCTAGTTGTTAAATATACATAAGACCTTGCCACCTTGTCGCCAAGATAGAATGCGGATGGGCCTAGCAATTCCAATGTTCTTTTAAATACTGCGTACTAAACTAAGTCGTTAATAAACCATTAGAATTGGCTACCTTAAAATGAAGATGTTAGGCGACAAAATTGGGATGCTTAACTTGACATTAGGCCTAATCTTAGACATTAGAACTAAAATATGTGTAGGCCACAGGAAACGTGAGGAACCCGAAGTGAGTCGAATCTAAAACGACCTGGCTTGAAGAACAGAACACGAACTCGTTCAAAAAAAAATCGCGCCTAAATTATCCATTTATTAAGACAACACATTTTTCAAAACGTGGTCTAGTCAGAAAAGAGTGCATCAAATATATTCCTTTTCAATATTGCAAATAAAAAGTTACCTAAGGTTAAAAAAATTACTATTTAAAATTAACTTTATAATTCATTTAAGCCTTGCACGAAAAGGCTAATTTCTAATAATAAAAATATCATACAAAATATTACGGACATGGTGTGCGAAGATTTTCCCGGTAATCATGTCGGCTCCTAAGTTCAGCAGGGAAAATATCGCCAAGAAATTAGATCCTAGAACATCGGGGAAAATATCATTAACCACTAGGGAGTAACAGGATCATGAAAATAAATAAATTATACAAATAAAGAAACCTCACAAAGATTTTTAGAAATAAAAACTGGTACAACACCTTTCAGTTAGGCAAGCTATTCTAAATGGCCTGCGACTGATGCTATAGAGGAGTACAATATATATTTGATACAAATTATTAAATTAAACACAAATTAAACAATATTCAAGAATTTAAGCTATGGCAATACTATTATTGGCTAGGAATTAGAAATGGGATATGTTTCTCCTTTAAATTCTTATGGTGCGGCTGAACAATACGAATATATTACGGGAAAAAATGTAAACAAATAATAATATAAGTCTTCAATGATATTAATTTATGTATAAATTTTTAATAAAGTAGTTATATTAGGTTTTGAATATAAGTTTTATTATCATCTTTGGGAGTCTTGAAATGCTTAATATTATCGTTCAAAGAAATGTCAATTTTAAGTTAAACTCTCCTATGCTCTAAATCTTATTGTTTGAATTAACAATTACAATTAAACTCAGTCGGTATACGAACTTGTTATCTGGATCACAATATTATTAAATTTAGTATTCTTTTCTTTTACAACACAATTTAATATTTATAATCATAGAAGATCGATAAATTATAAATCTTTTCATCAAAATTAGACAACTCTTCTAACAAATTCTCAACATAGCACCTCATAACTTCATTTAAATTAATACTATTTATTTTGGTATATGATGTGAACAAGCACACTATATAAACATGTTTTAAAATCATTAATAACTGCCCTTAACTCAGTTTGTAACTGAACCACCATGTATAACACGACGTTGTATTTAGTTATAATTCCAACGCCATATAGTATTCCCATTAAAAGTTACAGTACTACACTGACACGCTAATATAATGAGTTTACTTACCCGATCTCTCTAGTAACTTTCATTTAATTCAGTGTCACAAGTAAATAATTTCACATTTTTCAATATTATTTTATTTTTGCAAAAATTATTATTAGAAAATGTGTAACTATTTTCTAGGAAAGATATCTAAAACCTCTCTAATGCTTAAATAATCTTCATTTCATTGAGTTATTCAACATTTGTAACAGAAACCCTTGGTGAGAAAGCAGTAGGCTATGTATTAGTGTTGGAACAGAACCAAGACTCCAGCGCCGCACCGTGTTTGGCTTATCCCACGTTCACTAAACCTCCCATCGGGAGGAATAGTTCGTGTCGCTGCTCTGAGACATTACTTAACAGAGAGGTGTCGAGGGTACCAGAGATAACACTCCCAAATCCCTTAAGGGAATCTCTCAAGTGATTTGAACTACTCAGAATGTACAATAACCTAAGAAATGTTCAATATTTATCTCAAAAACTAATATTAATTCACTTCTCAAATGTGTTTGCTCTATTCTTAATTTGAATCGAATATTTAACTAATAAAAATGGTAGTTAACAAAAAATTAATAATTATATTTTTTAATTATTTAAGATATCAAGACTATAATAACAAAGAGTGTTATGTGTAATTTATGTTCACCAATTGAAATGTTTTAAACTATAATAACGCATCGTCTCATAGAATGTAGGTAATTTACAAAGTTTTTCTAGAAAATACGAATTTATGTAACCGATATAAGTAATGTTAAAGTTAGTAAAACAGGTTTTGTAGCTTACAACACTTTTCCATTATCTTTACGTACACTATTTTATGAACAAACTGGATAAAACTTTGGCATAGTATGAAATTAGTTTTTCCTCGTTTCATCTTTGAAGCATTATACAAAATTAGTGTACGTTAATATGAAAAATGTTTATAAATATGGTTTTTTAAAATGTGGGAATTAAGTATTTGTATATCTATCTTAAGATAACCTATATATTAAAGAAGTCGAGAGCCAATTAGCATTGCATAACCAAACCGAATAAGCAAAATTCATTTTTAATACTTTTCTTAAGGTAAACTCAAACCTCTGCCCTCACAAACATGTATACGGTAATAATCAATTTCTTTCCTAGTTGAATTTCCTCTGCCATTGTCACAAAAAATATAACTTGTGCTTATACAATGCAAATTAACTTTTGGCTCTTGGAGATTGCGTGGATATGTTTAGCTAACAAATTCATTTTTTACACTAGTATTTGTAACAATAATTTTATATAATAGGACATCGCTTACTTGTTTTATAAGTAACAGTGATACCAATAAAGAAATAAACCTAATCCCGTAAATATTTTGTGGCATTTAATAAATATATTCTTAGAAAGAAAACCAAATCAAAAAATATATTTATTATATATGGTAAGAACATAATTTCCATTTATTTTATAAAATTACTCGTAAATAAATATAAAAAATCATACCTTTGTAAAAAGTTATATATTTATATGTACTCTAAATATTTTTTGAAAATAACAATACACAAAGAAGTGGACCGCTTTGAACGGTTTAGATGTCATATGGCAAGTAGAATACATGGAAATGTTAAAAAAAATACCACAAAGGAAAGCTAAGGTCCCTATCCTTAAATTATGTCTCATTAGGTGCTAAGAAGACTTTAAGGCACCTATGAATGGAGCTGTTTAATGTTTTTAAATTATAACAAATCTATATTTTCATTTGAATGAGGAAAGATTTTATTCGTTCTTTAAGCTCACACTTTTACTGATATTTTATTTTATTTTTATGGCTAATTACTTCTTTTTAGAATCATATAACATAGACTATTAATATACGCATGTTTTATTTAAAAGGATAAATTCATATTTACAGAAGTATTAATATACAGCTTATGCAGGCTACCAATTAAAATATATGTTACTTCTTTAGAAATTAGGACTATCATCATTTTTTATAAAACGACCAATAGGTTTTTGAGATATGAACTATTGTATTCTGATATGTCAAGTAATATCTGAATGTATAACTTGAGATACTATTCTTGTTCTTATAAATTAAAATATCAAAATCAAATCAAATCATAATTTATTTCCCAAAAATATTTACATGCTAGCACATTTACTATCAAATCTATATTATCTTGTTACTATAATATTTAAATGTGTACTTAAAAAACATTAAACATGAAAATATTACACTCATCAAATTAAAGTGGCCTAGGAAATGAGACTACATGGGCAGAAAGCCTGTGCGTAGGCTCGAGTTGCTTCCCTGGAGATTGTGGACGAATTGAATCGGGTGATTAATTATCATATAACATCAACACAAAACACACACTCACAACACACATACACGCGCGCGCGCGCCAAAAAACCGTATTTACATATTGCGGTATTGAAATTTATCAGCGTACATACTACCAATAGTTTAAAGGAAAGATTTACTGATATATTATTCTACTTTACAAATTATGTATAACAAGCTAACAAAAGCGCCTAAACACATCGGTGTGGCAATGTTTTGTTGACAGAAGTAAATTGCGTGTACGCGTCACCCGCAATGAGAAGATACAGGTGAAGCCAAAGAGGAGTCGGTTAATTGCTTGCTAATGGCGAAGGGCCGGGGTAGAGTCGAGGGCACAGCTGTAAGTAGTCATCTGTATGCACAAAGACGTCACACGTTTAATAGAAGCTTTGCACAAGTGGCGATAGGCTGCTGAGCAAACATGTGCCAAGTAGGTCAACCGTTTAACATGATGGAAGCTCCGGGCGATACACTGACTGCAGCCCTACGCTTCAATAGTCTATCTCCCTCCTGTCTTTTCACCTCCTTTCTAAAATATGGGAGTAAAGGATGAAATATGGAGCAAAAGTTTATATTTTACTGTCCAATAAGAATAGGTAATTATAAGTGGACTGACACATGAAACATGGGATATTGCAGTTTCTTAAGCATGTTGTATTTTCCAACCCTTGGAGGGTGAATTGTATACCGACCTCCTCTAGAACACGCTTCCAGTGATTCCACGATAGTTTAATCTAATACAAGAGTATGTGTGTTTCTTAAATGTGAGTGGATGTCCGTGTATAAACTATATTTATTTTATTTATTTATTTATACAATTACATTGTTTTATACAGTTTGGCCTCGCCAAGTTACATAAAAAAACTTGTCGTTGAGGTCCAGCGATATTTCCTTATTTCCACTGTTCCACTTCTACTGGTAATAATGTCTTTAATAAGTTGTATCGCTTAAATCAACTCACTAAATGAAAATACTAATGATGATTTATTTGCCGTTTAGGGCAGCCATCATGTTTCTATTTATATTTGGCAATTTTATGAATGCGGTTAGAAATTAATATAACAATAACAATACAATAATATAAAGATGACATAAAGAAATCAATATAAATAACAATAACATGGTTTTATATTTAAAAATAATTCTTAAGAATCTGTTATGAAATATGTGCATGAATGTCTGTTTTGTACCTCTTTGTCTGTCTCCAGTTGTGTGCAGTACTGTCGTCTGGTCGAAACAGTTTCTACTAATCGTGTGTAGTTAGATTATGTTTTGTTTTTGGGTTATGTTTATGTTATGTTTGCTCACTGAGTGATTTAGATTTGGTGGCTTTTTCGTGGTCAGTGGATAAAGTAGTGTGAATAAAGAACAGTCTAGTACAGTGAGAGTGAATCTGTGTAATGACAATAGTGTTTAGCATTGTGCAGTGTAGTGGAATGTTGGGGCAGACTATTGGAGATTGGGCTAGGCTAGGCCTATTCCTAAGACATCTGAAAATGGCAAGTTTTGACTTCATAGTTGATATAGAGGTCTAGTTATCCTTAGCCAAGTGTAGGCTGCCGGTTTACATTTCTATTTCTCTACGCAACTGATTAAATAGATTAGGTACTATATATTCTGGTATCCTGCGCCTGTAGTCTGTCCTTGGGCTGTCTATTTTGTACTTAGCCAAACGTCTAGTGATAAATAAATAAATAATGTACTGGGGATCTTCTTGATTCTGTCAGAATACTTCTAAATATCATGCACTTTTATGACCTTACTTTGTTTAAATTGTATAGGTATGAGAGATATCTCATTGTTAAATATATGATTAGTCCGCATCCAAAAACTTTTAAGTTGTTTCAACATTTCTATAGGCTACTCAGAAAAAATCTCAAACTCTTAAGAAATCTTAGCAGTAAAAGGGTTTACATTAATTTTAAATTAATGATTAAAGGTTGTGAACTCCATACTTTGTGATTTTTTTCTTATTATTTCTGGTTTTTAAAATTGTTTTCCAGTTCACGTATAGATGCATTCTATTCTAAAAGGTTGCTCGTGTCTATAAGTAGCAGCTGTAAACTTAATATCTGACAGTTGTTACTACAGCAAAATTAAGATATCCGATTTAATCTTAACTATAGTCGAATAGATATAACTTCCGAATCGGCGGGGTGGGGCGTTCTGACGTTGGAGTGAGAGGGAGAACTGCCTGGTTGGCTACCTGACCAATAGGAGCGAGGAGCGTATGACGCGGTTGCCATAGCAACAGGCACTGTTGCCACATCGGCAAAGGAATATTGGCAAAAGCGGTAGGCTTATTTTACTGCTGGTACATATGGAGGGTTTGTTCCTAATTTTTGCTTGTTATTTGCTTCAAAGCAAACCACAGACTACCATGAAGAAATGAACCATGACACTTTTTC
Source organism: Homalodisca vitripennis (assembly GCF_021130785.1). NCBI lineage: Eukaryota > Metazoa > Arthropoda > Insecta > Hemiptera > Cicadellidae > Homalodisca > Homalodisca vitripennis. The sequence goes on along the minus strand of NC_060211.1, from coordinate 121,763,714 downwards.
AAAATGGTTCAGAGAATCACTTCTACCTAACCTTTCTGCTCCATCGGTTATTGCTATGGACAACGCCCCATACCACTCCAAGGTTTTAGATAAGGCCCCAACGCAACGTAACAAAAAGCGGAAATTCAGGCATGGCTTCGCGAGCATAACATACAATTAGCAGAAGATTTTACAAAAGCCGAGTTGTTAGAAATATGTGAAATGAATAAACCACCGCGCACCGGTCCCCAAGTGTATATTATAGATGAGATGGCTAAAGCCTAAGGACATAAAAACTGTCAGACTGCCACCTTACCATTGCCATTTCAATGCAATAGAGATCGTTTGGGCACAAGTTAAGGGACACGTTGCTCGGAACAATAAAACATTTAACATGACTGAAGTTAGGAGGTTAACCGAAGAAGGACTTCAACAAGTTACAACCGTAGAATAGACGGATATCGTAAAGCACACAAAAAATCTATTTTAGAAGCGTGGGCACAAGAAGGTCTCATTGAAACAGCAGTAGAGGAAATGATAATTCACGTGAATAGAGATGACAGTGACAGTGAAACTAGTGACCTGGATGATTTTGCTGACGAATATAGAGTGCAAACTGACCAAGGAACACAGGAAATATACGTCAACAGAATGTATGCTGACGGTGTTTGAAGTATTGTGACAGCCCCCGAAATAAATATATTTGTGTTGTGAATGCAATATTAGGTTTTCAGAGTACCCAAGTTATTTGTCCTTCATGATATCCGAATTATTTAGTAGTTGTAGATTATTATATAGTATAATGGTAACATATTAATATCGCACATATTTGTGTTAAATTAGAGAAATTTCGTTTCTGATTACTAGTATAAACAATCAAAAGACAACACACACTGACGCGTTGTTTGTTGGTAGGCTAAGTACGCTGGCGCGCACCGTCTCATGTTCTCTTCTCAGTGACCGCTCACGGCAGTGCCCGCACCAACGTGGCAACACCGCGGCATCAGTCTCCCCACTGCTCACTGCCCCTCCACACCCTTCCAATTCGGAAGTTATATCTATTCTACTATAAGAGTTCTTAGTTTTAACTCAGATTATTTCGAAATGCTATTGCTTACTACTTGCAACAGCTGCACACTTAGTTCTATCAGAGGTCATTTGATAATTACTCAACTATTAAATTAAAATATCATATTATGACTAGACATTTGTTATAAATTTGTCATATTCAACAAAAAAATCATCGGGAAGTGTTTTGGGAATCCATGGTGGATGTATGATATTTTTTCTTCTCATTACTTTTGTTTTTTGAACACTCAAGACTTTGGAATTCAAATTTTCTTTATAGATATAACTAATATTACAAATTTGAATAACTGTTAAACAGTGGTTTTAAGGAATATATAATTAAGTTATTTTGAAAGTTAAATAATTTAGAAAAGTATTTTGTCTAAACTTATTTTAATACATAATTCTCAGTGGTCCAATTGGCTGACCAAGTAAAAGCTGAAATGACGCTTAGCCAAACTCTATGGATACTTATGGACCATCATAAAACTCATTATATCTTTGTTGAAAGGAAGTTAAATGGAAAAATTAAATTATACTAATGAAATATTTGTTGTTATCTTACATCATGTGCTATGTTGCATGTTTAAATGTCATATTATTCTATTCAGTTTGTTTAAAAATTCCTCTATTCGGTAATTTTCTCTTTGTTTCGAGATACACACATACATACGGATAACATTCCAACCCCTCGAATGAAAGGTTTTTCTAACGCTGAACCAACAAAGTGTAAATTCAATATGCATCCGTGTCAATATGCAAATACAGGCTGCAACTAATTTTGAACATCTTAGCCATTACATTTAGGGCGACCCTAAGAAATAAATAAGTGATGAATAAGCTCAAATGTATGAAAAGTGTTAGTAAAAATGTGAATTGAATACTACACAAACGTCATAACTTATTCCCAATATTTAGTTCAAGACATTTATCACAGTTCCAAAGAGAGAACTCAGCTTTAAAAGGAAGTATTAGTATAGACTTAGTATTAAGAATTAAAAACTATAAATTTGAGTGAAACTTCTGAACAGCAAATGTAAAATTTAACGATAGTAGCTATCAAACATGCTCTCGGTGGTGTTTGTATGATCTCTAACGAATTCACAATGAAAATACCAGTTAGGCGTGCAGATTCTGCAATAAAGTTAAAAAAATTCCATTCATTTTGACAACTAGAAGTTGTTTTTTTTATAGAGAAATTAAACCTTACCCTACAAAAACAAATGATCAGATAGAATACTTAGATTCTTTTATGAATGCCTGCAAAGATGTTACGTTATAAATCTTAGAACTCTTAACGCTTTCTGGTGGAACAGGCACGCTTTTCATCTTTAAGAATATTAGTTTTTTATACTTCTATAAATACATTAGCTTTAAATAAAACAATTTTAATATTCATCCAGTACCAGTGCCTATACCTGAGAAAATATTTTATATGGTTAAATTAATAAATTGTGCTAAACGATGTGGATAGAATACGTCACACATTTTTCGAGAATTATGTAATATTGTATGTTTCTTCATGTAAATTCCATATAGACCTGGTTGCATATACATAATTCATTCTTTGGAGCTGATTTTGAAAAGCATGTATACATTTTATACAAGTTGATATGCAAATTGTATTATACTGTTAGGAATTTTAATTATATATTACATATACCGTATAATAAAAATAAGTTTCAAATTATGTTTGATTATTATATATGCCATTTTTTCCAAGTTGTAAACAAGTATTTATTCATAACTTTAATTGTAAATAAATCATTATCAATGCAACACTGTCTTTAGTCTATTTTAGTTTGCACGTCAATATGTATAGTGCTTCACTCTAGCGGATGTTGCTTGAAATACCTCAACGAACTTCATGATGATCCCGATAGAGTGTGCGGTAGTGCTGTCTTGTAACACATGCATGTTTACACCATTATTTTTTCAATAATAAATAATGTTTCATTAATTGCAAAAAAATATAATTGGCAGTAATACCGCTATTGTTTAAATAAAGTATATTGAAAGTCTGGTTAATAATTTTATTTGATTATCACTACTCAATACAATAAATAAATTACTGAATTCATTAATATAATAGTTTACCCTAGTTCATGTATGCGTTTATCAATGGAAATAATTGCCTGAGGTGTCATCATCATCATTTTTCATAATACGACATCCGTTTTGGTTGTCATAAATATATTTGTAAGTACTAACAATATTACTTAAACTAGCAGGTTAGCTGGGGATTTTAGAGGAACAAATAGTAAAAATTAGTCTACAATAGTAATGTAATAACACTTTAAAAACATGGTTGTCTAATAATTTTTTTTTTTTTGTACCTTTCTTCGGGGATGGAGAAAACTGGAATAAGTAAACAAAGGTTGTACTAAAAGCAATACAAACGCATTACTATTAATCTGTGATTTTTAGATGCGCTTTTTTATTCACTGTCATCAACAAATGTAACATTTACATTTAAACGTAAAATAAACCAGTTTTTGATTGAGCCTACAAGATGAAAAATTTATAGATCAACATCTTGGAACCTCGGTAACCTATCACTATAATTATTTTAGTATGATTACCGTTTATAGTATACATATAATAGGTCAATAAACGTCCTTATATTAGTAACTGTACATTATTCGAACTATTTGTTCACCTAATGGTGTATTTTTTCGTAACAAGAGCTAATTATTCAAAAACTCTCCCTAACGTAAATATGCAATTATTCAATTATTACAACAGTATTATGTGGACCCCCCACGAGGCTTGATAATGTTGAGTGCATTTGGCGGGGAGGCACTGCTGTAGTCAGCAATTATTGATTTCACAGAGTGGCAAGTCACTAGATCTGGCCCATAAACCCTGCACCACAGACTTACTCCGTGGTTCAATATTCTGAATGTTTACATGGTAACCATTGCTGCTGAAGTCAGCAATTATTTATTTTACAGACTTACAGTAACTACTCCGTGGTTCAATATTCTGAATGTTTACATGGTAATGTTCAGTATATCATTGCAGAGGAGGGACTGCTGAAGTCAGCAATTATTGATTTTACGGAGTGGCAAGTCACTAGGTCTGGCCCAGTAACCCTGCACCACAGACTTACTCCGTGGTTCAATATTCTGAATGTTTACATGGTAATGTTCAGTATATCATTGCAGAGGAGGGACTGCTGAAGTCAGCAATTATTGATTTTACAGAGTGGCAAGTCACTAGGTCTGGCCCAGTAACCCTGCACCACAGACTTACTCCGTGGTTCAATATTCTGAATGTTTACATGGTAATGTTCAGTATATCATTGCAGAGGAGGGACTGCTGAAGTCAGCAATTATTGATTTTACAGAGTGGCAAGTCACTAGGTCTGGCCCAGTAACCCTGCACCACAGACTTACTCCGTGGTTCAATATTCTGAATGTTTACATGGTAATGTTCAGTAAATCATTGCAGAGGAGGGACTGCTGAAGTCAGCAATTATTGATTTTACAGAGTGGCAAGTCACTAGGTCTGGCCCAGTAACCCTGCACCACAGACTTACTCCGTGGTTCAATATTCTGAATGTTTACATGGTAATGTTCAGTATATCATTGCAGAGGAGGGACTGCTGAAGTCAGCAATTATTGATTTTACAGAGTGGCAAGTCACTAGGTCTGGCCCAGTAACCCTGCACCACAGACTTACTCCGTGGTTCAATATTCTGAATGTTTACATGGTAATGTTCAGTAAATCATTGCAGAGGAGGGACTGCTGAAGTCAGCAATTATTGATTTTACAGAGTGGCAAGTCACTAGGTCTGGCCCAGTAACCCTGCACCACAGACTTACTCCGTGGTTCAATATTCTGAATGTTTACATGGTAATGTTCAGTATATCATTGCAGAGGAGGGAATGCTGAAGTCAGCAATTATTGATTTTACAGAGTGGCAAGTCACTAGGTCTGGCCCAGTAACCCTGCACCACAGACTTACTCCGTGGTTCAATATTCTGAATGTTTACATGGTAATGTTCAGTATATCATTGCAGGAGGAAGGGACTGCTGAAGTCAGCAATTATTAATTTTACAGAGTGGCAAGTCACTAGGTCTGGCCCAGTAACCCTGCACCACAGACTTACTCCGTGGTTCAATATTCTGAATGTTTACATGGTAATGTTCAGTAAATCATTGCAGAGGAGGGAATGCTGAAGTCAGCAATTATTGATTTTACGGAGTGGCAAGTCACTAGGTCTGGCCCAGTAACCCTGCACCACAGACTTACTCCGTGGTTCAATATTCTGAATGTTTACATGGTAATGTTCAGTATATCATTGCAGAGGAGGGAATGCTGAAGTCAGCAATTATTGATTTCACAGAGTGGCAAGTCACTAGGTCTGGCCCAGTAACCCTGCACCACAGACTTACTCCGTGGTTCAATATTCTGAATGTTTACATGGTAATGTTCAGTAAATCTTTGCAGAAAAGGGACTGCTGAAGTCAGCAATTATTGATTTTACAGAGTGGCAAGTCACTAGGTCTGGCCCACTAACCGTGCACCACAGACACACTACGTGATTCTATCTTGCATCTGTTTATTTTTAATTGAAATCGAAGTTACTAACGTTTTAGTGTGTACAATGTATATTCAAAAGTGTAAAATGAATATACTGCGTATTATTCTTCAATGTCAGGAAACTGAGTTTTGCTCGGTATTTTTTCGTAAATTACGTTTTGGGATTCACTTTATGTTGTAATTGTCAGCATTATTATTGTTTTGTCATCTTCTGTTTTAAAGGATGCTAGAGAAAAAGGTGCGTTCTTGGTTTTTGTATAAAACTCTTCAGAATATGGATGACGGTTTAAAATTTGAAAATTTCTGTTGCTCCATTAAAATTCGTCCATGCAAACAGCAGTCACCAAAAGAATTTCTTTTTATGTTGATTAGAAACCCGTTCCTCAGGGACATGTAATGCATCGCAATGGATACACAAAATTGCAAATGGTCCTAAGGCGTGATATTGGACAGCTGCACTAACAGCACATTATATGTCGGTAAATAATTATTAAGTTCTAAAGCCCTACGACATTTTTCGTCTCGACATATTTGTTCTCATCGGTATTCGAGTTGCTCGTCATTTTCGGTAGCCACAAGTTGTGCCGCACGCTCTTGTAAAACATCTAAATCATGAGACCTTTCTGCTCGTATAATGTTAGTTAAAGTTAGCAGGCCTTTTTACTTTAGCAGTACGTATGGTACGAAGTATATGAAATACACAAATAAATTTAATTATAAATGGAAAGCAATTATTTATCCACTTATACTACTATCAAAATTTATGTTTCGGTTTGAACCTTCGTTAATTTATACACAAATTGTTATTTTTACTCTTTGGCATTTCTGATAAATCCTCAATTGTAACCTTATAATATAATATAATAATAATATATTTATTCAATTACAGTTATTCTTTCTTGTTCATTAGGGTAATTGTTTATTAGGGTTTCTTCAAAGATCTTTTAGGCATGTTAGGGTGAACACGTGAGTTGATATTTTATCAATCATTTAACCTCGAACATCGCAAACCACAAACAGCAATAGCCATTTACCTACTACTTCTGTTATGATACGTCAGATTTAATTTACTGTAGAATATAAACAAAGAAAGAAAATACATAAATATTGAATTTGTAGCCGTTTTTCATTGCTTGAAAACACGTTTTCTAACAACAAAACCTAGCTAGATCGATTATCAGTCCCGAATCCCCCTGCATACAAAATTTCAAAAAAATCGTTGGAGTCGTTTCAGAGGATATTCAGATTTTATATATATATATATAGACTCTATATCATCTAATACCTTTAAACGATCAATTCTTATATATGATTATATATATATATATATATATATATATATATATATATATATATATCTATATATATATATATATATATATTATATATATATATATATATATATATATATATATATATATATATATATATACATACATATATATAATCATATATAAGAATTGATCGTTTAAAGGTATTAGATGATATAGAGTCAATACTGAGCTAAAGCAAGCCTCTTTTATAGGATAATTCAACAGTTACCAATATTTTATATGTTTGTTACTGTGTCCTCATAACCACGGCAGAAAGTTTGCTCTATTCCGTTCCTCTCACGCGAAAGCATTTTCCACTCCCTAGCTTTTCTCCTTTAAACATGGTATTACGAAAATATTTTAAACGTAGTTCAGAATTTTGGTAATATTTAAGAATAATAATGAATTTATAAAAGGTACTGAAGGAATGAAAAAAGTCTAAATGATTTTGTTATTCTATTTAAAGACAATTGTTTTATATATACCCAATTAGTGTTGTATTGAACTTAAAGAATAGATATCATGGGTTTAGGACAACTATAAATGAAAATTAACGAGCCACCACATACATATTTTGAAAATGATTTTAACACAAATGGTGTGTGTTCACTAGGTTTACTATAATGATTTTATAGTTAAAAATACAGACACAAAAGTGAGAAAGAATCGGTTTTTATTAAGCGTTATGAGGTATTTAAACTAATCTATGATCATTAATATTAATAATATCTTACCTGGTAAAATCATAAAGTAAAAAAAAATATATTTGTTGTGTATATTTTAAAACAAAAATAGATAACACGTTGGCGAAAAGGACGGTAAATGAATTATATAGTCTGGAAAATAAATACAGTTATATCGTATACAATTTTATATTATTTATATTTTATTAATAGGTGAGCAAGAATTTACGTTTAATTTAACTTTTTGAGAGTAAATTCGTCTTGAGCGTGTATATTCTAATATAAATAAGATAAATATTTACAAAATAAAAGTGTATGTATGATAGTAAATTATATCTCATTAGATGACATATGAAAACCCGTAAAAGTTATGTTTCTTCAAAACCCGTGATTCTATAATTTTTACCCGCCATTGCATCAAAAAATTAACTTGTTAGTCCTTGTTTTAGTGTACATGTTTCCATATTAACTTCTAATCCAGTGTAACTTCTAACTTCTAACAATTTATTTGCTTTACTTGTTTTCTACTGCGTCTTAAGACTTTCTACCCTTTGTTTTCACAAAATGGTTATTAATATTTCTCTCATAATCACAGAAACAAAAACAAACAACGTACAAGAAAAACCTCTATTTGTTCATATATCAGTTCATATGTATTCTTTACTTGTTTCAAGTACGAAACAAGTTATTATAAGTTGTCAATAGCGATACTTAAAGTATTTAATATTGTGAAATGCTAATGTAACAGGAGATTATTAATTTTTAATAATATTCCCATTAAAATCTTTCTGGACTTAATAATTAATGATTACGATATTAACAATTTAAGGCGGAAAATCTGGTGGCAAGTGTTGGTTTAATTTTATACATACGGTAGCTCAAATTGTATTTGGCGCCTTTGCATGCTCTAAAAGGTTTGCATTCTTGTTTATGATGAAGAAGTGGGAGGGACATATTTTCCCTCTTAAATATAAAAGTTTTAAGATTAAATGAATCAAATTTTTTCAATCATAAAAATAACCTTTAATTTCCGTTCCTCTTAACTTATACTCTGTGCTTGTTATAAACATAAATATAAACTTTAAAATAACTGATACTTCAATATTCATTCAATATAATTTACTTTTCACCCATAGAAAGCTGTACTGTAGTGGACTTACAATTGTTTGGCTGTTATGATGTAAATTATAAAGTACTTATTGTAATACTTTCCCATTTTGTAGCAAGATCCTCTTTGGAGTGATTACACATAAATCTTTCTCTCTTTCTATAGTAAATATTTAGTAACCATTAATTTATGTCTGTTTTAAAATGTATATGCTTTTTACAAATAAAGTTCCTATCAAGGTAATTTAATGCTCTTTTCCATTTTAAAATCATGAATATACTCGTATTATGTACATCGAGATATGAAATACTAATCTTGAACGAATTACTTCTTATTGGCTTCGTGAATTATTGTTTTATATTAATTGATTTCCAGTAATTCAATTTGATGTTTTTTCTACATACGATTATATTATAATTGGACAAAAAATTAAAAATTAATAATTTTGAATAAAACATAATATTCCTTCAGTTTTATTCCTCAGAAGTTCAGTCAAAGTAACTAGCCCTAACAATGAAAAGTAAGACACAGCTTGCGAAGTCTGACAAAAAGGCATTTGTTAAAATCTCTCTCTAATATGCGTCTTTGCCTCGGGACTTTCTTGACGGAATCTTGACTTCCGCTTCTTTGACTTGAAAACATTATTAGTATATGGTTAATTACGGCTTTATGTATCACTGCATATTAGAGTTGGTTTAATACTGAGATTTATATTAATCCCTTCAGATACAGTTGGTTTTATAGACTTTCTACAGTTAAAAAAGTCCAAGCTGTGCCTCGATACCGAAACATCAATTTGCATTGCATTCTGGCTACTACTTACTATCGGACTAACTATTATCATTACTTTCCATCCAATCAATAATGAACCAAACCCCTATTTTTAGTGACATACCACCTATTCAAAGATAAACCATCATCCAAACCCACAACGAATTGCATCAGAATTTTATTGCATGATTTAAAATGCAAAAGAGAAACCTGTGACTCGGGAAAACTAAAACTTTATTACTGGTGACAGGGACGCCCTTTGCGTACCAAAATTTTTACGTCAGCCTGAGGCCTCAGAAATAACATTACTGCTTGGTAAATCCTATCCACGCCTGTGTACATGTTTGCATGTGAAATCCGGCTCGTTACATTCACATTTCGGAGTATTCGACAACGGAAATTGGAAAAGCTCACTTTTATTTGGCGCAGCATATAAAGTAAATATTTGTTTACCGGATTTGTCTCCTGTCCTTTTCATAATTTCCCATCCAATTTTACGTTGGCCTAGAACTAGTTTCTATCCTATTTATACTTTATATCCTGTACATAATCTACACCAGAGTTGTCACATTAGTCTTTACATAAATGGTGATGTGTCCTTAATCATCAATGAACTAACTATGCCCATAACAAAATTTTGCGTGAATATCCTGCTCACCTAGTTATAGACATATTTATTTAGAAAATCAGTAATGGCGATTTAAATGAGAACACTTATAGGGAAAGAAATGAGGCTACCGACAAACCTAACATTTTATTACAATATTAGATTGATATAAGGTTATGGCTATATGAATAGGTGACAACTTGAAGTCTAAGAAAAGTTCTATTCCTTTCACAACATCTTAAAAGTAAATAACTGTTTGAATAAAATTTCACAGCATCTATTCTGTATATTTCTTAGTTCAAGAAGCCTAATAACACTAAAAGTAACTTGAGTAAAAAAAAAACTTCTATTACCTGTGAATTGAAAGTAAAATTATTTCTCTGAGAATATTACCTCGAATGTGGAAAATGTTGTAAATGACATTAATCCATAACTTTCTTTAGTTTTCAATTACTTATAACAACAATATTGATTAGATTTGGGAAAGGCTTAATATTTTGTTATTTTATTTGAAAAATGACGCTTCAATAATTTATTTATAATTTTGTATATAGAAACACAATTTTATTTGGTAATGAAATCGTAATTTTTCAAAATAATTTTTCAAAGTGATAATATTTGGATTACATCCGATAATATGCAATACATTTTGGAATTTTTCATTTCCATAAATAATATTCATATTGTTTTATATCTTATCAATAAATAGTAATAAACAAACAATTAATAAATCAGGTTCATTATTTAGAAACATGAGTTGTGCAATCTATTATACTCAAACGTATCCTTCAAGGATTTGTAAAAATCTTGGTATTACAAATTTAAATTACAATATCTAATAATAGTGGCTATTTAATTTTATACTGTTAGAGTCACTTATTTCAATTTGGAGCCCATTGCCATATCTTTTTACATTTTATATCATAAACATTGAGGGGATTAAAGGCAACATTAATTCGTTGACAACCAAACAATCAATATTTATTATTAACCTGATAAATTACAGCAAAATAATGTTGATTATATTCCTCATGATATAAAGAATACAATTTGTAAAACTTAGATGGATATTGAGGTGCCTTGTAGTTATACCGAATTCATTATGTTTATATTTTTCAATTTTAATTTCTTTAATAATTTGCGTTATGGATTAAATGTAGTATTAAATCTGTATCAGAATATTAACCTTTTCTACTTAATCGGTCAGGCATTAATTGCTCAAATGTAAGAGTATCTAGTGTAGCTTATCACTGTTTGCTTCAGCGTTTCAAAAGATTTTACAGATTACTAACATTGTTACGTAGAATGGGAATGAGAATGTTTAACCGAACACATCTCGTACAAAGCGTATCCAGTTTACGTCAAAGAAACATTTCTAGAAATCGATGAGTTTTATTTCTCTTTCAGATCGGTTTCATACCACGTATTTACCTTTCCATTTGTAACAAAACATGTTATCAGTGGACACAGAGCCCAACACACAGTTCATGAAACAAAACATTCCGAAGGTACTTTGTGGTATGGAATGTGGAGATGAGAACGGAGAGGAATGTTATTGACTCTGTGACAAGTGGGGAGCGTGCCACAGCGATCTCTGGCGGCATCGACTCCTGTCTCTGGATGTGTCTTTACGCACCAATTGATATATACAGTTTTGTGTAGTAACCAAATGTATATTAAATTATATCGCAAATTCACGACAGTTATCTGAACTATATTAAGTTATTTAATTTCAATTGTATAGATTATTATAACCTTAGTTTGAATTTTTTTGTGTTAATAAACCAATCTGTACTTTCTAAATTTTAGAATCAAACTAAGTTTGAACTGTGCTCACAAATCACTAAATAATAGCCTGGTTTTTTATTAAACGGTTATATATTTGATAAATAAACAGCCCAAATTAGATTTTTAAACAAATTCAGTAATAATCATTATCCTAAATATAATAAATAACGTGCGGCTATATGTCCATCTGTCCACCAATCTCACTTTCTGTTAGATAATTCTTGATACAAATTTCCTTAAGACTTGAAATGGTGTATATGCATTTATCTTGGTTTAAGAAACATATCAGTGAGTTAAAAGAAATTTTATCCAATAAGAAATCAGTGAGTTTAAATGGAAATTTTACATTTTAACATGGTTTTATTGGAGTTATAGGCAACCATGATGGAAATAATGCAATCGGAGTATAGTGAATGTGCAAGCAAAATGATTATAATCATATGAACTCTTATCATGTGACAAAGTTATTCATATGCAATAATTAAGTTGCTTTGTTGGTGACACCTACAGTAAGTTCCTTTGAATAAGTTTAATTTTCTGTCTGCATATCTGTCCGCACAATGTCCAGAAAACGAACTGGCCTATGGACTTAAAATTTTGTGTAAAGCTTAATTTATATATATATATATATATATATATATATATATATATATATATATATATAATGTAAATGTAACTCGTATCATGTAGAAATAATATGTATTATTTAGTAAACTATTCTATATGCGTATATAGAGGAATAATACAAGAAATGTATATTTAAACATGTAATATTAAATAAGATTTTCACGAAAATTCAAGTAAGCTATAGGTCAAGTGTTGGGAAAATTAGAAAAATATGCATCTTAATGTATTCATGAATAGAAAATTTTAACCATTGTGCAGGAAAATTTAATCGAAATTTGCAGGTAAGTCAATAAATATTACTAACATGGTTAAACTTGTATATTTAATGAAAATTATAAACTAATATAACATGTAAAGTTACATTAACTATAGAGTATCAATTATCTGTATCAATATTAAATTCAAGTTATTATTTCATTCTTTATTTCCAAATTTGCAGAAATTTTAATGGTGTATTTAGTATTAGAAACATTCTTGTAGTAATATATATGTTAGATATTAGAATATAGAAACAATATTGGAAACATAATGTAGTAAAACTTGTATTGTGTCATAAGTATCGTATATATTTAAGCCATATAATGAGTAGACGCTTAGATTAATGTAGTGGTGTAGTAATGTGGGTGGTGTGAGTGAAGAAAGAGAAGTGAGGACAGTTTTAAAAGATATTCAAAAGGAGGAGGAGGTCTATAGACGATGCGACTGTATGAAAGCACTTCGTGTTGTTGCCTTATAAACCGAATATGACACGTATTCATTCTATTAGAATACTAGAAGAACTTATGCCCTTAGTTTATTTCACGAAAGAGAAACGTTTTTTATTATTACTGAATATATAGAGTTTCAATTAAATTATTAGCAACGTTTGTTGGTGTTCTATAGTACAGTTATTTACATGTATTGATGTTATAAAAGATCCAACATAAAACACAATATATCTAGCGTTTGAAAATTTACTTGATGCTTGATTTCAGATTACTCAATTCTAACTAAAAGACGTGTCCAACGTTGAAACTAATATCCTCATTTGTCTTTAATTTGAACGGAACTAGTAAGTTATCATATAGTGACTATATTTTGTATAGACAGTGACAGAAACTATCATGCATGTCTTAAACAAAATCAGATTCAAATCAGTCGTGTTTTATTACCTCCATAATTTTTGTATTACCTATCAAACCACTATTCTGACGTCATATTGTTTTTAATCACGTTCTCTTATATTATTACACACGATGGTGAAAGTTGTTTTAAAATTATTTGTCAAATAAATTCAAAGACGGATTTCAAACCCGTACTTTTCAGATAAAGTTTGGTTGTGCTTAATATTCCATAAAATAATGATTCAGTTTTAAAATATATAAAAGGGTTCCAATTTTTTTATTAGATTGTAAAAGGGGTCTGTCAAAAAGTCGTGGACAACACAAGACATTACGTACACAAAGGAACTGATGGAAGGCTGCAGTGAGGCGTTACAAATTTGTCATATATTGATTTCCATACATTGCTCTATTTTCCTTCCATCTTCTTTCATATAGAACCAATATGTTTACTTGAGCAATACTGAAAGGAGTAATAATCTATACCCCTCCACGCAATCCATTATTAGAAAATTACACATAGGTTGTAATAATTGATGACTTCGTAAAATCTTCCTGTAATTAATACTGCAATGCAAATTAATATCATTAAATGTATCTCACTATCAGTACCTAACTAAAATGGTAGAATGAATTTTAGGGTTGTTATTACTTTATTTATTAGTTATTATGAATACAAACGCCTTCAACTTGACTAGTAAGGATTTACTAAGCAATAATCTCTGAGTATTATTTCGTATAGCCTAACAATAAAATACCTAATAAAATAATAGCACTATCCAGTACAAATTCAAAAGATCAATAAACAAACATGTTTAAATAAAGTAAATAATTATAAAATATAATTATAAAATTTAAGAAAAAGGTTACAAATTATAAAGATTATAAACATTAACAAATATTTAAACAAAAAATATTAGAAAATAATGTGTTAAAACATAAATAATGGAACTATAATGCACACGCAACAAAATGTAAAATATGAATCGTCCAGGTTGGTGCAATAAAGGAAAAATAAATACATCTTGATTCCCAAATTAATTTAACAATTATGAAATATATATTTATATGTAAAGAGTATTACCAAGGGTCAAAAACTACCTTAAAACTATTTTTTAAGTCTAGTATTCATTTACTAAATCTAAATTTCCAACTTGAGCCAAGCCAAGAATATTAAACCACCTAAAACAGGACCTTCAATTTAAATGTTTAAAATTTTTAACCAGCGTACGTTTTTAGACCCCTACTCACGACTTTACCGCATTGGTAAAGTTCTGTCTCACCATTTTGAATTACCATGACAGCGAAGCAGCAATTAAAGTGTTATTTTACTAACTTGTATGTGGTGGTGAGTAGTCAATGTTCTCCGATGATCAGAGTCACTTCTCTACTTAAATAAAAATTGCTTCAATTCTCCTTTTCCAGGGTAGTCAATGTGTGCCAATAATCACTTTTATTCCCAACATTTATGTTATCCCCAACGTATGTTTACTGCAAATAACCGAGTAATTTCTGTTTGTCAACTGTAAAACCGATCTCTATTTAAAATAATGAATTTCAGAATATGTATGTGTAAATTGTATATTTACTGTACAAGTGAATTAAAAGGAAACTAAACAAATTGTAATGGCATTTGATGTAAACTAATCTCATTAAAACACTATCAATCATGAATGGTTACTTCACATCAAATACTGTTTGTTTAAAATAATATACATCTTGGGCTATGCTTACCTTAGAATCGTTTGCCGAACTCGTTGTTAATATCTGGACACAAGCAAAACAAGTATAGCCAGCCCACCTGCGTACTGGAAGCTGAGTCAATATCATTGTACCCAGGAGGGTTTACTTCAGGCGTGCTTATAATTTCCAGTAGAATCCATACTGGGTAGAGTAAAAACCTGTGTGCGACTTATATCTGAGAAACCCCCACGGATTACTACGAGTGGTCCACAACTAACCACAATAAATTTAGAGATGTTTGAATAAAAGGGTGGATCTCGATAGGCCTTGTCTTCTACGGATAATAACTGTGAGGAGGGACCGTTGCGAGAATAAACATGAGAGAGCATTTTCCCCTACCTACTTGACAAGAATATGCTGGAATATAGTACTTTTCCACTTCTTCCAAGGTGACACAATTCAGATATACAGCAAGCGGGTTATAACGAGTTGAGTTCAGAAGAGATTTCAATAAGAGACGGTCACTTCCACTATCCTTAACCATCTTGAAATCCTATAAGTTCTTAAGCAGACACATGCTTAGCTTCTTGTCTTGATAATACCAACGCCAGTAATACAAACAAGGCGAATAAACGACAATACAAATCATTAAAATTAACTTGACCTTAATTTGGAAAAGAAATGTATCCTACCATTGTATCTTGTTCTCTATAAGGACATTATAATTATTAATGGTAGTGGTTCGCTTGCATACTTGCAGTACCATATGGCTTCTATTATCCCTATTTTATTTGTTTATACGATATACTGAAGAAACCATGAACGCCTCAATAGGTTGTAATAAAGAAATGTGGATTTATTGACTGTTATCTCCTTGAAACTGTTAACTAAACATAGAGCCATTAAATGTTCCAGTTGTTAACGGTGGTAGTTATTAGGATTTTCGTAAATGCAATACTGTTAAAGAAATAGTAAAAGGAAAATAGTATGGAAGAGAGTACGGACATCCGATATGGAACAATTTACTGAACAGGACATCTAACCACATTAGTAAATGAAGAAAAGTTTCCGGAAACTATTTAATAAGGCAAACAGAGTCAAAGTCTACTCCCCTTTACTTCGGTCAGTGTTTTCTAAAACTGTAAACTTAACTTTGGAGAAAGGAGTAATTCCAAAGTTCAGTGATAAAAGAAGTACATAAGAATAGCTTTTCTATATAAGAATTTAAAATTTGCATTGTTCCTTTTTTGTATAAATAATATACATGAAAGTTTCTCACTTTATAATGTATATGGATTTTTTTCTCAATGATACATCATCCCCAGTTTTTTATTATACAGAAATTTTATCTGCTATTGTTTTAAAACTAAATAATTATGACATATCGGTATAGTTGGCGTAAGTTAAGTTTATTTTATTTTGACAAAAGAATCTAAACAACTGATGAAATAAGATATTTATATGGTTAGGCTTTGGAGCAAATAATAATTTTTGGATCTTTGTAATTAATAATAAATTAATAAACTGTGTAATTATGCAAGTTAATAATATTGTATGTACCTTTGTTTTACTTTAGAAGCTGTACTTGGATAGGGTCATCAGATGCCGATTTGGAAAGAAATTACGTAAATGTTCATATATATCTTGACCATGTTTTGTTACAGAATGTTAGATTTGACAATAGGCCTCACATGCATATAGTTCTGAAAGGCAATAATCAACAAAACACATGGAAAATATACATATTTATCCTTTAAAATAACTACCGTAATGCGAGTATTTTTTATTATTTTGTAGAAGCCTAGGCTATATGTGACTAGAATATAGTGCAAATTCATTGACACCCTTTATACACTAAAGGGCATATATATATATATATATATATATATATATATATATATATATATATATATATATATATATATATATATATTATCAACATGGTACGAATTGCAAAGAATTTACGTTGATACATACAATAAACCAGCAGCACATACACCAACATACAACATTAAAGTATATAGGATCCACATATTAATAATACTGAATCATCCACTACAGGAAAAAGAGGAATTAGGCTAGTTGAAGGACACTTAAATTATGATTAAAGGGAAAGAATCAATATACTGACATTTCCAAAATCAAATTTAACAAATACAGGGTGAATTTATCCGTGCTTGATGTACACGTCCACTTCAATAAACAAACACTCAAATGTAATTGGAACTGTGGTAATAGAGACAGGGAATGTAAGTGGTATTGTTTTTTTATTTTAAGAGTACTGAATTAATTCAGAATAAAAATATTTGAATTTTGAAATGAATAGTACAGTATGAGCGTTTCAGTTTCAACAGGAATATTAATTTAACAGCAATTAATATAATTTTTGGCAGTAAAATCTTTTTTTACGTGAAACACTGTGTTTAATATTGGTCGTGTCACTTTCATGGTATTTAGCTTAGGGGTAACGAATATTTTTACATTGGTCTTGTGGGTAACCATGATGACAAAAATGAAAATAGCAAGAATAAATAAATTTTTAAACAAACAGTATAATAGTAACAGATTTTAACATGTGACATATCAAACCATGTAACCTTATCTTAACACACCAACGTTAATTGACTTCATGTATAGAATTGTATTATCATTAGTTGAAACTCAACTTAATGATCGACAATGAAAATATATCATGTGGCAAAATATCTCGATTAAGTTTTCATCTGTAGATTTTAAACGTTACCTGAAACTTCATTTCTACATGGACAATAATGACTTTTATAATGTTACATGTACAACCATAACACTTTTATGAGCGTCGTTTTAGACTATTATCGGTGGGTGACGCAATTTCTTACTTTGCCAATGGCCTTTTGAACGTAATGATTGATTTGTTTTATCTTTAAATAATAAAAAGAACTAAATGCTTCAACTTGTTTATTGCATGGCAGCAAAGCCTTGTTACATAACATGTGGTGTGGCGAACTCATAACTTGCATTAACAAATTTACAAGCCTATATTTGTATCTCTAAAATTAAAATATTTTTTGGTGTGTTGTTATGTTTACACTATATAATAAAACCTTCAAAGGATAGGTTTTAATAATGAACAATTTAGTCCAGTTATATTAGAATCAGAAAATCAGAAAGGTAATGTTACTTAAGGCACTTAGGAGTAATAAATAAATCATTTAGTCTCTCATTTAAGATTTTCTTCTGACTCCTAGCGGGCCGCCCCCCTGAGGATGTAGCGGATCACTGAATATGTGATAAAAAATAGATTTTTATGTCCAGTAAACTTTGTGTAAGGTTTTGTAGCTCTATTTTAAATATTTTGAAAAATATTTATCCGACCCGAGACTTTTTGGACCCAAACTCTAGCCATCTTTGAACGGCTGTCATTTTTAACTCGGTTATCCGTTTGAAGTCGGGTTTGCGGCTCTGTACTCTACTAATAAAGACCTTTTATGTGATATGCATATCGACCTATGCTTACATTTAAGATTTTCTTCTGACTCCTAGCGGGCCGCCCCCCCTGCGGAAGTAGCGGATCACTGAATATGTGATATAGTAGATTTTTATGTCCAGTAACTTTGTTTAAGGTTTTGTAGCTCTATTTTAAATATTTGGAAAAATATTTAACCGACCCGGGACTTTTTGGACACCCTGTATATTTATTACAATATATATTGTCTTGTGTTAAAATTGATTACATAAATAAGTTTTGGGACAAAAACTATTTAAATTATGCATAAAAGCCTTATTTCCACAGGAAATATTTAAGCATAGCTAATTTATTTCAATAGTCATAATCTTGTAACAAATAAATTATTGTTCAATATTCTAATATTGTCTTATGTCATACATTTCATGAATTGCGTAAAATTAAATAAGCTATGAAAAATTATTTATATGATTGCGATTTTATTATTCAATATGAGAAATTAATTAGATCTTGTTAATGGCATTACTATTCTCCATAACCGGGTACATCATAAGGGTGATTTATTGGAAAAAAGCTCAATATATCTAAATATTGCATTTTTACGTGGATAGGGAGTGAAAAAGCATCAATCAAGCTACGAATAGAACCAGCTCTGGTTATATGGAACCCCTGAGGGCAACAAAAATATCACTGACAATATTGTCGGTATGCTGAACCGTAGTTTTAGATACTACATATGTCAGGACATGATGTTGGCCATAAGGAATTATATTCAAACAAAGTTAACTTTTTGATATTTTCTTACCATATTTTATTATTACATTTATTCCTGTAGTAAAATTATATATGTATCATTTAATCAAAGTCTAATTTGTAATTACGAGTAAATTATTTTTCAGTCATACAAAATTTCATTATCGTATTTAAAACGTTTGTTTTAATATATTCTATAAATATCTTTCAACCGAGCATTACTTGAAAGATATATATTTACCATAGTATTCTATTAGTAATTAAACAATTAATTAGTCAAAAAGACCAATTCCAAAGAGGACATTTAGTAGGATTTACGGAAAATTATCATAAAAAACTTGCAATAAAGATAAAGACATCGTAAAGTTTTTTCTACAATCTGTGAATATATTTAAAAATTTTATATCATAGTTTAGGAGCTATAGATTTGTTTGCCATTTGAACCACTTCCTTTTTTAGTATACAATTTTCTATAAAAATGCAAAATTCCACAAGTTTACAGTTAATATTCACAAAGTGGTCCACCGCCTGAACTCCAAAACCGTTGAAATTTATTAGTCAACGAAAATATCTGCAATACATATTTTTTTGAGTGATATATTTCGTCAGTGTTACCAACAGAAAACATGAATTTCTACAAATATTTTAATCAGCATACTAAAGTTACATAACAAATAAAATTATAAAATTAATAGTTGTAACATTAAACAATATTACATACAATTTACAGGTTTTGAATTCCTAAGGGATATTCCAGTTAAACTAAAGTTTAATTAATGGATATGTTTATATATTACCCTTCTACGATTAGTTCAATTGATCCAGATTATTTTGTCTAGGATTCTTTATTAACTTTAATTTAAACATGTCCTATCCTTGTAAAGTTGTTGTTTAAAAGTTAAGAGACGTGTCCAAAAGATCCGTAAGAAAATGCAAATTTGAGTGGTTAGCTCAGTGGGAGTTCGACATAAAAGTGGACTATGATACCAAAGTAATATTATGATACTAAATTAGGATTCTAAAATAAATAACTATTTGTAAAGTATACTAATATTTGTATGTTATTTATTTAATTTTTTACAAAATTAGTATTTTTGACCAACGGAAGGTACACAACCGCTGTCTTTACAACAATTTTTAAATGTCATAATCATGCTATTTGAAAACTGGAAACACACTGTAATGTAGAGGATTTCCGTTTTAATTTCATAGAAATTTCTAAAAATTTATTTTTCTAAGCTATATTGTAGTAAAGTACTGTAGTAGTAAGTATTTTAATATTTTAAAGAGAAATAAACGTAAACATGATAGACTTTTCTGAAAAAAATATTTATTTATAGAATAGCGTAGCAGTATTAAAATTCGTTATGAGGCCGATTTTATAATGAACTAGCAATTACCTGGGGCTTTGCACGACACTTTCAAAGTCTTCCAAAATCAAAGTCCACAGGCTTCTTAGTAAAAGTACTTACAACGTAATTAAGCGAAGCAATATGATACTTTTCAAATTTGCAATATATCCCGTATAGTTCAGAGTTCACGATTGAGAGATAAGATGTTAAGATGAAAATCGCAATTGAAGTTATAACTAGGTTTTGCACTTCCAGGACGATTTCTGGTTCAATTAAATGTTTACAAGCTGTTCATTAATTACAGGATTAACTGCTTGACACTTATATAACTGGCAACAAATAATATTAATTAAAACCACCTGGGGAGGACATTAACTTTTTTGTGTTTACATTATTTTATGGCAGGACTATTGTGTATTTAATTAATTTAACCACTATTAATAATTTATAGACTAAGATGCATAGAGTAAGCTTAAAAGTAACAGCACTAATTATTTAAACCTTTGCTGGTTTCTGATATTATAAACCATCAAACCTACCGTAAACATGTGTCAGAAAACAATTAGCCAAATCAGTCAGGCTACTTTTCGATTTTATCGTTTAAAATTTGTTTATAAGCATGATCTAGTTTTAATTATTTTTCTCTCCATACATCATCTTCAGTACGAGAGCCTAGGGTGTTTCCGTACACAAAAGGTTACCCATAAGTATGTTCTTCAATACGGAGGGTTATTAATGTATCACTGATATTGAATAACGAAGATTTGCCTTCTGTCTGAGATATCTTCTGCAATTTATACCAGCGTATTCGTTGGTGCTTTGCGTATCAAAGTAAAGGCATTACGTAAGGTGTAGCACATATTAAAACTACAAATGAAAGGTAGGAAGTGGCATTTGATAAGTTTATAGACCACCTGGTATCAGATATAGATTGCATATGGTTCTGCTATTACTAGGAATAAGCAAATAAATAAATATATATAAAACAGTCTGTCATTAGATGAGGCATATTTTCATTTGGATATATAATTAAATAGATTTATAGGAGAGTATGCATTTGGAAATCAGATGAATAAAAAACAGCTTTAGGTGATATGGGCTAATTAAGGTGATAAAACCCTGAGATTCAGTTGTCAAAAAACTTAAAAAGAAGACATAAAATAAAAAAAAAAAAACATTAAAAACATATTAAATGTTAACTTGAGAAAAAATTACATTTATAATTTTTTTTTATTGAAGGGTATCAAGAAAACCAGTGACGAAGTGGACGTAATTTTTAAAAGAAAGAGAAAGACGAATATTGATGATGCAATATATAGAAACATTATGAACAAATGTAGGTACATTTGGTGACATATTATAGAACGATTTACGTTAAAGATATATGCAGCATAACACATCAATGTCATATACAGACCCTGTTACGTCTTGCCATGCCATACTTAAACGCAAAACAAATCTAAAATATATTGGGAAGTATAAAGAAGAAATGTCGTGGCATAGTTGGAGTCAGAATGATTGATTTAAAGATATTCTCTGTTAAGTGTTTGAGAATCACTCTCGTTATAATAAACAAATCAATAACAGAAGGCAAAGTCCCAAATAAGCATAAAATACAATCTGGTTATATTCTATACAAGTCTGGACGCCACTCGAAATACGAGAACTATCATACAACGCCAATACTTTCTGCGCTAAATTTCTGTAGTTTATGGAGCATTACATAGCGAATGTTTTTAATAAATATTGTGCAGATAACAGGATAAATAATTAATGATTGCGAGTATGGATTTTACCGAAATAAAAGTAAAAAACTGGTTGTTTTTTCTTATTAAATAAACAAAGATTAACAAAATAATAGAAGATTTATAGTTATAGGTGGAAACTGTTTTCACAGAAACATGGCATGACATCAGGAGTACCTCAAAGAAATATGATGGGGGCAATTTTATACAGAATGTATCAAAATTATGTAGAAGGTGCAATGATAAAGTGTAAAACGTACATGCACCCTGATAACACTCACCATCATGTAAATATAAAAATACTGAAATTAAACATAAAGATTATAATTGTTTACATCCTAAATTGCATATTTGAAATAATTGTCATTCTAGTAGTTTATAAATGTTTTAAGGAAAGAATTATTTGTTCTGGTTGATAACAATTCCAAGTGGAATATCCAAATAGAAAGTGTATGTAAATTAGAGTCTTCTCTTGTAAACTATACTACTAGGGGCAATAATTTTACCCTGTGAAAAACTTTTAATAATCATGGTGTATTATGTTTGTAAAAATATGATTTTGTTACAATAAATGGACTCAGAGCATGGGTAAATGCATCCAACTATCATTTAGTACAGAAAACCTCCAAGAACAGCCCCTTAAATGTATTATGCCCAATAGTTTAAAAGTTTTACTAGATGTTGGTGTTTTCCTATACTTCAACTAATAAAAAAGAGAACATTTTTACGTAATTGACAATTAATGATTATTTCAGCATTAAACTTATTAGATAAAAAACTTTCTCGATGAGAAAAAACTATCTTGTTGTGTCTAAAATCATCAGTATACTCGTATATGATAAAAGGACACTAGAAAGTTAATTTCTTATAGCGTTTAACTTGTTATTAACAATGCTAATATTAAATTATCTAAAATTGCATTAAAAGAATTGTTATGGAAGAATGAAATTTAATATTACTGGTTGTTGTAGTAATAATTTTTCTTATCTTTGTGGTTTTATTAATCTCTTTTTTATTCCAGGGGCTACATTATACATTATATATATCATATATATATATATATATATATATATATATATATATATATATATATATATATATATATATATATAGTTTATATATATATATAAATTATGAATCCGTTTTACATACATTACTTAATGTTCTTTATTGTTGATAGGTTTTTTGTGATAGCTATTAAAATATAGTTTAAAATAAATTCCAAATACAATTAAAGCCAATTATATTTATTAGTTTTGGTGTTCTTTTAATAGTTTTTTAGACAATTAAACATTTTTTGCTATATGTCATTACGTTAATTTATCCATGTTTTATATATTTTATTCTATTTACTTGTTGCTTTTGTTGTTGCCAAGGAATATGTATTTGTTGTTGTTAATTTGTTTGTTTCTAAGGAATGTTACTTATTGCTATTACCACTTATTGGTATGTTAATTTTAAATTTGTATTTTTTATATTGTTACTGCAACATTGGTGAGGTGTTTAGTCTTGTAATAAAACTGCTTTGAACTTGACCCCAAATTAAATTTCAATAATAGAATTAGTGATTAGTATTACGTTAAAACGGAGACAAACACAAATAGGTTTTTTGTATTTATGAATATGAATTTATGAAATTATTTTAATTGTTGTAATTAATAATGTAGTAATGTAATTAGTGTAAATTAATTGTTGTAATGTAAAAATAAAGAATAGTATCTGCTTAATAGCAAGTAAATGATACAACTTTTACCTATAATTTTCACTCCTAGCTTTTAGATTCATCTGCCGAGATCGTATTAGTATAGTATCCTGGAGTCATAAACGAATTTTCTTTTACAAAGAAAAATAATCAGTTTATTTTTAAGAATATTATTCAGTTTAGTTGGTCACGGCTGCCTTATAGGAGGGTTAACTTCTAACTGGTTTATTTTCTGCTATACTGGCTATAGAAAAAACGAGGTTTTATTTATATCTGGATCCAATCCAATCCTTTGGATATCTCGGAACAGCGCATCACTAACCGAAAATTTCAAGATATTTTGGTGGAGGGTACATTGTAAGATCTAGTCTGATGCTGAGGATTACTGTTGGATTTGGTGGGTAAATTTTTTAATAATTAAAATATTTTTAAACATGTAAATTAGTAAATCATATGATACAAAATTCGTGCTAACTCCCATTACTAGAATATAAAGTAGTTAAAACAAATAAGAAATAATAAACTTCGTAAGTTATGAAACAACACTGAATTGTTACTATAGAAGAGGATAAGCAGATAAGCCTAATGATACGTACGGATTTGCAGGAAACACACCTTATGGATTTCTATGTATTGAAATCTAGGAAATATGTTATTTAGTTAGATCATCCTTACCAAGAAATTGTAAAGACTTTTGGTCCATCATAAATATATACTCAGTCAAATTAGCCAAATGTTTAAATTTTTAGTAATATATAAAATTTAGAATATTGTATTAATTCAATCCTACGAAGATCAAAATGTATCCAATTTTGTATACATAATGTTACAATATTTATTTCTATTTTGCTGTAAACATATTGTCGTGACGCGAAATGTTTGTTAAAAGTTTTGCGAATGAGAAATGTTTAATAATGATGTTTTCGTATATTTATTTATGCTTTGCCAATTGGATATACGTAATAAATTCACTGGTATATAACTATATAATATAAAAATATTTATTACATTGATTGTAGGTTAATCTTTATGAAATATAACGTTTTTATTATAACATACAATAAGTTAACAAAATTTTCTTCTAAACAGTTTAAAATGTGCATTGTCAATTCATTTTCAAACAAGCCAACATATTTTATACAATTAGATCTCAACTAAAACTTTTATTGGATAGACATAAACACTACGATAACTGTTGAAAAGTAAATTAAACCTTGTGTATCTGTGTTTGGACCATTAATTCGTCCGCCCACTTGTAGCTGGCTACTGTGTCGATTTACGCTAGCGAAAGGTTGTGTACGTTGTAGATTGAAAAGCTTTATCAGATCTAAAGCTCTCTATTTGTGGTTGTACTCTCTTTACCTTATGACAAAAGGGGTCTTAGTCAATATTTAGCACTTTAAAGAGGATTGAAATCAATGCAATGCCATTCACTCCGTAACAAGTATGTGAATCGTATCAGTTGATGAATAGGAAGTCAATTATTTTAATATTATTAAATCCTTTTGTATATTTATGTACAACTATTTTAATGAGTTGAACAATTTTATTTGTATTATTTATCTCTTATAATTACATTTATCCTTTTCATTAACATTAGGTATTTAGATACCTGTTTTAAATATTATATAGTTATATCTTATATCAATTTAAAGAGAAAATTTAGGGTTACAATAATTGACTTATTACAGTCTATTTATAAAACTGTTCTTTGAAAGCTTCTCGGAATGAGACTTCTTCAACCTCTTCCTTTAGCGTCGTCATGAATCACTGGTATGTGCGAGGATATTTTCAAACAGAATAAGATGGAAAGGTGGAAGGTACTGAAAAGGTCACAAACATGATTTTACCTGCTCTATCTCAGCCTTACATCCAAGTTCAGATGTGGTACGACCGCTCGGCCATCGACACAATCTAAATTGGTTTTACAAAGAATTAAAATTTAAAAAATTGTAATTTTAAAATGTAAGCCTATTTCTGATTTTAATTTAAAAGCCGTCAAAAGACGGAAGTCCCATAACGAAAAATACACAACCATTGCATTTTAGCCAACTTCTATTTAGTTATGTTATCTATTTATAAATGAAGCTTTATGCAAAACCAAGCCTATAGGCTAGCTCGTAGAAATATCACGCATACAGATAGACAGCAACTTAATTTTTCAGCCCTACGAGTCATTAATTTATTTTCTGTCCTTGCTAGTCTGTTTTCAAAAGCAGCTTATTGTTTTAAGCAACGATTGATTAACCCATAAAAAAGTGCAGCAGATACGTAATTTACATATGAATGAATATATGATTAATTTATTTGAAATCTAAAAGACGGCTGATATTAATTAAGGAATGGTATTTGCTTAAAGATGCATGCTTATTATCAAATATTCTTTTTAGAAGTAAAAATATTTACAACCTACAACTTATATAAGGAGATAAGGCTAATTTTCTGGAGTTTGAGACTAAAAACCCTGTAATAATTTTTTTAACATAAAATTTAATTAAAATAACAACTTTGGGAAACTGTTTAACATATATATATAGTTTATATAGTTTTGTAGTAATATTCATAGTTTATTCAAAAACCACTAAGATGTATTCTTAAAACTTTTTTTAATACCAATTGCTGCCTCTGGGAAGACATCCACAAAATAAGTTCCCGGCTTCAGGATATGGTCTCTGGAGAGAGCCTCTGAAAGTTTCTTAACTGTGGAAAAATAGAGAAAGTCAATGATTTCGATATAGTAATTTAGCGATTTATAGAATTTCACGGTTTTCTGAGATTTATCGGTCTTCTGAATACCAGACATCATTACAATTTCAGTCCTGTGGACTACCGATAATCGGAGAGCTGCCTATTACTAAAATTAACCATATTATTTAAAATATAAAATTCCACATATTACTTCAAGACTGAAACTTATAAAGGCCCATAGACATACGATAAGACTTTCATCCATTCTATGTTTTGGTGGATGTAGCCCTCAACGTATATAAGTCGTCTCCTTAGATTCAAACATAGGTTTATAAGAGTTAAAATCCTCTAGAAGCATTTAAAATTTTCGAGTCTCACTGTCAGTCTCCGACCCAGTTAAAACCTCATGGCTTTAAACGTTTTCGTCATAGGGAAACTTCTATCTCTAGGAGGTTTAAACTATTGAAGTTGTTTGAAGTTAGGTAATGATTAGTCATCCAGCTAGAAGTAATAACGGTCTGTATACTCAGGCGTCTGATTGTCGTTCGACAAAACCCTTATAGCAATCGCGGTGTGACTCTAAAACTTTATATGGATTCAATTCATTATATTCATGTTATGAAACTAATCAAGGCTACTTTACACACCCTTTTCAAAAGAGTAACAGGGTTACATATATAAATTTATTTTGATAAATACTGCAGACATTTTGAAAACCGATAACTACTATTTTCAAGTTGAGATAATAAAACTTAATGTCAGTTACGCATAACATACATAGGCTCAATATAGCAACTTGAAACACAGAAAAAAAGTTCATGGCAAAAATGTAATCTGAATATCAGTATAAATAAAAACACTTATAACCGGTACATTGACCTCACAATAGCAGACATCAGAAGACTCAGAATATCCTTCCACGACGGATTTTTTTAGTTCTATAGCTAATTTTGTACCTTATGAAACCATAGCGACCACAGGAGCGGTTGTAATTCTTTAATTTAAGTAATAATTAAAAAAATGCAAAACTAGGAAAACTTCAAGAGATATCTGTTCTCATATATAAGCATTACTCCATAAATATTTGCAAAAGTTTCATTCCCTAAAACAAATAGAACTTATGGTATATTTCCATGATTCTTATTAATTTAAAACAAAACCTATAACATTTGACTCTAAATTACATAAGCATTGCATAGCACACTTGAAACATTTCTTCGTTTCTGCATTATGTACTGTAAATAAGGTTCTAATAAAAAAGAATTATATGAATTTTTTATGAATGGATTACATTACACATTCTCTTGCATGCATGAAATAACTACATAAATTTAAAATTAAATTTTGTTTACTTACAAAGCCGCAATGCATAAATGATGATACGATATTACGAGGACTCCAGAAAAACATAGCGAAGACAATACGACTTTGCTAGATGAAGGCGCGAATCTAACGCGAATGGGAGTGTGCGCACTGCACCACCCCTTGCCGAGGGATGTCCCGCTCAAATCCGTCTGAACCACGCGTCCTTACACATCGTGTGCTCTCGCGTGCTAAACCGTGACCGTGACAGCCCTTATCACCGCTGTGGGTCGTGACCCGTGACACAACATCACCTAGTGACTCGCCGACTCGAGGTGTGATGTTACTGATAACTGTCGCACTCCCCGTTCCTTGACGGTCAGGTGGCATTGTTCACCTCGGCATTCTGGTGGCTGATCAACTACTAATTGGAACATGTCGGCTGCTAAACTACCATAATCAAACGGCAAATGTGAAGGTAGGCTGTAATTACAAACTCCTTTGCCATCTTAACTATTAAAATTTTAATTTTTATAATTGTACATACACACTTTTGGAACTTTAAACTCGACTTTATTGCTCATTACCCAAACAATACGAAGCAATTTCAATCTCGAATTGATAAGTAAATAAATCAGTCATGAATTCTTTCCACTATAGTTTTACTATGATTTATGTAAATAATAATATATAAAACTATATTATGACCTTACAAATTAATTACTAAGATGCAATGTAAAGTGCATCACTAGTATAATATTTTCGAATATAAAAACAAAAATATATTATACACAAGTATTATTTAATTTAATATCTTAGTATCAGCACAGGAGTACAGGATACGTATTGACTCTACTAGTGTTTATGATATTTTCATTATTATAAATTATTACTTCAAGATACATGACCAACAGAAAAAATATCCCGTAATCATTGTGCACCAAAAATAAGTTTTTTATGCGAGTGTGAATGAAAAGTTTTTAGAAAGAAAAAGTTTTAATTTTGTTTTTAAGAAAAAGGTTGAAATTGCCTTTGCAAAGTAAATTCAAATCGTAAGGTATAACATGTTTTTTCTGTATTCATAGAATAACTCAAACAAGAGTGAAATAGGAGAATATAATTTATGCAATGCCTTGTAGCCTGTATTGTACCAGGATATGTATTTCATTATATACATTATCTTGTAACTTTTTACAGTTTAGTTTTTATCTCCGATTGGCGGAAACAAAAAAGCTCAGATTGTTATACTGTAATACATCATATAAATAGAATTGAGGTTTTTAAATTTATTTCTAGACGACATTGTATTTTCATAATATTTTTTTTACATTGTAAGGAAGAAAGACTGAAATCAGAGTTTAAAAAAATGAAATCGCTCCATATCTATATTTTAGGTTTCTTAACGCGTTCGCTATTCCCTCCCATGTCAAAAAGCGAAACATAAAAATTCATCTCCATCAAACACATTTTTATAAAATGAGCTTTATATTAATTCCAGTAAGAATAAATAAAAACTGTAATAAAACTCATTTTACAGCTAAACGCAATTATTAATTTGTAATGCAATACAGTGTTGCTTTTTTAATTATACAAATAATATAGTAACTATTTTAATAATGCAAGAAATATATTTTCCAATTTCAACAAAGAATACTGTCTGGAGAATGTTCGTCCTGAGACATATGTGATAGTTTTAATTTCTTAGTAAAAAACGTGTTTTATACTATTTTACACCAAAAATTGCTATATTAAATA
Source organism: Homalodisca vitripennis (assembly GCF_021130785.1). NCBI lineage: Eukaryota > Metazoa > Arthropoda > Insecta > Hemiptera > Cicadellidae > Homalodisca > Homalodisca vitripennis. Next base: position 121,733,696 of record NC_060211.1, on the reverse strand, counting down.
ATTAGTTACACAAAGTTATAGTTGAACATTATAAGAGATTATATTTAAATATTTTGGAAAACACTATTCATATCACGTTTGGATGTGATATCTGCGTACTTGTGAATTTCTCGTTTATATATTAATAGCAGTTACCCGTGGACTTGCACGTGATATCCTATTCTAACAAGTACAGCGTAGACATACCCTTTTTAAATAACATAATAACATTTTTCTTAAAATAAGCGAAGTCAATGGAGATTCACCTTATAACAAATATCTTGGTGCCTTTAAGTAGAAGAGTGAAACAGATTTTACGTGTACCAATGAAATACACAAATGTCTCCGTAACATTCTATACTATTTAAATGAATAGCTTCAACACTTTCAGTAACTAATTTAGGCCAAAGTGCAGAAATACCGATTCCTCATTAATCTTAGTGAAACCACATATGATGTATTATAATTCAGCCCAATATAATTTTGAATCAGCAGTATCCACCACTAACTGCATATTATTTCAGTGTTTATTACTAAGAATTTCAAAAGTTAATCAAATCTTCCACTGGCACATAGTTCAGGTTTAGTGCGTGAAGGAGAATGTATAGTATCAATTAGTTATACATCCCTTGCCATTGTACACCTTGCCTTGTTGCTACGATATAATTATATATAAAAACTCGCTCTGCTAATTCTACTTCAGTCAAATGTCTTTACTTTCTGCCCTTGTAGTCTTCATCTGGTCTGCGTTATTCCCCGTGCTCTTATAGAGTTTGCGTTTTGCCCCGATCAAGAAAATGATATACATTTATAAGTCTGAAAACTCTAATTCGGTAAAAAAGGATAGTCATACTTATAATTTCTTGTTATAATTAAAGTTTATAACATATATTTTCTAACCCATTAACTCAGTCATTCGTTCCAACCCGCTTACATGTATGTCCACGACATCGGTCTCGGCACCCTCGGTCATCTGATTCAAGAACAGTATTTTTTAACTGAATTGAACCCTGCCCGGCTTTCCAATCAATCCGGAATTATCGGAAGGATCTACTTCCGAGAATTGTAATCTACTTTGCTGTAACGTATTTTTGGAGCCGTCGGAGCGTTTCTTTTGTTTTTCATATCAAAAATATATACCAGTAAGGCTAAAAACTATTTAAGCGTAAAACTCCGGCAAATTTACTTCTGTGTTAAGGCATCAATGGTGCCCCTTATAAGTGATTAACATTCTTGGAAAATCTGTATTTCTTAATTAAAAAGTTAAAAATACATGCTCTACCTAAGTTGAATGACAACGATATAGTTATTCTAGGGAATGAAACCCCATTACAATCAATTTATTTCTGTTTGATCTTGACGATAAATTTTTATTGTTCGGTTTAGAGAATAAGACATGTGTGAATGAAATGTTATCGATTTAGATTATCGCAAAGGTAAAAAACAAAAATATAGTTCAAAATGGGTTAAAACCCCATATAAACTCCAATACAGCCCAAATGTTCAAATTTTTTTATAATAACAAAAGGGACTCTTCAAAGTGAGCTCTTTTAAATAATAGATGAAACATTAAATTTGTTAAGAGGACAATGTGTATTTTCTTGTTCAAAAAACTAGTTGAGTTTTAATATGTAACTATTATTAATAACAGTTCCTGTTACAATAGACAACAGTGCATACCTGTGTTATTAGATAACTATGAGGAAAGTTTCTTATGTAGCACTTTTTTCAGGAAAAGTTTTAAATTTACGTTCTAAGGTAATGTCTGAACTTGCATCTTTAACATTAGTGGGTGATGCATCATAAAGTTTTACGCATATTTGATAAGCCATTAGTATACCCCATGTTGCAAAGCTTGTGTACTTTCAGCATTGTCCTATATCACGTATTGTAAGAATGTTAAAACCCGAAGATATTGAAGAGGTTAGCTTTCTTTTATACACAAATCCAGCACTCATGAAGCCCGTAAGGGACGGAATAATAAGTTATTTAAAATGGGGTCTGCATTCAACCTTTACTGCATGACCCTCGGCTATGAGCTTTAAAACATCTCTAAAGCACAATATCTCCAATATAAAAAGTTTTCTAATACCTATATCATCAGACTTACCTCCGATTAACTAATAAGGTATATATTGTCTATATAACTTATTTCAGTATTTTGTGCATTTAAATAGTTTTATCTTGAAATTGGTAATCAGCGTATTTGCAGATCATAACCAATCTAACGTAATATATATTAGGTAATATGAACTAGTGAACTTAAGTGTTCCCCCCTATAATATCACTAACGTACAAAGAAAAGAATCAACCATAATGAGTTATGGCTGAAAAACTATAGCAGAAACTTAAGCGTAACAAGTGTTTCTATGTTTATTCTAATAATACGTAACATTTTAAATAACACAAAGGATTTTATATATTTCATTAAAGTTAAAGAAATTATAACTATATCCAATCAATAAAGAGGTCTACAATGTATTGGTATGAGTTAATCGATTTATAAGGTGTTTAACGTAAATGAACCAGTAGTTTTTATGAGCAGTGCTATATTTATTATGTTTTTTTTTATCACATACCACTAAATATTGTCGAGTGGTGAAAGCTATGAGTCTGAAGGGCAGTAATATTCATACAAGGTTCCTATTGCAACTTGTATCGGTTGTTGGTTTTTAAATCGAATAAACATATTTTCAATGAAACGTTAATAAATAGTAATTGGAGAGAGAGGGTTTGAGTTAACATATTCAGGATCGAAGATATTGTAATAAATGAGTTATTACCTTCACTAGTTCTTCAAGACGTAATATTTATAATGCAGTAAATATAGCGATTGCTATGAATAAAACAAAATCATAACATTAACTAAAGTAAAGTTTTTTCTATTATTGGTTATAGTGTTGTCTATTGACAAGTACACATTTCTATCATGTAAGAACAATGTCATCTATATTTTTTGTGTTATTTTGGCATCTATATGTTTTTATATTTCCTCTGTTCAAATTCAGATAATGATAATTTTCCAATATGGATTTAAATCGGTTGAAAGAAGGTAATTCCTGATAGAAAAATACAGCATTGCATTGTCTGGTCTCAATTAGGGTTGTGGTAACACCAGGAGGTATTTCATTTCCTTTAAAAGCATAAGTGATAGACCAGGAGTATAATATATTATAATGCAAAATACTAATTTTATACAGTCCTTATCTCCTTTAAGGCGGAAGTCTTATATATCTAAAGTTTTAGTTTGGAACCAGAATCAAGCGTGCATAACCCTAGAAAAAATATAAATATTTAAATTTTTTTTTCAAATGTCATGAAATCATTTACAAACATCTGTAAGTCACATCGTAAATACACTGAAAAAATAGATTGTAATGCAATAAAATGCCTTTCTTACTTTGATTTCAACATAATTTCAAAATAATACCAACTAAAGATCCATAAGGATCTTTGAAATTCAACAATAAACATTTCCTCAGGTTGCCATTTCTAAGAAAATATATCCCGCTAAATTAATTATTTGACCTTCATACCTCCCTCTATCTATATTTGTCTTTTACTAGGTTTAAGGTGAGCCAACAGTTCTTGATAATTGGAAAAAACATACTTGTGAACTACTATTTTTGTGGTTTTAGTGTTGGGGAATACTTATAATTTACAGTTGCTACATGTTCTCAAAGAACATAGAAAGTTATGAGCCAATTTCATTTAAAACATATTTGTACAGTTACTATAATTTCTTTTTCTAAAAATAAACTTTATAGAGTGAAATAGTAAAACACAATTTTTAAATACTATATCCAATGTTTTTATATTTGTTTTGAATTTAATTTGATGTTATTTGGATATAAGTAGGTAATTTACATGACGCTGAGTGATATTTTTGTGTGTTCCACTAAACTTTTTGGTTTTTAAACTTTCAAATATCAAATTGGAGCTTTATTGAATTTCCTACATTACATTGAAAGACATCGTTTAATTTTAAAAAAATCTGTGTTCTACTTTCAAGCATTACATGGTAAAATACGTAGAGTTATCTCTTGTAAAAGTCTGAGTAAGAGTGAGTACAAGTGTTTCTACTTAAAAGTTAGCACAGGCACCACTGTCACAAAAAATGATTTGGAAACACGTCCCTTAGCCTTTTATCTTTCATGTTTGTACTATTAGAATTTAGTTCTTTTTTTTACAGAATATATTATCTTTAAAACAGTGGCAAATATGTGTTGAAGTGAAAGTTTTTAATAAAACTATTTCATATGATATATATGGTGTGTTACATAACAAAAAGTAATATTGTTGATAAAGTACTTTTTACACATATCATCATTTCGTTAAGTAATTGCAATTGCCATTACGGCTATATGTTTGTGGTACAGAAGTCGCAGAGCATAAGAGTTTCCTCTTTTAAAACATAATATACGAGTCATGAGTACGTCATAAGTATAACCACTGTACCTTTTGCTCGAAATGGTACAACGTTTCTTACTTAGGTGGGTTTAAAATGTAAACAAAATATAACAATACTTTCTCATGTAATCCGTATATTACACACACGCCTTTTAATATGAGTGTTAAATAGTATTTTAATGCAATAAACTATATAATTTTGTCATTTACGCCCCTTTGTATTCGCAACCCAAAATACTGTTTTAAAAGGGGAAATCTTTACTTTTCAGTTAAAAATATGAATTGTTCATAATACCAAAATATTTATTCGTGTATATTATTTAAGAATATATACATACAGGGTGTTCACAAAAGGGTGTCAAACACTTTTTTTAGGCGATAGTATTCTTCATTTCAAACAAAAAAAATTCAAACATAAAACGAAGGTCGAAAAATGTCTTCTTTAGCCGCTAGTCACCATTTTATATTTCTCATAACAAATTATTATCTCTAAAGCTAAGTTAACTAAAGAAATCAGTTTGTAATATAGAATGAAATAGATAGAAGATAACTAAGAAAAGGATTTTGTTATTTTCTTTAACATTGCCAACATAGCGCCTCCTGAAGTGCTTTAAGAGAAAAGTAACAAAAAATCTAAGTACTAAATATATAGGATCTATTTTAAAAAATGTATTAATATTGAAATGATACTTGTTTAAATGAAATCCGTCAAACGCTGAGCGAGCACGACCATCCTTAATGTAAGATCGCACAAGATGGGAGCAGCAAAACGTTTTGTCTACTGATTGCTATCAACTGTTTTACATAAGTTATAACAAACTTACATAATACAAAATATTTTAAAATTTGTTTAAACTCAACTGTGCTTTTTGCAATAAAATTTGTCAACGCATAAGCGAGAGCGACCACTTTAAAGATACGCTTGCTCAAGCCGGAAACAACAAACAACTGATACCTTTCATGTGTGACGTTCCGCGTTCCAAAATAGTGCAAGCGTATCTTTAAAATGGTCGCTCTCGCTTATGCGTTGACAAATTTTATTGCAAAAAGCACAGTTGAGTTTTAAAAAAATTTTAAAATATTTTGTATTATGTAAGTTTGTTATAACCTATTTAAAACAGCTGATAAAAAGTATCGTTAGGATTTTTATACGAATTAGTTGGTATCTTTTAAATTTGTATAACCTATTTTTAGTAGTAGTTTTTATAAGCAGTCCTAAACAGTACACTTAACACAGTATGCCTTTTATTTTCCTGCGTGTAAACTCATAATCACATATTTGATTACCTATCTTCTTCACTGATGTTTATATTTAGTTGCAGCTATTGCTAGATTCTGAAAGTATTATTATATACTGTACCATGTATTCGGGTTAAACCATCTGGGAATCTAAAAACTTATCAAGCCCCTTTAGAGCTCTATTGTATATGAAAATAACAAAAGGAACACTTAAAATTGACCATTTTAAATGATAAATCAATCATTATATTTGTTACAGTCGGTGAGTATTCTCTTGCACAAAAAATTACTTGCTTAATAATATCTGGCAGATATTAATAGCAGTTTTTTGTTAGACTAGACAACAGTACATACTGGTGTTATTAGATAACTATAAGAAAAGTGTTTTTCTGATTTTTCCAGGAAATGTTTTAAATTAACGTGTGAAGACAATGTCTGAATTTGCATCTGTAACACTAGTGGGTTATAAAATTTCGCGCATATATGATAAGACATTAGTATACCCCATGGTGCAGAGCTTGTAAACTGTAAGCATTGCCCTGTATCACGTATTGTAAGAAACTTAAGACCCGATAGTAGTGATGAGGTTAGGTTTCTTTCATTCAACAATGCAGCACTCATGGAGGCCGTGAGGGTCGTAATAATAAGTTATTTAAAATGGGTTCTGCATTCAACCTACACTGCATGACCCCCGGCTATGTGCTTTAAAACATCCCTAAAGTACAATATATCCATAATAAAACTATAAGTATTCAATATCTTCAAACCTACCTTAGATTAACTGTAAAGGTATATATTGATATATATATATATATATATTGTCTATATAATTTATTTTAGTATTTAGTTAAATTTAATATTTAAATTGGTAATCAGCGAATTTGCAGAGCATAACCAACCTTACGTAATATTATATATATATATATATATATATATATATATATATTATTATATATATATATATATATATATATATATATATATATATATATATAATATATATATATATATATATATATATATATATAATATATATATAATATATTAATAATATATTTTATATAATATATATATAACGTACATTATATATATATATATATATATATATATAATATAATAAATAATATCAAATGTAGAAAACTACAGGTAACAAGTTTTTAGTGAAAAACCAAATAATATGTCATTTTTTTAAATTAAAATAAATGAAAGAAAAGATTTAAAATATTTAATTTAAATTTAAAAAATTAGAACTATATCAAAAAAATAAAGAGGATTACAATTTAATTATCACTTGAGTTGATCAATTTATAAGCTTATAGTAGCTTAAAGTACTGCTTGTATAAAAATTTATGTTTTATTACATTCTTAATGTTAAAATTTTATCTGCTAGTTTCAATTAACTAAATACAATACAAATTATATTTAAACTGAAAACAATATAAATGATAGGGGCTCCTAAATAAATAGCTTTATTTATAAACACTTCTGAATTTAGCAGATCGTTTATTAAATTAGTGTAAGACTTTCATCAGTTTATCTAGAAATCGAAAGGTCAGTCCTGTTTTATCAAGTCAAAATTATATTTACGATTCGTGAATAGTTATTTTGTCCAAAGAGAAACTTTGTAATAGAATGAATACTACTAACTGGATTTTTTTCAAACATATTGGAGCCCAATTAATTGAAACGTATTCTTCAAATTATAAAAAAAAGGAAATCAGAAAAAAGAAAGGCTAGTAATTTAAATAAAAGATACATCAAAATTATTGTTTACGGCCTTTTCGTTATAAACAATCAAACATTCTTTACCTTACAATAGAAGATGGTCATCATTTCGTTTCCCCACACGAGTATATTAGGATGTAAATCGTCACAGCTGTTTTCCCCTATACAACACCATTATTAATATTTGGTTTATTCTATTTCAGAAAACGTAAAAAGGAATCTTAAGTTAAGATTTTTTGACATGTATTTCACCTTTAATAGTTACAATTTCTGTTCTAGATTATCAACGTATGAGTAGTTCTGCTTGAATTATCAACATACACTGAGATGTGTATCAGTAGTACTTCGTAGTACACTCTGAGAGTTTTATATGAATCCTGCTGATATCCGAGGCTTCACACGCAACTTCTTTCTCAATAACAGGGACGAAATATGAATATGCGCATATGAATATGTATATGTGGCATATCACTCATGAGATAACTCATGATGATTGAAATATGTTCCTATTCAAATTTATGTACAAAATTTCATCGTAGTTTATTGCACCTCGTTTCTGGTGCAGTGCTATGATTCCATTTGCTATGGTCAGAGGCTTAGTTAAGCCTGCTTGTTTCTTAAAATTATAGTTATAGAGTGAAGTTTTCAATTAAGTTATGTTATTGCCCGTTCCTCTTGTCTTACTTGAACTAATGTGAATATTCCGTTCTACAATAAAGGAACCCTATATCACGTACGTTACGTGCACATAATCACATTTTTAACGTAGATTGAATTCATAGAAAAGTTAATAGTATCCGAGATATAACAAACTTGCTGGTATTTAAACTAAAAAAAAACTTAAATAATATTATTGGCAGTACTGTTTGCAGTCTACTACTATTCTCGACTTGCTTGAAATTTTTGTTTGAATGGGAATGTTTTTGATATATTTTAACTCTTATTTCCATGAAACCTAATTTATGAAAAAGTTTTGGACAAAAAAGTTAAAACTGTCGGAAATATTATCTTAAGATTATAAGGTTTAACAAATATAGTACTAAGGTTTATACGAGCTTAGTAAAACTACACACATAAATAAGTATATTTAAAATCATCATTTCCAGTTGACCATAGTGGTACTCTCTTAAGGCAGGAAGTAGACAGTTATTGAAAATATTAATTTTAGGTTTTTTATATATTATATTCAGAAGCAGAATTAGCAAAATTATTAAGTGGAAACCTTCAGTGATAAGTAATGGTGAAGTAAGAAAAGCGTAGATCACTTTGTCAGGTACTATTGAACAATCAAGAAATTAACTGAGGGTTGTTCCAATCTCTTTAGTTTCATCCAAATGTACCAGTTTATAAGGAAAGATAAAGTACGTAGTGTAAGTGGAGTAAAAGCATTAGTTCATAAGTCCATTGAAGGAAGACAGTTCCGGCTTTTAACAGTTATCTGGAATTAGTCTTATAGAGGTAAGTTAAGCGGATACTCAAAAATCTTTCCATTCTGCCTTTTCCTCCTATTTGTAGGATTACTTACTTAAACCTCAACTTATATGAGTAAAAATTCAAATTATATGATTAATTTATATGGAAGTTTATAAATCTTATAAAACCAAATTAATTATACTGATTACACTTGTGTTGTGAATGTATTAAAAAACTAGTAATTACCCGCACTTTACACGTAATTCTCAAAATAAATTCATTAGCTTTCTTAGTGAAAGCTATCATGATTGTAATATGATGAAGCTCTACAATATATTTGCAATATATTAAACAAAAATATGCGTATATAACAGGTACATATAAATTCACTACTTAAGGTTAAGAGAATAAAAGAAGTTACACTAAATTACAATTTTACCTCTTGTCAGGTTTCCGCATGTAGAGAATTTCTGCTTCGAATAAGTTATTATGTTAAAGCCATAGTTATGATAACATATTACATATTTACCAAGTGACACACTAACTGACTTGATTCCTGGAATCTGGAGCCATATTAGTCCAAAGAGATCAAAAATATTCGGCAACGAAGTACCTTAAAATGATCATCATTTTGGTATCAGAAACCCCTATAGTACAAAATATACAATAATCTAAATGAAGACGAATTCTCATTGTTTCATCAGGTCTACAATTGTGTTATATCAGCGTATAAGATGTCTAGTTGTATGCCTCCATGATTATCTGAGATAGTGTTTGCATGAATATATAAGTGGGTAGCTTAACAAGAGCACAGATTTCAAGCATAATTTAAAACATTTCGATACTGATGACTCCATCACAGCAACAGAAGAATTAATATTATTTGTTTCGTGTTTATTTCATTCCCGTACTGCTGCTGAAACACAATATCACAATATTTAGTTTTATTTTATTATGACATTGGTCTTAAGTATAGAAATACATAGTCCAATTGCTTGATACATATCTTTCAGGAAATTGGTTAAATATGTGTGGGAATTGCGAGATTATTATTTTTCTTATTACAGTTAACCTATAGTTACTAGAGACTGCGATGTTTTCATTTATCATTCTGTATTTAATGTTTTATACATTTTAAATGAAAACCTACTTATCAGAATGTTTGATGAACTTCAACTGAAAGTATCAATGTATGTTTAGTGTCAGTTACATCTGGTTTATAAAACATAAATATTATATTTTTCTTATTTTTTAACTATTTACAGAAACTTATTTGATATTTCTATTTATATTACACTTTCACGGACTTGCACAAATATAAAGAAATCACACGAATTAGTCCTGTTGTTTTCAAGATTAGTGCATAACACATAGCAATTCATTTTTAATTATAAGATGATTAGGTTCATGATTATATCGATTGTTTATGCATTGCTGTTCGGCCTTCATATAAACTGTAATGATAACTTTGTTTGAATGAAATAATCGTACTAGTGAAATAGAGTTAAGAATAATTTATTTTATCAAGTATGTTGATAAGTAGTAATTTAAAAAAATACACAATGAATACAGCTAATACTGGGATATTTATTTACTATGTAAAACATTTTAAAAATAATTAAATTTTAATACATTGTGCACAATATTTTGACATAAGATAACAAAAGTATAGATCCAATTCCATGATTTGTCATTATCAAAATTCTATCGATGTACTGTGCTAACTGCTTTGTTTAAAATGTATTATTGATAATGGTTGGTTTAAAAGAGAAAAAACATTTTGCCATATGTATGTGTTAAAGTATGGATATATTAACTTGTTATACTTCTGAGTCACATAGTATTTTTAATTTAATATGTTTGTTATTATGTTCTGTTGATTAAAACTAAAACGTGGTTGAAAATCCAAAAAAATATATGTGTATGATTTTTTTGTAATATAACATTATTGAGTCCGTTTTGTAATGAATGTTCTATTTAATATTATTATGTTGACATATGTAGCAGAGTTTTGCTAAAACATGATGATGAAAACAAATTCATGCCTGAGCAGTAGTGCTTCGTGTTTAGAGAGAATAAACAAATTTTTGTAATAATTCTGAGGTAATATGAAGTTTGCAATTACTTAACTTTTCTACTTATGTTTCAAAGTTTCGACATTGTACTTTTCATAATTTTGCTACGTTTCACAAATACGTAACTGGCATAAATTATTTATTACATGGGTAAAACTTCCTCAAATATCTATTTGATGATTATTGGTATTGCATATTATTATCTAGAATGTTTTAAAGAGATTTTAAGATTCTATATTATGATTGGGTACTTAAAATTACTGTTCAATGGACACCGATATTTTGATTGATAGTATTCTAACTGGTGTGGACTATAAAATGGCTCATTACGATACATGACTGAATAAAACTACTTATTATAAGCAAAAATTGTAATAGTTTTTTTATTAGAAATATAATATCTCCTTTTTACTTTTTTAAAAGTATTGTATTTGTTGTCTGTTGTAAATTTTATTAGCAGAAGAAGTAGACTAATGTCACATATTTATAAAAACATTTCTATACTATTCCAATATTTCCCATCATTCCTAAAGCTTTAGATGTCACTAATAGTTTTTTCTTTAAGCCACAAATTTTTAAAATTAAAGTTTTTTCTATAATTTAATGTATATAAATTATTCTATTCATGCTGTGTAATTGCTGGAAAGTATTAGATCAAAATAATCATTCTAATACAAATAATTTAATTTAAAAATATGTTTCTTCGCATAGAATTATTCGTATATTTAACTTTAATTTTGACTTAGTTTACTATAACGTAACTAACTTACCATTATAACGTTAAATAATGTAGTTATCTAAATTATTTATTATAAGAAAAAGTAACTGGAATTCGATATATGTGGATTTTAAAGCACTAAACGCCTCAAAATTCTGGCTATAAATATCACCTGATAACTATATGTTTGTTTTAGGTAATGAGTACTGGAGAACACTATAAAGAAAATACCGTTACCAGTGAGTAATTAGAACTATAACAGTAGATATCAGTAATAACTTGGTATGATGTTTATTGTATAACTTCTAATAAATTTTCGTCCAAGCTGTAATCACATGGAATTCTTCGAAGGTCAATAATATTTTAGGTTTTTAATAAAATGCATCCATAATGGAACACAAATAATGATAGTGAACATAAAGTTTTCAAATATTTGGACTGTATATATATATATATATATATATATATATATATATATATATATATATATATATATTACAATGAAGATATTTTACACGTAAAACAAAGGAAGCATGTGTTAAGGGAGAATGTGGCCAAGAAGGCGATGACGCCAGCAATTTTACGCAGAAGGCTGGCTGGCAACGTCGTGACAAGATGCGGGGTGGCAGGCTGGGTTAAAAGCCTGCTCAGTAATCCCGATCGATTTTTACTCACCATTTCACCACTGTTCAAACTGACCTTCAGTATATATAAATAGATAATTGGTAAATATAGCTGTGTATTCTGTATTATTACAGAGGCTTTGGATCAACATTTCTGATGTTATATTGGAGGAATAAAAAGTATACTTCAAGAACGAACTGTGGTAATATAATTGAATATAATTTATGAGCTTACAGAATTATCTAGAACTCAGCTTTTGCTTGATAATCCACATAAATCCAAAAATGTTATTTGTGAAAACATACTTTATCGAAAACACTATAAGTTACTTAAACAGATTTTATCTAGCAATTGTGATTGTTTGCATGAAATAAACTTAAACTAAGACACTATCAGTAAAATGAAACGTAAATCGAGCATTTCAAAATGAAGAAACTCTTAAAACCTTAAGGTAGAAAAGTAAAATTTAATCACTTATATTCTTAGGAATAAAATGAAGGGAATACGTGGAAATTACCGAGTGTATTCCTCATAGTCTTACCCAATTTATTTAACCATGAATTCTTTCTGTGGAAGCTGGTTTTAAAGTATAAGGTTACTCAAATATCCGTAGTAAACATAACTCAAAAATCAATGAATAATGTTTGCTTTGTTGTAGAAAGAATTAACGCTAACTATATTTATTTTTGTTAATTTAATTAACTATACTAAATTAAAGGTAAATGCAAAACCTGTTGTTAATAAACATCAGCTTGTCAAAATCGACTTAGCGGATGTACACATCCCGAGCGTGCGATTACAGTACAAGCTGTGGAGCGGGAGGTAAGCGATGAATGGCAAGCACCATCCAATATGTTGGGGATTACTCGTAGGCCTGGCTGCTTACGAAGTCACTGAGGTGAAGGGAGGGTTTGCCTTGGTTCTAACTACCGTTTAAAAATATATAATGTTTCCTTCCTCTAAACATATCACACTTTAGTTATCTGGTGTTGTAATAAATATTATCAGACGTCACTGAAGTAAGGGGAGGGTTTCCTTAGTTCATATAAATATCTTCAAGCAAAAACTTACCCAAACTAAGGTTCAAATTTCGATGAGCTAATAGGTAAACACTCATCAGTTTGATATATTTCAAACTTAACCTGCATAATGGAAAGCACAAAGAGCATAAGCATAAGCAATAGCAATAGCATAATGTCCGTGTAACGTTTTCTATTTTGTATTGTATTAACAAGTCCTGTAGTTTGTGTAATAAATATTGCTGACATGGCTAATGCACAATTATATTTTGTTTACAGAGTAATGTAAGTGATTCTGTGTGAAGTATGTTTGAGAAATCCAGGTTTCAGAGCAATAATTATTGTGAAAACAGTGAGGTTGCTTTGATGTTGTAAAGCTGGTCAGGTCAACAAGGACGGTGGGATCAAAGGTCACACGGCATCCCACACTACGTGTTCTCTTGTCTCTTAAGAGCTGATTGTATAAAATTGAGTACGTTTAATGAGTTTCCATCTGAGGCTCCTATCTTTGGAAGAACAAAAAATACAGTGTAGTTGGGGTCAAAATGAAGATGGACCAGCGAGTATATTACTTTAATGTTACACTAAACATATATATATATATATATATATATATATATATATATATATATATTTATTACATATTAAATGGTCAATACATACATTTATTTATTTATATAAACATATTATGCAATTATACCGAATAGATTTTAATGAAAAAACATTTATGTACAAGTCAACAATTATTTACGTAAAATGACCTATGTTATACTTGAAGTAGTCTTTTAAAAATATTTTAGTTGAAAAATTAGCTTGTACATCACTAGGATTTATAAATACTCGTAGCATTATCAAACGGAAACAGGCATATATCATCATATGAAAGTGAACTTCTTATCAAAACTAGCAATATTTAAGTTAATTCATTATTATTAAAACAAGGTTTAATCTGTCTTTCTTAATAAGCGGTAGCGTCTCGCGCAACAAGCTTCGCTGAGGTTTAATGCAAGAATCTAAAATCTATAGATAATTTAATTTTTTTAGAGATAGAACGACAGAAAAAAGACATGTTTACATCCCCTGGAAAATATAAGAAATTGCGTCAGCCTACTGAATGACAGGCTACAATGACGCCTAGCTACATTCTATGTTTTGGACATGTATCGTCATAGAATTCATTCTTGTATTTATGAAGTAAACTTTCATATAATAATTTCAGTTTACAAATGAAATCTATTTCAAGATATGTTCCGACATGATACACGCAGTGTATTGTTTCGTAAACTGGGTATACACAACAAGCCAGTATAAATATATGTTTTATATGTTGATATATATATATATATATATATATATATATATATAGGCTACATGTTCTAATACGGCACATGTGTCTATCTCTTACAGGTGTATGGAGTCTGTTTGCAAATTTATCTATCCTGCTATTTTTATTTGTCATCTAGGTTAACCGAAAGACCAATATAAAAATATTTGCTAACGCTCAGCCAAATCTCATGAAGTCTCATAAAGTGTTTCTCATATACAGGTATAAATGAAGCTTCATGTACAGCTTCAAGTCTATATGTCAGTTTGTTGTTTACATATCGTGCAGCTAAACAAGCAGACAGACAGACGTATAGAAATTAAATTTGTCCAGATCCACAAGTGTTGGGCTTTGCCTCGGCATTTATCAAATGACTTTAATGTGATATATCACGATCTTATGCCTGATTAAACAAGAAGAATGTTATAAAAATTCCAATGTTATTATCTATGATCGAGGGATAAGATGTACGTAGCTTATGATAAGAACGATACTCATCTTCTTTGATTCTAAGGAGATGTTAGTGTTGTATCTGATATTTATGTCTAAATTAATTTTATAACGCTATCTGCTGCATGAAACATTGACTAGATACAGAATATAATAAAACTTATGTCCTAACTTATAGTTTAGTTTATCCTGGATTTTCAAAACTACGATTCTTCGGGTAAAATAAATTAAAAGACCACTCTAGTTCAATGTAAGCGGGATGTGGTTGTATATTCACCTTAGTGGTGTGCCTTACGGCTGAATATAATTAAAAATAAGTACAATACTTTTCGTCTGCGTCAGACCTTCAATTTTAGAAAAATCAGCAAAAAGTTATAGTGTTGCAGTAAGTATATTGTTTTAGTATAGGCGAAAAACTTAGGTATATAAATAGTTGTATTTTGTGGCATTAAGTGTGAATAAATACCTTATTTTCATTAACACTCTCTTCTATAGTAATTCTATTAATGTAATCTCTTACAAATCTCTTTTGAGAACCAAAGCAGTTTTTATGATTGTGTTCCGTATAAACGCATTTCTGGATCTCAGGGCACCTCCGTAAAAACAATATTGTTATTTTATTACTTCGTCTCTAATGTTGGGGAAGTATCTTTGTTAGTTTTGTATTTCAATGTTGTATTTAGATTTTATTTAACATAGTTTTTTTCTAAATATCTTATACATATGTATTTGAAAAAGAGGGATTTCATTCTACTAAAACTATCCAAAATTACAGAGCCAACATCTCCATACTTATGTACAAAACACAGTACATTAATCATATCCGTCAATAATAATATCATATAAAATCAATAATATTGAGTGGCATACTGCACTGAAAATTTATCTTTTATATAGTATACACATACAAACCTCAATAAATTAGGTGGTTTGTTATATACAGATTATTACTCTATTTTAGAACGAAAGTTAAATGCCATTAGTTACTAATAAAAAAATAAACAGGTGATTTGTAGTATAGTGAATGTTTAAAACATAACGTTAGTTTTATACCGGATTCCTTAATTATTAAAACCATTATCTAATAAAGTATAAGACCCTAGGAGGAAATCTTAGTTCAAACAAAATTATTGAGAAAACAGTAAGAGTGCTTTGATATTGTGAACGTGGTCGGGTCAACATCAAATGGTGGGATGAAAGGTCATCGGCAGCCTACGCTGCGTATTTTCTCGTCGCTTCTTGAAACATGTTTGTTTCTAATTAAATACTGTTATATTCATTTCAATTCAGATATTAAACATGTTTTACATTGTTATTTACACAAAAAACATATCAGTTGTATTTTGTAGGTTTAAAATGCAAGCGTTTTTAAAAAAAAACATCAGTAATAACCATAAAATTTATATGGCTACCGATAGTTTCTACGCTAACATGTGTACACAAAATTTGAATTCTATGTAGTTTTCCATATAAATGCTGATCAGGGAGGCATTGTTAACTTTTAATTACTGTGGGGCTTACAAACATTAAACAAGATAAATCATAAAATGACTACATATTGTTTAAGATGTTTTCTATATCGGTAAATCTTTCACCAGAAGATACTCAATTTTCAATGATGACTTTATTTTCATTAGTAAATTGTTGCTGACATACATGACAGAAGTGCACATAGACTGGCCAGTTCTGGCAAGTAAAGGTAGCTTTTAATCAACAGAAAAAAACTAATAAAATTAACCTTTAATGGAGTATACCATTAGAATACAAAAATACCATTTTCATCTATTTTGGTATAAGTTGCAATAAATTTATAAGAAAGTTGTAACTTTAAATAAGAATGTATACTATAAAGTAAAAACTTATTTGCTACTTAAGTTTTAATTTCAAGGACCTTTATTTAAAACTGCTTTACAGGGTAAACCATACAAACTGAATACTAAATAATATTAATATTAATAGGCGTTATTTACATGCTGTACGTAAATTATAATTCCAACAATGATAACTTGCAATAAAACTTAGACAACTTTGGCCTATAAGCTAGATATCAAGCTAGGATGTCTATTCATATGAGATACAAAGAAAGATCATCGTAGAAAGTAAGGCCACGGTAGGCCCTTCCTTTCCCCTCCAGCCTTTCTCTTTTAAAAGGAGAAGCACATCCTGCAGGGTGCTTCTCCGAGCCACTCCCTTCATCTTACGAGAAAAAAAGGCTTTCTACCAGTTACTGAGGCTCCTGCTGTACCAATACCTGGTGGATGAGGTAGCAAGTCCGCTTCCTACACACGGCAACGTTGGCAGATGACTTCCAACCTCACGATAATAATAATAATAATAAATGTTTTATTGCGTGAACATATTACATGTTATGCAATCGTCAGATAACTGAATTAAGCTAAAATTTTTCACTCATACTTGCATCAAAATCCCTTTCTAACATACAATTTTGACATTCACTCTCTCCCAGTCATTCGAATTGTTCCACCCTTTCCCCAGTCAGTAAGCCAATTGTTATGTCTCCCAGTTGTGTGCCATGAACTCGTCCGTACTGTAAAATGCGTAAGTGGTCAGTGTTGTTTTTAGACGAGTCTTAAATGCCTTCAGCATTGGGGCACTTTTAATCGAGCTTGGCAATTTGTTGACCAATCGAACTCCTGCCCTGAGAAGGCAGTCGTTCATGAGCTACCGTTCTATGTCTCACAGATTCGGTAGTCGTCCCTGCCTCTCGTTGCTTAAGGGTGTATGTCACTACCTTCTTATGGTCTCGCATTTGGACTTGAAAAAAATGCAGGTTTCCAATATGTAGAGGCAAGGAAATGTCAACAGTTTTCAGGTTTTTGAAAGCTGGTCTGCACGACTCTCTCCGTTTCAGTTTTTGCAATTGTTCGGACTGCTTTTTTTTGAAGGAATGAAAATTCTGGAAAAGTTTGCGTTTGTGCAACCTCCCCACAAAGCCACTCCGTAGGAGAGGTGCGGGTAGATTAGTCCGTAATATGCCGTCATCAGTACCTGGGTTGGGCAGTATTCGGACAGTTTCCGCAAGACATAAATGCCTGAGGATAGCTTTGAACAAACATGATCTACATGAGAAAATTCCAAGTCAAACCTAACCTCGATCTAGGTGTATTCCTAGGAATTTCATAGCGTAGACTTCAGTGATTTCAGTTTCATCCAACATGACTGTTGGACTATAATCTGAATCTGTTTGTCCGCAAACTGAATTTTAATGAAAGATGATTTTCGATGGGTTTGTGTTTTCAGATTGAGCTCGTTGAAGTGTTGAACTAAATTGTTTAGCTCAATGAAAGACATTTTTCGAGCGCCTCTTGTGATTCTGAGTTGAAATAGAGAAGTCGTGTCATCTGCGTATTGGACGAGCCGCCCTTGTTGCACAGATGAGCCAACATCATTGACGTAGATCAAAAAGAGAAAAGGGCTGAGTTATTGAGCCTTGAGGAACTCCATAGTTCAGCCCCAGCTCCTCCGATCTAACGCCTGAAATGCCTACGAATTGTGTTCGATTACTAAGATACGATTCAAGCCACTTGAGTGACCTTCCTCGTATCCCGTAATACTCCAGTTTGTGAGTGAGGATTTGGTGGTCGACACAGTCAAAAGCTTTTGATTAAGTCAACGAATATACTCAAAGTAATTCCCTCGACCTTCAATTCCCTCTACCACTGCATCGACTTAACGGGCGACTGCGTCTACTGTCGATTACCGCTTCGGAATCCGAATTTGCAGATAGCAGGTGGTGCTTATCCAGAAAATTTAGACATCGGGGAAAGAAAAAAGCTTCTCAAAGATTTTGCTGAAAACCGGCAGCATTGAGATTGGGCGGTAATTTTGAATAGAGAAAGGGTCGCCCTTCTTGAAAATTGGCCTGACTTTGGCCTTTTTGAGAGAGGAGGGAAAGGTTCCAGCGTGAAAAAGAGAGTTAATGAAATGTTCAAAAGTGGCCCCAATAAATGCTTAGAACACTGTAGTAGGAGCCACGTTGACACGTGATTCGAGTCATTTGACCGTTTTGTTGGAAAATCTCTTATCACTCTGGCAATCTCCTCCTCTGATACCGGGACCAGTGCTATTGAAGCCACCGTACTCGGTACTAATGAGGGAGCAGGCTGACTATGTGGTGGACGAAGTCCTTGGTCAGCTACAAAAGGAATTGTTACTCAACAGCTATCCTTGAAGGGTCGTTGATGAGTTTATTTTTTTATGTGCAGTTCAATTGGTTTGTCAGTCAGTGGTTTTTTTTATTGTTAATGATGGCCCATGCGGTTTTTTTGAAACGTTTTTTGACGTGAGCAATGCTTTGTTTACATCGTAAGCTTTTGCATCCTTGATGACTTTTTTATAAATCCGTTTGTAATTTTGAAAAAATGTTTTTGAATTCCTCGTTGGTTGTGTGCTTGTTAGTTTCTGAGAAAAAGAGGAGTCTTTCTCTAGAAACCAGGATACCTTTGGTAATCCATGTGCACTTCCTTTTTTTTGCGTTTTTTTGTTGGGTATTCCTTAGGGGACAGCTCACGTCTAAATTGAAATTGAAGGTGTTTTCAAATGTTTGGAATTGCAGCTCAAGGGAGTCTTCAAAATTTAGAAAGCTCCAACTCTCTTTTTCAAAAGAAAGTTGAGTAATGCTATGTTTGCGGGCCTTATGTCTCTAGTTGTTTTCTTTTCGACTGGACCCCTTGTAGCTTCATGACCATTGACGATGACCTGTTGGCCATAGTGGTCTGAAATGGCTGTGTCAAACCACCAATACATCAATGTCTGTCATGTTTGTGACGACATTGTCGATCGCAGTCGCCGAATCGGCCGTCACTCTTGTTGGAGAGGTGACTGACCACTTTAGGCCAAACGACCTCAGTATATCGGCGAATCTCCTCGCCATGGGGCTATCAACATCTAAAACATCAATATTGCAGTCCCCCACGACAATGAAGCCGCGATTTTTTCTCTGTCAAGTCAGAGAGAGTTTCTTCGAAATTCAAAAAAAAAAAAGATGCTTCGTTTCCGCTGGGAGACCTATATAAGCCAATCAGATCAAAATTTGAGTTTTTTTGTTTGTACTTTCACCCCCTTGAGTTCAAAGTCTTTGTCTGTAGGTTTGGAAAGGGTGAGGGGGGTAAAGGAGATTTCGTTTTTTAGAAAAACTGCTACACCTCCTCCTTTGAAGGAGTTGCGGCAATAAAATTTGCCAATTCATAATTTTGAATTTTGAAATTTTTCAATGTTGCTGTTGTTAAAACCGTGCTCGGTTACAACTACCAAATCAGGATCTAGCTCCTCACACATGAGGAGGAGCTCATCTCCTTTATTTGTGGCAATTTGTGCGTTTTGGTGAAAAATTTTGAAATTGTTTGAGATTTGTGTTTTTTATTGTTTTTTTGCTTGTCAGTCAAATTTGTATGGGTACTTGGGAGTGGAGTCCCTACTACTAAAAAGATTGAGAAATATGTACTACTGGTGCCGGTGGAGACGTTGGCAGGGCCGTTGTAAGAAGGAAGTGGCTGCGGAGGCAGAGTAGGTGGCGTCGCAGGTGCTGCTGACGCCGACAGCTGGGCCTTTACTGCTTCTGAATAGCTGTCGTGTTGCAGCATGACCGGCACCCTCGCAGGCGATCCACAGGACCCATCAGCAGCCGCCACGGAACGAGTGATGGCAGCGCCAGGCGTAGGCGGTGAGGCCCACCCCGTCTTCAGCAAATTGGTGCAGGCATTGAAGGAGGCGTCCACCAGCAGCCGCCTGCCAGGCATTCGCAAGTGCATCCCGTGGCGTGTGAACAGGCGTCTGGGTATTTTGTTAAAATCTAATACTTTAACCCCGGCATGACGAGCAGCTATTTCTTCAATATGCCTGTTCACATTATCTGTATCGCGATGCACTGGACGCCAAGCAGGAAGGTCGTGCCGATGAGGGACAGTCGACACCACCACCCGAGACGCCCCCATTCTGTCTTGTAAAACCCGTTCCAGATGGCGGAAGATGTTTGATCGCTGACCGTTGGCAATGTCGTTTGTACCGGACGATGAGGACGGTGAAGTCATCTGAAGAAGGCCTGGAAGACGCGACGTCAAGGAGTCCGGCCCCCGGCTTGCACACGCCGGTCACTTTAGGGCCCCCGCCGATGAGGTCCCGAACCATGCCCGCCAGGTGTCTGCCATGGCTGTCGCCCACAATCAGAATTGACGAGAATGTAATTTCACTTGGCACCTGCTCGATAGACTTTGGTTCTACATTGAGTGGGCGTGGTCCTTCTTTTTCTTTGTTTTGCCAGTGTCCAGTTCCAGTGTTTACTTTTTTTCTTTTTCTTTTTTTTGTTTTTATTTTGTGTAGATTGTCTCTTCTCCAGTTTGTTTGTTTTCCGTTCATTATTGTCCAAGTCAAGAGGTAGGGAATTTATTTTGCAAGTCTATTGGCAGGCTCCCCATTTTTAACATAAGTCGACCACGGAACCACTGTTCTTGCACATGCATAGTTTGCATTCCGATCTGAGGCATTCCAACTCCGCTTCCAAAACCTGGATGGTCGTTTTGAGGCTGTCAATTAGCTCTCTATCTTCTGCGCTTCGTTCGTAGTTGGTTGACACAGGATCACAATGTACAGAGCAATCTTTTAGTGTTTGCTGGTGTTTCCTGAGATGTCCTCCGTGTTTTCCAATGACTGGGTTTGACACTCCTCCAAAGTGTTGGTCGAGAAGATCTCACTGGTATATTGGAGAAGACGGGCATCGTTTTTGATTGTGTGGTCGATCACACACTCAAGCTGAAAACTAAGGTCTTCTATTCGCTTCTTGAGTTGTGCATTCTCAGCTTCCAGGTCTTCTGTTGTCTTGGTTGCTCGAAAGTATGGGCATCAGATGTGAGAGGCGTAGGCGTTGAAGCCGATAGAGTAGGTGCGGGAGATACGGATGGGCGAGGCGGCGACGCACAAGCTGTTGTACAAGGGCTCACGACCTCCTTTGCAGGAGTTGTGATAGCGTCGAGTGTCTTTCTTTGCTGTTCAGGAGAAGGGAAGGACCGCATTGTTACAGGGTGTGGACCACTGTGCGTGCTTTTTACTATGGATATAGATGATTTATTGGCATCTGTTTTAATTGATGCCCCACAAGTACGGCCTAGACATCGCCATATTACGTCCCCATTTTTAATTGAGTAGGCTTCTCTATACTTGTGATTTTTAAATGTAATAAAACGGTTTTCCGTTTTTCGTCAATTCAATATTAAAGTCCATTTGGCTCTTGTCAGTGTAATAAAATTATATTATATATATTTAAGGTTAAGTTTCGATTACAGCTAAAGTCAGCTGAAATCAGTAATATTATTAGCGCCCTCACTAGCAGCAATGCAGTGTGCAGTGCAGTAGCGATTGGTAGGTGCATCCACGGATTGAAGGCGTAGATGAAAACGTCTGTTATCAGCTGGCCACCGGCTAGCTGTGTACGCTGTGTACCCACGATAGGCATGTGTACGCTCCTCTCTACGAGCACCATAAACGAAGCGGTGTTCTGCAACCTCCGCACCCGGGACATTTCATCCTTAGTAATTCCGTAACTGTAAGCAGAAAACAGTATTATAGGACTAACAAAATAGGTTATTGAAAAGGTTGCAGCTTAGTAGATTCTGGCTGTATTGATTCGGTACCTATAGAGACCTCGCAGTTTTCCTAAAGCCATTTGGAAAACATAAGTGGCGTGATCCGACTGTTCGAGTCCCGTGAAACATCAAACACAAAGTCTCGACTCACCATAAACTCGTTATCCCCGAGTTTAACCTGAATACACCTTCATAAAGTATAGTTTTTATAACGTAGTGGACAAGGCTATATTATAGAAAATCAATAAATTATAACTTTAATCTTGGGACCATAATCTAAACAATGGTTTGGAAATAGCAAGTAATTGGGTTTAGACGTAAGCTACAAAAAACCGTACCATTTTATGTCACTAAGAATTCAAATATAGAACTAGAATACTATATAAAAGAACGATTAACAGAATGCTGACAAACTAAATTTCAGTACTCTGACGCTTCCATTATGTAATAAAATATAATTATATTATATGAGTATAATAATAGTTATAATGCTCTTATATTTTTACTTATCACGAAGTATTTCGGGAAAATTCATAATGTTAGTATAAAAGAAAGAGTGTATTTATAGGATTTTTGAAAGCTATGCATAGGATATAATTATTGAGTTCTTATTCTATTTACATCAGGTTCTCCACGTAAAATAATAGTACCTCAAAATGTTTGAACAAAGTGAATTTTTATTGAAGCCATATTTTTTTACACTAACAATATATTTATATTTAATAATACCTGAGTATTTTAATGGTTTAAATTTGTCTATTGGATGTCAATAACAGTTATATTTTATTTCAAAAATATTTTATTTTATATTTTAATATCAAAACCGATATTTTATTACAAAAGGTTTTTCCAAAACGAGAAAATCTAAACTGCATCTGAGATTTTTATATAACTTTCACTTTGTTAGAAAGAAACCATTGCTTAAGTAATAAAGTTTGCTGATATCGTTATCAAATTCGTTTTAAATGTCTAAATAATACTAAAAATTTCAAGTTATTGTTTCTTATTACATACTTCATCTCTGACAGATATCCACGCCTTTTAGATATTTTCACTTGCATTGAATCCAAAATAGTTAGTATTATAGTTATAAACTTCTTAAAATATAGATTTAATGTTAGAATTATTTTTTATCACTTATTTACAACTGCCAGGAATCACAATAAATAAAATAGAGTTATTATATTTTTAATTAGGAAAATATAACTTATAATTAAACCTATCGTGAAAATACCACGCTACAGACGCCGCATAATTTACAATGGATAATAAGTGCCTCATACCAGTTTAATTACTGAAATAATAATACAAAACAGTTATATTCTATTTATATTCCCTTATATTTAGTATCTACAACGAATTTTATTTAATCCTCGTATATATGTATAAGGAATAAAAAAGACCATGCATAGAAGCAAATAGGTGGCATCTCACTGTATTTTCTGTGAGAGTTCAATGCGGGCAGGACTGTGCCATGATTAGGTAGCAGTTTATCTCTTCTCCAATAACAACAGGATCTGATATATCAGTTTCGTCAGCTAAATCAACTAGATCAATACTTTATTAGATACTTGACCCCAAAATATATTGACTATGTAACATGATTAGGATTTGTCGTCCTTCCAATTAAAAACAATTGAAATAGTATTAGTTTATTAGGGTAATATAGTTCATTACAAAGTTTATTAATATTATTTTAAAGGTATCGCATAGATTACTTTTACTGCTTTCCAAAAACTTGTTAAGGCTTATTAATTTTATTTAGAATAGATTTCATTGTCAACGTAATATCTTGGCGTAATGTAATTAAAAGAAAAGATAAGTGAGTAGTTTTAAACTCATTTATCTTTTATTTTAATTTTTTGAATACATGCATTGATTATTTGTAAAATTATATAACATTTAGAATAAATGTTAATAACACTATTATCACATAAAACCTGATTCTTTTGTGAGTGCAGCGTAATGATAAAACGCAATTATTTTTCAAGCATAGTTATTTTCAGTATAATTATCGTGAAACAAATCATATTCGTATCTTCTATATGAACTAAATTGTTCCGTATAATATATTTGAAATAATCCAATAAAAATATAATTTTCATAAATCGTGATGATTACCAGCCGTGCCGTGACGACAGCCGTGACGATTACCATTGGCTGGTCTCTCTGGTCAGTCGTAGGTGGTTGGTAGACGAGTGAAGACGTATTGTGACCTGTATTCCGTAGTTAAGTTTTAATGATTAGTGTTTTGTATAGTTTTTATTAAGTGCATGTTTATAGAGTTAGTGAAGTTGACAAACAACATGGAGGTTGTGATTCCTGACTTAGGCGTGCCACAACGCTTTGGTAAGATTTGTTTATTTTAACCTAGTTTGTAATTATGTATTAGGCTAGTTCTTTACCTGAAGAAGAGATCAGATTGCAGATCTCGAAACGTAGTGTTACTGATTTCTTTGTTTCACTGAACGATGGAAAATGTCCGGAAAAATCCTGTTTACTTCACAATCCTTCCATCGTCAAAAATAACCTTCAAAAAAAGAGGCTTCACTAAACTGAAAAAAGACGCCATTCTCCAGCAGTATTTTTTTTATTTGACGTGTACATTTAGAACATAAATTAAGCACTGAAAATTTAACGAAAACAAAATGCTGAAGTTTGAATTATAATGAATATCCCTCAGTTAAAAATCCTCCATCAATCCATGAAGTTCTACGTCAACCTTACTTGTTAATGGATACTACATAGTATCAAAATAATCTAACATTATAAAATAACACACAGTAAAATTTAAAAACCTTCCAAGTCCTATCTAAGTCTTTCAAACGACCTTTAATCATGACTGTTTAACCATTGCAGCAATAAATGACAAAGCAATGTCACGTATTAAATTAGAGGTGATGAAGAACTGATGTGCTATGTTAATTGTCATGCGTAAGAGAAAATCATAAAAAAACTCACAACTATAGTCGAACCAAAGCAAACCGAGAATGATCTACTTAAACTCCATTCTCAAAGAGTTACTACTTTGAAGACGAGACTTTGATAAATGCGAACAGGGAAAAGACAGTGCAAAATGCTCTTAACCACCCTACTTTATTGCTTTAATTACGATCTGAAATTTTTATATTGATGGCTATCGGCAATTTTACCCGGATAGCTAGACGGTTGTGGATATTAGTAATTTAGCTTGAAAGTTACGGTCATCGAAGTGCACTAATACAGTGAGATAAGAGATATCACTATGCCTATTTAAACATGTTTGATGAAAGTTGTGGTGATTACACTACTGGCACCCGTGGTTATTAAGATCTTCATCTCTGCGACTCATTGGAAACCCTCATTTCGTGGACAGATGTTTCGAAACATCTATGATACTAAATATGAGCGTATGCTTATATGTAATGCATCAGGGATTTCTAGGCGTTGTAGTGACTACCATATGATGATAATTATACTTATCCTCTAGTTAGGTTGTTATTTGCTTTTGAAGTACACTTATATAAATAATATCAAGAGATGAAATATATAATAACATAAATAATAAGTTCAAACGTACTACTATTTTAAGTAATTTTAGAAACAATTTAGTATGGTAAATTTTGTAAATGGTATTAACAATATTTATTACTTATTTAGGTACATAAATCAAGTAATATCTATGAATGCAACAATTTAAAATATTGTACATTACTAACACATTTTAAATAAATAATATCAATTAAAAGAAATAAATGCAATTTGATTTTATAATAAAATTTCAGTCAGATTTTGTAACACCGTAAACTATTTATTACATCTAATAGACGTTGTAAATAATAAAAATACTTTGTACCGTATTATGTGAGAAAACTCAAATATTATTTACTTAAAAAGCTATAACATTAACAAACAATTATATTGTTTTATATATATTTCTCATTAATGATTCCTTTTTCAACAAATACGCCTATAGTACATTGTATGATAACGAATTAAAATTAAAATTTCTTTGTAATCGAATGTAGATACTACAAGACAGTGTTTAGTTTTTGTAGTTTTCTAATTCTAAGCTCCATTAAAATATAATTTTGTGTTTTTTTCAGTTAGTCAAGTGAAATTACTACTTGTATAAGTTATAAGTTTATAACCCCTTACATTTCACATGTTTCTTATTAATTTACAAATTAAACAGAAAGTATTTCTTTCTAAACTTCAACTGGGAGCTAGACGTGCAATAGGGACCATCAAAAGATTCGTTAATCATTTATGTCTATATTTGCTCTTCTAGTTTGGTTGTCATTTGCATTTGATGGACACACATATCAGGAACGGTTTTTCGTGTGATAGAATCTCGCAATGGTCTGATCGTACATTTTTCTTTTTTTAAACTGCACGGCTACCCATTCTACTGACAATATATATATATATATATATATATATACAGGGTGTGTGGCTCTTGGTGTGACAAAATTTTTTGGGTTATAACGCAATGTAAATGTGATACAATGGCGGTTATAAAAAAGTCTAACTCCAAAAATTAGGTCTGAAATGAATTATTTTCAGTTTTTCTAAAAAACGCGTGTTTTTGAACGTAAATCTGATATTTCTCAGCAACGTATAGACATATGTGAGCAAACTACATCATTTTTAGATTCTCCGTTAAATTTTGAATTTGAAAAAGTTATCGGTTCAAACAGTAAGAAAAGAAAATTATGCTTCAGGTCGATTCAAATGGCAAAGTTGCTAAGTTTCAGAAAAACTGAAATATCATTGAACCCCATCGTTTTACCACACCCTGTACACAAGAATGTGTCAAGTGATATTAAAAACTTTGCCATTTAATAGGCTTTAAAATGGTATGCCATATGACCGTAGTTAAGTATTCGGTTACCTAATTTTATTGGTTTGAATATTAAAAAACACGCAAGCTACAAAAAGATTAAAACAATTTAATTACAACTGTACTTAATTTTTATGTTTTATAAAACTGCCTCATAAAACAAGATATGCCATACCATTTGTTTAGGTGTTTTGCCATTAAAAAAATCAGTATAGGTTAAAAGTTAACACTGAGTAGTCATAGGACGGTATAATAAACATAATTTTTGAGCATTACTAAAGATATTTAATAATAAATTGAAAATTTAACGGAGAATCTAAAAATGATGTAGTTTGCTCACATATGTCTATACGTTGCTGAGAAATATCAGATTTACGTTCAAAAACATTTTTTAGAAAAACTGAAAATAATTCATTTCAGACCTAATTTTTGGAGTTAGACTTTTTTATTACCGCCATTGTATCACATTTACATTGCGTTATAACCCAAAACATTTTGTCACACCAAGAGCCACTCACCCTGTATATAATAGGATATATATATATATATATATATATCCGAATTCTGATTTCAGAATTCCACAATCTAAATTTTTATCTTGCAACACCTATTCCTTAAAGTTCTCCAGATAGACCCGGCAGCTCTTGATCACACTATCACACTACACATATATTCTTACTTAGAAGTTTTCTTTTTGAGGTTGATTTTCTCATGTCTAAGTTACTTTATTCTAATACATAATGATTTGTTTAATAAAGCACATAGTTAAAATGCAAATATCAATGTACTTAGAAAATTACGTTAATCATATCATATTCACAAGTATGCGTTGTTTATGATAGCAGTCATACTCAGCATTAATTACTTGGCAGAGTCCAGAGTCACACAACCACTTGAGCCGGCCCTCTGCGACACCTGTCAGACACAGCTGACTCAACCTTTATGAGTATGAGATTGGTATTAACTAACTCAAAACAATCGTTCTCCTAATTTAAAGTTCAAGACAAAGATTAGTACATAGAAATAATATATAAAGTAGTTTTCTGGATTATAATTATTGGTTGTTGGTCAATGTTGTTTTATTTTTTAATCAAAATGTATTAAATTACATATACATACTCTAAAATGTATTGATAATATTAAACCTGTTAAGAAAAATGATTAAGAATGTATACTCTGTTAAAAATTGTGTTCCGCATCATTATTTAACAAAGTTTTATTCGACCATAAAAACCGTTCTTATTTAGATAATGAACTAAACGAACCACTGTCATGTAAAACTTTACAAACATAAATTTATACATGAGATATACCTAATGTTCGAAAAACATTTCTTGTTGAGAATGAGGATTTACTACAATGTGATGTTTAGTGACAATGCCGATTTTGGTCGTCAGGTTTGAGACGGTCTTTTCCGCTGCCTGTTTCCTGAAAACGTTGCTTTCTGAACTCCTGGTTTAGGTACAGGGTTTTGATTGTGATAAGTGTCATTAATTAAATTCCTTACTTCACCATAAATCTCATCCGGTCTCCGTAGCCTCACATAATAAGGATTATAATACGCTATTGTTCACATAAACACTGCATTTCCAAAATTAGAGGCCAGTATAATTATTGAACGGATAATAATGCCTGAAGGAACTGCAAATATGCACAAAATTTGCCGTCCAAATGCATAATTTTCACAGGTTCGCACATATTAATGTCGAGCGTTATTAGACCCTATCACTCATCGGCCCCTGAAAAGTTTCGTTTCTGTAGGTATATCTGTCCGAATTATATGGGAACTCATATAAAATGATGAACTATTTGCATTTAACAATCCTCCTTGCAGTCTCCAAAGTTATAGTTGATTAATAGTTAATGAAGATATAATACACAATAATATTGATTCTATATTAATAATATTGTATTCATTCATTTTTCATAGTATGGTCTGGTATTCATGAAATTACATTACTTAAATGGTGGATGTAAGAAAATTTTATTTTCTGTAACCCTATGTTTTAATAAAAGGTTTTCAAAATGTATATATTAAGCCCTACTTAAACATTTTGCTGGTTTTTAGCATGTCAAGCTAAGTTTAACAACATAATTATGCCAAGCCGTATCTATTGTAGGTACCTTTAATCAATTATACACAATATGCGTGGTTGCATGAGTGGCCTGCTTGTTGTCTTTTTGTGCAAAATGCAAATAAGAAAGCTTAACTTAACACAAACCAGAGAGGGTATCAGGCCCTGGTCACACGGAATACCTAAGTGTATGCTCTTTACAATTTGTCCCTCTCTTGTCAGGACAGGAGACATCTAAAGTAGGTATGTAACCTTTCCTTGAGTTCAAATAAACATAGTACTTACTATCTAGAGGAAAAACTTGAATTGCAAACTTAAAAATATTAAACAATCACGCTATGTAACATAAACCGCTGATTGTTAAATCTTAACTAAACAATAATTGGTAGATGACCACAAATCTGTTATTTAAAATTTTTCTCATTCGCTTGCGCAAAAAGTTCACTACTACCTTTGGTATTTAAGTACTACATCCTAAAATTGCTTCAATTTTCTTTACAGTATGCTCTGAAGTTTTTGGACGGCCGAAACGTTTTTCAAACAGGAAAAATATTAAGTTTCGATGATTCTTCCTAAACTATGACCAAACTTTCGTTAACCACTAGTAAGAACAAGTGTTTTAGCAAACTCAAACCAAAACGCGTTTACTTGCTTTATGATAACCATTTGTTTAATATTCTAAGTTTAAAAGACGACTTAATAAAGGCAAAATATTACCGTATCACAATAATCCTAGAGCATGCCAATTACAGTGTTGTAATAGTCAGCCGTTTCGATTAATGAAATAAAGCAAAATATTAACGTATCACAACAAACTTATGCATGCCAATTACAGTGTTGTAATAGTCAGCTGTTTCGATTAATGAAAAAAGTAAAATATTACCGTATCACAACAAACTTATGCATGCCAATTACAGTGTTGTAATAATCAGCCGTTTCGACGGATTTACGAATCATTGAAACTGTTTCACTGAAACTGTTCAGTAATTCATTGAAATTATTTTACTTTGTACTATTCATCAATATCGCCCAGATATTTGCATAGTAACTAACTGTGCTCATGTTGAAGATAAGTGGTACAAACTATAATTGTTGTAAAGTACATTGAAACGTTTTAACAGCACTTCGAACGAGTAAAAACTTCGTCTTCAAATAAATCAATGTTATATATAAATAAGCCTGTATTAGGTAAATTTAAAAAATCATAAATTAAGTCAATTTTCCTTTATGGGACACTTACAGTTTATGGTATTGAAAAACGCTGTTCTCTTTGGTAGAACTTCCCAATGGCTCTACATTAAAATTATACAAGTAGTTTGATCTACGATTTAGCTTCTATTTAGTTTAATAATTTTTAAAGGCTTACGTGTAAACTAATATTAATCTATAAGTTAAATGAAGGCTAAAGCGTAACTGGCCTAAAAAATAATGTATTTTTCCTTTTTTGGGCGTGTTTATTGGTTAACTGTTTACAGAGTTAAGTTACACTAAACGAGTTTTGTAGACGAATTAACATTTATATTTAGCCTTAAGTGCTTAACCAATTTATATGAAGTTAATTTTCCATTATAGTTGAATGTTTAAGAGAGTTTGCACACACACACACACACACACACACACACACATATATATATATATATATATATATATATATATATATATATATATATATATATATATATATATATATACGAGGTGTGTCCAAAAAGTATCCGACCTTGAAGTCTGGCATGAACTGACGTTACTCGGCGGCAACGGCAATCTGGTCACCTTCAAAGTACTCCCCTCCACAAGCCACTCAGTACCTTTTTCCAACGCTCCTCCCACTTCCGGAAACACTCCTTAAATTCATTTTGCGGAATAGCTAACAGGTCCTTCGTCGCATTTTGTTTTATTTGTTCAACATCGTCAAATCTTTTTCCTTTCAAAGGAATTTTTTATTTCGGAAATAGCCAGAAGTCACAAGGAACAATGTCAGGACTGTAGGGAGGCTCTCATAGTTGGTTGATGTCGTGTTTGACCGAAAAAACGCTGAAAAAGATTTGAGGAATGAGATGGTGCGTTGTCGTGGTGCAGGATCCAGTCACGGCTTGTCCAGTCCAGTTGACCAGTTCAGGTCGTTTCCTTCGCACTGCAACTCGTAGCCGCCTTAGGACCTCAAGAGAATACTCCTTATTCACTGTCTGGCCTCTTGGAGCATATTCGTGCTAAATAACGCCGTTCTGGTCAAAAAACACTGTCAGCATTCTCTTGACATTGCTTCGTATTCAATGCCTAATATGGAAAGGAATAGGCTCACCCCTCCCCTCCAATAACTTGTTTGAGCCGGTCGGTTATGCCGCGGCCGCTACTGGTCCTCGGTCGGATACTTTTTGGACAGACCCGTATATGTAAAATTCTTAAAGAATGTATTATAATGAACAAGACAATAGTAAACAGTGGTGGATGTATTCACAAATATATTTAATTTACACGTTAATCCAAAATGTAAACCACTACAGCTTTCCGCGTTGCTGTGTATGCAGGTTACATCCTAGGAGTTGAAAATACGTTACATTATGCCCCAATTTGCCACTCGAGTCTATAACATTGAGTTGCTAACCATGCGTGGTTCGCTGCGATGCATATTTCAGCAAACTTTAGCTTTGAAAAGTTTAACTTGCTTATGTTGATACCGTAAACGGACAACTTTTCGCAGGCACTTCAGTTCGCTCGTTTACACAATATATGAGCCCCTAAAGCATATTAATACAAGTATATGCTTCGTTTAGAATTTCAATTTGCAATTGTTAGACATAGTAATAAATAAACTATTAAGTACTAGCGTAATTTTCGTTAAGGTATTTGCTGCAGGAGTTCACCAGCATTGCGGTGATTTTCATAATAACTTAATTTAGTATACTCTACGTTCTCTAACTAATGCTCTTATAAATTTCTACAGATGTGAAAATTAGCTATTAGAAATTTGTTCTAACTATTCGTTACCTCTAAAAGATTGTTTTTATTTGCCTCTTATATTATATTGCAATCAGGTCAACCGATTTATATAAATATCCTCTTGAGGCAGATTTTAAAAAATAATCCCAATGGAGGACAGGTAATGCTCCTAGATAGTGGTAGAGCTTTTCGAAATAGTGCAGGCCTAACCTATTGAAAATGTTAATGGCATGTTTTACGGTGATGTTCAAGAGAGTATCATTTAGTTGAGGGATTATTAGTAACTGACCATATCGTTTCACTGTACTTAATTTTCTTCTGACGCTTGCGCTTTGGTATTGAATTACTTTACACCAAGAATGCTGACCACTGACTGCGGTATTTGTAAGCCCAAGTAATTCATGACATTCCCATTTATTAAAATTAAATATCAACGATCTTTATGTTCACACCTGACTTACAGCGTTCATATTTCTTTGCATTGTAGAGTCACAATAATTACTTTATAACGATTCATAAAACCAATGTTTATTTTGTCATCGTATAATGTTTAATAATTAATTAATAATAATATTTAGTAATTAATATCATATAGTTTAATCACACGTCATAAACCTATAATCTACATTGCATATTGTAAATAAAAAAAGAAAAGATATATAATATTCTAGTTTATCGATAAGCAATCATAACCTTTAGCATCAAAATTACATTTTGGGGAATAGTCAAAGAGGTACGTTGGAAACGTAAATCCCATAAATCTATCTTCAATTTTATTCAAACTCCCCTTCATTCTCAAATTATTCTTTTAAATTTCTTAAATGAACCTGTTTTTAAGATCGCACCAAATCTCGTTCAGTGTTTTAACTTCAAAACTTTAACATTGTTTTTAACCTTCAAATTAAATATATTGAATAATTGAAAATTCGATATATTACTTACAAAAAACAGGTTTTGTTTGAAATATTTTGAAGCAAATATCCCGATTCCTTGAATTTACGAGACTTTGCCGAATAGTTACGGCCATTTAATTTAATGTAAGGCATTCCATCAGTATTTGGACGTTACAGAACGACATGATTCGTCGCAGTGTAAATTTGTCTTATGCAGGTGAGTTGATGCAATACAAGAATGAGTATATATATATATTTATTAAATTTGTATAAATGGCAATAGCCTAATTTAATTTCAATAAACATTGAATCGCAAAAAGTACTTGCTCCGCCGGGACTCGAACCCGGATCTCTCACTTGCCGGGTGAATGTGCTACCATTACACCACAGAGCCCTCACTTTTTACGATTCAATTATATTGTATTTGGCCGTATCTGTCACATATGCGTTTAAATAACCAAACTAACATATGATCGGAAGACCAAATACCTGTCAAATGACTTGTTTACATTTATTAAATTTGTATAAAATGGCAATAGCCTAATTTAATTTCAATAAACATTGAATCGCAAAATATAGTATATATATATATATATATATATATATATATATATATATATATATATATATATATATATATATACTATATATATAATTTAAGAGTGATGTGACTTTTTACTATCGAGCCACTCCGCTCCTTTCACATTAAATGTAAATGTCAATTAGAAATTCATTTTAAGGAACCATGCAGTATATATTTCTCATTTTTTATATTCCTATAGGATACACTAAATGTTACATAAGTTTTCAACTTATGTTTTAGTGTTCTGTTCGGTTTCAAAACAATCTATATATATATATATATAGTATAGTAGTATATATATATATATATATATATATATATATATATATATATATATATATATAGATTGTTTTGAAACCGAACAGAACACTAAAACATAAGTTGAAAACTTATGTAACATTTAGTGTATCCTATAGGAATATAAAAAATGAGAAAGATATACTGCATGGTTCCTTAAAATGAATTTCTAATTGACATTTACATTTAATGTGAAAGGAGCGGAGTGGCTCGATAGTAAAAAGTCACATCACTCTTAAATTATGCTAATAAACTGCGTATAACGAATATTTGATTTAGCACGTACTGATTTTAATTTTTATACAAAAATCTAAGAAAAGGGGGCAGCGCTCAATGCGCAAAAAGCGTTTCCGGCACCATGCATAGGTTAGGCAACATGTTTTTCCGGAAGTTTCCACTCCTCATTTCAACTTTATCTCTTTATCTGTTGTTAAAAGTAAGACATTGTTCAATTCTAGGTTGATTAAGAATTTATTATCTTTAAATCACAACCCTTTAACACAGGATTGCTTCGTTGGATATGAAACTTTAATTACACTAGGAAGCCATCAAGCAATTATCACACGATAAACCACTGGTAGTAGATTGGTAACTTTCTTGTATATGTGATTAATTTTCCTTTTATATTTCAGCAATCCGTATTTGAGTCTCTTTTCCTGGACTTAAAAGCATTTTCATAAATTCCTGCTTTATAAAAATACTATTTTTTCTTTATCAACATAAAGTTCTTTCCAGGAATATAGATAGTAATAAAAACAGTCGTAACATAATATGAAGGAAGAAAGAAGGTTTAATCTTGAATGTGTACGCTTCGTTGTTTACAGAAGCTTTGCAAAGACTCTTACACAAAAGCATGTGCATAATGAGAATACATTTGATAATGCGACATGAAGAGCAAAGAAACAATGAGTTAAACTTTGATGGTAATGAACAAGTTTGACAGAGATAGAAAACTTTTTAATAACATCGTTACTGATAAGGAAGCTTTTCGAAGAAATAAGGAACTCCTCATTGTATGTATATGCGGTTTAAAGGTTATGCTGTTCTTTCCTGTTGGAATACTGTTGTGTGGTAGTAATAATAAATGTATAAAAAGTACCTATTTTCTAAAATCTATGTCTGTGTAAATATAGTGTTTGAATTGTTTACTAATTTTCATAATTTGTACATGGACTTTCATAGTAGATTATGGGTAACAAGCGCATGAATATAAAGATGAAAAATATTTTTAACGTACAAAGTGAAAATTTAGTACGTTAGTAATTATCAGCTATATAATTAATATTGTTCAATTCGTGAAAGCCACGCCAAACAAAAGTTATTTACAATGTAAATCACCAGAGTAGTAAAAGTTGAATCTTAATATTATACAGTACTGTAATGAAAGTCATACGAATCAACATATATGTTTGCTACAATTCAACTTTCGTAAAGTCACCACTTAAAGCACAAATGTTTATAAGATTATGGAGAATGTAGGGTGGGATTTGCTAAGGATCTACGTATTTCATATTGTGGGTTCTGAATGCTGTTAAATAAAAAGCATTTACTATATATTTGATTCGATTCAATTGAAACAATAATAGAAAACTTTCACATTACATTTATACCCATGAGAGAAATATACCTTACAATTTTTTAAACTAAGTCGAAATTTCTATGATTAACTATTACATCAGGAGTGTTACAATGAATCTACTGTACATGCAATCTAATCCCAATCATATTAAACAATCACACATCTTACCTTTCTATCTGTTGAAGTCTCGTTAACTGTGACAATATATTACGCAAAAACCCAAAAATATACCAATATTTGTATAGAAATTTGCCTCATTATAAATCATGTACATTAAATGTATCTCTCAAAAAAATAAACGCGATTGAAACTTCCAGTTAGCTTGTGGGGATTCATCATCGAATTAAAATAAGGCGTTTGAGTAGTGATGAGGAATTTGCATAGATGACACAAGTATGGCAGGATATGTAGAAACATTTTACGTTATTGGTACTATAAAAATCCGTAATGCAAAACATTCGTCACATTTTAGTTTCAGGTAAGTCTGTTTGTTTATTGTAGACTTTTTCTGAAAAATTAAAAAAGAGACGATAAACAAGAATTAAACAAGAACAATACTCCTTACTAAATCATAGTAGGTAAATGTCTTGTGGGATCTAAACGTCCTTAACTGGAAGAATACCAGGAAGCCCAGCCAGAACAGGGTTGGTACAGTACAACCCCGATAAGTCGGACTCCATTAACCCGGAAGTCCGGTTAACCCGGACCGATTTTCAATTAAAAAATACAAAATCAGACAAACATATCAATAATAAAAACGTAATATTTTTGAGTGTTGTAGTATCCGTGAATCGATATTGCATCAGTATTTGTTGAGACAGTGAGTGTGTAACTCATGGCACACGGCGGCCGAGTGGCGGTCATTGTCCCGGATTCTCGGAAACAATAACAGACGCGTATTTCCCCAAATACTCTCTCACCTCGCTCCGCTCGCTTGTGCCCGTGTTGCGTGTGTAGTGTACTGTATTGTTTGCTTCTGTTCTGCAATCGTGCTTCAGATAGTGTGCTTCATTTGTGTTGTGCGTTTGTTTTTATCTACGCGATGGCAACAAAACGTAAAAATGTTGTAGTGACAATGGAAAAGAGACTAGAGGCATTAGACTCCAGTGATGAGTCATGGAGATGCAGTGACCAAACTAAACGAATTAATGGTTTATTTCGAGCGGCAGGCAGAAACATCGCCGGCTGAATTGCTCATGTTGAAGAGACTGCGGGATCGCACAACACGCAAGCGGCAGACATTGACACAACCAAAGCTGACTGAGTTTTTTACCAGGAAATGAACAGTTATAATTGTACTGTAGGATTAATAATCATTAAATGTGCATAGGTTTGATGTTTTTACAATTATAATGGAGTTTATCTGTAAGTATACAGTATTTTATTAATGTTTACCTAATTCTCTCCGGCTATCTCGGATTTTCGTTAACCCGGATCGGCCGCGGTCCCGATTAATCCGACTTATCGAGGTTCCACTGTACTGTCAAGAGTGCAACACTGAAGAATGAGTCAAGGGTAGTACAAGTAGTGAATGTAATGAATTAATATTCTCCTTGCTAAAGTAACTATATCAAAGTTTAATCCAAAATATTATACGATTGTTCAATTACTTTAGTGATTATGAAAATCACTCTTTAAATAATAACATTTAGGGATGTGTAGTAGATATCCTCCACTTACCTAAACTTTTATATATTACTGCCAGTTACCTATTGCTTAACTAATTAAGTTGCTAACTTAGTGAAAGTGCTTATTTTGCAATGGGATAGAATACTATTTTCAAACGGAATTTGGCTTACATGTTATTTCTGTGTTATTTGTTTAGGAGGATCAAAAACTAAGGAGAATTAGCAGTACCCTTTATATTAAGCCGCAGTTCAGTTTTTCTTCTTTACCGAACCAGAAAATGCATACACATGTAGGAGTTTGAAACGTACGTTAATAAATATATGTTTACGATATTTCTAGCCCCATATTCAAGTTCAACTTATTGTCCCCAAGAAGAACTTACATGCTAACACATGACTGAGAACACATGCCTACTATGGTAAGAAGTCTCTATTCCGGCCGTTTAAATTTAATTCAGGCCTAATGTATTTAAAATACCTTATATGAATTTATCTTCTTGCCCTACCTCGAAAATATATACATGTGTAATGTACTCGAGATTATACATTAGCCAGTAAGCGTCCTATTACGTCTCTTGTTGTCTGCTTCTGAGTTTGTATCTATAGTGCTTTAGTAATTTTATTATTATGAGAGTACTACTTCAGTTAAAAAATAACTACTTCCCGCGCTTGTAATCTAGTTTCGTTATTAGAAGAAGAGGAAAATGTTTAGTTACTTCCTATAATGATACAAAATTATCGCTTATAATTCATTTTGAAGGATATAAGTATTGTATTTTCGACTGAAGTCTGGAAAGGACAGGGTCATTGAGGCGTGTTATTGTCAATTCTTTCGTGTTTTCCTTACGCCATTGTAAAAATTCCGTATCGCAATGGAACCCAGCCAGCCTTGAGTATTTTAAGTAGAAACATACACAACGTCGGTCTTTAAACTGAGTTTTCTAACGGTATGTAATCAGTATTATGAATCCATTAAATTGATACAATTTTTCATTGCCTTCATCTATAATATGAATTATAGATATCAACAAAAATCTTGCTATCTGCATTATTCTACTGCTCAAAGAATGTATACTTTTTTATTATTTAGATGTAACCAATGTTTCAAACCCTTTAAGAAACTTCTGTTGAAAGCGTAAACATCTGTTTTATTTTAGTTAAATTTGAATTTCGGTTCGTAAAATGGGTAAAGAGAATTAATAAAAAATTATTCAAAATTAATTCGAATAACTTCCATAAGTTTACTCTTTATAATATCCTACCACCGTTTTCATGGGATGTTTTACAAATTGGCAAAAATTAGCCACATTGGTCCTGCTATTCTCGGGTTTAGTGCACAGCAGTATACTTATTCATTAATTTTTATTTATAACATAGTATTCACAGGCTATATAAACTATTGAAAATTATATCGGAAAACACAAATTTCTTTCGGGAAAAGAGTTCTTTGGATTGTAACAACCTTATCCATTCAAACTTAAAACATTTTTGGTATTTCACTAGATACATAATCTATCTAGTGAATCTATCCAGCAGTGGCAGGATTCATAGTATAGTAACTTCGATTAAAATCTTTAATTTTCAAGCAATATATATTATTAGGCTCCTACAGTGTTTTTAAAATGATAAGTGTATAAAATCCTGTCTCAGAACAGCAGCCTGTCGTAAGGAGTTCAGATGATGTCTCAACAATGAGTCATTTTATCTATACCCATGGTGATCCACACGGTTTGAATAGGCAGACAACGATTTAGGCACTACAACTCCTAAAGACTTATTCCATTCTGTTCTTTATGTTCTTTCAGGCAAAACTGAGAAATCCACAGCCTAACTTATATTATATGCTTGTGGGTTAACGATGTAGTAGTTTCAGTAAATTCATGTTTAAGTTATTCTGCAGAGCTTAATAGTTCGGTTTTTGTGTAGACTGCTTCTTGGTTACTAGATATAACAGACACGCAGTGGTGAAAACCAATAAATGAACTTTGGGACGACTATCAGTTTATTAGAAGTGTCTACTAGGGTAAAGTTGAATTCCACTCCTGCCCTAACCAAAAAACTTAGTCTGTAGTTATACTTTGAAATAAAGGTGCCCATTATAAATATGGACGTGACATTAGTTTTGCACTAATAGAATGAGGTTTTGCCCCACTGTGAGACGCCGTCATCGTATCGTGAGTGAATGAATTGTTAAATTCGAGGCTTTTGATGTTCTAACTCTCCTTCTAAACTTCTTCATGAACACCGTCGAAATTCGACGCGGCAACCGGAAGTTTTCATACACGCAAAAGCTTCCACGTGATTTTATGACATTGAAATAGGCCCTTGTAAGCAAAGGATGTCACTCCAGCGTGCTGGTTTAGCTGTTTTCATTGGTTCCTTGTTAACTGATGATACAGTAGGGTGATTATGTGTAACGTGAACTCGCTGGTCCTACCATAAACCGCTGTTTCTGTTGTTTGGAGCCAGTCGGTTAAATTGAATAACTTTCTGTTTCTCTCTTCGCAGTATCCTTATCTTGTCTATGACCTAATTTAACCTATTTAGAACTAGAGTTTTCTTAGGTCTCCTAAGCGATTATCCGTGATGCATTCAAGCATTGCACAGCTAATCAATGTTCCTGACTTAAATATCCGCTTCTCCGTCTTGAAGTCGTACAGTTCCTTCATCCTTTTACTAGTGTTGTCGATCTTAGAGTGAACTATCTCGTGCATTCTCACTTGTCCTGAACCCATACAGAAGGAAGGCAGATTGTCCCTCCTAGTTGTCTGGCCAACAGTAATGTGAAATAAGGAGTGAAAAATAATTATTATTTGTGGGTAATAAGGCGACAAAACTCTATACTTAATTATATTATTATAATATTTCATTATTCCCTTAACTAGACCACTCAGACGATTCAGCTACAACAACAACAGCAATGAAGATTTGTTTTTATAAAACAGCTATTAAACATAAATAATAGCTATCGCAGCATTTATTAGTCCCATAAGCTGCTAATGCTTTTCTGTCCTAGAACAGCTGCTTGGAAAGAGGAGTTCGGATTATGTATTGACGTTGATTCCGAGTAATTTCTTTTATATCGTGAACCACGTGCCCAAAACTCCTTCTTTTATCGCGTTTACAACTACAAAACACAGTGTTTTCTTATTTAAAAAAAAAAACATCAGTAACAATCCGAAGCAGAACAAGCAAGATAAATGTAGCTCGAGACACATAAAAGCTGATAAGTAAGATTTTGGCATATATGTATTGTTATTAGTAGGCTATTTTTATTGCTGATTGCCGCATTCCTGTGTGATTACTTGTTGCCCATATAAAAGATATTTGTAATCAATTAATAGTGTTTTAAGAAAAATTAGAGTGTCTCTAAAGCCAATCCCAATAGCATGGTATAACTGTGTGGTATTAGTTCTTCTGAAATAAGATAATACTCGTAGATAGCGTTACTGATAGAATATGTAAAAACCGTATGCGCAGCGCGGGTATCTTTTATGCATGAAAACTTTGTACAGGAGAGCAGACGAAGGTCTCGCTAACCACCTTTTTAATTTATAGCTGCACACAATCTGTCAATACCAGCTGAAATCCAGGTTGTAAACTTTTAAAAACAAAAACAGCGTCTGATCCTACTTTACTAATAGACGAAATGGAACTACCTCGTAATAACCGTTCCCATATTGGGACTGGTCGGTATAGTTCTTAGAATGTTCAAAATGGAGACAGGCTAGATTCAAGACTGATTGATTGTATATTTGTTTACGCATATGCAGGATATCTCAAGACTAAAATTGGCTACACGTTTTTAATGTTGCCTGAAACTTTAGCAATGCCTGTTACGTGATACTTGGTGTAGTTTACTCCTAACTTGATTCAGTGTACTGAAAAATTATAAAACCAGTAAAAATAATAAATACAGTATTTTAAACAGTACTCTACAAACTTTAAGTTGTTAATACAGGTTAGTTCTACCAATTATATTCCATTTTTATCTTTACAATATATATTTAATTTTATGCGAAAATTTTAAAGATATCACTTGGTATCTAGCTAATCTTACGTCAACAATAGCAGTGTATATTCATCTATCGGGACGTAACTATCGCAACAGCTTCAAAATATTAGTAATATTACAGCACATTATATTGATATTGGAATTATATATTCCCATCACATTAGGGAAACACATCTTCAAAGACGTACATCATCTTCCATTCTTGATCAAAAATGCACAAAGGTTGTGTACAGTTACCATACTAGCATATACTACACGAAATACCTTTGTTTCAGAGCCAATTCTGGCTCCTCAGTCTCAAAGCGTCATAGAAGTACATCGGCTTCGTCAGCAATTATGTCAGTCTCGTATTAGGCTAAGAAAGCGAAAAGTATATTACTCAAGCTTTAACGTTTGATTAGGAATACCCCGGTTACTTCGAAAACTTTACTTTTTAGACTCATGTCGGTAATTGAAATAAGCCGGTTATAGTGATAAACTTCTTTCCATCCTCGATGCGCTTTTCGCAGTGCAATGTTTTCAGCGGCAACCCTAACTTGCCGATCCATTTTTTCGCTGAATTAAAAATTTACATCTATGTTGCACTTGCAGCTGAATATTGCATAGATTCTGGAGTGGCACAACTATCCTCCACAGGTCTAACGATAAGTAAGTGAGTCAATAACGCTCCGTGGTGAGATCTCGTATAGAATACTACTGCAATACTCGTACATATACATTGACTCTCATTATCAGCCCTGCAACCTTAAAAAGAAAATAAATCAGTACTATTGAGCAATTACAGTAGGGGAGGTATCTCAATCAGCCCTAGGTGTGTTAATGGCTTTTGGAACAGAGGAAATCCTACTAAATCCGATCTTCATCCTCATCAGTGAACCTAAACCTTACCTACAAACTTATCTATCCTCTAAAGCAGTATATCGACATCTCTTGGTTATACCACATGTGCTTATCTACTTACGTAACAAGATTTGTTTGTACTCTACCAACTTAAGGTTTTACTAGACTAACCAATCAAATATCTTGTCCTGTAGAGAAACTGTTTCTGTTATAAATTGTATAAATAGAAACATTAAACTTGTTGACAAGTAATAATTATTTAACATTTTCGACAAGAAACTCAGCTGTAGTATTTACTGGATTTATTGGTCAATGAGGTGTATTCAAAGCTTTATTATTGATTTGTTAGTGAAAACGTTATATATTTTCTAAATAAAACATATACCTTTTAATATGTTTAGGATGTTTCATTTATAAACAAAAATAATCCGTATCATTTACTGGGCATGAGGAGGTCGTGACCTGTGGGAATGAGGTTATTGCATTGCTTATTATTGCTTCATATATATATATATATATATATATATATATATATATATATATATATTTCATTTTTATGATAAAATGTTACAGCCACGTAGAAGTCAAGACAGCTACAGGCTTACTTTTATATATAAAAAATTCTGTAGGAAATAACCAACGAATATTGTAACATACAAATAAATATGGTATGATATAATAATAAATATTGTAAAAAATCTTTAATAGCAATCTAATAGAATTTATAAACTTGAATGTGAAGAAGACACAAGTCACGGCATCTGCACTCTTTTGATCTGCTCTTGCAAATACCCGCCCGCTGTGGAGAAACTATTAAACGTAATATGCTACTCTTATGTGACACTCTAACATTGTCAAGTACATAGTATTTTGACAGCTCTGAGCGACACATAATGCCTATTGGTCATCGATGATCATAGCTAACAGCAGTCATTGCCTGCCATAGCGTTGTCTCGCTGAGAGATATGCTCAACTGGAGGAGCTATCATCAGCAATGTTTTGTCTCGTTATATAAACATTTTTATATCTGCAAGTACATAATAATTAAATGACAGCATGTTAGTTGGATTAACGTGGTTTTCTCGCAATATATTCCAGACTTAAATAATGTAAAGGTTTACTACTAAAATGGTTTTTACGATGTTTTCGTTACTACAAGTCAGGATACCCAATTGTGGTGTAACGGGATTCGCTAAAGTTAAGTGCAAAATTGTAAGTCTATAATAATAGCTCATGTAATTAGAGTAAATGTTGTTATTTCAGATATTGAAATTTCATAATATTGTTCTCATTTTGTTTTACTAATTTATTTAATCCACTATTATTTCGTTGCAATCAGGGCTACCTAAAACATCAATTGAAAAATGTAACGTGACTCTCAGCCAATAAAAAAAACAGTATACAACTCCTTCGATGAGTATGTTGCTTATATAATAATGAAAATTCATGTAAAACTATTTTCTATTCCATTCTATTCTATTCTAAAACTTATAAGTCAAGTCGTTCTCAAGATATCTTGAAAAAAAAAAAAAAAAAAAAAAAAAAAAAAAAAAAAAAAAAAAAAAAAAAAAACAGGCGGACCGACAGAAATATTTGTTTTACCCCCCAAGATGTAGGCTTCGCTAGCACTGCGCAAATAATAACGTACATAGCGCAGAAACTGTATTAGATAATTAGAATGTAAGTTTGCATTATTTCTTGAATATTCGACTACACGGTAATTCTAGTGAGGATACATAAGCTCATGTTTCCAGCCCAGTCCACAGTTAAATGTGACCCAGTAGAATGCTTGTATAATAATACTGTGCCATATATCACTAAAATAGCGGTCATAATTCATGTACTGGTGACCCACCCTCACTCAGGTGTTGAATGTTAGGATTTACGCGGTATATGTTACTATCTTTTATGGTACTGAGCACAACCAGCTTGTGCATCACAAATAAAAGTCTGGATTCTCTGAATGATATATCCTCATTTCTAAAAACTTATTTAGTGAAGATACAAGATTTGTTTTAAACATTTTATTATTCTATTTAAAAACTTTTCCTTTGTTTATAATATAATGTGTATCTATTAAATCACAAAATGATTATAATAAATCTATTTTATATATCTTTATAAAGTTGTATGAGAGTTCTGACATTATTGAACAAAATATTTTAATTAATTTAAGGCTAAGTATTAGTTAAAAAAACATTAATATTATC
This sequence comes from Homalodisca vitripennis, assembly GCF_021130785.1. Classification (NCBI taxonomy): domain Eukaryota; kingdom Metazoa; phylum Arthropoda; class Insecta; order Hemiptera; family Cicadellidae; genus Homalodisca; species Homalodisca vitripennis. The sequence goes on along the minus strand of NC_060211.1, from coordinate 121,689,243 downwards.
TCCTTAGGAGTAAAGTTACTTTAGAGTAAATTTTATCAAATATTTTCAGTATTTATTTCAAACAACATATAAAAAAGCGTGAAAAAGAAGTAACATATTTTAAGCTCGAATTTAAAGACATGATACATTAACATAAATATAACTATAAGTATCGATCCGTATATAATATCTTACGTGACATTGCCTCTCATATCAGTATGTAAGTATTGTCATTTCTGTCAGGAGCAAGCTCTATCTATATTTGAAAAAATATTTGAAGTGGTAAAGTGTCATCCTTTATTCGTGACATGTATAGAGTTTGTAGACTTGTAAATATCACATCTATAAATACTGCATTCTGTAACTCATTACGAAAACAATAAAATTTTTCATAATGTATAATATATGTAAAAATATGGAAAAATATTTTATACGTACTTAAATATACATAAGATTATTCTCATGGCAAAATAATATTATATCAAATACTGTAAAAGCAAAATGTACATACTCTTTAATAACTCTTATATAGTTTTCATTTAAGGTACAAGGTCTAGTGTGCTATTTACAGCAACAGGTGATTTATGTTTAAAATTAAAATATTAATTGTTTATATGTTACAAGATATTAACTGACATGCGTAGGTTATTTTCAATTGAATGGTTATATCTTATTTATTAATTTTCCTGTAGTAAAACTTAAAATTAATGTATACTCCTCAGGTTTACAAACGTTGTTATTTTACAGTTTTAATATCCTGTAAGCTTCAACACAGGGCTGTTATACAGTTTAGAAACTGTACACAACATAGCAACACCAATAATGGACTGGATTTCTCTTGTAATTTATATTCAACCTTGGCACGAAAGTATTTAATATGCTTTTAATCAGCTTTCACGCCACGTTCATTCCATAAGAGCTTCATTACAGTCACTCTCTTATTAATTATATTGTAATATATCATTTCAGACGTTTCCCTTTATTAACTGCTTTATTAATAATAATAAAATATCAACAGTTGAATCTTACAAGCACAATAGTTTTTTATACAGGTCATAGCCTCAAAACTCTTATTTTATACCTCAAATTGTATTTGTTTTCGTTTTATTTTGTATGGATTTTATATAAGGAGACAATTATAATTTAAAAATTATTTAATAATATTAGCTGAAGATTTGTCATGATAAAAATCTATTACTAATTAACTATTCAATCAGAAATGGAATTTTTCAGTCATTCTGCATTAAAATTCAATTGTTCCTCCGGGTATTTAACTTTAGTTTGAAGGTACTGGAAGGAATATAATGAGACGGAAATACATCATATTCTTATTTAAAATTAGGGTTGTCAGCCCCATTCACAAATGTTAAGCAATTCTTCAATAGTTCTTCAAAATAAATAACTATTGAAGAATTGCTTAAAAAAATATAAATATATAAATAAATGTATATTAAATTGTATGAATGGCAATAGCCTTATTTAATTTCAATAAACATTGAATCACAAAAAGTACTTAATCCGCCGGGAGTCGAACCCGGATCTCTCACTTGCCGGGTGAATGTGCTTGGGTATATGTGACAGATACGGCCAAATACAAAATAATTGAATCGGCAAAAGTAAGCGCTCTGTGGTGTAATGGTAGCACATTCAATATACAATTCAATGTAAATAAAAGTCGTTTGACAGGTATTTGGTCTTCCGATCATATGTTAGTTTGCTTATTTAAACGCATATGTGACAGATACGGCCAAATACAAAATAATTGAATCGGAAAAAGTAAGCGCACTGTGGTGTAATGGTAGCACATTCACCCGGCAAGTGAGAGATCCGGGTTCGACTCCCGGCGGAGCAAGTACTTTTTGTGATTCAATGTTTATTGAAATTAAATAAATAAAGAAATAAATAAATAAATAAATATATATATATATATATATATATATATATATATATATATATATATATATATATATATATATATTCGTTAGTAATAGACAACAGACCATCACGTACAACGCAAATCCTATATAATCCTCTACTGTTTGTGATTTTCGTGACATAACTGATAAGCAACGACAACTCTACATTTTCACTGCATATTAAATACATATTGTTTGATAAAGCATGCATTAAGCATTAATCAATTTAGCGGGCTGTCAGTCACTAAGAAACTAATTTCAAGGAACCCAAGATTAGAAGATATTTGTTAATTTCTTCATCTTATCATACCTCGCGTATAAATCTACGTATCATGCAAACTTTGAGTACAATCTAAATGAGTGCTATGCAATTCGAATTGAAGCTTTCATTATATCTCCAATCGTTATCCTTCGTTTGTTTAAATCGAAGGTAAAACGCCAACTCACTTTTATACGTAAGCGAGTACCTTTGACAATTCTACACCGTATCCAATCAAATAGTTTGGTATAACCAGCGTTGATGGGTGGAAGCTTGTAATTACGGGCTGTGGAAAATTGCTATCATGTATTCATTTATCTTGGGTAAAAATTAAAATTCAACTAAGTTTTATTACTTCTTTCCAACGTAAATTGAAAAGTATATTACAAACTAATAAGTTAAATCAAACAAATAATTAACTGTTAAATAAAGAATCCCAAAAGAAAAGTTTTGCATAATATAATTTTCCCTATTAAATGTTTATTTAAATAACGTTCTATATTTCAACTAGGATTAGCAAGGAGTAGCTTATTCACTAGGCTATTGAGTTAAGTAACTTAGGCTTTTGAGTTAAAATTTGATTTCACTGTCTCAAAGTTAACTTATGCTGGTTGACTTCCTAACCTCTTTATGGCATAATAATGCTCCTTTTTCATCTCCTCTCTTGAGGTTTTAAATATACAACTTGTCTGAAATAATAAAAATTGAAAAAGTTAATAGTTAAAAAATAATATGAAGGCAATAACCTGTCTGACGCGAATTCCAAATCTAAAAAAGGTTCCCAGGTTTTGTTGCAGTGTATTAAAAGAACAGCTGTTTTATGCACAAATAATTTATTGTGCATATATATATATATATATATATATGGATATAGACATATATTGCTGTACAAAAGAACATCCACGATATTTTTATATATCTTCATACATTATGACCATCTACAGTCCTAGTATTGGATGTACGTAAAATTCACTGTATATACAAATTGTTTAAGTGACGATTGCAAGTAGTGAAAGACCTCAGACTCTAGATCTGAGCTAGAGGTAAGGCACGTTTGAATGCTGTATTTGATCGTTGCAATTTTGTCAGTGCTATCGATCTTGTATTGTATTGACTCATCAGCTTATTCTGTATAAAATCCACGCACATGGTAGTGGCCCGTGGGGTCAGGAAAATTTAGGCTGAAGGATTCAGCGTCTTATTTTTATTTTTAAAACCCTATGAATTAAACATTAAGTACTTATAGTACTTATTAAGATATTACTAATTACTTATTAGTACTTATTACTATTACTTATTAGTACTTATTAAGGTATTACGCAAGATATGTACATATTTGACTTCTGGGTTTCTTAGCTCCAGTTTACATGTTTATGAACATAAAATTACACTGCAATCAATCAAACGACATATAAGAATACTATCTTTCCAACTGGTTTAATACCTCCAAAATACTGATTTCCTAAAACATAGCTCTTTATTTGTACAAGGTTATATTACATATTTATACAATGTAATTAAAACCAAAATAGAAATTGTTAACCTACTTTAACTAATATATTGTTTGGTAGAAAATTAAATAGTTGGTTTTAAATTTAAATTTTTCAATATGGTGCAGGTTTTGACTCACAAAGAGCTGGTATCCGGAGAGCGCTGATTGGATTGACTGCGGCAGATCTTCTAACAATACACCCTCTGAGAACTCTTTGTAGCGGCAAACCGCACTGTCGTCCTACAATAGAGATTTTATAACCCGGAATTCTGTTTGGAAGTGTAACACACAAGCAATAATTATCTAAAAAAAGCTTAAATGAAGTCTTGAGTTTAGTTTATGATAATTTCCTACATTGATGTACATAAATTAAAAATATAATTTAAATATAGGCTGTAAAAAAAACAGTATTTGTACTTTTTAATAATGGGAGAGTAGTATTTTGTCCTAAAATTTTCTTCATATTAAATTATAATATTGACGAAAGTACTTAAAAGTGTATGTGCACGAGGAATATTATTTTGGTAGTGACAAAATGTGATTGCTATCAGAATAAAATTTCTTTTTACTTATATATTACATATACATTAATTTCTCTAAAATTTAAATAGCAACATATTAAGATATACTTTTCTTTCAATATTAGACAACCGTACGCCAAGTAATATCTGTCACTCTTTCAATTCCATAATTATACCAATTGTAAACCATGATAGCATATTTTATAAAACTAACTTCTCAAATATTAACAAGATGACAATAATTAAAAATCAATTACTCTTTAAGTAAGGTCTTCTCACATTGTAAGAGTATTAATCAATAAGAATGTAATAATTTCTTAAGACAAAGATGCATTTTTACTTCTAACAAATAACCTCAAACTGTTTTTGTGAATCGTACAAAAATATTGTATTAGAATAGTTTGAACTACGGTAAGCCAGCTGTAAACTACGATATTATAATTTATTAAAAAACACATCTCAAATGCCTAAAGTTACCAAGATGACAATAATTAAATATGACTGGCTTTTTAAGGGCATTTTTACTTTCAACTCTCAAACTCATATTGTTTTAAGTGAATTGTATGAAATTAGTATAATAATATGAGTAATAAAACAGTATTTATGTATTAGACTTGCATGTAATTGTCCTATACTTTCTATGGTTTAAACAATAAAGTATGTTGAGTTAAAATGTTTAAGATCCTGATTTGCTGGTTCTTTAAGTGAAGTACCTCCTATCTTAATATAAATTTAGTGTTTAAAGATTAAAATAATTATATATATATATATATATATATATATATATATACATATATATATATACATACATATATATATATATATATATGTATGTATATAATTATATTTATATAATTTACATCAACAGAATAAATTACTAATGGGAGTCTATGTTCTATGAATAACATGTTTCGCTGCTGAGGACACAGCAGAGGGATAAGCTTTCAATATGCTTAGTAAATAAAAACAGTGCAATGACTACGAAATTAATTAGTGTTCTGAGAGCAGCTGAATAAATATGTAATCTACGAGCAGATATATTACGCGTCAGCAACTCTTGGTTAATTTATATAGTGAGGTATTTCAGCGCTACACGTGTTGAGTTTGCTTCAAAGTTTAATGGGTAGGATATTGGTCCTAGCAACCCTTGCGATAACTTTGAAAAATAAATCGAATACGTTTCAAATTAATTTTCTTAGGAACTTTATAAACGTAGGATCATAATTTAAAATGATAAGTAAAGATAGTTAGTATTCTTATACATTTTGTAAATCAAATAGTGAATAAGCAATACAATATTTGTGTTTACAGAATAATACATTTTGCTAAGTTGTCAAAGAAATTATGACTAATAAAAAAATCAGCCTCCAACATGGGACTAAAGTTGAGACTACGATTTAAATGGGAAATCCTCTCAAATCAAAGAATGTTTCACATCGGAAACTTATATATTAGGATATCAATGCTTATGATTAAATAAAAAACTATTATATACCAAAACTAATTGTGTATACTTTATAAATATTATACATTTTTACCACCATAAGCTACATATTCCAAACGTCTTATAAATATAAATAACAAATATAAACTACCTAAAAAGACTTCATTTCTTATTCATTATGTGGACGATTGATAAAGTAAAGTACAAGTTCGGTTTAGGGTATAGCTATAGAATCTGATTTTGAACCCTATTTCTGATTTAACTGATAAGTAGTTTACATATATTTATTGATCAGGACATAGGCAAATGTATTCAAATTATCGTATAACTTTGTTAGGACCACCATTAAGTGCCACTGTTATAGATAGTGTAATAGTTTTAACAATTTATCTATAATATAAAAAACTATATAGTTATATAAACAATAATTACAAATATCAAGACAGCATTTCATCATAAAATCAGACGAATGGTAAGATAATGTGTTATATGTAAATCATTTGTTCCCTACATATTTGGGAATATATTCATACATAATATCATTCATGTATCAAGATCTCACTCATTCAATGCGTCAAATGAAAACAGATTTTTCAAATAATATACAGTTCAAACTAAATGTCTTATAAGGGTTGGTATCTAGGACAAGTCAACATGATTCGCTATTGCTGCCCTAGGTGTTGTCTGATATTGCTAGTCTTGGTCGTCTTATCGCTTCGGCACTAACAGTTGTTCTAGTAGAACTCAGTATACATATTTTAAATTGTCTGTAACATATATGAAAATATTAAGCACTGTTTATCAATACAAGGAACAACCTCAAGACTTTCAGATCAATTACACCATTTTTACTAAGAGAATGTCCCAAGATGTCTCCCATAACATGTAACTGACCGTAAATATACAGGTTTCATTTGATACATGCTGAAAGAGATTATATTATCATATTTATTCAGAACATTACTTGCTATGGTCGAAGTGAAGTTTTAAATGTTGTTTCAGATATAAATGTTATATATATATATATATATATATATATATATATATATATATATATATATATATATATTTTGAAAATTTATATTCCAAAACTATGGAAACTATTTTTACTACTTGAGAAAAAATTATTTGCATGCAATAAATGGTTCACGAGATACACATAACAGAAGGATAAAGAGACAGGTAGACAGACAAAAGATACATTTTACCAACTCCTTCGTTAACGTAAATGAAAGTCCCTGAAATATAAATCACGAATTTTCTCATGTTTGACTTAGTTGGAATTATATTTTGGATAGGGAAAAAGGTATTATTTAAAACCGAAGTGTGGATACTACACAAGATTAAAATTCAATTTCACCAACCAATTTACTATGGCAATTGAATACAATCTATATTAATTAAGTTTCACAGACGAGCTGATATAAACTGTTCGGTTTTAAATTTAATGAGGTATCGCTTAAAATTATTAAACTCTTTTAAGTGAAGTATTATTAACTAAACAGTTAAAATAAGGTTAGATAAAAGGTTAAAGGTTTTACATCCATGCCGAGCTTCTGGTAGCCTTAAAAAATTTACATGTATGCCTCAGTGTAATAATCTCATATGTGATTCATAGTTCTGGATTGAACTGTATCGATGTTTGAAGGCCTCTCGACAGGAACAATTGCATTTTTTTTCCAATTGCATCTTGTTAATAAATAATATATTTCTACATTAGTCTCAGCATTATATGTTATACGTTAGGAAGGTGATATATCAATGATTTACGAGTTGTTACTACTCCGAACCATTGATGTACATATGCTTGGTTTGTAATACATTATAGTTTATACATCTATTCACGTAAACATATATAACCTCACCTAATGCGGAATCTATCTGCTGGAATAATTATAAATATTTATTTCCTGTTTCTAAATATGACTGATCTAGTAAATCTGGGAAAATCGCGTATTTGAGACTGTACAAATACTTTCTAGTTAATCATGTACGCTCTCAGCCGAACAATTACTGAAAAATAATAATTTTTTTATAATAATTTTAAACGGAGAGGAGGAACATATAAGTGGGAAAGACAAGAAAAGGCTAAGAAAACCTTATGTCCAGGATTAAATCAATTAAGATAACCTCAAGACTATCCTACAGTAAGTAAATTAACTACATTTTGGGCCATTACACTCCCCAAAAACCTTGTGGTAATTTTTCGCTACTAAAGTTTATAAAAGTTATCTCATGAGATTAATAATCATATAGGTTTTCTGACGTGACTGTAAACATCAGTAGAAAAATATCATCACCAGAGTGGCGAGGACTTCAGGGAATAAGTACTCAAACCACTTCTGGATATTTTCAATATTCATTGTCTGATAGGAAAATGGATATAGAAAATGTCTTCCTCATCTCATTTCTATGAGTGGATATAGAAAAAAATGTATTTTATCACTATGATAACTGAAGATGTCCTCCACAGCTAGATCGAAATATTTAAGAATTTTTCTAGTATAATTAACGATTTTATACTGGTTAAAACGGAGAAACTTGGTATAGTCTATTAACTGCATGAAATAAAAAAGTTGTAGCATTTTTAGATAACTTTCATCCGCTTTACATATAGCTCACATGTAAATGAATACTATTCAAATGGCATAGTTAATGGGTAGTTAAATAGCAGAGGGAAGGACATGCCATTTTTGGAGTTGACGCAACAGTTTTGCAGATGGTTGGGAGGTGCAGCTTGCATGTGTTCCATTAGGTCCAGGTGATTACTCAAAATGCCCGTCAGCTGATCGTTCACTGCAATGGTCGTGGCAACAATAAATTGGGCTCTAGTTGTCCTCTGTTGTTAGAACTCTCAGTTACATTTTGAATACCAATCAGTCGATCATTTTTGTGGATTACATCATTTCACTATCTTATAGTATGAAATAAATATCCCTTCGATCCATTTATATTTGCATTTATAACCTCTTTAAAATTGATCAGTAATCTGTTAAAGTACTAGGGAATCTCGTTTTAATAACCTTAATACTACTCATGACTCTGTTTTTATCAAAGAATAATTCCAGGAGGTGGAAAAATGTATTTTCATCTGTTTGCCTGGCCGTATGCTATCTTAAAAATATAATGGTCTTTAGGCTTTAAATGAAGCATGAAGCTTCATTCCTACATAAAAAATATGGTGCGTATTACTCTATTAGATTTGGCTATGCATTAGTAAACATGTTTATGTTTGTCTTAACTGTAATTATGATAATAATATGCGTTGTAGAATAAATGCACTTTTATGAGTACAGCCATATGAAATCTTAACATGCACCATGGTAACACATACATTCTACCTGACTGCTGGAAGAGAAATGTTATTCAGCAACTCTAAACGAAGCAAAGTGTGGTGATTAATTTATTGTTTCTTTAGCTGAGTTTTAAATCATTCTGCTTTTAATCTCTTCGCTTAAGCATCCATTACCGTGTGAAACTTGGTGTATCATAAGGGAATATTGACAAAGATTCTGCATATTATTTTAGAGGCATTTCTAATTTACACTGAATCTGTTCCCTATGAATGTAAAAAGAACAGACGGGAAAACAGATAAATAAGAAAAAAACTCAAATCAGACTTAAACTATGGAAGTAAAACATTCATAAAGATATCAATTCATTCAGCAAGTATTGATATTATTTCTTAGACACAAATCTAAGAAAACATTTGCAGAGTTCGGTACGCCAAGGGCGTTCCCGGCACATGCATAAATTAGGCTACGTGTTTTTATCCAGATGTTTTCATCTCCTACATTTCTTTTTGTTCTTAAAAGTTAGCCATTGTGTAACTCAAGGTTGGTTAAGAAACGTTGTTAACTTCTAACTACAATCTCGTACCATATGATTGATTCGATAACTATGAAACCTCATTTAAACTAGGGAACAAAACAAGACAAGCATTCTACTGGTATGTATTTCACACACATGTTGATAACTTTCGTTTAAATTTAATTTATTTTCTTAACTCTTTAAGTACATTTTATGTGATTCCTTTCATGGTGTTATGTTCATTTCTAAAATACTGATTTGCCTTGTATTTTTGCTTTATAAGCATAAGTTGTTTCCAGGAGCACAAAGTAGTAATAAAACTGTTCGTAACATAATATGCGTAAAGGAGTTGTACGCTTCGTTGTTTCCAGAGGCTTCTCAAAGATTCATACACAAAAGCCTGTGCACAACGAGAATACATTTTATAATCCGACATGAATGGCAAAGAGACACTGATTTAAACTTTGATGGTAATGAACTGGTTTAGATAGAGCGAAAGAACTTTTTAAAATTAGAGTTTAACAAGGAGTTTCCTTAGAGTTTATAAGGAAGTTTAACAAAACTAAATTAATACCTAATTTTACCTATAGACCGTTAAATCTTTTTTACTGTTTCTCATGTAAGGAATGTTGCACGTTAATAGTGCGAAATTTATAAAAATGGTAATTTTCTAAAACTTATACATCTAAGTGTATACATGTGTTTGGATCGTTTACTAATTTGTATACATCTGCACATTGACGAGCATGGTAAATTATGCAAAACAAGTGCGTTACCCTAATGAAAAAGGAAACATATTTAGGAAGTACAAAGCACAAACGTAGTGTATTTTTAATTATGAACTATTAAACTGTTCAATTTCGTGACAGCCCCATGAAACTACAAAACATATTAAATGAAAATTGCTAGAGTAGTTAAAAGGTACTGCTTAATATTATTCAGTACTGTAATGAAAGCCAAAAACAGTCAAAAGTGCTGCAAAATAATTAGTATTGTCCCAACTGAAAGCACCAATGACCAAGAAAAGAAGAAATAATTAAAACTTAAACATTAAATTTATATCTGTGATAAAAATACATCTTAAAATTATGGAAGCTAAACAGAAAATGCTGTGACATACTTTCAAAGTGCATATTTTGAAACTACTGTACATAAACTGTAATCAAAATTATGTTAATCATTGACTAAAACAAATTACCTTTCTTCATATTGAAACACATTGACTGTCACATCAGAATACACAAAAACTCTACAATATATATTTACGTATATAGATATTTGCACAATTATAGATTAAAGTTATTTCTTTACTGTAGACTTTTTCTGAAATGAAAAGAGGTCTTATTGACAAGAGGTCACAAGAAACAATATTCAATACATTAGGTAAATGTACTTTATTTAATGCTTGAGGAATATAAACGCCATTTACCGGAAGAATAACAAGAAGATCATGCAGAAAAGATAATAATACTACACCCAAATGAGACTGAAATTTAAAAAATTAGTCTGGTATAATTAAAGTAGTGAATAAAATACATTTAAACTCGAATTGCTATAATAACTATATCACAGTCTACTTCCACACGTGATAGCACATTTACTTCAGAAGTTTTTAACATTATTATCTAAATATTACCAGTTACGGATATATAGTACATATATTCAACTTTCTTAAGACATTAAGTTACTAACAGTTACCTGCTTTGTCATGTAACTGTTGCGCATAACAAATTTAAAAAACTAAGTCAGTTGCAAACCTAGTGAAACAAGTTTAGGTGTAATTTGATGGAACTTTATAATATTTTTCAAATGGAATTATGATTATATCACTAAATTAAATTTCAATGTTCTTTTAATAAAAGGCTCAAATATTAGGAAACATTGTGAGTAGCTCTTATATTAGGGTTGTTCCATGTAGGAGCATTTCTTTTTCTAAGCAATTGTATTTCTGGCAGCCATAGTTGAGTGTTTCTTGTTTAGCCGAGCAAGAAAATAAATACACATATAGGCATCGGGAACGTACTTCTATCAAAATATTTCTACTTTCAGTATTTTTCCAGTACAATAGTTGAGTTCGCCTTGTTGTCCTCAAGGAGTTAGATACGCGAAGACAGAACTAAGAATTGTTTATTACGGGCAAAAAGTTTCTATTCCGACCGTTTCATTTTACTTCTGGTGTAACGTATTTACAATGCCTCTTATGAGTTTACTTTATTGTCCGAATAATAAAATACATGCATTTGTATCGGTCTTCCACATCGGCCAAGAAGCGTCTTATTTCGCCTATTGTAATCTAATTTCGAGCTAGTATATTTCTAGTGCTTTGGTTGGTTTTATGTCAGGAGACTACTTCGGCCTAAAAATATGTACTTCACGGGCTGTAATCTAGTTTCGTTATTAGGAGCAGAGTTTTAGATCCTTACTATCTTCAAATTACAAAATAATCATTTATAACAGGTTTTACGTGATGTAAGTCATGTATTTAGGACTGTAATCTGAGAAGGAACAACTAATTGAGGTTTGTTATTTTATACTACTCTCTGCTTATTAGCCACTGTAAAAAATTCATATAACAATGTTCAGGAGCCCAACCAGTCAAGAATATTTTTACGTCGACATCCACAGTGTTGTTCATTGAACTGAGATTTATTACAATACTTACTTATTATTTTCAATGAATTAAATTCTTAAAACCTGTCATTGGATCCATCAGTAATTAAAACTATTAGGTAAGAACAGAATTTTCACTATATGCATAACAATACTGATCAAGTTCAGTTTTGTTTATAATTATTTAAATTTAAATGATGTTTCAGGGCCCTTTAACAAACTACTTAAGAAATTTTCAACATATGGTTAGTGTCAGTTAAATTTGAATTACGTGTTATTATTAGAATCAAGAGTATTCAAAATTTAAATAAATAATCCAGAACCCATTTATATATTTTCTCGTTGTAAAAATCTGCCTTTATTTTAATGAAAGTCTTTACGATAAAATTAGCCAACTCGGTCCAGCTATTGTCAGAAAAAGCAGTTAGCAAGAAAATTGCTGTTAATTTTGATTCAGTTACTTTTTGTATTTAAATTTTGATTGTATTGAGAAGTTAATATCAAGTTTAAATAAAGTAATGATTGTTACGAGTCCTAGTCTACTACAATGAAGAAATTATTGTAAAACAACAATTATCCTCATCTATAAGTACTTTATTTATTTATATAAATACAAAATTTAACATATCACGTTACTATAATTGGTAATATATTATTTGGTAATAATTCCTGAGTAATTTTTAAAAACGATGATTGCCCTATCATTGATAAACACACACTTACTATTTTGCAAATGTTTTACTCTTTGATAGCTGAAAAAGGAATAAAATAATTAAATGATACTACACTACTATACAATTTAAAAACTTTTTACACTAAATCAGACTATTTCATTTTGAATGTTTGAAGCATTTTCATTAAAGGAAACGTATTCAATTTCATTTGCTAGCCCCGCTCTATCTTTCTACCTCCAAAATATTATTAAGAATTCAGCAGGTAAACTTCAACAAAAATCACTACAGTTTTAAGATTGCACAAACTTCGCCAACCACCAATTGCCTAATGGGATGGAGAACACACCAGCCTTATGATGATACTGAGATAAAAGACTTTCATTCATATCTAGTCAGCCTCATTGATTATTAGGAATCATGGCATATCTCGAGGTAGAAAACAGTGGATCTTTTATACAGCACTGTTTTATATTTCAAAAGGTAATTAAGTTGGGTTGGATTGATATTCTGCTGAAAAAACTTTAAAATAATAATACTGTACTAATATAGGCTACTGTTTTCGTGGGCAAACCTAACTCTGTCAGTATAAAATTTATATCTAGAATACGAGCAATATCTTTACAGAATATTGCTATTGCCACACTCAACACATTGTATTAAAAATGTAACAGCATAATAAATAATTATGTATTAGACGAGATATATTATTTTAACCAGTCTTTTTGGAACTTAGTTTGTAATATAAAAAGACAGATTTTGACTTTAGCCGTATTTTCAAGTCTCCCTTTATTGAGTTTTAGCGTGGGATTGGGTTCTTCAAATTCTAACAACCTCATCCATTAAACTTTCAAATATTTGTCACTACATTTTTGCCAGCAGTGGTAGTATTCAGATTTTAGTAACTTCTATTTCAAACTTTAATTTTCAGCCGCTATATACTGTCAGTTCGTAAAATTATAAGACGATTAACCTGTCCTAAGGCAGAAGCCTGGCTTAAAAAGTTCAAAGATGTTCCAACGATGATTGCCAGTTATTGCTTCCATATCATGAGCCCTAAGAGTTGGATGTGCAGACAAAATTGTCTCACTTGAGTCCTAAAAGATCTATTCTAATGGGTTCTTTCAGTCTAAACCGTCGTATTCAATTCCAAGCTTCAGGATCACAAGATTGTGGATTTCAAAACAGAGAATAATTTACGTAGATTCTTCAAGCTATCCAGCAGCGCTCGATAAATCGGTTTTGGCATATAGTGCGGCTCTTAAGCTCCTACATAGTTCCCTAGTTATGTTCTCTCCTACGTTCTCACTTGGCCCGATCCAATACTACATATAACACTCAAGGTGGATTTCCCTCGGTTAATAACACATAAGCATTTGTTCCGCCAGTAGTCTCGTTAATTACGGAGCGATAACAAGTTATTATTTACGTTGCGGTTATTTAGATGTTAAGGCGATTAAACACTCCAATTAATTAATTAAGTTATTACCTACGCTAGGGTACTCACACGATTCAGTCACTAAAACAGCAATGAGCGTTTGATTTTACGAAACAGCTGTTATAAATAAAACGTATTTAACGTTGATGTATTTGGCTAAATAACCCTGCTTCTTATACTTTTACTGAAGGGAGCTCAGATGACGTGTCGAGTATGATCCCAAGTGATATGAGCCCCATGAGTTGGATGCGCAAACTACGTTGCAGAGTGATTCAGCATCTGCAAGGCTGATTAAGAATAGAACGGCTCCGCCTGAAATTCAATTTTGCTGCCTCATGTGGCCATTTAGATTACACTCATTTTTATCTCTCATCAGCCTAATAGTAAAATATAATAAGCATATTACATTCTTAATCGTACTTTGTTAGCTATAATTGGGAATGTATTACGTGTGTGACCAACACTTTTTATTTACTTATCAGTTGTGTTGTTTTACATATTTCAGTTAAAAATTAATCATGTCTGCATCATGCCTATAGCACCGGAATTATGCACTTTAATGATAAATAAAGTATTGAACCAAATTTCGAAGGAGATTTTTTTATTACGTCACACTTGGTAGGATTACAAATGTATGTGTTTCATTTACAATTGTAGAGGCATGCCCGGCAACACTGTAATTTATTTTAATGTTAATTTATCTATACAACATCCCTTATTATATATAAAAAACATATATCTGTGCTAGTAAAAATTGCTGTAGTTGCCGATAATAATAACGTAAATATTACGTATAGCACACTTATTTCGGAAATTGATACTCACAGAAATTATTTTAATACTTCGAAGACAAAAATTAACCTTTATAGAACTGAAGATAAATGATTCCTTTTTATTAATAAATGGCTACATAATTACTGGCTCTTTAATTGCGTTCCTTTAGAGACAATGACAAACCACAGTATTTTTAAATTTCTTAAAAGATTGATAAAAAACATCAGCAAAAATCTGAATGAGGAAAAATATTGTAAATATAGCTTTAGACACATAAGGAGCCAATATAAAAAAGATTTTGGCACATATTTATTGTACCTAGTAGAGGCTATTTTACTGCTGAGTACTGCGATCTTGTGTTGCATATGAAATAGATTTATGGTCTCCTAATAGTATTATAAGAAAAATGGGTGGGTCACTAAAGCAAATCCCAATAGCTAGGCTTCCTTCACTGTGTAATATAACTCCTTCTGAAATTACACACTATATGCCGATAGTAATAAAATATGGAAAACCTATATGTGCACCACATTAATCTTTCATGCAAAATCACAGTAAAAAAAGAGCAGACTTAGGTCTCACAAACCACTTCTTAAATAGCTACACACAATTTTACGTCTAATACCAGCTGGACATCCGAGTGTGACAAGTTTAAAAAACAAAAACTTAGTATCTGATCGTAGTTTAGTATTGGACGGAATGGAACTAACTCGCAATAACCGTTTCCATTCTGGGATCGGTCGATATATGTCTTAGAATATTAAATGGAGGCATGCTGAATTCAAGGATGTATGATTGTGTGTATGTTTATATGTCTGCACAATACCATAAGACTGACATGAGTTTACATATTTTTAAATTTTAATCGGACCTTATCAATGTATTTTACGCGATACGTGGTGTAGTGTACTCCTTCCTTGCTTCAGTATACTGACAAAGAAAACCATACAATGAGAGGTCCTATGACACACTACTAGAGTACATATAGATTGACCATTTGTCTCAGCCTTGTAAAGCTTTAAATAATGATAGGAGACCACCACGGCATAGCATTTATTTGTAGAAGCATGTAGTTAAATCAGTCGTAGGTGTGTTAATTGATGTTGGGACTGAGGAAATCCTAGTCAATCCAATTGCCATCGTCCACAGTGAGCTATATATACAGACTAATCGATCCTCTAAAGCAGTATATCAAAATCTCTAGGGCATACCTCGTGTGTTTATGTACTTACGTAACAAGATTTGTTTGTAATGTACCTACCTTAGGTTTTATTTTACTAGAAAATCCAGTCTAATATCTGTTTCTGTGGAGAAACTGTTTATGTTATATATTTTCTAAATAAAATTATTAAACATGTTACTATGTTTGCATTTTAGGCAAAAATCACCCGAATTATTTACTGGGTATGAACAGTAAGTGAGGTTTATTGCTATTCTTACTATTAATATTCCTTTATCTATTAGAAAATATAACTTTTACGTTACAAATTTACAGCTGCAGGAAATTCAAGTAGGATCTTGTTAAGATAAGAAATTCAGTTGGAAATTCCCCACGAATATTATAACATTGGAACAAATATGGTATTAAAATATACGAGTATTTAACTTGGCTCTATTAGAATTGAGAAACTTTAATGTTAAAAGTCAACAATCAGCCCGTGTATTAGCTACACTCTTTAGATCCCCTGTTATAAATAACAGTCCTCTGTGGCGAATCTGCTAGGTAATGCTGCTCTCATTTGACGTAATAATTATGTGATGTACATATAATTTCGGCATTAGCACTTAATCTTACATGACACGAAGATTGTGTTAGTTATTTGTACGTGGTTAGTTAATTCTGATACAGTAAAATGTCAGTTACACCTAGTTTTAACAGCATTTTCCTGTTGAAAAACAGGGAGACCGTGGGCGTATACTTTTTACATTACACTCCTGAGGTAAGTTACATTCACAGAAAGATACTCCAATCTTCTGAATCATTTTAGATTTAAGTTTAAAGAACAGTGTTTTAGAAGTCTGGTGTCCGAGAGTGAAACTAATTTTATAATTACCAGTAAAATAAATAACACATTTTTTCAACATTTCACAAAATTTCATTACATATCTACAACGATTTTTATAAAAATTTGTCTATTTCAGGCCACCATACAGGAATCCCATGTCGAGGTCCTTAGCATTTCAGTAACACATAGTAGGAGTCTATGTAGTTTAGAAACGCAAAATAAGCATATTTTAGGTCCGTACTATGTCATTATTTATTAATATATTCAGATTTTAGGCTAATTTTTTTCCTGGCTCTTGTATTAGTTTTTGTGCCGGCATGAGCACGTATTGTTGGAAATAATTATATTTTATACGCCAAAGGTTCAGTTTGACGTACTGGAACAATACATATTAAAGGTCAAGAGTTCGCAAATACTGTCATTATAATTTAATCAGGTCAACGTATTTCTAGTGCCATGTTGGTATCATTTCTCTGATCAATAAAATATTTATAAATTCACAGATTTAAGAATCCCTGCTATATCTCTTGATAAATTTGTTAATTAAAAATGTTAATCCTCCATATATAAAGGCATATTGGTTTGGTTAAATCACTATAAGTATAGTTTAAAGAATATTAACAGACACATTTGTTCTCATTAACAAACAAACAAAAAACGACGGTTTCATTATAACAAAGTACCCCATTCCACGTGTAGTTTACAGAGGTCGATAAAGTTTAATATAGAATGTCTGGTCTGTAATAATAGCTTTTATATTAGACAACACGTTTTTATGTTATAAATTAAGATATTATATGACTGTGCTCATTTTATTTTAATAATTTATTTACTGCACGAACTTTTCGTTGTAATCAGAGCTACATTTTAGATGAAAAATAAACATGTAAGCTAACATTCAGCTGATTTACAAGGAATAATATGTACCTTCATCGAAATTAATGTTGCTTATTACGGTAATGAAGTATCACATTTAACTTGAAGTTTAAAAGTCTTTTCTATCTCAGATATCGTCCGGAAACATAGACAAACGTACGGATAGACAGAAATAAATTATGCCACCTCTTGCGGTATAGACATCGCTACCACTCAACCAATAATAACGTACGTAGTTTAGAAAGCATTATACATACTTAGAATGCAATTTTGCATAGTTTCTTGTATATTAGACGACACGGTAATGGAAATGACAATAAATAATCTCGAGTTTCTAGCCCAGTCCACAGTTAAATGTGACCCAGTAGAATGCTTGCATAATAATACCGTGCCATATATCACTAAAATAGCTGTCATAACTCATGTACTGGTGTCCCACCCTCACTCAGGTGTTAAATGTTAGGATTTACCGGGTAGATGTTACAATCTTTTACATTACTAAGCACAACCAGCTTGTGCATCACAAGTAATAATCTGGATTCTCCAAATGAAATATCCATTAATCAAAAATCCTATAGTGCTTAGTCCAATGACAGCGTTTACTTAAACATTTAAGAATTTTTATAAAAATATATTTTTTTAATAAAATAATATGAACTATTAAATGATTAATTTCTAAACATATTAAAAACATTTTTTATTTCTGTAGAAATTTGTTTGAAAGTCATGTCTGTATTATAAAGAATAGTTCAATATATTTTTGGGAAGAATTTTTTAACCAAAACGTAAGAATTGTTTCCTCAAAGGACAAGTAACTCCACAGTAAATGTTAGCCAATACTTTCTGTATTGTTGCAAACAACACATGACATCACTCGAGGAAAAACGTGAAAAAGAAGTAACATATTTTATAAAGTCCGAACTCGAAAACATAATACATAAACATATATACTCGTATAACTGGATTTATCAAGTCCACATGTTAATTAATAGGTTACGTAGCATATGCCTCTCATACTGACATCGAGCTCAAGGTGCAGGATTACATTGTACAATTACATCGGAGCAAAAAGTGTAGTGGTTAAATTTATTCCATTTTAATTACATGCATAGAGTTTGTGGACTTGTGAACATGACGTCTGTAAATATTACATTATATAATTCATTATGAAAACACCTACATTTTACACATTTTACAGTTTAGGTTATGTATGTTACAGTTTAGAAAAGTTCACATGTAATCCCGCTCAATTATCTCAGCTCTTTGACGATAGGTGTAAAAGGAAAACATCTGTTGGAAAATGTAACCAGTTTGATCGTTTAATTCTGATGTAAATTTCACTTTTTTACGGTTTCAACAATTTTTGCAACTCTAATTGTTTAAATATATGAATCATTATTTATGTCTGTAAAATAACAGATACATTCAATCGATGTTCTTACAAAACATACTATCAGTAACTTCATAAATGTTACATACAAATCAACTATTTGTCTTTCAGTGGCTTAATATGTACCAAGTACACATGTACAATTTTCACACAAAATCAAATACAAATATTTTTATATGAAAATGTTACATGGTAAATGAGTCACATAAGCGGGATATCAGTTACTAATAAATTACCTTCATTAGCCCAAAGACCCAAGATTAGACTAAACTTTTTAATTTGTTTATCTTATCAACCCTCCCTCATCCATAATCTAAATTAGTGCTATGCGATAAGCATTTGAGATTTACTTATTCCTCCCATAGTTTCTCGTCGGTTTACATTGTAGAAAAAACGTGTGTGTAATTTTACTATGGAAAAGAATACCAATACACTGCCATATCAATATCGGAGCACTTTTAAAAATTCTACATGAATATTCAATCAAATAGTTGGCTATCAACAGCATTGTGAGGTTGTGAACTTTGAAGTGTAATCAACATTGTTCTTATTTACATTCAACAAGGTCTAACAGCAGTCATTAACGATGTAATTAGATATTGCGGCACAGTGGTAGCTACTGAATGCAACTTCAAATGAAACACCCATATTAGTCCAATTTAACTTATAATAACAGTCTAACTGACATCAATTCAGATGTGTCCTACTCCCCAATTAACCTCGGTTGATGTTGGATGCTTAACAGGACAAACTCACCAGTTATAATTACAGTAAACAGTCGTTTTTATTCATAATAAAAAAGTTAATATTTAATTAAAAATTAATTTAACAAGATTTAATAACCATTATTATCTGCATTATGTCGAAAGTATCTGTTTCTAAAACTCTAAAACACTAACGTCTATTATACTTCTAGGAAAGATCTTATTAGTAGATAAGTTAATTGTAAACCAGGTTAGAAAGAAATGTCAAGAAAACATCTTGCATATACTGCTATTCAACTTTAGATAAAATCAGTATTAAGATCTGTAGATCTTAATAGTTTGCTTAGGGATATAATTTATTACTTAGGCCAGGGTCATCGGCAGATACATTATGCTCTGATTTGTTACTACACTAGGGCATTTGAATCTATGATTCGTGGCATGCAATTAACAAATACGAATTATCATTATTTGAATTATTATTTAGTGCTGCGTTAGAGACAGGCTGAAGGTTTTACAATGAAAAGGCAAGACATTAAGCCTATTTGTTTAGCAAAAAGTGGTTTTCATAGTAGCTAACTAAAAGCCTATTGTATTAAAATTCTGCATGGCTGAATTCCAAGCTAAAAATTACGTAGCTATGGTGGGAAGAGGTAATTTAATGTGAATGTTGAATCAAGCTCTATTTACCTTCCGTTTAGTGCTGAAGTCCGCTTAGTCTGAAGAGTTCCACGAAATGCCTGCGATGAAGACGTTGAAAACGAACTCATTGGATCGTTTCGACGTCAAAGACATCTCTGCATCTGATGAGACAGTGAAAATACCTTTTCATCTGGACTGCACTGGATAGCTGCTGGGTAACGTTGACGTGGACTCCAGATTTCAGGTGCCACTCTGTAGCAGTGTCAGATTTCAGTCACTGTACTAAGAGGAAGGTGAATGGAGTTTTAAAAACTGTTTAAATCACTTTACACTACATTTTTATATTTAAATTTCCATAGATTTATCTGTCTTGTAATCCCGCTTTTTCTTGAGGTCGGTCTTTAGTCAGATGAACTTAATATGAATAAAATGGTCTGAGACAAATAACTTTAAACTGAACATAGACACTTGCACTGTTCTGCACAATTAGCCACGCGATCTGGTATTATATACCTTATGTGATAAAAAAGAAGTGAAATTTAAAACTGGATGGCAAGAGCTTGGCCCTATGAGACGATCTTGTGCTAGGCAATCGCCTGATCTTCTTCACTGAGCACCTAGAGTCCGTAACTCGACGAGCCTTGAACAGACCGAGGACACTGTACCAAATTATAAATCTGCTTCTCTGTGGCAAACCTTGTCTACCATGCAAACTCTAGTAATTTCAGGATTATACTACTGCCATCCAGCTCGTGGGTTCTGCTTATCAGAGAGGATAACCAGGGAAAAAACACACATGAATACTGAAATACATTATGTCCTAAACTTGATTATAACGATTCAGGTGAATTTGGAATTCGGCGTGTGGAAACTGTGTATAATGCTAAAGTGCGTAACACTGCAAAAAAGGTAATCCAATAGTAGTTCCTGTCAGTATTTCTTCTACATAGCAGTCAGGGGTGTAGAAATTCAAATGTATATTACGTATATTTCCGTACAGGTGATTTGCATTAAAATAATTAGTCAAACTTATCTTCTTTATTTTTTTCAGTATTGGAATATTGCTAAGTTCAGTATTGGAATATCTGTAATAATAATATTTAATTTAATTTGTATTAACAAAGCGTATCTAGTGAAAAATAGTATATAATAGATGAAAATGTTTGGTTTCCTTTCTCTCTTCATGATAACTCGAAAGCGACTTGTATGAAGCTATTATAGGTAACAACGTCATTAAACATTGGTCATATGGTTAACTACGATGGCAACATGGAATCACGGAATAAATCGTTAAAGACTCTGAATAAAATCGTATTAATCCTTAACATATTATGAGCATATACTTGAAATGTTTCATACAGTCTCTGCGAAGCCTGTTACGCGATACCTGTGTAAAGTAACTTATACCTGTTTATCACGGTCAAAAACTAAACTAGTATTCTTTCCCAGTGATGAAGAAAATTATAACTCCATTAAGTTAAATCAATTTAAAATCAGTAGTTTTAAAATACCCCAAAAGAAGTTATTTATTAAATTTAATTTTACTTATTCAAATAATTATTCTAATAACCTACCATATTGCAATTACGATAATTCATGAGACGTTACGCTTATAGAGTAACGCAGGGTTCTGAGGTAAACTTGTATTTCACAGTCTCAATATTAACATAAGATGGTTAACAACAGTGGATTCCCTACCCTGTTTATAGCACTAAAAAATCTTTTTCCACTTCTCCTCTCTTGATTTATATGTATAAAACTTGTCCGAAGTGACAAAAAATACAATATGTAAAACAATAGAAGAGGCTGGAAGGTACTGCACGATGACCCGAATTCCCGAACGTATTGATCAACAAAACTTACTGGGCTCTCAAGTTTTGTTGTAATGTAGATTGTAGAATAGGAGCAGCTGTTCTGTATTCAAATAAATCGTGCTGCTACTTCTAAGGCAAATGTTTCAGATATATATTTTACAAATGTGTTACTATCATTCTCACAATAGAACTTCCAGGAAATTTTGATACATCTTCACATATTATTACCCGTATAGTCATACGGGTAGTAGTGTTGGTTATAAGTAAAATATAAATTTCTCTGTAGATAAAAGTTGTTTTATTTGATAAAGATGTTCTTTTTGTTAATGTAGTGAGTGAGGATGGCCAAGTGCTGTAAGACGTCGGACTTTGGATCTGATCTTGAAATAGGACAGGTTGAAATCCTGCACTGATAGTTGCACTTTTTATTAGTACTACCTAACTTGTACTGAATTGAATCTCCCGCTTATTCTGTTTAATAAGATCCTCGCACAAGCCAGTGGCCCGCGGGGAGAGCAAATTAAGGGTAAAAAAGACTCGGCCTCTAATTTTGTTTCATGAAACCCAAAACATGCAGTCAGTTCTTGGGTATAAGAACTGAAACAGTAAATAAGTAAATGGATAGGACTTTTGTTACTATCAGTTATTATTACATTGAATAATTGCAAAATAGTAGCATTTAATATTGAATTAAAAGTTAAATAAAATATTTGTGTTGCAATCGTTAATACGACAAATAGTTTAAAGACAGTTTATTTTTATTTTTAATGCCTAAAATTTCTTAATGACCGTGATGATTATTTCTTAATTTTTAAAACGTAGTTAATTATCAAATTTCAAAGTATACACACTATCCGTGTTTGACATTTGATCGTTTAAATATAACACGTCACACAGAGGAAGCATGATAGAAATATCATTATTTCAACTTTTCGGTTATTTTGTTATTTTTGTGTTAGCCATAGCCTTAAAATTACGCCAACCTTCAACAAAACACTGTGTAACAAACACTTAATGAGATTTGTTTTGATTTGTCCCGTTTTAAATATTTTAGTCGTTCATTGAAATAATTTATATCGTAAATTAATAATATTCGCCTGTGTGTGTGTGTGTGTGTGTGTGTGTGTGTGTGTGTGTGTGTGTGCGCGCGCGCGCGCGCGTGTGTGTGTGCGAGTGTGAGAGTGTGCAATTATATATGTACACACATGCATACCTAACTAACATATGGTTGCTCCAATGTGGTATTCCAGTAACAGCTAATCATATAGGGTAAGGTGAAAGCAATTTATATAAAAATAATAAATTTCTATCATTTACTTGCAGGATTCTTAATGGGTAGTGAAATTTACATTGTTATGAACCCTAACTCATACCTCAATTAATAAATCGTGAATAAATAACATATCAAATCATGTTTCAAAAGTATTAAATTGTTTTGATACCCACAATATACTGATTTCTAAAAAATATTTGTTCAGTTATGAAAGGTTTTACTAAATATTTTACCAACGTAAGGAAATAAAAGGTCCACCACGTATAACTACCATCTTTGATATAAAATTAAATAATTAGTTTATTTAACATTTAAATCTGTAGGTATGTGCAGGTTTTGACTGACAAAGAGCTGGTATCCGGAGAGCGCTGATTGGATTGACTGCGGCAGATCTTCTAACAATACACCCTCTGAGAACTCTTTGTAGCGGCAAACCGCACTGTCGTCCTACAATAGAGATTTTATAACCCGAGGAATTTTGTTAGGAAATATAAAACACCAGTAATAATTATGTGAAGAAAATTTTTCTTAGCTCGTGGACGTAGTATAACGTTTTAACGTTTATTTTAAAAAGCACATATAAAGTCCTGCGTTTAGTTTATGACAATTTCTTAGTTTTATGTACATAATTTGAAAATATAAATTGATTTTTAAGCAGCAAAATTTATAAAAAAGATAATTCTTATTTGGAGGGAGTAGTTTTAATTACATTTTTTTATAAAAGTATTGGCAAAATGTTTTTTTTTTAATTGCATTCATTTAATTTTATATAGAATAATAAATTAATCTTGATGGTGATTTACCGTCTGATTTTAATAAGAGTTAAATGGCTATATACTTAAATATTACAAACAGATTCGTATCAAAGGTAGATGACAGTATGTATATCAATATGTATTTTTTCAGATATATTAGGGAACACTGACGATACAACCTTACTCTTGATAATATCTGCTACTCTTTCCATGCTATAAACAAACTGTTAATTACAATATTATAAACGATTAAATCCAAATCTCAAATGCCTAAAATTAACTGCGTGACAATAATTTTAAAATTATTGAATTTTTAAGTGAGGCCATCGCGCAATGTAAGAATAATAAGATAATTAATACCTTTTTTAAGACATAGATTGGTTCTTTTATTTTTAAGTCTTAACCTCAAAATGTTTTTGGGCAATCGTATGAAAGTACTATATTATAATAGTATAATTATTGTCCTATCTATTATGCTTTAAATTAGACACAAATATCTAATTAAAATATTTAAAATTATTATTTGGACATATTTTTTTACTGTAACACCTATTTCTGTAAAAATTTAAGTGCTTAAACCACACAAAAAACATATTATTTGCATCAATAGAATTCTTAATTTCTAGGATCCTGTTCTATGGATAACATGTGTCACACAAGAAACGCTAATGCCAATTTATCCGTCTCAGCTGAGAAACAAGCGTACAAGTATACTTAGTCAAAAACAGTGCAATGACTAGAAACATAATTAGGATTCTGAAAGCAGCTGAATGAATACGTAATGCTAAGAGCTGATATAGAGCACATGTGTAATCCTTGGTTAAATTATATATTGAGATATTTCAGCGCTACTCGAGTTGAGTTTACTTCAAAGTTTAATTGGTAACGTGTTGGTCCTAGCATCCCATGCAATAAACTTGACTGTACATAAAATACTTTCCAAATTAGATGTTTGAGGTCGTACACTTTAATTGTGCAACATAAAAACGTAGATTGTATTCTCAGACATTTTGTTAATAAAATATCACAAAAAACAATAAATTATTTGCTTCAAGGTTAATGCATTTTGACAAGTGATGTAAAGTAATTATGACTACTTAAAATTCTCAGCTACCAGTATGTGGCTAAAGTTGATAACTACGTTATAAATAGGAAGTCCTCTCAAATCAAAGAATATTTCACTTTTTAAACTTATATATTAGATTCTTTTTTCAAATTATCTATTAATACTGATTGTGTGTAGATTATATTTAATACAGATATAATTCGTATATTAGCTATATATAGCTACACTCCAAAAGTGTTCAGTGTAATCTTAATTACACTAGGTTGTTTATATTTCTTAAAATATAAACAATCTACTACACCTTTTTTTTTATTCGTTAAAAGTGCGTTTAAAATTCGGAGAAATTATAATTAAACAATATAGTTTATGGTAAATAAAATAGAAAATTAAACAAATTATGGAACTATATTAACGTGTGTTAAAAATTCTTGGCTAAATAAAAAACGAAAAATTCTTATGGGTGGTTTATATTTCATAGTCGTGTAGTGATAGTTTAATAAAAAAAATTAATTATCAGTTTCTAGATAGATTTAATAGACTCTGACCATTTAAACTATCCTTCTGGCCTAATATCCAAAAATATTTTACATATATTTGTTGATCATGACTACGGGCACTTTTTCGTTCAAACATTAATTTATTTTATTAATATCACCATTAAATTTTACTGATATATGTATCTAATATTTCCTAATATGTCTTTACCATACAAATATTAAATAATGTTTGTAATAAGTCATGACAAATTTTAAGAAACCAATGTAATATACAAAACAGACGTACAGACATTTTTTATTACATGTAAAGCATGTACTCATAAAGTTTCCTTGATATCTACTCATGTATCAAGATATCACTTATTCGGTGCTTAAATGGAAAGAAATGTCCCAAAACAATCGAATATTTGAACTAGATGTCTTACTAGGGTCGGTATCTAGGACAAGTCAACAGTATTCTCTATTGCTGCCCTAGGTCTTGTCAGATATTGCTGGTGCTGGTCGTCTTGCCGCGTCGTCAATAGTTGTTCTAGTGGGATTTGTGTATTTTATATTTTCTGTGATTTATATCCAGGACAAGTCAACAGTATTCTCTATTGCTGCCCTAGGTCTTGTCAGATATTGCTGGTGCTGGTCGTCTTGCCGCGTCGTCAATAGTTGTTCTAGTGGGATTTGTGGATTGTATATTTTCTGTGATTTATATCCAGGACAAGTCAACAGAATTGCTTCTGCTGCCAAAGATTGCTTTAAATATTAGAACTAGAGCTAAAACTATAAACTTTTTACTGTTACCAATACGCTCCTAGGGTGGTTCAGCGGGTTTCAGAGAAAGATTTTTAATCATAACAAAGTTAAAGCAGCATACTACGTAATTAAAAGTGGCCTATATTAGTAAAAATCAATTCTTCAACCTCGCCCAATTCAGTTTAACCTAAAAAATTGCGCCTATTGTTTCAAAACATTGGTTATAACAGTCGTTATGCTAAAAACCTTTTAGAAAGTTAAGAAGAAATGCGGATTGGAAGGGGGGTGTAAATATAAAAAAACGTGTTAACTGAAGGAATGATCCCACTCACCAAAGTCGTCTTCACCTGCTTCATGCACAGTAAGGTATAGCTGAGATGTTTCATCGTTCCTAAAGTCTCTCACAGGGTCAACACAATATCTCGACACATGTAAAAATGATAGTAGGGTAGTGTACAGCACGTTTCAGACTCCAAAAACCTAATGCAGAAGTGGAATTAGCCCACACCTTGTGTGAGTTAAAATCATTAAGATCCACAACATGGAATGTCGGCCGAGGCTCTGATAATTATTCATAGAAAGTTTTATCATTTCACTGGCTGATACGGATTAAACTAGCTAGTAAAGTAACTTTTGTACTTTTGTAACTCATATGTACCCAAAAATACTTTAATAATATAAACAAATATAAATGATTATATACCGATACTCAGTAATCCAGGGAATCCAAGAAGGGGAAAATTATGTCATATGAATGTGACAAATTAATATTTTAATTATTATGAACGTAAGGATACGTATTTTTAGTGTATACAGATTTCAACATACTTAGTTGTTGAAATGAACTAATAGTATTTAAATGGAGACTAATAACAGGCTACCTAGTGCAAGAACCTTTTTTTGTATACTTTATAAAATATATATATATATATATATATATATATATATATATATATATATCACTATTGACAGAATATAGGCATCTTCAGAACTTTGTAAAAACTGTTAAATAGACGCCCAACTTTTGCTAGACTAAGCTTAACATGGAATCTTATTTTGTACCTGGAAAATAATGAGTGGCTTTCACTGGATGGATAATGAAACCTTATAATTGTAACTGTTATAATTGTGTTTAGAGTATTATAAGAAAAACATTGTGTTTAGATTATTATAAGAACAAAGTAGTGTTTAGATTAATATTTAATATTAATGTATTTGTGATAAGTACTATGTTATTTTAAATGTACAAATGTTTTTCCTCTGATTTTCATTTAAAATATTTCCTCAAGTGGGATGACAATAATTCATCTAATTCGGATTTGCGTACGTTTCCATCTGCCAAACAACAGGTGATCAAATCAATCACCGGTTCTACGAAAGGGATGATAAATGATCGAAGAAACTCTGCCGCGTTGGTGTCTGGTGAGTTGCTTTTAGAATCTATTATTCAAGGCTAATGCACTATCAATGTCCGTGCCGGATATATTACATTGGCAGTTTTGGACGTTCCTGAACTCGTTATATGACGGAGGCTGCTGTTACTCTATCGCTATAAAGTAAGAAACCGTCCTGAATTAATACAAATGTATATATTTATGTTATCTACTACTTATCATTTTATCTTTAACTATTTCCTATCTATCTATTTGACTGAGTTTATATAGAGAGACATGGTATCTTTTTTGTTAGCTGACTACATTTATTGATTAAAATTACTTTGTATCAACATTTTAAGCAGTTTTACGCTTTGTAATCATTTTAAATAGTACTTAATTCAATTTGAAAGCTGGAAATGTTGTTTTCGTAATAAACTTCTTCATCTCTGTTCTCATAAACTTTAGACATTTTCATATTTATTTTATCAGGGGTTAGTTAGGGTTTCGTAGCAAACAATTATATTGATTTATTTACCGAATTTCCAAACTTATCTAGAACCAAATTAAAACTGTAATCAACTGTTTTGTGTAAACGTTGTTGTAAGACAGAAAAACTATATGGTTAATTAATTTAACACTATTTTCAATTCTTTACATTTATAGCGTTAAACCATAGAGTTACCATGATAGTAACAAAACTTCTTATTTCAATCTTTTCTGAAACCACATTTCAGTGCAGAGCAAGAAAATATCCAGATAAAAAACGTTAAAACTTTTAGTTAAAATGTACTTTTATCTGTACATTCCATCAAATATTAATTATGCTGTGCCTGCTTAGTACAATAATGAAGATATAAAAGACAAAGTTAACATGAACTTTACTATAAATTTAAAGACTCTTATAACACTCATCTTTGTTGTCTCTTGACAGAAGTTGGTTTATTAGAACGTTGCGTGTAAGTATATTTTATCTTGATCGGGAAACAAGTTAAAATCAATTAAAAAAAATAGTACTAACAATGAAGTACATTACATTGGCTATAAATATATACTTATTGGCAGATATTCCTTAATCGTGGCAACAAGGCAAGCTCGACAGAGGCGTCAAAAATATAATTCACTTCAATCAAAAATGCAACAAGTGAAAATTCCGTGTGGACAATCTAAGTATAACTGCAAATGTAACTAAAAAACAATATACCAGACACTAAAGCAATAAATTAATGGATGATTTGAAATTTTCTAAGTACATTGTTTCCATTTTTCACTTAGTCGTGTATGTCATAAACTCTTGTAATAAGAAACGTAAGAACTTAGGGTTTCTAAAAGTTAGTATAAAATCGTTCCAGTGTTACTAAAATCGTTAGATTATTCAATAAAATAATACATCGAATTTTATTTACAATGCAATGTAAAGGAACTGCTGTCTAAGTCACGAGTAAATGCTAGTGGGATCCTCTGTATATTTTTAACTAAATAAACCCAACATTATATTGATATTTTACAATAAATTCTGGTTATGAACTTTACATTTTACGTCATCTCAAATTTAATAAACTCTTTTTGATTCACCTTCTACAAGAATCAGGTAGATTTCCATTACAGATCATGAGGCTGGTAGCTTGAAACTTACGTCACAGTACTTCCTGGTCTCATATGTGGTACAGGAATCAAATTAAATCTGAAACGTTTTAAGGTCCCAGTCTGTGTCAGTTGTTTTAGGGTGCTCCCAAAATCAGAGAGTATTCAGCCTTTGGAAGGTGCTACCCTCCAGCGGGTTTCCCTGTCAGACATGCCTGCCTACATCTTTAACATCTCCCAGTAGCTCCCCGCCTCTGGCAAGTCCTGGCCACTGGGTGCTCTTGAGGAGTTATCACAATATATTTTATTTATACTTCACGAATTATCTTCAGTTGATTGAATAGCGTAATCCAAAATATTACATTTCTCCAAAACAAAGGCTACTATTATTGATTTGTAGTTTTATATACATTTTTAAAGCATATATAAAATATCATTTCCCACTATATAATTATGTAGGTAAGTATTATTTGAGATTATAACGTAGTCTTGAGGTATCCTGTAAGCTCAGGTGAAATAAGGAAAGGAAATTACAACGGTGAATCAAGTTAACTGCTGTCTACGTCTGTTTTGCTTCTACTACAGTAAATAAACTTCATGTAGAATGAGAATTCATGTTCTTTAAGATCCTAACTTGTATTTAATCTTCTTTGATCTACAGAATATTCAACTGTATGTCATATTCAATGAGGATAATGTGTCCTGTAACTAACAGATTTTAAAAGTTATGATATTCTTTCCTGTGTTGTTTTTTATTCATTATAATTGTAAAGTAAGCATTTAGAAACTGACTGCCTATTATATATTACTATGTCTGGTCTTGTGAAAATTATTGAATAATAAAGTAATCTGTGCAAATTATTCTCTAATTCAGGATATTTAATTGCATAGTAATGCTTTAAATTTTATATGGAAACGCTGTTCGAAACATTGTTTTATTCACGACATGCGACAAAGAAAACATTTTAATAAAATATTTTGCTTACATGAAGAGTAGGTATTGAAGGGAAAGGTTGATTCAACAATTTAGCAAACTCACAGATCGGTATAAAATTTATAGAAAAGCATGGTAAAATTAGGAGACAAATAAGTTTTAACTTCTAGCCAGAAAATTGGAAAATATTAAATTTCAGATGATGAATTTTGTTTTGAGAATTTTCCACGTTACCATATTACCAGCAGTATTCCCGTATCCGTTCTTAATATTCGCGAAAAGGCTTTCATAGCCAAACATATTATTTTGAGTAAAAGAAGCAAGAGCTGAGTAGATTAATCTGATTAGTAAACCGAGTTTACGATTAACATATATTTGTTATTCACTTAATAGGAGATGTGTATTGTCACGCATAGAGAACAAATAAAAGATATTATTGGTTTTCAGGAACTGAAATAAACAGTGGATTATTCATTGAATATTTAATTGGCATGGGTTGGCAATAACTAACTAATACATTCAGCCAATTCCATGCACCCAACCTCATACCTTTGAAACGCGCTTTGTTTGTTTCAAGGGTACTTTTATACGTTATTTGCATGCAATTTGTTTAGGAATTGCTACCATTTACTGGAAATTATAAATTATAGTGAGGATATGCTTCTCAGGAATGAGTTTTAAAATTGAGGGTTCGATTATTGTCAACCGTCTTTATTATAAATAATAACTTCATCTACACTTTAATAACTAAAATTTACATACAGAACTTCTCAATATATTACATAAAATTGTCATCAATGATATAAGATTGCGTATAAAGTCACAGCACAGACAAAATAAATGGTTTCTTTAGTAACTTTCAATTGTTTATTTATTATTACATTTTGTTACGTATGTAAGACTCAAAATACACATAAGATGAAGACATGTTTATAGATCTTGTTTAGATTAAATTTATCTTTATAGTTATTACAGAATATATTTCATATTTATAATTTAGTTTAGGCTACTTACTTCAACTCCAAGTGTAATAAATAGGCTATTGAAAGAAGCGTATATTAACATTTAGCACATATTAATTGAGGTTTCTCTGTATAAAATCATGAAAAATTGAACAAAAATGACGTTGTAATGTCACGTCGTTATAATTGAAGTTAAAATAAGTTTTAATTTTCTAAGACTAACGGCAGCAGAGTAGCCCCTGTTATGGCAAAAGTTTTATAACAACACTTAAGTCGCTTTATGCACGTAATTAGTTTTGTGGTTTTTCGCTTTTAACGAAGAAACTAATACCTATAAACGTTTAGCACTATTCATAAAAAGCCAATCTAAAACTCTTAGAGTTGTGACGTACTGGGTGTTTCAAAATTACGATAGTGATTTTATTAAATTGTTATTAACATTAAACAAAGAAGCAAGTTTCTATAATACATGTTCTAAAATTCTTCGTTGTCGTTATTTATATCCGTCTGTTTCTTTACGTAAAAACTCATAACTGCAAAGTTCCTTAAGATACGAAATTTTAAGTAATAAAAGATAAGTATGAAGATTTTTCTGACCTGTGTCTGTATATATTTATATGGCCAAGGCAACAATACATAGGCTTTTATGACATCTGGGATAACTTAAGAGGAGAGAAAAATTACTCTTTTAGACTTAAGTAGGATTCTCAGACCAAGCATGTATATATATTTTTTTACGAAGTTATAAGGCAAACTCTACTATGGCATGTGAGATATATCTCATTTGAACAAAAGTTTCTGTTTTCAACGCAAAATCTAAAATAAGATACAGTGAACCTTTGAAATGCTCAGCACTGAAATATGTAGCTTAAACATGTCTAAATCAAATTGAATATTATCATAGGGCTTCATCATATTAAATCATAAATGCTTCAAATAAGAATACTACGGACTTGGCATTCCTCAGCTCTGTTCCAAAACGCTTAATGTTAGTAAATGTTAGTAAAATTGTATGAGCTATTTTATTTAAATATTATTAAATAAAGCAGAAAAAGTTCTGTGTTTCGCTGATACAAATAAAACTATTACACTCTCCGTATTCGAGGCTCAAAATCGTTACACTAATTTAGAGTCTAATAATTTTAAATGGATAAGGTTGTAGAAATATCTTTCAATAATCATCACTTATTTTCAGAAGTATATGCTATTACAAAATGGTACGATTATGACGTATCATATTCTATTTCATACGAAATCCCATACAAAGGCGTAGGTAATTGGTGATACACATATAAAGCGTTCTGTTAGTCAATAAATAAATTTAGTAGTTTATTATTTACATACACTCCTACAATATAGCCATCTTATGAAATAAGTAATCCATTTCAGAACTCACTCTAAAAACTGCAAGATGTTGTTCCGTACACAAAACAGAACCAGAATTAAGTGGAAGTAGTGGTATACTTCTTTCCGCATACTGTCTGCCTGTCTGTTTGTGTTGATATTTTTAAATTACTGATCCGAATTTTACTAAACTTTGAACAATATACTATGTCCATATAATCTATTGATAAAACATTTAGCTGAAAACTTTAGAAAAATAATTCTTTTAAATTAATAAAGTTATAACAAATGTAACATTTAAAGTGCAAAGACATATTACTTATTAAAAAAATTAATAGCATATTTTTTACGGTTTTTAACGGATGTCAGATATCTAGGAGTCTTTATAAATGATCATTCATGTTGCTTGAAGTGGAAGCTATAAATGGTGGTGAAAAAATAAATCTCGCCGACATTAATTTTATTCTGCCCCACTGAGGATTTGCATTAAGAGCTATTATTATGTCTATGGTTACAGTCGTTTAGTACTGAATATGGATGTTGAAACCCTCTTAATAATTTTTAATATAAGCTTCGGCTACGAATAGTTATTGTCACTTAAGCTTTTAGGACGGCCCACTGTAGACTGTATGTGGGCTCTGTTTAAAAAGTAGATTGAGGCTAGTATTATATTTCTGTCGTGAACCATTATTTGGTCGCCTGAAAGTTTTGACTTCTTGGTAGTATTAGACCCAGGTAGTATCTCGGTTGACTAAGTATAATCATGTGTAAGGAACTATCGTGCAACCTTATGAAAGTCTGTAAAAACAAATAAAATGTACACCAGACCTACAGCGGATATGTAATATGATATAATTTATTTGTCCATATCTTTTACATTTATCCGGATTTATTAAAATTTGAAGTACCGTGAAGGTACTAACATTCAACTTGTCGGCCTTTTTCTTTTACATATATCATAACTTTAATCTTATTGTTTTGTACATTAAGTGACTAGATATGTGAATAATGTTATGATACAGTTGTTGGTAAAGTCAGAGATACTACCATGAGGCTGGTGGGATGGTGCTGGGTGTATAACTGTTGCAAACTCCAACGATACCCTGAGGATACCATAACTTACAAACAATTTACACCAATGAGATGTATATTAACCCTAAACTACGAGAACAGTATAATTTTCAAAGGAATACCTTCAATAAAATTTGTATATTTGTAATATATTTTCAATTTTCAATTAATTTTGTGTTAAAAAACTGTTATACCTGATAATTTCTGTAACATTTTATATAAAAGCTCAATAATATCTGTTGCATTTTCATTATGGCAAAGCTATGAATTAATATAGCAAAATATTTTATAATTAACATCTATAAGGGACAATTATCACCGTTGGAAAAGTTAATTGACTTAAATTAAGTTATCTTAAGTTTTGTTTAAGTTAGTTTATTTCGTTATTTGTTGTTAATTGAAAAATGTACTAAATATATACGCAAATATTAGTAAAATGTAGTTTTTAAGTGCATAAATTTCCAGTCTTAATCATTATGTATTTGTAATTCTTTTTAAGGTATTAAAAACCTATTTTTGTTAATAAATTATATGTGTTCCCAAGTGAATGAAACTATTGTATGAGATACAATGTTATTGCTTTTTAGATGTAATGGTTTTAATTAATATGATCATAGCAGTAGTTATTTATTTGTTTTCATTTTATTAACTAGATAGTATAAGAATAGTTTGAACATAGTCAATGGTTTAACGCAAAAACCCAGTGTAGCCATATGGACAAGGTTGAACGCGCAGTACTAACTCAGAACATGGCACTGCACTATACTGGTCTGTGTATCAATCCGAATTTTATCTAACCGGATCTCCTGGTTATCCGTATTTTTACATAGTGGAATGTCACGATCATCGTTTTAAAATATTCAATAGATCAAACACGCATATATTTCATAGAAAAGAACTGTTCGTTCCTACTTCGAACTCCCCGAAGGGCTGAGCCATAAAACCACAATGGACGAAACCGTCCATTTTTTATAAATAACCTGCTCGTTCGAAAATTAACTACGAGAAACATTAGCTTCTATTGAAGTCATAATGCTCTCAATGAGCATAAATTAGCCTTAGATGCATTCAGGTATAATTTCATGCTATACTGTTAACTAATAACAGTGACATCATTGTAAAAATAATAAAAAAATGTTTGCTTTGCACTTTTGTATTTGTAACAAATGTGTTTCCTATTATCTGTAAACTACTGTTATTTACTGTATGTTTGCTTTATTCGGTATTTTAGTCATCCAGATCACTACCGGCAAAAGTTGGTTTGAAAAAAAAAACGAAATTATCTTATTTTAAAAACCAATGAATTTCGATCAGTTGCACAACACACATGCATATACAATAAAAATATATGAATGAAAGATTGGTATACATTACACCCTTGAGGTTGTTTTTCTTTTAAGAGGGAGACTTTTCTACACATAACATTTGCTACGATGGTAACCATCATATCAGCACTTAAATCCATAAGCATATAGTTTATACAAATCGCAAATGTTAAATACGGAGCAAGACCGTGAAGTAGTCAACTCACTATGTTTCGCCTACACTCTAAAGTCCCGAATAAAACTCACTAACCTCTCCTTAAAAACTTTCGAATTGAATAACCCATTTTCATGTTATATGATATACTTTAACAAATATAGTAATCTTCACATATTATAGTACGATTCACTTAAGACAGATATGTATTTAACATTAAAGCGTTTTTAAATGCTTACGATAACTTTTAACGAGCCTCAATTTTCCGGAAAGGAAGTGGGTTCGACAAAGTTCTTCAACTCGTTACCGGTGTCTTGAGAGGACTCTCTTATGGTATTACGAGCGTTTTCTACTATTTTACTGAATGTTCCATAAATATTTGTATCCATAAAGTGTTACGTGGTGCAATTATTCAAAACTACATTCCGTACTTGTTTTGTTCGATTTGTTTGTTTTGTTTTCATGAAAAATAATGTACAGTTTTAAAGTAATATATATTTTACATTTTTAATAAAAATATGTTCGGAATAAATATGTAAAGTATTTAACCTCTTAACTATTTTTTTTTTTAATTTAAGACCAAGAAATGTTTAATCAATTTTATTGTCTGTTACATAACGTATGCTTTTTATAATACATAACTTTTCTTTTGAACCATCTAACTAATTTTCTTATTATTATAAAATCTTTTGTATATATGTATAGAGTAAATAGTATGTTTATAAACTTACCTATGGTTTAATATTAAAATAATATAGTGTACACTTAAAGAAAAAATATGAAATTCTTCAGTGCAAGTTGAATCATTGTTCAACGACAAACGCTGACACAAACCTAGCAAGAACACGTTCCAATTTGTAAACAAGCAACTCGCACACCATCAATTAATCTCTACTCGGGAAATTAAACACCGTCCATGAATCAAAACAACAAATGGCTTCCAGGATGAGACTGAAATCCAAACCTAATGAAATCTGACAGCTAGTCCATCACCACGTGCCCGGATGAGATTTGAAAGAAAATTGTTTGATAATATCTTAAATTAAGTTATAGAATTAAGTTATATGCTCGGAACAGTCATAGGACAAATGTGATCTTTGTTTCCTTTAAGTAGACTGCTAATATTGATGATGCGAAAGCAACTCAATAAAATACTTTATCTTGCATCTAAATGTAGCTATTGCACCCGAAAGAAATTTTTAACACCAACCACTAAAATAGCCTGAAATATTTAGTTAGTAACAAATTCAAACAAAGGATACCGGTAAATGTATTACTACATTTAAAACAACAAAAACTTAATTTACGCATTGTTTTTTAGACGTAACGGTTTTTAATGTTTATTTTTACTAACCTGTAAATGTAAAATAAACGGAAAGATATTTTTTATTCATTTTTTCTTAATTTACTTTGATTAACTTAACACAAATACTAAGTCTGAAGTTATTTGGATTAACCATTGTGACCTTTGAAGTCGCACGAATGTATGTATATTAGCACATATATTTATTAAATGAAGCAGGTATGATACATTTCTATATGACCATATATGCTTGATTTGTATATCCATCCATGTTCTGCAATTATGCCAACCCCTTGCGAAACGCCTGTGTATATTAAGTGTTACTGTTTTGTTTTTTTACTATAAATAAAAATTTATTTTGAATTTTGAATGAATCTTAATTGACATATCACAAGCGTTTTGTACCTAGTGATGGCATTTTTTATCACATATCTACATCGAATGTACACTACCATGGTAACTTTAGTTCAAAAAGATTCATAGTATTGAATTTTCTTGTATATTTATTAGATACGCAAAAATGTACTAGCTCTCAGAGCTTACACGTGCCCTAGTTTTCATCATTGCAACACTTATAATACAAACAGCTAAAATATATTTTTGTCCTAATTTTTATGTGTGTGAATTTTTAGATCCTGGATATTATCTATAAATGGGAATTATTATTATAGAATACTAAAATACAAATTAGAACACTAGATTTTGATGATTTTAAATTATCCTATTTAAAAGTATACCAAAATATAGGATAAATTATAACCGAAATTGTAGTTGCCGTATCATGATTTGTTTTAGTCTGTGCCTTTCTGACTGTAAGGTTCGTTGTGGGTTTGAACTGTTTTAATTCAATATGTGTGAGGCTACACATTTATTTACTAGCCCAATCTATCGCACTAATACGTTGGAATATTAAGGATCGTTCTTTATACTTCGACTTATATTTCACGAAAGAATCATATTTAATAATCGCAACCAATTGAATTAGGAGTTTAATTTGCCTAAATTCAGTGTATAATACAATTTTTTATTTATGATTGATTGCCACGGGTTGTTTGGAGAAAAGTAGATCACAACGACAGTATATACAGACTGGCATGTAAAAATAATTTAGCAATGACTTTAATTGAGGGAGCATTTTCTATAGCCATTCATCCCAATAAGAGTCAATTTGGCCTCTTTCGATTTTGTACTGTTAAAGGGCGTTAGAAGATCCGAAGACTTTCGAGAAAGCCCGTTCCTATGCTGGATCACAGAAAATGCCAGAAACTATAGCACAATGGTATATATCACCATATATAACCTTACTAATTAAGCCTAATTATACAGGAAATAAAACTATCTGAATTATAAAATGTGTTTTTTTGTGCTTAAAAAAGAACTGTTATCATAAATATAACATAAATGGAAATGATCTATCCAAAATAAAACTTACTAACAGATGAATATAAAAACTCAAACATGTTGATATACCTGTAAGATTTCAGTATCTAAAAGTTCGTTGTGCATAAATGTAATGTGAGTAAAATGTACCTGTTACGTGTACCAAAAACAACGTTCAGGTTTTGGTTATGTTGGCTACGTTTAATTTAAAGTTATAAGCTTGAGTTCTATTGACGTTCACGTTGGTTAGTTGTCACTTTGGAATTTTGCTAGTTTAACGCTTAACTTGTTATAGTTTTTGTATTTTCTTAATCACGTAGTACTTTAGTGTTATTGTTTAACAAATGTCGAAACACATATTAGTTCCACAAAAATGTTTTTATTTATTAACTTAAAACTATTATAAAACATGTATAAAAATGCTGTGATGCATTGAAAATTACTTCATCGTGAAAAAGAGACTGTAAAGAAAGAATTTGTCTTTCTTCCAGTATATAAAACTTTACACAATTCCACATCACCTCAAACGCACAAGTTTATAAATTATGTAAAAATTCATTTGAAAAATATAAAACATGTATAAGAAAGAAGATGGTGAAATAAGGATCTAGCAGGAAATGAGTGTGGTCATTAATATTAGAGAAG
The DNA here is from genome assembly GCF_021130785.1 of Homalodisca vitripennis. NCBI lineage: Eukaryota > Metazoa > Arthropoda > Insecta > Hemiptera > Cicadellidae > Homalodisca > Homalodisca vitripennis. The sequence continues at coordinate 121,650,487 of NC_060211.1, read as the reverse complement.
GGGATCAACGACGGAGGTGGAGGAAGCGCTGTCCGTTCATTTTAGCCGTTGTTTTCCTTCCATGTTGGGAAATACCAAACTACATTTTCTGTGCAAGACATTGTACATAAATGGAAATGGAATAACAAAATATAAATTTATAATGTGTCTGGAATTTTCATACGGAGTTTTAAAGTAAATCATAAGATATTTTAACTTTGCTGCATCGTTTTTTAATTTTATTATGAATAATATATGTATTTTCTCTACCCTGTTACTAGTTACGGTTTATTATTATTTACTCCGAGTTTCTTTGAACTAAACTAGGCAGAATAATAACCTGATTTGCACCCGTAGTAATCCTTTATATCTTGAACTTTTTGTGCCGAATTGCCAGCCTAACGATGATCTGCCCGCGCGCCTTATCAGTAAGTAACACTTTTTCGTAATATAAATGAACCGTTTCATGCAATTTATACGTTTTTAAATAAGTTATGAAGTAAATTTGTAAATATTGAAGAAAATTACCTATGATTATGTTTTACTGGCCAGATTGAATCGGATATAAATTGTGGTGATGTCCTTCCGACGAGATCACGTTGTCTTGGTAATTAGTTGTCTCGATAAATGGCTAATACCATCGCGATTTTGATTTAGGCGTGTTATAATCCTTCTTTTCTAAGAGCTTATACTTCAAATTGATTCCTTTTCGCTTTTGTGACTACAACAACAATGTCGAGCCAAGAATGCTGACACATATTAGAGTTTTATTACATAACTAGCTGACCCGGTGAACTTCGTTTCACTTACCTCTTAACATAAACCATATTAATTTAAACCCTAATTATGTGTTGCAGAACCGGTAACTTTATAAAGGCATCATCATAACAGTATAGGCCATGCTATGGCATCTTAGACCTGTTCAAAATTCAATGAATACAGCGCCTTCTACACCGCAGCTGTTGAACAATGCTACAATAATTAATAAAAAAAAACATAAAGGTGTCTTTAAAAAGGAGTTTTAAATTTCTGCCAGATGAAGTGTCAGATCGCTTTGTTTTTATAATTAGCTGAATTCGTTTGTAACGTGATAGTCACTTTCCTTTAAATTGATTGATTGATTTGTTTTTATAGAAGAAGAACTTTTACAATGCATTGTCCCTTTTGCAAAAAGTGGATAGAACACAGAATAAAACAACTACCTGTCCCAGTTGCACTAAAGAATTGTTAAGATGCGACGAATGTTTGACAATAACCGCTGATACTTTCAACTTTTACTGTATCAAGTGCGGTCACAATTTGAGCCGCATAATACGAACTTCATCATCATCATCTGAAGGAATAACATTTTCAGAACTTAATTTAACTAGTGAAGAATTAAAATATTTGGGTGAGATAGAAGAAAATCAGGAGCACAACATCGGCAATATCAAAGCCATACTTAATATTTATAGAATTAACTTCATAAGGTTAGATATAATGCCAACTCTGTTAGGAGTTTTAATTAGGTGTCACATATCTATTTTGATTAATTGACGATAGAATTCTTCGTGAAAAATTTATTTATTTTAAACTAGCAAGTGTTCTACTCTCTGCCTGTGATCCCAACTAGACCTTGAAATTACGTCTGCTTGCATATATCAGATATTTGTTTTTTTAGAATTCACATAGGCTCTATATAATTTATCCGAGGAAGAATTTTCAGAAAATTGAATTTACCTCAGATTTTAGAGAAAAACGTAATCACTCCAAACCATGCAATGCATTTTCCATCCTCCATTCTCAATGAATATTTTTCAGTACAATCAAACTGCATTTCCTTTACATTCGTAATGCAAGATATATTACCAACACACAACTAATCTTTTGGAGCGACTACCAACATATAATGTACCAGTTGTAGGAAGACGGCGGATTCACTAATTTAAATACCTTCCTTGGATAGTTTAGTAGCTTAGCCTGGAAAATTATTCGACTATTTTAACTGAAAGAAGCGATAAAATATCTTCAGGGATTATTCATCGTTTGGACCGTATAACATGGGTCACATTTAAAACAATTCATTAATTAATTAGACACAAATTAAAGATGTCGAACGTCCTGAAAATGACAAACAACGATGTCTTCTTTAAAACAAGATTTAAAATACGTGAAAATTATTTTAAGAGAGTAGTATTATTAAGTAACTAAATATTATACATTCTACCACATGTAGAGACGTTTGAAACTACTAAATCTCTTGAACTAATGTTGAAATAACGAATTTGAAACCTATAAGTTCATTGGAAATAAGTTTCTGAAAACAATTGAATCACTTGGAAATAAGTTAGAACAGTGATTGTATAAAGGTCATTGAGAGAAGATTGAGAGCTGCGGTGGAGTCACCTTATTCCGTCCTCATGATGGCTTCATTGCTTTTCATCACTATTGAAGACGAGAGTCTGAATTTCATTTTGATATAACCATTTATTTTTTTGTTTACTTCCATTGATCATTTTGCAAGTAATATCGTATATAAATATCGTTAGTTGATAATATAAATTTTAACGTACGGATTTTTATTCCTTATTGAAACAGAGCTAAAGAATAATGTTAAGTATTTCTTTAAATGACAATCGGGTCGTTGAAGAGGTTCGTTCAAGATTTAGTTACATTTAGTTCTAACCAATAAGTTAACCATTAGTCGAAATTATGCCGCTTGCCAACTCTGACAAATGAACTAACAACGAAAAATAAAGTATGAAACAAATGACAGATTTAGAAAAACTGCTTAGTTAGTTTCTCTGTTTACTAAAATACATATCAGTGAACTATATTTTCAATCAACTAAGATTGAAATTAGGTCCACTGAAACTAAAATTTCTTCCATCAGGGGTTATAGAGTTAGTAATAGTGTTTTATACTGATGATATCTAAAGGCTGTAGCAAAATTTTAGCAAGAATTTTTTATGAGTTGCTAGTCGAGAGACGATGCAATCAAGACTACAAAGTAACAAGATAAGGAATACCTCACAGGTTTATCAGGCCCAGGGTTGGAAACTTCAGAATTCTCTAGTGATTCAGTTAGTTAACAAAAAAGTTTCACGTTTAAAACTTACAACATGTAAAAGAAAATTTCAACAAGTGAAAAATTAAAAAAAAAACTGGGCACGTAATAATTGTAGCGAATACTCATAAAATTAGAACGGATTAAATAATCTATTTAAACACACAAAAATTCGTTAACGCATGTTTTTAAGATCATATATGTGGAGTAAATTATGTGTCCAACGTTCTAGTATAATATGCTTATTTTAACCTAGATTTTAGTTGGGTGTCTAGTTATCCATTTGAGAAATAGATCTGATTCCAGATTTCTTGTACGGATCTTGTATTAATATTTCTTTTACAGGGCAACTGTTCGAAAACTATTGCTTTCATTATAGTTTTATAATGTAATAATCATTCAATTAAGTTAAATGGGATATTAATATTGATAAAAACCGAAATTTTCATTTCATATATAGAGACAGAGAATTATTACCAATTCCTTGACTGAGAACTTTGTCTCAAAACTGTTCTCTACTAGATCTTCAGTATTATTATTGGGGAAATACTATGTAACTAACCTTGTGAGTATAAAATACTATACTACTGAATCGAGATAGAATATTAAATAGAATTCATAAATTGTTGACCTTATTCAGTTAAAACTATTAAACTGCTCTCTAATTAAATTAAATTTATTGTACTCATAGATTTTTTCATTTCAGAAAAAATAAATATAACAGTTTTTATTAAACCTTATTCAATAAACTTTATGGATACAAGACGAGATTAAAATAAAAATAGAAGACAAATAATACCCAGTAAAATTGGTTTTGAGTTTACACTTTAAATTGTACAAAATAATAATTAGTTGGCCCCTCAATGTTATACCTAAATGAGGGTTTGGGGGTATACATTAATACCAGGTTAAGCGCACACCAGAGTTTGGACAGTGTGGAAAGTTGGCTTTCACCCTACAACAGAGGTTGCAGATATGGTTGCATTAACAACTACTTTTGACTTTATAAGTTAACTAATTTAAAATTGATGGTGTATACACACGGAGAAACACGGTGACAGAAATATTTATTCATCACTCTGAGAGAGTGACAGATATTAACTAAACGTTCTGACAATCAAATTTCGTAGCAAGTCATTTTGAATATATAGATATATGTTTATGAGTTAAAACACACATTTTAAAAATCTATATATTTATGTATACAACGAAAAAATCTTATGTATTCAATTAGACTTTACTTTTGCCCTTGAAACCATGCAAGTTAAAATGTTCATTACGTACTGACATATATATTTGTTGATTTTGAAGTAACAGAATGTATTTTCTCGATATTAATGGGTCTATTTCATGTGCAAAACCTAGATATATATATATATATATATATATGTGTGTGTGTGTGTGTGTGTGTGTGTGTGTGTGTGTGTGTGTGTGTGTGTGTGTGTGTGTGTGTGTGTGTGTGTGTGTGTGTGTGTGTGATTCAATGTATATTGAAATTAAATAAGGCTATTGCCATTTATACAATTTAACGTAAATAAAAGTCGTTTGACAGGAGTTTGGTCTTCTGATCATATGTTAGTTTGCTTATTTAAACGCATATGTGACAGATACGGCCAAATACAAAATAATTGAATCGGAAAAGTAAGCGCACTGTTGTGTAATGGTAGCACATTCACCCGGCAAGTGAGAGATCCGGGTTTGACTCCCGGCGGAGCAAGTACTCTTTGTGATTCAATGTATATTGAAATTAAATAAGGCTATTGCCATTTATACAATTTAACGTATATATATATATATATATATATATATATATATATATATATATATATATATATATATATATATAGGAGTTATTGTATAAAGTAGTAAACTACATAAAATTTCACTCTTTTCGGTTCGGTGTTTGTTACAAATTTCAAAGCATTAGATTTTAGATACGTTAGTTTTGAATACGAAAACCAAGCTATGACAAATCGGCTAAAATGAGATTGTAGATATCTTGTTCTTCGTCCATAACAAGATTAAAAGACAAGTAAAGTTAATCGCAAATTAATCATAAAGGTTCACTCAACAGGACCGGAGAGAACTGGTATTCTGATTCAGTAACTGTTTTAAATACCAGGTGAGCCATAAACCTCTTGACAAACATGCATTGTAACAGTAATTATTTTGTTAAACGTGTATACTTAATTATTTAGTATTTTATGTTTACAAAACCACCCGTAACACCTTATAATCTTTAAAGTGTATAGCACAATATAACATCTCAACTGTACTAGTTATAACTGTACTAGCCAAACTGTTTAGTGTCTAGTGACTTACGGACCTGTTAAGCTTTTTTTAAGTTGATTTAACAAGGACAAACGTATAAAATTATGCAATGTCGTATTTTTAAACCTTAAAAAATTTCAATAATAATAATAAGTTTGACGATGGTATTCGTTTTAATGATATACCATAATGAATTTATACACGAGAGATCTTTCCAGATATCTAAATTGAATAACGTAGTATTAAATGTTAATTAAAGAAATTAATTTAGTTGTTCAATAAATGTTTTTAACTATAATTTAGTGTTGAAACATATTTCTATTAAATGGTGAGATATTATGAGTTAGTACGAGAGAAAATAAATGAACAATAGAAGATACTTCTATACAAAAAATTAGAAAAACATGTTAGACTGCCTACGGAAGTAAAATATCTGGAGAGGAAGTGAACTTCCTTACATTCATTTATGACAGCAACTTACTTGAATTCAAACGTTGGAGTTTGAAAATTACATCACTAAATCAAGTTAACTGAGGTTAGGTTCCGCTCCGTAATATCTTAAATGGAACTTAGTCAATAAGCCTCCATAGCGATAAATCCATATGCCAAAACTTACTGTACTTTGAAAACGATATTTTCGATATCATTAGCTGTAGTCTAGATTAGATAACATTTTGTTCTATAAGTAACGTTTTGAAATTCTGTATTAAAGTAAAACTATTTTGTATGTTTTGTGTTTATAACGTTTATTACAAATATATATTTTCTTGGCAAAGCAGATTAGATTAAAAAATGTGTAAAAACCTCTAAACTAACCATGCATGTATGATAAAGATTAATGAAACTAAACTGTTTGATAATAACATATATAATTAAAAAGAAGTTTAAACTGTATACGAGTTTTATAATTAACGTATTACTTCAATAATTTAATTGATTTTTTAGTTTTTATGTCTACTGGCGTTTTAGTTTAAATTTATATCGTATTTGATATAATTTTATTGTATAATATATACAAATAACTGAATTTTCAATTTTGTTTCTGTTAAAAGACCGAAGATTTTTAAATTAGAATATTTAAACAATTTTAATTTTTATCTATTTAGAAGAAGAATCTTTTCATCTAATATGACTAAATTTTCTATTTAATAAGTTAGACTGTTGTATGTTTTTACTGCTCTTTTTCTGTTCCATCATGGTTACTCGAGACCGTTGTAAAAATGTTAGATAACGCTCAGACAAATTCCGTGTCCCATGCATCAAACTCGATGTGGCTTATATAAACATTTTCATTTTATACACATGACAAATTTGAAGTTGATAAATAAGTCTGTTTATTTAAGAGATATTTTGTGGATGGATAGGACATACGTCTCAGCGTGGGATAGGCTTTGCTTACTCTCATACATACATTAATTACTGTTTTCTTATTTTTTATCAAATTTCCTTAAGTTATTTTATCTATTTATATATACTTATTTTTTCTTTATACATTCAATTAATCTACGTATGTAAGTATAGCTTACTAGAGCATCATAGCCCAGAATACTCTGATCCTAGAGGAATTATACTGTTTAGTTGAACCTACACTGGGTATAGCAAAATAACCGATATCACTACATGGATGTCAACAAGCGGGAAATCACTCACCGCAAATGATGACATATTGCTTAATCGGCAGGTTTAGTCTAATTCGGAGTTCTCAGGATGTTTTCTCAGTTTCTGGTCCTGAGTTAAATAATCATCTTAATGTCTTGTGAACAAAAAGTGCTCGTTTTTCGCATTCAAACCCGACTTATATGCCTACCAGGTACTGTGTTTTTAATAATCAAATAATCATATAATGGCGATACTAATTACCTACCAAACGATTTTTAAAATTAAATCAATTTTTATCGGGTAACATCGAAATTATTGTCAGTAATTCTTTTAGAAATATACTCTCATATTTCAAGCATAAGCATAATATGGACATTAATACTTATCTGCGATTACTTTTATACAACAAAAAAAATTAAAAATTAATTATTACAACTTAAATGATGGATATTTTTGGAAACAGCCAGTATTCCACGTTTATGAAGGTTTAAAAAATGTTCCTTTAATTTATCACAAGAATATCGTATTATTTATTTTACTATAATGCCTTTAAAATTATGTTTAAAATGAACTGATCAGCTCATGACTTAGTCACAGCTGAAATTGGGTTTCAACTTTCCTCTTAAACAGAAACAGCTCAAAAAGTTCGATGTTTGAAAAAGTTTAACAAACTTAATATAAAGTTTCTTCGTCAGCAGGAAGAAACAAACAATAAATCTTCGATCCTGTCGTCGCGTTGGTGACGTTAAAAGTAAGAGTGGACTGTGGACAATGAAAATTAGTGGACGGACTTGAGCAGGAAGTAGGTCATACAATAATAAGGTGTAAACAACCCCTTCCCAACCTCGGCCTTACCTCCCGCTTGTTTACTGCCTCACATGTCTTTCCGTGGAGAAAACATCAAAGGGTAATGATTGAGCTCAGTGAGAGTAATGAACCGTAGAATGTAGTTGGCTGGAATAATAGAGTTGTAATACAGGAAAGGATCTTTGTTGTAATATATATGTTTCAGCATGCATACTCTGTGATTGGTTTGATTAAAAGGAGGAAATGTATAATGGATGATGTACTCTATGAATATATATATATATATAAACATTTTGTGCTTAAAATAAAGTTTTAAGAAAACTTTGGGTGACCACAAACTCTTTATTGAATTCTTATTACAAAACTATTTATTATTAATTATTAAAACCCTATTTTAACTACGTACATATACACTTAAACATAGACACTGGATGCTGATCCGTAGAACATGATTTAATATAATTTTAAAATCCTCATTCATTTCAACAGTGATTTTGTTTCTAACGTATAATTGGCTAAGAGTTAGCGAAGTCTTCCTATCAAAAAATGGTCTTCCATTTAGCTATACCATATCTCGAATAATATCTGACCTATACATTTTTGAGACGTCGATGGTGGTGAATGCCACACCATACGATTTGGTTGACTATTAGTGAAATTATTTATAATTTTCTGATGAATAACCATGATAGGAACGAACAATTAAAAAATAAACAGATTTATATTGTGCTAATGACAATTCGTACATCATATAATATTTTAACGTGTGACATAAGAATACAGGTATAAACTAAACATTTTTCTTGCACCTACAGCCAAGCCGATTACGCGAGTGTGGTTCACTCCTATATTGTATAGGAATGTTATTTGAAATGTACACAATATACCTTGTACTAACTACGCTAAAGTCGAATAAAAATGTTAGCGATTTTATTGTAATATTAGTGATATCAAGGAATATTATATATATATATATATATACAAATACCATTTATACAAATTTAATGAATGTAAACAGAAGTCGTTCGACAGGTATTTGATCTTCCGATCATATGTTAGTTTGGTTATTTAAACACATATGTGACAGATATGGCCAAATACAAAATAATTGAATAGTAAAAGGTAAGGGCTCTGTGGTGTAGTGGTAGCACATTCACCTGGCAATTGAGAGCACCGGGATCGAGTCCACGCGGAGCAAGTATTTTTTGCGTTTCAATGTTTATTCAAATTAAATTATATATATATATATATATATATATCTTATATATATAAAAATCTTGAGTCACGATATATGTTGCCAATAAACTCCAAAACGACTGAACCAATATCAATCAAATTTCACATGTATCCGTAATTTAGTCTAACTTAGAAGATAGGATAGTTATTATCTGAATTATTCGCTTATGTCGTGAATATAAACGAATAAAATGAAGAAAAGTTTTCAAAGCGCCTGCACATTATAACCTGCAATTACGAGATAGATACGTATATTAAACAGTGAAACACTATTTGAAGGCGCTAAGTTATGATGTATAATTGTCTAAACTAAATTTTTGGTTGAACTTAAAGGTTGAGTGGTAGACCACTTTGTAATAAAATACATTATGCATGTACAATACATTTTTGACATATTTTCTTGATCGTGACATCAAGGTAAAATCTACATCGGGGTTGGAAATATAATTTACTTCAACCAGAAATGCTCATACGCGGGCAAAACTTACGAAAAGCGTGCGAAGCCGCGGGAAACAGCTAGTATATATATATATATTGTATTTTACTTCCTAAAATGTAATATTACTCAATATTTAATTAATAATTATAAAAGATTTTCTCTCGTTGGGGTCCGGTTTATTACTCCTATTTACGGGATAATATTTATTTATATAACATATTTACGGGTATATAGTTTTATTTTGGAAGCTTATATTACGGAAAGATTTGATATTAGACGTTTAAAATTACAGTTATAAAGTTATTACATGGATAAACTATAAAGGTATAAAATATTAACTCCATTTTTATTGTATAATCTGAAAAATGTTAAATATGTTCAAGATTTGAGAAAACATTATTTTATAAAAAAACTCAAAACATAGTTTAGAAAATTAAAGATTTGTCATTGTAAACTCAGGTTTAGTGACATTAAACAAAACAAATTAATGTTCTCATTTTGGTTATAAAATGAGTTTTTATGTTTCTTTATACTGACAAGCATATCATAGAATTTGGAAGAAATAGGATATAAAATTACAACTTACAGTTATGATATGAAAACTATTATATTTCTCTATCACCCTACAATATAGGAAGCTCGTGCTGGCTCACAACACGGTCAGGGGATATTCTAATTATCCTAATTTAAAAATCGATATAAATATTTTCTGATAGATATTTTAATAGATTGTGAATTTAAATAACCATATACTTACAAGGAAAGTCATAGTCTTTTATGAATAATAAAGGGAAAACTATAGAGTGCTATTTTTAGATGTTTAACCAATGGATTCCATATTTTATAAGCTACATTTATCATAAAGCTAACTTCGTTTATTTATTTAAAAATAAAAGTGAAATATAAGGAGGAGATTTTTAAATATTTTTGGTTTACTGATTAATAAAGGGAGCATATAATAATAAGCCCACAGTATTATAATGCGAAATAATTCATTAATCCTAATAGAATATCCCTTCGGTATAAGTCAGAAGATATTTTGAGTTTACGTGTAGCCATCATCTCGAAATTTCAAATTGAAGATGCATTTTGATGTTTATTAATGATATTAATACTGATGGAACATTAATTCACAAATAAGCATATACATTTCATTTTCATAAAACGTTTTCTTCATTTTGATCCGAAATAATGTTACTAACATATTGACTTATAAATGATCAACTCTAAACCTCTGAAACTCTTCACGACCATTATCTTGAACCAACTAGAGAAATAGAGAAATAATTAAGAATGAATGTTAGTAGAAATTGCTTGACAATTTTAGGAAAAGTGAAATTTTTATTTGTGTTCTAAACTACTCAATACAAACATTTTAAATAATCAATATTATTTTAAAAAACTGTCTCTGGACTTTAATCTGAATATATTAATATCTACGCCAGTTTTTACAATAATTATCCCCTTAAAGTTGTATAGTTCTCAAAACTACGGCAGTTATCTGGGAATATTGCGATGTATCAAATGTATACGCATGAAGAGTAATTATTCTAAATAACAAAAAAAAAATTAGGAACACATCTTTCATAGTTGCATGATATAATAAAAAATGTGTGTTTTAGTCTATATTGAAACAGTTGAGTTAAATAATTTGCTCAAATGTAAATTGGTAGCAAATTTAAATTTTGTTTGTAAAGACTGTCTACGAATTCAATCAAAATATGTATAAAAATCAAAACTTTGTACCAGGTATAGTCTTCATCTATTGAAAATTATGGCAACAATAGAGTTTAAAAGCTTGCATTATATTGCATAAGCAAGTACATATCCATCTATAATCTTATTCACTTATCTGAAAACAAAATAGCGCTAAGAAAAACTATGAATAAGTGTCTTTGCAATGTAAAATATGAGTTATTTTTAAATCACAAATCTGTTTAAACTGCTCGTATGGATGAATATTTGGGATTCAATTAAAATTTTTAAATAAATATTCAGTTGTCAATAGGACGAAATTGTTTATAAAACTACTAAAAGCTCATCACAGCAAATTGCATAGAGTAGTGAAAAGCAGTGAAGAGTAATTCCCAGCCCATTGTGATCCAATCAGAGGTATTGTTGGGATGACGAACGGTTGTTTACTTGTCGGCTCATACCCAGTTAGAACTGATATATTGAGAGTAACGGGTACAAGCAGGATATGACTTGATTATATATATGAATCGAATAGTGTCTTTTCAACGAATAGATCCTTGTAAATCTATCAAAGCAACTGATCTACGGCTGTAGTATCGATCCACGTCTGGTTATAACTGATATATTGAAAGTAAAGTGTAAAGTTGGGTATGACTTAATCGCATTTACAGACTGAATAATGTCTTATCAACGAATATATCTGTGTACGAGTATATCAATCAGAGGTTCTGTAATTGTGAATGGTGTTTACGTATCTATCCACATCGGATAGAACTGACATATTGGTAAAAACTTATACAACAATATAAGACTTGATCGCATTTATGGATAGTGCTTTGTCAACCAATAATTTCGTTTATACCAATCAGAGGTAATGTAGTGAAAACTGTTGTAGACGTATCGGTTCATGTCTGGTCAGATCTTAAATATTGAGAGTGGTGTGTACAGCTGGATGTGACTTGATTTATGGTTTGAATTGTGTATTTTTAAAGAATATATCCGTGTATATAGATTGAATAAGGTCTTGTCAACGAATATATTTGAGTGTACCAATGAGATGGAGTATAGTTATGAAGGGCTGTCTACGTATCGATCCACGATCGGATAGAACGGGCGTATTGGCGGGTATAAAGCCGGATTTTTTTTTTTAAGAAAAAGAGAGGCAGATTTTTAAGCCTTATTCTGCCCGTCGTCATGGCGCACTGGCGTGTGGAAGGATCTTATCAAAGAAAATAAAGGGGAGTATCCATACAGTACAAGGCTGATGGTACTGATAAAAACTGTTTCGGCACAGACAGGATTTGAACCTGCGCTATCTCAACTAAGACCCAAATTCCAACGTCTTAGAACGCTCAGCCTTCGGCAATCCCAAATAATTTATTACATATATAGATCGAATAGTGTCCTGTTGACGAATAGAACCTTGTACGCACATTGATCAGCGATATTACGATAATTAATTTTGTACTATTAAACATACATCCGGTTAATATTGATATATTTAGTTATTGTAATTAATTGACAGATGTTTACGTGTCTACTTTTGTTAGATAATCACTTATATACTAAGATTAGCATGTTCATCTTCCACATCAGTGGTCAACTTTATTTTTCAAAATAAGTGTAAATTGTATGTTTCATAATAGTAAAGAACATCATATAATTAGAATGGTGTTTTGTTTTTCAAATGTTAAAAGAGCATGGTCTGAACAAGAAAATTATGCTTTCATATTAATTTTGTTTTTAGAACTCCATGAGATCTTCAGTTCAACACTGTCTATGTATAACGTTTTATCATAAAAACTAAATATATACCTAATGCGAAAAATTTTGTTTCAGGTAATGAATTTTAAAGTGCTCTGTAAGTATTATCACTTTTATCAGTAGGTCTATATTGTTTGTAACACTGTAGCAATTAATTCAGCCTTGATGTTACTATGGTTCATAGTTTTTCTTGGAGTCTTTCAGAAAAGTGAATAAGATTATTGATGTAAAAGGTATAATATAGTGTTTTGATAAATAACGACACTATTTACTATTAAATTAATATTCTCGGATATACTCGTATATTGGTAGAAATATATTTTTGTATTAATTAAATGGATTCATGTTAGCGAAAAACCAAATGGTTTTATAGTTTTTTGTAGGAAACCTCAGAGTAATGAATCAAAGAAAGTGTTATAGAGGCACAAATTATATTATTGCAAGAAATAAACATTTTGCCATTAGAGTCATTGGACGTAAAGCTTATAAGGCCTTCGTTCATTCATCAAAGATAACATAACACCATAAATGTAGAGAGTGACTACGAGGATGAGAGAATCCTGGAGAAATAAGATGTAAAGGAACACGAAGTATGAGACAGATTTGTTTTAGAATAAGTAATTGAGTACTTACGGACTGGTGAGTTCAGAGAGTGGAGAGCTTAATGAGAGAGATACTCCTACTTAAGGAACTAGAACGTGGACATGCTTAACACTTTGCTGAAGAACTCTAAACTGATAATTGAGTGACCAAAAACAATTGGTAAACTTTATTGTGTTGGTGAATGTAGAGGCCGAGGATTTCAAGTACTAAACTTCTAAAATAAGTCATTGTATCGGTGAGTACCAGAAAAAGTGGGAACCTAGACAATAAGAAGACCCAAAAATTGTTTATGTAGTTTGAGATTCACATATGAATTGATTAGTAAACAATACCATGGATTTGTTGCTTCAACCTGATGTTACCTATTAGGAATTTATAAAAATAGCATATTATGATGGAGGAACGAAACCTTCAGGTTTCACCTTCGGAACTCAGTGAATATTGAACTCAAAGAGGAAATTTTCAGACATTAAAGATCCTGAAATATGATAAACTCTGAATGTTAGTGTCGACCTAGTCCGTGAAAACTAGGTACGATGGTTTACTGGCTGCTTAATGACGGTCCGGAGATGATTTGCATATTTATGAAGTTAAAAATGTCAAGTCGCTGAATATTTCAATGATTAGGGAATTCAAAGATAATAATGTACGAGATATTAAAGAAAGGATTAGCGAGTTATAACTTTATCTTCCTGTTACTAACACATATTATATAGAATAACAAATCATTGTTTTATTTTGAAAAATGTGTACTATTTTACTTTATTAATAATCGTATTTAAAGTTAATAATCTTTGGGGTATTAAAAAGACAAAACCTTACCAAATTATTTATTTACATTAATATCCACTCAATATTACAAATTTATGGTCAAATTTAAATAATATTTAAATTAATTAAACATATTATATATTTTTAATTTTTTTAGGTTAAACATGTTATTTATGATAATAATGAACAACAAGTTAGAGTCAGATAAGTCTTACAAAGGATGTAGTCACAATTGGATAAATGATAATAACTAAACATTAAGCTGATTATATAATTATACTTATTAAGTTATAAATCTAGTAATAAAATAACTTACTTAAACTACCACAATACCGAGAAATTATAATACAAAATTAGATATACTTAATGTGTATACGTTTCTTACTTATTTTTTCCTACTACTTGGTAATTAACTCGTAAAAACTGTAAGAAATTCTCAAGCTGCTAAATTGATTTTTAAGGGGGATTTGTCTACGTTAGTGGCATTTAATTGCGGATACTACAAGTTTTTTTAGTTAAACTCTTATAATAATGTATATTGAATTTTCCAGAAATTGAACCGTTAACCTGTTAGAGAGCCTAAGCCTTTTCCCTCGTAACGGCGCAATGCATTTTTTCCATTAAAAATAACATATTAGTTGTTGCCAACTGTGAAAAGGAGTATAAAAATAATACCCTGCTAAGTTGGATTCAGTATTAAGACTAATTTTGCCAAAGGTTTGAATAAGCCATTTAGTATTTTTTAAGTTTCATGTTTTCAATTAATTAGAGCGATCAATATTTATGATAACGTACATTACATTACTTCATTAGATAATATAAGTTTACTCTATCCGAATACAAAGTATATACACCTTAGAAATATAATAGATCTTTACAAGTTTCTGTTGTCACCTCGTACATTTTCTCACGTTTCTATATTTGTTTGGGAAACCTATGCGTGAGATCACCCACTGGTCGAACAATTACTTCAGATATCTGCAAGCAAAAAATAAAATACATGATTCGTATGCTTATACACTCCAATCATCAACACAAATCAAAATATATTATACCAAACATATAACTTTTTATTTTAAATATCTCTGTAAATGACTCATATAATCTATAAGCACTAATGGTTACATTCTGTTATTATCATTCGAAGATGAAAAATAAAATATTAAACATTTTTTTCACCATCTATCTTTCGTAAGAATTTTTCATTTTTAAATCATTAAAATGTTTCTTATTTAACCACATTTAACTAGAAATGTTTGAGGGATTAATTCTTGAAAGTGTATAATTTCATCCGATAATTTGTTCACGATATCAAAATTATTAAAAGTCACATCTACATTTAACTGCGCATTAATGTATGTTTACGTTGAATTGTATCGTATATTATTAATAAAACTGTGGGGCCTATTTATTGTACAAATCAGCACGTAATTATCATACAAAATCTACACTCGCTAATACCACATATATTATTTATTATTCAAGAAAAGTGGAACTATGTTCAAATGATATAATTTATTTTACCTGAACATTAGGTGGGGTGGACAAGACGTAGATGACCGCATCTGCTACAGAGGGGCAGTCAAGGACAGGGCCTCGATCCTTGGCGCGGATCACGCCCTTGGGAGCGATCATTTCTGTCATCACTCGTCCTGGGCTTACGCTCTGCCAAATAAAATATTAAATAATTGGCATTTGTTTAAAAAAATAATGCTCACTAGTAATTACGGTAATCTATCTCGTTGAACTAATGGTTACGTACTGAACAAATATAGATTTAGTCAGCACTTACAGATACTCTAATAGTAGAATTGGATTCGACTAGCTCCTTGCGCATCGCTTCGGTGAGGAGAGAGAGCGCGTGTTTGGTTGCTGAGTAGACTGACTGACTCAGTAACGTGCTGACTATATGTCCCGTTACGCTGCAACAGTCACATAATTAATTCATTCATTCATAATTAATACTATGAATTTTATTAAGACAAAAATTTAAGAAATTTTATTAAGTAGTTATATATTTTTTTTTAAATAAGTTAAACTTTTACATTTTATATCGTTATGGATTTTTGTTTTCCGTCCTATTTCCTATGTATATTATATAAGTAAAGTTGCCAATAAAGTAATTCACTGGTAGCAAATATACAAGTTTCAATTTCTTGGCTTTTTCTTTATTTGATCTTTGTCTTTGGGTACGAAACGAATCCGTACGTCCTCCATACATCTCGTGAAAGACATCATAAGTTGTTTTTTAAACATTGTACACTACTTTTATGGGTAAAATAACCTTATAATACATTGCTTTTTAAATTATTTGGAAATTTTTGTTAACTTATTTTAGTTCAATCCATCAATTGGGTTAAGGAAAATACGAACTCCGCCATTTTAAACATAACTGTCAACTACGACACGAATCAAAAAATTTGATATGGATGTCAATTTCTACAAAGACATTTTTATGTCATTAATTTTATACCTTTAATCATAAGAAATATGTATAAATAGTGTTGCTTGTGTGACGTTGCTGACCTGTTAATGTTGACTATGTGGCCGTCTTTGACACCACGAGCCCGCATTGATTTGACCGCTTCCCGCGTGCATATTCCTACAGCGTACACATTCACCTCGAACATGTTTCTCCAGATGTTTATTTCACCATCTATCAAAAGTCATATATTATAGAAATATTCCAGACACAAAAACGGTTTTTATGTGCTTTAAAATATAGAATATTAACCGTGAACCCATAACTAAATATGTGTTCTGGGACTTAACAATTATTCATAGGCTACCTGTAAATAGTTACATTATTATGAAAAGAAACTTATCAATAAGTTTCTACAATATACCATGTCCCAGAAACAAAAGGGCTTGGATATCGGCCTTTATGCTAGCGAGCTTAGGATAGAAATAGAGATGACAATTGATTTTATTTTATTGCACTAAAAAAAGCCGACGATGGTTAGTTACAAGGAGTCCTGTGCGTCTGACCGCAGCTCACTAGCGCTACCTCATTGCCAAAAATTACCTGTTTATTTTTTTTAACATCTTAGTAAGCATAAGATCAATTTTTACACACCAAATTCAATCTTGAATAATACTATAGGCGGCCTATTTCGGCCCTTTAAAGGAATTGTTAAGATCCGTCTCCTTTACAAGGCAGTTTTAAATTACTACATATATGTGTAATATATGTACATATTTATATTGATCTTCAAAATAAGAAATAAGAGTATAAAACTAACAATTTCTATATTTCGATGTAGGTAATTTTACTGGAAATTAAACCAAATATATATATATATATATATATATATATATATATATATATATGTATGTGTGTGTGTGTGTGTGTGTGTGTGTGTGTGTGTGTGTGTGTGTGTGTGTGTGTGTGTGTGTGTGTGTGTGTGTGTGTGTGTGTGTGTGTGTGTGTCTATAAGATCATTACAAATACAAACATAAACAATGAAAATAAAATAAGGAATTAATTAAGAACATATTATTCCATATAATACATTAATTTTGTTACCTAAGTCTTCGTAAATTTAATTTACTTGAAAATTTTATATTTTTTAGCGAGCTGATGGATTTTTTTCCGTAGTTCTAATGCTATTTGAACATAACTTTTAAAATATTTTCCTATCTCTTTCACTACATATATTCATATTTAAAAATGTATAGGTATTTTACTACAAGAATCAAATTAAAACGTGAAAGACAATCAGGAACAAAGTGTTATTCCTCCTTCACCACATTTTAGCCGTCTAATTTTTAATGTACATTATAATGAAAATAAACGCGTGCAAGCCCTCAATAATTTAATTTTAAAATAAAATTAGGCATATATTTACAAATTCTTAATTATTATGTTATAGTGGTATGAACAAAAGAATAATTAAACATTAAACATATTAAAATAGTAACACGTATAAATTCGTAACATAAGTGATACCCCATATTAAGCTTACATTATTTAAAATTTTTCACTCATTTCATTTTTGAGATATCCTGCAATAATGAAAACCAGATGCACCTGTACGAAATTGACGGTTCGTGCAAAATTTTCAGTTCAATAGGTCACTTTGTTATCGAGATATTGTGTGAACAACGAGACAGATTAACAGGAAGATCTAAATGAACATTTCCTATTCCATTGAGTAACAGGCTTTACTTACCGCTCAGCCAATGTGCATAATTAAGTTGAATCTGCATGAGGTTTATGAGAGCGAGCAGTATTGTTAGGTTTGCAGTTGAAGGATTTCGAACGCAACGCCAAAACCTCTTAAGCCCAATTTATTTCCGAATCCATTTAAATTTTTAACAAAATATTTACCATCAGTTTGGTACTAAACCAATATTCATGGCCAAATTCATTATACGTTTATTCTAATTCTATTTAATCAGGGATTGATTGAAAACACTCAACGAAGTTTTTCTCCGTTTAAACAGCAGATTTAAAGTCTTGCCTACATTCAATAGGGGCTTAGGGTACCTACTACCAACGCTAACTAAGCCCGTATTTTTCTATTCTTTTCTCGCTGTATTACCTCGATGACTAATATTTGACATGCTATTATAATCTCAAGTTTTACTACATTTTCTGTGATTTATGACTGTAGTAATCAATATATAAGTATGGAATATGGTATTTGCGCATTATTTAACACAATATTTTTAACCGTAACTTTTACTTTGTATATTTACGATATTATTTGTATAATATAACTTGTTCCTTAATTTTTTGAACTAAAATAATTATTATGTAGTTATTAAAATAGTATATGTAAGACTTTATAGTCACAAGTTATATACACTCCTAGGAGCATTTAGTACAGCCATTATCATATGAAACCCACAATAATATTTCTGTAAATACAGTCAAGTTTCGATTTCATTCAGCCACAAAACCAGGCTTGCTCTCTCAATATCATAAATACATTCACCTTTTTTAAATGAGATATACAAAATTTTAAATATCTGTATAATTTTTTTACTAACAGCATATGGAAGAATTGTTAAGTCGAAGCATATTAATTCGATATCCTTCAGTTCTAATAAACAAATATTTAGATCGAGTTAGCATCGTGATGAAAATGGTTTAAGAATATTATTTTAAAATAGTGGAAAGATTAGTGATTTTTTTTAATCGATCTGCAAGAAAAATGCATGCACAAAGTTCAAAGAAGTCAAAGATAGATAGATACACACCACTTCAAGGAGTAAATCAAATTTTCCGTTGTACAATATTTCAGTACTTGCACTGATCACAACAGCTACACAACTTCCTGATTTGTTATGAAATCTAAAGAGAGACTTAATAAATTATTTATTTTATACCCTTCTTTGAATGATGCTTAAACGTAATTTGATGATGTTTTTTCGTCATCCTCAACATCCTTATCCATGAAGGTTTTTCTGAAACTGTTCCTCTGTACATAAGGTCAGGAACTTAGCTTCTACAGTTACAGTACTTTTTACTCTACACAAGCCTTACTGTGATTTATTTTAATACCGTCCATATTAAAATAATCCGTCCATTATGCGTAATGCACTCTCTCCCAAGCGAATTTCATTGTCTTACAATCATCTCCATCACAAGACTGATCCACCAATATCTGCTTGTCTAACTTAACTTACTAAGTTAACTTACAATCTAAACGGCGATGAGATATGAGTGCAGCATTTAAAGAGTGGCTTTTAAGAAATATCATTTATCCACTACGAATGCAAATTGAACGTCCCCGCTCACCTTGTTTGATTCCAATCCTTTGAACTAAAATATTAGGTTTCTATACAATAAAATACAATACTTTTTACATTATATAATTTAAACTTCATATACAAACCACAATGGATTGTTTTCACACGTCCAATGCCTTACGAAAATGTATTATTCTCATTCCTTTCCAATCGTTACAGTTTTGTTAATGTATTTCTTAATAAAACAGTTTTAAGTAGTAATAATGTTTTATGGAGGATCATTTAGATTTGCCGAGAACAAATTTAATGTTAGAAAAACAAAAAGATCAATCACGAGTAGAAGTTAATAACCCTTTAAGCGATTTTTATCAAGAAAAATTATAGTTCCAGACACCTGAAGTTCATTATTTGTCTGTTAAATATAAAACTAGGGTATAATAATAAAAATTGTAATATCATATACGTTTCTGTAGAAAACATATGTAGCGTGTATTTGCAGTTCGCAACATATATAATGGTAATTGTTGCTAAATAAAAACATTAATTAGTAAATGTTCAAACCTACAGGAATACCTTTATTTTTACTTTTGTTAAGTGACCAGGAATAGGTTCAAGTAGGTTCATCCTTCAAGGGACAGAATGACTATAAAGGGAGTCTTGTAATTCTTAGAACAAAAGTATATTACATTATTCCTTAGGTCGTAACAACCACAATTTATCTTTCTGTCTTTATGTGGTTTTTGCAAAATAATAATTGATATTATAAAAACTAGTAAGATAAATTCAACCATAGTAAAGTTAATATTTTCTACAAAATATAATTGTTCTTTCCTACTCTATTTTATTAAATATTTATTTTTGTTTCACTGAGAGAAAATTATAGAAATTACAAAAAATAATAACAAGAAATATTTTTTTTTATTTGACTGCCACAGTTTGGCAAGGTAGGAATCAATTAAATAAAATGCCACTGTTGATGTTACAGAAACAAATACTGGCATAAGTATGTAATTAACTTATATGAAACCATAAATTCAGCCATCATCACATCTTGTGTTTATGTTTTCTAAATAATCTAATTACTCATACTATTACTCAATATTACAGCCTTATCGTTCTCATTCAACGATTGTAAGTTTGATAACAGTTTCATCAGACCAGCGGCTATCTGTGTCATCAGATATGATCAATTAACATATTTAATTATTACATTTAACTGCAAATGATTGTGCGTTTAACCTAAATATAAAAAAGGTGTGTATATGATTTCATTAAAGCTGTATGTAGGTAAACCTCCATGTAAATCTCTAGTTGTGAGATAGCATTTAGTGTTACTTAAATACAAGGTAGATGTCAGCTAATGAAACACCTGTTAACTGTACATACCTGATACTTACTCTTGTGCATATCAGAGTACACGAGAGAAACATCATTCCTGTGAAATAACTCACATCTGCTAATCTCTGGATAATGCTACTCCCTTCTCACCTCCAAACGCGAAATGATTGACCAAAACATTTAACCACTCGTTGAAAGTTAAATTAGCTCCAGATAACTTTTCATAACTATTTCAGTCTCCTGGCAGTTGAAGAATACAATTTTTTAACGTTATTTGAAAAATAATTCTGACCATGACTTATTCGAACATATTTGTATAAATGGGATTTTTCAGAAATATAGCAAGCATTACTTTGTAGAACGACGGTAAACTGTTCCAGGACAAAAGAATCATATGAAGACTTAGTGCCATGAAAATGTAATACATATTTTCTCTTCATTTAGAACTATTTTACGTAAAGCCGTGGATATCTAATCTTTTATAAACAGATTCTGAGTATTTTTGAAATATTGATATTCAATTTTAGAATAAGAAGTTTTCACAACTTAAAGAATAACCAATATATAATCAATTGCAACACACAGACACAAACACCCACATAATATATATATATATATATATATATATATATATATATATATATATATAACTAGTAGTTAGTAAACAATAAATACATTTTAAATGTTATAAATTTTTTAACATATCCATATAATTTGCATAGTCGCATGACGATGAAACATTCGGTATCAAATGGCCTAGTCAAAAAATTATATTATATTAGAAAATATTTGTCTTTACGAACAAGTTCAAAAATAAGGCTCCATTATATAAGCGTACTTGTTTTAGAATTATTAATTAAAGAAGAAAGAACACGATTCAGTAATTAAAGTGTATTCAGTTTATTCAAGTCACTTGAGTTATTATTTAAACACTTCTAGTTGTTATTCATTTGTGTAACGATTTGTTTTCTCAGTTTCCCTCCCTAGATAATATAACTAACTCTTTTACAAAATTTTCTGATATGCGTGCGGAGACCAGTTAATTGTAAAAACATATTTTCAACCAGATTTTTTTACATTATTAGAATAACGAAGAAACATTGATTTTGCGCAAGTAGTTCTCAACAAGAAGAAAAACATGACGTATGTAGAATATATTCAGCTTGTATCAGCTGATATTACTGAAGTAGATGTCACTTTATTTGTTGTTACTATTCTTTGTTCACCACATAAGTGTTATTGTTGGTTTATAAAGTGAGTTACTGACCAATTATAAATAATATATCTACGATATTATTCAAAACTGCTTACAATGTTCTAAAAATTAAAAGAAACTCATATAAGAGTAAGCTTAATAACGCATTGCACAACATTCAGAAGATAAATTATTAGGTGGTTGGTATATAATTATCTGGTTAATATGTTTGTTTCAGAAAAAATGGGAGTTCTTGTTACAAAATGTTTAAACATTACTACTAGTAGTTTATTATTATCACAGCTATAGTTATAATAATAAGAAATAATTCTGTAACTAACGAACACGAAAGTGTTGTTTTTACAGTGATATTATTGGCTCGAGAAGGTTTTTTCCCGCCAGCACATGTATGTGTGAGTGAAGTGAGAATAATTCGCCTGAATATACCCCGAAAACGTCGGTCGTAGGGATGAGCATGTTGAAAACTTGAACTGCGTTGAAAGAAACAAAAACAAAGGACTAAAAACGTTGAAAACAGAGATTATAACCGTTGGAAAGTGCATTTATTACGGAATGCTTGTAGCTCTTGCGCTAATGTTCCAAGGATCATTCTGTTACTGGCAGAACTCCAACTGCCACTACGGGTGCAAAGTCAGTTACACACCGCTGAGTATTATGTCAGCTGAAAAGTGTCACTAGGTTTATGACAGTGTTTACATCTTTCATTTTTTGGTTAGAAGAACTGTTAAGAAAAATTATGGCGCACTTTGGAGTCTTTGAGTGCAAGTAAAGTGGTCAAGCTACAGTTACTAGTTGGCTGGTCGATAGCTAAGCCTATCATTCAAGGGGCTTAAATAAGATTTCTTCCTGTATGCTTGTTTGCACAAAGTCTTGAGAACAAACTATCTTATATAATTGAAATTTTGGATATTAGCAACACTAAGTTTGGTGAATAAATTCAAATAGATTGAATAAATTTATCAGCTATCGTTGAATTTGGCAATGGAATTCATTTGTACATAGACAAAACTCAGTTTTATGGCCAATCATTGAATTTAGTTAACTGTTTGTCATTGAAGCTTATCACTCAATAGGCTTACATAATATCTCTTTTCATCCGGATAATATAACATTTCTTATGCTGTATGATTGTCTGTCTCTCTCTATTTGTATTTATGCATGATATTTCGAAAATAAAATGAGATATCTCATGTTACGTGACATATGGTGTGGCGTACTCCTCGTTTGTTGTTATATGAGTACTTACGTTCTGCGTATTATAATCTTAGCTCATTTCCAATGACAACATTATAATAATATTAGTAAAAATCCTACCTAATACTCGTGTTCTTGTTGATACCCCAGCGTTGTTCACGAGGATGTCAATACCACCTACGTGTTGTTCCGTCCAACGAAACGCTGAAAGAATTTCTTCTTCAATGGTGAGGTCAGTCTTGATTCCATAAAATTTACCCTTTTGTCCAGCCATTTCTTTTTCCAGTTCCTTAAACAATAAATTTAAATCTAAACATTTTGTATACTTATTTTTACAGGAAGACTATTAATAAAAACAATCGTGTTAATTGAATGTTGTTCATTTGTATATAGAAAAGTTATTTATTATCATATAAATTCAATTATTACAAACATATAAATATACACCCTTAGACCAAACTCTTACACAAAGTCTTATCCAGAACGCAAGAAACTAAGTATTACTCAATCAAACTTAGGTATTTAATGTAGTTTAGCTCTAATGTTAAACACACGTAGTCAATAACATTAGGATGCGAGTTTATAAAATCAATAAGTCATTGTAACTGTTATACAATTAATCTTTACCATTGAGCCTGTTTAGCTTTATTTAATTGCAATCTCTCAAATATGCAACAAAACGCAATTGATTTGTTGTGTAGGAATATTACTCTCGTTTAAAAGAAAATGAATCAGTTATTCAACCAAAGATTTTAATAAATAAATAATTTATAAATTGTATAGTTAGGCACCAATCCTAACTTCGCATTTAAATTTAGATTTGTATCAATTTAATTTGCTTACATTTTTTATATTAAGTTACTAAATTAAGTATTTTGAAAAGAACATTTAAGTTAAAGACCGGATCTTTGACTGAGTTAGAGATAACACAGGTTCAAAAAATCGTGTATGTAACCGTTTTACTCTTTATTAGCAATTTCAACATCGTACTTCATCAACTTAAGTCTTATTTCAATTAAGTACACACTTTTATAAGATAGCATGCAGAATACAGGAAACAGAAAATTGGTTTCTTCTATTTTAAGTAGAGTAATTTTAATAAGAATCGGAAAACAATTAATGTTATTTAAACGTCCAACAGGTGCCTCATATACACTTGTGTAATGTTTTCAGCATTTTTGACATAATTTAAGGTTTTATTTTCTAAATTAATGAATATGAAACATACTAAATTTTCTAATGTTGTGCATTGTTTTTAAATGTTATATATTTATATTATATATCGAATATTTGGATAATCATTATACTCTGGCGTATAAAACTACCCAAAAACACAAAATTAGTGAAATATTACAGAAATCTTTATCTTACACGTACATTTAACTTCTAACTGGTACCTAAACTTGCAAAAAGTCTCATCTTGGCTCTAAATTTGCATTACAGAAAACATTTATTATTAATTGAAAGGACCTATTACACGTAATTAACAGCAGAACCATCTGTTAGAGTAATTTGACTACAGTTTTAAATCCTTTTAGATTTATAGCCTAAAGGTATTGAGTAAGTTTAATAGTAACACACATTTCTAATTAAACATTTTCTGGAATAGATGTTGAGCACAGAGTATATCCAGTAATAAAAAATGTTAATTTGTATGAAAAATTTACTTTTAATGTAAGTTTTAACAAATATTAAGTATATAGAGTGCTTTATTAGTATTATAAAGCATATATAAAAGATAAAGTTTATGTGACAACTTTGAATATATATGTATATATATATATATATATATATATATATATATATCATATACAAACTTAAACACTGTTATAGAACACATCTTAGTTGTGTTTTGACAGAAGTAGGCATCTCAGGGCTGTGTAAGTATATACATTTTCTTTATCGAGGAAACAAGACAAAATCAATATTATCATCGTAAATATATTTAATTTAAACCATAAATGGTCGTATACGTACAAAACCTACGAAATTGGGGGCGAAGCCGCTGGTAACTGCTAGTCCTGCGTAATAAATATGATGCTTCGGGTAACATCTAATAGGGTACATTTTATAAATCGTTCCTGTTTCTTTATAGATTTAGACGACTACACAGTACACGCCAGTCATTTAAAGGAACTTGAACAAACCAACATCAGAAACTTATAATCAGAAAGAGAGAACGACAGAGATAATCTCACGGCTGCATTTTAATATGCTGGCTACTGGCAGGGCCGCGCCATATCTCTAGGGATTGTGCTATGACGTCACATTTTCTGTCTCACTTCCTCCATTTGAATAGCTCTCAGATAAACGTGGCTTGCTGACGCTTTAACAACTTTAATTAATGCGGGTGGTAATATTTCTTACCTAAGTTTTGTTTTAAACCTTATCTTTGAATGAGTAACGACTCAAAATTAGAGCCAAATCGTTCGTAAACACAATAGAAACCACATAGTATATTGTATGTTAAATATTGTATTCCCTACAAAAGTAAACAACATACGTATAATTAGCATATTAAGGTCCTAGTAAGTTTAATTTCGTTAACAACTCAGAAACATACGTATCGATTAGTTATTATATGTATGTACAAGGTAAATCAAACCATGGCAAGAAAACAAGTTTCTCGTATGGCCTACATAATTACTAAAATATTTTTTTTTTTTTAACTCTTACAAAACCGTGTTTAATAAACTTTAAATAATTGATTCATGTGTGAGTACTGCCTGATTGTAAAATAAATATCTATACAATTTCATTAAAAATACATAATTTGCGTCATTTGACACTTTATTTCAATTGCGTTAATGTCAATGTATGAACAAAACTAAAAAAGTATATTTTCCAATATGCAATAACAATCTTAAAGCGCAGTTAAAATTTTTTAATGATATACTTCATCTGCCTCGTTTTTAAATAACTTTTAATATTAAATGAAAATTTCCAAGATTTTAGGTAAAAACCTTATACCTTGTTAAAAATGCATTGTTGCATTGTGTAATTAATATAGTATGAATAACATTTTCTGCTTATTAAGCTGACTTTTTCTAATACATACTGACTTTATTGGAGAAATCTCCACACACATATCGCGACTATCTGTTGTTACAAAAGGCTCTGCACGCATTTCAAGATTATCAAAGTCTTATTTACACCTAATTAATTTGTTAATTAAATTCCTAGGATTTCAGTAACATAAGTGATGGTAGTAATAAGATAGTTCCGACTCCGGAACCACTTTTTAATAACTTCTTGCCTAATTTAAAAACTTAATTTTATTTTAATAAATGTCAGTAAACCTTGAATAGCCTATTTGAATTCTATTTAATTAATACACAGCTCAGCTAATATCAAAATTTGCTCTGGCCACCGGGGTGTAAAGTTAATTATATACTAAAGTAAGAACTCTAGCCATCCCCTTCCGTTTTCTTGTTTTTTTTTTTTTTTTATTAATTGGTTCAAAAATGCATGTCATTTATATTAGAGTCAAATCTTTCCATGACCAATAGGAAGTAAGATTTATTACAAATTACCGTAATTCTACATTACTTTCTTCTAGAGTTTCATAATATCATGTTTAGAAACAAATATAGGACATTAAATAAATTTGTATTTGTTTAAGAGCTTGATATTTAATTACTGAAATAAACTACTGATACTGAGTAAAAATACATAATCCTAAGTCATATCATAGTCACGTTACGTCTCTTTACCTTAAGCCTTTCTTCATTCCTTGCTAAACCAACGACGAGAACTCCGTAGGAAACGAGAGCCCGGGAAATCGCCTCTCCGATCCCGGTACGCGCTCCTGTCACCATAGCCACCCTTCCTTGCCATCGGTCCATCTCTGTCTCTTACTGAATTCAGTTACTACTAGTAATGCCTCTGGTAGCTTAATGAGCGATAACGGAGTAGTGTAGTGACCCAAAATGTGAAACTTCTAGTATCTCGTGCCAAAAAGATAACGATCACGATATCATTATTTTGGAATAACTGGCCTAGATTCACGTAACCCAGTGGTTGCCTAATTAACGAGAGGTTATTGACCTTTTACACTCATCAACTAAAGATACAAACAATTAATAAATATGCCAGTGATTGCACGGATGTTCTATCATTTTTGTTGTAAACATTTGACATACAAGCGATTGTTATTCGTGTACACCATAGTATACAACTGTATAAATCTAGTAACCAACAGAGTATTACAACAGCAAAGCTCTCTTGAAGTGGAATCAACGTGAATATGCAAAATTGGTTTTGTTAAGGCTTTCCAATTACTGCCAAGAATAGCGTTTGTGGGATTATGTCTGATATTGCATGAATATTACATTTCATGAATATAAATTTTTAAGGTGAGTCTTTACCAAAATAGCAGAATAATATTGTAATTTCGTAAATTTTTTATAAATATTAAACCTTAACAGTACATAAGTAACAATTAAATACTACATTTTTATGAACCCTTAGAAATAGCTAAATAGCCAAAATTATTTGAATTTTGTATTTGAAACCTTAAGTTAATTTTTTTTATTATTAACAATATTTAACAAATTTAACGCAGTATTATTGTAATGTATAACTTAAATTGCTTTATTATTTTTACAGCAAAAGGAAATAATGCAATATAATTATACATAATCTTTAATCACTAAACATTTAACAAATTCAAAGTTTTAACGGTTATATATTAGGTAATAATGCAATACTAAAAACTAGTCGGAACGAATAAGACATTAATTTGAAATACTACACAAGAAAAATACTACTTTAGTACTTTAAAACGTTTTAAGCGTATAAATACCTCGATTTCGTCACTTTTATCGAGTCCCACCACTGTAATCCCACGTGTAACCAGAGCCCTGGACACGGCACGTCCTATCCCTCCTGCAGCACCAGTCACCATTGCTACCCTCTGCAGCCACCTACCCTCTGGCTCCACCAATGTTTACATCCATGTTAAGATAGACACCCACGTAGTGGCAGAGTTGAGTATGTAATGACCGCCAAATACTCATTGCCGACTGACTGTTGAACTGCGTATACTGATAAGCTATCACTTGCCGCGTGGACAGCAAATTAATTAAAAGTGATTTAATGTAAACATCGCTTGTGATTTTTCTTAAAAAGTATATGTTATATTTCAAATATCAAACCATAACTTTTTTCTTTATATCGCATCATTTACCTTTATAAATTTAAACTAACATTATGAAAACGAAGTTAAATATGTTTCTCCCGTAGTTTGACGTTAATATAACTAATATTACGTGGCTGGCTAAGGAAAGTGTAATCTGAGAAAACTATTCTCTTCATTTACCCGTTCTGATCCCTTACATTCAGATCCCAAGCATTAATATTGCAACTGACGATTGGTTTGTTACTTAAGGGAAAGTACTCTATTAATTTCACAAAAACCTTTTTATACAATGCAAATTGGCAGTTGGGTCCACAATTTTTATTTCTAATTATATTAAAAGACCCAAAAGAAAGTTTACACCCAAGAAGAAAGTTTTTGGAACAAAATAAAGAATACTTCCCGAATTAACTGTGTGTAACTAATATTATGTTATAGGTGCGTTTACAGTGGCAATAAATCAATAGTCTAACCTTATTAGTAATTTTGTTTTTGCTCATATAAGAGTAGTATATTAATATTTTCTCATTTTCATTCTGGCTTATTATACCGCTATCATATATATCCCTTGATGATGGAGGCCTATCTTATGCTCATGTTGCTCACAGCTGAACTATGTTTCTTTAATGGTGCATTGCCGTGTATATCAATAAATAAACAAACAATCTGCTTTGTATATATCGCAGTCACGTGATCGACATATTAGTTTGTATATTTCAAATATTAAATGGAGTGTTATTGCATTGGGTTAGAAGAAAGGTATTTATTTATTCAGAGTACTAATACCATGTCGGTCTAAGTTTACAATACAACATCAGTGTTTTTCCTCGTAAACAAACAGTTGTTGGAAGTATTAATTCATCAGCAATAACTTCAACTCGCTGACAGCATGTTAAGTATTCCTTGTTTCATGTTCCACAACAGTAAGCCCCCGTTAATCGGGGGTTCAACCGGTGTATTGAACGTGTTAACAATACTCCACTAGTCCGGGACAAAAGGGTAATTAATTACTTTACCACGACAAAGGTGCTAGCTTTTTATTTCTGAACGACCAATTCGTAAAATGCTCTACAGAAATATTTAGTCGCAATGTTTCAAATGGAAGTATAATTAATTAACCACAGAACACATGATGTCAATACCTTCGTTGGTCAACGCTATATTTCCTGGCCATTATAAAACAAAGTAATCTTGCACGCATTAAAAACTAAATGTAACAATGAACACTTTAACATGAATATGTACTTGGTAATTCAATACGGTAAAATCGAGGTACAATAGGATCTAGGTGGGTGAAGTAGTAGCACTAACTCCCTTCCCTCATTAATTTACAAAATTAGGTGAGAGTCAATTTGCATTTTATTAGACCCACCCTTGTTTTTCATTAATTTTATTGAGGAGTCTATTACAAAAATACTACCAAGCTATATTTTTATCCTCAGATCGTATTTATTAAGCTCTGCGCACCTATAAACAATTATTAATAAGGGATGTAGTTGTATTAACTTTTAGAAAGGAAGTAAAGAGACTTAAAATTACTTTTCCTATCGTTATATATTACAAAATTTAAAACACAACATTTCGAGGTTTCAACTCTATCGTTTGCAATAAGTGAAAAATAATTAGTGCAACACTAAAGAAGAAAAGAAAGATTAAAAAAGTGAAAGAAGATGGGTCAAACATACAAAAAAAAAACTGCTTACAGTCCAGACAGGACACAGTTATGGTTAAAAGCCAAACCAAAACAAAAAGTGGCACATAGGACTAATGTGTATAGTATAACTTGTTTCTGTTTGAGGGAGTACATAGGCGAGAAAAATTATCACTAAATGTGTGGATTAAAGATTTATAAAGAAAATAGGAAAAAAGAGCTTTAAAAAGGTCCTAAAATGTTCAACAATGCTGGTCTGACAATCTTCAAATTGAATGGGATGAATCCAATACGAGGCGTGGCTAGAAAATAATTAGATTAATACCGATGGAGCCACAAATCGAAAATTCACTACCCAAACCTCTATGAGTTTCGTTTGGCCGTACTTCTCCCTCTTGGAGCGCCATTTCGTTTAATAGTATGTTAAACTAAATGGGTGAAGCCAAAATATTACACGGTGAGGAGGTAAACTTATTAAGACTTCGCAAATAAAGTTAGAACACCAACCACTGAGTCATTCTTTGGTTGTGGTTAGGTCACTTTGACTACTAATATTAAGGAACTAGCTAACCTAAAAAGATTTTAACAATCAATCAAATCTCGACTAAGAAAATTCGTATACACACCGTGACACTAAGCTCTAGGACCAAAACTTTGTATGTGTACGTGTTGTAAAGACAGTAGACGGCTGCCTTTACGCTTCCCACTCAAGACCATCGCCTTGCTGTCAATTGTTTTAGATGTCACGCCGCGAGGCAATAGGAAGTTTCAACATAGACTTTTTTGTTAGTGTCCTGCTTTCTACTGCGCTTGTTCTACGTGTATTAGTGCTCTTAAATTAGCGTGTTCATCAATTTTGTTCGTTGACAACGCCGGGTTTCGATTCTTCTGTCTGGACACCAAACAGTTTCGCGTATGTTTGAGCTGTTTTTTCTCTTCTTTTAATATTCCTTAATTTTTTTGTAATGCACTAACTGTTTTTTCACAAGATAAAGAGGGTAGATTTCAATCCTCGAAACGTTTTTAATATAACGACACAATTCCTAAATCCTGTTATCCTCTCATTCTGAAAATTTTTACATACGCTAGATCAAAAATAGTCCGATATAAGGGTACAACCTTTATAATACTTTAATAACATTAATATTACAAATCTTACTTTGGTTAGGTTTATAAAAATCTAAGCGATTCATGAAATGTCAGATTAAATTTTACTGTTTAAAAAAGGTTGTGGCTTGAAATGTCAATTTGAGTTCACAAGATCATATTATTAAGTTGGATTACTAGAAATTAAAAATCTCAGAAGAATTGTTATTATTTCACCTTCATTCAAGTTTAATATGACCTTATAAATTTACAGAAAGTGTTTGTATATTCCAACTACCAGATGAACCTGAAACTCGCCTTTTCAATTCAAATAAATTAATTCATTCCATTATATGTTACGCATAATAATATTTATATAAACACTGATATAACAATCATTATAATTACAATCGTAATTATCATGAGTCAATTCGTATAATATAAAGGAAATTATTACTGCAGAATAATCACAATACAACATGATAAACACAATAGTAAAACATATCTTTTTTGACTGGAAATGGCGTCTCTTCTAGAAAGGAGGTATCGGCTTTACATCTCCGAGACAAAGTGTGAGAAACTTTTCCCTTTGCTTGCTTGTCACACTGCTAAAGTGCAGTTCACCTACGTGACGGGTATTTCAATGAGATATTTACAGATTCTAAAATATAAGCTCTCCCTCAGACTAAGGTTTCTTGAGGCTCTCGTGTATAATGTACATAGTAAACATGGATAATACACATTTATACTGCTAGGAACATGTTAATATCCAAACATATGATAAATTAGAATGAGATTAAGAATAAATCATGGGAAGAAGTTGTTGCACAATAAATTATACTTCTGTATTATGATTAGTCATATGCAAGTAAGCAATACCACACTGATATAGGCAGAGAATTTATAGGTGCAGAATAGTAAATTTAAGAACATCTTAAGGCATACTTCAGCCTGGTACGCTAGTTTGCACATGATGAGAGTAACGCAGACACATAATGAGAGTAACGCAGACACATAATGCGAGTAACACAGACACATAATGAGAGGAGTCTGTCTAGTCTAGCGAACCGTATACAATTATTCGAGTAGGATTTTATTACATACAACACAATCGAATCAATTATAATGAATAATGGCCAATTTGGCCAAATTGCTTATCGCTTTGAGTTCATAGACATTCTTAGAGATTTTTCTATGATGAATAATGTGTAAGGCTACTGGTTTTAATACGTTTCCAGAAATCTAACAACAATGTGCCTTCAACTTTTTTATGTGAAAGCATGAAAAGTAAAATGAGATGTCCAGTGTCCCCAACCTAATATACAACATTTTTTCCTATTTTTCTGACCCGATGAACACTGATGGCTACGCCTTTTAGCATTGAAATAGATAATTATTATCATTAAGTTCCCCTGCTGTTGCTGTTACTTCTTAATAAATATTTATATTGTAGTCCCTGCTCTAATATTTATTCCTCTTTCTTATGCCTTGTAATATTTTGATGCCTCATTATTTGTTGTTTTATGCTGCTATTAATTTTGTTTCAATACATATGAACCATTTGATTGGTCTATTCTGATTAAAATTTGTGTTTGTCCTCTACTTTATTTAATGACTGAAAAATTATGATGAATTTCCTATGCAATAAAAGAGAAAATGGCTATCACTAAAAATAGTAACCGGTACGCTTAAGTTTCCTAACGTATTGCTTGGGGCAAAAGCTACACGTTAGCTGTAATTTGCATTGTGAGTCTTATGATCCAGTTGAACAACTACTGGATTTTTTTTACTGAAAATTTTGTTCTGAGCCTCCAGCATTCTATATGCTAGTATGATACATTAACGTATCTTTTTTTCAAATCATTATCTGACGCACACCTTTTTTCATATCGTTTAATACGGAAATCGGTGTCACCGAAAATGATGTATTAACACTTTGTAGAGGCCGTACCACGAATATTTTCAATTAGTTTATGAATATTAAAATTCCTAAGTATGTAGCTATGGCGGGCATAGATAATCTAACTGCCACACACCTAATGACTTTATCATTTAGACAATATTGTTATTACTGACATCTGCTTAGCTAGATTTTGAAAAATCCGTTTTTAGTAAATCACAGTGAAGAAGACTTTACACAATAATATCACTATTTTTTCTCCAAGACACAGAAAAGTGTTGAACGCTAACTCAATAAAAAATAGCGAAACAGAAGTCTTTCAAAGTTGTATATTATGATCGTTGCTACATAATCTACCCAAAAATTATATCCTCGTTTCATTTCATTTTCTTTGAGTACATAAAACGTATAGTCTATTCTAGGGTCAATTGCTTTTGGTGAATTATATATTTTTACAAATACTCCGGTACGTTTCCATTACCTCAGAGATGTCAAAGAATTCTTAATATCCCAGAAATTAAAACATATAAAAACAATATTCATTTTAACTACATTTCTAAGTCTTCAAGAATACTCAAGCTTTCTTGATACCCTTACGCTGCGTATCTTCATGTTACTAAGACAAAGGATAATGTTTTGACACATTGAGGAGAGCTACAAGGGTTTCTAGCGTACATGTGAATGAGCAGAGTGCGATTGTGTTTGAAGTGACAGGTGAGAAGTACCAAGGTAATCGTGTGGTACGTAGAGCACAATGCACAATGCAAGCAAACAGTTGTCATCGATTTTCTTTTGCCTTGTTTTGGGTGTAACATTGAGGACCATGAGAACTTTGAGATTGAGAAGCGCAGGGTGGGTTACTAGGCTTCTCAAAAAAGCGAAATTGAAGCGATTTGATGACTTCAGGAAATTCCTAATCGGATATTGCAAATTATTAAAGTGCAATAGGAAGTCTTTATACAACTATATTGCTTAGTTTTTTGTTACTACCAGAAAGTGAATAAACCAATAGTTACAGCTACCATTCATCTTAACAAAATACGTGTTTATTCAAATTTCTGGCTCTTATATTTCAATTGCTCTGCATGGCGTTTAAGATAAAATTGGGCCTGAATAAGATAGTTTAGGTCTTTTCCTAGTATTTGTATAAGGTAATTAACGTTTCACTGTAATCTCTGAAGAGTTAATTATTTTTATCACTTACCAAGCCTTTATGACAGGCAGTTGCTTAGTAAAATAACGTTGGGATGGTTATCATTTTATCACTATACACGTGTTTCGAATCGACTATAACTTTACTGACTAATGATGTGACATTTACACGATTAATGTACAACCGAAGAATAGTTTTCTTTTCTATGGCTTTAATCATATTTGTGTAAAATATTTGGTAGACTAAAAATGCGGTCATTACTCTAGTCACCCATTACAAAATGATTAGTTTATACAGGTTTTAGCTAGTATTTATTTCAGGTAACCCCATATCCAAATAGATAATTGAATAGAAATAAATATACCACAACTATCTCAACTTCTAGAAAAAACTGGACATGGTGAGTTTTAATCTAGCTCCTTCAAATATTTAATAATCACACTCGACCAAAAATTCATAATTTTTTAGATTGAAATATTGTGTGCTACAAATGTAATTTATTTGTAATTTTAAAGTTGGTCTATTGATAATGTATTATCGTGTGGACAGATAGACGGATAGAGAAACAGACATAAATACAGAAATTAATATTCCACTTCTCGAGACTTAGTTAGCGCTTAGTCAATTACTTTACTCGCAACAACTAGTTCAACATGTTATTTTTGTTCTTTTACAGCACCCAATTTTCATTCAAACTGTGTAGTAACAAAAGGTAGCGAAAACCGCGAATATTGATAAAGATACTCTTTTAAACATCAAACGTTTACGAAACCGCCTAAACTAAAGTAAGTTACAGTAGTGCTTTTGACGTTTTGACAGGTCTTGGACCTTCACAACATAGCTGCTAAAGGGACGCTTTTGTAAGACATGGAAAATGTTAAGGTTCAAATATTTAAAGTTATGTCATTTCATTCAATAATTTTTACAAGTGTTATAATATCTAAAACAACTGCTAAGAGTATATTAAAAAGAAATTCGTTTCTTTTGTAATGTAAAAAACAAAACAAAAGACTCAGTAACAAGTTGGAACATATGAATATTATAGGCTCTAAAATAATTGTAGAGATATTCATGGTAACCATATAGTTGCCATGACTAAACAGCTTTAAGAAAGCCGGTACTCATGTGTTATCAATAAAGGCTTATGTGCTTGTCTAACTTCATTTGTAAATGGAAACAACTTATTTACGAACTGAGGTTTTCATCAGACTACTACTTTAACTCAATTTACTATAACATAACATGCTGGGCAAATACGAATTTTCATACTGTATCAATTTACCCATCAAAACCGTGAATTATATCACTTTTACAAGTTACAATTGTTTTTGTATTTACACTATAATTGCAATATTACATATTTTAATTATATATAACAAAATTGGCTAAGCATTAGCGAAGAATATTACTGGAGGAGCTGGAAAAATTCAATATCTGACTATTTGTCACCGCGATATCTCGAAAGCAAACTGATCTATATACTTTTCTATATACACTGATATATATATATATATATATATATATATATATATATATATATACAAGTTTATAAATATACAAGTTTGCTTTCAAGATATAGTGCGGACAGAGAGTCAGATATTAAATTTGTCAAGGTCCCCGAGTAATGAGTTTTAATTTATGTGTAGAAATATATGGAGTTTGATGATGAACGGTTATACTTGGAGATTTCTCTTTCTCTTTCATACAAAACTATTGGTTAATGTACATAGTGTATCTATTTTATTTGTTATTTGTCTAATTTTAAACTATAGTCTTAAGTTTGTAATCAAGGACAGACTGGTATTATGAATGAATTGTGTATACATATATATGTAAAATGTAAAAGAAAGAAAGAGAAATAAAGAAATTATTATTATTATTATTATTATACTTCATAGAATTTAGGTGAGCATTAGTGATTAACGGTAGAATTTCAAAAAAAACACATTTATAAATTAACTGAGTACAATCATATAACATTTAAAAATGTTACATAGGAACTCATATAGTCTAGTAAAAAGAGCTATTTATACTTTAAATTATCCATATAACTTCAGTAAATCCTCACAAATGGTGTGGCGTACTCCTAAGCTTGTGGTAATATGAGTTCAATTAATGTTTAGGTTAATATATGTTCTATAATCGTGTGTAGCGATGAAAATCCGTCCAGTTCGTGGAACATTGAGGTAACGTATATTTCAAACAAATTTTATATTTTTTAACCACAACCTTAACTATAAACATTTACAGCAATATCGGAAAACAATCGAATTGAAAGGTTACAATTACTCCTGTTATATACCGTGTTAAAGATAACAACCAGGGCATCAAGCTTCATGTTACGCAACAGTGTAGGTGGTTCAGGGCGTGGCAATCCTAATACTGTTGTTACCTTATCACCCAAAGATAGCTCCTAAGTGTATTAGAACATTTTCTTTTTCCCTACAGGATGTGTAATACAAAGCCTAAAAATGATACTTTTATACTCATACAACAGTTTTATAAACATAATATATTTAAGACATATGTGTTTTGATTCTAATAGTGTCTACTGCTTCTGAAATGTGTACGATTTTCTCGTAATTTTGTGGAATATGGATTCTCTTTCTGTACTCAACTAAGCTTTAATCATGGAATAGCTTTACAAATGCATTAATAGGAACAGGTAAATGAAACATATAATCTTCTCTAATTTCTGTATTTTGTGTCACATTTAATAGCGTGACACTTCTTTAATCTGTATAAGATGTTTTCTGTGCTCTGATTTTGTATATAATAGTTTACATTCATTCTTCGATAATAAAAAATCTGTTACTGCATAGGATTATTTTAATAATGGAATACTAAACATCCTTACCCTTTTAATATAAATTTAATTTGAAAAATAATTGTTTAGATAGAGGGAATGCGAATGGATTTCAAATGCAAATTTAGTCTGTCCTGCTACATAGACGGATTTTATATTTATTTATCTATTGTTTTATCAGCGTATTACCTTTCTATAAATTTAACATATATTCAAATATGCCCACTGTTCTACAATATAAAACGATCTGGGTAGATTTAAATAAACGTAATGATAAAAATGTTGAATGTTTTGCATTGTTTATTATAAGAAATTAGAAGGGTAATGAAGAATTTTGGTTCCTTTAAATTTATTCAGTAGTGTTTCAAAATTATTTTTATTATAGATTTTATTTTATTGTATCATAACTAAAATGATATTCACATATCAGTTAAAGGTATAAAAATGTACGGAACATTGGCTTTTTATCTCTGGATTGTTTTTAAACAATTATACAATACACAAATATAGTACTGACAGTTATTATATCGTAATTAAATAATCATTTAATACCTATTTACAGACTCGAAATAGTTGTTTATAGAATATTATACACGTAATTTATATTTACTCTGTTAAGAGGAGACTCTCTCCATACAACACAATATTTAGTTAACATGATAATGAGTTTTTAATAATTCAAAGTTGTTAATATATCAACACTCTTCTGAGATGGTTGTGCGTACTTATTTGATTTGGGTAAGTAAATATGCCGAATAAGCTGGGTACTTCTACGTACATATAGGTTATAACTGGAATGGGGGGCATTTGTGATTGTAGAAAGCAATATGCTTCTGAAAGGATTTATTCTACCATGGATGTCTTTTGACCACTGGCTGGATGTGGAGGGCACAATGAATTGCTCGTTAGGAATGTTTGCACGCGATGTTTTTCTACCAACACCTGTAAGTATGTTATGTACTGCCTGCCCGCGTGGTCATTCACTCGTATAGTTCAAGTAATGAAATATATGTGTTGGATAGTGATGCTACTGTAAATTAATCCGAATAGTAAAATCTGCATACCTAATAATGATTTCGGCATGACACAATTATATAAAAATTGGTTTATTTATTTTTAAAAGCTATTTCACCTTCATTTATTCAGTTCATTTAAAGGAAATAATTAATAATCCAAGAATACAAAAATAATATCAAAAGGTGTCATGGCGAAGCCATGATAACAGTAAAAATTCCTCTTCTGGCAGATTAGATTAAATATTGTAACTAAAAACTTATGGTAAAATTGTTTGGCACTGAAGTGAGTTAAAACGTAAAGTTTTTAACTATTTACATGATTTAAAATTCGGAATCTTAAATATTTCAAATAAATAGTATGTAATATATTTGTAATTTAATACATAGGACCTCCTTCAACCTATAATAAGTAAAGCCATTATTTAATTCAACTATGTTAGGCATGGATTTTACAGGTATTTCACTTAAGGTTTAAATGTATTTTTCTGAAAAAAAAAAAAACAATTAAAACAACCATTTAGACAAGTTATAATATTTTGAAACTACCAAAGGTTTATAATTTGTATATGCTACATACAGTTTTATAAATGCTATAAATAGTAAAAAATTTTCTATAATAGGTAATAGTAATTACCAATGTTTTCGTTCATGAAAGATAATGACATTATACTTTTCGTTAACTATCCCAAGAGAACATAGTTGGGTTAGGCAGGTTTACGTACTCCTTGTACATTAGGATTGTCGTATAATCATAAGGAAGGACTAAGGAATGACAGCAAATAACTGCCTGGGTGTGGTTGCTTTACATTTCACAAACACTCCATTCCAGTAACAAAACAGAGAGTACATTCGTGAGCAGGCAAACACATCAGGCGGAGTGGCCCCATTGTTCCACAGTCAAAAAGAATATAACCTTATCCAATGCTTGTTACACAAACAGCACAAGTAGCTACTTGTCTGGGCGTGTCTGTCTACAGATTTAACATGTCTTAATTATTAGTCTACACTACAACTGCTTAAACCACATGAGATTACATTTTTCCCAAATTCCACATTTCAGAAACAAAACAGAAAGTAAATTTGTGAACGGCCAAACACATCAGACGGTGTAGTCCCATTGTCCCATAGCCAAATAGAATATAATATTGTTCAATGCCTGTTACACAAACAGTACAAGTATCTACTTGTCTAGGCGTGTCTGTCTAGAGATTTAACATGTCTTAATTATTAGTCTACACTACAACTGCTTTAACCACATTAGATCACACTTTCCTCAAATTATACATTTCAGAAACAAAACAGAAAATAAATTTGTGAGCAGCCAAACACATCAGACGGTGTTGTCTCATTGTTCCATATCCAAATAGAATATAACATTGTTCAATGCCTGTTACACAAACAGTACAAGTAGCTACTTGTCTAGGCGTGTCTGTCTAGAGATTTAACATGTCTTAATTATTAGTCTACACTACAACTGCTTTAACCACATTAGATCACACTTTCCTCAAATTATACATTTCAGAAACAAAACAGAAAGTAAATTTGTGAGCGGCCAAACACATCAGACGGTGTAGTCCCATTGTCCCATAGCCAAATAGAATATAATATTGTTCAATGCCTGTTACACAAACAGTACAAGTATCTACTTGTCTAGGCGTGTCTGTCTAGAGATTTAACATGTCTTAATTATTAGTCTACACTACAACTGCTTTAACCACATTAGATCACACTTTCCTCAAATTATACATTTCAGAAACAAAACAGAAAATAAATTTGTGAGCAGCCAAACACATCAGACGGTGTTGTCTCATTGTTCCATATCCAAATAGAATATAACATTGTTCAATGCCTGTTACACAAACAGTACAAGTATCTACTTGTCTAGGCGTGTCTGTCTAGAGATTTAACATATCTTAATTATTAGTCTACACTACAACTGCTTTAACCACATTAGATCACACTTTCCTCAAATTATACATTTCAGAAACAAAACAGAAAATAAATTTGTGAGCAGCCAAACACATCAGACGGTGTAGTCCCATTGTTTCACAGTAAAAAAATATATATAACCTTATCCTATGCTTGTCACACAAACATCACAAGTAGCTACTTGTCTGGGCGTTGGTGTCTACAGATTTACCATGCCTTAGATGTTCGTGTACATTTCGGCTGTTGATGCCGTATTGGTCCATTATTATCTGAGCTGTGGACTTTGTGTTTTTTATTAAATATAGTTAAAAGTGTTTCTTGATATTCTAAACTAAAACTACTGTACCACTTTATCGTATGTAAATCCAAAATAAGGACTTATATACATCAAGTATTCGTAGATCATATAAGGTAATGTAAGTAGAGAGGTACTTAAGCTAAAACACGCAATAAAATGTAAAACCTTTAAAGATAATGGTGCATTTAAATTACTTCTTAAATGCCAGTATTTTACTATGTTTCAGCTCAGAATCAATACTGTATGCACTGCTTTAAAGTCTCAATTGTTGATTTAAATATTTTCTGTACATTTAAATATCGATTTTAAGGTTTAAGGTAAGATTTTGTGCAATAAATTAATTAGGGGTTGTGATTGAAAATTCCTATAATTAAATTAGATAAAATGTAGCCCTCTACTATGTTTATAGTTTATATACATGGTGGTCCGAGAGGAATATAGCAAATTAACAGGAGGTTGAAGACCTAAAAGACAAGACAAAAGGTTCATATAAACATATGTTTGGAAATTTGTTACTGAGATAAGACTAGCAAAAGATTTCACCAAGAATTTCACTCTAAGAATTAAATGAATCAGGACTGAAACCATTAGAACTGTAATTATGATATACATTTGATCATTTCATTTGAATTTTGACGTGAAAAATTTAATACACTAAATCCCATAATTATAAGTCTCTCAATTTCTAAAATAAATTGCTTTAATAAAAATCTACTGTCAAAAACACCTTTTTTGCACATGAAGGTGTTATAATTTCATTAAATGGTTAAGAAATGCTTAGATTCCTTACACTAAAATTGTAGAATTTTATTTTTAAAAAATTTATATAAATAAATTCAATGCAAACAAATTCTAAATTAAATATTTCAAATGTAATTGAAATAAAAAAAAAAACAATGAAATAAATGCACAATGAGCAGTATTATTGCAATAACAGCAGCTGTTACTGTAACGTGTTAGCTGATCAATTTCAATTAAATTTCTGTAATGACAGTGCTACAAGCTCAGTTGCAAAATATCAACGTTGGTTGCTCAATGTACAGTACAAAATCATAAG
This sequence comes from Homalodisca vitripennis, assembly GCF_021130785.1. Lineage (NCBI taxonomy): Eukaryota > Metazoa > Arthropoda > Insecta > Hemiptera > Cicadellidae > Homalodisca > Homalodisca vitripennis. Next base: position 121,608,799 of record NC_060211.1, on the reverse strand, counting down.
ATATTTATCAGGACTTTTATTAATCTTAATGAGACAGGTTGTTTTCTTATCGCAAGAATTTCATCTGATCAAGGGCTTTAACATGTTGATGGTGCTGAAAGTATTCCTCAAGCAGTTAAACTCCACTACAAGTTCGCGGAGAATATCTCCCAAAAGCTCGTGTGTTGTAAACTTTACACTTACATGGATTGTATCCATTTCATGTACAAAAAGTGCAACAACTTCAGCCAGAGACAATGTTGCGTGTCTGCAATTCTGTGAATGGATGCATTTTACATAGTTTTATTTTTTAAAGAATATTTTTTTCTGTCAAACCTACATTTACTCGTGATGGTGTGGTTAGTTGCAAATCCTCATGCTACAACGGGCAATAAGTTTCAGCGCATATTTTCAGTCAACGTGTGGTGTGGTATTGTAGCTCATGAATTTATTGGGCCTTTTATATTAGAAAACCGAATTTTAGCAGGAACATACATGGAATCTATTGGTAATGAACTGTTTAATTGACTGGTAAATATACCACTTTTAACACGAATAAATATGTTTTTTCAACATGACGGCACTCCTCCGCATACTGCTCATCGAGTTAGAGAATTTTTAAATAAGCACTTTATGGACAAAGTGATTGGTCGCCAAGGTCTCCAGGCCTTACCCCACTAGACTATTTCGTATGGGGTTTGATAAAAAGTGAAGTTTACTAAGTGAAATTTAATACACGAGATAATTTGCCCTCCTAAGGTAAAGAAAGATGTTCTTGCACCAGTGACATAAATTATTCGTAAGCTTGTTGAAGTGTATAGACTGTAATGGAAAATGTTCTAACTTTATTTATAATTGTATTGAAATTAGTTATTTTTCATTTCAAAAGAGTTATGATGATAAAATAAATTTGTATCACCTTAATTTATTTAAACCTTTATTGTGATAATACCGTATTGTTACTTTTTATAAGGGTGATACAAGTTAAATAAAATTTGATATCATTAATTTAGAATTTATTTGCTATTGACTCTTTTACATAAATTTTCTCAGAATTAAACTCCCTAAAATTTTAGTTTTTAGATTTTATGCATTTTTTTAGCTATTATTTAATAAAGTTACAACACCTCAAACGTAAAATCCGTATTTTTTACATTACATTTTTGTTTTTAATGGAATTTATTTTACAGGGCCTTAAAACTAAGGGCCTTATAATTCTGGGACCTCGATTATTCAATGTTTCAAGTATAAATGCATATTAAACGATCAAATGTTTGTCTAAAAGTTCCGCTCTAATAGTTTCAGCCCGGACCACCCTGTAGGTATCTTACGTAACTTTGCTAATACAGATGTTGTGGTTCTTATACTTTATTGGTATTCTTAAAATCATGTCATTGTCTGACCCTGCGGTAAATTTTGGCAGAAAGGTCCTAGACATCTGGTATATAGGTACCCTTTAGTTCAAGGAGAAGGGATAAGATTTGGATATTACAAAAACACAATTTAAAGATTAAAATATATATTTACATTAGTGCTATGGGTAACCATGGTAAACAAAATCATAGAAATAAGTGCGACCTACCCTTCGAATGCAGAGACCAGCGGTGTGCTGAGATCAGGGACCTCGTGGCCAGCCTGAGGATCACCATTGAAGTTTCTTGAAGCCGAAATTCAATGCTTGAAAGAGGAGGGGAAGAAAAAGTGCGTGCGAAAGAGAGCAGAAAGAACTATGGGAGGTGCATTACAATAAAAAAAGACTTCCGAAAACCCCCAAGAAGAAACAATGTTCACCGAAAGTCTCCGCTTCAGTCGCTCATCACAGTGGGTGAACAAAGAATCTCTCTTCCCTTATCATCAATTATTATTGAAGGAGATAGCCATACACACGTGGTTTTTGACAGGTATTTTGCGTCGGATGGTGACCTGCGAGACCATGGTTGGAGGTGTCTGCAAACCTGGAGCCAAGTTAATGGAAGCAACATCTGACGATTCACCCACGGGCCGGTGGCTGCTACGTCATCGTGGCTGGCACCAATGACGTTGTGCTTCGGGTCAGCAGTACAATATATACAGACATCTCGAGCGCCGCATCACGAGTAAACTGAGAACCTCAAGAGTTGTTGTCTCCACCCTGCCTCACAGACACGACCTGCCAGCCAGTCACAAAATCAACCAAGAGACTGTGCTGATTAACAACTACATCGAAGAATTGTGTGAAAGGCATCGTGGGGCAGAGGTGCTACAATTCAATAACATCGGGAGAGGCGCTTTTACACAACATGGGATGCATCTAAAGAGGAACACGAAGCATCTGCTGGCCCAGGAATTAATAGAGTGCCTGCGGAAAATGGACTCTACCGCTTCTCGAAAGACATCCCAACCACCCGTCACAGCCAGAGGAGTTCAAAATAATGGGCGAAGTCAGATCAAGCCCTTGAGTCTCCAACTGCACCACTATCGACTACCTTGCAGCCACCAGCCGCATCTGAGCCCCGCACACTCCTGTATGAATCCTTTGCGGAAGCAGTGAAATGCCGCTCACCGGTGCGACAAGTCGGCCCATCAAGCACCATCACAACACAACGGAGCAAAAACCTGCTTTCCTCTAAAGTGTCAAAAAACGAAATAAAAATAACAGGATTGGGGTACAATAAGTTTAGAAAACCAAACAAAAAGCGACAAGTAAAACAAAATCAAAATCACAAAATTCCAAATTTAATGTGCAGTTTCCGTCGTGCATCAAAATGCGCAGGTCTGCCACCAATAAAGTTGATGAGCTAATGCTAATGGCAGAAGAGCTGCACCCCGACATATTTGTTGTTTCTGACATGGCTTCACGGCTGAGACTGTCTCTATGTTCAGAATTGACAATTATGAATTGGCTACAATTTTTCACCGAACAAATTTTAAAGGAGGTGGTGTGGGCAGTTTTTGTCAAATCACGATTGAAATTTCAACCCTTCAGATGGATTACTGCTGTGATCTAGACTTTGAGGTGGGGGGAATTAAAATTTATACAAATTCCGCGGAAAAAAATTATAGTGATTGGCTTATACAAATCCCCAAATGGATGTAACGAAAACTTTTTTGAAAAGTTTGAAACTTTACTAAATTTTCTCAATTCAAAATCGTTGAATTTCATCATTACCGGTGACTTCAACATCGATGTGTTAGACCACACCAACCCTCTGACCCAGCGACTACGGGATATTCTCACTTCTTTCGGCTTAATTTGGTTCGTGAAACTCGACTACTCGAGTGACCGCTTCGTCGAGTACAGCCATCGACAACGTCATTACTAACGTAATAGACTGTTCTGTTTCTGTCATAGATGCGGCCATCTCAGGCCACTACGCACAGGAAGCCGTAATATTGCAGCATAACCCAAAATTTGAAAACTCCGTCAATAAAAAGAAAAACGGGATCTAAAGCCGACAAACATAGAGCTTTTTAAGAAGTTTCTAATGAAAAACATCATGGGGAATTTCTGGATTGCTTTCAGCGGGTGTGGAGGATGCCTTTAACGCGTTTTTTCGACTGTTTTAACTCACTGCTTTTAAATTTGACTTGTCCATTCAAAAATTTTAAAAGAACGTAATAAGAAAAAGAGTAATACCTGGATTACTCAGGGTATACTCGATTCAAGAGAAAGACTAAAATTTTATCATTCAATATATGTTAAATCTGAAAATGAGGATTTCAAACGCTTTTTTCTAAATTTCAAAAAGGATTACCGCAAAGCCATAAGAAACCCCAAGGCACGAGACGTTGAAAACCAACTAAAAACAATCCGATAATCTTTCAAAAAAGCGCCTGGAATATAATTAACCTAAACACAAAACAACAAAATACTTCAAAATTTTCAATTGCGAAACTTAAAATTAATAATAAAATTATTGATGATCCATTAAAAGTGGCAATTGCGTTTTAATGATTTCTTTTCAACTATTGCTGGAACAGACAGTTCTTTGAATCAGAATATACCCTGCGGAGGGTTATTGACTAGATCGGCCTCGTCCATGTTCCTTCGTCCTGTGAGTGAGGTGGAGGTGGCCCGTATCATGCAGGATCTCAAACCTAAGAGGTCTTGTGACATTAATGGAATGTCTGTGTGGTTAATCAAAAAGTGCTTTAAGCATATTATGACACCACTCACAAAATTAATCAATCTCTCGTTTGCACAGGGTGTCTTTCCGTCCGTACTGAAGATATTCACTGTGATTCCAGTTTACAAAAAAGATTATCCTTGCCACCTCTAGCAACTATCGTCCAATTTTCTATCCTCCCAGTTCTTAGCAAAGTTTTTGAAAAAGCTTTCCTCAATCAGCTTGAAAAATTCCAATGACCGCTTCGAAACTCTCTGTCCTGAAACAGTTCGGGTTTAGGAAAGACAAATCGACCATCGATGCCGTAACTGAACTTTATTCATAATGTTGTCGATGGCCTGGAGAGAAGGAGAACGTGTTATGAGCATATTTCTCGACCTCTCCAAAGCCTTTGACTGTGTGCATCATGCGACACTGCTGCACCAGTTATGGACTAGTGGTATTAGGGGTTTGCCATACGATTGGCTCTCGTCGTATCTTAAAGATAGAGAACAATGCGTACTGATTGCGAAAATGCTCTGTCTAATAGGGTCAAATGCCCTATGGTGTCCCTCAGGGATCAATATTAGGGCCAGTTCTCTTCCTTATTTATGTCAACAAGTTGAATACATCAATCCAGAATGGAAAAAGGTGATTCAATATGCTGATGACACGACTCTCTGTATTAAATCGAAATATAAAACTGATCTTGAAGTGAAATCATTTATCGATTTAGATTCATGCATCGATACATTTCTCTATCTGAAAACAAACAGCTCAAAATCAAACTCAATAAATTTTTGCCTTCGGCATCAACAAGAACAGGAGTATCGTTCCCGCGGTAATGATGGACGATGTTTCTCTTGGAAGAGGCTGAATCCGTTAAGTTCCTTGGAATGTACCTTGATCGAGGACTGACATGGGACTTTTCACATTGACAGCATCTGCTCCAAGGTTGCTTCTGACACTTATGTTTTGCGTAACCTTGCAAAATTCTGTTCTATTGATGTATTAAAAACTGCCTACTTTGGCCTGATACATCCATATTTGTTTACGGTTTTGAGATTGTGGGGCAGCTGTTCTAATACAATTCGAAAGAGTATTTACAGCTCAAAAGAAAGCAATCAGAATTATTTACAAGTTGAATTTCAGAGTCGTGCAAAGATGCCTTCAGAGAGCTTGGATTGTTAACTTTACTCTGTCTCTATATTCTCGACGTAGTTCTATTACTGTCGACTTAAATGCGAGTTGATCCAAGGCAGTGACGTCCACCAATACGAGACAAGAGGCAGGAACAACTTTCGGATTGTTCAACATAGAAACGAGTGCATTTGAACACTTGACGTCCCACAGTTGGTGTGAAACTGATAAAACAAGCTGCCTGAGGGAATAAAACATCTCATTGATTCTAAACTATTCAAATCTCGATTAAAACACCTCCTGGTGTCAAATTCGTTTCACTCCGTTGAAGAGTTCATGTTGAGTTGCTGGGATGAAAATTATTGAAAACTATTGAAAACAAGAATAAAATTGAACCCCTAGTTCTGTTATACAATTAAATAGCAATAACTGCAATGGAACTGTATATTAGTATGAATGTACTTGACGCATGCTTGCAATGCAATAATTGTTGACGCAATAAAGATTATTATTATTATTATTATTTAATGTTTTAGTAGCCTTTTAAAATTACATGACTATGTGTTATGTGACAGCAAAAAAGGTGGCGAAGTTAATTATATTTTGATTGGTTGATAAAATATTATTGCCTTTCGCTGGGTCCTTCCATACTCTTTTCTATCGGTGTTTATACCTACGGTTTTTACGCAGAAAAATTTTATCATGACGGCAGTAAAGTTTCTAAATTTAAAAATGAGGCATACAAAAGATTTAAATCGCACCTTATTTAGAAATAAACGATTTAATCTCGTACTACTTCACTAGGACCTTAGTAAGGACATAACTTAATGGGAGTATTCAATGTTCTCCTTTAATCATCAGTGATTCTATGATAGTTATCTCACCTTAACAAATATACGCGGAGTATGATTCCGCATACAAAATGTGATGTATGTCTTTTTATGAAGTCTTTTTATTGGTAATTAAAGCAATTAATTATTTTATTATTTGTAACAAAATGCTTTTTTTCGAATTACAACCTTTTTTTGTCTGTTATCCCCTCGCTCCTATAATTATTATCCGATAAACGTACTATTTAGGGTCTTTTTGGCCTGAAAAATAGAGGGACAAAATTTTGATGATATAGATTTTTAAAATAGTTAATTTGACGATACATTTAGAGCATTTTCATCCTATTTTAAGCCTACTACTAATTTTATTAAAATAATAAACTTAAGAAGTTAATACATTGTGGGTAGGATATCAATATTTAATTTTAATATCATGTATATGAAGAAGAAATTACATATGTACGTTTGAAGAAAGGACTTCTTGTTATAAAAACATGGAATGCCGAGTCTACATCAATCTCCACTGTGTACAAAACACTAAAACGCTTTGATGTGGTCGTATAATCCTACTCACACCTTGCCCAGCACTGTCTATTACACTATACTGGTGTTGGCGGTAGCGTGCATCTCACACTGTACACATTTGTTATATGAGTACGTTTTAAGAAAGGACTTCTTGTTATAAAAACATGGAATGCCGAGTCTACATCAATCTCCACTGTGTACAAAACACTAAAACGCTTTGATGTGGTCGTATAATCCTACTCACACCTCGCCCAGCACTGTCTATTACACTATACTGGTGTTGGTGGTAGCGTGCATCTCACACTGTACACATTTGTTATATGAGTACGTTTGAAGAAAGGACTTCTTGTTATAAAAACATGGAATGCCGAGTCTACATCAATCTCCACTGTGTACAAAACACTAAAACGCTTTGATGTGGTCGTATAATCCTACTCACACCTCGCCCAGCACTGTCTATTACACTATACTGGTGTTGGTGGTAGCGTGCATCTCACACTGTACACATTTGTTATATGAGTACGTTTTAAGAAAGGACTTCTTGTTATAAAAACATGGAATGCCGAGTCTACATCAATCTCCACTGTGTACAAAACACTAAAACGCTTTGATGTGGTCGTATAATCCTACTCACACCTCGCCCAGCACTGTCTATTACACTATACTGGTGTTGGCGGTAGCGTGCATCTCACACTGTACACATTTGTTATATGAGTACGTTTTAAGAAAGGACTTCTTGTTATAAAAACATGGAATGCCGAGTCTACATCAATCTCCACTGTGTACAAAACACTAAAACGCTTTGATGTGGTCGTATAATCCTACTCACACCTCGCCCAGCACTGTCTATTACACTATACTGGTGTTGGTGGTAGCGTGCATCTCACACTGTACAGATTTGTTATATGAGTACGTTTGAAGAAAGGACTTCTTGTTATAAAAACATGGAATGCCGAGTCTACATCAATCTCCACTGTGTACAAAACACTAAAACGCTTTGATGTGGTCGTATAATCCTACTCACACCTCGCCCAGCACTGTCTATTACACTATACTGGTGTTGGTGGTAGCGTGCATCTCACACTGTACACATTTGTTATATGAGTACGTTTGAAGAAAGGACTTCTTGTTATAAAAACATGGAATGCCGAGTCTACATCAATCTCCACTGTGTATAAAACAGTAAACGCTTTGATGTGGTCGTACAATCCTACTCACACCTCGCCCAGCCCAGTCTATTACATATTATATGTGTACTTTTAACTGCTATATTGTCAACTTGTTACCCGAAGATATCATGGGTTTTTCCAAACATCAACTAAAGTCTAGACTAAAAATTGGTTTACACAATATCTAAAAGAAAATTTCGCACCCTTATAAACCTTATAATTTAAAGTGACATTATTTCATTAAATAACATTTGTAAGATGGGCGTTAGAGAATAAACATTCTATCAATATATTTCGAATCTGAACTTAAGTATTGTAGTACAGTTAACTAACTTATATAACTATAAGTGTTAGTTTGCTAACTTATGTGTTATATTTATGTTTATTAAAATGACTCTAAGATAAATATCAAATGTTATACAATTATTGCGTCGTGTTGATGGGGATAAAAAAACCAAACTTATTATGTAAAACTCAAAAGAAGAAATAAAAACGTAGCTAAAACATTCGTTATTTTATTATTTTTTACGACACACTATACATACCGCTGTGATCAACATTTCATTTATTTTATAATTCTTATTTATACAGATGTGAGGTGTTTCGGTATCATCACTTTTTTTATCGTCTGCCCTGATAGTTGCAGTCGTGTTGGGTTCTATTCCAGGGTTTTGGTATCACCTTATATTTTTATCTTACCCGCCCTCACCATACGCTGGTAGAGATCGATATAATACACAAGGTTAAACAAGGTTAACAAGGTTAAATGATAGTGAACAGAAAAACTCAGACTCGTTCAGAGCGAATTTAGTTATTCGCACTCTTCAATGGAACGATGTCATCACCGTTTTCTGTTCTATATTTCGCGATTTTACGTAAATAATTGTTGATTAGAACTGTCAATGTCCCGTTCTAAAATATGACGTTTAGAAATAAATTCTATCGTAACGACGACTATTCAGCAATTATATGTGCGTGAGAGAAAAACATATTTTTAATATCGGTGGTCCGCGAGATCTTTATTCCACAGACGTTGACTCGAACCGGTCCCTGTATCGGCTGCTAGTTTCTTCAGTGTATGTTGTTGTGCTGTGCTAAGCTGAGGTTATGTTTTGACTTTACAAATATCCAAATAAAATATTAAATATATCTAACCAAACAAATTCCTTCTTTATATACTAATAATCTAAACGTTAACATATAAAGTTAACCTGAAAGAAACATGTCACTAACTACGATAACCTATTAGCTGCTCTTAACCTATCCTACGCACCGAATTATTGATTTTAGGAATGGGATAACAAGCTTATGCGGCTTATAGGATGCAAAATATGCGTTTGCAAACTAGGAAAGGTAGTGATGGGTAGTAGAACCTATATTTAACAGATACACTACTGTCACTAACCGCGATAACCTATAAACCGATATTCTACGCACCGAATTATTAAATTTACTTAACGATTACAAATCGCGGTGACTCACCAAATAGATGATAAATAGCGGCGTATTCTCTGATACCGGGCTCCTCTCCTCTCTTTGACTGCACACAACGACGTCAGCAGGCAAAACTCTCTGTCCCTTGTCGGGTCGGCTATTAAGTAGACCGCCAGCCGGTCATGCGCAGAAACGCGTTTTCGTCATTCGTCGTCAGACGCTGCAGCGGCCACATCGGAGCTCCGGCTAACTGCACTGCCCCAAGTAGAGAGGTCACCTAACCTCAAATCAACTCTTTCTAATGGAATGACGACGACTATCGACGAAAATATATCAACAAATCTACTTGCCAAATAAACATTTTCTAATTTAGGAACAAAAAAAAATAAACGGGGTATAAAATTTAACCCTTACACAGATCGTTTTGTATTAAAAAATATATATAATGGTAATGGTTGAAGGCGTGTTGCACTATAAAAAGCGATGATTAAACAGTAGATAAATAAATATACAATCTGTGTCTGTATCGTAAGAGATTAAATTTCAATTTGCATTTTGTTCGCACTCACTCCGCTAAATAACTGTTTTCACGATTATTATTATAACCATAAAATATTATGTTTAATTGTTCCTTTCATTTTTTCATAAAATTCTGGAACTTTTATACACAAATAGAGCTTATTCATATTTTATGGTCTTTAATTGTCACTTCAAAAATCAAATGATACATAAATACAACAAACAATGAATACCATACTTTTAATTTAAATTGATCTATTAACGCATCCATACAATGTTTTCATTATTACTGGTTTAATTAAGGTCAGAGCAAGGATTTACATTCCAATACAAATTGAGAAAATCCTAAAAAAATTACAAGCAGTAGATATTATAATCAATACTCATGAAACTTATATACTTGATTTTTTAAAGCTGTTGTATAGTTATTAAAATATGTCACTGTTTGTCTGTGTGTGCCCTGTGACATGTTGAAAGAGATGGCAAAATTTATTTCCTTCTCTCTATAAGTATGTTCGCAGAATATGTTTTAGGAATGGCAATTAAATGTTCCATTTAATTTTAGTTATACGTATTCAATGATTAATATATTCAATAATATACATACTAAATACTCAATACTAATAGTATATTAAATAAATTAAATATAAGACCTTCAATTTATATTAAATTGTTCACTATTTTTCAGACTACTAAAATAATGTGTTAATAATTTATCTATTTTACAAAAAAGATATTGATACAAAATAGCTGTGTTGTTATTTACAGCGTGAGTTAAAGTATGGATATATTCTGTTTAGATGGACAAAGATGGAGTAATGGAACTCGGGACACCTTTGTAGGAAATAGTACTTATTAGTTACTGTTAAAATTTTGCCCATTTGCCCAAATGGTATTTTAGAAGATAGAAACATAATTAATAAATGTAAAGACCACCATTAAGTGAAAGGCCTTGATAAAATAAGAAAAACAGTAGAAAATAGAGCTATCTCAGCCCAATACAAAATGGTAGCTCATTTAAATTAATTAAAAGCATGGATGGATCCTGTTCAACCATCAATGAACAAATATAGATAAATAAAACTCATGAAACCCCTCTAGGAAACTAAATCAAACCATTTCCCTAAACTTGGCTTTTTTGTGGGCAGTTTAAAACTGTTAAATGTAAAGTTACAATAGCATTATCAAACTATGCTGTCCCAGGACAGTTTAACAGTGCCAAAACCTGTTGTAAAAACTTGCTTTTGTTCACTTAAACACTCCATTTCAACGTAAACACGTCTTAACTTTATTAATTCCAAACAGAAACTGAACATGATAATGGACGTCCTCAAACTAATAAGATAAAGGAAGTCTGCCCTGCAGCCTGTAATAACTGTAAACAGGTTTGAGTTGGAAAGGAAAGTGGTTGTCCATGATGTAATTTACCTTCTGAACGTGGATCATGTTCTTCAATTAATATTGAATTAATTTCAATGAGATGCAATTTTGTACTGGTTTGGGATATCAATCTCTAGTTTCCACTGTTCTTCTTTTTTTATCAAGACCGCCTATCGCTTAATGGATCTTTACATTTATAAATTTTAAGTCGACCTCCCCCCCCTCGAAATCCCATTTTGGGAAAATGGGCTGTGTTGTAACAGCGACTAAAACGTTTACTTCTTTTTCCAAGAAAGGTATCCCTAGTTCCATCCTTCCATCTTTATACATAAAAAATAAACAGAGCTTATCCATACTTTCAACTCGCGCTGTATAATGTGAAAGATAATACAGTAATTTTGTAATTATATATACGAATCATTATAAGATTGTTAAATAATGCTGTAACCCTCAAACTATATAATTGTTTAAATACATATTTTACTTATAATATTATCAACAGAATGCACTGACGCAATAGTAATTATAAGCACAAGTTAAAAAGGTAATATGTCAATCGTATATTTCGAAATCATGTATATACCAATTTTTAACAGAAAGTAATATTTATGTTTCCAACAGCGGTTTTGTTGTGGAAGCAAGTTGGTGCGTATTTATTTTCCATAATGTTGAGTAAACACACTGTAAAATATTTACCTTTAAAAAATTATAAAATTCATCACGGTGAATGAAGATAATTTCTTGAAACTTAATTTTTCTTCTCGGATCCTTGAACTATAATTTTACTGTGTTCAATGTTTTCATAACCTCAAATCTGTTTTCGGTGTCGTCCACGGGAACCAACTGTATTCGTGTGGCACATGTTGTAAGTGCACATTACAATTTTGTTTTAAAAATTTGTGGTGACCAAACGTTCTTTCAGTGAAAAAGATTACTGCCCGCCCATCATCCGCCAAGAAGCGCAAAACTCTGGCAAACTCGACGAACGCTCCGCCTAACAAAAGCGGCCTACCAACGCCACGTCAGAACATTAATAGGCTTCATCTAGCACCAATTCTGTTGCCATAAATGCTACATAACTAGGAGCAAAGGAGACTTCCAAGCCCGCTTCTTGTGCAGTAAGTACCTAGAAAAAACATCAGCTGTCGAAGGTTTCAGGCTCATCCAAGGATACTTAACCGAAAACAATGTCCCATTTTACACTTGGAGTTTCCGGGTGCAAAGTCCACTAAAGTAGTTTTATCTCGCCTTCCGTTTGATATCTCAGATATTGAAATACAGGACGCTCTCACTAATTTGCAGTTTGCGGTAGACCGGAAGTAGATTTTCGAGACCTGTGTATTTATATTTTCTTGATCGCGACAAAAAAATAGGACTCAGCTGTGACGACGGAAATATAATTTATGAGAAACAGAAGTGCTTCTATATGTGCAAATTATGATAAAAAGATCAGTGTAAACTCCGACCCTAAACCATAATTAATATATTATGAACGTAATTTACTCTTACTTATATTTTTTAAATTTCCTAGAACTACATCATATTACATGATAAGTGCTTTCAGGGATCATAATCATATGACATATGTTTTAAATAAAACAGCTAATGTTATAAATAAAAATGTATTACAAAATTACTGCTAAGCAGTAATTTTAAGAATAGCTAGACCAATTTTTCTAATTCTTATTTTAACGTACGTGTTAAATAAAAGTGTATCACAAACTTACCGCTAAGCACTGATTTTGAGAATAGCTAGACAAATTTGTCTAATTCTTATTTTGATGTGCGTGTTAAATCCGAGGATGCGTTTTATAATGAGAAAAAATGGAAAAGATTCTAGCAATTACAAATCAGAACATTAATGGTAATATTGACGATATACAATCCAAATTTAAGTTGAAGTAAACATCTTTTGACACTTTCAGCTGAAGTTTACCAAAGAGTCATAAATATTTATTGACATTTAACTTTTATAAAAATACTTGGAGTTACCCGTGGTTTTGCACAAAATTGAGTAAGTTTTGCACCTTCATTAGTACTTCTCATTCAAATTGATTATATGTTCGACGTCAACGTTGAGTATGCCAAGTATTACCATGGCTAGAAAATATATAAGAAAATTTGTAATTTTGTCCATTACGATGTACTCCGATCTTAGTATATTTGGTCCATAGTTGATTTTGTCTTCCCGATCAAGAAAATATACCGCGGGTCTGTTAGTCCTATCTCAGTCAATAGGATTTTATAACGGATTTAAATAGATAGTAACTTTGTCTTTTGAATATAATGCTTATTATTAATGCATCATATCCGTGCACTTGGCAACAGATATCTATACTAAAGAAGTTAATCTCGTACACCACAGTTTATCTTAAGTTAAAAGAACAACTCAACATTGCCATGTACAGCGAGAGAGTTGAAACCGTCCTAGAGGTTCAAACTTATCATAAAAAAAACTTATTCCTATTATCTTCTATCAGGATTTTGGAAGTTGTGTTCAATTTATGTATAGTTTAGCAACACCTGACTTTCCGTGTTTTTTTTAAGTCTCTCTAAGATCTGGTATGGCTTGTAGAAGGAATTTCTATTCCTATGAAATATCTTGACCTATTTAATCAGTCCAGAAACTCTTGACTAACTACTTGACTCTTGGTACTTGACTACTTGGTAGGTGATTATGGGACCTCCAGTTATATATCCCCAAGATTGGTCAAAATCAAATAATACATCCTCATTATGCACTTCTCACTGATCCGCAAATTTACCTAGAAAGCGAGATCATCAAACTAATTACAAAAACAAATTAGTTCAAAAATCCGGGCATTAAAAACACAGAAACAAAGCATTTATGCGTTAAGACCCCTTAAAAGTATTTCAAACATCCAATCGTTCTATATATGCTCATTAGATGTTGATAAATCGTATGGTAAAATGTATCAACTGTTTATTCGTATAAATTAGGGTACATGGCCTTTTTATGGGTGCTTACAATTATTTCATTCATAGAATACATAAGAATGTATAAAATATGTACAATCAAAATGCTGTTCATATGAATACTTATATACTTATAAGGAATATATACGATTAAGATGTTACGATTATTATAAGAGACAGGTATCACAACCACAGCCAAACGGTTCGGTTCTCAATTCCCAGTGCTTTGCACTAACTTTACTCACAAAGATATAATGTAACAAGGATCGAATATCTTAATAATATCTCCCACCAATATGTATATAAAGTACTTTATTATAAACTGCGTTTATATTGCTGAAATTGGAACAAACATGATTATTGATTTATGATACTCGTTTTACAATAACTTCAAATTATAGATCTAAAGTAGTGAATATAAACTAGTCACTTCACCAATAATTGTTTAACTATTTCATTAATCAAAAAAGTAGTCATATTTTCTTATGAATGCGTTAACTGTATGGCGTATTCAAATAAACGTAAGCTTAAAACTAGTTTGATGGATAGACCCAAAGAAAAAAACCTTATTGAAATTCATGAATGTAAACACAACCAATAATGTTTGTTTTAATATATTTAAGATTGAAATTTAATTGTATACACTTAAAACTGCATAATTTACATCAAGACATTCTTAAAAATTTAGATTGCAAGAAAACTTCTGGTCTTAGATTGTTCTTTTGATTAACTATAGCCTCAATCCCCATCAAGAATTGTAAATACATTTAATCTTTATTTATATATCTCAGTTGGGAGTTTAACACATTCAAATATTGGCATGAATTTAAAATCACAAGTTTATTCTGAGTACAAAAAAAGTTACGGGGCAAATAAATAAGTTGTACCAATAAATAACGTACATTTTGAACTGTTTCTAATTGGTCAGCTAGTTCCACATGAACTTCTTAACAGTTTTGTTAGGACCTTTATGATCTAATGCTGCTTTTAAATGATCTCCTGATGATAATTTCGTGACGGCACTAGACATATATTATCTCCTCTTTTATCTAATATCAATATCATTTTTAGTGGAAATTATTTATTCGGAACCTACTTAACAGAGTCAGAACATTAAAAAATTTACTAATTAAATTAACTTAATGAACATTTAATACAAATTACAAAATAAATGGCAATAATTACTTATTTGCAGAAAAATAATCATTGTTCATTAAAACCCTAGAGTACTACTTGTGTTAGAGGCTACTTTCTCTGTCATTCGCTAAAATGTTCACTTAGCCCTAACGACTTTCATTTTCTTGATATTAAGTTTAATTAAGACTGGGACGGTAGTTTCCTGAATTTATTATCATATTATGTGACAGAACGTATTCTTAATTAAGCGGTAGACAACTTATACCAATCTAACATTTATAGTAATGCGATTTACGCTGTTTCTATTGTTACCACTATATTTAGAATGGAAAATTATTGTCTAAGTTAAAACGATATATATTGTATAATAATGTAGAACAAAGACATTATTAGGCTTTATTTTATGCACTACAGCTTGAACCAATGCATTTAATTGTCACACATGACGCGTTTCGCTTCTAACTCGCAGTCAAATAAACAAAAAGGAACTTTGGAGGTCTATAACCGCTAACACATAGCATTAAATAAATTAACATATTATTTCATGATTAAAAGTTCGGCTAGGCCGGTTGTGAATATTTAAACATTTTTTTATGTAAAGAGACATATCAGTACGGTCGAGTTAAGCGTAGTGCACGAACTTTCACAGAATAATTAAAGATATTTCAACTCTTTAAAATATTTAAAGGTTTGTAAATTCATTTTCATTGTAATGTAAATTAGTAAATTAATGAATCATCCGGTTCAAATAGAGCCTAAATTTACTGTAATACTATTAGTGTATTCGAAAATAAAACAAGAAAGAGACGGCTTTATACGGTTGAATAAAGAACATACTGTGAGTTATTTTTACTATTATTACAGATAATTTGTTCAAAACTTTTTTAGGTTAGGGACAATTTTGTATTTTTAGTAGCATTAACAACTTCCTTTCCTAAATAAAATTTTATTACAGTTCGTAAGAGTATGCCAATAGAGGAAAGTGACAGAACTCTGAACATACAGAATATTTCTGCACATTTCATGTTTAATATGAGAACAGAATATCATACGTGTTCTTTTCTAAATACTGTCAACCTGATGATAATGGAAAGTTTGCGCAAATTGCAAACCTGCTACTTTATTAAGTGAGAGCTGAAATATGGGAATCTCATTTTCATAAAGTAAATTAGAGATCTGGAGTTAGTTTATTTTCCTACGCATATGGCTCTCAGATCATCGCACAACTAACGTATAAAAGGCGGGTTTAATCATTGTATTATAAATAAATTTAATAGGAAAAATAATAGTAAATGGGACAATTTGTATCAAGATGTTCTTCGTATTAAAATTGCATTCAAATCTTGGTTTATAATTAGTTTTTTTTTAAGTTTGGATGCCAGTTTTCACATCCAACTTAATACTAGATATAGTTAATATTGAAAGTAATTATTATCACAATTTAACTCTCATCACTATAATTATTGCCTTTACAAATGCAATACTGGTTTTTATCAGTCAAATGTATTCTACAAATATTAAGGAATTAAATTTAAATAATACGAATCAACTGCTTAAAAGGATACTACGTGAAAAACTGCGCTCTTCCTGTAAATGTCAGGCCATAACTCCGTGTCATTCCAACAATAGGGAGTAAACTCGTAATTCCAATATCATCCACTCGTAGATGGACAAACTTTAACAAATAAATAAAAGCTTTTAAGTAAACTCGTATAAGCCATACTTCTTCCATTACATCGAGTAGAAAAAATATTGATTTAGTGACCAGAACATTAAGTTTCATGCAAGACTTTTGTTGGTAACGACGACTGCATACGTAAGACTATTTCGGTTATTCAATTATAAAAATGTAGATCACTTATACTCCAGTTATATTTTCTTCCGAGGTCTCAATCGTCAATGACAGTTATTTACTAACTTTTGCTCCACGAGAGTATTAATAAAGTAACTACGAGTATTCTATTATATTTTGAAAGATATTTCTTATGTTTTGGCATGTTTTCTCTTCCCATTATTTTCTATTTCATGTTTTGTTAAACTTGTCTTTTAATATTTAGTTATATATTTAAATAATACAATTACAAAGTTTTTAACTTTGTGGAAATAAATGTGAACATTATACCTGCTGTAATTTTTTACATATTGTCTAGTACAGGAACCGCATTTATTCTTTTCTTTGTTAGCTATTTCTTCTAGCTATTACCTACAGTTAATCAATATGCTTTTTGATATAACAGCCATTCACATAAATATGAGCTAAATTTATAGTTCGAATATTTTACGCTATAAATAAATATAGTCCACTTGATCCTATTGCTGTGCAATCTCAATCAAAGTATAGTATAATTTAATGTTTTTCATAAACTTAAAGGTATCAAAAGGGTTAGAATAATTATGATCGGTCAATTGGATCGTTGTAAGTAAATAGTTTTAAAATATAATTAGAATTATAATTGAAATAACTCTAATTTTGTGAATTAGACTAATTTTGTGTAAGCGACTAATTATTTAGATATAATAATAAAAAATGTATAAATAAACAATCTATAATCAGTATATTATATAACTAGTTAAAACCAATGTTTTATTGTACCGTTCTCTCTATAGTTCTTCATACATATACTTGTACCCTTTATAATCTATTGCTATAGCATTATATATGGTTAAAATGCTCATTTTTAAGACAAATTGTGTTTTACATTTTAAATATTAGCAACCTATTGCTGTAGTCGTAGACTTTAATGGATTTTGTTTAAAATTTATAATATCTGTACAGACAGTAATTTACTGTTCCATCCGGTTGGCCGACCTCAAAGTAAATGGTGCTCTGCGGTTTGTGCATTACGAAGTGCTCTGGTCTGCCCTAGAGTTGCGGGATCCCAACCCTTGTAATTAGTCGCCCTTACATTATGCACCTGTTGTCACTTGCAGGTCGCAATGCCCCTTCAGAGTGTTTCCGGCTATGAAACTCCGTACTTTACAAAGTACAACTAGAATTACATCAATGGTAACTCTACTGTATTTTACCAGAGGCTCCAGAAATGCATTAAATATTCTATTTAAACAAGCATGTTTAATTGTGTATCAAATTGTTTCAAATTAAAATCTGTACATTATTTGAAATAAGTTACTAATAAACTTCCTTTTTTCAGAATTAGGATCACAATTGAAGGCATATTTTAAATTTATTTAACTAATCTTGCCTGGAAATTTCAAAGATTTGTGCCAAGTCAAGTGTGACTAGAAATTCGGGTTCTACCATACTCCCTTGGTTGTAAGTAAAACTAAGGAAAGACGAGGATCTCTTTGTTGAAAGCTCTTTGATCATAAACTGAGACCGTCAGGCTCAGTCTCAGGCTCGGTTGAAATGAGTTCCACTTAACATCCCTCTGTTGAACACATTTCCTCCATTTATAACATACGTTCGTGTATGTAGACATTCGTGTATGTTAATATAATTTATGGCAGCTTGTGTCAGTGGGAAAATTTGGATCTTCGGTTGTATTCAGATCGTTGAGGGTGTAGAGGGGTTTTGAATGAATCAGTGCATTACAACAACTTTATTAGTAAACTTTCAAAGACAATAATAATAATAATAATAATAATAATAAATTTATTTCTCAAAAACAACAAAATATGTTACAAATCATGCTGAACATTGTACACTGGCACAATACAATACATAACATACATAACAATAAAATTAAAACAATGCCAAGCAGATCCTATAAAATTAATATATTTCAAGTACAATGCATAATATAATATAATTATGAGAAATAGACTCTCCAAGGCACAGCCTGATTGGAGGTCTTACTGAATTTATTTTACAAATGGCTGATCTAATTTTCAAATTACATATAGAATGAAAAATAATTTCTCCAAAACCAACAAAGTCTACTCATAAAAAAAATACACTTTCAATTAATAATTTGTCTTTCTTTAAAGCCCATACAAATATTATAAACCATTAAACAAAAATATCTAGTTTGATGAATAAACAAAACTCTTCTATGTTTTACCCCTACAACAAAACAAAAATCAACCTTAAAACTTGATTTTATGTACATAAAATATTAATATGCAAACCTTTATATTTTATAAGTTTAAATAATATATAAACAAAAAAATAACGTAATATCCATATCAGAAGATTTTACATTTTTTATCTGCTATAATCTTTAAAAACAAAAACTTTTACTGTATTATCTCAAATAATATTTTCGTCTATATTTTCAATTTCCAACAACCACTGTCTTAATTTAGAGCTGAATTTAGTTAAAGAATTGACGTAGCGAATGCGATTAGGTAATTTATTAAATATTCTTGGCGCCAAAAAATTATAGCTTTTGGTAAAAAATGTGTTTGATGGCCTAGGTACACATAACATCTGACGCATTTCTTAATTTTGATCTGTAATCATTTAAATCTGTACTATTCCTGCTACGACGATAAAATATTTTCAAGACTTTATAGATATACGCATGTCTTACTGGTAGAATTTTTAATTGATAAAATAAAGGAAAACTTGCTTCAGTTATATTTCTTCGTAAAATTAGCCTAACGAAATGTTTTTGAATAATAAACAAGGATTTTGTGTTGGTTTTATAAGTCCCTCCCCAACATGAAAATTCCATATTCCAGTCTACTATGCAACTCAGTGAAAAATATATCATTCTTAGTGTATCATTATCGCACATGTTTCGTAAAAAATAAAATAGTCTCAAAAACATTATTTAATTTTTTCTTTAAATCTAATATATGTTTTTTCCATGACAAATCCTTATCTAAAATTATTCCTAAATATTTAATACTGTCAGTAATTTTTACTTCAATACATTTTATTATTACAATATACACTCCTACTACAAATGCAATCAATACAGTGTAGAATAATCCTATTTGTTAAATGATTACCTTCCCTTAAATTAAAATTTAAATAATTTGTTTTAGCGGTACTTAAGATCATATTATTTTTAGTGAACCACCACTGTATAGCTTGAAGATCTAGGTTCATATTCAACTCTACATCAGCCCATGTTTCTCCAACGTAAGAGAAAGCAGTATCATCAGCGAAAAGAAGTTACTTTTCCAACAAATCTTTGCGCTACATAAATCATTAATATATATTAAAAAAAAGAACTGCACCCAAAACAGAACCCTGTGGAACTCCCAAACTTAACTTCACGTAAATTCGCTAAGCACTCCATTCAACTTTATACGCTGTGTTCTTCTTAAAATATAACTTTTGAACCAGTTAAAAACAACTCCCCTAATTCCACACCTATATAGTTTTTGCAGTAATATATCATGATTCACCATATCAAATGCTTTAGTTATATCTAGGAACAGGCCGCTTACCTTTTTTCCATTATTTATCCCCTCTGAGACCTCTCCCATAAATTTTAAAAGAGCCGACTCTGTATTTAAACCCTGCCTGAAACCGAATTGATTAGAACTAAAAAAGTTATGTTTTTCTAAAAATGTAATTAACCGTTTCTTTATAATCTTTTTCAATTATCTTAGAGAAATGATGATAGAAGGGATATTGGTCTATAATTACCGCTGTTTAGTTTTGATTCTTTTTTATGAATTGGAATTACCACAGCCTCCTTCAATTTTTCTGGGAAACACACCTGATTGAAAACTTAAATTTATAATATACGTTAGTACTTTACCTAATTTCTTTGAATGTTTCTTAATAATTTGAGAACTAATGCCATCAATCCCAGGTGCTGTATGGTTTTTTAAAGAGCTTATCACAGTGAGTACTTCCTGCTCTAGAACCGGACTTAAGAACATCGACTGCGTAATGTGTTGTTCACTAAAAACATTTTTTAGATGCACGTCATTTTAAATTATTTGGTGTGCTTTGATTAGAACACAGATTTTCAGCTATTGAGACAAAATATTTATTAAATTCATTAGCTACTATATATTGGTCATTTTCACATTTATTATTTATCTCCAAAATTAATTGGAGTAAAAGTTTTATATTGCTGTCCCCCGTTACTTCATTTAAAATATTCCATGTTTCTTTAGAATTGCCTTTATTATTTTGGAAAAGATTACAATAATAATTATTTTTTTAATATTCTAATATCTGATTGCAGTTTGTTTCTATATTCCTTAAAATGTTTTAGAAGCAATTCATTGTAAGGTTCAACTTGTACTCTCTTAAATAACAAGTTCTCGTTTTAATGCGCTTACAAATTAATTCATCAATCCATGGCTTTAATCTTTTTATTTTAAAATGTCTTTCTCTAATTATTTTTTTACTCTTACTTATTAAGTCATTAAGCATTAAATAAAACTTATCGAATGCATTGGAAGCATTCCGTTCATTATAAAAACTTCAGACCACTCAGCTTTACTTAATAAAACTATCGAGTTGTGCATGATCAATGCGATGCGAGTTGACCACTTGCGTGACCTTGACCAACTGCTGTTCCTCGCTTCGCAGCCAAACAGCTGATAAACAATGATCCGTGATATGACAGTCGATAACTTCAGCTGTCACTGTTATGTTATTTCTGTTTTTAACTCGGACAAATACGTGGTCAATGCACGTTTGTGATATGTCTGTAATTCGGGTAGGTTTATTTATTAATGATTCAAGACCATTAACCGCTAATATTGTTTTATATTCTCCTGTGATATTATTATCGTCTAACAAGTTTATATTCATATCTCCCACAATTAATAGGTTAGTGCATGATTTTACATCTGTGTGAGACAAGTAGGTGTTTAGTTCATTAATAAATGATTCGGGAGTCTGTTGCTGTAACCTATATACATTAAGTATTTTAAAATATAAACCGAACATTTCAAATGATATTTCTAGTACATTCAGCAGAGTTAAATTTAATATTTCCCAGGGTAATGTCACCAATGCTATTATGTACAAAGACAGCTACTCCTCCAGACCTGATTTGTTCATTTGTATTGAAATATGAATTATAATCTGGAAGGTGATATAAACACTGCTCAGAACTATTTATCCAAATTTCAGTTAAAAATAAAAATTTTAGGTTGATGATTTAAAATTGACATTTCTGCAATAAAAGTATCAAAATTTGCTCTTAAACTTCTAATGTTTTGATGAACTAAGACAAATCCAGTATCCTTATCAATAGAATTTATGTCTTCATAGTACTTGCGAATGATCCTGCATTTCCCAACAACTAAATACACAAAAAACCTATTTCGATATCTATTAACCAAAATTTAGTCTACTTATACACTAACAAAACATAATACTTAAATACACACAGACAATAAAACACTTACAATACATCTAGATCTGCTTGGCATTTTACAACAGTTACTGGTGCATTGTCCTCCTTCCTTAGAAATATTTTTCCACTTCTTACCCACAACCATTTGTACTCTTTTTTTTATCTTCACCTCTCTTGCCATAGCAAACAACCTCCTTCTGGCGGGGGGGGAGAGAGATTCATTAATAAATACTGGATTGTCTGTCTGTAACCCTAAGTGCCTAGTTGAGAGCTTTTTCCCTTTTCTTTTTTTGAAGCATGTTTTCTACATCTATTCTCCGGACAAATTTAACAATAATACCAGGAGGTCCCCTCTTGTTTGGCCTTTCGCCCAGGAAATGACAATTGTCAATCAATTTGATCTGTAATGTCCATGCCAAGAGCTTGGCCTTACATTTTTAACCTTAGTTAAAACATCCTCATCACTATAGCAGGTACTCCATGGATTTCTAAGCAGTTTTTTCTGGAATACTGCTCCATATCATCTAATCTACTCTCTAGAACAGTAACCTTTTCTTTTAATTGTTTGTTTTCAGTTTACAAGTGCATCTATTATCTTCATGTATTCATCCATTTTCAAAGTATTTTGTTTTAAGGCCTGAGTGTTATCATCTAATTTACTGTTTAAGGACTCATAGGAGTTATTAAATTCTTTGATTGTGTTTTTTTGCTCACCTTTTAAATCTTCTATTGCTGTTATTACATCCTGTAATGAAAGGTTTCCATCGTTAGCTCTAGACTCTAAACCTCAAACTGGTCCTCCTAGTGGCAGCACAAGGATCACATCTCCATACTGCTTCTTCATTTTTGGAAATATTCTATGTCTACCTTACTTAGTTTGACACAGGAACCATGAAAATCACTTTTACAATCAAAGCAGGAGATCTTCATCCTACTGCCCAAAGGTTTGATGCATACACCACAGACGGCCATTTTCAGGTTAGGTTGACAATAGTACAACTATAAAACACTTCTTAATGAGAACTACTAATACACACTGATTATACACAATGTATAGGCTTTCAGTACACAATATAATCACGATCTATCATTTATAGGTGATTCTATTACACTAAAATAATAGATTTTGGAGGAGCCAACTCATAAAACGTCTGCACTGATCAGCCACTGCCATCATAATAGAAAAAGCACAAACCTAAAGAAAAGGTGTATCGCATCGACGTGGCGTTGAAGAGGCGAGGCCATGCGGTTCTCAGATTACCACCCTACATGTGTGAACAAATTGAGTTACTTCGGTTACTCTTTTAGCAACATCTGAATCCGATTGGGTACAATATGTGGCAATGAATATATATTTTATAGATGAATTAGTGCTTGTCCAAAATTTGTATTTGCATTTATGTATGTATGTAGACGAGCTTATAATGCAAGTAACTTTTAACATTTCTAAAAATGCTCCATATGCATTGATCAGATTCAAATTTGGCTCTAATCTTTAGTCAGAATTCATAACTGTATGCCCCTTCAATAAACTGTATGTCTTTATAAATGTATAAAAATTAGTAATAGTAGTATTTAAATGTAAGTAATATGCTAAGACAGTAGCGTAATGTCTGCTCAAAATAAAAATCTAATAAGTTATAATAATCTAATAATCATTCAGATATGATTTATTGTATATTTTTAAAACCTTTTGGAATTGTAATTTTTATATTTTATAGACAAAACAGATAAGGGTTGGCCTGACGAATCACAGAGAAGATCGGTCACATCTTAACTGTCTTGACCAATCAGCTTGAACTAATTGGTAGAGGGCTGTGTGCAGGTTCAGTTGAGTTGAAGAAATATCAATTAAACATTCTCTGAAGGGTCCAGGGGTGCTCAACACTGTTGGTTCAGTAATCCCTTGCGACACTCAATTATGAAGGCCCGTCCTCTAACTTAAAGGAACAATTTTACTTTCTAAACCTATAAAAAGCTAATTTAGTTGACTAGTTAACGATGGTAACTAATGTTAAAATTTGAATTAAATGCTTTTTTATTGTTCTTGGATTAGGTAATATTGAACGTAAATTTTTATTTTTAAGAAAAGTATATTTCATACTTGTATTTTTGTATTGTAATAAATGAGAATATAAATAGTAAATAGTTTAAGATAATATAGTAAAATAATAATAAGAATAAATTAACATAAAAAGTAAACACTGCAGTTGTGACAGCAGAATAAAATGGTGTCAATAGTTAACGGGTTAGAGTGTTTGTTTGGGTTGTTTCTCTGATGAAGTAAACTTGTTTTTTGAAAATAATACTAATTTAAGTAATTTAAGTCAAATATATTTGAATGGTTAGCAAATTTAACCTATATATCCGCAACAGGCTTCTCTAAAGTTGCATGCACACTTTCAGCTTTATGGCATATTTCATTCTCGAAATGTCCAGCAGGTATTATAATGACAAACTATCACAAAGAAAACTTTGGAATAACTCCGGCAAACAAAAAAGAAACTGTGTCTACCATCTGAGTCGGAACCTAGAATGATGCTTAGGCAAATTCCATATTTGAACATGCTTAGGCAAATTCCATATTTGAACATGCGTATCGTAGAACAATTCTTTTAGTCTTAGAATAAAACTTAGTCATATTGAATGGAAATTTAAAGACAGCAGAAGAAATCTTTCTCAAGATATCTGGCCACATAATGTATTTCCAATTTTTATTAATAAAACTAGGTTTCATATCAGCGTTCAAATAAAAGTTTCGGTGACCTTAGGAATATACTACAACGCAAAAATATCTTAAATCAATAACATCACTGAATTTTAAATCTTTTATTTACTTTACGAACAAGAGTCACATATTAAAGGCTCTAATGATTAGATTCAGTTTACTTACAAATTTATTTATTCTACTATTCACTTGTTGCTATCATACTTACCCACAAAACAATTGTAAAATTATTACCTAACGTTCGAAAAAATTGCATAAAATGGCATTTAACATTATTGATCTCAGTGTTGTTAATGTATAGGTCAAGCTTGTTCACAATTTCAAGTGTATTGATTAGTGAGTATTTGAGATATTGTTCAGATAATGACAGACAAAATGAAATTTTTTAGCTCTACTAAAGCTAAGCAAATTAGTAATCATTCCATAATTTAGTATTCTGTAAGTATTTTCACTAGGTGATAACAAATCGTAAGAACATATTGTTGTACATAACGATAATCTACCCTTATTGCAGCTTTACTGATGATAAATGATAATTATTATATTATACATATCTATAAAATGTTATACCTTTTCTGAAAATCGTGTTTTAATCAATTTAACAACGTTAATCAATTGCTTAATAGGGAAAAAAGTTTACAAGTAAAACTTTGTGTTATTTCTTTATTTATAATAGAATAATATTAAAACGGCTTTAACAAGTTTGGTAGATCGTTTACTGAAGAGCAGAGGAACTGTGACGATTAAGTAAGAGAAGCATGTGATGTCATCACTTGGACAGTCTAGGTCGGAAGGAGGCGGGCTTACTGGCGATCGGCTTGAGCGTTAAGTCGGACACCTAGAATATTCAATTCGATATTTAGTGAGTTTATATGTACAGTTCGTAAGAACTTCGGTTAGCTTATTCTACATTTTTTTTATTTAAAATATACGTTGTTTTCTTCTACGTACACAATTAACGAAGTCTAATGTTTTGAGATCTACATTTATTCACGTAAAGCGTACGTAATTTGTAAAAGTTGTTTTAAAACAAATTATATAAATAGTAAAGTTTATAACCAATATTATTTAAAAGTACCTGGCTTTAAAACCTTTTTCAAATGGTGCACATCGTTCAATAGGTGGCAGTTTCATCACTTGAAAATTTCGACGTTCATTTTTAACAAATGAAGGAATTTGATGTCTAAATGTACTAAGGACATACGCTATTGAGCTCATATAGTTGATACAATTCACATATCAGTACACATTTCCGAATTATTATCTTTGAAGATTGCGATTTTTATTTTGCACTAACCCACGGCTTCGTACGCAATCTGCTGTCCCAAAACAGAACGCCATGGATATATTTTACACGACATTCTAAACACTCCTGAAATAAGCAATAGTCACTGAAAGACATTTTAATCTCTTCATTTTAGATTTAAATTTAAAAAGCAAAGTGTTGAAGCCCTGAAGTAGGAGAGTAAAACAAATTTTCTAAGGCCGCGTGAAATAACTCGAAGTTTTCTCCGTCCTTCATGATATTGGTTTGAATATTAAAAATGATTTAACTAATAATCTGAACTACTTTACGTCCTGAGGATGAGTTATAAAGTCGAATTCCTTAGTAGTTAACACACTATAGTCTAATAAATAATTTTGAAACGGAAGTAGGCATATTTTAGAAATGAATTATTTGATTCATCATAGTCAAGAACTTGAGATAGTCGGCGAAATTATGAATGGATTTTATTTGGTTTAGAATGGTTTTGTGCATTAAAATTTACAGTCAATGTTATTTTGCCTTTAATGTCTGCATTACACTACTGACCAAGTACAGAGCCCTGAGTTTTGAAACTAAAATCCTTACTTGGTGCACCTCTGAGGCACAAGATAAACCTATATATAAATTTCTTTATATCCATATTTCATGATTGTTGCTGAGGGTTCAAGAGGTGTCAGGCAGTCGGTCAGAATATATCCTTTTATATAGATTTTTCCTAAACCTAAAACTCTATAGCTTGGTTCATGGAATTTAAATTTCAATAGATTTGACTGTTGAACACATGTTATAACCAATCAACATTCATTGCGTGTAACAATAATAAGTAATTGTTCTAAATAACTAGTTTGGAATTCATATTGTTATTTTCCTGTCATAATACTTTCAGACAGTAAGTACTACTTAAGTTTAATTTCTGTAAGGTTTAAGTTTTATAGATTTATAGTTTACTCTATAGATTTAAAACATTAAACTACAAGTTTATTATTGAATTTAAGTAAATGAGTAATGTCAACACTCATGTTACAAAATACTTCTTTATGCAAAAAATCTTTAAATTTATAAAATTATGTATTAACAAAATTGTATATGTATGTGTGTGTGTGTGTGTATAAATATAAATTAATAAAATAGAGCTTAAATCAAAACCCTCGTATTGCATTGAAGTTAACATGCGATGGTCTCCCATCTCTCTACCTGTATGTTTGGTGGTGTCGCTAGTATGAAGGTCACCATTTCCGCGACGTGTCTCTCTTCCAGAAGAGTTTGTCTGCGCAAAATCTCCAAAGTTCCTTTGTTGGTATCTCCACTTGTCATCGCACCAGGAGTTACACACTGCGCATAAATATTGCTTTAAGAGAATATTTATCATTAAGTCCGGCCTTTTAGATCGCTAGAAGCAAAGATAATTTAAAATAAAATTTATATTTTATGACTTTTTTCTAAAACAAAGAAATGTTTACAGACAATGATATGAGTGTTTAGGTTTACAAGCTAAAATTTTTTTAATGAAAATTTAACCATAGTGACATATGAAAAATTTAACGTTCGGCTAATACAACAAACGCCCAATAAAAATTAGTTGTTACATTTTACGGGAGGCTGTACTTTGGAAATTGTACTATTATCAAAGTGAGCACGTTCCAGATGATAAGTATGATTTATCACGTCCAGTTATCGTAGACATTATATATCTTACATCTAATGGGTAAAATGTTTACGATATTTTTACTGCGCTGTGATCATCCATAATTATAATTATTATTAGACATTCAAAGAACAATTAAATTTTTTAAATTTACATTTTTTTACGTTAGTATCTTTTTAATTAGAATTTTCCAAAAACTTCATAGTAAAAGAGTGTCTCGTTGACATATAAAAAAATTGTGGATATTAATGTTGTAAACACATGAAGAATGAGGCTAAATATATAGTAATACTACACAACACTTCTCTTAATCACCTGATTCAGAACACGTTTCACGATCAATAACATTTTTACTGTTGATATTAGTATTTAAAATAATAAGTAGGGTATATTTACCGTGACTTTGATCCTGGATTTGGCCTCAGTAAATTCTGCCCTGAGCCCGTCGGTGAGGACTGTCAGCGCCAGTTTGCTAGCTTTAAGGATACTGTCCCGTGCTCCTCCAGGAGATGGCGGCAGTCTACACATTGTTAGTACCAAACAGTTAGCCTAGTGTGTTGAACTCAATATAGTTTTAACACAGTTTCCACAAAAACTAGAATTACCACATCCTTACAAAATTACTACTTCTATGGAAACTATGAATAAAAGCTACGTAGTATTACAAGTTATAAATGTAAAAAATGTATTATTATACTTTTCAATGACAGTAATAATAATCGGTGTAAAATTATATTCAGCCGGTTGCACAATTTGTGATAAATAGTTTGACGAATTGATGTATATAATAATTTACTATAAACAGAAACTTGTAAATTTTATTTAGGCTTTCATAAAAAAAATTATCTAGTGCACTTCTACAAAACTCTAGGCTACCTTCTTAATGGGTTTAACTGACTTATATACAATTTCATAAAGTACTCACTCCTAGTAAGTTAGACCACCGGTCGAAAAACAAGTTTTGCTAAGTTTCAAGGTTATGGGCTTTACTTAAAAGAGATCTTGGTGTTATGTGGTTCATGATATTATCCGAAAAGCTGCCTTCGCATAACTACCAACAAATAGTACTAAAAGTTACTTGTGATCATGCGAGGAGGACTGTTATCCACCCCCCCTCCCTATGTTTTAAGCCAACAAATGGCATAAGCCATTTATGGCATAATAAGAAGAAACACCTACTATAGGGACATTGCATTCAAACTTCAAGCATTTAACTTAATTCACTCTTGATTCATTCCCCTTAGTTGTATAATCTGCTAACGGTCATTCATATCCAATGACATGCACAATAACCTACCTCAATTACGCCTATGTATAAATTAAGTTTTATCCAAATTATGTACGGATGTGAACCACAATCTAACTGAATTTAGGCTGTGTATAAATCAAGCCTCATACATGAATTCAAATGTATAGCACAGTTGGATCTCATTATATCCTGGGGAATACTGACAATAAAACAGAAAGACTGAACGACAGAAAATAAAGTTTTTTAGCCCACTGAATTGTAAAATAATGGGCAATCTCCAAGTCTATAGTTCAATCTGCTTTTCATATACCCTGCAGAAGTTTAACGCTCAGCCAAGTCCTAGGGTATTTTTGTAAAAACTTTAAAATATAAAATATGATAGTATGTGAAATAGATTAGGTAATACATGAACATAATTTACTACAAGACAGTTTTAATATCTGTTAATTAAATGTACTGTTACCTACGTGTTTATATTGATGATATAACCATCATCAACTCCTCTGGATTTCATGGATCTGACAGCCTCTCTGGCACATATGCTTGGCCCATATACGTTCACGTCAAAAATTCGCTTCCATTCATCCGATTTCCCATCTGTAAGCATTTAATTTTCAGTTAAATTGCCAGATAATATTATTGGCTAAGCATGGTCGAAGCTTAAGCTCAAGCTGAGTAATAGGAATGAAATTTAATATTTACAAACGAAAATCCATCATTTTAAAGACTATACGATTACGTAAATCCCTTAAATACAGAAACAGTAGGTATTTCTTTCCCTTGAAAATAATGTGACTTAGAAACTGAATGGTTGTTATCGCAGATATCAGATGGCGTGACCCGTCTCCGTTCTGCAGCAGTGACGAGCCTAATGGCCTCTGTCTACAGGTATATTCTTTAAAAGAGAGGTTTATTCAGGAAGATCTCAAGATTTTAGTACCATTACATGGTAAATTCCACTATCTAATCTAATTGAAGTTTTAATATATCTTTGCATTCAATCTCCTTGCACCACGTAAAACATATTAAGCCAACCTTTTTGTTTGTCGGTAAACTTTAAGTGAAATCATGATACAATTATTTATCCATATTTTTATTGAACAATATGGAATATACATCCATTTACAAGTTTATTGAATACTACACATCTTTTCTAAAGTCATATATAGCACTGTATATGTTTGGAACTAACTTGATTTTTTTGTCTATATTCAATACATTTCCCTTTTTCAAACAGTAAAGAACACGGATTATCCACGATTGTGAATGTGGTTGTACTGTATATCGCACTGTTTACTCAAGATACTCAAGGCTTTTAACACCAAAAAACATTAATCTCGATTACTGCACTAATGTACAAAACATATTATAATGAAAACACATAAGAACTGTTAGAATAGTTTCACTATTCCAATGAACATGAACACATGAAGACACTGAAAAATAATATTGTTTACTGAATACTAATTTTTGTTTCTTGTAGTCATAAACTTATTAATTTATTTACTGTTTCCTAGTTATTACAATGTACTGTTAAAAGTTATAACAGATCCCTGTTGTTGAGAAATGCTCCTAAGTAGCAATGTTAAAATACTGTTACTTTACAAGCAAATAACTTATTTTTTTTAACCCTTTCTAAGTTAAACAATTTTAGAGTCTCATGAAATATTTATAAGATTTTTGCGATAATTGTTTAACATGAAATACATTCTGTAAATAAATGGCACACCCTCACCTACTATTGGCACACTGGCAGTGACACTGGCGCTGTTGATTAGGATGTCTACCCCTCCCAGGCTCTTCTCCACCCAGATAAACGCGGAGACGATGTCTTCCTCCTTACTTATATCAGCCTTCACAGCGTAGAGCTTCCCTCGGCAGTCTATCAGCTCCTCCGCAATCTCCTATACAAACAAAAATGTCTTTACTTTATGTAATCCTGCACTTTACAATGGATCTTTTTTATAATTTAGATAAATGTGTAATTCTTCTTTAGTGTTTAATTTTTCTCCAGTCCAGTTTAATTATGTCAGTAGAAACTGGACATAACTACAAAAATATTGAAAAGAACATGGAAATTTTGGATATCGAAAGGAAAGGAGAAAAATTAAACACTAAAGAAGAATTACACATTTATCTAAATTATAAAAAGGATCCTCACAACATATTAAATAGCAATTTAAAAAATAAAACAAATCCTATCTTTGAAAAAATATCAAACACAAAATCTTAATCAACATTAAAACTGTGTCATATAAGTTTAACATCTGTTTAAATAGTCGACAGGTGTATATTTATTTGTTTTGTTTATAATTTAATTAGAGGTTAATGTTCACACTGAAGATGGTTTTATACCGAAACACGTGTCTGAAATAAAAGAATTTAAAAGGGTTTTAGTTTACGATTTATTATTCTAATATATATATATATATATATATATATATATATACCTTTTTACCTTTTGGGTATTAAAGACAAGTGGAATGAAGCACTAAAATCATACTCACTGTAGCGCATATTTTTGTACTTCTCCGAGGTAGCAAGAATCCCTATGCAAACGTTATCAAATTTCAGAATTTGTTCATCAAGTATTAAATAAAATCGTGCAATACCTGTTATAAAATTTTTATGGCCTATATTTCACTAATTTTATAATTCTCAGAAAATGCTACAGACTTAAATACTGAAGCAATTTCGCTAAAAATTGACTTTATCTAGCCTGTTCGTACTTTTCAGCTGTATGTGACAGTCTTTATTTCTAAAATAGTTGTATAACTAATTTTGTAACGTACCGTATTTAAATATTTTTTAGTTATTGATATAGATTGCAAATATAGAAAAAAATCTTGGTGGCATACCGTAGTCCTCTAAAACTTCTTGCAATAAAACATAAGATCTCTAAATTAGTAAAACCAAACCTGTTTTAATATTGTATAATGTTTGCTTAAAAAATTTGGATTTACATTGTTATGTACCGAACCTGAATTAATTGTTTTTCTAACAAATGCTAAGTGGAGAAATGTGAGGGAGACCTCTAGAATGAGGTGGTGGCTGTTGCTTTAATTGGCCAATTGGACGACCTTTAACGAATTACTCTTTGATCAATTGCTGGCAAGAGCACTCTCCTTTTCTCGGAAAGAGTAATTTACTTTTTAGGAGGCCAATTTTGCTTGATCGGAAGTTTAATAGCTGTAGAATTCTGTATTAACTAATAGATATATTAACTACTTTGAATTCTACCAGTTAATTTTGAAGTGCTGTATGTCGACGATGAGTATTTTCTTTACTTTTATAATGAAATATGTGTCTTATTTTAACCTTCACAAGTATATTATTGTTTGCGAATACTAATAATAATGACTACCAAAGCTAATAAATCCTTTTCAAATTGAATATCTAATGTAAGTACTTATTTGAAATATCCCATGCAACCTATGTAATAATCTTTAAGTATTAGACTTTTAAAAGTGACATGAGTAATTGGTTTTCAAAACATTCACTTTCGACTCCTTTGGAATAAGGTGTTGGGTGAAAATATATATTCATTTTTACAATGCATGTTTACAGACTTTTCATTTATGAGAATATTTATAGGGTTTACTTAAATTTATTCATGAATTCTTTTAATTGTTCAGTCAAATATCTGAGCTTTTTTATGAAGACCAAATGGAAAACAACATATCATTGTTCCAAAAAGTGTAATGTACTTAGTTAATTTTACTTAGATGAAACTTCGAGCTAACATAGAATATGATCTAAGTTTCTTGTTTTCATTTAAAGAATGAAGATTGTCCAATATTTTGTAAAAATCAATTAGGCATTCAGATTTCCTGCTATACATTTTATAGTTACACAACAGTCATAATCATTTATAGAAAACAGACGTTAAAATATCTATTTTTCACCATAAAAAAAACTGTTTCTAAATGTAAATTAATTTTCAACTATGAGTAGATATAGTGCATTTCGTATGTGAGCACTTTCTAATAGTACTGTTCAAATTAATCCTCCCTCTTATTCTGTTTGGGCCATTGGAAAGAGGCAGAATACTACTAAAAATAGTAGGAGTTTTTTTAGTTATTACAATCAAAAACTAGTAAATTGTATTCGCATGATGTTATTTATCTCATAGCTTTATATTCGACTATTAAGTTACCAATATAAATGTTCATGTCGTCAATTAACAATTGAACTGTCTTTACTTTTAATTCAAATACTTAGTTATAATCATTTAACATCATACTATGTATTTTCATCCCATTTGTTTATCTCTCTCTTTATAATGTTTTATATATACTACCACTTATTATAGCAGAATTATATTTCAAACGATATTAAAGAATTTGGACGAATAATAACTGTGTCATAAAACACATGGAATTCAAAACCATTCAACACATTGTTAATCTTTGAATATATATATATATATATATATATATTTATATATATATATATATATATATATATATATATATATATATATATATATTATATACTCAAATTAGTAATTATTATAAAGCTACTTATACTTATTTTATTGAAGTTATTACTAGACCATCCCACACCAATAATGTTTGATGAAAGTTTTTGCAGCATCACCTTGTCTGATGACCACCAGCTGTTACCGCTATGTTTGTGCTCACTACTGTCTGTTGTTTACACATTTTGATGGAAAAAATCTGTACAAAAATTACCGGAGGTAAATTTGTTCATGGTAACAATTGGTTATATTTATTTAATGCAACAGGCATGTTTATATGGATCAGAAAGTTTCTATAGATAGTTGGCAATATTGTTGGGCGCAGGGTATAAAGGGGTATGAAACACCACCTGGCTATCTTCACGCGGTCTGCTCTAGCAGGTTCAGTATGTTAAACGGTCCTGGGTTACGTGTTGGTTCAATTAAGTATTGATTTAACCAAGGCCTTATCAAAGATATAACTTTGGCCTGTATTACTTCGATTAAAGTTATTTCAGTCAACGCCGCTATTTAATGTACAGTTTAATAATGAAAATAATTGCCTGTTAGTATGTTCACACACATTAATTCTTATATACACATTAATGTTATTAAACATTTTTACGGTGGTTCCTATGGATTAGCATAGCTTTTGTAAAATTCCAGTTGTAAGAATTATTGTTTGCGTAAGAAACAGGGCATAAGAACATAAGACAGGCTTCAATGAATGCCTAATTCTGTACGGACTAGAGTAACGAAGTTTACATATAGTAGCATTTGATATAGATAACCTATGCAAGTGTGTGTGTATTCTTTAGTCTATTATAAGATCTTTAGACAATCCCAGATGAGAATAATTGAGTCGTGGGCATTAGAACATATGCTTGCCTTGAGTGAATTGTACACCAGAGTGCAGGGTAAACTTTTCTATACGGGGAAAGTACTCTTATTCCCGATATGTCTACTCACAAAGCAAATGCTGCTTATAAAAGTAGGTCTCGATCTAAATAAAAATTACTAGGAAAGATTATATTCGCAATCTCTACTCCATAATGCGATATTTAACATGCTATTTCAAGTTATTCCGTTTCTCATATTTCTCCATATAAATAGAAATACACACACAACTTTATTTATTGTTTTATAATTTTTATAATAACGATATTTATATTGTTAAATATACTTGAAAAATCATTATAAATGTATGGTTTAGTGTTGTGAAACAAGGTACGATAATAGGTGTCTCGAATTGCCTAATGACCTTGGAAACGATGACAGACATAAGCATGTCAATAGGAGGCGTTTCCTTCAATCTCTGTACGACCTACGTTCTATTTTATTTCGCTTGATTCTATTGAACGATTTGTCGCCCAGCCAAACTGGCTAAAAAGCAAAATAAAACCATTTATAATTTTATGCAACGTAAGGAAAACCCTCCACAATAGCCTTTTTTTTTACAGTTAGAAGCACAATTAATCGCTTGGAAATAGACATAAAACATTATTTTGTAGGTTTAAATTTATAAAAAGGTCACTAAAATAGAGTAGGAGTACAATAAATCACATGCCATGAACCATATTTAATACAGGGTACATGCAAAATTTCAAGTCTATAGTTCATTTGACTCGTTACTTGTATTACTATCGCAAGTGTCAAAATAGCATGTGATTTTACTCAATTAGTTTACAAATTGAACTATTCTCTGATTTTCTCTTGCCGTCATTGTACCCATAAAATGAATCTTTCTATAAATATCAAGTCTATAGATCAGTTCGTTTCGACAAACAGATAAACATACAAACATACAAAATTTTAACTCTCTGGCATCTTTATTTAGGCTTCACTAATTAGCTAATTATTTTAATATTGACTTAGAAGGAGTATTCGAAACGGATTTCAAAATTTATATTTAGAACATTGCCTCATAATAAAATATTGTAAGTATTTATAATTGTGTATTTATTATTCGGAACAAAACAGAAACAAATGTAATACAATTATAGAAGTAGAGATTACCGTTATATTTTAGGCATATTGCAGAAACCCTGTGTTTTTATTCTTCGGTTTGAACACCGAATGAACCATTATTATATAATACGAAATTAAAGAAAATATCTTATTCTCAAAGGATAATTAATGTTATTTGCAATTTTTTATCGTTAATAAAACTATATTACTAGGTTTGATATGATTGAAGATAGGAGT
Source organism: Homalodisca vitripennis (assembly GCF_021130785.1). Lineage (NCBI taxonomy): Eukaryota > Metazoa > Arthropoda > Insecta > Hemiptera > Cicadellidae > Homalodisca > Homalodisca vitripennis. The sequence continues at coordinate 121,572,873 of NC_060211.1, read as the reverse complement.
GTTGGTCTTTAAGTATAAATCTGTCATTTACAAACATCTGAGATGTGTAGAGTTGCCTGGGGAAAATCCTGATCAAAGTGTAAATCACAAAGCCTTTCCACCGCCCTTAACCACGTTTTACCCGCTTCCCACCCCAACCCTCCACCAAACCTCTGGCATGTCATCAACACTGGGTCGAGTGAAACAAACCACCTCGTCTAGATTTCTATAGAACATTAGTCTCTTGCTCTATTACGTTATATAAAGGATGATGTAATAATTCATTGCTTTGTGCTTGACTGAAATGTATAAATGACATAACACTGAGTAAAAATAAAATAATTAAAAAAACTCTTAGTACTAAATAGTTAAACTGCCAAGTACAAGTGATATAACGATTTAAAGGTTCTAGTTGCTGTTTATTTAAGGTATATTACGCTACACTACGTGCTGAGGTGCATTCAAAAGTCCGTAGCTCACTTCTTGAAATGTCCTGAAGGCAGACAGACAGTTAAACATATAGAAATGAAATAATATCCTGAAATTACATTACATCCCGCGGTAGAAAATAGATCAAGTGTGGCAGCCTACTGACTTATAGGCTAAAAAATCTCTTAATAAAATCCTATGATGAACGATATGTAACAGCTTAGAACTCATTCTTGTATGCCTAGAAATGAGGCTTCATTCAAAATTAATTCAGTTTGTTTATAGGTTTATTTATTATCGATGTCATCATGTTTACCTAGAAACCCAAGATAAAAATGTGAACGCAGAAAACCAACGCTCAGCCACATGTGATCATCAAACTCGTTGTTGCCGTATTTTTATATTGAAATTAAACTCACTAAACTCATTCTTTATATAATCGAGTAGACAATGAGACGAAACTAAATTCTTCCAAACCAACCCTGACCTTTGCTAAAACTGAGCCAGTAACAAACAATTTGATATAAACAATTGTGTAACTATCAAACTAATTTACAAAATATCAGAAGTAGCTTCAAGGACCATAGTCTCAATGGAGCTAAATAATGTGGTGTAACGCTGCTTGTTTTTTTGTCAAGGTGTTACAATTAACGTTTTAAGGTTCATTACTAACGCATATTTCAGTGTAGTGTTCTGACGTTACGAATTTATTCTTGAAAATTTTTAATCTTTACCATTGAGAAATTAATCAATATTTCTCTACCTAAAAATATTATACTTCTCATACAATACTTCCTATAATCTATGTTTTTCTTTTACTGAGAGCTGGCTTAAGGATTTTAGATAACCAATTCTTACATGATTATAACAAAATTCTACTTTTTCTACTGTCTATTAAATTCATCTTAGTCAATACACACGTATAATTCACCATAATAAAGGCTACTCATAATTATTTTCATAAGGTACTCGTTTATCTCTAGTAAGAAGAATATCCGACTTACGTACTGCCCAATATTCATTTCATAAGAAGCATTCGAAGATAAAAGTTAAATAATCTTATATGAGGAAAATAATCTGAAATAGTGTTTAATAAATCTATCAGTTTTGTTGATTAATAAACCTGCAAAACGATCAGATTTTATCCACAGTTAATTATTTATTCAAATTTTAAATTAATTATCTTAGTAATTTGCAGAAGCATATCTGAAATAAACTTACTTAGGTAATTTATATAACAGATAGATTGATTCAGGATAATAAAAAATGTTTTATAGCATTTATTTCAGATTAAATTAGTAAAGATTAGCTCCAAAAGCTTTTAAATATTATGCACAATCTTATTTTAGTATAAAGGATTTTTATTTTGATAAAAAATAACAGTCTGTTTGGCCCTAACTTGTACCTCCGTAAGGTAATGATGATATCTCACTCTAGATTATCTCTCTTGGGACCTCATTCCACAGGATTTCCGTTAAGTCTTTGCAAAATTAGCATTTAGCTGTGGCACATTATAAAATCACTTTTCCCTTTATATTGCATGCTAGCGATTTTTATCTGATTTGATCACATTTTTTTTTTTTTTTTAATAGCCCTGTTTTGGAAATAAGTTTGTTTTAAAGGTTTTAAATATTGGTATATTTCAATTTGAAAGGTAATATATATATATATATATATATATATATATATATATATATATATATATATATATATATATATATATTACCTTTCAAATTGAAATATAAAAATATTTAAAACCTTTAAAACAAACTTATTTCCAAAACAGGACTTTTTTATATATATATATTCTTGCTTATTTATTGCTTACATTTCCTACTTCAAGTCTGGTACATGTATTGTGTGTTTATCATAAATGTCATAAACATAATGAAGTGAGGAATTTGGTAAAACTTTGAGGTATTAATGACGTTCTTAGTTTTTGCCCAACCCACAAATATTTAGTTGCTTTGGTTACTAGATGTTTTTATTTATTAACGGTAAGTTATCAGCTTATATTATGTACCAGTTAAGTACTAAATATATCAGAATAACAAAAATAATAAGAGTAAAATACTACAGTGCCAAATGTAAATTAGTAAGAACATTTTTCACACAACAGCGTACGTAGTAGGTGCAAGCAGTGAAATCGTATCAATATGTTTACATTTTAAAGATTTTACAAGATATCAACAATTATCCATGGTGTAGTCGTGAGCTACAGCTCAGTAGGAGGAACGTTAGTTTCGTTGCTTCAGAATTCAGGAGACCACCTTTCGATTTGTTCGTGTTTTAGATTGAGTATAATCGTAGTGTGTAATTGGTAACTATACTTCACTAATATACTTATAAAAACTAAAATGTCAATAGTTAGTAGTTTATGGAACATTTTGGATTATAATTTACACTATTTTACTTTTTAATTTTTTTCTTTAAATTTCATCATACATTTGTTGTCTGATTTTATATGACGTTTATTATTGCGTTTTTAGTTGACGTTTATGATAAGTAAGACAGAAAAAATTACTTTAACAGAATTTCTGTCTTAGATTTATTTCAATTGCCCATTGTTTAACGCAATTTCCTTTACGTAAAATACACATTCAGTCAATTCGTTTGAAATTGTTAAATTTTCGTATTATAACATTGAACTGATGGGCAATTCGTCAGTTGCTAGATGTTCCCTTTCTCTTGTGTCTCATTCCTCAACCAATTCAAAGAAAATTATTGTATGTGCTCTAACTGATGTTGAGCTTCCCATACTTCGATAAGACTATTTGACCATGACAACCTCTTGCGCGTAGGCTAGTTCTGACCCAGTGACATGCACCTACCTTGACCCGATGTTTCCTCCTGGCAAGTCCCACGACGGTGAGCCCATGCGCCACCAAGTCCCTGGCCACGGCGGCCCCGATCCCCGAGCTCGCGCCCGTCACCAGTGCCACCCGCCCGATCCAGCGATCCATGCTCCTCTGCCGCAGTTTCCACTGCCAGGGACCCGCCCGCACGCCTCGACCCGCCCTCACCTCGCCTCGCCTCCTCACCTACTTCACCTAATTACCACCAAACCGATCCTTATCCAATCTCGCAGGGCGTTATTGCCTCGTACACACGCACGCGCACGCAATAATCCATTACGCGCAATTTAGGTTCAATTGACGCCGCGCGACCTGTGCGGCGGAAGTCCGTGCTGTGCAGATAATTGCTCCTATTATTCGCTGCAGTAGCAGTAGCACTTGTGTTTGGCGACTTGAGTGGGATATTCGATACTCACATTACACATACAAAAAAATTAACTCTATAGTTTACGATTATTTCTCCATTATTTAAATCTGCTGAACCTTATTGTTTCCTAATATTTAGATCTGAATGTACCTAGTGACGAATGATATATAATAATTGCTAAAAGGCAACTTTGAAACTCTCTATACCCACTGTAGCACATCATTTAATCTGTGAAGTAGTCAACATTACAAAAAATCCTCAACTCTAGAAAAGGTGGCAGCCTAACGACTTAACGATTTAAACTGAAATTAGCAATATGTTTTATCTAGAATATTGAGCCCAAAGTCGTCTCGAAATAACAAGGTAGCCAACAGTGGGTTTGCCAAGTAATTTTGTAGAAGTTGGACAGAGGCCAGTATAAGAATGGCTTCTGTTTACTCAGATGTAAAAAAAACTGCGCTAGTGGCACTTTAATGTACAGGTAGGCACCATAATGTAATTGTTTTTATAACTCATAAAAAGAATAATATGGTTTAATGACTCTATCGCAAATACAATTTTTAAGCATGCACCTTGTTCTTATAGAGTAAATTTTGATTTTGTATCAGGAAAACATACAACCATCCTAAGTAACTGTAATATTTTTAATTCACCCTATTATATATGGCTTATTTTCCCGTAAAGGAAAGAAAATACATTTTTGGAACTGGAAGAGCCATCTCCCTACTCCCTCATCAAAACACCCGCCGGCTTGACATTCATGTACATCTCAAAAATTCATATTAATCCACGGCATGTTAACTTTGACAGGTGGAAACAAAGGAATCTGTGAAGCTGGAGCAGCTTAGCAAGTTATCTCGCTAGTCTCTGATCAGAACACGCGCCAGCGTGACATTCATCTACATCTCAAAGAGTCATATTAATCCACAGCATGTTAACTTTGAGAGGTGGAAACAAAGGAATCTGTGAAGCTGGAGCAGCTTATCAATTTATCTCGCTAGTCTCTGATCAGAACACCCGCCGGCGTGACATTCATCAACATCTCAAGGAGTCATATTAATCCACGGCATGTTAACTTTGAGAGGTGGAAACAAAGGAATCTGTGAAGCTGGAGCAGCTTAGCAATTTATCTCGCTAGTCTCTGATCAGAACACCCGCCGGGGTGATATTCATCTACATCTCAAAGAGTCATATTAATCCACAGCATGTTAACTTTGAGAGGTGGAAATCCAAATGTTCCTGTTTTGTTATGTATATTATTCTTTAATATATGTTATACACCATAGATAAAAAAAATCTCAAAATGATTAAATTTTTCAATACTTACAAATATATTATGAAAATTAAAAGCATTATTTTAGTTAATACATCGATACAATAAAGCTTATATCGTGTTGCACCTAACTCAGTATGATATGTGTTGTTTCCGTAAGACATATATACTAAGTGATTACTGTGATATAGGATAGTAATGATAATAAAAAGAATTTCTAATACAATAATAAAAATGTAACATTATGGTGTCGGTTTTTTAATGGTGACTGAAACCAATTTCCGCAGGAAAGCACTATACGGAGCCTAAAGTACAACATTAAGTAAGAAGTATGTGATTTCTTCCAAAGTTTCAAACGAATAAATTGATTTTCTTCAAATAAATTTCTTTATTATAAATATCATCCGTTGGTTTCTCTTCTTCAGCTGTTTAATACTGTCTGTCTAATTTTACCGCACCGCTCTTAATGTTGTAACTTCAGTAAAAGCTGCGATGAGACTGTAAGATCGATAAGATCTTCAAAAAGGTTGAATTCTAGATGGCTTATACCTTCCAGTGGAACTAACATTAAGTACAGCAAAAACCTATATCAATGTGTCACTTATATTTGAGCAACTATATAACTGTGCAGGAGCGGCATATCGTCAACCGGAAATGTAGAAATATTGTGGTAGAGAGATGGGGATTGATAGGTGTAATCTACTGTGAAGGAGGCTGATGGAATTGGTGAATTTCATTTAGTGTAAAGAATGTTTTTTATCTGAATATGAACATTATGACTTTGACAATAAAGGCTGGAACAGAGCTTGCCACCCCTTCTTCCATTGCGAAAATATTTAGTTATAGCCCGCTATCCCTCCTCATGAGAGCTTGACAGAAAGCGGTCCCTACTCCCAAATTTACTTATCCTAATTATCCTCTCACTCCTGAAGAAAGCGCATTGGTTCTTTGAGGATTAAAATGAGCGATTTCTCTGCTACTTGTCTTGAGTGAACAAAAATAAATAAAAAAGATGGGTAGGAGCTAAGCAAATTTGCAGTACCAAATAGGATCGTACAGCATATGATCAAGACATTTGACATATAAATACCTCCACCTAAGACGGCATCCGTTGAGGATTTCCTCGTTTGATCCTCCAACGACTTCGAAACTGTGTCATGCCTGTGAGAAATTACACAATGTGATTTTATTGGGCAATGCTTTACTCAGATGGGTCGTAAAGATTATCCTCCAAGTTTGACAGATGGATACCGTAATTTGATGTGAGCCTCTGAAGATGATCTTGACTAGATCGAGAAAAAGACTGTTAAATCTTTCTGTAGCTGTACAGCTTAATGTCAGACTCACACTCTGGGAACACGTTTCACGCAGCCCTACTCAATGCATGAAAACTCAGATTCATCATTTCTAAACGTTCATTACTGTGAACCAACCGAACATTCCTTGGCAATCAAACGTCATTTCTTTATTTCTGTCAATCTCTTTAAATCGTTTGAGAGTAATGTTAGTCGATAGTCAGCTCTAAAAGAAAAGTAATAATGACAGGCGTGAAGATTTATAATGATTCTCTGATAGTGAGACTTTGTCACACCTACTGAAATACGCTATATTCTAAATTTCAAAGAGGTTGACTATCCGTTTTTTTTCTTGTTCATCCAACCCCGACTAAACATCATGCAGGAATGGCAGTTAGTGGCTATAATTACTTTAAGGGACTAAAATATTGAACAGAAAACGATGTTGCTAAGGCAATTATATGTTTAAATAACCTTCAACATGACCGAGAACAACTAGAAACGAAGTTAAAGACACAATTAATCTACTATGTGTACATTTACTGGATAGGCACTTTTTACATCATTATAAAAGTACTCTTGATCCAAGTAAACTTGGAACAAGTGTCTATAGCTATCCTGTGCCAAGATATTTTCCTAGCTCTACTTACAGGATATTCACTATGTTAGTTTTAAATGGAAGTAGTTAGATCTAGTAAAAATAAACAAATCAATTTATACACATTACTTTGTTAAAAACTGCAAGAATCGACTGGTGTCTATAGATATAATTTGTATAAAGAAATTATTTATTGAAATAATGAAAATGCCTGCTACTTTCTTGTAATAACTGAATCAAAGAACAAATATATCAATACGCTTTATGCACGTGTTCGTCAGATGATAAGTTCAGACCATGATAAATTTGTCTTATTAAAGAAACATTTTTAATACTCAATGCTGAAAATATAATATTTTATTTTCAGCATTGAGTGCCAAACCTAAGGTATTTTTAATTCATTAATAGAATATAACCTTTAATAATATATAATCTTTAATCGTCTATTAATATAGAGCCCTAATACGAAATTTTTACAAATGTTAATTCAATTTATCTGAGATTCCTTAACTCTAACTACCTAAGTACATTTATTTTGTTATTTTAATTAATTTTATGCACTTTTATATTCTCTATGTAACTTGGTTAATAATATGGTAGCAATAAAAAAACATTTCAAATGCATGATTAATGGCAATTTAATTCAAATTCGTTGTTTGCCATTACTTTGTTACGGGTAAAAAGAAAGAGGGATATTTTCTTGGTTGCTGATTTCACTAACGCTCACTTAATCAAGCTCAAGTTTCTTAATAAATTATCCTTAACAAAGTGGTTCTTACCGACCTAATAAAACATTTTAGTAATAAATCTTGTCTTCATAAAAAAGAAATCTAAAAGTAGCCTATACGTACAGTTTTCAAAGATATTTGTGTTGAAGAAATTGTTCTTGTGCCATCTCCGTTAGGACATTATGAATACGGATAGAGAAAAAGAATCTCCCTCCACAGTGTTGGAGAAGCAAAAAATACACATAATGACGAGGTATAAGGGAGAAGTATGGTGCACGAGATTGGTGGAGGTGGCCAGTTGAGTCAGACGACAGTGATGAAATGTCGCTGTCAGGGGTGTCGTGTGTCAACTGGTCTCAAGCCTACACGACCCAGGCTTCCAGTTGTACATGTAGTCCATATACCAATTTGATTATGCTCTGAATCTGTTGAGTCTATGCGTATTGTGCATTCACAATTATCAAATGTCTTATCAGTTATAACTCAGCATTAAACCATCCTTTATTTTGGACCAAAAAGAGGATATCACAGAGATTTCTTAAATATGTTCTTAATTATTCAATTTAACATCCCCAAATGTATTCTTTTAAATATATCTAACAAGTCCCGTACTATACAGGAATCAGAAAACTATGAGTTAGTGCACTTAATTTAAAAGGTACATTTTAAAACAGCTACATTTTACTAACTAAATAACAATTTCCTCAAAAAGAAAACTTTATGTGAATTTTGCGTTTAGGTCCAGTTTAACTTCCTCTTAGTGTACCGTCTGGAATCTAACGTTGTCATAGACTTGAATCCTCAGGAGTCGTCTTCGTCTGAAGAGCTTCTTCGTCACCGAACTTTGTTTGGATCTCTTCAGGAGTCCATTCATGAGAGTCAAGATCATTTCAGAAAAATCGTAGTACACTTGAACATTGTGCACCTGATGAGACAATGAGAATACTTCTTTACCTAAATTACACTATATTTTTTATATGTTGTATGCTATGAGTATCTGATGCCGAAACTATGTAAAAAATCTTTTTGAGCTTCTAGAGTCATGTTCGTCTGATGAGATTCAAAAACAGTCGATGACGAAAAACTCAAAATATATCTTCGACTTTAGAGAGATATAGACTAAAAAATATTAAAATATAGTGTTATTTACGTAAGCAAGTATTCCTCTTGTCTCACTAGGTGTACAATTAGTGCATCTTATTCCAGACTTCATCTTATATTCCAGCTCTAGTGGAATCATTAGTAAATTTTCCAGAAGTAACCAATTGACTTTTAATGAGTAGAAGGAGATAACCGACAATGGCTATGACGTCACACACTTTATTAAATCCTTCAGAATTAACTCTCACACACCGTGTTGCAAAAGAGTGAATTTAAAGAGTTAATTATGTTGTTAAACAACTATTGCTATCACTACCCTTTTCCCAAACTTTTCTCACAACACTTTCTGTACAAGGTTTTTAAACTTTTAGTGAAAATACACAAATTTATTCAAAGTTCACAGTTCAAATATGTTTATTTATTAACAGTTTTATTTTCATTAATACATGATCCCATGTGCCTGACACAGCACGTGCGGGATTCTAAAAAGAATAACAAGCATCTTTAATACAATTTTTTTTATACGGCAGTAGCCGTAATATAGTGCAATACTCCCAGGAAAAGTCTACTCTAGAATGAAATTACTTTTTATAACTAATAATGATAACAATAACAATCCATAATAACAATTTAAAACTATCAAATACAAAATTTAAAACAAAACTACACCCCAACAAAACACAATAAATACTACTGTATTACAATTACACCAACAAAACACACATTTTCTGACTAAAAGGTATTCCAAGTGACTCCTCGTAGTTATGGCTAAAGTATAACGTACTGTACAATTAAACATCCACTGTAAACTTATTGCTGATTGAAGAAAATTCTGTTGCTTTCTAAAAGTTCATTGCAGTTTTTCATTTGAAGAAGAAACTTTACCATTTGAATCTAAGACGTTATCGGATTGTGTGAGAACTTAGAAGGACTAAACATAGGGCAAAGTTAAGATTTATGTTACATACAAATTGGTTAAGTTTAGTACGACTTCCTATCTACATGCTACCGCTACTTAGCACATCTATTCTAATTATCTGAAAGTTATAAACAAGGTGAAGATGTGATTTAAATATCCTTCGAATTGCGTTACATTTATAACAATCTTTTCCCTTCAGACTGTGTTTCAGTACATTATGAACATATCAGGATTCAATACAGAACAATATATTAAAAATTATTAATCTAAAATAATTACACGGATTAAAATAATGTTTTTATAATCTTTGTTTTGAAGTAGGGCTATACAGACAAAGTAGTACAGTAATATGCAGACTGGTAGAAGTGGCATTGACAATAATTTTAAATTATACTTAGCAAAAGTATATATATTAAAAAAATATTAGACTTTCTTAACTAGCCGTTAATGTTATATAAACTATACATTAATTTATTTTGTAGTCTATGGTGAACAAAAAAATCATTCATAAAATTTGAACACGTGTTAATGAACTGTAAATTCTGGTAAGCAATTATTGAAAATTATTGTTAATATATATAAATTCTAGAACTAAGTATAACTATTGTAATTAGTACCAATAACTTATCAATTCAAGTTATACTGAACAGGAATGTCTGAAAGTAAATAAAACATCAAGTATCAGAACGAAGTATCACTGCAAATTCATTAAATTGTTTATTAATAGAACAATACACATAATGTAGTCATTGTGACAACTCCAGTTAATGTTTTCTCCAATGTCTCTTCAACTATAGTACACATTATAATCTTTATTTCCCACTGTGTGTGAGTACTTGTATACGGTGTATATAAATCATTATTAAAGCACAATGTTCTCTACTAACCTGCACATTTTTGAGGTGCAAAATCTTTTCCTATTGAAAACCGATCCCATCTGAATGAAAAGACAAAACCAATGGGAAAACTTTGAGTTTAATGAGAAGCATCAAGTTGTTGATTATCGGATAATTGGGTGTTGTTCCCAACTCAAGACGATCGGGGAAGTGATTATCCCCTCCAGTGCATATTTCACAACCCCATTGTACTAAGTGTCGACCGACCTTCGGTCACAGCCTCCTCTATAGGCAGGGTTCACCCATAATTAACTACGAGATAATTGTATCTATCTTAAAGTGTCAGCCAATTATATTATAGACATTCATAATCTTTTTCTTATTTCAGGTCAGTTGCAGCTCTTTATGGGCCACTAAGTGTGGTAAGTCCTGATTGACACATTATAAAGTAGCTAAATTAATTAATGAGAATTTAATATAATCCTGAAGCCATATAGGTTTAATAAGGTGAACGTAATTAATTCCGCTTTAATCCAATATTTTATCAGAATATCAAGCAGAACAATATATAAACTTTCTTTAATAACAAAGTATAATCTGAAATGCTTACACAAGTTTTGAACATCAAAGTGAGCTCTAAATTAAATTCCCCGAGGTAATTTAAGGCTCGCTCTGTTTGCAAAGGGTTAATGAAAATTAAATCAATAAAGTAAATACCCTCTTGTGTAACATAAACTTTCAATTGGAATTTCATGGAAAACGTACTAATTTGCTTATTGTAAATGTAAAATTTTTACAAGTATAATTTCATTATCTAATAGAATTGAAATGCAAATAACAATTTCACGCAATATAATTCACTGTATTTAGGTTGTAGTATTATAATAAATAATATTAATTTAAATTATAAGGACCTTAAACACGAATTTATTATTAAAGGTCATATTTTTCTAATAAACAAATTAATATAAAACTAAACAAACATGTTTAACTTAATATTTAACATAGTAATTTCATAGATCACATTAATAATGTATTGCAATTGACGACAATTTCCTTTTATGTATTCTCTACAACATGTTTATTAGTAACTTTTTATAACATTATAGGAGTATAGTCATGGATTTTGAAGTTTTGCCATCTTTCAAAACTTTCTGAGTAAAGTATAGAATTTCGTAGAACAGATGTTCACACCATCTGCTTAGATTTTAGAACTTACAAGTTGTGACGATCTGAAAACAATATTACTAAATATTTCCATCTACTACTGAGTCTGATGTTATACATCATGTCTACGATAGTTATTAAAGCATATTGAAAACACTCTTGTACAGTGAATAACTTGTAATATTGCATGAGTTAACTAAAGTTGTTTTCATGTTGACAGTTACGATTGGATGTGGTTTTATATTTCCAATGCTGTATTTGACTTAATTATTTGCTTAATCTACTATTTTATACGTTTATACTCTACTATTTAAACTTGCATCATATAAATATTTTAAATTTATTTTATATATATATATATATATATATATATATATATATATATATATATATATATATATATATAGGTATAAAAGAAAACAAAACACGTTTCTTCAAATCGAAATGCTTAATATTCGTTACTTTTCAGTAACATTATCAAAAGCATGTATATCATAAAATATAAACAAACAAAAGAATGAAGGTTATAAAAACATTTCAAACAACAAAAACATATGGTATCACAAAACAAGTAAATTAATATATATATATACGTTAAATTGTATAAATGGCAATAGCCTTATTTAATTTCAATAAACATTGAATCACAAAAGTGAGAGATCCGGGTTCGACTCCCGGCGGAGCAAGTACTTTTTGTAATTCAATATATATATATATATATATATATATATATATATATATATATACATACATATATTATATATATATACAATACATATATACTTAATACATATATATATATATACACATTTTATATATATCTTAAAATAATTTTTCGACGTTTCTATTGCAGTGCAGTTGATATATCTCAAGATAATGACGAAGTGCAAGAATTGTGTAATAATAAAAAATACCCTTTTAGTGACCGTGTTTCACAGAGCAGGCTGCTAAGATTTCCCATGGGGTACATTTGTTCTGTATGTAGTGCTAGGCTGCGGATGGCACAAACTTGTTTACTGATTCCTTTAGACCGACAAGCCGTAACTCTGTATCTTCTATTCCGTATCTCATGTACGATAATGTAAATGACTAATTTAGTTCATTTATTTCTTACCTTGCACTTTTCCTTTCTGAAGCCATTTTAGTTGGATTCTACTAAAATTCATTAGAAATTAAAGTCACTGCGGCACGAGAAATCCTTTATCAATCAATTATAGTGGGTATCATTTCTTTTATAAAAACTGTACCAATGATGTAATAAATGACGCGTTTCATGTGTAATAATAAGATTGTGCTGTTTTGATAATCTTATAAAACTGTTTTATGTTAACTAATTTTATCATATTACCCTGCTGTATATTGTGTAACCTTATTAATAAAAGCATCAATAATAATTAGACTTAGTTAGATATATGTATATATATATATATATATATATATATATATATATATATATATGCCCATAAAGAAGCAGGGATTGCTGGAAATCCTTATGTAGAACATCCTGTAATGAGTTAATTGCATACAGTAGAGGAATCAATTAGAACAAATCGTTATTTCAGCCGCTCATTCAGTGTCTCTTCACCTATCCTGTAGGATCACGAGTCTTAAAGAAGCGTTATCGTATACGTTATCTGAGCCTAGAACTATAGATAGTAGAAATAAGCAAGACCACATGTCACTTAACAGACTTTGCTGAAAGTGACATGTCCAATTTAAAGTGCACAGCTCAATTCGTTATTGAGATATCCAGGGAAAAACGGACATACAGACAACTAGATATAGAAGCTTGATATTAAATATCTAATACCTTGACGTATGTATATATGCATAAATATGCATAATTTAAGTTTGTATCAAAATTCATTCTAGATACAACCCTGAGTTATAGCCTTTCATAATTCTCAAGTCATTCCCATCTAGATAACCAACTCTATAAATACAAATAAATGGATGCAACAGAATATTGAAGAAACCAAGTCAAGTACAGAATTTCATATCTTTGAATACGTGTTTGATATCTAAATGAAATCAATGAGTTAACATCAATGATGATCGTTATAAGGTATCCCCCATCACAATGGGGCATGTTCAACGCCATTGAGAAAATTGTCTCTTAATAAGTCGTTCGAGAAATAAGAGGGTTATTATGAATCCTAATGTATTGAACATGTTTCAAAGTATCCTAAACACCAAAGATGCTAAATAAAAATATGCGTATCTGAAGACCTCATATCTTGGATTGTGACTGATTACTCACTATATTTTGAAGACTGTACATCTAAAAGCAGTCTAGTGTGCTTTAGATATATTTATATTTATGCTCTGAAGCATTAAATAAGGCACACACAAATAAAGCACATGCCCGAAAGAGAGCATCTGTTATAGACTATGCGAAATGGGATAAAAAACGCTGATTAACCACGTGTGGTAGTACGTCAGTAAAGGGGTTTGCCCAATGTCAGTGTAAGATTGGTAAAATATGGTGTGCCGGCGTTATCTTCCTCTTGCCTCCAAAGTCCAAAGCTGTTTTCCCCACCTATCAGCGCGTAAGATTCTTCACGTTCCAAAGAGTCTGGATTCATCATGGATGTATTACTATCATTAATTTGGTACAATTGAATAAAATTCACATTTGTGGTATTAACGTACAGATTAGAAAAATTTGAAAAAGTTTCGCAAACATTTTTTTTTCAATTGAAAACTATATTGTGATCTCACTTAGACTCTTTGAATCATGCGCCCTCGTGGATCAGTTGTCTCAGTAATTCATTCTACTAATAGCCCAGTCAATCTAGGTAAAAATTCATAGAAACCCGGAAATGCGAGGTATGAAGCTGAATTTTGGCACAGATGTTCTTTATGATATCCTTGACCATATACTAAAAGTCCCCTACCGTCCTCTGTGTGCTTCTTCCGGTATAACGAAAATAGGGGGAGGGGGGGCGAATATTACTTAAACGCTTACTGCTTTAGAACGGTAAAGATATACAGAAATATAAAAAACTGATTTAGAATTCAGTAAAATGTGGCCATTAATAAAGGTCATGTGATAAAATGTGATAACTGTAACCGTTAAGCATTAATAATTTAATTTATTTATTGTTTTACTTTCTTTTTTAGCTAGAATTGTGTTAATAATTTTGTGTAATCACATTTTGATCGAGCTGGCTTTTCAGTTGTACAAGCTGTAGCAGATGCTGACTTTTTGATTGCTTCAACAGCTCTTCAGCAGTGTTTCTAAAGGTATGAAAAACAGATGTGGATGGTACAGACACTGATCTTCTAGCACTTCTTGTGCATGGGAGTTAAAAGTTCTGATACATTATTCTCATCAAACCAGAAGGCAGTAAAGGTTCCTACAAAGTTTTACCCAGTAGCTGAAATTAGTAGTAACTTAGGCAATATGAAAGACTGTATACTGTTTGCACACGCATTTTCTGGATGCGATACAACATCCGCCACGTTTAGAAAAGGGAAGAAAGTGCCATGGAAAAGTGTTGGAAAAAAGTGCGGAACTTCAAAAAATGTCAAACATTTTCAAAAGATCCAACTGCTGAGCCTGACATGTTAACATCATGTGGAGAACAATACTTTCTTGCGATATACGGAGATACAAAGTGCAAAACATTAAATGAACTAAAGGTACTTTATGTTCAATAAACTGATAGCTAGACAGAAGATTACTATCAAGCTTTGATTTGTCTGTTTTACCACCCACTTCAGATGCCGCACGCTTACACACCTTGCGGGTTTACTATCAAGTGCAGAAATGGCTTGGGAAGGATCTGGATCCATGTTCATGGGGTTGGCTTGAAAAAGACGGTGTTCTTGTACCACAATCTATGACTTTGCCACCGGCACCTGATAAACTCTTGAATTTTCATTACATGTGATTGCAAGAAAGAGTGTGCCCGATCGTGTGATTGCATAAGGTCAGGATTAGCTTGTTCGGCAATGTGTGCTCATTGTCAAGGCAGAGACAGCAACAACACACTGCAGACAATTTATTTAGAGGAAGAGGACGTTGATAGTAACTAAAGGTCAGTTTTAAACAAGATAGTGGATACAACACACTGTTCAATACAATTGCTTTTTGACATACGGTTGTACATTTTAAAATCATTAAAATAAATTAAAACTGGGGTATCATATTGAAATATAGTTAATATGATTTTGTACAAAATATTATTTTAAATTAATAATATTTTATGATTGTACTTAAAAATGTAATTGTTAAACCATTAAATTTTACTGTATTCTGTACATTATTTATTTAATACCATGCTAATGTTATACTTTTTAGACCATTGACCACGTTCATTCTACATACTTCAACTGGAGTTTATTCATATACCAGTTTATTTCCCCAACTGAAATATACATTTAAGGAAAGAAAATAAAGTGTAGTGTTGACGGAAAACCATTGATAAAATAAAAAATATAGGAGAAAAAAACTTCAGTATTAAAACCATAACAATAAAGAGTAAATCAACATTTTTTGTTGGTTAACAATTTTTCATGCACTAACTAAACTAAAACTGATTAAAAGAAAATCATCATAATATTTTGTAGCTTATATTTTTCTGAATTAAACACAGTTTGTTATTTTTCCTCCATCTGCTTTTGTTCTCGAGTAATGTGCGTTTAAGTAAGCCGCGCCCCCCTCCCCCCTTTATTTCGTTAAAACGGGGGACGCACACGGGGGACGGGCGGGGACTTTTAGGATGTGATTTGGTATATACCATAACGGACATCTGTGCAAAAAATTAGCTTTATACCTCGCATTTTCCGGGAAAAAACCTAGATTGACTGGGCTATAAACCAATTAACGAACTATGTAAGAAAATGTGTTATAATTGCAGTCATCTTGCATATACGAGTATAAATCCTACACCGAAGACATTCTAGCAGTGCTATCTAGCTATGGAGTGAATATTGTCTTCGTGTGAAATGTTATGTTTGTTAGAACTTCTTACACTTTTTTCAGTATCTCTGTGGATTATCCCAGGTTTTAAAACAATCAATGATAGTTAACGACAGTAAAAAGTAATGAATGTTGTTTTCTCGTAAATGAATTTTAAATTTAACCAGATGTCTTAAAGGTAAGTACTATGTTTTATTCAATCAATAAACATGATTTTTTTCTATGTTGACGTAATTAATTCAATTATTTTCTTGTTAGGGAGACGTGAGTTTGACCTTTGAAGTCAGGTGGAAAATTTTCGTCAAGCACTCAGGCCTTTGATTCCCTAGGATTACTGATTGGATAAGTTTAGATCTTTAGATTCAGCTCCCTGTGGATCGTTTGCTAAAGTTTGTTTCTGTGTTGCTAAAACTTTAGGTCGCGAAAATGTTTAACTACATTTACTGTATCTCTCCATTTCCTAAGATCTAATCTAAAACTTAAGGGACATGTATAATAATAACTAAAAAAAACTAACGTATGACTTGGCAGAAAGTAACGGTAAGTCGTTCCAAGCGATGCAACAAAGTAACTTCATGACATGTGTTACTGTGTCAAATAATAAAAACCATATAATTGTACTCAGTTAATTCACACATTTGTTTATTATGTGAGAAACCCATTAACTTTGATGTTACCCATGATACTAAAGTAAATATTATAAAAACTTTATTTTTAACTTGAAATTTTAACTTTTGATGCCATGATAAATGTAAGCAGTAAGTCAGTTGAGTTTTGTCTATGAGCTAGAAGAGGTGTAATTACCAAGTTTCACGTCAAACTTGACAGCATTGATAGGACAGACAAAGAGACGATACGTTTTAAGAAGAGTACAATATTGTTGGAATGCATGTACATTAATATGTTAACGTTACTTCCCAATCTTAAACTTAATATTCATGTAACAATAAGTTGTTGAATCACTTACTTTTACAATATTGGGTTATAACTACAATTAGATATACTACAAATAATTTTATATTGATTGTGTTAAGTATTCTTATTTACTTTACACGAACAGTTTTTGGCTTACGAAAGACACTTGTCATGTATGACAACCCACTAAAATAGATTGCTGCCTCCCTTCTATGAATTGACACATTTCTGTAAGCGTTCCAGCTTTTAATTTAATCCAGTCGGCTTTTGTAGTGTGTGGATACGGGAATAAACAAACAGTATCTTGAATAAAATTCAACAAGTTTGAAGGAAACAGGATTTTTCCGGACATTTGCCATCGTTCAATGAAACAATAAATCAGTAACACTACGTTTCGAGATCTGCAATCTGATCTCTTCTTCAGGTATATAACTAACCTAATACATTACTACAAACTAGGATAAAATAAAAAAAACCATACCAAATAAACATAATAATAATAAATAAACAAGTTTAACAGCATACCGGACATTAGGAATAAATTTAATTTTTATAAGTGTTAACAAATTTTAGACATTTCAAAAGTTTTATGCTGCCTTGTAAATATGTGAGTTTAATTCAAGGAATACTGCCATATGAGGGGATGCAATACAATAAAAACTACCTGGAAGGACCAAACAATATCGTTTAAAGGGAAAAATAAAATAAATCAATTGATACTTAAACGTTCGGGGGACTGTCGGGTTCTCCAGCTTCCGACAAATTTAAAGAGACAATTGGAGGATATAAGTCCTTCACCAAGAGAAGTTGTTTCTCCTGAACACCACCACAAGAGGGTTCCCTGGGCCAGGCACACGAGATCACAGGTAGAGAAAGCCAGAGAGAGTTCCAGGAGGGGCTCCAGAGGTCCATGTTTGCCGGAGAACATACACTTTAGCACGCACAACGGGGCATATAAAGAGTAAACACAACAGGTTATAACAAAATAGATAAGACAAAAAGAAGAATAGTGAGCTATAGAGAGTGAGGTGGGATAATGAGCAAAGAAGTGAATGTGTGCATAAAACACACAGAAGAAATGTGGAGGAGTGTAAGGTTGTGTCGAGAGAAGGACAACGGCCATATCGGTTCAAAAGATACAATTCCTCTGCTAGCCGAGCGGAACGGGCGGTTGCAGATTGACTGTGATAAATTTAGAATTGGTATAAGAGATACAACAGGTCATCCCTCTCGCTCGCTTATTTATTAAACTTGATATGCTTAATTAATTTAAAATATTACTGAATGTAGTCGTAACTAAACAAATAGATCAGCCGGTAGTAAACGTGAATTTCTCAAACATGAAACTCTAGTGAAACTTCAACCACCTTCTGTAACCTGTTTTAAGGAACTTAAGTTACTTGTATATTTAAAATAAACACAATAGACTACACTTTTATTTGAGAACAGCAGCAAGTAATTTTGATAAATATTATTAATTATTGAAATTGAACAAAATCAATTTATTGTATCGTATAAACTCTGACACAGGACTACACATTTTCAAATATTTTGTAAGGCTTCAAAGCAATGACTTTTTAATACATTTATTATACGATAACATATAGCCATTTGATCTTTCCTACTCACAAACTCTTCAAACTTAATTAAAAACAAGGAATACAAAAATTAGAATTTGAAACTTGAACAAGTATTATAAATTCAATGTGTGAACGATTTATAAAATGGATTCCAGGAATAACTTTGAAGAAATGTTAGCTTCCTTACTGGCCCATCTCTGATGTATATTATTACTTATTCCGACAGTATTAATAAACGCAGCATTCGCCGATGAAGGCGTTGTAATAAATGAGTAGTTATTGAAACATTTCATTCATTCTAAATATTCAATATACAATTTTTAATTATATTTACACATTTTATAAACATCGTCATTATTAACCGATATTGAACTGTGTATTTATAAGCTGGAACACAATATTCAAATGCACAGCTTTATAATGGACGTCACTTTTAGGTTGATAAAATACAGCATTCACAATTACTAACAAATTGTGATATATTTTTATGATTTCCTGAGAGGTTCATTTGCCGGACGTGTCATATCAGTCCCAGGATAGTTCCATGTGAGTGATCCGGCTGTGAACATGCTGGCAGACGGTGGATTACCCGCGTTTTACAGTTTTCACTACTGAAATAGTGTTTGTTTTTCACATACAGAGCTTTAAAATATTATTTTTAGATAAAGTTTTACCTAGTATTCCCTTTATTGCTTTCTATTCGTTACTGTCAGTTTAATTAATAATATTATAGAGGTCATTTTGATCTGCCTAGTTGACATTTTGTAATATTTTCAACGTAAAGGAAACAGATTTTTTCCGGACATTTTCTATCGTTCAGTTAAATAAAAAAACATAAGAGTTTTGTCTATAATAATTTATTTAGTAACTATTTTCCTTTCTTCAATTACATTTTTTGTATTGAATAATACTGAATCAACAGACCAATAAATAATTTTATTTTCTATAATGCGTATACACTTTTATCTAAAAAATCCTCCCAAAAGTTAAAATAAACTCTTACAATGAAAGAGATATTAAGCTTTTTCATAGGAATTAAAACTCCTAAAAGTACGTAAAAATTTCTAACAGTAAAGGACCTGAGATAAGGATAAATAGGTGGTGGATGGTACAAATTGCTATGATCCGAGAATCCGTGTATCCCTAGGCTTATCACAATATTGGATTATTGCTTGGCTATTAGACAGGCGATGTGATGTTACCTCGTGTCACAGGTTCAAAGCTAAAATGAAGTTTACCAATGCTATAATCATCCTCCAGTATGGGTAGTACAGAGTAGTAAATCTCAAGTACTATGCATCTCTGCTACGTAATATCTGGTAACAGAATATAAGTGTGATGTTACCTCGTGTCACAGGTTCAAAGCTAAAATGAAGTTTACCAATGCTATAATCATCCTCCAGTATGGGTAGTACAGAGTAGTAAATCTCAAGTACTATGCATCTCTGCTACGTAATATCTGGTAACAGAGTATAAGTGTGATGTTACCTCGTGTCACAGGTTCAAAGCTAAAATGAAGTTTACCAATGCTATAATCATCCTCCAGTATGGGTAGTACAGAGTAGTAAATCTCAAGTACTATGCATCTCTGCTACGTAATATCTGGTAACAGAGTATAAGTGTGATGTTACCTCGTGTCACAGGTTCAAAGCTAAAATGAAGTTTACCAATGCTATAATCATCCTCCAGTATGGGTAGTACAGAGTAGTAAATCTCAAGTACTATGCATCTCTGCTACGTAATATCTGGTAACAGAATATAAGTGTGATGTTACCTCGTGTCACAGGTTCAAAGCTAAAATGAAGTTTACCAATGCTATAATCATCCTCCAGTATGGGTAGTACAGAGTAGTAAATCTCAAGTACTATGCATCTCTGCTACGTAATATCTGGTAACAGAGTATAAGTGTGATGTTACCTCGTGTCACAGGTTCAAAGCTAAAATGAAGTTTACCAATGCTATAATCATCCTCCACTATGGGTAGTACAGAGTAGTAAATCTCAAGTACTATGCATCTCTGCTACGTAATATCTGGTAACAGAGTATAAGTGTGATGTTACTTCGTGTCACAGGTTCAAAGCTAAAATGAAGTTTACCAATGCTATAATCATCCTCCAGTATGGGTAGTACAGAGTAGTAAATCTCAAGTACTATGCATCTCTGCTACGTAATATCTGGTAACAGAGTATAAGTGTGATGTTACCTTCGTGTCACAGGTTCAAAGCTAAAATGAAGTTTACCAATGCTATATAATCATCCTCCAGTATGGGTAGTACAGAGTAGTAAATCTCAAGTACTATGCATCTCTGTTACGTAATATCTGGTAACAGAATATAAGTGTGTTAATAGTGACAATGAATGTTTATTTGTCAATCACTTGTGCATCAAATCATCAATCCGACCTACCTAAAACTGTATTTTATTGTACTCGCTGCGCCATGGTAGATAAAGTGTTAAACCGACACGATGGGGATCAAGTGACTCGACAGAACGAAAGTCGTGCCAACCATCTAGGTCTGTCATATGGTTATATTGTCTTTTTGTAAATTTATAAATTCTGCGATTTTGAAGATGCCAGTTTGTCCATTTTACCATTTTAAAATTGTTAGAGATATGATTCTACCTTAAATTTTGAGGATTTTCTCTTACAGTTAATATTATTCTTTCTTTGAGATAGAGGAACTGGAGTGCCAAATTCAAAGTCACTAGGATTTTATATCAAGAATTATAGTACACGCGTAATGATTACGAGACGATTTTAAGGACTTTAAGTTCCTTAATAACTATTCACTTGTATTCCGTACAACATTATTATAATGTAATAGATTAGCTATATCAGTACTGTATTGGTTTTTATTTTTTAATAACCCTTAAAAACGGGTACTTAATCAGTTAAAAATATTCCTGGAATGCACCTTTCTAATAATCTTTGAGCAACCTCAATCTTAATATTTATGGAATAATTATAGAAGTGGAGTGCTTGCTACCTGACTAAACAATCAACTGTTGGTAATAAGGTGGTGTCGCCTCGCAGAACAGGAACCTATTACCATTGTGATTGAACATTCCGTAGCGCCATTGTTAGATGTCATCATTCAAAATCGATATCTTCATTTTTCTACCTCCATCCCAATGCTTTGTATAGTTTTTTAATTAATATTTCCTTATATAGCCTTTGTGAATACATCATTCATTATAATTGCTTAAATGTATATGTATTTTACATATGGATAACTTTAAAAGCAAGTAAAACCTGACACCGGTACATTATAAAAACTTGTCGAAAAATATTTCGCATATTAAAACATTTATAATTTTGTAAATTAATAAATTTCATCATTCTTATAAAGTAAATAGAACCATTCTATTCATTAACTATCAACTTTACTTCATTATAATCACGATCTCCACTCCATTGCACTATTCAATGTATACGACTTAAGTCATTTTTTTTATTTACAGGTTTCTATTTATTAATGCCAAATATTATTTCTAAATATAAAAGATTAAAATGGAGAGAAGATGTTCTGTGATATGACAATAAAGGAATAGGAAACCCATGTTATATTAATAAGTATTTTCTCATAAATTTTCTCTCTATACGTATTCTAATATCAGTTACCTGCAGCTGTGTTTGCGATTTCATATTACTAAAAGCACACTACATAATACAACTATAGGCATATCTATTACAAATGGTATAGTAAAAACTCTTGAAATTAAGTGGAAATTTTTAGAGATATTCATTTTTCCTGATCCATTTCAGAATAATTAAACTTTGAGTACAATGAAATAGACAATTTTATCTATAACATTATATAATATTTTAATTAATAGTTCCAAAACTTTTACTAACAAAACAATTTTTTTTGTTAGAGTGGAATACTAAGTCCCTATTAACTTTAGGGAAAGCAATACTAATTACAATGTAATATGCTGGAACTCTATGCTGATTTTGAAGTGGGGTAGACTTGTTTTTAAGAGGTTAAAAAGTTTTAAAAAAAAATTGCCACTGGCTCCTATTTTATTTTTAGCACGTAAAGAAAAATGTATCATTTGAATAATTTGTATTTCACTCGCCATAGTGGTTTGTCTAGTTATCATGATAAGAAAATACATACTCGGTCTGGGAACTTTGCTTTCCACAAAAAGTCTTCTTTCAATCATTGTATTCTGCAAGTCTATGACATTTCCGGTACCGGCATAATACACATCTGTGTAAAACTAAATATCCTTTATTGGCCCTGCAACCCTATTTCAACCTGTTATTTTTTTCTGCTGAAAGCACAAGACACTTTTAATTCATATTACACTGTTGTATGCCATCCTTAAGTTTAAAACACAATAGAGTTTTTCCAGCACTCGTAACCCCTACATTTAAACCTCCAAAGTGATTTTGTTTTTCTTCCATTTAACCCCATTTAAACCCCTACGCAAAATTTATCTTTTTAAATGCTTTAGTTTTATTAGTAAAATCAAAAGGCATACATGTCCAGAATTTACACTTTCTAGGTAATTGCGCTGTTCTAGTATTAGTGATAATACTCTGGGGGCTTTTCTTTTTATATAAAGAAAAATTTCTGTGCTTTTTATCCAAATAATATAAACGTGTTTGCGTTGCCGTTTTGCATCTACTCACTCGATTCTAATGTGTTTTTTTTTTTCAACCCCCACTGTTTTTATTTTATCACGGGATTTTAATTCAGCTGTTTGCAAACCAACTTTGCATCAAGTTACTGGTTATTGGCTGAGTGTAAGCGAAACGTAGCACTCGACGTACTGGAAATTTCAACTCCTTTGGGAGATCAAGATCATGGATATGCTTTTGTATATCTATTTACGTCTGGATACACTTGTGCGTCACATTTTGTCTTCCAAAGCAATCGAGAAGTTGAGAAAAATATTTTTTTTTCCTTTTTCTAGTGCTGAAACCCTATTTAAACCTCTATGGTTATTTTATCTCCTTGATATTGTTCTGGTTTTGCGATTTAAACTTTCCATTATACATACATACATATATATATATATATATATATATATATATATATATATATATATATATATATATATATATATATATATATATATATATATTTATGTACTTCTTAACCAAATAATTAAAATTTTCTGTTAGAAATTTTAATACGTGATTTCACAAGGTTCCTTTAATTTTGAATTGGGTTTTGTACCGCTGTTATTTTCATGCTTACTGTACGCTTCAATCAAGAAATGATGATTGTATTATTAATCTTGAATTAAATAAACATATGATTGTGTTATCACATTATAATGTTTACATACAATGGTTGTCTTACATTTTAACAGATTCATTAAATTAACCAACTGTGTTTCCTACAATACATTACTTATAGCTATTTTCGAACTTTAGAGATCAGTGGAATGGATCCGTGACATCTGAGATAACAATGCTTCCATATTGTGCCTGTAGGGTACAAGAATAACTTTCATACTAAATTCAGAGTCTCTCTCTACTTCCTGAATTTGTTGAGCGTTGTTATGAGCCGGATAATCAGGACATTTATTTTTTATATAAATAAAAAAGTTTATGTGTTTTTATTTCAAAACTGTCATGGATTTTAAGAGTTCACCTTATGTGATTTATTGAATTGACTATTTGAAATCTGGGAGGCCGGTTCCAAACTTAATTGACACCCTGAAAAATTTATATTTATATGATAATACATCCTACATTGTTCCTCAGTAAGAGCTATAGTGTGAAAACGGGCCATGTTGTCCCTCTGATTTTCTATCAATTTGTCGTTGCCATTAAATTTGCTAATTCAGTACATTATCAACTCAAACGATAAATTGCAAAAATTAACTTTAGTTAATTAGAGGATTCGTTCTTTACTATTGACATAGTAGTATGTTAATTCGATTAAAACAAATTATTGTATCGTTGGTATTTCTTTTTCGTAAAATAACAATTTATATTATATTAATGTTAAGAGTTTACTATTAAATTTTCTTTTGGAAACGTGTTCTGTAATGTATAACCAAGCAAGCCCCAGAGACAGGCACGTATGTCTCACCTGTTCTCCAGTCCGCCATGATGGATAGCTCGGTGCTTGAGGGGAACAGCCGCCAACATCCCCTAGGGACTGCCACTGTACCAAACTATACCGAGCCCTTAAGGACATTGCAGGCCTTGGCTAATCAAATATTTACACAGTTTTGGAACAGTTTGACAATTTCTGATACTTACTTAATTCTTTCCTATTATAATGGTATGTTTCCAGGTTTTCAGCTGTCCAAAATAAAATTAATTTATTTAATAATGATAGCACTTAAAACAGTAAATATTCTACTAATACAAAAATATGTTTTATTATGTAGCCTGGTTAAATAATATATCTAAAATACATTTTGTAAGACATTATGTTAGTAAATTGTTATCACAATTAGAAATTATTATTAATTAAAACGCCCAAACTCACATTTAAATATCAAATATTGTATTATACTGTACATCATTATATTGCACATATATTTTTACTTGAAAATGTTTTATACTACAAGTACACTATCACAAAATGTTAATTTTAATTTTGTGAGGCCTTTTAAAATCAAAGATTCCATCGGCAGGCATCATCACAAATAAATAAATGTTTACATATTTCAATGTAATAAATATTAAAATAACACATGGTAAAGTATTTGGAAATATGGTTACTTAGTATAAAATAGAAATAATGTAACATGTATTTTTTTATTTAGATGAGAGTTTAGTTAGATATTCAATATTGATTCAGGTTCTAATATTTCTTAATTCTTTTTTTTACATAATATTTCCCAAGCGTTCAATTATACTCTGTTTGTCATGTTTCTTTCAATAATTCTTATGTTTCAAAAAGATTATATGTCTTGATTAATACAAAGTTTCGAAAAATCAGATTTTTAACTATTCCATGTTTTATATATGATAAGTATCATTTAAATCGTGTTTTGAAAGCCCTTTTTGTTTGGCCGAAGTACAATCCATCACAACCAAAGCATTTAATTAATTTTCGAAATTCCTGATTTGTCTTAGAATGAGATTTTTCTTTGGAATTTACTAATCTGTGATAATAAATATTTTTTTGGTAAGTTACAGAATTTGTTATGTGCTTTTTAAAAAAATGTGCAATTTATTTCAAATATTTCTGAACATAAACAGTTAATTCTTGTATTTATCTTTCAAATGTAATGTTTTCTAGATTTCTTGATTTTCTTTTGAATTAACTGCGAAGTATTCTG
Source organism: Homalodisca vitripennis (assembly GCF_021130785.1). Lineage (NCBI taxonomy): Eukaryota > Metazoa > Arthropoda > Insecta > Hemiptera > Cicadellidae > Homalodisca > Homalodisca vitripennis. Next base: position 121,546,647 of record NC_060211.1, on the reverse strand, counting down.
TTTATAAATTGTAATAAATTTGTTGTATTTACCAATACAGAGTGATGTACGTATTTAAAAGTTTGTGTAATATCGAATTAAACGTAGCTCTGTTTTGATGAGGTGGGAGGCTAGATTCGTCGTATGCGTCTGTTTCGTGTAATATTAAAAATAAATTAAAACAAATGTAAGTCCATCTAATGCTCCAAGAAACTTCATGGAAAACATTGATAACTTTGAGGTATTAAAGGGTCTTTCTGTAGATAAAAGGCCTATATGAAATCGTGTAGCACTAAAAATGTCACATGGAAAGTGTAGTGTCGTGAATATAGAAAACCTAATTTACCCTGAATAAGGGCAGATGTACTCATTAATTAATCATCCATCCCAAGCCAATAGATGCATTAGCTTGGGCTTAATTATTACTCATCCAATTTAGGCATGTGGTGTTAGAATATTCCATTTTGTTATTATGTGGAAAGTGCCTGTAAATTAATTCTTATTAGTTTTAATCTACTAAAAATAGTCACCAGAAGTTAATAAACAATAAAAGTAATTATATTATCTAAGAAAACGTCTAAAAATATTATTTTTGTGTTTTAAGTTACAAAATAATTGCCTTTTACAGGTGGTAAGAGTTAATACATATTTTCTAAACTAATACGGTTTTAAAAGTAAATTTTAGATTAAATAATTGGCTAGGCGTTAGCGAAGCCTATCAGTGAAGGACCTATAAAGTTTTATTTTCTGTACGTATTTCTGTCAACGTTAATCTGAAAAAAGAACTGACCTAATGAATTGAAATATCCCATAAAGCTTTATTTCTACATAAGTGACATCGAGTTTTATGCTTGGGCATGTGAGATTTGATCGAGCATTAACGAGCATTATTAAAATACTCTTATAGGTCATCATGACTATGGCGTTAAAGTACATCGCAGATAAATAAATTTAAGGACGAACTTTTACACACAAATGGCATTTTAACATGTAACATAGTAACACGTGTGGCTAAATAAAGTAAGTTTTGGCCTTAAAATTTATTTGTACTCTCTGCGAAGCCGGTTACACAACATAAGGTGATACGTTTTTCCAGTAAATGTTCACTTATCATGGTACATCATACTGTACAAATATGGAGTTTCTATATTATTTATATACTCAGGAAGGATAATTTAATTAATCTTAAAATTAACAAATCATTGGAGCATACTAATATTCTGACCATTTCTCATCAAATCATCTATTTGTTTACGTCTCCAAATTTTAAAGCCTAGACAATATTTGTAGATTTTTAAAACTCTCAATGTGACTAACAAATATATTGTGGGGTTTTCAATAAGCAATGTTGCTACAGTTTAAAGGAGCTCTGAAAAGTTTGTATTATTAACAATGTCCTGAATAATATACAAATGTACAAGAATAGTGAAGCAGCACTGAGATTAAAAAGGGACGGTATTTCCTGGAAGGAGTTATATTTCATATCCGACCACTGAGATCACATTTATGTAAGAGACAAATTAGTTAGTGATATTTCTTTGACATATTTTCTGATCACATATAGATTTACAGACAGATATTTCCAAAATATCAAAATTTCATTTTCCATTCATTTTTCCTTCGCCATGTCTACTTGCAATGTAAGATCTTTGCAATTTGTTTGAGAAACCAACCAATCGTACGTTCTAACGAGTAAATATGTTTTAAGAACTCAATTTTTAAAAAGTATTGTGATCTAGGACCTCTTAATAAAGCTTTGTGCTCTGATAATATTGTCCATTTGTACAGTACTAAAATGCTATAAGATCCTGTAATTTGTTCTTTAATACGAGTGACGATGTTAAAAGAACTGTATTTTTAAGGTAGGGAAAAAGTTTTACCGGCATAAAATGCATATAATATTTGTACTTTTTAACAAAACTGAACACGAACTGATCGTATTAGATTGTATAGTTAATAAATGATTTTTTGGTTATGAAAAAATGATGTTATCAATTGAATTCTTTTTTATCGTACCTGGTATACTTTATTCCTAAAGGAATACAGAAATAAGAACCATCAATTGAGAGGAAAGTTAATATTTGACTATTTAAAGGATATCAATATCTACTGGACCTTAGATATAACCATGTATTACGAAAAATTAACTAAAACCATATTAACTGTATATATTTAGTAAATTTTTAGCAACTCAACACATATATATTGTGTATCCGCGATGTATTTTTTCTACAGTGGATTATATTCCATCCAACTCACAAACGTCTCAAGTATCCAGAAATATATAAGAATCCAACGTAATATCCATTAAAAAACTTATATAAATAGCTTTAAGGACAGGACATAAAGTCTTTTTTTAATCTAATGTTTAATCTTATTTGTTTGTAATAACACATACACGAAGCTATCTCATAACCATAAACAATATATTTAATTTAAGTTACACTTCATTAATATTTCAGAACAGAATTTTATTGAACTCTTTTACAGGTAAATCAACTTACTTCCATCGAGAAACAAACTGACAGAGAAAGACGCATTCGGATGACGAGACAGCTTCGGTTCGTAGTATCAAATACGGTGTTGGATGTTACTGTATAAGTTCTACCCATATCTTTATGTTTGCAATAAAGTGCTTTTTGTATGCGATGATTCTTTAATGTTACTGAGACTGTAACAAGAGCATTCTTCACAACCAAAATCGTCTGCAAAAACATGTAGTAGATAAACTATGTTTATTATTTTTGCAAGCCACAATAGTGACTAAAATCATTTTGTGTGGTTAATATTAAAATTGTTCTATCACGAACATTTATTGATTGCGAACATGCACTTGCGGCAGTAGTAATAAAATCACCATTGCATAAACAATACAATGATGTTCTATTGCACCAACAATTTAAAATAATTTGATTCACTTCACTTTGTATTGTGGGGCTTTGTAAAGTTTTTTTTTATCAATAATGGAGTCTGTATGTGTGTTCCGCGGTAGGTTCTTGAAGTAGTAGGTTGTCTAATACACATTTTATTTTACATTAGCTTTAATTTTCAATTTTTTTATGTTGAGAAGTCTGAACATGCACTAGATAGAGTGTGAGTCACTTTGCCAGTGCAAACTATTAAGCTGAGTTTAGACTTTCAACTAAGTTTCAGGATTAGACTTTATAAACGTAGTTCGACAATGTTAAGTAGCAGGAAGACACAGGTTTGTTATGTCGTTGAGAAACAAAAGGAACATAATCTCTTGACGTTAATTTGTTTACTTTCTACCGTATCGTATGTGGCGATAGACGAATATTTTTTATTTTCCCCACCTCATTGATCTAGTGGATTAATCAGCGTACGTTTAAAGCGTTGACACAGAATAATGCTGTGATGAAGCCGATCTCTGAAGTATATTTATGTTTAACATTATTTTGCTATGATTTTTCAGAACACCAAATTATAATGACGTACAAAAATTGGTTTTAAGCAAGAATAACTGAAAATTATAATGATAGTTTCAAACTTAGAAATGTAAAATATCTCAACAAATACGATTGATTATGCTTCTTTCATGATTAAATTTCAGGATTTCGCTTAGTGTGATCAGCGTGTGTGTGTGTGTTTTGGTTGCCAACTGTCAGGTCTGAACCATAAAACCCATTTCTTCTGCCTCTGAGTCTCTGTGGAAACCGCCTTTAGGCATTACTTCGCAGAGAGGATCTAGCATTTCTGCTCTTTTATCAGGTGGTTGAAGAAGACATTTCTTCTCGTCTAGTTATTGCGGAGTCTATTTTTCTGTCTTTCAATGGACCTTAATTCTTTCAGCACTTCCATGGCGAAAGTGCTGGTGTGTGTGTGTGTGTGTGTGTGTGTGTGTGTGTGTGTGTGTGTGTGTGTGTGTGTGTGTGTGTGTGTGTGTGTGTGTGTGTGTGTGTGTGTGTGTGTGTGTGTGTGTGTGTGTGTGTCAAAGTCAAAAATCTTTTATTCAAAAAATTTACAAATCTTACAATGTTTCCTATACCCAAGCACCCAAAAGGGCGCGCGAGGGTTAGTGTAATATGAATATACAAATACCATATCTATTTAATCTTCATGGCAGCTAGCTATTTTTATCGAATTTAGATTTACTACTAAAAATTTACAATTTTACAAATATGCCAAAACTCAACAACACAACCAAAATGCAAATATCACCTTATATAACAATCATAAATAAACACACAATCATACAAATTTCTACACACAACATAAAACAGACACCAACAACGAGCTATAGACCATTTTTGCTTATAAAGTTAAATATTACTAAATAAGAAGGAAATAAAATATAACAATACAATGCAACCAGAAAGAGACTACTAAATGGTAACATTAAACAATTATTTATAAGTTATATAATTTATACCCCATAACCGAGCCAACATCCTGTTCTAGACCATGCACTAGGAGTATGCTCCACACTCTCTTAAAATAAGTTTTATAAAACACAATCTGTAGATTTTAGATTGGTGTGTGTGTTTGTGTGTACGTGCGCGCGCGTGTGTATTTGTGTGTGTGTGTGTGTGATTATGTTAATCTCCTCATGTTGAATTTAAATAAAGATATTATACTCTTGTTAAATATAAACTGTAGTTAGGGAGCAGTATTCTACTTTTTTATGGTAATGATCATAAACTAGTAGTTTATACTTACAATAAATATTAAAGTTTCCTTTTCAGCTACGTGCTTCATTTTGAAATATACCTGTTTAATATTTATTCGCAATAATAATAAAGGTCCGTATACAGTATGTTTATTAAAACTCAATAAATGCTTATTATTTTTAATTAAAATCGTCTGGACTAGAACCAATTACAGTTATAATTGCAAATAACTGTGTATATGACAGTAAAATAAAATATGAAACGTTTTATTATAGATGGTTTTATTATAAACTTAACATAAAAATAAATTTGGATATGTCAAGATATCCAAAGAGGAAGGTTTTTGAATCTTAGCATGTAAGGAATTATTCACGTTGATCTAGTGGTTGATGCAAATGAAGATTGAGTCTTGCTTAGCAAGTGGCAGGTACTTCGTTAACTCAGGTGTTAAGCTTGCTCCTTAACAACGCCATTTTCAAGTACAGTGACGGTGCTCTAAGTACAATACATCCCAATTCAAGTACAATATTTTGGAAACCCTTATATTCTGAAAGCTTTTTTATTATAAATATAAAGTTTTAAATAGGGATAAGCATACAGTGACATCTAAGTAGCGATCTTTACAAACTGTTTATCTTATACACTCAATCAGAATAAGCATACCCTTGTTGTCTTTGCCAAATACTTAAAAGTAGATATCAAATAAGTATTACAATACGATAATGAACCCAATTGCATTTAAAATCACTTATCAGCTATTCTAACTGTAAACCGTGGCAAACGTTAAATGTTTATGTCTATCTCGAGAGCAAATAACTAACCTCTAGAAATGTCACAGGGAAATCCATTCATTTACTGGCTAATGGCTATGGGATTTGGTTTAGCATTAACAAAACTTTTTAACACGATGGTAACGATACAAAATTCAGAATAAATATATTTGTAAACAAAGTACAATTACATTACATTTTAGTATGTGACATAGTAAAACATGTATTTATAGACTTGCAATTGCGGATGCAACCTCAACGAAGGCTGTTACGTTACACGGAATTTTATGATCTTACCATGTACTATATTAGCGCATTTAAAAAGGGTACATTGTAATCAGTATACCTAGAATATACTGTCTCATTTATATACCGTCCCTTCTCTATTTAACACGTGAAAATTTCTGGTATGTAAAGCATAACTCAAAATTATAAAACTATGGAATGATACGTATCCAGTAAGATCTTAGAAAGTTTACATGTAATTAAACTATTTAAATATTATAATTAAATCTCTAATTCCTTTCAATTTAAAGTTAATATAAGTACTAAAAATAAATGTATAAAGTAGTACACCACTAGTTTTGAATAATGACATGTTTTCCAGCTGGTTGGGGAAGTTACATAAATCATATTTTAAAAAGTGATGTGAAGTATGAAAATTAAAATAACTCAACCAATAAATGTGTTTATAAAAGAACCAGGCTATCAAGGTCGTTTTGTTATTGTCACAGCTAAAGCAAGCTTTGAAAGGTTATCGATTATCGAGACTGTGAGGGTTGTCGCTGGAGGGAGGTGAGGGAGGGTCAGGTAGACGTGAGAGTAAGAACGATCTCCAACAATATACCTTATTGAAAAATCTTTGATTGTGCTTGGTCGTCTGAATATCAAAAACTAGTTTTTATCCTACTTAATAAACCGCAACTATTTATCATGATGTGGTTTTAGTCAACAGTACTTTTTACAAAATCCAAAACCTTAGTACACACTTTAAAACATAATAAACTTTGTATTTTGTATGCCAAATAGTGAATTGTAATGCATTGCATATATATATATATATATATATATATATATATATTTTCTACATATACATACACAATAACGATGTTAAGGCAATACATATAAATTTAATTTGAGTCTTTGAATTTTACGTTATAAAACCACTTCAGAATAGAAAATTACGATAGAATAGTTTGCTTTAAAGTAATTGAGAAAGTGTTAAAAATGTTGTTCTTTTATGTGGATGTTCCTCGTAAAATGTATTATATTACAAAGGTGTAGGTCATTGTATTGTAGTTGAGCACGATTACTTCCTACTATAACCTACATTAATATTAACGATAAGAGTCTTATTCATTTCATAATGGTGGGTATTTCGACATTGTCATTAAAACTATACAAATCCCTGTACAATTTTGATAGCAACCTGTTGATAAAAGAATTATAGTTTCGTTTAGAGCTTTACTTTTATGATCATATGATGGATATTTGAAATTTCTTTGTTGGTATGAATTATAAATGTCAAGGAAATTTACGTACATTATATTGGTTACACAAGATTATTACACATATTTATTTTTTGTAAATTATAATTATCTTTAGGTTAATATACGTTTTACCTTTTAATAAGCTAGTGCTTATATAAATAAATTTTTGTTTTAGATTGGTTTCTATAAATTTATTTTAAAATTATATCTTTTGTAGTCATACAAATATTCAAACAATTATGATGTATTCCCTAAGATATTTCAAATTCTCAAGTAAACCCGAAATACATCAAATTACTTGAAATGGGACTGACGAATAGTGAAATAATTAACTTTAATTTTAATTTTCTCAAATTAATATATATAACAAACATTTATAAATGCTTGTTTTGTAACTATGATAACCAAGATGTTATTATAATTAACCAACAGTGCGTAAAACGTCATTTAAAATGTAATAAATTATGTGAAAGTATGTGTTAAAAATGTAAGTGATGTGTTCGTTTGTATCGTTTCTCTCTATATATAAAACGCATATTTGATGTCTGTTTCATTTTTATCAATAGGATTTTAATTTTGTTTGATTAACTATGACGTAGTGACCTGATTCCTCTCTTTCTGAGTTTATCTTTCAGTTACAATCATACTTTTTATAATTTTTGTAGTAATTGCCCAAAATGTAAGAGCCAATCTCCATTAAATAAGAACACAACCTTCCTTTTGTAAAAATCTGTAGATGAAGGTCTATAGAGTGGGTGACAATAGGCAAAGAAGATTAAACTGGTTGTGAAGGGCACTTTTGCCAGATACTCGGTCTGGTGTGGTTAGCTGGCACTGACTTAACACTTATTTACGTGTCACGATAAGTTTAAGTGTGTAAAAATAAGAAGAATATATTTAAAGCCCTATTTACACTTTCAGTTCTAACTCCACCAAAATTATCGCGGCTGATTATTAACACCATCCTTAGGGGAAAAAGGTATAAAGATTTCAAGGAGATTCAGGTTGTGTGCTTGTGGAATCCAAATTGACTCTTGGCTCCTGGACTGTATACGTATTAAAAATGATAGTTGCTTTCAGCACCGTCAATAAAATTTGAATCAAAATTATTGCAATATTTGTAATCTTTCATGGTATACACGCGTCGTGTTCTCTTTATCCGATGAAATTGTGAATGTATCACACTTTTTGGAATAAAACCCACATAGCCATTTGAAACAACTTGGATCTGCGAGTTGCTGAGTATCAGATCAGATCAAAGTGTATTGTGCCTAGGAGTGCCGTAGCCAGCCGAGCATGATGGCGCCCCACCTACTCCATGTCAACCGCCTATTGTTCCCGGCGGACGTTCTTATAATTAAATTCAAATTGATTGCGGCCATGGCTTCCTTCGCCGATTGGCATGGACCTAAATAAGGACATTCATTGATTGGTTCGCTGGAACGTGCTATGAATAAACTGCCATTATAAAGAATTGCAGTACCGTCACACTTGAGGTGCCATGAGGATTTACACAGATTTCTGTCAGGTGCTCTAAATTTGTTACGAAAGTAGAATTGTAACACGATTGTAAAATGCAAAAGGTAGACATTTTGCAAGTCTGAATTACATACAAATGTGGTCAAATTTGCTCTTTATATTCTTTATTCGAAAGTGTCATCTTTATTTGATACTCATAAATTATGGCCGATTACCTTTATCATTCCGTCAGCAAAAAGGATATTATTATAATTTGATATCTAATGTCCTCTGTATTGTGCAGTATTTAAATTTTAATCAACTGTTTTTAATAGGGCGTGTTCAAATTCACGCAATATTGCGACTTGGATTTTTCTGTAAATCGTTTGCTAAGATTTTCCTTAAACTTGTACTCCCTTGACACGGTTTCGTTTAATAAAATATTTCAATTCTAGTTTTAGTACCTGGCAATATTATTTTTTAACGCCCTACGACATGTTTTGTAATAATAGAATCATTACATGAAAAACTACATAACACATATGACGAGGTTGAACTAATGGTAACACAATCAATTTTCTAAATATGTTTTTTTCTTAACGAAATATAATTACTACAATTATAAATACATTCAAGACACCATGACATATTATAGAAAAGTATTTTTCAGTTCATCAACAAGCGTAGTTGACATGATTGCAATTAAGCTTGAATTTTAATTCTGCCAGTGAAAACAAAGATGAAAGGTGTGAAAACATTTTAAAAGGAGCTTATAAGATGGTGTGTGAGAACTAAAAGCACTTGAAGTTTTGGGAAAGAGTTGGTGTCGTTAGCAGGGTCTTGCGTCATTAGTGAATGCAAAAGATGTGAACACAACCACCGCACCTTTCAACTTCACTGACATTGCTGATATTACCTTAGAACATTTTAAGCTTAAGTTATTAAGATGCAAACTATTAAGTCATTGAATAATAACCTCTATTTTAAAGGTACAACCAAGGATTATTCATACAAATTTAGATAGTTGATGTCATAATTGCTAATTCTTAAATTATAAAAATACTAGACTATTTTGTTAGATAACGAACTAATTTAATAATTTGCGTTTTAGAAGAATAGTTCTGCTTTCTTCCTCACCATGCAGGCATAATTTTTTTCAAATTAATTTCCTAGTCATTAAATAGTATTATAACATTATAATTTTAGAATTAGATATACGATTTGAGTTAAAAGTATGAATACATTCTGTATAGTTTTTTTATGGATAAAGTTGGAGAGACGAAACTGAGGACACCTTTCTAGGAAATAGAAGGGAATTTTCAGTCACTGTTACAGCTTTGCCATTTTTGCCAAAATGTTATATTGCGGGGATGGCTGTATCTTTTAAATGTAAAGACGCATTAAACCACCATCGTTATCCTTCAAAAACTATATAAGTTATTCAGACGCAAAGATAAGTCATTAAAAAATTACCTCTTTGTTGCAGTTAATACTAAAGATTCATTATATATCATGGTTAAATAATGTAATTTCATAATAGACCTTAACATTTTGATTTTGATACTTAAGGTGATTTTGCTTCAACACAAACTGAAAAACAATAAATCACAAAATAATGAATCAACATACAGATAATTTATTTTGATTATTTAATTAGTTATTTAATTAACATCCAAAATTGTATATGCAGACATGTACGTACAATTTTGTAATTGTAATAAATATATATAGTTGTCTAGGGAATATTATCGTAGGTAATATCATTATTGCAATTTTTTATACTATGAATTGATATAGTCTGGAAATAGTTGTTGGTTTTTACTTCGTTTTATTCCTTATAATTCATTTAAGAATTAAAATATAAATATTAATATAAATGTTCATTCAGTTTGTTTCTGACCTCCGCCTTCATATGAGTGGTTTGAAATTCTTGAATTAGCATATCGATCCTTCGTATTAAATTTCTCTAAGTCTATAAATATTTTAAAGTGTGAATATTGAGTTTAGCTCCAGTTCACCTTCCACTTAGTGTAGCGTCTGAGATTTGATGCTGTCTTAGACTTAAACCCTTGAATCTGGAGGCACGTTTGTCTAAAGAGCTTCTTAGTTGCCAATTTCCAGCATCTGTAGTAAGAGGCTTCATTAACGCTCAACCATTAAGCATTAAAATGTCTTGCCAAACTGATATACTTAACTCAGTATGTACATCTTATTATTAGTCTTGCATCTTACTAAATACATCGCAATGTATGATAAGAATGCATTATCCGAAATGGTGTTGCACAAGAGAAGGGTTTATAAGTGCCCCAGTCATCCAATACCGAATATCTACTCTGTCAAACAATATAACATGCTCTTAAGGTATTACTCATTTACAGAATGCAGTATAAAGTCAGTCACGTTCTACTCGCTGGTTCAAGATTCATACTTTTTTACAAAATACCCAATATGCAATACAGGTTTCGACTTCTCCCCTTCGTTTTAGAAGTAAGTAGTTAAATAATTAATAAAATAAATTAAGCCAAAATGACTTGAGCATAAAGTATCAAATAAAATAATCATTTTTATAATATTTACCGATAAAAGAATTATTAACTTCAACAATATAAATGTATTCATCTTTACCAAAAACGTTATATAATATATTAGCAGTTATTCGCGACTTGCACGCAATTTTGTAGACTTTGCACGTGTATGTATGTAGACCGACGCCAATGTTGAGTATGCCTTGTTGGCTCGATTGAGATATATATATATATATATATATATGTGTTATATATATATATATATGTGTGTGTGTGTGGTGTGTGTGTGTGTGTGTGTGTAAAAATAGTTATAAATATATATAATATATATTTATATATTATTATAAATGATTTACCTTGGCAATGACACCTAACCTGGGTATAATAAAAACCGTTATACCACTTAAATCTGGACAATTCAATACAGTCTAGGAGTTGCACGTCACTATTAACAAATGCAGATTAATAGATACATCTTTATGTGTTGATCATTTGAACGGCATAATCAATTCTTGCATGCATAGTAAACAAATTACAGTTAAACAAACAAAGAATAACAAAAGATCACAATAAATAATGATAATAATAATGATAACAAATAATTATGATAAATAAATTATACAAGCTAAGCAACAAGAGATGTTAGCTCAATTAACAGTAATGTATTGAGTACATCATACCACGTGCCAGCTTAAGACATTAAGTTTTATAAGACGTTTTTAAATAGTATATATATATATATATATATATATATATATATATATATATATATATATATATATATATATATATATATATTTACTTAAGTAATATGTCTGATTTACTACGGCAAATGAATATCCTAATTAGTGAGGCTCACTTAGTGATTTAGGTTTGAGCAACCCTAAACACGATGGAGTATCGTGCCATTTGATCACTCTAGAATAGGCTGGGATAGATATTATCTCCTTCTTCCAAGATTAATGACTGAGATTGTGCCGATTATCTCTCCACGTTGGATATATTACGGGACCCCAACAGAATGTGGACCCTATTTCCAATTTTACTCATCCTGAATATCCCGTCATACAATAAGCAGCCCATACAGGTTCTTTAATATCCAAGTGAAAGGAGAGGTTTCTTGGTCTCTACGACCTTCAAAACGTACATATTCTGCCTTAAAGCTCGTGTTATGGTATGCCAGCTTGAAGCGTAGAAGTACAGTAATTGACTAGACTAACCAACGGGCACTAGCTTGTTATCTTTGCTCATCTTAGAACTTGTAGAAGCTGTAATAGTGGTGGATTCATGTAGTAGTACATTTAAGGTTATGCGGTTAGGTTTTCTATAACTTTTTAATCACTAATACGCACATTATATTACAAAGTTTTAAACTAATCAATGGTCACAAAACCACAGAATTTAGAAATTAATTTCTAAAATCATAGGGGAGTTTGTAATACCTGTATTTAGGCACATTTTTTCACGTGACTATGATTCACGAAAAAATAAGATGAAAGATGTTATTAGTAATTTCTTATCTTAAATATATTTGATGATTATTGATATGCAGTATACACCTACATTGTATACAAACATATTTTTAGAACTCACGATATAATTTTTTTGGATTGTTATCTGCGGTGAGGAGACCGTAAGCAGAGATTTAAAAGATTAATTTGAAAACGAGTTTAGTTTTTAGTTATTGTTTTTACGATACAAATGTAGTTTTACAGATAATGATAGTAAGTAATATGTGGAAACGATAACTACGTTTGAGTACAAGGTCCATTATTAAGAAATACTTCCAAATGTCTTTAATATTAATTTCGTATAGTCAACTTATTAGGAGCAATAACGATAAGATACTTCAATTTATATATAAAAAACATGAATTATATGAAAGATCCACTGACTTAGTTAGGATAAAAACCTTGAAATGCTCAAACAGACAAGCGAAAGACAAACATTTGAAGCTCTTCGACTTGTATACAATCCGCAAACAATGTCTCGGGCCAGACTGAGGTTTTTGTAGCTTGTAGTTGATTTATTTACCATTGTGTGGAATGTTTGGGCGGATCCCTGCATAATGGAGCATATCCGACAACAACTCTTCTGTCCTCCTGGGATTACCTGTCTGTATCGGTAGCAGAGGCACTGTATATTTTTCTATATTTCTGTTTGTTTTGTGAGCACACATTGTGATCTAAAAATATATTGTTATTTTGAATATCGCACGAACTCTGCTCAATACTTTATATACCACTCGTGTACACAATCAAATAAAATCCAGGAATTAATCCTTAATATTCAAAATTTAAAAGTGAGAGAAGCACATTACTGTGTAAATACTGCGCATACATCTTTGTATGCATGCCTATAAAAAGTTAAATAAAAAAGAGGAAGGAATTGTAAGGCAAAGTAGTATACAACAACCTAATTTCAATTACATATATTGAAGAGAAGATTAATCTCTGTTGTCTTATTCGGAAGTTATATTCTCTTAGTATGATTATAAGTGTATGATGTATGAATGTTTGATATATTTTCCTACCAAAAATATAAATATGGAATATTACTTAAACATTTATACAAGTTATTCGTAATAGGATATATATATATATATATATATATATATATATATATATATATATATATATATATATCTTATCCTATACCCTCCTGGGAAAGAGATTTACTTCATCGAAAGTTATATGCTGTGATGCAAGGTGGTAAGCTGACCTGGACTGGAACCGGTCAAAAAATCATCAGCTAATTTCCATGATTCTCTTTTATTAATTTTTCTATGGATAAAATAATGGGGTATATAGACTCACCGATTTGTATCTCTATATCTATTAATTTCTTATGTTTGCATGATTTTATTAGTATCTCTCTAGTTCTAGTAACTCGTTCGTTAGTTATATGAAGATTAGAGACAAATATGGTTTTTTGATCATAATCTTTGCCCTAGAACGTCACTAGCCTTAATTCTTAAAGTCATAAAAGAGTCCAAAGCTATGCAGTGTTAGTCAATTAGGGTATAGTTGCCCCAACTCAGAACCTGGTTGAGATAAAAGATTTTGCGATTTTCACGTGAACATAAACATTGCTGTTAACATTGACCCAAATAATTAGGTTTTTTTGTATTAACACTCAAAACAACTCGAAATTGTATAAACCTATGTAAATTAAGCATATATAATTTAATGCTAAAGAGCACTTAAAGACATCTAGGTATAATATATATATGTGTGTGTGTGTGTGTGTGTGTGTGTTTGTGTATGTAAAAATAGTTATAAATATATATAATATATATTTATATATTATTATAGATGATTTAGCCTGGCAATGACACCTAACCTGGGTAGAATAAAAACCGTTATACCACTTAAATCTGGACAATTCAATACAGTCCAGGAGTTGCACGTCACTATTAACAAATGCAGATTAATAGATACATCTTTATGTGTTGATCATTTAATCATTTTTAATGTTACAACATGGTTTTGAGCGCGTGATTATATGTTCCATAGTTTATTTTAGGAGAAAATTTTCTGATTCGTAGGAGGTTTGTATAAACTATTACAAAGATTGAAATATTGTACTTTCAAGATAGTAAAATAAACGCAAATCACCTTTTTAATACAGCATTTTAATTTTCGATGTATTATTGTACCTATTATTTTATATTAGTGGATAATCAGATTGAAATATTTCTGTATAAATTCTCAGGGACTGTCTGAAAATTATTGACATTTTTCAAACTGGCTGAAATTAAAAGTTATAGATAAAGAGTTATGAAGGCTAAAACAACTGAGCCCTGTCCAACTTTAACGGCGGCCAAAGTGTAATATAAGCCGGGGAAGATTTATAACACGGCCTTCCCGAGCATTATCTTCAGTGTTTTAGTTTCTTTATAAAAACTTCAAATTCTATTTTAACAAAAAAATCATGAAGAATATATTTGTATATTGAGTATTTTCCTTTAAAATGTTTTAAACTAGCTGTTTCCCGCGGCTTCTCACGTGTCTCTTAAGCTTTGCCCGTATATTTCTTTGCCTTCAAATAGTGTTTGGCTATTTAATATACGTAACTGTGTCGTAATTGCAGTTTATAATGTGCAGGCGCTTTGATAACTTTTATATCTTGCAGTATAGCCTGGTGGGGAGTTACATCAATGGGCATTGCATATAAACCTTCTACAGAGAAAAATACAAATAAATACAAATTTTCATAGTGATCGGTCCAATAGTTTCTGAGTCTATAAAGGACAAACACACAAACATTCATTTTTATATATTATTATTATATATATTATTATTGATCATTGGTGCAATCTGAATTTAAAATTAGGCAATGACGTCTTCTATGCAACCTGCATTACACTACTGATCAAGCACTTTACAATAAAAATTTTCTAAATTTTAAATGTAAACAAATGTTTCTGCCTCTTTGATGAACTTCATCTGAAAGTATTAACAGCTGTTAAGTATCAGTTCGTTTTGTATTATGTGTCGTAGCGCAGTCTGTCGGATCCAATATAAAACACTCTAACATCAACAACGATTTATAATTAAAAAATTAATTAAATAAACTATTTAAATTGGACCAAATTTACTCTAGTATGTATGCCTATGTTACTTCCAGGAACGTGTAGAATCACTGTACAAAATTTCACGATGTTTCGTGCATTGGTTCCAGAGTTATAACGGAACATACAAACAAACATTTGCATTTATATATATAGAGAGATATTGGTAGGAATGATCATTGTAGTATTTTATGTATTATTACCTATCCTGAACGGCTGTACTCTCTACCATATAGCTTTCGTTTGGACATGATTAATAAAATAGTGAAGGAAACAGGACTTTTCAGTCATTTTCCGTCGTTCCCTGAAACAAAAAATCAGTAACACTACTTTTCGAGATATGCAATTTGATCTCTTCTTCAGGTAAACAACTAACCTAATACATAATTACAAAATAAGTGAAAATAAACAAATCATACCAAAGCGTTGTGGCACGCCTAAGTAGGAATCACAACCACCATGTTGTGTGTTAACTTTACTAACTCTAATACATGCACTTAATAAAAAACTATACACAACACTAATCATTAAATTTGAACTACAGAATACAGGTCACAATACGTCTGCATTCGTCTACTAACCACTTTGGTGTTTCACAACGCTTTGGTATGATTTATTTGTTTTAACTTATTTTGTAATTATGTATTAGGTTAGTTATTTACCTGAAGAAGAGGTTAGATTGTAGATCTCGAAACGTAGTGTTACTGATTTTTTGTTTCACTGAACGAGAGCAAATGTCTGAAAAAATCCTGTTTCCTTCACTATTTTATTAATCATGTCCAAACGAAAGCTATATGGTAGACAGTACAGCCGTTCAGGATAGATAATAATACATAAAATACTACAATGATCTTTCCTACCAATATTTAAAACATTTTAGAGGAAAGTACGCAATATACAAATATATTCCTCCATAATCCTTCCATCGTTAATAATAAATTTCTAACAAATAATTAATAAAATAGTACGTAAAAATCATATTCGAGCTGAATACGACATTCCAGGAAAGCATTCATTGCAAAAGAATTTTTGTGTCTATTCCAATTGATATTATTGACCCGAAAACTATTTACTCCAATGGACGGCACGGTTTTCAATTAATCGGTTAATGGATTTTCTACTGAAATGGAGTCTGAGGACGACAAGAACCACAACTCTGAACAAGAGACTTGTGATCTATTATCTTTTTTACTGCGACACTCTATTAAACTGAGCAGAAACACTGTGTAAGGTTTCGTGAGTCTTAGCTATTAGTTGTAATAAGAAGACTGAGTTTAAACATTTTTTGAGATTGCGGTATAAACTGTCTTTATATCTACCTTATTAAAATTTTCTCTCCTCGAACTGTTTAAATTTAAGGATACTTTTACGCTATATTATCTGTTCATTTTACTACCGACAATCCTACAAATTTAAGTTAAAATGTTTTCTTCAATAGCGCTGTATCTTTAAAAACGCTTGAGAAGTTTTTTTATGGACTGCGTTTTACTTAAGTAACCGTTATAGAATACTAAATATAACAGAGCAACTAACAATTCGCAGAAATAAGTATTGCATAACGTTATTTAGAGGTCAAATTCAACATCTGGCCACAAAATGGGCAGGAAGACAGTTTGTGCGATTGCATCTGTCCTCAGACACTCGTATGTTGTAACATCGTTATCAGAGGTCGTAGCAACCGCCGTCATTAGAGTCGGCTTTCCACATGACCTCCTCTTGCAGTCTTGACCTTTTATTATTCTTGGAAAACCATACATTTTATATACACCTTTATTAACTCAGTATTATTATTGAGTGGATAAGGAATAAACAAAAACCAAATATTACCTATAGATGTGTATAAGAATCTATTTTAAATCTCAAAGTTATTGTTCTTTATTTCAAATCCGTTAGCAGGCCAATACAACACTGTTCTCCCTCGCCGAAGGAATAATTTATAGAGCTAAACATTTGAAATTCAAATTAGTATGTTTTTAGCATTACCTTTAAATCATTTCACCGTTAAGCGTATACTCGGATTGCCTTCATTGTTTACCTGCAGTAACGGGCTTTACATTTTAGTTTAAAAAAATTAAGTCCCTGCCAGAACTTATTTCAGTAAATATTTAAATTGAGAGTTATGGATAAATATTGTAGGAAAATACCCTTATTTTAATTATAAAAGTTTTAATACTATGTTAAATAAACACTTTTCACAGTAAATTTATATTGAAATAAATTACTATTCCAATTTTACCAATATTTATATCACATCACAATTTATTGTTAGCAATACAACAAAGTAACGTGAAACTATTTTGAAGCGATCTTAAGACTTTAAAGCACTATCTTACACTTAACTTCAATTCAATTTATAATATAAAAGAAAGATATAAAATTTATTAAGGTTCTTCATCATCTCACCCTTGTCAATAACAAAATTGTCTCTCAATGCTAAACCATTAATTATAATATAAGTAGGCCTATACTATTCTCAAGAAATTTTTTTGAGTTTAAAATGATCGTTTTTGTTCAAACGTGTTCTTTAAAAATAAATGAATCTATAGAGATATGCGTTAGGTGAGGCTGTTAGGAAATTGGTATTGCTTAAAGTTTTATGATCTTATAAATCACACTTATATTGTATTATTTTTATATTAAATGAAGTCTTTAATTCAACCTTTTTGAATATCAATGACTACAAATATATATATATATATATATATATATATATATATATATATATATATATATAAAACCGGTGAAGAATCACATGTTCAAAACAACTCTGAGAACCAAACATGCAATAATTTAAATGTGAGATATTACAGTTTATAAATAAAAAAGATTCAGTATTATATTTCCCATGTTTTTACGGCAATGTTTGTTTCAATCACAACTTTTCTGATGCATTTCAATTAAATAATGTTAATCGGTTTAAAAACCTCGTGAAGAATTGGTTACTATCGTTACATGGCGAGACATAGATAGACTTATTGTCCCTTGTTATCGCTGAACTTCTGACCGTTCTTCACATGTTATTGTTGTTTGGTCTGTCCTTCAGTTTAATCACCATGGTCAGTACTTGCAAGGAACTACAGTGTAACAAAACTAGATTTATACTCGCTTGTGGATCATTATCAATGTCATCGACTCATCGACAGCCTGTGTGGTCGCCATTTTATTTCCAACCAGTTTGGTAAAAAATAAAATAAACCATACGACATCCTAAGTCTCTTAAAGTACAAAACTACTTTTACTTATAGTTATAACATTTGTTCCTATTATAAATATCGAGTCACAATATTATTATTAACCGTAGTCTACGCACAGACACTAGGCCCATGTAGGTATTCCCAATTATTTTACAATACCTTTTCACATTTTAGGAGAATTAAATTGAATTGCTACAAAGTTGTTTATAGTTTATATATAATTCGAAATAATTAACTATAGTACCATATAATTACCACATTTTACGCTATGATCATGGTTTTCAATCATTGTATGTATGTGTATATATGTTTATACATGCGTTGCAATGTGCGTATATATGTATATGTATTTAATTGTAATATTTTGTGGGAAAATATGCAATTTATTTCATTCATTTAACAATGAAATTAATGCGTTAAAAATCTAAGGAAAAAAGTAATTAGAAAATATATATTGTGAGTTTTTGTTGACCCTCTTATGTACTAGACCTTCAAATGGAGTGAATACCTGTTTAACTCTATTAATAATAAGGGACAAGACATATGCAATGCTAGCATACGTTACTGGTACGAGAAAGTAATGTTTCAATTTTAAAATATGCTATGTAGCAAGCAATATTTCTTAAATTCAGGGATAATTCCCTTATACTTGCTAGTTACGTTTTTAGTTTATTTTTATAGACTTTTTAGCATACTTATCTGCTTTCCATTTCATTTGGCCAACCATCAAGAATGGATAGTATACACATACAGGTACTTAAGGGAGTAAACAAGAGAGATACCAATAATTGCACTGGAAAAAATACATTTATTTCCTCTATTGTATAGTAGAGCATCACAAAACATTATAAACGTCAGATTTGTTGATATAAATTAGCTCCAATTACGCTCTCATCCGCTTGTGTCGGCCACTGGGGACAGGAGAGAGCGGCAATATTGCCCTTTATTACATTATGAGATCACAATCTGAACAGCCGGCAGTGTTTAAACGGCTAATAGGCATTTGGCAGGGACATTGTTTGGGCATGTAAATGGCGCTCTAATACTCTTAAAGTTAATTGAATATTAAATTATATGTTGTAATTTAACTTGTGACTTGAGAATAGTTATGAAATAATAAAAGTTAAGGAATTTTTCAAAACTGTGTTTCAGAGTTTGCTGGGCTAATATTTTGATTTATATCAATTTGAATCATTATAAAAACGTTCATTACGTATGTACCTGAAAGATTATTTTTAAATAATAAAAAATTATGGTTGCCTGTAAAGTCGGTTTTACGGGCGAAGATTTTACGTGACAACGTCTTTTTCTCTCCGTAGAATATTTATTGATATGAATATTATTAAATTGCACAATAGGAACAAGGAATTGAATAAAAATAAGAATTGCACAAATTTTAACTATAGAAAATATATTTTGTTTACTAAAACATTGTACATAATTTGAAATTTATTAAAATTTGTTATTGTAAATGGTAAAGTTGAATAAAACATTTACTAAAATTGGAATTTGAAATTCTTGCTAAACACAGTTAAATTCTAACTCCGCGCGTGGTGATTGGTCGGTTTAGTTCGTTTGTTTGGTCGCACTGTTATGACAGGTTAGAGGTTATAATTTGTTATTTTAAATGTTTGACTAGCAATACGCGCTGTTTCTTCTCAATCGACTGAATTACGATTGATTGCAGAGTGATTTAAACTAATAATTTACTTAACACTATCAACACTTGTCAATAGTATGACATAACCTATAAACTCAGTTTCTCAACTTTTGTGTCAATCTAACAATTAATCAATCAATCATAGTTTACGATAATGAAATATCAGTGTATAATTATGTACCTTTATTGTTGTAGTTGTTGTAAATGACGAATCTAAGCACTCCACATTTTCACGAATAAACATAGTTATCTGCTTTATCCCGTGCGGCGGACCCACTGGACGGGCATCGCAACGTTACCGGGCGTTACACTTTTTCATGAGTGACTCCGAGCCGCAACCTAATTTAAGACGTTGTCACGTCAAAACTATAAATAATGTTATGAATACTTCTCAGTTACATTCATAATTACTTGTAAATATGACTAATTACTTGTTATATAAAACTGTAAAACAGTCTAATAATGCAAAATCTTCTGTAGTAGAACTAGTAAAACGGATAATATGATAATCTTACCTATAAATTGTATCCTGGAAAGTGTTCTCACGTAATTTCTGCTAAACTCTATCTTACCCAAATGTAACAGCCATTAACTTATAATAATTGAATTAGTAAATGCAAAACAATGTGTTTCTTGCATAATAATGTCGTATTTTGCAAGGTTATCTAACGTTACATTAAAGATAGTACATGATATTATGTAATGTGGCTTAATGTACTGAATTCTTATGCTACACGGTAAATAAACACAAAGCAATTTAATACTCTGCTTAGTTTCTCTCCTTCAGTTTCATTACCTTAAGTGGGTTTTTCAAAACTAATTCACAGCAAAGTATGATTTTAATATTAGTCTTTTAATATTGAGCTTTTAATTTCGGAATAATTTCCATTTCTTTGGTAACTTATCTAATACTATGAACTCTAGATTGACAATTGAATCAACTAAATAATATTTTCTAAGTATATTTTACAAGTGGACTTGACAAAGTTGTAATTACAACGAAATATTGTACATTAAACAATTGTAGTTTTCTTTTGAAACTGCTCTAAGAGATTATATACATATGTATGTACACACACACACACACACACACACACACACACACACACACACACACACACACACACACACACACACACACACACACACACACACACACACACACACACACACACACACACACACACACACACACACACACACACACACACAATTTCAGCTATATCAGCTTCACATACAATTTATAAAGAATTAAAGACTGCAGTCATTTTATTGAATTAATTTATGATTTTATATGATAGAGCCCTATAGTATTTTCAAACGGAATTATGCATAATTATACCTGTTATTTATATTTTTATTGATTTATTGTCATTTAAGCCCCTATAACTGACAAATTCATAAGTTAGGTAACATATTAACTGGTTATTATCTCAATCCTTCCATGTGTATGAACATGTGTTTGTACTTCGATTATATTATATTTCTCATACCACAGCTTAGATTGCCAAACCAATCAAGAAAATACAGTATATACGTTAAAGGTCTCAGATATCTACTTTTGTCAAAAAGCGTCAACTTCCAGCCGTTTAAACTCACGTCCGGTGTAATGCATTTACAGTCATCCTTGTTGCGCCGATCTAGAAAATACATTCGAACAGAAAACCTCTGAAAGCGTCTACTTTCGGCCCATGTAATCTATTTTCGTCTTAAATGTTATTTTACACTGGAAACAGTACAAGGGTCCTCTCGTGTGCAGTAAGGGGTTTCCTCCTTTTCTTGTGCTAAATTTTTAAAATCAGTAACATGAACGGTTTAACAATCGACCCTTTAATCGATAAGAGGCTTAACTGAAGAATGTACATTCCTTTAAAAAGTGTACTGCAATGGCAATAAAAAGACTTGTTAGAAAGTAAGAAAAACGTGATCTATGAGTGTTTGTTCACTATACAACATGTAAAACTATGACACGATTGGTATACTTCTTGTCAACATTACAATTTTTCTGTCTGCTTTGATTGCTACCCTGAAAATAAAACCACGATTTTTGGTTTTTAAATGTCATATTTATCACAGAAGTTTTACCATGTGGGCTTTTTATGTGACTCTCTATAATAACCATAAAGAATCCTAATAATTTTCAGTTGTTTTGTTATTAAATTTTAATATTTTTATTTTAACAATATGTATAGTAATTGGCAAACATTTTTTTATTAAATTAATGTGCACATGTGTTCTAAAATATGTACTTACTATTTATAGAGAACGTAAATTTAAAATATTTCATTGCGTTGTCATTGATAGGATACTTTCCATGCACAGAAAACATTAAACTTGGAATGATCACAATTTATTCCATATAGGCCTACATATAAGTAAAGGGAAGCAGAGACGCGACGTGTCGAAGGAGGAAAAAGCCATCCGGTAACGAGGCACAAGCGTCTCTTTAGTATTCCGGTCAGGCTGGGGTGTAGCCGCCTTAAGCCCTCTTCATTTTAAATAAGGACACATCTCCCTTTAAGATACGTTTCTATAAGTTCTACTACTTCAATTACCTTATTTTCCTTTTCCTTATTTTGAGGTAAATGTTATTGTAATTGAAGCTTACGTTATACATTAAAAATTATATATATTTTCAATAAATATAGTATGTTATTCAATATATATATATATATATATATATATATATATATATATATATATATATATATATAAATTTGTGGTACTTTCAGTATTTATGATGACAACTCACAATAAATACATTATTATGTATTGTATACATAATAATGTATACATTATTGGAAATTCAGGATTTATTAATATGTAGTTCGTAGCATTGCATTGACAAAAGTTGTCATTTCATGTCTTATCTTTTAATTCCACTAGCCTTTCAAAAACAAACAATATAACGATCTAATAATAGATGTATGCTTCATTGTATTTAACCTTGTTTTAAGTACAGTTATAATAAAACTCCACTAATTTTGTTGTGTGCTTGTTGACTTATTTATGTAGAAACAGAAACATTAGAACATTCTTATAACCATATTTTAATTTAGGGTTCATCAAGATACCTTCAGACGAATAAGTCTTCATTTTTTCCAAATATTTGCGTTTATTGTCTTTCTAACTCTGTCATCTCAACTCTAAGGCTTTTCTTTTACAGTGTATTATTTTTATCGAATCTATATGTATATTATAGTTACGATTAAGACTCACTTTATTTATAAAAACATTATCGAAAGGAATCAGATAAATAACAAGATAGAGTTAGTATGTTGGGAAATCTAAAAGAAGGAGTGGGATCTCAGATCAACCTGATTCTTAGATAATTTGATTGTTGAATAAAATTTTAATCAAATTTGGCATACAAATCACACTGTAACAGATGACAGTTAAAGAACGCCTTTGAAGTCAAGGGAATGTAGATGTCCTTGTGAATTAAATATTCATTTTTTTCCAAGGATTTATTGGAAAATTCCACAAATTTTTTTTACCCTAAAGTTTAGGCGGTTCTCTATTAATGAAAAGGTCTCAGGTCGAAAGATGTCCCTTACAATTTACTATAATGATGCTGTATAAATCCATGAGTTTTAAGCAACATTCACATAGGCATTGGTTTTTAGTATCTCATAAAGTGAACGCTGTTAGTCCATGTAAATATTTAGTTCAACAAAATTATTTCGCGGGACTGATTTGAACTATCCAATTGGTATTAATGATGTCTTGAAAGAATATTATTTCTTAATCACCTCTGAAATTAAGAATGCTCAGTCCTTGTTTTAAACCAGAATTTATACACTTATATCGATGTCATGTACTCGTATATAGATTTTGGTAACTCCAGAACATAAAAATTACATTTCTAAAGCAGAGCATTAATAAAAGTTATCATAGATAAGTTTCCAGAACCACTATGTACCTGTATGCTTGATATATGTGTTTGAAATACATCTTAGAGGACGAGAGCTTTTATATACTCCAAGATATCGAAAGCACCAAGAGGCTATAGTTTAGAGGCTGTATGCACTATTAAAACTCGTTATAATCGAAATAATCTTCCAGAGAAGAGAATTTTCCAGAGGTTGGAAGCGGAAAGTAGGCGAGGCTTACCAGTGAATAGTCCAGAACCTTCTAATCTTCAGGACCCTAAGACAATTTAGGACCTTAGAAGAGCTTATAATCTGATAGTATTTAGAAGCTGACTGCCTGTAAGGTTTGGTATCTCCAAGTGACAATGAACTACCAATAAAAACGTTAAGTGAGTGGGAGTTCTAACTTTTCGGAAGATTCAAGAAGCTGTAATCCTGGATGTGAGGACCTCCCTCCGCTCGGAAACTCGGGCTTACAGAGAATGAGGGTGTCCCATTTTCTTTAGATTCTAGATTAAGACAGGTTGTTTAAAATAGCCAGGTAATATTAGGACGGAAAAACACAGGAGCCTAGGTTGCATAGATGCCCGGTGATTCAGGACGGTTTAGTTGAACTTTTCTAGGAGCCGACAGTCTCTGAAGGTGACAATCAAGTGTATGAGAACTCAATAGATATCGTGAGAAGCAATAGACCGGACGCTCTTGAATCCCTAAATATACATGTGTGTCATTGAAAAACAGTATCATAATCCCTGTGAGAGCTTAGGGAATACTCGGGCTAAGCAATCAATTAATCTGCAGCATACTATAGGATTAGAATGCAAGGGATTCAATAGCAACTCAATTATATCACCCACAGTCTTACACCTAGATGCAGACCCCAACTCGCCAGCATATGGTCCATCGATATCAATTAGCCGGCTAATATATTCTTTAACAATATTATATATTCATTAAATTTACATAAATTCCAATTGTAAAATGTAATATTGCTAAAGGATTAGAAATAAAAAGTACTCGCTCTATCGGCATTCGTGCACAGATTTCGAGGCTAGAATACTAAATATTACTCGAAAGATCACTTACTTTTGTATTTTGGCCATTATTTATTTAGTTCTACTACTCCTGTATATGAATTACCCTTACACCAGATTTTAAAACGAATACCTGAAAACAAATTTCTGTATTTATTAAATTTGATATTAACAATGTTTGTAGAACTAAAAGTATCAGGATGACTTACTCGTTCTAATCTTTCCTGCCTGGCAAGTAATAGATCTTGGTTCGTATCCAGGTGTAGTAAGAAATTTATTTGATCAGTATTCATTCAAAAGTATTTATTTGCAATAAGTCGTCAATGTATGGTTTGAACCAAAGTAAAAAAAAATTGCTTTGTGAGGTGATACATATTTGGACATTGAAAACATTGCAGTTCTGTTATATTATACACTATCTAAAAGTAGTAGAAAATGTATTCAAAAAATAGAGACTCATTCTAATAATTTTACACAACCAGAAACTTTCTCTTACCTTAATTTAAATATGGAGTTTTGAACATTGTATTTCAAGCGTCATACAAATTTGAAACAATCTAGATGTAGTTAAAAATTGCATATACTTGCTGAATTTCATTAAGACCGTGCTATATGGTAACGCGTTTGCAGTGAATACGTAAATATTGATTAATATACTAAAATAAACTCAAATGTTTTTTGAGCGTATTATGTAGTGAAGTATTCACAGGGATGAATTCTTTCTGTGTGTGAGTATTTAAGATTTAAAATATCTAGCAAATTGTTTAATCAAGTTTATACGCTAACTTATTAAACTCTTCTTAACCATGAGTTATTTAGTTTACAATTATGTATGTGGTGAAACTAAACATCCCTCTCGGAGTTTTACACTGAAAATGTAACTTTTAAAATGAAGTTGGCTCAGGAAAGGAGGTTCTTATTACATTACAAGCCGGAAATTATACCACGGTAGCTTCCATCTTCTCGAGCTGAACTTTTCTTACTAACGAATAAAATATTAATTTTAATAAATGAGTTGACCTATTATGCTTATTTAGTATTTAAAGAATTTTTTTCATATATTTTTATCTATAATTAAACAAAAAAATTGTTTTGTTATTGTTGAGTTTCAACAGGCACTTGTGTTGTATTTAGTTTTATTCCCCATCATTCGTTATACGTTTGCAGGCTCTGTACAGCACAAAACTTATGCTAGGATTTAGTTATTTTGTATACCATGAAACTTCTCTCCCTATATCACTTAGTACGTGATCATCGAAACCATTATATATACATGAATAAAAGAAACTAACTGCAACATCTATTATATATCCCAAAACAAAACGAGGTAAGAAATAAAATGGTGTAATATTATTTTGTTAAAGTAGCAACTGTGATCTTGCATAATTAATTAGCACATCATTTTGGAAACTTTAAAAATACTATGATACTACGTTAATAATACGTAAGTACGTCGTGATACTATGGCACAACGTTTTTTGAGAACGCTCAAACATGTGGCCGACTGTCAAGTACGTTGTAATATTACTCGATATTTTTTACGAAACGTTTTACTAACTAAATTTTGTCTAACGTAAAACTATATTTTAAAATTACTAGTAAGTTGGCTCAGTTATTACAGTGCTCATTGTTTTTTATTGCCAACTTGTTAGTTTTTTAGATAGCGTGTCGGGTAAGTGGAGTCGTATTGTTGCCAATTCGGTTCTACTGTTTGGCCAACGTTATGGCTCTTTCCCCCTCTAATCGAAACTTGATTGGCTAACGTCGCACAGGCCAGTGGGACAGAAGAGATGAAAGTAGAATTGTTCAATAAATGTTAAGCCTCCACATAGTAAGCATAGGAATACAATTAGTAAATTACACTTTTAAATTAAAAATATACTACTTTTTATCTCATATTTCAGATAAACTGCATTATGTGAAGTGATGTACAATACACAAAGCACATGATAATAATTTTGAATCCTATTAAACATATTAATCTACTAGAAATCTGTTAACACAAACGTTAATCCATGAAATATTATAGTAAAATATTAACTTCAAGTGATTATTATGTTACTTTTTTACAATGATAAGAAATATAGTATGTCATGTATCGTATAATTCGTCAGGCATTTATTGGAAAATGTACAATAAATATAATCAATGCATACAATTAAATACATTACTTTCAAAATAGCCGACCTGTTATTTAATTTTTTTTATTTCAAGGCACTTAAATAAATAATGAAAATTCGCGAATTATTATGTTAACGAATTTTGTATATTTTTTTTTTTTTTTATTGAAATTTGTTAAACTATAACCCTCTTCTTGCCTTGTTTATTTCCAGCAAACTGTAGTCTCTCATGCTCATTCTATACAAGGGTATTTTGTATCAATATATCTTTTCTTAACAGCTGATTTTGTTATCACCAACATAACATTGTGTTTATTTTTGAATACCTTAAAGTAGTTTCAATGTTATAGGGGAATTTAGAAATTTTAATTATATGATACATAGTGTAGAGGTAAACTTAAAACATTTCGATTATAAAATACTAATCTTTTTTAAAGACCTGTTGACAGTAAAACTAATGACATTATTATAAAACGAAATTCGTTCCTCGATTTCGAGTACTCATAAACAAAGTGAATAAAACTGAAATGTACGTTGTAAGCGTAGTGTTGCTAGCGAAAGAGACAACATTTATGACCCGCGAACACTCTAGGGTGCACTCAGTCGCAGAGCAAGTCAAAGTCTGTCTCAGGTTAAAATTGCACTAGTTTTCAATTGTTTTTTTTTTCTTTTTATAAAGATTAATTCAAATATACAAGCGCATTTCGTCTGTATGGTAATAATTAGTGTCACTGCTAACAGTGTTTATTGAGTTTAGTAGATTTATTACTATATTTCTAATTTTAAATCTTTCCTCAATCCGTAATCTATTGAAATATTGAACAGTTTAAACTTTCTTGAGATAATTACATGACCACATGTACAAAGTCAACAAATTAGTCTTGAAACAAACAATAGTTATTCCACTAATTCGAATATAAATGAAAGAGATTTCTACAAAAATTGCTGAAGTTTATTTAATGGCCAACTTGAATAATAAATAGTTTAGTATAGGCATAGCTGTAAATAGTAGACAAAATTCAAAAGAAATGTATTCATTTGCGTATGATGTTCTTATACTATTATCTTTATTCCATATTGTTGATTTGAATATTTGATTGTTCGTGGTGGATAGTAAAATCCATAATGAAATCAACTTGACGTGCTATTTTATTAGGATCTAAACACCCTACACTAGAAATTTTAGATTTTTAATGTAGAAGAATATCAACACTACTAATATATTTATGATATATGTATGTAGGCACATATTCAAGAAGTAGCACCATGATTTTTGTAATACTACAAAATTAAAAACGGATTTGTTGTATGCATTCATACAATTAATAGATTTAATTAATACTCTGAAATAAAATGACAATCTAATCCGTTTTGGTTTGAAACACATTGAATATATTGTGAGATAAGCTTAACGGGCAGACAGATGGAAATGAAGTAATCCTCTATGTGGAAACAGCTTCATTACAGTTGTTATGTAGCCATAATTGGGGTTTTAATGCAGATTACTCCCATATAACAAGGAACAGTGTATTTTTAGAATACAATTTTGTGTTTATAACATAAATAATTGAACAATAACAAGCTTTAATAAGTCATTACGTTTTAAAACTATTAATATGAATGAATGCAGAACAAATGTTGGTTATAATTTGTTTATAACGACAAGATATGTTTTAGCGCCATTATAATGATTTTCATTCACCTTTCACGGAAAATATTTGTTTTCAGCAAAATATTTAAGTGATAAAAACAAAAATTTAACGGTAGTCACTTCAAATCTCTCGGGAATGCATTCAAAAGTACTTCTCTCTTTGGTGTTTGCTGGTTGCGATTTTAGTCTGGGAGACGAATGGCATTTTGTAATGGAAAAGAATATAACATAGTTCGTCAAATTTTTAGAGTAATTTACCTTGATATTTAAATTAATAGTTAGCCGCGCTAGTTTTGGTGAGGATAAACATAGAAGAGTATCAAAAGTGCTAAGTACATAAAAAATTATTGTTTTACGAAAGGTCGTAACTTTGACTTGACACACCATAATAAATCGTCGGACACGTAAACAAAGTGGAACCGTCATGAACCAAAATGATAAGGATGTGTGTTTTGTTAAATATAGCGAATTAATTCCATCTTTTTGCCTGAAACGGATACAACAAGGTATACATCACACTAAAGCGAAAAAGGTTACTCTAATATTTTAATATATCACTGGCATCATGGTACGAACTGTTTCGACCTTACTACCACAAAGGTAGTAACATTTACTAGTAATCGTCACAGAAGGACCGTTGACCCTCCTACCTCCTTGCTATTGTTTGAAGGAAGTTCTACCTTCCCAGGACCTAGCTTAATAGTAGGACATAGGTCTTGTCTATGTATGAATGAAGTATTACATAAACTTACATCTCACAGCTTATTGCGGTTTGGATGTATATCCTTATGTGAAACATTTCCTTAATGCTCAGCTAAATCCTATTCACCTTCATCGAACTCAATGTTGGCTATATATGTAGAAATAAAGCTCCGTACATATACATAGATCTGTTGTACAAAAACAACTATTACGTTATAGGAAGTTCATCTAGGTATCTGTTTAAGTGATGCAAATTGACACTTGCGGATTAAATTACACACAAGCAATTGCACAAAGGATCATAGTAAAAATAACAAACAAAAATTGTGCTCTACACAAAAGTAGCTTTTAAATTTCTTTAATACTTACGAATATAAACATATCTTAAAGTAACCTAAAGATTATTCCCAACATAACTGATTTGCCACTACAATAAAGAAAATATTCTACACAACTAATCAGAAATGATTAAAATGGTATGCCATTTAATTTAATACTACATTACTGTAACAACATTACTGATGACGGCATGATAACTTTAATCAAGTTTTAATGTTTTGAAATTATATCCAAGCCGGCAGGAAGTAGAGGTGACTCGATGTTCCAGCCACATTTGTACATAGCAGTTGACCTGCAGTTTTTAGAATAAACGAACAATGCACTTTTCTGTTGTACCAATACTATAAACGCATGATGGCTAAGATCGAGTTGATTTGTTGTGAGATTACATCAGGGCAGACATGGAACAGAGTGTAACTCCATTTCCCAGCTGCAGTTGAAGGTCAAGGCTTGCCACTAGTTCACAATTTCAGTTCTAGACTCCATTGTTATCAGCTAGCAGTCCATAACCTAGCCTTTATACCTTTCAACGGTATTGTGAAAAAACTTCACAATTCACTGTTCTGGTCTGTCTATTAACCAATATAATGACTAAGATTGAGTTGTATTGTTGTGAGATTACATCAGAGCCGACTGGTAGCGGAGTGCGACTCGATGTCCCAGCTGCAGCTGTAGATAGCAGCTGGTCTCCAGTTTAGAGTGTCAGTTCTAGACTGCATTATTATCAAGCATCAATCCATCAGTTAACCTCTACAACTTTCAAAGGCACTTTGAAAGATTTACAATTCAATTTTCTGTTGTACTTACCCACATGATAAAAAAATAATGACTAGGATTGAGCGGTATTATTGTGAAATTACATCAGAACCGACTGGAAGCGGAGTGCGACTCGATGTCCCAGCTGCAGCTGTAGATAGCAGCTGGTCTCCAGTTTAGAGTGTCAGTTCTAGACTGCATTATTATCAAGCATCAATCCATCAGTTAATATTTACAACTTTCAAAGGTACTTTGAAAGATTCAGAATTCAATTTTCAGATGTACTTACCAACATTATAAAAGCGTAATGACCAAGAATCAGTTGTATTGTTGTTAGATTACATTTTGAAGGCAGAGTTCGACTAGATGTCAGTTCTATAAGACGTTATCATTAGGTATTGCCCTACTACCCGGCCACTCTAATATTTATTGCATTTTCTTAGTACTCGGCAATAAATCATTCTGATGTACTAGGTATCATGTATCATTCTAAGGCGGTTAACGTTATAAGAGCAAATGATCTTAGAGTCTTGTATCAAAATATTTGAAGACTCAGTTAAAGTTTGAAAAGACTTTCTTACTTCAAAATCGAAAAAATTATTCCTCTGCACATTTCTTCTTATATCTGCGTGGCAAAATAACAACCATAGAATTATAAGGTACATGTATGAGGCACAATATTAAACATGCAATAAACTGTTGCATATTTTTATATAGCAACTTCAATCTATATTATATATAGTAACCAAACTGAAAACCTCAATAAATGTAATAAGTAGTGTATGAAATTTAAGATTGATGCGTTATTAAAAGTATCCGAACCGTAACACATTTGAATGATGTGGCCGTAACAAAGCACGCGATATAATCCTCTGTGAGAGTGTTCTATTGTACAGCTGTGTTGGTATTTCCAACGACCGACCAATAACACTCCTAACATTCAACTCAGTAACCATTTTCCACTATTATTGACAAGTATGAAAACTGGATTCAAGACAAATTAGCCCCTGCATCATTCATATCATACTACTATACTGACAAAGAAAGGTAGTTATTTTTGACGCAAACGTATATTAGGAAAAAGTACCAACTATTGAACAACTGAATTTATATTACATTGACAATTACTGGTGAAATTTGAAAGTAGTATTATTTATAAGTTCTAGAATACGAATACGAACAATTATCACAATACGTGTTTATATTAAAAACACTAATTATTATTAGTTGGAAGTTTGTATAGTAGAGTTAACTCATTGTTTGTTCGCTTTTATTACACTTCTTATAATATTTTCCAGTTGTAATAATCGGAGTTGGTTCTTCTGAAATAATAATTATTTTTTAGTTTCAAACAGTGGCTCTATAAAGTAAGAAATACGTGAAACTCTTACAAATTTAATAGTGACCATTTATATTATAATATGGGTCCTTGAAGTATAAAGTTAGTTTCAGTTAGACTATTTTTATGTAGGTACCTTGAGCTTGTTACAAACTGGCTATTTTTTATCATATTTTAGTATTATAAATACAAACAAAAGTATGTAAAATATTATTTGAATATTTTATCCTGTATTTACTTATAAGGAGTTATTCACTATCCCAAGACATAAACAAGTGTTTAAACTATTTTTTGCATTAAATTTAATCCCTTGGATTTCAGCTGCTGAGCCGCATTCATTCAAAACAGTATTACTTCCCTTATAAAAGTATGGTATCTAATTTAATACCTGTACCACTTCCAAGGTGCATCACCGCATCAAAGTCTATACCGCTTATCTAGGAGCAGATAGCCATTTTTCTGTTTCTAGGAGATTGGTCGGCGATCCCGGGACACGTTTTTCTTATATCTAGATGTGGTGCACCTGGCGTAGAAGAGCTTCTTCATCTCTTCTAATTTTTAGAATGGTCTGTCAGTCATTCAGCTTTTTTCTTGATTTACAGAACAAACCCTACGAATGCATTGACTACATTAAAATTCATCACGTTCTATATCAAAGACATCGGTGATGTTAAGTCTCCTGAGACCTTTGTCGAGAATCCTTTAGTTATTGACGTACAAAAATACACATGTGATTTGCAACTTTTGCAAAGGTATATCCGGATGGTGCAGGTACATGCAGTAATAATCGAAACAAGGCAGGTACTGGGTGAGGTAAATTTTGGTTTCTCATGTCAGTATTTCAGTATAATTTTAGTATAAAAGATCTTAGTAAAGCCCTAGAAAATATGGCGGACTTCAAGCCTTTGAGTCATTGTCTCAACAACTGCCATAATTTGTGTACAGGCCAGCCCATTCATCTTATATCTGATTCTTCTTATACCGGAGCGTGCCCGTTAGTTTCCTTTCCTGCAACAGCAGTTCTAAATGAATCATGGCTGACAACCTCCTTAGAATCGTCAATATGAACTTCTTAAGTTGGGATACAATAACTACGTAAGCATTTTGTGAGCAGAGTGGTCCAATCACTTTTCGGACGGAATTTGTGCATTATCTCTAGGAATGGCTTCGCTTATTAATGTTTTTTTTCTAAATTACCGATTTATAACTATTAATGTGATTTCTTACAATGTCGTCATAACATTTTCTCATTAACACCAACAAATAAATAAACTTAGGTTTTTCAAGTATCCAATATTTAAATTAAACCAAAATAACATATGTGGTATAATTTACTTTATCCTATTGAATAATATTCTTCATTCTGTTAATTTAATTTCAGATACAACCGCAAAGACGTCAGTACAAAAGTAAGACATAAGACATAATAGCCAAACATTTCTACCTGTTGCTTTTTGTTACCAATATCTATACTGGTTACAATGGTACGTGCTTTCCTTTTGATGGCAAAATGACACAATATGTTTGATCAATTACTGCTGATTTCCATTGTAGTCTGACAAGCTAACAGTGAGAATGACTTTATCATCAATCATTCCTCGTATCATCAACGAAACGTCAACCCTTCTGACTTTATCCCTTTGTTGGGTCTGGGTGCCATTGGCGAGATTAACATTGTATTTTCCGGCGTTTACCACCTGACAAGCCAATATTGAGAACAACTTATCTTAACTCATATGTTATCCATCTACCTTATTTTACCTTAACTATCAAGACGTCTAAAAGGTACAAAGTGAGAATATTTTTGAGTGAATATAAATGTATTACAAAAGCAATGAAACGTTTTTAATATATTCATGAATAGTTATTTCCATACTGAGTCATGGAAGAACCATTATGATACATCCCTTTCAAATCTTAGCGGGCTTCATAAAAACTCATCGAGTAGCCATACAGATTTTCAAATTCTGTATGTAACGTGTAGCACTGATTGATCCCTATTAGCGGAATAGAGCAAATTAATATCTGTATTATTTTCTCTTGGTGATTAATTCTTACATGAATGATTTATTCTAGCACCTCGAAACAACCAAAATAAATTATACTTATAAATGTATTGTATTGCATGAACAAAACAAACCTTTTACTCTCAATTTATTAATTTGAAAACCTTAGTAACTGTTGCACATACTACATGTTATTTCTAATATAATTTATGATCATAATTTAGTACTTACTAAACAAACCCACATCTAAAATTAACTAATTACTGTATTTAAGTCTTTTTGGAAACCCTGGCTCACGAAACAATTAAAATAGGTTTAACTACATGACAAACTGTTTGTTATAACATTTAAAAATGTAAAAACTTGTATGTCCGACATATTTACGCTTGTGTCAAGTTAACGCCCATATTGCGTCCTTTGTCACTCTGTTCTTTTTGAATAATTAACTGGATATTCACAGACGACGAGAAATATATGTCAATCTCGTTGTAAATATATGATCTATTGTTTGTTCTTGTGAATCCAATAAATTTTAACATTTGAAATAATTACGTAAGTTAATAAATATTGTATTCGAAACTTTTAATGTATTATGTTTGACTCTACAAGATAGTCTTTTCTATGAACCATTTTCAACAGAATGTTATTTAGGCTATTGTTAGCTGTTTAATATTCTCGCTGTCAACCGCTTGAAACTAACCCGCTTTCGTTCACTAAAATAAATTTTAATTTGAAAAATGTTTTATTCCACCATATTTATGTTTAAATATATGTTTTCTTACATACATATCCAAGAAATACTATAGTATTATTATTCACTAATATCAATTCACTGATTTCCGGCATATTTTTCAGAAACTTATTTATTCAATTTATTTAGATAACGTAAGAACGGCTAAATATGCACTAACTCATCTACATTACTCTTTACCAATAAAAGCGGTCTGTTTTAGGAAGTACAAGTTTTTATAAAGCCCAGTATATGACATAAATTTGTAGATTTAATGATACATATAACACGTGGAGTATTCTAGATAACTAACTTTCCTAATCTAAAATGTAGGCTTATGCTAAACCTCGTGTCGCGTATTGGTTGTATGCAAAATATCAAATCTAAAGCTAGTTTTATAATTTATTGTATTACAGTATGTAGTTGATTTACAAATCTATTGAGTCTGTAATTTACTCGTTGCAATCATAATTACCCATAGTACCAAAATAAAAATGTTTAGTAAGGCCCAGAAATATCCCAATGAGTTACATGCACCACGATCAAATTCAATAACGCTTGTGTAAAATGTGCTTCGCACGTCACTTTAAGTCTATATCTTAGTTCTTTCTCAAGGTATCATGCGGAAAAACAGACATATCAGCAAATTTACAGGCGAAAATTACGTTTTTCCACCCTCCCAAGTAAACACTTTTACTCCGCTCAGACCATAATACTCATTTAAAACCTTTTTATTTCCTGAATTGCGGTGAATATTAAAAGCTCGGAATAGGAAACGGAATAAATCCGAACATAAAGGAACCAAACTTTGAATTATAAAGAGAGAGAGAGACATTATTAAGAAATATAAATTAATAATGTATGAATATAGCCAATAAATCAAAATATTACATGTTCATTATTTATAAATATTACAAAGTTTATTTTTTTAATTAATTAGCTCATGTGGCGTGTAATATTAAAATTATGTTTCTCGTAAGCATTTAAGATGGTAAATTTTCCAAAAGTTTTTATTTTAAATTTAAATAATACACTTTTATTCGAATAATATTGTTCTTTTAATGTTACGAACATTTTGAAACTAAATAATCACTCTTAAACTAACTCATTCTTCACTTTTCACACCATACTTAAAGGAAAACTAACAATATATTTTAAGTAATAAATAGTTTTAATGAAATAAATGAAATATTATACTAATATTATAGTAGTCTGACAAATAAGTTTGAACAACTTTAGTTTCTTTATTTAATAGGTGAATGTAGTGTCAAAGAGGCCTATAGTTAAACTTACATCATAAAAAATTAGGAAACAAATGATGTGCTACAAGCAAACATTTGTTTTTAAAATCGCCAATCTTAACAATACCAATCTTAACGTAACATTAACCAAACTATAAACGACTCCCTTAAATAAAAGAAATATTCTCTGAAAATCACAAACACTACGCATAAATCACTCACACATGTAAATATCCGTCAATGGAACAGCCCAGATCCCAATTGTGAGTAATTTATATGAATATTAAATTTCTAAAGCCATGAGTTCAAATGGAAAGTAACAAATATATGTTTTAAGGCCAAAGAGACATGATGGCAGCATGATGACTTAAGATCGGGTTGTACTATTGTGAGATTACATCAGAGCTGACTGTGAGCAGAGAGCAACTGTGATGTTCTAGCTACAGATGTAGATAGCAGCTGACCTACAGTTAATAATGTCAGCTCCAGACTACATCATTATGAAATGTTGCCCTACTATTTAGTATCTATAAGTTTGAACTGTATTCTGAAAGATCTTAAAATCTACTTTTCTGTTTTATTTACAAATATAGTATATATATATATATATATATATATATATATATATATATATATATATATATACATATATATATATAAAACTCCTAAATGTATTGAATTTTCAGCGATGGCAAATATCCTGTGAGTGCCTTCAACAGTATGAATAAATTTCTTAGTACCTGTTAACATATTTTGTACTGTGTATAACTACATTACAATATGCAATACTGAATTTTTCTCCTGCAAGAAACATTATATATAAGACATTAATAGTCTATTTGTTTTGTGGCCTGAAAAAATTGTTTAAGCTAAACAAAAATCGTTATTTACAGTCTAAAATAATAAAATTAAAAAATAAAAATAAAATAAAAAAATAATAATATTAGCCCAAATTTTTTGCTCTAGATTGTATTCACGGATAATGTAATATATATATACAGCATACGATATAATATGTATGTGATATATGTATATATATATATATATATATATATTTATGTGGTTTATATATATATATACATATGTATGTATGTGATATATATTAATCTCCCATCTTGGGGAAATTGCCAAAGTTGTAACAGTGACTAAAAGGTTCACTTCTATTTCATATAAAAGTGTCCCGAGTTTCATCCCTCCATCTAAAGACATAAATAGTCATAAATAAATCTTAAAAGTAATGTTAACATAACCAAAGTAACATGTTTGTTAGATCAGTTTGTAATTATAGAAAACATGTATTTTTTCTAGAGATGACGGACATGCACCTGATGTATGTTTTATGTGATGATGTATGATGTCCGTGCGGACTTGCAAA
The DNA here is from genome assembly GCF_021130785.1 of Homalodisca vitripennis. Classification (NCBI taxonomy): domain Eukaryota; kingdom Metazoa; phylum Arthropoda; class Insecta; order Hemiptera; family Cicadellidae; genus Homalodisca; species Homalodisca vitripennis. The sequence goes on along the minus strand of NC_060211.1, from coordinate 121,509,205 downwards.
CTGCAACCGTGCTGATGCTCGTCGTTGGTATGCAAAAGTTTTACAAATAGATATTTTATGAATGAGAAAAAATGTTTAATACTTTATGATGATTTGCATCGTTTCGTATTACAAATGCAAACTCAATGCTCTATCATTTCACAGTACTTTAAAAGTTTTAATTTCAACCAGCTGTTTCTTTGATTAAAATTTAACACTGAAACTATTTATTTAACATTATTATCTAACAAATACTTATTTTCCATAACACTACCAATTGCAAACTAATCTTACAAACGTGTTAATTTGATTATGTTTACATTTATTTGGTGTTTAAGGTTAAACGGTTTATACTCAGTTTACACAGTTGGGTACTTCTGACATGGCCACCGTTTAATAAGTTTTGTAACAATCGTAAAGATAACAACATAGGTAAATTGTTCCACTAAAAAAAAACTAAATGGCGATTGCTGCTGAACCAAGAGGAAATTGGAAAACAATTACCCTTCATAGAATCACACAGAATCTGAAAATGAATTGCCAGCCCTTTACACCCTTTATAGTCTCATCTGTCAATTAGTGTAATCTATATTACTTGCAGTAAAAATACGTAAATCTTAATATATTAGATATTGAATCTATAAAATAAAAGAATTATGCAATATTATAACTATCCGCACCGTAACACATTTGAATGGTGTGGCCATATTATTGAAGCACCCGATATAATCCACTGCGTAAGCGTTTCGTGTACAGCTGTGTTGGTATTGCCAACGGCCAGCCATTAACAATCCTAGTATTGAACTCAGTAACCAACTTCCATTATTCTCTGCCAAGTGTTGAAAACTGAATTCACCCAAAATTACCCCATGGGTCGTGTATATTATACTATGAAAAGAAAGAATAAAGAAAGAAAGTTACCATTATTTTAAATTTATATTAGGACATATTAACAACGTAGGATCAATAGAACTTTTATCATAACGATAATTACGTATAATAGTTAAGCTGCTTCATTAGTTTTAATATACATATAAATTTATAAATTAACGTAGAATGTATTTATAATGAAAAACGCCAATTACTCTAGATCTGTATTCTTTGAGATATTTAAACATTGCTTTATATCAATGCTTTTATTTTTCCCTTATGATTATCCATGTTGTTTCTTCTTAAAATTAAGTTTAATTTGTTTTTATAAAGCTTAAATATAACTTATGAAACATGAAAATTCGTGATAGTTGTACAATTAACGATTAAATGCTAGTATCTGTCCATAAAACGTAATGTAGTTTCAGTTATATTATTTTTAAGTTTTTCTGTTATTTGAACTGTTTTCTTCAGACGATATTCAGTTGGCCTTTTTGGACTCTATTTTAGTATTATGAATAGTAGCAGCACCATGTAATGTGTCTTTTGAATATTTTATTCTGAGTTAGTTAGAAAACCCGTTATTAATATTCAAATGCATAAGCAAGTCAAATCTTTAATTTTGATCAATTAGAGCCTTACCTTCTGAAACATATAACTTGAATTATTAACGAAATTATTGGTAGGTACCTAATTGGAAGAACTTAGCTGTAAAAAAGGTTCCATCACAATACCCGATAAGCGGTAACGACCACTCCAAGGTGCGTCATCGTATCAATTCCCCGCCCAAACTTTGGAGACCGGCCGGCGATCGCTGGACAGTTGTTTCTTTAACCTGAATGTAGTTCATTACGCATAGAGGAGATTTAATTTATTATAATCTTCTAAAGTGTCTGTCAGGCACACATATTTTTTTTATTTTGCTAGAGAAGAAAGGACTAATACACTGACTCCATTCCAGATGATCACTTTCCAGAGCAACTTATCACGTCGTCATCAAGGTCAAATCCTCTGACACCTTTTTCAAGAGTCATTCATTTAACTGCAAAACATTGGCATACAAAAAATGTATACCTAGCGTCGTCCACCATTTCTACGGTATATATATATATATATATATATATATATATATATATATATATATATATATAAAAAACACAGTCCTCACTTTTTACGATTCAAGTATTTTGTATTTGGCCATATCTGTCACATATGCTTTTAAATAACCCCACCATATAAACAAAAGTCATTTGACAGGTATGGTCTTCCGATCATATGTTAGTTTGGTTATTTAAAAGCATATGTGACAGATATGGCCAAATACAAAATACTTGAATCGTAGGGCTTTGTGGTGTAATGGTAGCACATTCAAAGTGAAAGATTTCGAGTAGCAAGTACTTTTTGCGATTCAATGTTTATAGAAAATTAAATAAGGCTATTGCCATTTATACAAATTTAATGTAAACAATAGTCATTTGACAGGTATTTGGTCTTCCGATAATATGTTAGTTTGGTTATTTAAAAGCATATGTGACAGATATGGCCAAATACAAAATACTTGAATCGTAAAAAGTGAGGGCTTTGTGGTGTAATGGTAGCACATTCACCCGGCAAGTGAGAGATCCGGGTTCGAGTCCCGGCGGAGCAAGTACTTTTTGCGATTCAATGTTCATTGAAATTAAATAAGGCTAATGCCATATAATACAAATTTAATGTATATATATATATATATATATTCTGTTTGCAACATTGTTCACCCAGTGCAGGTACAAGCGACAATCATCAAATGGTGTTAATAGGTGTAACTAGGTGAGGTAGATTTTGCTTCTCAATTTGAGAGATTTATTCAAGATAGTATGTTTAGCTAAAAATGTCGGGCATCAAGACTTTTCATAGCCAGGTTTATAAAATCATATTTTCTAATTTTTTGATGAAATTACTAACGCTTTGGTGAAACTGATGTCAGACAGCTCTTAATGTTTATACGTACTACCTTTGAAGACTGCTAGTAAAGAGGAACTGTTTGTCTTCTCTTCATGGAACAACAAAAGGATATGACATTTATGAAGCTTTAAAGAAAGCAGTTAACAGAATTGGAGGTTGTGGTAAAATTATTGGCCATTGATACAGATGCGGTATCAGCAATTAGAGGTGAATCCATAATTTCTGGCAATCCACTGTATTATTCACCAGGAAGCTTATGAGGAAAATCCATTAAGCAAAATTAATTTTATAAATTTGTGATTAACATTATGACTGGTTAGAGATGGACACTGAGCTCTTTTATACAGGCTTACTATAATACAACCAGGGTGGTATTATATTACCAGTATACTACCTTACACCAGCATGTAAGGTGGTTAAGTGCAGGAAAGTTTACAGAACATTCTTTAGCTATAAGGAAAGACATCCCTGCGTTCTTGAATAAAAATATGCCACCTGACACAACTGAACTTGAAAAGAAGTTTAAACATCCAGAATGTTTGTTCAATTAGGTTTTCATACTTGACCAATCATTTCAATATTTTAAAGTAAAATCTTCAATTAGCTATAAGGAAAGACATCCTGCTTTCTTCAATAAAAATATGACACCTGACACAACTGAACTTGAAAAGAAGTTTAAACATCCAGAATGTTTGTTCAATTAGCTTTTTAAACATACTTGACCAATCATTTCAATATTTTAAAGTAAAATCTTCAATTAGCTATAAGGAAAGATATCCCTGCTTTCTTCAATAAAAATATGACACCTGATACAACTGAACTTGAAAAGAAGTTTAAACATCCAGAATGTTTGTTCAATTAGCTTTTTAAACATACTTGACCAATCATTTCAATATTTTAAAGTAAAATCTTCAATTAGCTATAAGGAAAGACATCCCTGCTTTCTTCAATAAAAATATGACACCTGACACAACTGAACTTGAAAAGAAGTTTAAAGATCCAGAATGTTTGTTCAATTAGCTTTTTAAACATACTTGACCAATCATTTCAATATTTTGAAGTAAAGTCTTCAAGGTAATAACCAAAGAATATTATATTTGCTAAACATCATCAATGGGTTTCGCAGTAAGCTATAAGGGTTAAAGCAAACAATTGAAAACAAGAAAATGACAGACTTTCCTAGCTGTCTTCAGTTACTTGAAAAATTCCAATATAACAATTTTTCATGATGCAGTTCTCAAATCCAAGAAGTACTTGATGAGTTCAAGTCAAGTTTCGACGAATTTGAAAATAAAAACGTAGTCTAAAGTCTTATAACAATGAGCTTAGGCCTACAATTAAAACATAACTGCAATAGTTATGTGATATGCAAACTGACATGTTTCTAATGACAAGGTAGTTAAGGGCCTGGGGCATGGATTTATTAAAGATAGATTTCCAAAATTTAAATATTCTAGACTAACAATTTCATCAATTTTTCGAAGTACCTATTTATGAAAAAGATCATTAATATTCATAAGTTAAAAAAAGCAATCCTTATTCGTCTCTACTTTATCTCATGATGTTAGCTACAACACAACTAAAGGTGGTTATCCGTTCTTTGGTGGATACAGCTGATCGCCCAAAATATTCACGTTTATAAATAATATATTTTGATTCCCGTTGACAGATTAATAATAATTGCAAAAATATTGTATTTGAAATCTTTCCTTATTGTGTAAAACGAACTCTTGGGTCAGTAAAGATAATATTATACTAATTTGGTTTTTAATCGTTCGTTTTATTTATATTTTAACATAATTCTTTACTTCTTATTTAAATTTAAAGAATTGCAATATGGCCCGTAATCAAATTCAAGGTCACATTTTTGGCCCTCGAGCCTCTGTAAGTTGGCCATCCTGGTCTATCCAATTCATTTTTTATTCCGGAGGATAATCAACAGAATCCTTTTCAGCGCCAGCAGCTCTTAACGAATCGTGACTTGCACTCTTAGAATGATCCATACGAACTTCTCACTACTTCAGCTATTGGTTGTATGAGGATAGACAGCCCGATTAACTTCGGATGGAATTTTAATATCAAAACAAGCATTGCTTGATTAGATAAATAATGCTTACGTTTTATTCAATTATCCCATTCTTAAAGTACTAAAACAATAATTTATGTTTTTATAATTTATTAATAATTATCATAATTCTAGCGAATATTAATTGCTAAGTTAAGTTTTTAACAAAATTTCTTACGTGGAGATATTAAGTTATAGCTAAACATTTTAACCTTTTGATTATTGTTGGAAATATTTATTCTGGTAACGATGATTATATGTTTCCCTTGTGATGATAAAACACCAATAGTACGTTTGATCAGTTACTTGATTCGTGGTGTTGCCTGACAAGCTACTATTTAGAATGGCTTTACCATCAATCATCCCTCGTATTGTCAACAAAACGTCAACCCTGATCAGACTTTATCCCTTTGTTGGCTCTGGGTGCCTGTGACGAGATTTCCATTGTATTTTCCGGCGTTTGCCACCTGACAAGCCAACACTGAGAACAACTTACATTAACTCGTTAGTTGTGTTACAATCAAGACTTCTGCAATATCAGTTTAACTTAGGAAATTGATAACTCTTAAAATGGCCTGGGATAGTTTTATGAGATTTGAGACGTACCACCCTAATAAGCGCTTAACGAACGAAATTCACTCCTACACCAGGTAGAAATGTGAAAATATTTTCAGTGAAGCTAGGTTTATTAACGATGATAAGCTTTCTATATTACCGTGAACGATTATTCTTGTACTAGGTCGCAAGACAATCAATAAGATATCTTCTTTACAGATTCTTAGCGGGTTAAAGAAAATCTTTTTAGAAGTAGTTATAGACAAATTACTGATCACTCCGTATTACCGGAGTAGGACTATTTTCTTCTCCTGTCAACTTCATTAATCTCTAGACAATTGAAATAAATTCCGCTGATGAATTTATTTTGTTATATAGCTTAAACTAAAACAATATTTACGATCAATTTATTCATTTTAAAACCTCCATAAAATGTTACAAATATTAAAATGTATTTGTCATTTAGTTTTTTATTCATAATTTATAACTTGCTTAGTGTACACCACATTTAAATTTATGCATTCATTTAAATGGTTCCTTTCTGCAACGCTGCCTTACGATGCAATTTAAGAATTTTCAATTAAATAAATTACTAATTTGTTACATAATTGTAAAAAATTATAGTAATTAATAAAAATGAGTATGCCATGCAATAAATAAGTTAACATCCAAAATGCAACTTTTGGCAATTTTCTAATTTTTAAATATCATTTAATAGGATAATACCCACAGATTTACTACGTAAAATTTATTCTTGACTTATTATTTAAATATTAAGATTTAAAAAATCATCTAGACCCACATACAAGATTTTATTTTTGGACTATACAAATATATACAGTATCCCTCTTTTTACTGGATCATCATAGGAAGTGTAACACAAGTAGTATTTAATATAACTCCCTGACTCAATAAATGTTGTGGTAAAAATATAAATAAGTTATGTTTGACTTATAAGGTAAAGCCTGACCTATGGCTAAAACTATCTGTTCTATCTTCTTGCTGTTAATAACCAGACACTACCCACTTTCGTACATTCAAACAATATTTAGTTAATATAAATACTAGAATTTACTTCATCTGGAAAAATTTAATCCGAACACAAATATATATATATATATATATATATATATTTAAATGCGTGTGTGTGTGTGTGTGTGTGTGTGTTTGCTTATATGCATAACCAAGAAATGAACTTGAGTCCTTATTAAGAAATGTCAATTCATAGATTTCTGGCAGTTTTTTTTTTCAAAAACTTTCTTACCAAGAGTATCCTTAATTTATTTAAGTATACTCAAATTTAAGAAGAATTAATTAAAAAAAACATTTGCATTTATTGTAAGAACTATAGCTAGATTAAAATTGAATTTATTGAAAGGAAATGTTATCAAAGCTAAAATATTACAAATACATAGCTTTTCCTCCTGCAAAGCCCGAATATACATTAAATATCTACTTTCCCTTTTTATTATAAAAAAGGGCCTGCTTTACGTACGTTCAGGTTTTAGAAAGCTAAAAATCATATGTTTATATGAAAGTACTAAATGAAAGTAATACATTGTATGAAAGTAATACATATAATACATGTCATATTCGAGATTGAATTCTTCAACTACAATGAAGGCTTATACCACACCACTTGGTGCAAAACAGTCTTGATGAGATAGCTTGTGAAATTTTAAGTCTATAGCTGCATGTATTAAAGTTTTACATAAATTGTTTTAGTTTGTCTACACATATATTCATATTTCAATGTGCTTATTGCAATTATGAATACATATAATAATAATAAAAATTTGCACTGAGTTGTTACTAATATCAATCCTAAACACGGATCACTGAACTCGATGTTGCCTATATTGAATGAATTAATGAAAGAATAAAGAAATTTACATATTTAAAACAAAGTTTTATGTCAGTGCTTTCTCAAGCATCAAACAGAAATACCGACAGTCAGAGACAAGGAAATTAAAATTTTCCAGCATCTTCAAATAAACGCTCAGCCAATAATAATACTCAATTAAAACTTTTTACTTAATAAACTACGATGAATATTACAAACATGAAGTTAGAGAAGTATTCAACCGGAAGGAAAGAACAAAACTTGAAATGATAAAAAGATCTCATTAATGAATCCGAACTAAGAATACAATAATGTAGCCAATGAATCAAATTATTGCATTATAGGCCTAATAGTTAATTTATATTAAAAAATATTTTTATTTAATTTTTTACCATTTTATAAGGCTTATTATATAAAACATTACGTTTCTCGTAAGTACTTAAGATAAAAGTTCCATAAATATTTATTTATATTTTAAATTATTTACTAATATTAAAAGAACATTATCCTTTTTATGTTACGAAAACATTTAAACTAAATAATCTCTCTTGATCCAGCTTCTTAAGCACTCCACGTGATAATTGAATGAGAATAAATGTTATATCAAAATACTAAAAAATTGCATTTAACTTAAATAATAGGCGTACTCAGCCATTAAATATTTAATATAGATATTTAGCAGGTAAATGAGGGCCACATAGCGATTTCTTACATTATTCCTACATCATAGTGAAATAAGTAAATACAGTTCGTACTACAAACTAACACAAGCTTTAAAAATCTCTTAATAACTAAAAATATAACGTAAAATTAACTAAACTAAGACTGAATCTTTACATAATAGCTGATTAAAACATTTGTCTCTGAAACCTGGGAAGTATCAGTCACAACCACTCACAGATTCAAATATCCAGCAATGGAACAGCCAGATTCCAATTGTGTGGAATTTAATGGAATACTTATTTAAAAATCCATGAATTCATATGGAAAATGTAACAATTATCTAATTCAAATCCAAATAGACATGATGACAGCATGATGACTTAGGATCGAGTTGTATTGTTTTGAGATTACATCAGAGCCTACTGGGAACAGAGAGCAATTCTGAAGTCCCAGTTGCAGATGTAGATAGCAGCTAACCTCTAGTTTGCAATGTCAATTCTAGACTACGTCATTACTAATCGCCCTGCTTAGCATCTATAACTTTAAACTGTATTATTAAAGATTTCTTAATCTACTTTATATGATTATACAAATTATACATACAAATATGATTTATCGAACTGAACATACATACATATATATATATATATATATATATATATATATATATATATATATATATATATATATATATATATATATTACACACAGAACACACACACATATTTTTACAGAACTAAACACAATTTATTAAGTTATGATATGACCCTTTCCTACATTCAAACTTTTTAGTTTTCATGATTCAGGTCTCCAAATAGGCTATCTATAACTAAGACAGGGGTTTATGGAGGCATATAAAATAATTTCCACACTGTCAAAGTCTGTAAATTAAAAATAAATAATTGCTAACTTTATGGCTATGAATGTGATCAATGAAATTTTGATGGGGATTAACTATGATTACAAAGTAGTTAACGAATAGGAAATTATATCTAAATTTATTGTCAGGAAAGAGAAAGAATTAGTGAACTTTTTTAAAACCTCTATAAAAAATATTGGAAGATTATATATATTAGAGAAAATATATTTTTAATTTGAACCACATTGCAGCTCAATTTTAAAGTATTACAAATCTTTTACCTTGCTCTGCCTACTGTAATACTATATATATAAAATATGTGAGTAAAAACATTGGAAATTTAGTAAAAGGTTAATTTGTAAAGGTATGTTATTAGTTATAATATACCTCAGGGTACAGTCATAAAAAAACTTTATCCTCTTTTATTGTACTTTCTGCAAATTGTAATCCATATTACAAAACATACCATAACGAAACATAAATGACAATCAATTTAATATTGAATCTATGAAATCAAAGAGTTATGCAATATTAAAAGTTTCTGGACCGTAACACATTTGAATGGTATGCCCATATTGAAGCACGCGATATAATCCTTTGGGAGAGCGTTCCATTGTACAGCTGTGTTGGTATTGCCAACGACCGACCAATAACACTCCTGATTTTCAGTTCAGTAACCAACTTCCATTATTCACTGACATGTATGAAAAGTGGATTCACGCAAAATTACCCCCTGCGTCGTGGATATAATACAATGATTGATAAAAAAGAGTATTTACTATTAATTTAAAGTTATAGTAGAATAAGGTACCAGCGAAGGAACAATAGAATATACATTATGACGATAATTACGGATAATATTTGAGCTGTTTTATTTATTAAATGTTAATGAGTTCACTAATTAATGCAGTGTTAAATTAAAAGCACTAATAATTCTAAAAAAGAGTTGCTTTCAGTTTAGATACATATAGATTTCTAGCATCAATTTTTACCTCATTCTTATGTAATTTGAATAAAAGTATAAACATAAACATGTAAAGTATCATTTCAATAAATTCAATTTTTTTGTTTACGACCATTCTTTGTTTACTATACCAATTCATAAACACATTTATTAGTTGAGTCATTAAATTACAATAGTTTTTAACAATCGGCGTGTCCTATTAGTATTTAAACTAGCAAGTGCCTTTTTTAAATATGTGAACTATAATTATATTAGTCATAATGATGAATGATCATGACACAACAATTAAACTTTACAATTGATTATTTTTTAAGAACCTTGTTAATAGGAACCATTTTACATAATCACAGAGATGACTTTTTCTCTAGTATGAGAACCATCTACTGTACTTTCAGTTTAGGTTTTAGCTCAAATTTAATGTTCCAAAAGCACACAGAAAATCTCATTGATACTGTGAATCTTGTAGAGGATACGAGAGTCTAGAAGCAGGAAGTATGTAGTAGTCAATATCTTCCACTAGCCGGAAGCTCTCAGAAGGAAATATATTTTAAATGTGTACATTTTTCAGTAAATGGAAGCTACAGTTGGCAGAGGTAACCCACAGGGCGGAAGCTATATGAGCTGTAAATAGCACACGTCAGGAGCTTACTAAGGTTCAGATCTCTGGAAATCCTGGATCACTCAGATATTTTAATACTATTGTAGGATAACGTAAAAACCACAATATCGAATAACTGGGGAAGTGAACAGACCGAATGTTTCAAAGTGCTGTAAATGGTCTAGTTCTTCATCCTTGTGTGTTTTGAGGGGTGGATGAACTTTCCTGAAAAACTTGAGCTGTGATAAGTGTATAAATTATAACATTTGGAAGTTACCATAGGTTCATATTTTACAGTTTTTTGGAACTCCCAAATAAAAGAAGATCCCATAGGTGGAAATGAGTTGAAATGAAAAATGTCTTTATTAAAGGTGAAGTTAGGACTATAAAGTCCTCTCTACCACTTAACCTTATAAAAAATTAAATTTACCTTGTACGTGAAAAGAATCTTAGCTTAAAAAATCAATAATTAATGTAACTATGTACATATTTACAATACTATAATAAGACATACACGCATTCATTCAACTTGCATTCAGTTACCCTAAGTACCACATTCCAAAGCCGCCAACCGCTATACCCCCTGAGCCCCCAGCATCAAGGCCATGAACTCCGCCCCAAAGCGAGCGCGCTTATCAATAGCTCTGATGTTTATAGGTAAGGCATTCCACAATCGACAGGCAGAAACTGTAAACGACTTACTAAAGGTGTTTGTTCGATAAATTGGGATAGATAATAAGGATGTACCCCTCCTTGTACTTCGTTCACTTATTTGAGACATAAATTGAAAGTTGTTTGAAAGATAACTGGGACAATTTGCATTTAAAAGATAGTGCAACAGAATGAGTGAGTGATAGTCTTGAAGATCTTATAATTTTAAGATACATAATTGTTTGAAGTAGGGTGTTACGTGATCATCACGTTTGAGATTGAAAATGAACCTAATGCAAAAGTTCTGAGCACGCTGGAGTCTATATGAAAGCTCCTCAGTCATGTCATCAATGACTATGTCACAGTATTTGAAGTGAGGCAGTACAAAAGTCTTTATCAGCATTATTTTAACTTGCTGTGGTAGATATGAAGCCAGCCGCTTGAGGCTGTGAACACCGGCAAAGACCCTATTACATATCAAAGAAGTCTGTTCAGTCCATCTTAAGTGTTTGTCAATAATCAGTCCTACATTTTATTACTTTCTCAGAGTAGATGTTGATATTGACTTGACATCTGGTGGAAGTGATGATCCAGAAGCGGTGAATGGCGTTTTATTAAACTTACCACGTATCTGCTAAGATATATCGAAAATCTACCACTGTAATCTTTTAACTAAGAAGATAATTTTTTCTGCAGCTGAATCAAAACAATTTATTTCTTTAGTCTATTCCCTGAAGGTTAATAATAAAAGCTATTTAACTCTATGGATGCTGTTAATAGTAAATTAATTTTACTTAAACGAAAAGATTACAGATTGATACTGTAATACAGTTTTATTCATAGGCATCGTAAAATATAAATCACTATAAAACATATAAGCTTATTATAAATGTGTACAGCAAAATAAGTTTAATATTGCAAATATATAATATACTGCTGAGAAACAGACTACTGTTCACAGCATACAGTTCATTCCTACAAGTAAAGCAAGGTTAACCGCACTGCCGTTATTAATGAGGGACTCCACAATTTTAATTGAGGATTAGAGTATTCAATTCTGAGTCGCAATCAGTAACAAAAGTTAAGCTTTTGTTGTATTCTAAAGATCTTGGCCTGTACAATTATCAATACTCTCAATTAATTTATTAAATAGATCAAATACTAATTACGGGCTAAGGTATCCCGAAAGTTCTATATTTATTATTAGTAAATAATGATATATTGTAAAATCACCACTTAAATTATGAATTTAAACTTATGTTTTAAAAAATATCAAAATATATCATTGGAAATTCTTATCGTTACAACTTAACCCAACTTACAATACGTACGTTTACACCAATAAAATTATAATCGTCACTGCTTTTGAAAGTAAAGGCGTATTAAATAGTATATGAGTATTCTTAAAATAAAATTAATGAAAAGTGAATATTTTTCATAATAAAAATTTATCATAGTATTTTAGAAGTTCTTAAAAATGAATTCCTGTAAATTGAGATAAGATATTTTTCATTCACTATCATCTTACTGACAGTTTCAAGTAATTGATTCCTTTAATACATTACACTATTTGAACAGCAATTACTCTGTTTATTGGCTACAATATATATATATATATATATATATATATATATATATATATATATATGTGTGTGTGTGTGTGTGTGTGTGTGTGTGTGTGTGTGTGTGTGTGTGTGTGTGTGTGTGTGTGTGTGTGTGTGTGTGTGTGTGTGTGTGTGTGTGTGTGTGTGTGTGTGTGTGTGTGTGTGTGTGTGTGTGTGTGTGTGTGTGTGTTGACAAAACTTATAAGTTCCCAATTTGAGTGTGCTGCGCTATTCAAGTATAATAAGACATACCAAGATACATGCCAAGACCTGTTGGCGTAGAAATTCTGCACTCTCAGTTTGATTTCTGCTTTGGACTAAACCAATGAACTTTAAAAATTATATCGAATTATAATTAGGATCCTAATTGATTAGGATTCTCCCTAATCTAATTTCTCGTTGATTTATAATAGTATGCAATCCATGTTTAGGAGTTGGCTTTTTCTGTTGGAATAAAACACATCATTTCTATATTGTTGTATCATATAAAAATTATATTCATTATATTATTATATAAAATATAAATGTTTGTACCTTATAAAATTATATATTTAGTCACGCTTCCTTCCCACTAAGGAAGCATAATTCAAACTCGGGGTCACACTTTCTGCAGCAAAAGTGGGGGGAAATATACTTATTTTGCTCGTTATGTACAACGGATGTTATTTGTAACAATAGTATAATTTTTTTAGTAAACTTCAAACAGAATATAAATGAATAAATGACCATTGAAATACTATCAAATATTTTTTACTTACTTTAAACCTACTAATATTGTAGTATTTACAGTATTAATATTCAATGTATTTCGTAACAAAAGTTTTAAATTTAATTGATAGTTACTGTTATAATGTATGTATAAACTTAAGGAACCTCTTTACAAACAACGCAAAGAAGTAATAAACTTTCTTTTTGTGATTTTGATTTTGCTAAAACATATACTTTAAATTAGTTCTTTTGTTCCTGTCATTACGATTACAGTTATAATATTGGATTAAATAACTAAAATCTTAACATAAAGTAAAGAATAAAAAAAACATTTGCCTCCTTCTACTTGCATTGGTAACAGAAAACAGTACAGGAAAAACCGCTTATCAGCTTCATAATAAATTAAATTTCATATTTAAAAAAATATATACATATTACATTTATACCGTTATTTATTTTTAAATAGTTTTAGAACACAAATTCGAATAATGTATAAAAAAGACAGTCTTTATAAAATTGTTTATGCGTACCAAGATTAAAGTGCCCTCCTTACTATCAAACTTAAATACAGAAGGCCACAACTGTCGTAGTCAAGACTTGTGTTTCGGTCAACTATTGTAATTTCTGTAATGGATCACTGACCTAGTTATTACTACTCTTTTACAATGTGGTACATATTGATGACATTCCTCATATAGCTTTTTAATGTACCCGAACTACTATTAAGTAACCAATCAATTATGAAATGTAAAATATATTCCATAACATACATCCCATATTTTGTGAGTTTTATTGATTTAAATTGTCATCAATTATGAAATTAGATTAAATTAAAATGCCCTTATCTAACTGTAGATTTAATTCTGTACTATCTGGATGTCTTTTAAGTTGCTTGTCAGATTTTAAATGTGATTGAGTTCGTCCGGCTTGCACTCATTTTATTTACTAGTAAATGTATTTGCTTGACTACAACATACAACAAAACTAACAAAAAAATAAAAAGTCTAACTAACTCTAACTATTCTGTATTATTTTCATATCCCATATCAATGACTCGTCTGATGAAATAATTAAATAATATAATACGTAATATACTACAACGATTAATATATGAAATTGTCTGTAGTTTTACGACGCAAATTGCTACCGCAGTACAACTTGCAGCATATAAGCATTTTCAAACAAAGATCTCAACTGAGCTGGGAAAACTTCTCATCTGACACTGTCACTCTAGGGACAATGGCACCAATTCGTGAGAGATACGAATATTTACTATGATTCGCTTACTTCGCGATTTACGTCAGTTATTTTACGACGATTTACAGTTAAAAGTTGAAAAAAAGTTTTAAAAGTTTAAAACATACAATTATATTTTCTGTCTCAAGACAGTACATACACATGTTTAAGAAGTAAACGTATAGGGCAATATAAAGGTATATAAGAAACTACAAGTTTGTTGCTAAAGCAATCCGTAAAAAGTTTTACGAACTGAATTTATAATCATCTCAACTGAATATAATAATTCCTCAACAGGTTAATTATAATACCTTTAAAAATAGGTATTTTTTAATTATGGGTTATTTTTTTATGATTACATACTCTGTAGAAAACTCCGGCTCTATAATTGCAGACTAAGATGGTCTGGATTGTACTGAAAGATAGGGGGTAAATATGTGTGTTATTAAAAGGTATTATCTTATGGTTTAGTAACTTATAACTTGCATATGTATAAACATATTTGTCGCTGGTCTTTCGCTTAATACAATTAGCAAAGTCCCACATACAGCTGGGTATAGAGCATACATAGAGGCAGTAACTCACGAATCTACTGTAAATATCTTTGCTCCCTCGCCGTCTGTTGGTTTTGAAGTTTACTCTTGGTGCTAATTTTCCCTAATCATCCGTTACGCTTCTCATCACCACCGTCACTGAACTGAAGTGATATAAAGGCTTCACGCTCTGCTCCCGGTTCTAGCTGAGTAATGCGTAGTCCAAACACAGGTTTCCTGCTTAACCAAGTTTGGATTTCTGTCATTATTTGTGTAGACGAGGGAAACTGCATGTTTCGAGTTTAACCTAAGATAAATACTCTAATGGATTTAGCCTACTATGTCCTTGGTTTTAGCCAAGTGTGCCTGATTTCCTTCCAAATCCATTGAAAGAGACTCTGAGGCAATGGGAGTACACACGGTTCCTAAATAAAAAAATAAAAAAATATATTTAAGCAGGGCCGTGAGAAAGATGTGTAAAAGCTCATTCTTCTATAGAACATATGACAGAGTATAAGGTTCCATTTAATGGGCAACCATTATATCTTGCCTCAACAGTCGGATGCTTCGGAGGCATTTCTAGTTCTTCCCCTACGATTTAAGAAGGCTATCACCACTAATATCGTCCTGTCTGGTTTGCAACTGGACTTTATTCATAGGCATTGGAATAAACTGAGCTTTTGTTAATTTTTTCTTTTTTTTTTTTTTTCTGTAAGAGCTCTGCTGATTGTTATTCAATATGTGACTAATTTATTAGTCTATTAAAGTGGCCGATTCTATCAGTTAGCAAACTTTCGACCCATCCCTTTCACTTCTGTCATAGCCCTGCATCTTCATATGATCTTTGTTAAGTTCCGTGTTAAAACATTGTGTACCTTAACGGACTGTATTGAACTCTTTAGCTTAGAAACCAAGTTCAAGAATATTTTTATCTTACTCAGATCAATTATGTCCCAATAATAGAACGATCTGCAAGATTAAAATATCATTCATTTATCTGCAGCAAGCAATATAAATTTCCTTCTACTGAACTCTTCGTAACACGATAGTACATGACAAAGATGATGGCTGTCAATTTTTGTCTATTTAAACTGGACTTTAACACAAGATCAGCTGCCTTTCCCCGATTATTGACTTCGCAAACCCAGTGCGAGTTTCTTTTTACTGAAAAAGAAAGTAAGCAAGTAAAATCTAGCGAAATAACTTAATTTGAAAGATTTATTAATTGACACTAATTATTTATATTATTTAATCCATTTTTTTGCAACATTTGCTATTGTCTTGAAATGAAATGAAAAATTATTTATTTATACAGGCAAAGTTATTGCCGCATGGCCCTTTCTAACATTTAACCTGCGACAACGGAAAATTTAAAACATTAAATAAATATTACCTTAAAAATACAAAAATTTAAAGAAATAATTACATTTAAAAATTTTGTAAAATTAATATAATATTTTAAAATGATAAAATTAAAATTTAATTAATTTAATTTAATCAATTTAATATTCAGGTCTACTACCTTATATGAATTATATTTCTAATTTTTATATATTTTGTGACATTATTTCTTTATTTTTGATGGCGAAAGAAACAGTAATACCGTTGATCAATAAACGTTGTTTCACGATGTCGCTTGACAACCTAACAGTGAGGACGGCTTTATCGTCAATCATACCTCGTATCATCAACGAACGTCAACGCTACTGACTGTATCCCTTTGTTGACTTGGTCGACATTGACAAAATTGCTTTTGTATTCCTGGTATCTGTCTGCTGACGGGCCAGCAGTGACAACAACTACCCCTTTCAATGATTAGCAGTGCCACTATCAAGACATCTAAATTATACATGTTTAATTATATTATCTAACATATCACTGCTGCCTTGACTTATAATTCAATCAGAACTCCTCTATAACTTATAATCCAAATACTGATCTCCAACTTTTACCGCCATATTGGCCAGAAAGAGTGAGAATCATTAAAATTCATTTCAATGATTGAAAGACTATGTCCGCGACTTACCCATAGTACTTCGGACATATAGCTACCTTTAATAGACAGTTATTTTAACATGTAACCAGTTTCGCAAACTGAAAACTTGAGAACCTCAATTCCCACACAAGAATCAAAAATATACTTAATTTTCAAATGTTACAGTTCATTAGGAAATCAATTTTTTTTTTAATCCTTTAGAATTAATACCATTACTAGCGCTCTATTACCAGAAACTATCAAACTAACTGCTAAAATATATTCTTTCACCGGCTTATATCTTCAGCCTTGTAGGTAACATCAATTGCTTCAATGAGCTAATGTTATTATCAAAGTAAAAAACCATAACCTTATATTTATTCATTTCAAACCCAAAATACACAACTGCTGAACTTAAAATTTTACTTTCTAAGCAATATTTGATACGTAAACCATTGTTAACAGAACGCATGTTTCATTAATGAATTAAATTTAACAATACATATGAGTCATATGTATAACACTGTGGTGTTTGATAATAATAAAACAGCCTATAGGCCTTATTTTTTACAGTATGTCAAAACAAAAACCTCGTGTAGCGTGTGATATGTATCGCATGTGACAAGCTAAACTTTCTTTGTCAGCTTCTACATCCTTTGTTACAGCGTTCTGTTTTTGAATAAATAAATGCTTAAAATTCATAGCGTAAAACGATGCTTTTAACTGTAAAGGTTTGTGTTGATATAAAAGTTAATACGTTTAATTTTGTATCCACAGATAATATTTGAAATGTATCTATGAATGGTGTAGATATTTGACTAGGAAAATCAACTTCTGATTGGTTGCTGACGATAATTGTCAGTCTACCCTACACTGAGTACTGCGAAACTGCTGTGTGACACAATTAAGCAGACCCATGGAAGTTCAAAGGCGGAAATCACTAACTACAAATTTGAATATAGTGGAGTAAAAGTGTTAATTGGTAGGTCTCTCACAGGTTTACTAATGGAATGGGTGAAACTCCTGTAGTGATACAGGTTGTTAATTAGTTTTCTAAGGTATTATAAGTAAGACATAGTTCCCGCTATCTTTCCTTATCATAGATCTAACATAGGATCTCAACAGGAAGCTGTCCTTACCCCAATCTTACCCATCCTGAATATTGTCAAACCAACGCAAAGATTCTTTTAGTACAAAGCAGAATGATAGTTAGTTTTCATTAGCTGTATAGTCTACGTGATCATCACATAGCAGAACGTTTGTTGTACTGAATTATCTTTTATATGTTATCAGTGGAGAAAAGCAATATCCTTACGTGGTATCATAGCATATAAGCAGTTAAGAAAGTAGAACTCATATATAACTGTGATCAATATTTTTATAAATATTCAGGTTATAAATTATTGAAGTTTTAGTGTGCCTAGCTATGTCTTGTCTAAGATCCTTTCTCTATGAAATGACCTGAAGACTAGTACCAACTGCTTTATCTTTGCAGACTCGAAAGCGAAATTGACCACTTTAAATATAGTCTTGTAGAAACCAGGAGCAACAAACAACTGATAAATCTCAACTATGACATGTTAAGCGCTTCTGGCTTGTTCAAGCATATCTTCAAAGTAGTCGTGCTTACTTATGCGTTGATGTATTTCGACAAAAAAGTACTATTGGAATTTTTATATAAATTGTAAAATTATTCGATGTTTTAAATTTTTTGTAACCAATGTAAAAGCTGATACCTATCAAAAGACAAAATGTTGCTCACAGCTTGTGCAAGCGTACCTTTAAAGTGGTTGTGCTCGCTTATGCCTAGACGGATTCCGTTGAAACTAGTACCGTTGAAATTTCAATAAAATTCTCCAAATAGTTGGTGCCTGGTATATATTTTATAATTATACTGGTTTTTTGTTATTTGACATCATGTTGTTAATTTTAACGAAAATAACATGGCGGCTAGCGGCTAAACGAAGTGGAAGTTAGAAAAAGTTATTCATCATTTTTAACTTAGAATCACGCACAGAAGTTGAAAATACATAGCCAGCCCAATAGTTTTGTTACACCCTGTATATTACACGATTTTTAAAAAAGGAGATGAAAGTGTAAGAAAAAATAGCAAGTAGATTCTTAGGTATGCCCGACTCAATGTATAGCTCATATGAATTCAGATTAATGCTCACATTTTACCTGATTATCTTTCGCGTAAACAAAATCTATTTAAATCTCGTATCACCTAAGATTTATCAACGAATGTTACACAAAACCTAACGCCGTAAGTATCTTTACTTCAAAGTAATATCTTCAACACAACAATATTACGATCGTTCTTGCTTAAATGCATAAATTTGCGGAATTTTACTGTACAAAAGCAAGAAAAGTAATCAAGCCGGATGTTAGGAAGCAAAATGAGAAATATCTGACAGACCTTATTAATGAATCCAAGCTGAGATGTTATAAATTTTGTCAATGAATTAAAAATAACGTGGCTTTTAATGTTAAATTACAAACTACGTTCATTTCTTTTTTGGCAGAATTATTTTACGTAAGATACATTATAATAAATTATGTTAATTTCAATTCATCATGCTACCTCCGTACATTAAAAATAGAGATTCAACTTTTATTACTTTATAGTTCAAATTAAATATTGCATATACAATTTATAGTGCAATTCTACTTTTTACTATCAAACTGTTAAACATCACAATTGATTTTAAAGAAGCTAGCTTATACGATTCACATTTTATTGTATTATTTACA
The DNA here is from genome assembly GCF_021130785.1 of Homalodisca vitripennis. Classification (NCBI taxonomy): domain Eukaryota; kingdom Metazoa; phylum Arthropoda; class Insecta; order Hemiptera; family Cicadellidae; genus Homalodisca; species Homalodisca vitripennis. Next base: position 121,489,404 of record NC_060211.1, on the reverse strand, counting down.
GAAAAGACAAGTCTATAAACATATACATTTAAGCTTAGAAATAAGTAAGTACTCAGGCTGTCATTTGTGGAGTTAGAAGCTCCATAAGTTTCTCCAGAGTTAGAAGCTTAAGTAGTAAATGTTTGAACGGAAAAATCAAAGTTACGTGTTGCGAGCTTACCACTGGACCTGAAATGTACACTATGACCGTATGAATGAATTATGTCCTGTATTACTAATACAATGAAATTTAACATGTTATCAAAACAAATTACTTTAAAGTGTATTAATATTAACAAGTATTACACCAATAGTATTAAAAGACTAGAATGAAAAAACAAGCAATAAAACTGTATTGTTCACATTTTCCTAATGTAAATAGGATGATCCATGATAAGAGCATGATGGCTAGAACCTGGTTGTATTGTAGTGAGATTACAGCTGAGACATCAGGGAGCAGGGCGCTACTCTGATGTCCCAGCTGCAGCTGTAAGATAGCAGTGACCTCTAGTTTACAATGTCAGCTTTATACTTCTCCAATGTCAGCTTTAGTCTTTTCCAATGTCACGCGTCGTCACATTTCCTAGCCGCTAAACCTTTCAACTGTATTGTGAAAGTGATCAATATATCTTTTCTCTTGTATTCACCAATATAATTTTAATGTAAAATACGTTTAATATCCTAACGTTTTATAGGCAGTACAGTATTTTGAGATCCTAATAGGTATCCACATTGAAATGATAATTATCCTATGGTCTATTTTCACACTGAAATGGGGGAAGATTCATGTTTAAATTCAGGTCAGTGTTAGAAGAGTCATGTTTTACCAAATAACACCTATTTATTCATAATCAAAACCTCCTTATTCATCAATACATTTTCTTCTTTCAAAAGAGGGGATGTTCTGTTCTACCAAGAGCATTTTGAAATTGTTTTGAAACTTTCAGATGTATTAAATAAGCAATATGCAATGTTTACCTCTGTATTTAAACACTGTTATTAAACCAAACCTTGATAAACAAGGCTGTAAATACTTTCAAATAAGGTACTTTAAACTGGTGGGGTTCCTTGACATTGTGATATGGAATTTTAAACAGTGACTTACGGAAAAACAGAGAAGTGAACACTAATATTTCTCAAAAATACACTCTTTCTCAGACTAAAGTCGGAAAAAATATTAGGTACGATTTCCCTCTAGTAATTTTTAGGCGTGTATATTTTCTTCTTTGGAACGAGAAGTTCAACTCAACTATAGCACTGATATTTCCAAAAGTAGATTACGAGAGCCGCTTTTTGACGGAAGTAGGATTTTAAAACCAACACAAGCATATACAGATCAGAGTAACAGGGCAAACTCTACTGTAGAGCCGGAAGTGAGTTTTAATGGCCAGAAAAACTCACGTTATAACTGAATTATGCTTAATTCTAAGTATGTATATATTATTTCTTGTCACGACAAGGCAAATTCTACTATTGCTCTGCTGGAAATATATTACACTGTAACTATATGCCAAGAGACAGAAGTTAACTCATTATGACCCAACTATGTGCCCAAGACCTATGTATTTGTATTGATCGGAGCAGACAGCTGTGACATTATGAATATAATTAATTTGAACCAGAAATACTATTACACGTGCAAAACATGATATAAGAGTCAGGTTAAACTTTGATACTCTTGATCAGGAACACTTAAATAATATCGACCTTATGTATGCCTACTAAAGTGTGAACAAATTTATAGGACTCTATCATATCACATCATAAGTGCTTTCATTAAGTATAATAAGAACTTCGATTCTGAAATTTGTGTGTAAAGCCGTAGCTAAAAGCTAGTAAATCAATTAATTATTTGAACTGATTATACGTGTTGTAATCCATCAAATCATACGTAGGTCAGAGTAACCTAATCGAAAAAACACAGCTTTCCCCGTGGAATATTACAAATATCATTTATTAATTTTTTTGTTTAGATTTATTACTAAAAATAATGTGCGTTATACCTGTATTCATGACCATAATCATAAGTCACAAAGGTTATTGAATCTGCTAACGGTTTTGTTAATATTCAGTGAATCCTTTCCAACCTTCGATTTATTCAAACTTCTTTCTTTAAATGTTAATATAATATTGAGCTGAAGCAGGTGTAAGTAAGGCTTTCTTGATGGTATGTAAAACAACTCTCCGAACCGAAGTTGCGAGAACAGCCAGAAGTTTAAGGTCTGTAGCTAAAGAGTGGAATATGTAAAGAAGATAATGAAAACATCTTTTTAAAATTCTATTATATTTCTCATCTTGTTAGTCTGTTTCAAAGCACCATCGCTTAATATAATAATATAGTGACCGTGCATCAGCGAAGCTTATTATTCGAGGTGTTGGAAACATTTAATTTATGTCTGACTTCGAGTATATTTGTCTGACTTTCTGTCCACATGATATATCGAGAATAGTAATTTATAGAATTAAAATTGTGAATGAATATTAATATATACATAGGCAACGCCGATTTCTATGACATTAAATGTTACTACTTGAGCTTTTTACGAACATTTTTACACAGGTCTTATTTATTTATTTATTAGACCAACCTTTTTATAAAAAATACAAGAAATTACATAGTAATTTTAAACTAACTAAACTAGAAATTAATAAAGACTATTAATTAAGCGAAAAACTAGTAAACTAATCACAAGTAAAGAGTGATCTGCAAGTAGCAATAAATAATGCTTGAGAAAATTATAACATTAGGCAGAAAAATTATTAAAATAATAACAACAATAAACTTGAATTTAATAACTACCGATAACCAATTAATAAACAATTATAGATTTAACATATACAAAGATTAATTTAATAACAAGCCTGCATAAAATCAACGAATTTAGTAAGGAAAAATTGAATAGCAAGGCTAGTTTACAAACTATGAATTTGCAAGTATGTGTGAATGTGATGAGACTAGATGATAAATAAAGTCTACAGGATGGTATGCTGACAGGTGTGATTTTCTTTTCAATTACATAGAGGCTGTCACAATGACAGTCAACCAATCCAGAAATATCGTTGCTAAAGCTCACTTGAGGAAGAAGTGGACTATTTATTAAATAATTTGTGTTAAAAGATTTTCTTGCAAAAAGGCTCTGTAGATCTCATGGAACCAGAGACGTGGATGTCAACTAACTGTAGGAGTTCCGGGCAGTCTAGAATTCCACAAACCAGCTTAAAGGTGAACATAGCATCAGCAACAGCTCTCCGATGCTCCAAACACCGTAAGCAGAAAACTTCAAACTCAAGTTTTCCTACAGGCACCTTCCTAGTAATGGTAGCCAAGCAAGATCCCCATCTGTCTCACGAAGTGACGTTCAATTCTATGGAGTCTAATGATATGGTTTATCTTAATATGATTAGCACACAACACTCCATATCCTTTAAGGACGAAATACTTATTACAGTAGGTCTAGCGAATGCATAGATAGTCTACTCTTTGCTGCTCTAGCATTTATAAAAAGTACTCTGCTGGTTTTTGTGCAGATATCATTCAAATTTAGATGACAAGACAAAGTTGACATAAGATGCCAAGTTCTATTATCTCACTGAAACATTTCAGATCTTCACCATTAACGTTATATTTAATAACAATATTGTAATATGTTATGCTGAAACTAATTATGAGAAAGAGGTATCTTATGAAAGATATCTCTTGAAAGATTTAATTAGCAGACTTTAAATTTTGCATAAAGCTTCCTTTCTACTTAAGGAACATCGGGTTTTACGATGACACATTATATCAATTGTATTTGGCTGAGCATCATTTAGGCCTGTCACTATGCTATGGAGTATTATTTTTAGAGTCACAAACGTAACGAATTATCTTGAGGTCTCTACAAGGACCTTATTATGTAATTAATCTTCAGTTTTCTCAAGTTTAAAAATTAAATAAAGATTATGCCAAGTTTAAGTCAATATATGTCATTAGATTACAGAACAACCTTGTAGATGTAACCTTCTTAACATATTCTTGTAAATAAATGGTCTGACAACAATCATAGAATGGAACCTACATGTCAAAATTTGTTTAATGAATTATGTACTTGGGATTGAATCCACAGAGTCTGGAAGATTTTCACTGGGAGCTTCTAGAAGCGATAGGACATGCACGTCCAGAAATACAGAGCCTGGATATGATGAAATCTCCAGTATAATATAGAAATAAAGTCATCCACTGATCAGTAGTTCCCATGTGGCCACAAAATGGAAGAGACCTAATACTTCTAAAGACAAAAGTTTCTCCAATAATTACAATTACACGATCCACCTTTTTCAAGCTTTCAGAAGACAGAGCTCACAGATTTCTGGAGCTTCTAGAAATCGGGAAGTCCTAGAATGTTGGACCTCCATGAGGTCAGTAGATACATATATTTCTGGTCGGGTTTGCAGAGAAAGATATACATGACTCTTGTGGAACAGTATAATCAACATCGGAGATTTTTTTTATCGTAGAGTGATATTAATAATTTAATATTTCTTTTTTCTAAGATCTTAAGTGTCAAACATAATTTATCAATCCTAATCTGTTTCGCTGAAGTCTTATTTTAACAAGGTAATACTATAAATTACATTAATTGTGGAATATGCTTTAAACAATTACCACGTTATAGATTGTAGCTTGATTTTTGTACAATAGGTATCAATAAATAAGTACATACAGTATTAACAAGCCCTTTGGAACATGTATAACCTTAATACTTATATTGGCTTTGTATCTTTTTATACGTTAAATCTTTGTATTCCAGTTTGAAAATATAACACGACTGCACAGAACATGCAGTTCATCTCTACTAAGCAGGACTAATTCACGCTGCCTCTATTGGCGCGAGACTCCACAATTTTAATTGAGGATTAGAGTATTCAATTCGGAGTCGCAATCAGTGGCAACAGCTGAGCTTCTCCTACTTCTGAAGTATTAACTTGGCTTTTGCATTGACAATACTTTTAGTTCCTGAAATATAGTCTAATTGTTAACATTTTCTAAAGTAAAATATCAGTTCTATTTATAATATTGCGATTTAATTATTCTTGAAAACCTCATACGGCTATTCAATTGAGAATTCAATTGATTTTGAATGAATGTAAATTATAGTTATAATACACTGACTGTACAATAAATTAGCTGTGTTATGGAAAATCCTTGGTTTTAAATATCACTGACAGAAAAGAATCATCTTTATTAGGAATCGAATTCATAAAACGAAATGTTTTCTTGAGCAATTTTTATTTATCATTTTAGATATTAAATTTTCTAATCGTCGTCTAGTAATGCTATTCCAATATATTTAAACATATATTTATAAACATGGAAGAAGACTGTAAAATAAATTGTAGTGGACTTGAGTTTTTCTAAATTAATTAGTTTTTCTAAAATAGAGTTATTTTCGGTCCGTATTCAAAGTCAGTGGTGAATTCCTCTACTACATCACAGTAGTACTTAACTTTAAATTTACCAATAACGTTATAAATAATTGGAAAATGTTTTTAAAACACACCCACCCACCCACACACACACACACACACACACACACACACACACACACACACACACACACACACACACACACACACACACACACACACACACACACACACACACACACACACACACACACTAAGAACGTTTATTAGGACAAGAACATTCTTAATTAAAGGAACATAATAAAAGTTTTCTTTGAATATTATAATGGAAACAAGTGTCTTTCTGAACATAAAATTTTTTTACTACGTATCACACCTGCCTCAATAAATAATTAATTGTGTCATTAATCAATTATTGGGCATAGTTTAATGCATACCAATCACAAAATGTATTCAGTTTCATTTGCAATCCTATTACACGAATTCAATAAAATTAACTAATCAATCTTCTTGGAACTTTAAATATGACTCATGAAAATAATTATAACCTCTCAGTATTTACGAGGTTATTTCAAATTAATTTTCAATGTGCTGTATTATTAAATTACTTTGTAATTGAATAATGTTTTATTTAAGTTGTTGGATAACTTTTTACTAAATATATTTATAGTAGGAGAATGAACGAATGCGTCATTAAAAACTTTTCTAAATAGAAGTCGTATTTAAAAATGGATACTTAAATAAAGTGAATAAATTAAAATATTTGTAATTTTTCAATATGTAATTTCGTAATGGTTTTGGAGTGTAATCATCTTCAATGTCAAAGAAAAATTAGAAACATCACGCTAGATATTTGAACGAGAAATATATTGAATGCAGTGGAAATGACAGAGTGTAAACTTTATCCAAGAGTTGCACACCTCGTGGCTTACAAGAATTTTTAAACAAAGATCTACAGCTGAGCTGTGGGATACATTCCCATCTAACACTGTCACTCTGGGGACAATGGCACCAATGTGAGAGAGATACGAGGACTTAACATTATTGCACGAGTCACATGCTGTACGGCTCATGAGAGTTATTTAAAGAAAATTTACAACTTTGCTGTTCTTATTCATCTTCACAACATATTACTAGTACTTTTGGGAGATGTGATTATAATACAGTGTAGTATCAAGGTCAAACGTAATATAATGTGTTATCTAATGAACTGGGTGATATATTACAAAATATTTATAAAAATACAAATTAAAAGTAATTTCAAATATGTAAGTAAAGCAATAAAAAAACATTCTTTGAAGCTTTTTCGCTTTATAAATGACATACATATTCCTATAGAAAATCTGTACATTTTTAAACATATATTCTTTATACGATTATAAACTTCTAGAAAAATCTAAACTAGTACGAATAGATACTTAGAGCAAACTATCTTAGTGTGATTAAATTTAGCTTTTCTGCAGATACAGGCGATCTAAGATATTGTGTTCATGGTTAGTGATACTATCCGTTACATGAATACTATTACCAACATATATAGCAGTATCGTTAATATAACATAGTGCCATAATAGACCTTGACTTTTTCCTTGTTCCTAACTCGGTAAAGAAGGTCAAACTGAGACAGTCACTTAAGTCCTCCATATAGCTGGATATGTATTCGATAGTATTTTGGGATATAAGATTAAATGTACCGTCCACAAAACCTGTTTTATTCCAGCAACTGATTCCGGTAAACAAAAGCTTGGCATTCCGTTAACGGCTATTCGGTGAGATAGGTTCAAGCTGTATATAGATTTATTAAACAATTTAAACACTTTCTGAATATTTCTTTCTTAAAGAGGATACAGCTGACTGGTGCAGTGAGGGTTTCTAATTTACAGACTGTATAGAATTGGCCTCGGGTGCCTTATTCTATTATTGGCCAATCGTCTTGAGAAAATTGGAATGAACACAATCCAACATTTTACATAGAAAATATATAAAAAGGAATGTGTTACAGTGAGTTAAAGCCAACTACTGCTAAACAAAATGTGGTTGAAAAAGAGCTCTGTTGGAAGGCCAACTATTATATTATGTTGAAGATGGAGCTGTATTGGCTACTTGTTAACTTATTTACATTCAAAAACATAAACCAATATTTAAAACTTATTTTTGTGAGGTCTTTCGATAGCAAGGCTATGTTCATCAGACACATCACAAAAATAAAAGTTTTAAATATTGGTATATTTTTGTGAATATAAATATTATATTATATTCAAACTTTTACAAATTTTACTTTTATCTTTTACTTATTTTTCTCTATTTTTCCTTGAATCGTGCTTTGCTCGTTATTCAGGTTCCTGTGAAGTGCGGTGAGTTTATCACCGTTGCAATGATCCTTCTCTTATGCCTTACTGTAGAAGTGGAAATATTCCAGCCAATGTAAATACCTATAAATTGAGATTAAGAAATGCAGATAAATTTACAATACCTAAGCCAACAATACCTGATTATATTAAATATTCATACAACAAAAAATATTTTTTTGAACAGACTAAAATCATGGCTCTTTCATTTGGAAGATATTGAGTTTTTGTTTAGTATTATACAATAGCTTACTTATTCAGTATGATCAGTGTTTATCAGTAATGTATGGTTAATATTTGTATGTAAATATTTATTTATTGTTAATACAGTTGTGAAGTCAATATTTTTGTTTTTATTATGTGTCTGTAGTCTATTTTCTGCTTCCTTGTGGATGGTGGTATGGGAAGTCAGGTGTTTTTATTTTTCTCTTGTTGCAAGTTGCATTTGTTTATTTTGTTAACTGTGGATAAATTTTTTGCTAAGGCACAACATGTTTGTTTTTTTGAGACCATCTTTGTCAATTTTCTTTAAAAAAATAATTTTTTTCTGAGTGCTATTGTTTTTTTGTAAGTAATGTAAAGGAACCTCTGAACAGGCTTGCCTTAGAGGCCCTAGATTTTCTTAAATTTCCTTCTTGTGTCAATATTTACCTACTGTAATATGTACATACTGTATATTGTAATAGTTAAGGCTGTTTTTCAATGCAAAACTACTAAGTTAAGTAATAAAATAATGGACAGCCTGACAAGAGAATTATTAAATGTTGAAATAAAAGTGTACGTTTTTGTTAACTGTTGAAATTTAAGAAAATAAAATTCTTTATTCTTTATTCTTTATTAAACAATTTAAACACTTTCTGAATATTTCTTTCTTAAAGAGGATACAGCTGACTGGTGCAGTGAGGGTTTCTAATTTACAGACTGTATAGAATTGGCCTCGGGTGCCTTATTCTATTATTGGCCAATCGTCTTGAGAAAATTGGAATGAACACAATCCAACATTTTTACATAGAAAATATATAAAAAGGAATGTGTTACAGTTAGTTAAAGCCAACTACTGCTAAACAAAATGTGGTTGAAAAAGAGCTCTGTTGGAAGGCCAACTATTAAATTATGTTGAAGATGGAGCTTGTATTGGCTACTTGTTAACTTATTTACATTCAAAAACATAAACCATTATTTAAAACTTATTATCTTTCGATAGCAAGGCTATTTTCATCAGACACATTACAAAAATAAAAGATTTAAATATTGGTATATTTTTTTGAATATAAATATTACTCATAGGCTATATTATATTCAAACTTGTACTAATTTTACTTTTATCTTTTACTTATTTTTCTATATTTTTCCTTGAATCGTGCTTTGTTCGTTTATTCAGATTCCTGTGAAGTGCAGTGAGTTTATCACCGTTGCAATGATCCTTCTCTTATGCCGAGAAGAAGGACTGTATATTGTTATCTGTAATAATTAATTCCAGTATCCATTAGGGAATATTCATCTTATTAGTTCTATTGTTCTGTTACTGACTGTTATCGGTCAAGTAGACTTCAAGTCGACTAGGCGATCAATCAGCGTCACTTTAGTGGCAGTAAACGCCGTAAAATCTTGCTTAGCACCTTTGATCGTAAATTTATTTCATCAAAGTTATTCTTGAGATCGCTTTGCTAAAGGTTCCACAGTCCTAAACATTATTTTGTTACAATAGTAATGCAATTAGCAATATTTGTACAATGTGTTGTCATTTGAAAGCGTGAGTAAATTTATCATTATAATGCTTTATGATATTTGGACCTGTAAAGTCAGTCATGAAAAGTCTGCCTCTATTAGTGGTATTATAATATATTTAAAATAGCAAGAATATCATGTGGACAACAGGTAAGATGGAGAATCCATTGCCCTCAATTCATCTTTGCCTTTTCGTTATGGATGCATGCCATACTCAAAATATTGATTTAAAATTTGGGATCTAGCGAACACTTTAGATTACATTAACCGTATTTTCTTAATTGCAAAACGTCAGTGAGGTATTCATACTAAACTAAACGGGACGGAGCAGGTGGATGGCGGTGCAGATGTTTACTTTTAACATAATTAAATTTAATGCTAAAATCTCTTGTTTTTTAACTCGTGCCTTAACTCACCTTATTTTTGCTTCACCGACTTGGGTCGTCAACTAGGATGGAATTTTTATTATTCACTGCTGATTTTACAGGATACCTATACCATATTATAGCATAAACTATTTGAAATGGGTGATTTTTAGCTACTGTTACTACAAATTAGTGCCAAGTACTTAAAAAGTAGTGGTGTTCCAAAGGACTTGAAATTTAACGGATGGCAGATGAAGCTCCTGTTTCATTTATAGTATAACTGCTGAGAGCTAATGTATACTGTACTAATGCAACCGGCTCTCTTAATACAGACAGAGGCATTTTCTATGAAATAAATGGATCTCAGCCGCACTAATTTTGGTGGAGGTTTGAATGGGATAGTGTAGGGTCAAAAATATGAAATGATGTTTACTGTCAGGTTATATTTTTCTTGCTTGATACACTTAAAACTGTCTCTGAGACACATAAATGTAGTTCTATCATTGTCACAACTAAAAAAAATATTGTGTAAGGGTTCATATAATGTTAGCTAACGCTGATTCAACATTTACTTCCGTGTCAGACAATTCGGTTTGTGAAGATATTCAAAACATGATCGGAAACATATTTTCATTTTAAATTTTTAACCCTTTGGTCAAACTTTCTTTATAATCTGCACCAAAATTACCGTAGCTTATGATCGATTTATTTGTTAAGGAAAAAGTTTCTATCTACTTAAATATAAAAACATGGCTGTGTATTTACTCAATGCAAATTGCCTCTCGGCTCCTATATTATTAAAATCAAAGACATTATTTCGTTCATATTTTAATCTGTAAATACATTTTCTCCCTAAAAATAAAATGTATGAGATGAGTACGTATATTGTATTCCACAAGTGTAGTGATGATCCATTGTTATTCATGCCAAGGATATGATGGCACGATGTAGACTGGACCGCTCAAGACCAGAATGGTCTGTAAAATACATCAGCAAATCAATTTTGCACAGTAATATATATATATATATATATATATATATATAAAATATATATAAGTATATATATATATATATATATATATATATACATACTTACTCATTTACACATTTTACTAGTTATTCCAGTCGTGTTACTCAAATTCTAAAAATTACTACCATTTTCAGCTCAGCATTCAAAAGAATCATTTTATTCCAGTATGGCTTCGTTAAAATATTGTAAATAGTCGCGTTTTAATCAAATTACAGTTCACGTTATTCTGTTTTGTATTATTTTAAATTAAAATGATGAATTAAAAACATAATACAATTACTTATTATATTGAATTTTAAAAAGTTAAAATTCATTTACAAATTATTAAAGGTTTTAAGTTTCTTCAATTGTAACTATTATATCTAGTTATATCACACACAAAAAACAGTGAGAGGTTGGATCAATTACTGCTGATTCCGGATGTCGCCTGACAAGGTAACAGTTAGGATGGCTTTACCATCACTCATCCCTCGTATCATTGACGAAACGTCAAACCTGATGGCTTTATTCCTTTGTTGACTTGGTAGTCATTGACTAGATTGCCTTTGTATTTCTGGTGCCTGTCGATTTACAAGCCAACACAACTACTAGCAACGCCCTGAATCATTAGTAACGCTGGTATAAACGTGACTACATTTTGTTATCATTATTTATTTTGTTAAATTATCAACTTCGATTAGATTTCTAGATTTATTTGTTTTCAATTCAAACACTACTACGAAGTTCAGGCGCGAAGCCTCCAAATTCTACAGCGCTATAATAACGCTAATAACGAATATTATGAAAACACGATATTATGACACACACTATGTAAATGGTTCAGAGACACATCTAGTCTGGATGAACGGCGTACAAAATAATATATTACGCTGATCATCAAACATATTGGTTTTTATATTATAAAAAACGAATTAAATGCAATTTATAATGTATTTTCTTTAAAACCACATAATATTATATTAATTAAAATAAAGTATTCATATATAACTAACATTACATGTTATAACTACTGGCAGCCTAGTAAATATGTCTATCTAGGTCATATGTACAACACTAGATAATGATTTAGTGTAATTTTACTTAATCGGGCCACAGAATAAATGTTTTACTTTACATTAAAATGTAACAGCTGGTGTTTGCATGTGACAAGCTAAACTTCCAAGCCACTCCTTTTGTCCACGTTGTTCTGTTTTCGAATAAATGAATACTCAACAATTTACAATTTAAACAGAATGTTTTTGTTTAATTTTTTGTATGTATTACTATAATTATAAATAAACATAATTTTGATACATAGATGCTGTGATAGGAATCCATCCTCACTAACCGTCAAATAAAAAAGTAGTTGTTTTACCTAAGGGCATTCCTTCTTTAACTTACCCATTATTAAAATATTATCTTGCTTGACAATCATAATACGGCAATTAAAACCTCCTTGTTTAATTAAAACATCACCAAGAACTTTGCAGACTTCAAGCAGGAAAATTAATAAAGCCGGAAGCAAAGTAAGTAAATGATGAATATTAGATAAGCTTTAATAATGAAACCGAGCTATGAAGTCATGAATGTCAACGCTTATTTATAAATTTGAATCTTCGCAATAAACTTATTTTAAAATTTAATTTTATTTAATTCTAAAAATTATTGGTTTATATGAGAAAAGAAATTAATTTTATTTCAGTGTTTCACATAATACCCTTTGAAAATGAATAAATAATTATTAATTCTATATCCCAAATTAAGTATTAGCTTTTTAAAATGATAATATACTTTTTAATCATGCAAAGAACCTTTTAATAAATAATTTGATTTATACCAACTTATTTTTCAGTCCTTTGTGAAAAAACAAATATTGCTCAATGTATTGCAAGTAATAAGTAAAGTAAAGTATTATTACGAAATGTAAGCAGAAATGAATTATTTCATTACATATCTACAACTGCACAAATTTTTATTAATTTAATCTCCATAAGTTAATTTAAAATTAAATATTTGTATATATTATTTCAATAAATTATAATTAATGTTCCACTTTAATATTAATAATATCAATTGTTTATAGAACAGGCATTCATTTATTCGTTGCCTTCTATTTCATAGAGATGTAAACAATCAAAATCACGGAGTGTATTTATTTAATGATCTATTTAAACTAAGAAAAAAATTAAAATTGCACATGATTCATCTCTTTAGAGTACATAAAACCAATATAAAATGTATATTATTAAAGAGTAATCAACTTATTTTATTAAAACTGCTTCAATTGTAAATAATATTTAATACATTCATGCTTAAATTAATAAATTTTAGTAGAACTGTGCTATTATTTTCAACTTCCCAATGTCAACACATTTTTAATTTTACACACACGTATCTTATCTTCTCAACAGACAAATTGAAGATTTTATCTACCATACAGGCTTAAGTAGGATTGCAATTCCTAGGAGAGCTATATTGTACTTTAACAACATCTCGATGGCTTATAAGTTTGAAATATGAAGGAAAAGTGTCATATGCTCTACAGTGACATATTGGAGATGTTTCATGTATATTAAATCTGCATGGGGGTTTATTAAGGTTTGCAACCATAAATTAATTTTTTTAGTCCATCTCTATCCTTATAAATATGATATTTTACACACAACTGCTTCTAACCTTAAATAAAAAAAGGATTTTCAAGAATATCAATCACCCATACGGGTTTAAAGAGGATTCTAACCCCTAGAAGATGCATATGTTTGTTTTTAACATTTCTATATCCTCACATTTGCCTCATGAATTAAGTATAAAAAACATTTTCATGAATATGGGTTAAATTTGTAGTCCCTGGAAGACATGTATTTGTTTATTAACAACCTGATGTTCTAAAAAGATTATATTTGATACACACGGGCCTCATTACTTATATAAAATAATATTTTCATGAAAATCCACTATCTATAAGACAGTTGCAGTCCTTAGAATATATGTGAGTTTTTTTTCAACATCTTAAAATCCTATGAAGATAATAGTTGACTCACACCTGCCTTTGTACTTAAATTTAATAATGTTTTCATGAGTGTATACTACCCGTATGGGTTAATATAAGTTTGAAGCATCTACAAGACATATATATCGATATTTCAAAATCCTGATATGCTAGAAAGACTATATTTTAATCATACTTGACATTAATTTATTAAAAAAATATTATCATGAAGATGAACACCCCTATGATTTAAAATAGGTTTGCAGAACATAGAAGGCCTATATCTTTGTTTTTAAGACTTCTGATGTACCAAAGAGATTATATTTGACACACACCCCTCATTACTTAAATAAAACAAAATCATTTTTATGACGATAAAACATCCATAGAAGGATATGTACAAGGATTACATATTTTTTAAGCTATAACCTATAAAGTTAAAATGAGGCAAAAATGTTATAGGACTCCATTGTATTCCATCATAGGTACTTTCAATGAGAACATTATAGACTTCGAATTTAGAATTCCTTCCCACTGGCCTGAAATATTTAAAGTGCAAATAAATTGTTGGAACTAAACATTGGAAAAATACATACACATTTGTGTTATTTTTGGCACTACAAACAAGTGTTTCACTCTTCAGAATTGCAATTCCAAAACACTGTTCTTTAAACTTAATTTTTATGTATTCTGAAATGTATCAGGCGGTTGGGATATCTTCAGGAATGAATCACTAATGCAATACAAATTTCAATATTCAGATCAAAGACTAGATGCAGATTATTTATACAGATTTTTATTCAGCCATTTTTTCGTTGCCTTCACGGTTACCCATAAGACCAATGTAAATCCAAATCCTATGGAGCGACATGCACCATCGTTTAAATCGCTGTTGTTTTATATAAATTAGGTTTGTATAACATTTTAAGTCTACAGGTCATTAAATATGTTAGGTACCATGGAGAGAGACAGACAGAGTGACAAATTCTCACGCCTCTCGAGTAGGCTTTGCTAAAGCACAAGAAATAAGAAAAACTGTAAACAAAATTATACAAGATATAAAACGATAATTGCTATAACAAATATATAGTGTGAGTTGTAAGATCTATAGTGACAGCATGATGACCAGGATTGAGTGATCTTTCGTGGTTACACTTTAAACTGTAAACTGCGATCTCTGAGGTGCAGATTTAGGATATCAGCTGACCTATAGTTTACACAATACCAGTGTCAAATGAAGTACCATCAATCGCCTAGGCTCTATATATATATCTTTAAAGCAAAAGTTGTTAATTAACATTCCTGTTTTCTTTACCAATATTATTACTCACAAATACTTAGGCATTAACCAATTATAATGTAGAAAAACTTAACAATGGAAAACATTTTATTTCTATCTCACAAAATTGCTAACATTCGTGGTTATGACCTCTTTTGTCACGGTTTATTACTTAATCATAAACACATTCAAAATGGAGAAATACAAGAAGAAAAATCTTCAACCTCCCCTGTCAATTCCCCAATGACTATAAATATAAGTATGAGGAATTAGAGTTACGGAAAGAACCCTGTGCTTTAGAAACACACGGATGTTTACGATAGATTTGCAAAAGTGCAGGAACAAGCTGTCACGTAACCTCAAGGGAGCCGAGAAGGGGTGATAAGTTATGGGAGTTTTCAATCACCAAAATGTGGAATGCCAACTGATAACAATACTTGTTGACGTTGTACAGCCGAGCTCTGCACGTCACCACCAGGTTTAAACATGTTGATATGTACTTTGCATATAGCGCTCAAAAGCCTACATATACAGAATAATGTTATTGCTATTTGTAAAAACAGCTCATAAATGTGTATTTTACTTTTAAAAATCGTTACTCTGATTCTGAATTATGGCATAAAGAATTTGCATAAACATACGGGAATTCAAACACACAAAAAACTTCTTTACTGTATGGCAAGAATGTTCAGAATCTGGAAAATGAAAACACGTGTTTAGTTTTACGAGTAAAATTCTTTTAATAAAGGTCTTTCTTCACAGTTTAAGCAGTTCACATTGATCTTTATTCAATCAAATCAATATTCAAAACATATCAATAACCCAACGCGATTTGCAAGATGCATGAAAATGTTCTTACGCTATTAGATTTCTTCATTCCACTTTTGTTGGTGACGGTCTCTTAGCTCCATCAGACAGCGTCAGATTTCAGACACTGCACTAAGAGGAAGATGAACTCAGGCAAACTCAACATTCACCTTGAATCAATCCTTCCCTCCATAGCTGTGGTATGTTTAGAAAACTCGGTTGCTCTATTGTGCTTTGGGGGTCTTGTCTAAAACATCGTAGTGCACTTAATTGTGCACCTGATGAGACAATTATAATACCTCCTCACATAGATTACAATATACTTTGTTGTCTAGGTGTCACTGATGCCAAAGCGATTTAAAAGAATTCGTTTTCATGGATTCCTTCTGACGAACGAAACTCCAGATTCTAGGACACTAGTCTGAGGCAGCGTTAGATTTCAGACTGTGCGCTAAGAGGAAGGTGAGCTGAAGCAAACTTGACATTCACACACAAAAATCGAATTATAGTACAATTTTATTTAAATGTCTACCTACGTAACTAATATTACCCTTTTAAGCTACAATCACAAAAAATAAAGAGGTTTTCTCACACGAAATGCAAATTATTTAATATAAGTCGTTTTTAGACAATAGTCTTATATATTCTGTAAACAAATGTTTTGTATAAGTATGTATCGTGTTATGAATATTTTACTCTACATAATGAATAAATAAATAATTTAAGACAGTAACAATAATAAATAATATAATACTACTATCTTTTCACAGGTAGTAACAAATAGTGTAACAAGTACATAAATAACAAATTTATTAATACATTTTATAATATATAAATCATAATAATAGTATCATGCTCGTTTTTACACTTTTTATACGTCAACACGACGATAGATTCATGTCTGAATGTAGGTCAGCTTGAGAATACCTTCTGACCTCACATCACATCTGTATTCACCTCCAACCTGCCCTATTTCTCCTTCAGTTTCTTCTTTCAACTGTATGTTCATTCTCTCTGAAACCAATCAACAGGAAGACCTAAGTTATTAAACCTTTCTGACATGGTTCTTTACAGTCTCAAACTTGAAATTATAAATGTGGATGTGGGAGAATAAATTGAGTAAACCAATCTTTCTGCAGTGTTGAATGAGTAACTGAGTTAGATGTTTCTTGTGTACATGTTAGATAGTAGCTTCCGAAACCTTTATGTGCACGTTTTCTCCAAAGTGAAGCATGATCTACAAGTAAAAATTATCAAGCTTGATTGCTATGCATTTTTCTCGTGATTGCAGGATTCACATACTTTCTTGCAGCATTGTCTTAAACCATCAGACAGCCGATAATATTGATATACGAACAGGATATTGAACACGTGTTGCAGTATGATCATTTATTCCCTATGTATTGGAAAAAATAAGCACGACAATTTCTCAGATTGGATATACAATATCCTTTTGCCTGAAACATATGGTGCTAATTAAATTATTATGGCCATCTTGGCGCACCTATCATCATTGTATCTTTTAATTAGCTAAATGTTTGTTCACACTGAAAAGGAAAGACCATTCGTAAAACAAATATATCTAATTCATAAGTATGAACAGTCCAATGTTGTCCATTCCTTAGATTTTATTTGCTAGAACTTCAGCAGTAGCTGCTTAAGCACTCTTTACACACGGAGTAGTGCAGTATTAAATAATAGTTTTGAGCTGAAGACAGCCTATGTCTACTACAAAATGACATTCAGTACTAGGTGCATATATGACGATGGTCTTGAGTAAGCTATTCCATATAAGAGTAAAATACAAAGGCAATTATAGTTGTTATATCTGTTTTTAGTTAATTAATGAGTTGTACAACTCTAAGTAAAATGGTGGTTTACAAAAGCAATTTTTTGTCGGCTTACAGGAACGTCGTCTAAGTCTAAAGGTGGCTCATATGCCTTACATTGCTAACAAGAGCGTACCCATGAAAAATATGAACAGGATGGTATTCCAGCTCTGAGCGTTAAAACTGGGAAAACAATCAGCCTCTATGTTAAATAAAAGAAAAGGGAGTGGGTACACACGAGGTATCTATTAAAATGATAAATGTAGTGAGTCCTTACGTTTTGGAGACAATTATATATATATATATATATAAACCAAATACAAATTTAATAAGCAGAGTCTTTCATAAGGAATAGAAAAATATTATTGTTCGCTCTCTACCTAAAGCCTCAGTACCAACAAGTATTTAACAACAAAGAACTATCTCAATCTTGCCTGCCATGTCCAATGTAGTGGAAAATAGTGTAATCAAACAAATCGTGGAATACATAGAACCAAGAAGAATATTTCAAAATATAATATATATATATATATATATATATATATATATATATATATATATATATATATATATATATATATATATATATATATATATATGTATATACTTGAATTTGGTGAGGTGGCAATAAGTTGGATAAGATCTTACGTAGCCAATAGAAAATAGGTCACCAAGATTGGCAATAATATTTCCCAGTAGCTGCCTAAAGTACGTGGTGTCCTTCAAGGTAGTTTTCTTGGTCCAATTTTATTTAAATTATACACATCTGATTTTCCAGACTGAGCACAAAGTTGTGCTGCAAATATGTAAGCAGATGACTGTCAGCTGCATGTGGCGTTTAAGTCTGTCAAATTGGAGTCAGCCATTAGACAAGTAAATCCTGACCTAAAACACATTTCCACTTGTACCCCACACAAGCTGTTGCGAAACCTTGACGAGAGTGGGATTGCGGTCGTGCTCGATGTCGAGAGCTTGACTGTTTATGATAAAGTGTAGACTTTTGGTGTCGTCCAACATTACGCTTTCTGGACATGTCACCCACGTCTCCCAACGTGCTCTTAGCAGGTTGAGGTGTCGTTATGGATTCAGAATGCTGCTGCCTGAGACTGCAGAGGTTCAGCTTATGCTTTAATTATTTTTGCAACTTCTTTGCTACTGCTATACCGCACACGGCAACAGCATCTCAAGAAAGTATATAAACAGACTTCAAAGACTGAAAACCTCAGTGATAAGGTGCGTTTTCAATATAAAACACTTTGACCGTGTATTCTTATTTCGAGAGACTGCCAAAATGCTGTCCTTGGAAGTGGTGCTGACATGCTGCATAATTCACAAAGCTCTTATTCTTAAATAACCACAGTACTTAAGCGAGAGGTGCTAATACCGGAAGAAAGTCTCAGAACGCATCACTCGATAGAACTGTAATCGCCATTTTCCCAAAATAAAGCTTATGACCAAGAGGAAGGGCTTTTCATACGTCGGTCCAAAATTATTCAATGGGCTCCCCTTGAAAGTCTGCTTTTCTATGTATTGCACATTACCTGTAACATCTAAACATAAGTGAAACTTAATAAAAATAATATTCATGTGACCAAATAGTGATAACGTTTTATTAATGTCTGGATTATAACAAACTTGAATGATATGTCCATATAGCATGCAATATTATAATCCTCTCAGAGAGAATTCGATTGTACAGCTGGGTTGGTATTACCAAAGCTCCATCAAAGCAATTCTGTCATTTGGTTCGCTAACCAACTTTCATTATAATCTTAAAACTATATTCAGCTACAATTAGCTTCTTTGTTAAATTTATCATACCATAACTGGTAAAGAAAGACCTTTTACAAATAATGACTTACGTTACATTAAAATCTTATAATATAAAGTTATTTTGGCTATGTATTACACATAGAAATAGAAAGGGAATTTATAATGTGCATTATAATATAACTATTATATTTTGTATATAGTTGGAATATATATATATATATATATATATATATATATATATATATATATATATAATATATTTCAATAAACATTGAATCGCAAAAAGTACTTGCTTCGCCATACATATACTATATACATATATATAGTATATGTATATATATATATATATATATAATATAATATATATATATACATATAATATATATATATAATATATATATATATATTTACATATTTTATATAAATATATATATATATAAAATATATAAAAAATTCAACTTAGTTTAATGAATGGAATTTTAATTTAAGATTTTGAAATTTGTTTTATGTTACGACAATTCCAGTGTACATTTGTAGATTACAATTTATATTTAATGTAGATGGAACGAAAATCGCTTGCTACAACCACTATAAATAAACTCTAATTCGGTTGTCTATGGAGAGGGCCAGAGTAGAAAAGTAGTTCCATGATAAAAACCGTGTTTTACACAGCCTGCATGGGCTTCTTAATACTCGATTAAAAATTTTATATGGAGCTTATTTAACAAAGACCTGTTTGGTTTTATATATATATATATATATATATATTCGTAAATTTGTCGTTTCTTAAATTTATTCTCTATAACAGAATAGTTTTTCTGCTAGGCTTATGACTGCAATAGCTTCATTGACATTGGCGTAAATATGCCGAGGATTATTATGTTAATCATGAATCTAATGAAATGATGATAGGAATCGAGAGGTGGAGTTCTAAATTCACAGTGTTGTTTTGCAAAGCTTTAGTAAACATCCAGGCTGCTTAATTTTTTTATATAAAGTTTATATTATCATTCTGTGAAGGACGCATAATTTAAAACCGTTGCTGAATAATTTTTAACCTTACTGGTCAATATACCAATCACATTTTGTTTGGTAAGTATAAAGGCAAACCCTTTAGAAAGCAGTACATCTGTAAATAGTAATAAATTGCCCTACCATTATTGACACAAGGCTTTATGATTTTAATTGAAAATTAGAGTATTCAATTCTGAGTCGCAATCAGTGGCAATATTTCATCTTCTGTTGCATTGTAAATCGTAACTTTATTTATGTTATAATTGTTTTTATTTATAATTTTTAAGTAACAAGTAACAAATTTTATCCCCTGCCACAGGAAATGAGATCTAAAATATGACAAAATGTTATAATTGTTCAGTTATTATACTTTAAATGTCTGTCTAAAAATTAAATTTAAAAAGCAACGTGGAAAATTAAAAATAATGCGTGAGACAATTTTAAGTAACTTATCATTTTTACAATACTAAATAATATAAAATATTAATTTCAATTCTTTTATTATGTTGTGATTATGAAACTTAAATGCTACGATTTCAAATGTAGTACTTCTTTTCATATTATATCAATATTATCCTAAGCACCATTTGGAATCACTTCTACTTAGCAATTCCTGATTCTTGATTTCTCGAATCCCTGATTCAATAAATTAAATTGAATGTTTTTGCCATTCTTATTACTTCTGCTTCTAATTTTTTCAAATCTTTTAATGAGATTTGTTAAACCATCCAGCTTTAACATTGTATATATGAATAAAATTGACTCATTCTGTGTAGTAGATTTTCTCGTAAATGTGCACCAAGTTTTGTTTAAATTTTATAAATTGTCACGGATTATTAGAAAGATTAAAAGAATGCACTATAATTTTTGTATGAAAATATATAGTAAGATCATTTCTTTCAAAAATACATGTCACACACAGAAGAAGGATACTTCGGCTTTAATTCTTTGCTCAAAGATCCACGTAAACCGGGAAGTATGAAATAATGTCATACACTCGTCACTCGTATTTTCATTACTATTCATTGTTTAAATTTGACTCTTCAATGATTATAGGGTATGCACAGTCGTCAATAGTAGTATCAGTATAAAGTTAGTATCCTTTTTTATTGCTGCATGACACAATTGCTGCACGAGCTGTGTACCCCTGAATTATTGAGTAAAGATTTACAACCCAGCTGTCCTCACACAACATACAAATCTAATTATTCTTACAATCGTAAGTCGTGGTAGTGAGATATGTTTCAGTTATGTGAAAAGGTCGAATATAATACAGTATAGAATACACATGTATAAAAGTAAAATTAATAAGTTATTTTAAATAGATTACGTTCGTAAATAAATACGGCAGTATACACATTTGTACATGTTTAAATAATTTAAATTATGAACTGACCAAATAAATATAGATATTTACTTTACTCGAGCACTCTTGAATATTTCAATGGCTGTATATATTCTTTAGACGGTGCCTAAAAATTCCTTTAAGGAAGCCACAAACCAAATTTGACTTACGTTTGTTTTATAGCAGATTCAAAAGCCAGTTTAAATCCATCTATTATATAGATGCCATTACATTTAGCATTTGTAATAATCTAATTAATATAAAAGACTGTTTTTCTTTTAATGTTATCAAGAATCCCTGATGTGCAACAATTTTATATACCCGTAGATCTTTTAAATTGGTGTCACAGGCCCAAAAGTTACAGTGATAGAAATTAACATATCCCAGGTTCAGACCGTTATTTATTTATATATTAGTAATATGTGGGTTACCATATTATGCGGATTCCCATATCTTGTGCATATGTTACCATAATAGTTCCTTTTGTTTTCTTCAAAAATGTCCAACATAGACTCTGAAATATCTTTATGGAAGCACGGATTGTAAGTAACTTTAAATATCCTCTTCCATTCCTTGTCTTCTAAACTCTTTCAGGATCCACCTTTGGCGTCACTGCTACTTCTGAGGAAAAAATTCTAAAATATATTTCAATATATTATAAAGAGGTATATAACAATATTATTATATATTCGATATATCATTTTATAATATAATTCTCAAATATATTAGTAAGATACATCCTTATCATTTATATATGATTCAAGTTTCTCCACCTATTTATTTTTCTCGTATGTACCTGTAACTGGTTGATGATGGGTGTTTCCTCTGTGATGGTCAAACATCAATTCTGCTGTTTCCCGATGGCGTCTGACAAGTTACCAGAAAGGACGTCTTTACCATCAATCATCCCTTGTATCATTGACAAAATGTCAATTCTGCTGACTTTATCCTTTTGTTGACTCGGTCGTCGTTGTCGAGATTGCCTTTGTATTGCTGGTATCTGTTGACTGACAAGCCAACAGTGAGAACTACCCGTTCAATCACCAGTAGTGCTTAGACGTCTCCAAAATCGACTACATTCTGTAGTTGTTCCAGTGATTTATTTCATTTCATTTACCATTAATTAAAATCATTCTTATAACCATTAGAATACGATTTTATTGATCTCTATTTTTCTACTTTTGTCTGATGACTGTATTTTCACAATTTTAAAATAACTCAAGAATATTTATTACTTGAGGCTAAAATAACCAAATAAAATGCCAATCATACGGAGTTTGTAATGAATATTGTAAACAAGAGTTCTTTTGGAATAATATGATTACTTTATTAATTTTTACAAAAGATAATACATATGATTTTTACCTAAATAAAACAAAATAAACATTAAAACTACAATGCAATACCTTTTATTTTTTTTAACTTTTATTTATTAAATTGCTGTGTTACAATTTATTTTTATGTAAAAATTATTGCTAACTAATCAGATTACTTTTATATATAAGTAACGGATTTGAGTAATTGTTACTCATAGAATACCTAAGGATGCATATACTGTTTTTTAAAACACACGTCACAGACTTTCTTTTATATTCTATTATAAGATGTTCGCCAAACCACGTGTCTTTTACTTTTAACAAACTGAGACTGCTTTCAAATAATTATAATCTTTCTTAAATAATTAAAACATGGTGATTAACTTAGCAGTCTCCAAGCAGGAAAAGTAATTAAGCCGGATGGAAAGAAACAAAATATTGAATATTAAAAAGGACTTAATACTATTAACAAATCAGACCTAAGACGTTATGACTCTATCCACTGAATTAAAACCTTTAATTTTAATTCTTAATTGATATTATATAATAGATTCATTTATTTTTAACAGAATTCGTTGAAGAAAGAAAATGTCATAACTATTATTTTGATTTAATGTCTCATATAAGTTTGTTAAGGTAATAAAGGTTTTAACTCTTTATACAATTAATTTATTGTACTAAAGTAAGTAACCTTTTGATGAGACGATCCCCAAATGTTATATTATATTATATTAAATGTTATTATATAAGCCATGAATTGATAATACGTACAACAATAATCTGATGTGAGAGGGATGATCCATGATGACAGCATTACGAATAGGGTGGAGTAATATTGTAGTGATATTACAGCAGAGCCAACAGGGAGCAGTGCGCGACTCTGATGTGAGAGGGATGATCCATGATGACAGCATTACGAATAGGGTGGAGTAATATTGTAGTGAGATTACAGCAGAGCCAACAGGGAGCAGTGCGCAACTCTGATGTGAGAGGGATGATCCATGATGACAGCATTACGAATAGGGTGGAGTAATATTGTAGTGAGATTACAGCAGAGCCAACAGGGAACAGTGCGCGACTCTGATGTCCCAGCTGCAGCTGTAAGATAGCAGTGACCTCTAGTTTACAATGTCAGCTTTAGACTACATCATTGTCAAGTGTGTTTTCAATCTCTATAAATGTTATCAGTATTGTAACAAATTTTACAATAATTCGCCTTTCTTTTATACTCATCCTGTGGTTTAACTAATTAAAAGGAATAGAAGAGTTTAAGGAATCTTCAATATATAAAATATGAAATGTTCTGTATGACTAAACTTTTTTCACATTGTACAATTTGATGTAATGCTCTGCAAAAACTGTGAGGGCTGATTTTTTTATTAATATCATTAAGTATGTAATAGTGGGCGTCACAATCATTCCGTCTCTCAAGTCACAAGGCTTATAATTTTTTATAACGTTCCAAATACTCTATGTGCGTATATACTTTTAAAATGCAGACTAATACTGGGCCAACATTTTAACCTCCTAGATCACCATAAACCTGTATGCTTTATCTATGATATATCTTTAAAATATATTAAAGTAATAAAAACTTATAAACAAGTATTGATATCTTCTGACAATTTAAATAACGAAGAAAGGTCATACTAACTAAGCTTCTATTTTAACACAATGATATTGGTTGGTAAAACTTTTAATTGTACGATTATTGGTTACACTATCGTTAAATCCCGATGTTTTCAATTACCAATACCAGAATAATATCTCCATTTCGTTAGTATTCCACATTGTGGAACAATCCAATCAACGCTTTTAAATCGGTTGAACCCTTAAAACCATAACTTCTAATAAAAAGCGAGGAAATATTAAGGTAAGACATACTTATTAACTTTTGTGAAGTACTATTATTAAAAATTCTTTTACAGAGAAAAGTTATTCTAGATTAGTAGGTAATAATTAATTAATTAGTAACATATATGGATATTAAATAAGTCCATAAACCAATTATTGAAGTATATATCTTTAACGTACCGGGGAAACTATTATATCTTAAATAGCAATATATCGAAACATATTCAATGTTAACTTGGCACTTCCAACACAGCTAAGCTATAGATGGTTTATGTTTCGTACTTCAAGCCACTTCTGTATTTCACCGACAAAGCTAGCTTATTTCTCGCAATAAGGCTAACATGTTACTGACAACTTTACCACTAGTTCCTGATAATGTAAATCGGATTTCTTTCTGTCTTTATGCACGATAAGTGTAAAAAAGGTCACTCTGAGGGTTAAATTTGGTATAAAGCACTATCTCTACCAAATATATATATATATATATATATATATATATATATATATATATATATATATATATATATATATATATAATATATATATATAATCTATATATATATATATTGATTATATATATATATATATTGATTATATATATTTTATAATATATATATATATATATTATATTTTTTCATATTGCTATTTAAAATGGTAACAATCGGTCAATGGGAGTGTTAACTTCTGCATATAAAAATTGGACTCTGGTAACATTTTATTTATAGATAACCATGTTGGAAACTGAAAAATGAACAAATTAGTAAACAAATTATGTTGTGACAATTCGTATAACACACTCAGTATCACTTTGAGTCTTTTGTACTCGTGACTTCAGTTTGGGATCTCCATTCTGTGCAGTGACAACACCTGGGTTGGACTCAACCAGCTTTTTAATATGTTTGACCCTTTTCTTTCTCTTCTTTTCTTCTTTCTGTTTTTTTTTATTTTTATATATACTAATACCTCCCTCAACTGATGAAGAGGATAATTCTAATTCTCAAAACGTTGTGTTATACCTTTTATACCTCATAACGATGACAAATTTCCAAAATCTAGTTATCCTTTCAAACCTTCCATCGCCAAAAAAATGTAAACAATAAATATTATGACAATTAATAGTATGAAATTAGTCAGGAACTAGTCGACATCTGTATTAAAGTTACTTTTTTGACTGATTGGCTTTATACAAAGCACGAACACGTATCGATACCTGTAATGCCATTTTCATAACATGGTTAACTGTACAATGTTTTACTATGTTATGTTATCTGCGATTACAAAATTAAAAAATTTTATTTTCTGTCTCACATATAGAAGAAGTTCATCAGTTTCTGTTAATAACTTTCTTCTATGTCCAAAAATGAAATATATGTCAAACTCATAAATTTTGGAAACACAGCTCAGTGCCGAAAACAGTGCGATAGTATATAATTTACTGATTAAAGGTTTAAACATTCGTATATGCTTCTTCGGTTATTAGGATAGTACCCTTAAAACAGAGATAATACATTTTACCACATGAATAGATATGTGTTATTTGATATTGCACATGAATTTATTTCATTAAACTCTGTTTTTGTCTACAAGTCTAGAAGAAATGTTACTATAAATTTATCCATCTTAAAATCTACAGTTAAGTCTTTAAAACGTACTTATATATTTTAAATTAGACACTATACAGTTGCATTGGCAGGGGACTTAAGACAAACATTCCCCCTGTTTGGTGACCAGCGCAGATTTTTCTCTTTGCGTGTATCTGTCTGTACACAAGATACCTTTCAAATGAAAACTTAAAGGGTTAAAATTCAACCTCTACCACCTCTATACAAAAATTAAAACTGTAAACATCGACCCATTGGAAGGCTCTCCCCAGGCCAGGATGATATTCATTGAGAGGTGAACGCAAACCTCTTGGAGCAGATTGACCCAAATTCTGGAGTGAGTTTAATCTGCATAACAATAATCAGTGCATAAATATATGTTGGCAGACGCACTGACATGGTGCCTCACTGTTTAATGTTAGTGTAACCTATATCCATATAGTAGTATGATATTAATAACAAGGTTCTAAAACAGTAATTGAACGTTGAACATTTTTAAAGACAGAGATATATAGCACTGTCATCATAGGTAATTTTATACTTATGTTTCCATCAAAGTGGAACAATACTATTTATATAATACTGTGTTTTGAAATAGCTTCATGAATGATCAGAATCTATAACAGAAAATAGAACATCAGGGTGCTATTACATGTAATAGCACCTAAAATCTTAAGTATTCATCACTTTTATTATCTGCATTAACATTTCGTACTTTTCATTCTCCTTAAGTTAATATCGCTAGTTGTTATTATTATTATTATTATTATTATAGCAGTGACTGGTAATAATTTCTAATGAATCATATGAAAAATAACAATTTGTATTAGTAAGTTCTGTTTACCATCCATACAACTATTTGCACATGTAGTTTTACGTAAATAAAATTCACTCGTTTTTAGAAATAATAACAACAATTTGTCACACGGAAACGAAAATCTTGAGTATCTTTAACTCATTGTATTTCTATTAGAACATTAATCTTTTTCTCATATTATGTCCATTATATTAATGACAATTGTGTTCTCAATTAACTGGATTATTCTAATCATTGTAGTCACTAGGATCATTGTTATAAATTATTTTGCTATCGCATTTATAAACTTTACTGTTT
The DNA here is from genome assembly GCF_021130785.1 of Homalodisca vitripennis. NCBI lineage: Eukaryota > Metazoa > Arthropoda > Insecta > Hemiptera > Cicadellidae > Homalodisca > Homalodisca vitripennis. Next base: position 121,461,649 of record NC_060211.1, on the reverse strand, counting down.
TTATAACATCCACATCCTTCTTAGGTACCCTTTTTTAAACCTCTTGACAGTCTCTACATTAAATACTTTAATAGGTTTGAGTTGAAGAAAGTTCAAAGTTTTCTTTGCTATAAATTTTAATTTTTCTCTTCAACTTGACTTCAATGATATTAGCTAAAGCACGCATTTAGAAATGTCATCTACTCTCTAAGGTCCTCAGTATTGGATCCATCTGTTGTCAGTCCTCTTAACCTCAGCTAATACGCCCACCATCGCGTGGCGTACCATTACATTCTTTAAAATCATACATCAGATTTAGGCTTGTTTAAATTTAATAGTCTAAGTTTAATTCGTTAGTCTAAGTCAGTTAATGTCCTCTAGAGAGCATCGTCTCTGACCTTTATTAAAAGTCAAAGAGGAGAGGTAATATATGTTATAAAGTACACCTTCCTTACAACGATCTGTAAACAAAAATACCAAATCTTATTTCTTCCACCTTGACTACAAAACAAATATTCGATTTCGGCGCAAAAACTAGCAGCAGTATATGTTGGCTTATAGTTCCTTATCACGTTCAACATTACATTGCATGTAATATTCAAAATTAACAATCAATAACAAATTTAAATTATGAGAAAAAGAGTAATACCAAATTAAAAGTTTCTGGACCGTAACACATTTGAATGGTGTGGTCATATTGAAGCACCCGATATAATCCTCTGGGAGAGCGTTCCATTGTACAGCTGTGTTGGTATTGCCAACGACCGGCCAATAACAATCCTGCTATTCAGCTCAGTAACCAACTTCCATTATTCTCTGACAAGTGCTGAAGTATAGACAAAATTAGCATAGCACACTCTGACTGATACAGAAAGAGTGATGTTAATTTATCGTAGCAAGTCATAAACAACGAAATTTAGGTTTCACTATTACAGATTTTTTTAAATTTTTGCTACACAAATAAACTACCGGGTAGTAAAAAACACTGATTATTGAAACAAGATTTAAGTTTTACACGAACATAATTCGTATTCCTTTATTCATCGTTTAATTTTTAACAATGTAATGGTTTATGTTTTGTCTACCATTAGTTTGTATTTGATTTTTATATTTCTTGCAAATGTAACGATATATTATCGACCCATGTCCATAACCAATTTATAGATTTTATTAGAGAAAATGTAAGTCAAAACATGAGCTGTTAGAGGCTGGACATTTTTAGAACGTAGGTGAAACAATGTTTGTAATAACCGGTAGATAGTATTGGTCTTGGTCATTCAAAGATTATGTATGTTAAAAATATCGATGTTTTTATTCGCCAAATTTTTATACACTATTCTTGCCGTGTTTTCGGCTTTAATCGTTTGGTTAATACGCTAAATGACGTGATATCGATTACACGTTAATGGTGAAACTAATTTACTAGCGTTAATCCTTTTACTGAAGATAAAAGTTAAGTTTATGAAGACAATTCCGGAAGAAATTGAAAGAATTTATGAAGAAAATGTTATCAGATGTTTATTACTTACTTACCATTAACCTCTTGTTATTAGAATATTGTTATCTTTCTAAACACTAAAATATTATAGTTAGCTCTTTTCGTGTGTATTGCATGCTTACATAACTCTTTTACATGTTACAATAAAACAATGTAATCAGCATGCTTTAATAGCCAATTCTATATGTAACCCCGTCTTTTTTATATTCGTTTCTATGCTGATAGTCTCCCTTCGATTGCCTTTTAATAAAATAAATTATTCGTCATATTTGGTTTAGAAAACAATAGGATAGTAAACATAATACTGCTTATTTGCTTCTGTACTTACCAATACTATCACTTCACTCTATAAACAGCAGCGGTTATCATGAACATTTCCTCATAAAGTAAAAGTTAAGTGATTTTGTCTAACCTAACCTATAGTCTTGAATGGCATTATTTTATTCATTGAAAACACGACCTTCTATATCACTCAACTAAGGCCTAAATTATAACTATACATACTCAAACTCGTATTCAAATAATATGAAAGGAGGTCTTTGATGCAATTGTTGTGAATACAGCACAGATTAAGAGAATTCTCCTTATGTACAACAAACATTAATACAAAAGACTCTGTCCGTCCTAATCATGACTTGTGTCAACTATTGTACATATATAACAGCTCAATATCCTAGTTATTACCATTCCATTAGTACGTTCAGTGTAGTACAGAGTAATCCATATTGATGACGTTAGCAATGTCTTATTGTAATCTGACCAAATAACATTATACTAATCAATTAACCAATATTGTGAAATTGTAATTATATTCTTTAAAAGGTAGTTCAACTTTTTTATTCCGAATAACTTTATGCAGGGAAGGCAGTTTGGATATTTACGCATTTCGACCGGAATCCTGAGGAATACATATTTATTCATGTGCCCTAATACTAGTTTGAAGTTTACAACTGTGAGTTTTAATCACTTGAATATTACATTCCTTTCATCCAGAAGGTATGGAACAGTTATAAACTATGAAACACGTATGAAAAATACTTCAAATAAGTGGAGAAATCGGTTTTTTCTTACGCTTTAGAATAATAGTGACAATGTTTCTGAAGCAAGAGAAACTGTAACACTGCAACTTGAGTCACGTACCCCGCGGCTTACGTGAATTATTGAACGAAGATCTACAGCTCAGCTGTTCTCACACAACAGACGCATCTCAAAATTCATCATCGAACACTCTGACGAAATAGTTTCTAACGTAATATAAACTATAACGTTGCTATTTAAGTCACGTACCCCGCGGCTTACGTGAATTATTGAACAAAGATCTACAGCTCAGCTGTTCTCACACAACAGACGCATCTCAAAATTCATCATCGAACACTCTGACGAAATAGTTTCTAACGTAATATAAACTATAAAGTTGCTATTTAAGTCACGTACCCCGCGGCTTACGTGAATTATTGAACGAAGATCTACAGCTCAGCTGTTCTCACACAACAGACGCATCTCAAAATTCATCATCGAACACTCTGACGAAATAGTTTCTAACGTAATATAAACTATAAAGTTGCTATTTAAGTCACGTACCCCGCGGCTTACGTGAATTATTGAACGAAGATCTACAGCTCAGCTGTTCTCACACAACAGACGCATCTCAAAATTCATCATCGAACACTCTGACGAAATAGTTTCTAACGTAATATAAACTATAAAGTTGCTATTTAAGTCACGTACCCCGCGGCTTACGTGAATTATTGAACGAAGATCTACAGCTCAGCTGTTCTCACACAACAGACGCATCTCAAAATTCATCATCGAACACTCTGACGAAATAGTTTCTAACGTAATATAAACTATTTAAGTCACGTACCCCGCGGCTTACGTGAATTATTGAACAAAGATCTACAGCTCAGCTGTTCTCACACAACAGACGCATCTCAAAATTCATCATCGAACACTCTGACGAAATAGTTTCTAACGTAATATAAACTATTTAAGTCACGTACCCCGCGGCTTACGTCAATTATTGAACAAATATCTACAGCTTAGCTGTTCTCACATAACAAGCGCATCTCAAAAAGTTATCATCGATTACAATGACGCAATAGTTACAATGTTCCTAAAGCGTGACAGACATTGCTATGTGAGTCACGTACTCTGCGGCTTGCGTTAACTACTGAATGAAGATTTATAGCTCAGCTGTTCTCTTATAACAGACGCATCTCAAAATATCTTTTCTAACGTAATAGTGACCGTAAATCTGCACCTCACGGCTTATGTGAATTATGACTTAAACGAAAATCTATAGCTTAACTGTTCTCACACAACAGACACGTCTGAAAATGTATCATCGAACACTCTGACGAAATAGTTTCTAACGTAATATAAACTATTTAAGTCACGTACCCCGCGGCTTACGTGAATTATTGAACAAGGATCTACAGCTCAGCTGTTCTCACACAACAGACGCATCTCAAAATTCATCATCGAACACTCTGACGAAATAGTTTCTAACGTAATATAAACTATTTAAGTCACGTACCCCGCGGCTTACGTGAATTATTGAACAAAGATCTACAGCTCAGCTGTTCTCACACAACAGACGCATCTCAAAATTCATCATCGAACACTGACGAAATAGTTTCTAACGTAATATAAAACTATTTAAGTCACGTACCCTGCGGCTTACGTCAATTATTGAACAAATATCTACAGCTTAGCTGTTCTCACATAACAAGCGCATCTCAAAAGTTATCATCGATTACAATGACGCAAATAGTTACAATGTTCCTAAAGCGTGACAGACATTGCTATGTGAGTCACGTACTCTGCGGCTTGCGTTAACTACTGAATGAAGATTTATAGCTCAGCTGTTCTCTTATAACAGACGCATCTCAAAATATCTTTTCTAACGTAATAGTGACCGTAAATCTGCACCTCACGGCTTATGTGAATTATGACTTAAACGAAAATCTATAGCTTAACTGTTCTCACACAACAGACACGTCTGAAAATGTATCATCGAACACTCTGACGAAATAGTTTCTAACGTAATATAAACTATTTAAGTCACGTACCCCGCGGCTTACGTGAATTATTGAACAAGGATCTACAGCTCAGCTGTTCTCACACAACAGACGCATCTCAAAATTCATCATCGAACACTCTGACGAAATAGTTTCTAACGTAATATAAACTATTTAAGTCACGTACCCCGCGGCTTACGTGAATTATTGAACAAAGATCTACAGCTCAGCTGTTCTCACACAACAGACGCATCTCAAAATTCATCATCGAACACTGACGAAATAGTTTCTAACGTAATATAAACTATTTAAGTCACGTACCCTGCGGCTTACGTCAATTATTGAACAAATATCTACAGCTTAGCTGTTCTCACATAACAAGCGCATCTCAAAAGTTATCATCGATTACAATGACGCAATAGTTACAATGTTCCTAAAGCGTGACAGACATTGCTATGTGAGTCACGTACTCTGCGGCTTGCGTTAACTACTGAATGAAGATTTATAGCTCAGCTGTTCTCTTATAACAGACGCATCTCAAAATATATTTTCTAACGTAATAGTGACCTTAAATCTGCACCTCACGGCTTATGTGAATTATTACTTAAACGAAAATCTATAGCTTAACTGTTCTCACACAACAGACACGTCTGAAAATGTATCATCGAACGCAATAGTGACAAGTAATTTAAAATGGTAGATATAAATAATAACTAATAGTTACCCACGACTTTGTTCGCAATTTCATATTGTATGACAGATACTTCATCATATTAGCTTGATAAATACACCTGAAAATAAGTTATGGTCACTGGAGAGATACACCAGTCTCCGGATCCAATTCAGAATAATTGGCCTTTATTTTCAAAGAGCAACATTTTGGGGTCATAATGTCTGAGATTTAAACAGGTTTAATAAGTATCAATGAAATCCTCTGTGAAATTCAGTAATATTTTAATGAGCAGCTCTAACAGTTTTAGTAACACTTCCAATATTTTAAGACAGAATGAAGGAATACTACATTCGTCATAGTAATCTTAGTGAAAACACTTAGTATGTAATATTATTGAGCCTTTAATTTCAGTTCAGATGTAGACATAATTAATTATAGTACATAATATTACGTTGTTCATTATTAAGAAGTACAATACATTTTTTCCACAGGATCTTATTTTTTGCGCATGAAAAAGCTTTTATGGCTCAAGTTATTTATATTTCCACACTATAGTTGAGCTTGCCTTAATGTCACTAGTCATGACATACAGGATAAATACTTGCTCTAATAATCTTCTTTTGTGCTGGTACTTTTGGTTTCCTAATAGCATTTGCTTACTTGCCTTGATCAAGAAAAGATACATATCTATGGATTTGTATATTTTGTATATTTGCCTATGGGTCTGAAAAGTCTTATTTAGTCATAAAGGGTCTACTACTTCCCTTCAAACTAAACTTACATCTAATCTAAGGCATCTCTAATCTTAGGGACATGCATTTTGATATAGGTCTTAAATTTCTTCTATTTATTTTAATACTTCAGTTAGGAAGCTGTGCCCTAACATTTTGACAATACTTTCGTATGGGGTATCTTTTGAAAGGTATATTTAAGGAGATTAATAAACTAATTATTATATCAACCCTAATTTTAGACTGTAAAATAAATTTAAAACGTCAAAATTTTCGATATTTTGGACAGTATGAAACAATGGGTCTAATAAATTTATAATTTTCGTTTGAAATCTACAATAAAGCTTCAAATAACCTTTTAATATATTTTTATTTGAAAATGTTTCGAATAAATTTCTAAATCCACAACCCCCGATTTCAGGAACACTTTTTTTATTTAAAAAAATTACACTAATTTAATCAGTTAGCTATTTATCGGATAAATTATTTATTTCTAGTATCTAAATTATTGGTTGTTGTAGCGCATAATATAAATAATATATTTTATATAAATATTGGACGTTTGGTCAGAAATATCCTATAAATAAAACTCACTTTGCAGCGTTTTGCACCGCCAAACCATTATGGTTTCTTACTTAGTATTTGCATGGAATATTAATGCCTTATGTGTTGCTCTGGAAATAATACTGCACATTTTTTAAGACAAAGCACCGCCCCATCGTAAAAATGTTTTAACATTTGTCGTGTTATTTAGAGCAATATGTACAGAAATATTCCGGTGGTTGTTGGGGGTCTGAACTCCCACGCAACACTCAACCTTGGGGGCTATTGCTGGTTTTACGTCAATGGAATATTTTTCACCTACCACGTATTTCAATAATAAACAAACATCATGAACTGTTACCATAGACAAATATACATAGCTTTAACTTCATCCGTCTGTTTTACAGACATTATGTAAATCAAGCAGACAATATGTGGCCGAAACACGTTATAGCAAGAACAGTTGACGAATAGCGGCGGTATGGTAACAAGGCCTCAAATTTCATTGGACTATTTAATGTGGGATACAATACCGACGGATTCTCCAGTAATTTGTATAAAATATATTTCATGTTTGGCAGATATTCCTTTGTTTATGCATCAACCCGAAATTTATAACTATGAAACAATGGAATGTTTGGGATTCGTATTGGTATATTATGTATCTTCTACGATGATTCTATAGGATATTACAATTTAATGATATAATTTTAAATAAATTTGGTCAAAAGCGTCGATAGTTATGTTCTGAGCCCACAGATCGTATACCTAGTTATAACTAATTGCACTAACTGCCAGAACATTTCTAACAATATAAAATAATCTCTCAGCTGAAGCTTCAATGGAAATCAATTACCCAGTTGAATGACAGGATTATTGTTTGTAGATCGTGTAATAAGTCAATTGTACAATATAAAGCTATTTTGGAGGACAAATGGACAGTCAATTAAATCGCATTTCAATTGGCTTTATGACCAGTGTTTAAAATTTAATGACCTAAGCCAATTTAATAAATGATAGATAATCTAGATAAAACATGGTATCTGTGGATATGTGGAACGATTGTCAGAAACCTTAGGATTTATGACAATTGGAGACACTCCAGAGGCTGACAGAGACTAATGGAAAAAGGTGGTCCCTCACTGGTAACACGTATACTACTGCAAAGAATACATTATGTGTTACGTCACAAACTGTCCGTATATTACAAGAACATTTTAAAATGCAAAAAACGTTAACCTAGCGAAAGATTTTAAGCTTCTTAATTTGTCGATTTTGTTCTCCCTCCCCCCACGATTGAGTAAGCACAAGTATGCAGAGTGAAAACGGTTACTATTTGTGTTTTTTATAACTGTTGTGTGACCTTTTTGGTTAATAACGTTAGTTTAATAGTATTTCTGCAGCACCGATTTAATTTATTTTGCATATGTATGAGATTATTGAAAAAACAAAAACCTATACAATGTGTGACTAGTCACAATAATAAGACTTAATACTGTTATAATCATAAAACTTCCAAGGCATCTCTGTGTACTGTGGTAAAGCATTTATAGCTCTAGTCCACCGGTCAATAAGAACTCTATAACCTTCCATTACTTGATTTTTAAACTTGGTTTTTTTCTATTTCCAAACAGAGTTTAAAGTAATATTTATTAACGAAAGCTGTGGTTAAGTTCCAACAGAAATGTTAAAGCAGACTATTACACTTTTCCATATTTTAATCTTTGTAGTCATACTTTAGCTATGCTTCTTACAAACACATTTTAAGCCTATTTTCAGTGACGGAGCTGTATTTTGCCTAATTATTTCTCAGTAGTCACTCTGTGCTCGTCGTTTCTATGGTTTCATACCTGTCACTGTTCCCAATTTAATGTCCGCTACGCAATTATTGTCAGGGCACCATTGCAGTATAAATTGCCTATCTTATAAAGCTTACAGTTTCTCCACATCTAAACACCACTCTTCATATTATAATGATACATATCTAGGAGCAGCATAAACATTCATGAATCTTCAGTGAATAACGACGGACTATTTGTACTAACCCACTTTGGGGATAAGTATTCGTATATAAACTATACTCGTGGATGCTTCGTAACGACATTACTTAGTATTTTTACTTCTGATAAAGTGATGTTTACTAAATCCTAAGTATATTCAGATAACTGCTACATAAATTATAATGCTAATATTATTTCACTTATTAATATACAATAATGTCATAAAATAAAACTATATATAAGTGATGAGAACCAATTATTACTTTACGACAGCAAAACCTTGCGTTTTACTAGGAAACGATGAAGAATATTTATCTAAAGAATGAATTGAATGTCAGCCACGTTTATTTTGGTCTCGAAATAAAAAGATTGAGTAAAGACTGAAATGATACCAATTTATTAGTTAGATACCAGTAATATCATTACAGCGTTGTAACAACCATTATAGTCGTAATAAACAGTTATTATGCGTCATGTCAATTAGAAATATAAAAATGCCCAATGTCTTTATTTTTTTAAGATGGTTCTTACACCATCGGCTAAAGATGTTACTTACAACTAAATCTGCACTTTTTATTATTGTTTTAAGTGAGTTAGGCTAACAAAACTAACTGTAAAAATAGAATTGCTATTACACTTGTTAACTTGCTGGCCTTCTATTACTTCAAATAAAATAAGTTAAACTATCAGTTTTTTATTTAAGGATAACTTTCTACCGATTATAATTAGGCTGTGTTTTTCTCTTTTTGGACTATTACATGCCATAAATTTTACTCATGATACCACTTATTCAATGGTTTTCTAATATACTATCTATATTGCCTCAGTATTAAAAGTAATATAAAAAAATCACTACAAAATTATTCAGTTTCATCTAAATGTTTTCAACTATTTATTTTATATAATCGTAAAACTTATTTTATTTTATCAATATCCAACACCTTTTATATCTAGTTAAATCTTGCTTTATAAGAATTCCCTATAGTTGGAATGTATATTAGATTGATAATTAATTACATCTGTGATAGGTTTATAATTGGACATCGCTGCAACTTAGCTTGGCGACACCTAATCCTGTGTAATTTCCGGGCCTTTCATCGCCCGTAGTCCTGGTACTCAATTTATGTGCTTAGGTCGCAGTTGCAGTTGGATACAATTTCTATTTAAATACAAATTTATTTATTGAATATTGAATGGATAGTTACAATATAATTTTACTCTATTTGAGTGGTATGATATTGTGTATGATAGAGGATGATTTAAAACTCTCGGTAAACATTTTAGGATATTGTTCCATGGACAAAACAGAGCCAAAAATCCAATTTAAGTAATATTCTTCTTTCCCATACTGAATATCTGTCTTTATGTGTTAAAAGAGTCATACTTTCAAACTAATCAACAAATTGTAAACAAACTTTTGTTAACTCTTTATGTCGATAAGATCTGTGAATAAAAAGCTTGGTAGAATTTTGTAATTAAATATCAAAATAGCGGCCATTTTAAGTAAGTAAACTCAAGTATCTAGAATGGTATTATATGTGTCCCGTCTCATGTTTTCGTATTGCAAGATTACAGTTAAACAATGGAACGAACAATAGACGATAAGTTATGGAATGTATTAATTTATTTGCACGAAATCTGTGCTTTTATTCAATTTTATCACTATACATATATAGTAATTCATTTATTAACAACAAAAATGTATCTTAAAAAATGTCAAACACAGATTAAAAATAACCCTAGGATTACCATTCACGTCGTGGTAGACAGCGTTTGCGACAGTTGTTTATGTAAAGGACATGTAGATAAGCCTGAAAGTCCTAAAATAGTGGAAAGTCATTGTAAAAACACTCCATCACCTTATTTTGTAGTGTAGCTGGTATTCAAAACTTCCAGATAGAAAAAGCTTTATATGACTGGAAAACTTTTTTCTAAATGAGATTGGCATATCTTTTTAGCCGTATACTTCCGTTCTTATGGGAAACTGATACATGCTAGGACCTTATCAACCAAAATTAGTAAAAGAGTCAATAACTGCAATATCTACAGACTGATAAAAACTACAACAATTACAGCCAGGATATAGATATAACTTACTACGCCATATCTTACTTAGATCCAATGTTGAACACCTCATACTGAGAAGAAAGCAGTAATCTGTTTGTGAGAAAATGATTAGTTTAATGAATATTCTCGTTCAGTTGTTGTAATATAAGGCTTTTTTCTAATCCTGAGGTTACTGGTAAACAGTGTTAAGGTAATACGTGCGTCTCTGTAATTAAAATATAATTTCCAAACTAAACTGATTTCGTACTATGCTTTTACTATATATAAACATTGTGTGTTTCTGCGTCCAAAGCTCTACTCTGGTACGTCACAGCACTGATTCATTAGAGTGGGTTTCGCCGCATTTACCGCAGAAACGTAATGTAGCTGTCCAGTCCCAGTTTGCGGTTTTGGTAGGAGACGTGGCCAGGTGGGGAAACCCAACGTAAGAATTTAACTGTTATTAATGACACTTTGGACTGACCTAAGGCTGTTTTACGTTATATTGATATTATACATCATCTATGTAAACTTAGGTAAGAACTTTTGCATCTAAGTAAAATAATTTACCATTTAAGGCAATTTAAACAGTAAAACAAATTATATATCACAATTATCTGTCTCAGAACAGATTTCGAGAGAGCTGATTTAATACAAATATATTTAAATTAATGTAAATTAATTGTTAATTTAAATGTTATTATTATTCAGCGAGATATATAAATGTTAACGAAAGAAGATTCTTACATAGGTTTATAGTATATGGATGAATTTGACGTAAAAACTCATTTTTCCCTCAAAGATTTATGCTGTTAGATGTTTTGTAATTTGAAGAAATTATTTTGGTGTTGATAGTATGCAATATGTTCCAAAGCATACATTGTTAGTATTAAGTTAAATGTGTGTCTCTTTTATGTCTGCGTTATATAAGTGTTGTAACGTCAGGTCTCGTAACGAATAGCAATGTGTATTCGTTTTGAACGAACTCTGCAGTTTATTGAACAGTAAAGAATATGATCCACAAAAGAAATTAAATTTAAATTTCTTAAAATCTATAAATCACGAAAAAGGCGGAAGAATACAGTTAGAGACAGAGGATGTGAAATAACTTGTAAAGTAGAGCTGTGGGCGGATGTGGGGGTGGCAATATACATAGCAAATCTAATATAAGGAACACATGTGCCTCTGTGTCTCACACTATTGGCAAGCTTGCTTGTGGGTGGAGTCATCATGTTTATAAGTAAGTTGCCCTTATCAACAAAAATACTTCAATGACTACATATTCCTGATTTCTAATGCCCGATGACGTATAGCTCTAAAACCTGAGTTTAAGTAAACAACATTGACCAACTGAATACTTAAAACTTCGAATACTTCTATCATATCTTATATGCCTAAATAATTTCATACTACTATTTGTTCCTATATTGTAATGAAATTTCAAATGATATACAACTTAACATTAAAAACTATTTATTTATTATGTAGTTATAACACAAACAATTTTCAAAAAATATTATTCCTCACGTTTTTAATGTGCGGAATTACAGTTATTATAAATTAATTGTATAATTCATATAGCTTTGTTGGAATATTTTTACTGGACATATTTTATAGCTCATATGGATTAATCTTAGATTGTTTGCAATAACGAATGTTAAAGTAAACTGTTCTTTTTTTCTTATTTTAGATATCGTTGCCAAATCTAAAACACTCACAGCAAAACCTTCCATGAAAATAATCTATGACATATAACAAGAAGTTCATTGAACTAATTATTTTGTTTCGCCTATTACCGGCCTTGAAATTTTATTTTTTATTTAAAATATAAGATTTATACATACCTATTCGTTTATTCGTATAAGTATGTAATTTAAATTAAACTATCTACCACCTTGAAATTGTGTCAAACATTTGGCTCTATTATAGTCTGGGATACAAGCATGCTGAGATGAGCTCTTACAACTGAATACTAACAAACCTAATACTGTGCATCGTCTGGATTATTACAAATGGATCCTTTTTTCTTGGAATTGAAATTAGGACAAAGCAATCGCAACCATCTTAATGAGCGTTAATAAACGCAAATCTCATTTCGTGTTCCACAATTAAACTAACCACAAGGAAATTTTGAACAATGCTATTGATCTCTTAATTAAGGCATTGAAATGTTATAAAACACCTACAATAACAATTTATAAATCAATAAAATTCATCAAAGATTATTGTTGGCTAATAATTAACTTTGAGAGATACTAGTGATTGAGTAATAATGTTATGATATTTTGTTATAATTATTATTTTTGCGAAAGTACCTACAATTTATGATAATAGTAAATTCATCATTTTTTCATTTTAGAATAAGAAATATCTATTGAAAATGTTATAATATAAGGATATATTGATAATTATTATATAAAAGTGACCGAGCCCTAAAGATATTCAATTACCGTCAAAAGCACAAGCAACTCCTCATTTATTATTTTATCGTAGGAATCGATATCATATCAATTGGTTTCTAGAACCGTAGAACAAAAAATATGAATTTCTATGTAAAAATGAATCTTAATAGTATTCTGAGTGTAAACCATCATAAAGAATGGGTTGATATTATGTTGGTTGGTGGATGTTATAATCAATTGCCGATGAGTGGAAAGAAAATAATTGCCTGAGCAATACTTGTTTTAGTAGTCAGATTTTTTAAATTTAAGAGCTTTTTTAACTCATAAGACATTTAAATAACTAATACTGGAATTTTTGAAGCCAATGTACTACCATCGAATCTATTTCAAGTTTAAAATAGTATATCTCAATGACTTTTTTTTAATATAGAAGATTGAAATAATGTCAATTAAATAATTTGTATAGCATGTCACTTCATTGGATTTCGCCGACCGTTAGCTAATATCTTTACATTGGCCTTCTTTAGTAGCCATAACAGCAATTAGAAAATTGCAGAATAAATACATGTTTAAGCAAACTAAGTAGAATTGTGCCAGGTTTGTATGTGTGCCATTATTATTCATAGGGTAAAACAAAAAGATATTGAGTAGAAATACAATATTAACATTCTGTGAAAACGTTTGATTTAATTACACTCGCACGTTTTAGTAACCTTAATATAAATGTAAAGATTATGGCAAGATATCTCGAAAAAGCTTTCATATTTAAACTTTAAATTTTGCTCGAAACTTTATTTCTATATAGACACAAATGAGTTCTATGATGTCCAACCAAGGGTTTTTGCTAAGCGTCAATGACGCCTATCATTCAGTAGGCTAACACAATTTCTCTTTTGCCTGCCGGAGAGGTGTACAGAATATTTAATGTCTGTGTAATTATTTTTCGGTCCATAGGTCTGCAGGACATCTCGTTATTAAAGTGGTCTATGGATTTTAATCTTTTCTAGAAGCATAAGCGGCGGAGTTTTTTGCGCGATAGATGGTGTGCTATACTCCCAAATATTGTGCTTGTACTAAATACTGCATTTATTTAACATCTACATTTTCTCTAGTTGTACTTAAACTTAAATCCTTGTGTAGTAAACTTGTATTTTAATGTAGTATAATTTATTATAGTATTAGTTGTTTGCCATTATTTATTAGTAAAAAGCATGTATAACGTAATTAAAATTTGGTAGCAAGCTGAAGCAATAACATCTTTAAAGGGCGTTGTTTATTCAAGAATCCAAAGTTGACTTCCCCTTAGATTAAAATATTCACTCGGATGTGACCGATGTTATGCTATCACTGCGTCTGAGATGATTCTGGTCATTTGAACTTTTGACATTTCGATGCGACCAATTTAAAACGTCATAGAATCTGACACTTCAAATATTATCTTATTTCTCGAAAGTGATGAAACGTAAAGCTTATCTTGTTTTATATATGCACAACAGCACATATTACCATAAAAATTAATAATAATAATTCAAAATAAATTCATAACATTTGGAAAGAGGATATTTATATAACAAAAAAATACTTTTAAGTATAATGGTCATATTCCTGTTTAATTTTTATATTTGGATAGATCTATCACTTAAAGATTAAGTTGAGCAAAGCACATAGAAGAACTAAATGTATACAGGTAATTATTACAATTTATATTGAATATTGATTTGCCTCTTATTAAATGTAGTACACATGTTACACAATTATTTACAATCAGACGTCTGAAATCTAGATGGTTATATGTAACTAAACAACATAAGTAATAATCTGAAAATTATTATCTGTTTGGCAAGACTATACAAGACTATTGGCTAGATCATGAGATAGATTATACTCGATAGTATCGCACAGACACTGTCCTCATGGTTTCTTTAAGTCAACCCTCTATCAAGGTGTGCCATACAGTCAACCTCATCCAGGATCATCTCTTCCATTATTACATAAGTTCTGTACTGAAATGGTGCAGTACTTCCACCATAAAACGTGAAGTATTTCTTCAAATAATTAATTTCCAAGTTTATGTTTCCAAAGTATTCAGTATAAACATTTAATTCTTTGTAAGCTTGAATTTAAACTTGATATTTTAATTTGCATGTGAAAGAGAGAGTCGCGTTGTCTGCATATTGGACTATGTATCCTTTATGAATATTTGAATTCAAATAGCTTATGTACACCAGGAACAAAACTATTCCAAGGATGGGTCCCTGAGGGACTCCATATCTAAAACTGGTAGTAAGTGACAATGAATTTTGCACTGATACCTGTTTTATATTAGAGAGGTATAACTGAAGCCACTTCAGTGGCAATCCTTTAATGCGTAATTGTACAATCTTTTAAGGAGGATTTTTGATCCACACAATCGAAAGCCTTGATCAAGTCAAGAAAACTTCTGTACGTTACTATTTTCTTTCCCAAGCTACTAACAATTAGCTCGATTAATTGAGCGATTGCTTAATTAAGGATTTATATTGTATAAAACAAAACTTACTTAGAGATAATATGTCATTTTTCTCAAATAAATTTAGCATCCTACTCAAAATATTTATTTAAAAAACCTTACCTTGCACTGGTAGAATTGAGATAAGCCAATAATTATCTACTTTTAATGGATCCTGTCTCTTAAAAATTGGAATTACTGCAGCTCTTTTCAGTGCCTTAGGTAACACACCTTGTTGGAAATATCTATAAATTATCATATTTAGTGATTTCAGTAGATTCGTGTAACATTGATTGAATAGTCAATTATGTCAGTTGACTTCGATACCCTTAGAGAACGTATCACGCCAGCCACTTTCTCCTCTGTTACAGGAGTTAATGCAATTTGAAATGACGAGACTTGGTGTTTGACTAGTTTTAAAACAACAGCCGAGATTTTTGAACAAAGTAATTAAAAATGCCACATCCTAATGTTTCTTTAATAACTTTCTAATTTATTTAAATTGTTATGGATTTATTGGGTGCCTTGGTTAAACGTTACAAATAATTAATGTCAGGATGTACCTGACATCTGGGTGAGAGACGGTAATACATTTAGATCCTGTAGTTATTACACTTTCCGCCAATAAAATTTATAAGAAATAATTTTAAGTGTGAGAACATGCATTCCAAAAGATTCCATTTTAGAGTGGGGTTGTTAAGAGTTTATTTACATAACATTTTTTAATTTATATTTAAATATACGAGAAATTGTAGTACACGTTTGTTTGAGCCGTAAAAGTAAATACTTTGTATTCCAAAAGAGCACATAAAAAACACACTCTGATATGTTTATTTCTATATTGTATTTAAAGTTGAGACAAATTTCTACTTAAACTACTTTTCAATGAGATTTTTTGGCATTATCTTTACAAGGAGACAACTTAGTTAAGAGCTTAGTTCTATAATCATAGGATTAATAATAAATTTGTTACTCATTCTACTTTCATTTTTAAAACGCATAGTAGTGGATAATTGACATAGGCAATATAAAAATAAATTTGTATTATAACTATATACGTATTATCGTATATATTTATATTATATTTTTCTCCAATGTTTCTTTTACGTTTACATTTAAACAGAATAGTTCAAGTTTTAGCAAACCTTCATTTAGTATTAAAAATGATAAATCATTCTTATTAATGTTTTTTTTATATACTTCAGTATGAATTTTATTTGATAAACATACATATTCAGAGATATTTTAAATTTCGTTGTGTCTTAATAATGAATTTTGAAAGGTGATTCTAAAGTATTATCAAAATCAATGTATAATTAAATGTACCAAGGAAATTGGAAAACCGTGCAGAATAAACTGGGCGGAACACGTATGAATGGTGTGTCCACATTGAAGCAAGTAATGTAATCCTCTCAGAGAGCGTTCTATTGTACAGTTGTGTTGGTATTTCCAACGACCGGCCAATATCAATCCTGGTATTCAACTGTGTAACCAGTTTCGCCGATAAAACTTTAAAATTGATTCAGACAAAATGGCCTCAGTTTGTTATAAATTACATACCATACTGAAACTGTGGAAACCCTTACATTGAAAACGTTAGCTTGGAAAGTTAACACAAGTATTTTTGTACATATTCGCACTGTTCATATTTTTTTGTAATAAGTTGCAATCCAAATTATATCTCTTTATAGTAAATTATACGTCGACAATTTTAAACATTTAATCTAAAGTGAAATTATACAGACAATTCCACATTTTAGATGGCCAATCTCAAAATGATTTATTCTATTGAACAAAAATATAAGCTGATTAATTTGAACATCAGCTGTGTAAAAATTAATTTAAGATTTAAATTGACGGGCAACATTGGAACAATACACTTTGGAACGTTGCACTAGTAATACAAGTATATCTTCTTGTTAGTTCTTGAGGGTGAATTCTTTGTACACACTTTAAACTAATTCTTTAATCACATTTACTTGGTGGTTTAAATTGTTTTAAATATAAATAAATAAACAGGACATAGATTTTCTTTCACTAAATACGGTTACAGAGTATTACTGTAACATGTCCTATAAACATGAATAATAAATGATAAAACATATAGTACAAAGATGTATTTTGTGTCATCTAGTGTATTTATAACTGCAGTAGAACTACTGTAGCATATATCATAAATAGTTACTTTGCCAATGGCGCAGTGTAGTGGGTACGGCGGTTATCGCAAGATAACCAGATCAAGCAACGCCGAGCGTGGCTGCTGCTTGGACAGGTGACCACTGAGCGATCCTGTCCTTGCAAGCGGCCCGCCTGCCCGGCCATTGGTGGTGGTTCGGAAGTCACCTTTAAGCCGTTGGTCCCCAGGTTAAGTGTTAGAGAGGGCTTCTTAGCCCTAACTTCGCCTGGTAAAATAAGACATTCTTTACTTTTACTTTACTTTTTTTATTATGGTAGCTCAAATATGAGGCGACACAAGGATGAATCACAATCCTATTATTATTGCTCGGAATAGTGTATCTGAAATTGTAATAGGAACAGACTACTCAATTGTAAGTTGTAATTAGCTGAACTTCTCGACTGGTCTGATTTATTATTATGTGCAACATTTTGAATACAAACTCTGCTGCCAATTTTCTCTTCAACTATGGGAATGATAC
The DNA here is from genome assembly GCF_021130785.1 of Homalodisca vitripennis. Lineage (NCBI taxonomy): Eukaryota > Metazoa > Arthropoda > Insecta > Hemiptera > Cicadellidae > Homalodisca > Homalodisca vitripennis. The sequence continues at coordinate 121,443,612 of NC_060211.1, read as the reverse complement.
GTATTGATGAATGTATAAATTTATAATACTTTGTTAACCACCTACAGGGTATAACTTTAACATTAAGGTTAATTGTATTCTAATGTTTATGAATTTTACAATACCTCCGAAACTTCAGACGTCCCTTAATATATTGATGTTAAAGTCACGGTAGTGTCGCAATATCAAGGAATGTATATGGTAAAATTTATAGTTCATTATTAGTATCAAAGTACAATAAGTGAGAAAAAACTTTTATATTATTTTATAAAGGAATTTGCAAACAAATAAATACCTCCCAACCACGGAAATCAATCAAAATTGACATAATAGAATAACCTACACATTGGATTTAGTTAAATTAAATTATAGGTATAGTCTTTTATATAGCTGGAAAAATCAGTGGTACATTGTCCTTTCTTACACTTAGTCTTAGTACATCAAAACCCTTATGATAATTAATTATCGTGATGCTTGCAAATACAACGAATGGCTTTAGATGAAATCTTGAGAAACTACTAACCGGACTTGCGTTAAAACAAAAGAAGATACAAACGGATTTACAATAAATATATACAATTATATTTATATGAGCCACAGAATGGTAATAAGAATTAATTTTATGGTATCTATATAACTATAGACCGTACTTAGATTACATCGTAGGAATCATTCGAGGAATTAGCATAATTGTGTATAATGGTAAATCCTCCTCCTCAATTGAATAAAAAATATTAAAATTCAACCCATACAAACGAGCGAAAATCAAAATACATACAAATGATTTCAAATTATATCAATAATTAAGACTTGGGACTAAAACTTTAACGTCGGAAGTTTTAACTACTTTAAACGTTAAGATTTTTATATATAACTCGATATTTTCTACAAATACAAAAATAAAGTAGTGAAACTAATATGCACGTGAAGTAACTAGAAGTAACTTCCTTTAAAATAACATGTCATAGACACATATTTAACAAAGACGTATTACTCACGAAAAAAATTAATGTTTTAAAACTTTTTGTGTACAAATCAAAAGATTTTAAAAAGAGAGTTCATTATGGGGTTTATGGTGTGATTTTTTGAGTATTTATTTAGTATTCATGACCTTATTTTTGAGTTATATGACCATATTATTCATAACAGTTTTTGAGTGGCATGCACCTATTTCGAATCCCTCTCATATTCAGTGTATCGTGTCACACGTGTTTCATATGTCTGATTGTTCTGAATTATTGCGTTATTTATAAAAAGTTTTAATTTCTGAAACAGGACTTCAAACCAACAGGAGAGTGAGTGAACAATCGAGAATCCAAATTAGCTGTCCGGAAATTGTTCTGTAGCAGGTCCCAAGCTGAGCTAGGAGCGGGAACATCGTATATACGTAGTTATATTCACAAATTTACCTTGTGTTTGATACAAAAATCTTGACCCGATGTATTTTTACATATTACGTTGCACAAGGTAAGGTTTGGAAGCTCGTTGTCCCAAATGGGTTCACTCTGGGAAATTTGTTTCGATCAATAACGACTTATAACTTACAAATTTTGGGCATTTTGAAAAGTTTCTAAACATTTTTTCGAGGAATTTCATAAAACCAAGAAGTTTATAGTCATTACACGTGCGTTATCTGACACTTTTTAAGTATTATTCCTAAAAAAACACGGCAAACAATAATTATGCTATGTTTGAATAACACACTTTTTCAACTAGTCACCATTAGAAATAGAAGTAACATATCGTCAACCTAAAGCTGAATGTATTGGCAGTCATTTTGATTGTGGTTCCATAATAACAATGTTAAACTTCATTCAGTCTCACGACCTTGTTTTTAAACCCAAAATTCATTGTAATTTATCGTTTAAATATTAAAAAGTATACGCTTTGCATTAACAAAATTAAATAGTTATATTCCCTATAACGCTACGATCAAAAATAAGGGCGTAAATCTACACAAGGTTTAACGTGGTTCTTATGGAGAAACCTAAAGGTCATATTATTACAGACGTCCTTAAGAGATGGAAATACGTCTCACGGTTGGTTTCTCCATGTGATAACTAACTGAAATTATTATTGATTTTAGGAACACCCTCTGCCTGGAAAATTTGCATTCTTGTTTAACTGGTATCAATTTGTAGTATGCAGATGAAGCCAAACATCCCATTCGTCAGCATTTAGCGTAGAGAGGTTTTCTCTTATGAAAGGATAATTCATGCATAAAGCATAGAAGATTAAGCTCTTAACCATGTTAACGTCTAGGTTACGTTGCAGTCAATGCAGATTAACTGCATTGTACCTGAACGAATAACGCTTTCATGAAATAAACTTAAAGATTTTCCTTAGGAAAGGAAATAATCTAGTTTTAGAAATGAGTTTCTAGTAAAAAGTTTAAAATATAAAATACAGTTCTTATTTTTGTCGTTTACATACATATACACAAGTGAAACCTATCGCCAGATTTTTCAAATAATAGTTATATCAGCGTTATCCAACGAGATATAAAAGCTAATTTATTAGTTTGACAATACTTAACCTACAGTAGATATCATGAAAACATATTTTAAATCATCTGTGTATTATGATGTAGTACAGAAGAAGATTTGAGTATTGCGCAGAAATATCGTGTTAAACACCACAAGTCTCGTTGATGCTACGTCACTCGTGTTGTAATTAGTCCTCTTCAACCTCTTGCGTATTGACTATCATACAGGGATATTTATATACGAGTACGTTACTATACCACCATAATTTGGTTTAATCTAAAAATACTAAAAGCAAATGTGTTATATGTAATGTTAAAATTATAGTTGACTTTCCCTTTACTTTTTTGAAAAAATATTTCCAAAAAGAAAACTATTTATTTTAAGAAATATTTCTCACGATTCACAATAGTTTTGACCTATCATCATGGAATATCGTATGATTATACTTCACTTACAAAGGACTAGAGGACATTTGAATTTTCTGAAAGTTAAAAACTGAGCAGTGATGTTTTACATTTCCGGCTGGTCCATTACGTACAGGGCTAACCTTGTCTCCTTCTAATATAAAATTCAAATGTCACTGTTGGTTATTCTTCTCCTTTCAGATATGCTTCTGTGTAATGTAAAAACAATTGCTTTTTACAGGGACATGCCTACCTTTTCAATGCAACATGTAATAAATCCTGACACGATAAAATAATATGTTTTGGATTACTAAATTCAATTTTAATATTTACAGCATGGATCCTTTTCATATTTCTAATACTCATTATTAATTGTAATTATATCAACAGTAGTTTAGTACTACTTTTCTCTACATATAAACAGGCTTATTTTAAATCTCTTTTGAAACACGTACTACATCAAAAAAGCATGAAGATTTGAGACGCAAATAATATTGTACTATTTATCACCAACAGTTTTAATTATTACTGACATATTAATACTGATATCATGATAAAATACTATACAACTGAAACAGATCTATAACTCTCGTGCAGTCATTAAGTGCTTGTGGAATTATATATCGTTTATAAATTTTGCAACCCTTACCTATATTAATGGAGTTTTGTATACATGTCTGTAATATTCTTGAATAAATGTAATGTAAGTTGACTTTGCCACTCTAATTAAAAGATATATTTTATAATTTGGAAAATAAATTTAAAAAAGACTGTGATTTATTTGAAATTATTTCTAAAACCACGTTTTTAATGAAATAAATAAAAACTCAAATTGTGTACTCCTATCGTATTTTACGCTAGAGATAACATACTAATAACATAGAGATAACATACAGATAATCATACTCCTGTAAAATGTGCGTTGGAAATAAATGTTTCAATATGAAGGGCTAAGGACGCCGTTGTTCCATAATAGGTTTTGTGGAGGAAACCTACTGTTCTACGAGTGGTGGACTGTTCATGAAAACACCCTCTCTCCTCTAATCTATCAGATACGATTATTTAACAATAATAGCCTACTTAAAATGCTATGGACAACATTAGTCACTTCTCAGCATTATTGCGATAGTTATTTCTATCAGCTCATAACGTTTAGCTATAAATATTGAATTCTGTAAGCTTTTTTGATATTAGAGGATGACACACTCAATCCTTACATCTTTTAGGCTAATCAGCGAACATGAGGTGTTTTAAGATACTGTCATTGGTATTTGGCGTTAATAACTTTTTAAAGATGTTTTACTCCGAACCATTTAAATACCTCTTTTAAGATAGAAAAATTATAAAACTATTGTAGGTGCAATGAGAATTTATAGACACTTTACTCGAATTTGAGAAGCTAAAAGACACATGACTCGAAGTAAAGACATTTATTTTTCAACAGAAATTTTGTATTGTACTGTCTAAAGACTGAATTAAAAATTATTATTCCATAAGACTGGTAGCACTAGAATCAGTTTTTATGCCTGTTTTTTTTTTAGTTTTTTACTACCTAAATTATTATTGAAGGTTCATAAGCAATTATTGAGCAACTAAATTTAAATATAAAATTAGGTTCCTTGTCGTTGTTAAGTCATGTGTATGTCTATCTCCAATGCCTGTTTATTCGACTACATAACGTTTGTTCTTGATATTTGCTTAAAAACATGTTCGTAATATTTATATACATTACCATATTTGATCAATGAATCCACACGATTAACTCAATCAATCAAGTAAAATAGGATGTCCATATTTAATGGAACTGGACTGAATGAACTGGCCGAAATATATGTGAATGGTGTACTCACTGTCCACACTGAACCTCTCTGAGAGCATTTTACTGTCGGCGTTATCATTACCAACGACCGGTTGTTAAAATTCCTACCATTCCACTAGGCAACCTACTTAGTTTATATTTCCTGACAAGACTTATAACATTTATTTTAGCAAAATACCTGATAATAATAATAATAATAATCTTTTAACTCTATAATATATACATAGCAATGGATATTACGTTAGAGGATAAAATTAAACACTTATACTGCAATATGACAATTGATTTATTTATTTAAATTTTAAACATTGTGTTATTAATTAATAAATTCTTCTAATGTACTACCTTCCAAAGGAAATTTCATTTATATTTTGTAACAAAGCTGCGACCTAATATTGAAGCAATATCTACATAGTGTACACTCTCATATAGATTCCACTCTATTCTTGTTAGCGATTATTTATATTTACTCTCTGGTTAGTACTTTCACGTTGTATTTATTTGTGCATAGTTTATTTTATTTGACTGCATTATAGTTTTTGAAACTATAACTGTTGACAGGTTCCTCCTTTCTGTCTGAATAAATAAACATATTCTATTTTGGATTTTGTAAAATATATATATCTTGTTTAAATTATATATTTTTCGTAAGGATTACAACACTCAATCACATGGTACTATATATTCAATTTTGAACGCAATGTCTGGATCAGATCAATTTCTCAGTATTACATTCATTACATCCGTACAGCCTATCAAGTTTAGCACGTAATGTTGTGGGACACTTAAAGTGGTGTACTCCTACCTTGTGTTAATAGGACAAAACTGTGAAAAGTTCCTGATATTATTCCGTAACGAAAGAAATATTTAGTATGATTTTTTTTTACAACTCACTTTCAATACTGACTACGTTTCTTATTCATAGTCAAAATATCCAATAATGCAAAATCGAATTTCGGATGTAAATTATTGCAAATGAATACTTTTATTTCAAACATTTCTGTAGCTATGAGTGCAGGTCCCATTAATTTCCTCAGCAGATCGGTTTTATAAGTACAGGTAATTATTTTTGCCAGAAGATTCCACTGCCTTCATCAACGATTAGACTATTAAATCGCGAGCTTGCAATCAACGACTGAGAGCTAAGCTGCCGCAATCAAAGTAATTATAAGAGAGTATTCTTAGCTCTTGTAATGAATATACAACAACTAAGAATTATTACTAGTTCACTAGTATCTTTGTGTAATTGAAATATTTTCATTCGTAGTGTAGATATATTAAAATTAAGTGAATACTCCCCCCCACCCATCTTTACATCGTTTTCAATTTATTTTCCTAATCTTAAAATAATTTGTTTAAACTATTCAGGAATTACTTATGGTGTACAATTATCATAAATCAACAGGCTTGATACATTTCTATTTATACATTATTCTGACGGAGGAATGTAACAAAACATACAATGCTACTAATTTACCGGTATACACGAAACATGAATTTCGATAACTTGCTTATAGTATAGAATAAATCATTCACTAAATATTTTCTCACACATCTCGATCTATAATTTCAAGTTTTATATTGTAACAACCAGACAATACTATAGAAAATCAATGTACTTATAAGAAAGAAAACGTAGGAGAAATAAGGTTGGTTGGGGATAAGTCCAGATTTTATGTGACTTTAGAAGGTATTCTCAAATTGACCTATATTCACGCAAGGATCTATCGTCGTGTTAGCCCATAATTTACATTAAAACATGCATGCTATTACTATCATGACACACTTGAAAGGATAACACGATTTCGCACATTTTCCATCATTATATGTCACCCAATTTATAACACGTTTGGAGGATTGGAGTGCCACTGGGGTTAGTAACCCACGTAGACTGTGCTGATGTGATGTGTGATTATGATTCTCGTATTTGTGATTTGTGCTCGTGACTGGACTCCAAGCAGCTTTTGAGTTTGTTTGAATCCTTTTCTTTTTTCTGTTCATTATTTAGATTCTACTCCTTAAAACGTTGTGTTATACCTTTTGTAACATATAACGATGGCAAATATCCGAAACCCTATTATCCTTTTAAACCTTCCATCGTCAATAACAACCTGTTACTTAAATGACCACCTTCCTCTTAGTGAACGTTTAAAATATGAAGGCGTCACAGACTTGACTCCTGGAATCTGGAGTCGTGCTCATCTGAAAAGATCCAAAAAAAGTTGGTGACAAAGAAGCTCATACAAGTTTTTATTGTAAGGACAATTCAAACTCAAATTTCAGATATTTATAGTTTATAAACAGTTAATAAATATAGGAAAAACATGAATTCAAATATTTAGTAATATTTAATTGCCATTAAAAATGTGTGTGTATGTTTAAATTAAAAAACAATAATAGAAATTACAATGAGCTAATAAAAGTCCATACAAGAATTAGATCGGTGTTTTAGAACACTTCTTTTAAGAACACCATAATAGGTATTTTTTTACTTTTGATCTTCATGTTTTTTTACGAACGTTCAAGTAGCCTGGGCGTATAACTAAAACAATGAGAGTATCTATAAATATTAAAAACTTACAAATTGAATTTTATCCAAACTATTACTGTAAATATGATTCATGTCATTAAAAATTAAATCAAGTAAATGTCTATTGAATGCATGGCGTCTCCTACCTGCTCTTAACTTGGCACCCGCTTCTGTGTAATTTCCGGGCCGTTAGCTGTCTGCAATCGTGGTCCACTTACTTGTCTTGTTACCATAGTGAGATTAAAAAGTCTTAAAGGTTAAACTTTATTTAAACCTCGACTTTCAATTGAACTGTGTAAGCTTTTTGGATATGTTATATAACTATGTCATCTATTTCATTTATAAAACATTCATTTTGTGAGTTAATTGCTTTTTTCAAGTGGGAATGACAGTGCATTTTCATCACTTTTACGGAACATATTTTAAGGAAAAGTTTAAAATTCGTTTGCAAATATTACGTTATCTTCCTGAGTATTGAATCCACGAACTTCTACCGTTCTTTATTCTTTAAAAATTAAAATATGCACATGTACTAAAATTCTTAAGTTTAGTAGTATAACCGTGCACTATCTACAACATTCATAATGTACACTTGAATTTCAAACTATGATGAGTGCAATTCTTATTCTCCCCATGAAAATTTAAGTTAACCTCAAAATGCAGGCATATATTCATTTCTGAGAGGTGAATGTATATTGTTTCAAAATGAAGTATTAATTATTGCAGAAGACTTACATTGCTTCCCATTTAATGCAAAATAATTCGTTAACTAGGTTTCAAAGTAAATATATATCACCATAGAAAACAAATTGATTGTAATGACAGTACTACTGTAATAATACATTCATCTTAAGAGAGTGTGGTGAGATTTAATTAGGATCATTACAGAACATATGAGTAGGTCTGTGTTCATTAACGAGGGCTCATTAGAAGCAGCACCACATTGTTCTGCGCGCATACTAATAACTTTTATTGAGAAATGGAAACACATATTGAATTATGCTGTTACCAGGCGGTAATTGGTATATTATACAATACTAGTATTTATCATGACGTAATTATTAGACTGATCTTTGAGTATTATTTTGATATATATGCGGGATCATTATGGTCATATCCCCATCAAGGCAAATATAAACCTATTAACGCAATATGTACTACTGACTTACCTATTATGTCAGTTACATTGCCCATAATATAAATATATGACGTATGTTTACTATAATTAAAAGGTACGCCTATTATAATGAAACATAATGTAAGATGTTACGATTAAAAAATCATACATAAAGCTCACAATATATTTTTTATACATGGTTAAGTTAAACATCAATTGCCGGTATAAGTATTGTAATATACGCTAGTAATATTGGCCTGCGGAATATTTGCGAACTCTGCCCGTAAGTATTACATTTGCGTATGATAATAATTATTATTCTGAGAACTTCTTGTAATTCTTAAACGTAATAAACAATATAGTGTAAATATTAATATAAATTCAGTCCGTACCTTTTTGTTTTAAATGATTATAAACAGTAGTAAAGTTTTACTACATTACCACTTTTGATGATCTAGTATTAAATTAATAATTTTATTGTTTAGCTTCTTGCTAACTATCTAATTATTAGCTTAATTGTGTTAGCTTAATTATAGGGGACCCTTGTCGTTCATGTTGGGAAACGTTCCGACTATCTCTAACTAGCAAATAGCGCATATTGGTAAGCATTACAAACTTTTTTTAGGGAGGAGGTTCCTTCGTAGCCTTATGGTCTCAGTGGATTTACTCGTACTTGCCTCTGCGTGAAAAAAGTGCTCCCCTTACAAAATCTCCGCTCTAACACACTCAAAGTCTTTTCTCTAGACCGTGCAGCCACCAAGTGTTAAAAAATCAAAGTGGATCCGCATTTATTTTCTTATACGTCATTACCTTGCTGGTAAGTATTCTTCACTCACCTTCTAACTCATATTTTGTTGCATACTTGTAAAGAAATAAAAAATAAATCATATTATTTTAATATAAAATGAGGCTGGGGTATTCTAGAAATAAGTACCTAACCCACTATACTTAAAATTATTGTGATTCGGTGTAATACTATTCATGTTGTTCTATATCCCCACTTAACACTACAGTAACAGCGGTCAATGGTAGTGTTATCGCAACCTTCCACTTGGTACTGTGGAATGTGGTCCCTTCTGATAAAATAGTCAAAGAAACTTTCTATCAACCACTGGCAGAAATCCATTCTGTTATCAAACTCCTTATTCCACAAGATCAAAACTAATAGGTCATATTTTATTATTACAAAGGATTTCCCAAACATAATCATTTCAAAAATTACTTTTTTATCGTTTACAAAATTGTATTTTATGTGTCGATAGAATTATTTTTTTCCATGACAGGCGGTATTGGTAGTAATGTATGTATATTATAATATTTATTTACTTTAGTAAATATTTTTAAAGTAAACATATTTCTTCAAATCTCACTGTAATCTTTTTTTCTAGGTGAGACCAGTTTGGACCCAGAAATCGTTTACAGTATGTTTGTAAGTACATTGTAATCTATTAAAGTATATAAAGAGAGGTATTCACTTTAATGTGTCGCTTTGTTTAAATTTTGTTGAAATGTTATAGCTTTAGACGTATTTATATCTTTCACACACCTATCAGTGCTAGCGAAGTAAACATTCAAGCTAGTCTTTCGAAAAGAATGAAAGTCTGGAAAATGCAGAATAGACCTAGTTAATTTTAACACTTGAATTTACATGCCGAGATGATGGTACCTGATTATCCCAAAATGAATGTAGAACTGCATCAATTATGTCTATATTCTTCTTTATCATATATTAAAAACAAATTTCTTAAAATCATTTCCTCCTAGACATATTATGTGCACTAATACAGATAGGAAAATATTTGCAATCCACCTTGAGAAAATTACGCCCATTACAGCTCCCCATACTTTTCGATGCACTTATCAAGGGCTGCAACACATTAGACAGGTAGTGCCATTTAGAAACGGTGGATTCCTTAAATTGTTGGATAGATAATATAAAAAAGTAAAATATATTGTTACAGATTTTGTCAATGCTTCTTTTATTTACAAGTTAAGAACAGAATCACTCCTGATTCTGAAGATTATGTAATTTACTTATAATACAGAGAATTTTTAATACAAAACATATTTGGTGCTGTTGTTATAATATTTTCCATGAGCAAAGTTTGCCCACAATTCCTACCTCAAATTCCTCCTGGACTGTAATATTCACTCAAGCGTCTCTAATGTCAATGCTCTGCTTTACTGGAGCTGTTTCTGTGTAATACGAAGCGAATTGTCTCTGACATCTCTTCTTATCCAACAAATATTGTCTCAAAACTTGACAGTTAAAATACTAATATGAATAGTATAACAAAGTAAGTTTGAAATTTATTGTTTAAAAAACGTATCATAGTAGTGTCTATAGGCTAGTGATTATTTTTCTCTTAGTCAGTCATTCTATCTTCTCGTATTGAAGAAATGCATTTAAAAATGTAGCAATTTTATTTGATTAGATAACTTATCTTTAATTAAATGATTTTTTTTAAACATGACACTTCACGACAGGTATGATTACATTATTGATATTCGAGTAATAATCAAAGTAAAATTAAATTAATGTACTCCATCTTCAAACATTTTAATTGATTTAGCAAGCAATTTTATGAAACAATAAATAGCTTATTTTTTAAGAGATGAAAATGAGAACTTAGTATTCGGATAAGCCGTTGTTTATTGTATTTCATTATGTATATGTATAAAGGGCAGATTTCTAATTCCTTCGCTTACTCATTACTGATTCTCGAAATTCCCGATATTTCAGAAACTTGTAATTTGTAAAAAACGTGCCTTACCCTCTCATCAGACAAATAAAAGATTTTTAAAGCTAAATTACTCATAGGGAATTAATTAGGGTTACGACTCTAGAGGTATTGTATATTTTTTCAACTTTCCGCTGTCCTACAAAGTTATAATTTGACACATGAGTCTGTGGTCTCAAAAGGAAAGGCCACAAGCAGCTTCTTGTATACACATATATAAAATACAACAAACAAACCCACTACATATATAGTAATTTGACACATGAGCCTGTGGTCTCAAAAGGAAAGGCCACAAGCAGCTTCTTGTATACACATATATAAAATATAACAAACAAACCCACTACATATATAGTAATTTGACACATGAGCCTGTGGTCTCAAGTAACACATGAGCCTGTGGTCTCAAAAGGAAAGGCCACAAGCAGCTTCTTGTATACACATATATAAAATACAACAAACAAACCCACTACATATATAGTAATTTGACACATGAGTCTGTGGTCTCAAAAGGAAAGGCCACAAGCAGCTTCTTGTATACACATATATAAAATACAACAAACAAACCCACTACATATATAGTAATTTGACACATGAGCCTGTGGTCTCAAAACGAAAGGCCACAAGCAGCTTCTTGTATACACATATATAAAATACAACAAACAAACCCACTACATATATAGTAATTTGACACATGAGCCTGTGGTCTCAAAAGGAAAGGCCACAAGCAGCTTCTTGTATACACATATATAAAATACAACAAACAAACCCACTACATATATAGTAATTACATATGTATATATAATAATAGGATTATATGTATAATACTACATATATTTTAATACAGGGTACGCCAAACGGTGTGCCATATCATACTTAGTGATTGCTAGAATACATCTGTTAGTATGTAATATGTTTGAATATCTTATTAAATGTATTTATTATCCTTTGCTCTCATCATGGTTACTCGTAATATTAATGTAAAAATACTTGTGAACTTTCAGTCCAGTACCATGAAGCGACATGCATCACCCTCGTACTCAGTGGTCTTCATATAGAAATGAAGCTTCATGCACGAGTTAAACTCTATATATCAGTTTGGTTTCGAGATATTTTGCAGACAGACAGAAATTTAATTTGTCACCCTTATGAGTGATAAGCTTTGCCAAACATTAACGGTCGGAAACAGCATTTACAGAACATTAAATATTGTATTGTTACCTGAATTTATAAAACAATAAATTAATTTAATGTTACTTTATATGCTTAGTTTATTAAATTTAACTATACATTTGTATTCTCTATACATTTACTCATTTTTACAAATCGTTATTTGCTATTGCATTGGAGTTTAGTGCAGTTCACTCCACTAACTTCATAGAGTAAAATGCATTGTTACATAACTGCAGGTATTGATTATGCCCATTCCATTAACTTCATTAACATGTCACAGGTCATCTAACTAACCCTTTAGTGCACATCAGTGTCGTTATTTAACAGATATTTGTTGTTTCAGAGTATGCAAAATACAGACAGGTTTTCAATGTTCATTAACGTCAACTCTTATATATAATTGATGACCGAATTTATTAGATAGTTTTAACGCCTGCTCTTCACGCATCTTTAATATACATTACATATTATATTATAATAATCTCGTCAATTCATCTAAAATATACAATAAATTAGCAATGTAATCGTGAATGTTATTATATCATTCCAGTATTTTATTATGTTTATATAATATATATATATATATATATATATATATATACGTACGCATATTGTATTCCACTCATAAACTAGTCAGTCACAGTTTATCAATATAAATGTCAACACATAGTATGTCATCCATCACATATATTCTGAAAGAATGTACAATAGATTCAAGCGAGTTTCCTATTTTTGTTAAAATTTTTAAGATTTCAAAAATGAAAGGTGAATAAATAAATAAACAATTCAGGTCTATTACGCAATCCTTTAACTCTTTTTGATCGTTAAACTGTTTGATTGCCTCGAGGTCCCAATTGATCTAAGGCAAACTTGTTCTATCAAGTCCTCAGGAGCCGTCTGTCAGGCTTAGAATCCGGTAGTAGTTCCAAGTTCTTTCCTTATAGATTTTAAAGTTCTATTGGTGTCATAGCGCTTAAATTATAGTTACAGTACCGTCAAAAGTATAATTTTAGGAAAAGTTTTTCTGAATTTAAAATATTGATTGTAGGGAAGTTGTTTTTATTTGAATGGTTTTCTTGCACCAACGTTTTACTACTTTATTGGTTCAACATTAACAAAATATACCCCATATAATGGTTTCCTCTTCACTATGTAATAATAATAAAAGATGTGAGAATGTCACACCAAATGTCGTGTAACAGACTTTGCTGAAATTGCTTGCAAAATTTCAATATTTTGTATTTACATTTGTAAATATGTCACATTTTTTTAAAACTTGATATGCCTACTTAGTGATAGTCTTCAATGACATTGAGCCACACCCCGTGATTAGACATACACCATCATAGAACTCATCCTTTTTCATGCGAATTCTTAAGCCTGCATATAACATTATATCGAAATATGATATGGATAGTTAGGCTACAAGTGTTATGACACGTATTAGGATGATCATGAGATTAATCACTTTATTTACAAATATTCTGTAAATATCACAATGTCATAGTTATCTGGAAGACAAGTGTAATATTGTTTGTTAGCTATTATATGAATTCCATAAAGTGGCATGCTCAATCTTAGAAATCGATGTTTCTTATTTATAAATTAAAGTTTATGAAAAGTTTCGAAAAATCGTACGGATAGACAAAAAGACAGGTAGACAAAATTTAAATATTTTACAGCTCCTCCAGTTGTACACTTAGATAACGCACACCCAATATATGTTTTAGTGTCAATCAACATAAAGTTTTTTACACCTGATCAATATCAAAACATTTAGTACAATCTGATTAACATATACCTATACTGGTGATTAAAAGCTGTTTATTACATTTTATCTCATTTTAATAGTAATTTAAATTGAGGAGAGAGCCTTTTAAAAATCCTGAATGATTTAAACTACCTTAAGCATTAATAAGTAAGAGCGTTATCATCTCCTAAAGTAGTAACTGAACCATTAAATTCATGCGTCCACACAATTATGGAGAAGCGGACTGAGCTTGGATTTTTTACAAGATCTCTCGTTATGAAATGAAGAAGAGGCTCATTTTTAATGACTGTTACTCTAAAAGAAAGATTCAGTCTTTTGTAATAAGAAGTATCTCATGTGGAGCAATTATGATTTAAATCATACTTAGAGTTTTCAATTACACATAGATGAAATCAACATAATTAATGACTATCACTCTACAATAAGCCTCTTTATAAGGGATTTTATAAAGTCTGCTATTATATCTCAAAATGAACAAAATTCTGAATAATTTGAAAATAAAAAATTATATGTTCATAAACAAAATCATACTATAAGTCAAATATATTCTTTTTAAATGACATTTAAAACACTCCAGATATAATTTATGGTCACTGGAATACACTCTAATATCCTGATCCATTTTAAATATTATTTAAAATATCCGTGTTCTGAGACCTTAACATCGCAGAGTGAAGCGAAGAGTATAAGTACTCGTGAAATAAGACGAATTTCTCTAAAAATATAATATATTTTATTGAATAGCTCCATCATGTTCACTAATAAATTTAACTATTATAGTCTAGGTTGGATGAACCTTAAAGTCGAAGTCCGTATCATTACACATAACAGTTGATTACATTTAACAGGTCCTTTCAATCAAAAATATTTGTTTGCTGTAATGCATTTCTTATAGAATTTTAAACAATTTTAGAGGCCATTTAGGTGTGTTGCCCAGAGGGAGTTTTGAAGTGATAATCGACATATATGTTAACCAGGGATCCTATAAATGTCCATGTAAAATTTATAATACAATATTAGTCTAGTAGTTTTTACGTGATTTAAAAGTATAACCCCAAAGTAAATCTTTCGATCTCTATTCATAATAACGTTAATAGGGAGTTGGTACTTTTAAGACATCCGGTATATATACTATATATTATGTATAATTAGGTCCTCATATTCCAAACTTATCCAATACATGGATCTGAATTATCGTACTATCACTAGTATAAACAAATTCAACATTTTCCAATATATAATTTTTATTTTGTGCAAGGCCTTTCTGAATCAAAGATTCCATCATCAGGCACTTCACAAATTCCATCAGCCTGATGATGGAATCTTTGATTAAGAAAGGCCTTGCACAAAATAAAAATTATATATTGGAAAATGTTGAATTTGTTTATACTAGTGATAGTACGATAAACCTTTTTTCCAATGCTCCAAGATTCTACATGGATCTGAATTGTTGACGTAAATTCTACATGTTTATTAATAACGTTCGAAAAAACATTGATATTAAATATATTAAATGCAAACAGAACAAGGATTAATAGGATTAAAATTATCACAATTTACATTGTTATGAGTAAGTTAAATCAGATAGAATATTATATAGATTTAAATATTACTATTTGTTACAATATATAATCTATGTTCACTTAAATTATGTCGTAAAAAGTACTTACAAATAAAAATAAAGGAGGAAATTGTTATTTTTTATCAATTGATTATTTTATTGGATTGACCACTATTTTTAATTCTCAAGCAATTTTAATTCTAACTAGTTAGACTGGCCAACATAACTGTTTTATTTGATAATTGGACAGTTGATTTCAGTCCAAGGCAAAATTATTAGCAATCGTAAAACTGTTTTCAACACTTTTAGTTACATCAGCTATAGGCACGACCATAACATTTAATCTAGATGAGATTTTGTTGCACTCGGTTTTGTGTGAAAAATATTCTGAAACGTCTTGTAAACTTACCGCTGTATTTGCTCAGTATGAGTATATGGTTATGGTTATGATAACGAAATGTAAACACGACTACGAGACTGTCCTGCGTGTATTCGGCCGAAAAGATAACAGTATTCAAATACACAGACATGTTGTAAAAATACATTCACATACATTTCACCGAGATGGAACTTACATTGGTTTATGCAGTAGAACTGGATTCATATACAATACAAGCTTATTAAATATATGGAATAATTTATGTACATAAGACAACCGAATAATGTAAATATTATTGTTGAATAAAAGTTTGTAATGAAATTCAATCAGATATCTAGATATACTCGAATGTATCACAATGATAATATGGTTGAAGGACACAACTATCCGGGTTAAGAAAGAAACTGTAACCAATTCGTTTTGAAACCAAAGTCCTTTTTCAACCCAGGTTCAATATATAAACTTATGAAGCTGATGTCTTTTGGATTGTGTTTTCGATGATGAAAATACAATCAGTCATGTATGTAACAATTTCTGTTTTCAATACTGATTCTAGACGGGGGAAACATCCTAATTCTCTCTCTCTCTCTCTCTCTCTCACATACACACACAAACATATATATATATATATATATATATATATATATATATATATATATATATATATATATATATATATATATACAGTTATGTTGGCCTGTCTAACTAGTTAGAATTAAAATTGCTTGAGAATTAAAAATAGTGGTCAATCCAATAAAATAATTTTACTAATTGATAAAAAATAACAATTTCCTCCTTTATTTTTATTTGTAAGTACTTTTTTACGACATAATTTAAGTGAACATAGATTATATATTGTAACAAATAATAATATTTAATCTATATAATATTCTATCTGATTACACTTACTCATAACAATGAACATTGTGATAATTTTAGTCCTATTAATCCTTTTTCTGTTTGCATTTAATATATTTAATATCAATGTTTTTTCGAACGTTATTAATGAACATGTAGAATTTACGTCAACAATTCGGATTCATGTATTGGATAAGTTTGGAATATGAGGACCCAATTGTACATCCTGCGTATATATATATATATAT
The DNA here is from genome assembly GCF_021130785.1 of Homalodisca vitripennis. Lineage (NCBI taxonomy): Eukaryota > Metazoa > Arthropoda > Insecta > Hemiptera > Cicadellidae > Homalodisca > Homalodisca vitripennis. The sequence goes on along the minus strand of NC_060211.1, from coordinate 121,426,549 downwards.
ATATATATATATATATATATATATATATATTCATTCATTAAATTTGTATAAGTGGCAATAGCCGAATTTAATTTCAATAAACAATGAATCGCAAAAAATACTTGCTCCGCCGGGACTATATATATATATATATATATATATATATATATATATATATATATATATATATATAAATCTCTTTTATGTGTGTGTGTGTGTTTTACAATCTGTAATGTCACACATATTTCCTCAATATAATTGTAATCCCAAATAATCTAAGTTAAATCAAAATCCCAAGTAGTTTTATTTCAATGTTAATACCTAAGGATAGACAGAGAGGCATACATAAATAAAATTTGTCCAGATCCACGCCTAATATGCCTCGCTAAAGCTAGCCAATAAAATTTAATGTTTGGAAAATAAATATTAGTGTCTATTTTATTTCAATCGTGACATATTTTTCACGTATTAAAAATGTCTCAGGGCACGTTTATTTCTTTTCTGAAACAAAAACACAGAGCACACAAGGTTACTGTTTTGCTACAAAATATTTTATGAAAACAAACTATTTTTCATAAACCTTTATGAAAGAATTATGACGAATTTTTATATACTTTCTTAAAGTACATTAATCATATAATAATCAGTCAGCTAGAGGGCTTCATATATTAAGCTACAAGGGCAGAATGGAAAGCTGTAATGCTGTAAACTAGTTGTACAGAGACAGATTGATGACCCCTGTGAGATTATAGTGCATGATCAGACCTTACAGATCATTAACGTCTCTATCTCATTATCCAGCATTAGTAGGATTTAGTAGAACTACATAGGTGGTGATAGCATAGCTTTTATCTGAGTTCTCTCTTGTTCAATATACAGAGTGTCCCGCCTCCCTCTTAACAAAGGTATACCACGTTATTACTCAGGTCAAGACAAACATAGTTTACCGTATGAACAATGAACATAGGTCTCCGATTCTTAGTTTCCCATATGTCTGTCAGTATGCGTTTTTATCAAATATTAATAACTTAATAAAATAAAGTAATAAACTAAATTATACCAAATTTTACTCACATTTTTATGATAACAAGACCAGTTACTGAAAAGAATATCATTAAATTTCTTAATTATTTTCAAAATGGCGGTCATTAAATTTTTTGACCTTTGAATGCTTTAATAACTAGCTTTTTCTCATGCATTGCAACAATAACAGTTTAAGAGGAGTTTTATAAATCATAAATCTAATGACACTAAAATGATTGAAATCGAATAATAAATAAGTGATGTAGAGCAGATTTGCTGTGACGGCTCAAATTGAGAGCTGCCATCTATTCTGTTGTTATACCTGTATTGCTATTATTGCTATTAATTTTTGTATTTTATTGCTTTTGGCTATTCGCTGAGAACCTCAATAGCACTCTGATATTCTATGTTAACTCTTTGGGCTGAAAACCTGATAGAGTCCAGGCATGTAGTCAAGTTATGTAAACTTTAGGAATGAACAAATTACTCCGTCAATAATAGGTTTATTTCTATTTTTTTTATTTTTAGTATTTCATTGCACTTAGAATACTGAAAATAAGACACCAGCGAATAGATGTTTGCAATAGATTTTTAGTTTCACATTAAAAGCATTATACATATATGGAAAGCTTTGTATAAATGCAACTTCATGTCCATAAAACTAGCATATTATTACTTCCTTCTTGTGCAATAAATGTGGCCATCAAAATACTTAATTAGTAAAACGCTGGTCCAGCCGTAATGGATTTTCCATAATTTCTCTTCATTGAAACATAACTACACTATTAAATTCATATGAGAGTTTACAAACTTACAGCAGCTTGAGTAACAACGTCATTTTATTCAAAAACATTTCTTGACCATTCTCGAAACAAAGTAGTTCTTTTGCTAAGGAAATATGGTTTCATAAATATATAAAATGCTAATAATAGGTAGTGTTTTATGACTATGTAGTAGAGTAATAAGTTATTACTAATAATAAGTCCTTTACATACACTTCCAATATAAGCTTTTGTAATATTATACTTTCTTCATTGCAAGTTTTAGTTTACAAACAATTAATCTCCAGAAAATACGTGTATGTGTATGACTTAAGCAATTCATGTCGGTAGTACAAAACCAATAAATGTCAAGTGAGACCGACGCTACTTCTGGCATCGTTCAGGGGCCTGAGAAGGGTATTGACATTTTGTTTCTTGTCGTATATTGTTAGGTCTAATAAAATCGAAGAAGATAATATAATTATTTTAAGTAAGGCTATAAGATTTTCGTTCAAAGAAGTTTTCATTTAGAACAAATAAATATTAAACTAACATAAAAAAACTCTAAGAAACATCGGTAATGTCAGATATTCGTTGATAGTTCACTGTGGATCATATTCAGCATATTCTTTTTTAAGTCATTTACCGTTACTAAATCCTCTATTTGTTCAAAGGACTCTAAAATAGTAAGAGAATAAATTAAAAATTTCCGATCACGTGTATTCTAGAGATTTGCGAATTTAAAAAATGACGTGGTGGAAAGGAGACCGCGGAGTAAAGGATCATTTTCATAAAAAACAAAGTTTCTATAAAAAAGTGCCTCACATAGTACAATTGAATAAATTTGCGTTTCCTTATGGAGTATATTATATCTGTGGTCGATTTTTTATGAAACGATAATTATAACGGTGCAAAGTTTATTGGCTTTGAATATAAAGTTGAAATTTTAAATACTATATCAGTGAAAGGGAGTTAAAAATCAGTACCAAAGACATACTAAGCTCTAAATTAGACTTAAAGGCTGAATAATGGCAACTATTAGTTAAACGGATTTGTTAGAGATCTAGATGGAAAACCCCTCTGAATTAAATGCACTTTTATCCTCCTATGACCGATTCTAAACCAATCCACGTGTTTGTGGAATGAAATTAACTAATTATTTAGAAGTGCAATTACTAACTTACAGTAAGTTATGTTAGTTATGTTAGTTAGTAAGTATGTTAGAGTTTGACATTTTTCTTCGTTGTAAAACAACGTTTCGAGGATTGCAATCTATGCTCTTAGTCAGGTTGGGGAAGAATTAGTACACACAAAACTAAAGGACAGAAGGATGAAAAGAAGGAAAAGGAAACGGTTAAAACATAACCAAAAGCTGCTTGGATTCCAGTCCTGACGTTGTCACTGCACAGAATGGAAGTCACGAGCACAAGTCAAGAAATTCGAGAATCACACCAGTACAGGCGAAAGTGGAATACCTTTTGTAACTAAAAACTATATCAAATGTCCGAAAGCCTGTTTTCTTTCTAACCCTCCATCATCAATAACAAACTTCAAACAAAGAAGTAACTTGCAGTGTCTATGCTATTTGTACTGTGTGTTAATTTCTCAATTAAGATCAAATAGCTAATATTAAATGTCTTAATAAAATACTAAGTGCTACGTATTTGGTGTGGATGAAAATGTAATCTGTGAATAACGATGGGTTAAATCAGATAAAAATATTGAAATGCAATATGAACATTGCTTATATAATATGCTTAAAATACCAATTAGTATAAAAAGTATCATTTCATATTCAAAATATGTTTAATGGGTTCACAATTAAACTATCAAATATACTTTTATATGTTTCATATATATCCTTAATTATATTTTATTTCGAAAATAATATCTAATTTAATTTTCTAATAAAATTAATATAAACATTCACCAATGCCAAAAAGTGGAGATGTCAGTCATGAATAATATTAATCAAAATTAAGCATTCATGGAGATACTTTTATATCTAAATATCGTTTTGAAATTTATTGCATCGTCTGATGACTAAAACAATAATGCCATATAACTTATTCGACTAATTGATACTTCAACCTAAAGCTTAAAATGGCTAAGTTGTTTAATCTATCTCAAGTTCAAAACTTGACATTTTTAATATTAATAAAAAGCCTATATTAAATACGTTTATAAAGCCCATGAAATATGCTTATAATTATGATGGGAGTACAACAATATTTATAAAGTCATTAATAATTTTTAATCAAAACTTGCTCTATGTATTGCCAGATGTATTTGGTTTAAACTATGCTTCAATAGTGCTGCTACCTCGCTATCTCTCACATTATCATGCCTGAGTGAGACCTTTATTTACACCTCCCCTACTTTATTCCAATCTCTCCTAATAGTCTAGGAACTAGCGAGGCTGACGGTCGATACCGTTCCCAGGAGATTAAGAAGAACCAGATTGTTTACATCGTAGTCGAAGTTTTTCTTTAAAAAATTGCTTCTCAGTGCTAGCACAAGCCAAGGAAGTGGAAATTTGAAAATTATATCGATACTTTCAAATCCTGCTGAATGTTCCATTTGGTGAGATTTAAGAAATATTGGAGCAAATTATTTCACCATGTTTAATAACGCAGTATTTTGTGCTACATATCGGACACTACCTTCCAAGTATTAAAAACATAGATAAAGTTTTACTTTTCAAAGAATTGCAATTTGTTTACACTTTCTTAATACAGTCTAATAGTATAAAACAGTGCAATTTCAAATGATATCAAGGCCAAAAATTTATGTATTTATAATTAAATTTAAAAATGCAAAGAAGACTTTTTTTAAAAGGAGAAACTTTGACAAACATTACCCTGGCGACAACTTAAAAACTTCTCAGTTCGCTTAACCTCAATGTTCAAATAATAGTCCCTTAACATGTTGCATATACATTATTATTATTGCCCAAGCTATAACAAATCCTATCACGTAGTCTAAACTCGGGCTGTAAAGGTTTAATTTCTGTCTGTCCATTCGTCTGTCTGTCTCTCTGGACGATATCTCGAAAAGGAACTAACCTGTAGACTTGGCATTTTGCTTCAGTTATATATTAGCAACACTGAGTTCAATGATATTGCATGTCACTCCATGAAATTTTGCTGAGCCTTAGTGAATATTTTTTCTATTGGTCTTATAGGAAAACATGATGGAAACCATAAAAGGAGAGTAAACAAATTTTGAAGCAAACTAAATTTATTCATTGAGTAAAAAGGATAAGAGTGAAAATTCAATATTAAAACTCAGTTACGAGATTTTAATTCAGCGCACACTTGCGTTTAGTAGCCTCCTCAGCTCATCAGAATTTTGTTACATGAACCCTGTTATAAAATGTATTTAAATGTGGTAAGATATCGCTGGTAAGTTAAATTTTGCGTGAAACCTAACTTCTACATAGACAGGAATGTGTTACATGATCTTGCATGTCAAACTTTGGAATTTTGCTGAGCGTCATTGAAGTCTATAACTCAGTAAGCTGACACAGTTTCTCTTTCGATGGAGGGGATGTAAATATTTTCTCTTATCTACCCACAGGACATTTCGAGAATGAAATGAGCTATAGATTTGAAGTTTGAAAGCCCTCAATGAAGCCTCTTGTGTGACACGTGTTGTGGCATACTCCTACCTAGTTATTACATAGACATGTATAGTATATGTTGATATATGAACAATCACGTCAACTTTCTCTACAAAACGTTACGTAGGAATTGACTAAGTAAACTGGTATACTCAAGCAAACAATTCAAACCATTACACTACTGCCACAATTACAACTTCAAAAAATGAAATTGTCAATTAAAAGTGTAACTCAATTTATTTGTAAGGTCGTTAAAATATTACAAAGAAACTGTGAAGGGATAGAGAATGAATGAAAGAAGTTGGTTCTTCAACAAGGTAATTGAGTTGAACAGACAATTTGTCGATCCACTTTAGTATATTGAGTGTTTCAAGTAAGCAGTACTTTATCACGTGGACTTAACAAAAACTCGTGTTGTTGGCCACATCTTTTGAACACTTCCGGTATAATAAACACGGAAAAACACAGGAATATAAAATCAAACTTTAAAGCTATATAACATGAATACTTTCTAGCTGTTTCAAATTTGTTGATTTTTGTTTTTTTCGTTTAAAATCTCATTTACACTACACTTACAATACAAAACCAAAAAATACCTTCGACTTCGTTTATCAGCAATACGCCAGTTTATAGATGATTTTTTTAACAGGTAAAAAATGGAGAACATTAGTTAACAAAGAATATAAACTAATAAGAACCTACAAAAGATGCCACCATAATGTCGAAACAATACCTTTTAGAACCTAATAATTCTCTTATTATTAAAATTAGACATTATCGGAGAATTTATGTTTAGTTAAACATCCACTTATAGATTTTTGATGATTTTCTTAAATTATATTTATCCAAGCAGAATCGCGACTCTTCAATAATCTTGTCAACCATCTTCAAAGAGGAACACCTTTCTATCATTATATACTGTTACAATTTATGCTATTATGATTGTATTTTTATATTTTTATTAACATTTACATGGTAATAAAAATTACATGATAGTTAAAATATTAAATAAGTATAGATTATTTACAGTTTCTGAACTGTTTAAAATAACTTAAATATTTTGTCTGTAGTTTTAAATATATATATTTGGCACTGTAACTTGTAGTTAGAAAGGATTCTGTTCTTGATATCTACTCTAACATTTCTAGTTCTATACTTATGTATTTTTTTTCTTTATCGAAGACATCATAAGTTTTGTTTGCTTTAAAGAAAGCATAGCAATACTGAAACTACAATATAACCAGAACCAGGTCAACGATAATAGTTATGTAGCATGAAGTATAGTCGAAGTAGAGCCTGCAAGATGCAGTGTATCTACTATTTTTAGAAAAAATCCCTCAACAATAATTCTTTAACTCATCCTTCAACTATAGAAAATGATTCTAAATCTAAGTGTGTTTTAATAGTTTTATTTATTATATACTCCTATGAGAATAGAAAACTCTGTAAGAGTTTGCTCCCCAATAGAAGAACAATATTAAGATTTTCTCAGTAGATAGGATTAAATAGTACTTTCGCCTAAATCGATAGACTTAGGTTGATTTAAAGACAACTTAAATATTAGTAATGTATTCTCATGTGATTTACAATATTTAATATCTCTAAAACCATTCCAGTTACAAAAACATGTTTGTAACAAAATGTTAATGGTATTCCAGTTCATTTATGTATATCTCCAATTTTGTATCTGTTTCAAAAGTGTAGAAAGTTTAAACGGCAGACTTTATAGACAAACTGTATAGATCTAAGGAAATATTTCCTTCCTATGATGGTAATTATTGTATGTAACTTTAAATATTATAAGATTTGTAAAATACATAAATTATGTCATCCAGTCTCTACCCCTAATAATATTTTAATTTTAAAATGCCAAAAAACGTTTAATCGGTGCCCACAGTAAACATTTCCATGTGTAATTTATTAAATAATAATAATCTTACTGCAAAGTTAACGAAAATAAGTTGATGATACTTTAAAGCATTGTTAATAAAAATAAATAGGATATATTAAAACTTGAAATGTATAAACCCAAGAGTATTCCTATATTTAATTTTACACCGTCTATTAAAACCATTTTCAGTTATATTTTGTTTTTTAAGTATCCATCAGTTGTACCATCTTTCCAGTTTACTGAATAGAATATATAAATGTCATTTAATATTAAGCCAAAGGTGGGAAAAAATATTTGGTCTCAAAGTGCCATACACTAATCCTAAAGTGAGAGCGACCCCTATATTTAAAAACTCAGTAGCTAGTGCATAATTCAAGCCCCACGCCACATCTGCAGCTTCTGATATAATGTTGCCGTTTCTCTCGAGGTTTTTATTGACTTCCACACTTTATTATCATACACGTAGCTAGAAATTGATACAAAATGTTATTACTAGTTTATTCTTAAATATTTATTCTGAGATGCTAGTATAAATAAGGAATGTCAATGAATTTTTTAGGTACTTGAACAAAAAAGTGTTTTTAATGTACAAATACTTTTTAGATTAATTAGAGGATCATGAAACTTTTTATAGTTATAGTCTACTATAACTATAAAACAATCGATCCGTTTTGACGATCCGTTGCCTATCGTCAAAATGCAGACTCACATTCAACCGTTCATATTTTTTTCGAGAAGTAAATAAAATAAACAAACTTGCAAATCTGCGCAGTATAAGGCGTAATACAAACTTTGCAAAAGGCGACATAGACAGAATAGAAATACGTAGCCAGATAGCAGTACAGAAACTCTATGCCAATACACAAAATAGACTAAGGGTAAGTGCAAAACAAGATAACATCCTCTTCTCAATATAAACGTTTCGTATTTCATGTTACTGTTTAATATGGCCGTAGCCTTTCCTTACTTTGACATCTTACAGTTTACAAAACGATCTTTATAGTAAGTAAAAACTAACAACATTTTGAAATTTATAGACTTTTAAAGCTAAAACAATGTTGCACATGACACTTTCAATTCCAAATTAAAAACGTATGAGGCAGTTGCTATGCTGTGCAATAAATGCCAAATTTAGTTGTTTTAGATCAGTTTCTCACCACAGTACAATGATTGAAACAAAGCGTTATATTAATATATATTGAATATATGTCTACAAAATTATTAATTTCATAGATATAAAATAATACTAGTTTTTTAATGGCGTATATCATTTCTTTCAGTTGTGTACTGTTTATGATGTTTTTATTCCTTTTAACATTATTAATAAGACATTTGTTCAATTTCACGCACATTAAAGGAATTAATTACTTTTTAAATTTTTTAAACTTGTAAAAAAAAGTACGCGTTTACATTGCAGATAATAATATTATTTACTATGACCTTGGCCCTTATATTTTGAGGTTGCACGCACCTTAAGATGTAGGAAACTAAGATAGGTATTTGCGTTTTATAACTTACCTGTATAGCGTCAAGAGTTCTGAAACTCGCTGTTTATCTGTGCTATATAACGCGGCTTGTTGAAACGATAACTGTAGCAAAATATTCGTTAATCAACTTGGTAGTACATTGCTTACAGTATATTACAGTAATCACCAACTTATTTTCGACAACTTTGCAGTAAGATTGTTCATTTGTTATAAATTTTACATGGTAAATGTTTTGGTATTTTTAAATAAAACTATTATTAGGCGTAGAAACTGGATGAGATAATTTATGTATTGTACAAATCTTATAATATTTAAACTTAAATTCAATAATTATCATCACATGAAGGAAATATTTTCCTAGATATATACTCGTACAGTTTATCTACAAATTCAATTCACATTTTTAATTGTTCATATATTATTATTGATTGCAAGTCTAAGAAACAGAGGCAAATAAAACTATAAAGTTTTGTATCATTATCGAATTAATAGAGTTTTATTTATTTATCATCATAGAGACAGCCATTGCTGTCATCTAGTAATGTGTGGTTTATGTTTTTACAAAATCATTATCATTTTATCATAGCATTTCTGGAAAAAATTAGTTTCTGCTATCAAATATTAATACTTACCCATATATTGACTTAAAAATATTGATGTGCTCTTTAATCCTACGTTAATCTTATTCTTGAGCATTATATACTTTTGTAAAGAAAGTTATTTACTTCTTACTTACTTAGAAAGGTGCTACTTCGAATTGTGAACACATTCTTTTATATAGAGATGTGTAAACAAATTAGGTTTGTACCTGTACATGATTGTATGAACGTTAGTGGTTTATGCACGATGATGGTTGAATTCAAACAGAGATTCCATTGATAAATCTAGTAATGCGACCAATCATATCGATGAATTAACTCGTTATACATTATTGCACGGCTCATGAAAACCAGACGTTTTGCAGCAGATAGTAAGGGAAAAGCATGTTTAATAAGAATATCACTGAAGTTTTGCATTGTAAACTCTATTTACCGATGCTAGGCAGTGAGATAGGACGTTAATGATCTATAAGCCCAGCCAGGTAATCATACTGGGACAATCTATCAGCCTCTGCACAATTGGTTTACAGTATTATAGCTTTCCAATCTGCCTTTCAACTGCCAGGAACTTGATGAGGTCAATACGAATATTTCGACTATGATAAAGAAGATCCTAACTCTAAATATAACCAATTCATATTATACAAGTTAATAATCGTATACTTCTAGTAGTATTAGATTTACAAAGTATTTATTTATTTTAAAATGTTTAGCTTAATATTTCTATTACTCGTTCGTTCATAAAATTATAAGACTTTATTAATGGCCCATACTTTATTGCAAACTTTATTGTTTGGTCCATTAATTTGTGGTAGTTGGAAAAACCTTTTGTATATAAATATATGCAATAGTAATAAATATTCGTCCTCACAGCAATATATAGTAATACTTAACGAAGACAAGTATGTTCAAACACACAATAACTAGTGCATAATTCAGGCCAACACACCACAGCTGTTTCTTTTGATATAAGGTTACTGGATCTCTTCATGTTTTTAGTGACGCTCAAACTTTACATCGATATTCTGAGCATTATGTACAGTGTAAAATATTATCATTAATCTATATCTACGTTATATTTTCATCAATCTGTTTAAATTTAAAACAGAAATGAAATCACCTTATATTGTTAATGTTTAACATGTCATTGTATTGCTTGATGTTTTCCAAGTAATCAATGAAATCATGTATTATATTAGTTCCATCAACATTGATTTATTTCCGTTCAGAAGTTGCCACAACTCACGGATTGTTAAAAGTACTTGATATATCTGCTGCTTTATTATATTGATTTACTATCAGCTGACACAGTTATGTATTAATCCATTTTAAATTTCGTAAATCAGGTATTATTCATTTTTTTATTGCAAGTAAAAAGTATGTTTTATAATAGGCAATTCTTGTAATTTAATTTAGGTTTTATTCACGTAATTGGCATTAACATTATTCATGTATCATTTTACAGTTGAATAAAAATTTTCATTTTGATTAAAAATATCAAAAGTTATACAATGAAACAAACCATTATCCATTGACTTTATTTGCTCATATGTGGAAGTATGGACAGATCGCTAAGACCAGCACAAGTATTATTATGATTTCCTAGTTTTGCATTTGGTTCTTACACTATTTTAGAGCTGAGTGAATGCATTTTATAACAAAATTTAAATTATTGTTGTTTTATTAAAACTAATTTGAGCTAAGGTGTATTTCACTGTTTTCAAGACCACGAGTTTCTTTAACATATGGAACAAACAATTTAATGGATAGAAATTTTATTAAAATGTTACATGTAGAAGATTTTTTTAACAATCTGTATTATTGTTACGCTTCAGACACCTCATTATCAAGGTAAAGATGTCTGATGACACCCCTGTGGAAGTTGATGACACTACTGCAGAGATTGATGATACCAAACATAATGTATTGTCAAAATGAGGATATTTAAAAACTACCATTCCTTACGAATTTATGATCATTTTCTTCTCAGCGTTTAATTAAGAAATATTCATAATTTCTGCATTATATTAAAGACAGGATGTTGGCTAAAATTATAACACTTGTATATGTTTTGTAATTATTTTCTGCAATACATATACACAAAAGTATATCTTAGGGCTAGTCTGGCTTGTTAAACCTGGACAATGCTTCGTTTGAGACAATGTATAAGAGGGGCATTTGGTTTTTAATTACAAGTACGCAGACCGAGAGCCCACCGGCGCTGTGATTAAGATCTCAGACTTTCGTTGGGATAAAATCTCACTTTTACCCTCTTCAAGATACACAGTATAAATAGATTTATTTAATTCTTTTTTAGCTGAGGTAGTAATATTTGCCAGTTACAACAATGATTATATTGTAACTGGTTATGAACGTTACAAAGTAGCAAATATATACATGTATATGGACATAAGACCAGACGAATTCAATACACAAATCGTACACTATGATAAACTAGAATACTATTACTAACTTACTAGTACTAATTATTTTAAGAATTTTTAAAAATTATTAAAATTAAAAATTTAAATTATTAAAAATTATTCTGTTCTTAATCATACTAAATTAATATCCTAAACATATATTTCCTACCTTACATCAAAGAAGTAATCTCCACACATTTTGATTCTTAACATTAATTTTGAGTTGTAAAATATTATTCCACAAATATAATTATATGTGAGTATATATAGATAATAAGGAAATCCTCCTATCTTTGGTCCTCTTTAAGATCCTTCGTTCTCCATTGTGACCACATTAGCGTTCGCGTAGGTCAATTTTTTTCAATCATACGATTTATGTGTAATTGAACAAAAATAGGGGGATAAGAACATTTCTATTTTTACAAAACTTTCACTCTTGTAGTTCATTATTTTTCGTAGGATGCAACAAACTGAATGTCTTGTTGTGAAACACATTTTTTATATTATTTTAGCTTGTAGTTTTCAATCCGAATATTACACAGTGATCTATTATTTTCTCTACAATTCAGCACAAATTTTAGAAAATAACTAAGCCACTAAATATATGACATTTCGAACTCTAGTCTGAATAAGTGATGAATAATCGCCACTAATAGGACATTGGCTATTCAGCCAAATACTTTAGCTTTTAAGAATTTAAAGCATAAAACCCAAGTAAAAGAAAATGTATTCTTTGATTATTTATTTTAGAGGATAATGTACCAGCCTTCATACTATATTCTACAAACTATAATCTATTTACATCGTTTCTCTTTGTCTCAAACTCATTATCGACAAAGCATAATTAGAAAGTTATACATCGAAAAAATAAAAGTATACTTGATACTGACAGAATAAGCGCTAACAAAATACCACTACACAGCACAGACGCACTGCAGAAGCACTAGTTGGACATATGATTGTAGATAAGTAGGGACTGAGGCGAAAATTCCTTTATGGTTTGACTATCAAATGACATTTAGGCATAAAAACTCAATGAGTCTTGGTAGTGGTGACAGAATATGAATAAATCTTCTTTCTGCTTTTCTATTTTTCTGGATCTCCATATAGTTAGATATGTATAAATAGCTAGATATATATATATATACATTTTAAACTTGTAAACTTTTTAGTGTTTATTCGTTATTTTGAAAAATATCCAACATTTTTATATTTATACATTCAAATACTCAAAAATTATACACTTTAATAAGAAGAATAAAAAAACTTTGTTTGTGTATTTACCATACGTTTAAAATGAGACAACTGCCATAAGGATAAAAAAGTGGGAGTGTAAAAGTGCATAAGGTTTAACATTGTTCTTAGGGAAGAACACACACACTACTTCATTTCTTTACTGTCGGTTTTCAAGCTATAAGGCCCCTTATAATGTCAATAACAAGTTTTATTTCTAAATAATACCACATGATGTGTAATTTAAGTAGTGATTTAATTAATAAAACTATTTAAAATCTTGTAAAAATAAATATTAATAATATTGATTAGATATTTACATTATTGCTGCTGAAAATGACAATGTCGTCTCTTTTATTCACATACAAAATCGTTAAATAAAAGTATAACTTAATTTATTTGTTGGGACGTGGAAAGAATGCAAAGCAATTTTGAACTGGGGGAGTGTATAAAGAGAGTTGGCTCTTCAACAAGGTAATTTAGTTGAACAGACAATTTGTCGATCCACTTCAGTACATTGAGTGTTTCAAGTAAGAAGTACTTTATCACGCTGGACTTAATAAAAACTCGTACTGTTTCCTACCTGTGTTGGACAGTCCACGAATACGTAACAATGTGGGATACTAATGTGCGTACTAAAATTCCATTGAACACAGAATATGATAAGTTAAATAAACTAGTCTTTCCGAATCAGTCGAAAGATTTAGGTAGATTTGTTTGGTAGCACAAAATTATTTATTCTCATAGTATGCACTTGTACTCAATAGCTCAAAAACTATTTCAGATACAACAAAATCTACACAAAAAATGTTTAGGAAATGTTATAATCATTCCTGAAGACTTCCAGTTTTTTCTCTTGGTTGATAAATAACGGAGTTGTGAGTTTTAAAAATTTTAACTGGCGTACCAATTGGGCTAATAAACTTAAAAGAATAACTGTTGTAACAAGTTTCATCTTCTTTGTGATTTGTGGGTCAGTTATCACATAGTTTTATTATAATTAATAGCAAAATAGGAATTAGTCCTTTGACTCAAAGGAACGACAGGCACGGACACTAAAGCTAGGGTAATGTAGTAAACACACAGTATCCTGTGCATAATGCAAGGCGCCTCGCCGCAGCTGTAGCCTCTGATATAATGGTACTGGATCTCTTGAAGTTTTTAGTGACTTCCACATTTCTCCCCTAACACGAAGCATTATGTTTGGTGTAAAATTTGACATTTCTCTTATAGCTACATTTTATCTTTTACAATGTTATGTTACGTATTTTAAATACTAATTAAAATAAATATTTACTTATTTGTGAATGCTAAATTAACTTATAACCATGTAACTTATCTTATGTACAAGACTTAATTTATTACATTTATTTTCCACAGATACGTTGAACAAATAATTTTTGAATGATAGAAGTTTTTATGTTACTATAAAATTAGAATATGTACAACCGTTACAATAAACTATGTTTTTTATGTAAGTGGTCTGCTTTATGTAAGCTTTTCAAACTTATTCACCATTATTGATGATATAACCACGATACGAAACGTCTATTTATATAAAGTTATAATTTTTACTTTATTTCCCTAACAATTTGAGTAATTAACAAAATGACGCACTCGATTCTCGAGCACATGTTGTAGTCACTAACGCGGATTTTGAACCTCAATTTTCTACATGAGATTTTACAGTGTAAGAAAATTAAAAACTGACTATTTTGTTTAGAGGTTTCTTTAAATGCCAATGTTATTTTAATTGAGAACGTTGAACATTTATAAGGTAGAATGGTTAAAAATTAAATTAAAAAATTTTGCTTTGCCTCTCTATTAAAACTGGGACCTTACGGTTAAAGCGCCTAATCCAACCACTGCGCCACAGAAGAAGTTAAATGGTTTGCATTAAATATTTACGTTTAATACTACGTTATTGGATATACTTGATAGACCTCTAGCTGCAAAATCGTGCATAGATTACGATTTTAATCGTTCTGAGAACAGGGATGATTATTACAGCGGATTTAAAACGACCAACGTATTCTACCTTACTACATCAGCCCTATATAACCTGTCATTGGGCCATCACTCTCTACACTGATAATAAGATGTTTCCAAATATTCTGTATGATTAGTCATCGTGGACACTCGCACTGATTATGAGATGTTTCCAATCTTCTGAGAACAGATTTGTTCATCATAAAAGTTTTTCATGTATCTAAGCATTCCAATTTTGCTGTTTTGCGCCACACTGGTTTCTGGATGTTTTAAATAATTGTGAGATCAGCAATGACGATTATTACAGAGTATAATGACCACCACAACGTATTTAACTTACTGCGTTGTTTGCAGCCATTCGGAGGACAACTATGATCATTACAACGAAGTCTCCTTAACCAAAATAATCAGGCTTCCTCTATTAGACCTGATATACCAATCAGTCAGGGCTGTCACATAGATTACGAGATATTTGCAATCATCCTGAAGACTAGTACAAAATGTAGTTATCCTCTAAATATATTCCGTTTGTTATATGTCCCTGATACCTGACCCTGTACACTCTCACATAAATATTAGGATGTTTCCAACATTTATGAGAACATTGATAACTACAAACACTCTAATCATCGTCTCACTGTATCGGTCCTGCAAGATTATAATGGTTTCACTTCTAATTTGTTATGAATCGGCAAATTATTCTACTATCAGTTTTAGCTATATTAGTTATGTATACTTCTTCTTCCGCTTTTATTTTATAGCACTAGGTTTAAACTCATGACTTTCAATATGGACATCATAAATAATTATGTTCTTACTTAGCACGATGTCCGTAAATGTCTCTTGTGTCAGTTATGGCTTTAAAAAGACCACATCTTGTCAATACAACCTATATAATATATCTCTTCTTGGTATGTCATCAACTCCAACAGGTGTTTTTCGTATACCTTAACATGGATAAGAATAATCCATGCTTGCAACCGGTAATCAACTCAAAAATGTACATTACTACTCTCGTACATTTCAAAGGTCCGTCAGCAAAAGTCCAATCAACATCTCACCTGCACCATAGCGTAGGTGTGAGAACATGGGTATCTAGCCGAAAGATCACGGGTTTCATCCCTTGGGAGGTAATGATACCAAAAAGTTGCAAGTCGGTTTTGACCTTATTCCCGTAAGAGCGTATAATGTTAGGTTATTCAAAATATTATTTGCGCAAAAAATCCTTAAAAAGTATCCTAATTTCGATTTCTGGCCATTGCGGAAACTTGTCGAGTAATAATTTCCTTATTTGGTATTTTGTTCAAGATCCATTTGGTTAGTGTTCGATAATTTAACACTTATTTAGACCTTTAATTTGTCAAGCACGTGGTGATTTTCATTACAAATTATTTTTAATTCTATACTTTTTACATGCAAACCCATTAATAGCCTAAACTAAAAACTTAATTCTTACAGTTCGTAATTGAAATATTAGAAAAACTAAATATGGCTTGTGTATTCATGTCCGATGTTTGTTGGTATGTTCATATGTTAATATGTTAACTATGCCAAACAAGAAACCGGCTACATGAAATTAACCGACTAAGTAGTTGTGACAGGGTAAGCTGCAGAGCTTGGAGTAATCCCTATGTCCATAACTGCTTTTAGGATGTATGAGCGATATCTATCTATACATAATAGACTATCCGCTCGTGCTACGAGCATTTCTCCCAATAATCATTACTATACAGCAATCATAAGTATTTTGTACTCATATCTTATGTACTTAAGGACTAAGTATTATTAATGACCGGAACTATGGTATGAGACTTGCTTTTGACTTGCAAGTTGACGCTTGAAACGATTTGTTTGATCTGTTGTTCTATCTGGTCTGTTCTGAGGAAGTGTAATGGTTTACAGTGATAAAGATCTTTTAAACAATTATTATCAAATATTTGTTTCTCTAATTTCTATTAGCTAACCCGGTGAAGATTTCAGATATTTTTTAACCCAAATGATGATTACGCATTACCGATCGTGAGATGACTGAAGTCATGATTGTTAATGATCATGTCATATTTCAGCTTAAGGTACCAAGTGCCACACAAGAGGGAACACACGTTTTAGAACCGGTGACAGATTAAACTGACTACCATATAAATTACCATTATAAATAGAACATGGAACCAAGTGAGCACTGGAAAGTAATTGCAAACATTTTATTAATGTAGCTAAGTCAACTGTTATTCACTCTCCCAACATTACTTTTCCCATGTTAATGAAACAAATCTTTCCTAATGCAAACGTACATTCGTCTGTATAAATAAATATTTGGATTCCTGGTTTGGCCAACAGCAGCATTAGTAAAGAAGTAAAAAAGTAAAGAATGTCTTATTTTACCAGGCGAAGTTAGGGCTAAGAAGCCCTCTCTAACACTTAACCTGGGGACCAACGGCTTAAAGGTGACTTCCGAACCACCACCAATGGCCGGGTAGGAAGTGATTCCATTAGTGATTGTTTTGTAAAATAATAAGAAAAAAGGCATTCAATATTGGTTTGATATGAACATTAAATTATCAAATTTTATTTTTATTACAGACATAATATACATAGTAAAAAGTTTAAATAGGTTGAACTAACAAAATCCAAATTTTTAATATTAAACATTTAGATTTATAGTACAGTTCTTCTTTGTTACATTTATTGCTTCTTTTAATTTCTTTTCAAACGCTTCTAATTGAACAGTCGAATTATTGGTGATACTGGTATTGTTTTTGTTTTTTTTTAATTTAGGTTTCTTATTAGTCTATTTCTGTCCGTATTCGAGCTGGCTAAAATATTATATATTGAAAAGATCACTTGCGCTACATTCAATATCTTGGTGTTCCATTTTTTTCTTTATTATTAGCCGAAGTTTTTAAAATAAACATTGAGAACGGTTTTCTTGCCAGTTGTACTTTTCTTGGAGTCGAATCTCTAAACATCCCTCTGCTATCGCAGAGGATTTTCAATCTCCATGTCTTTTCAAGGCAAGTAGATCCCCGCCTCCTTCAATCAATATAGTAGCCGAAGTTCTTCTGAAGGGCTCACACTGTTTAGTGCTCAGGTTTTGATAGATTGGATAGTTACCAGCTTTTTGTACTCCACATTTTCCTTTCCTGTAGTTAATTTAAAACATTTTGAGACACACTGTTGAGGGCGCAATGACTAATACTTGGACATTCACCATCGCTAATGGTGAAACTTCACTTTTTATGTGTTTTACCATCATTAAGAAAAACGAGAAAGAAATCGCCATCATCTTCAACTAAATAGAAATCCAAATGTAGCTGATCATCCTTTCGACATGCACCATAAATGTCCATAGTTCAAAAAACTTTGCTTAGCAGGCAATTATTAGGTGCGTTCTTCAAGTACGGTAGCTTCCTCAGCAGTAAATATTTGAGCTCTTTATCGTTGATAACCAATTGTACCACTTAAAAAACGCAATAGTAACTGAAATCTATAATTTCCTAATTTTTAAACAAGACTTTAAAACCTACTAAAAAACCTATCTAAACAATCTAAAACCAATTCCAAAAGTGGATTTTAAACAACTGTTGAATTTACAGACAAATTTACTAGTAAAACTTATTAAATTAGAATCATGTATTTGGTTTGTTCTAATACTTGCAATTAATTCTACGTCTTACTGTGTATTCTCATATACGAGTATATTACATATTTACTTAAAAAGTAGGTTTTCTGTCCTATCAAATGCGTTATGCAGTGTTTTCCGGTATATCATACATTTAAATGTGTTAACAAATTAGTGTGATTCCATAATTTGTTTTGACAGTTCTGTATTTAAGCAGCTGATTTTAAAATCAAAATGAATTATAAAATAGTGTTACTTTTCCTTTTGGAACAATAACTACTAGGCTAAGAAATTGTGGATATTCTTTTTTAATTCTTGTGCTTTCTAACAGCGTTTTAATACTTGTCTCAAAAGTTCTACTGCGGGGCTCGATATTTTTTCAAGTTCAGCTTATGCTCCTGCGCAAATACAATCTCGCATCGGAATAGGCCACTTTCCAGACTAGTAGTAAAATGTACTGCTTCTTAAAATGTGCTAGGAAAATAGGAAAGACATTTCATTTTTAGGTATTCAATATTATTGATGGTATTATAAATAAGGTTTTGTGTTCAAAAACTATTATAACTAATAATTTCAAATTAAATTATAATTATTAAATATTAAAAATACAATAAGACCAATTTGTTATTGACAATTAATGTTATTTACAGTGGAATAAAAACTAATATAATTACTATTAAGGTTGTTTTAAACAACTGAAAAGGGTTTTAAATCTAAAAACGTTTTTAAGGCCTATCAAACCTTACTTGCTCGTAATTACTCCAAGCTACAAAAAATCAAATATATAAACCCTTCTTTATATAGTTTCTACTTGATTCAAGCCTTGAAATACCCTCTTACCTATTAACACGCCAATAAGTAGTAATTATTGTAACCAAAATAATTTTAAGCATACCCATGATTAATTTAAACTAACTTTTAAATATTTAGTTTTTGCAATCTACAAACTATTTTCTATTAAATCAAACTAAACATTGTTTAAATATTTTAAAGGATTATTCTACCTCAGCTTCTAGTTCCAAACGTTATATTTTGGTGAATGACATTTTAAATCAATATGACAACTGTAATTAAGTTCCTTTTTATGTTTTATGCTTCCATAAATAATAAAATTGAAGGGAATAGAAGATAAATATTATTACAAGGACGTACTCTGGAGCTCTAGGACCAATATGTGAATTCAAGATCAAAGTTACACAAACGGTCATTAAACACAATTATGCAATTAGTCTCCATTAGCCATAGCACTACAATGTATTATTATTTATACATAAGCTTTAAATTATTTATCATGAGTTTCGATCCACTGATGAATTTGTAGGTAAATATACCGCACAAAAGTAAAGTGTAAGCGTAAATGCGTTATCCATTAACTAATCAAGTATACTTTTAATTATTAAATTAAATTAGTATTTTAAGCATTATATTGAAAAAAATGAAATATACTGTAGGGCATCAAGGTTGTCATTAATTAGGATTTTTATTTCTATCTCATTCTGGGATTGCTGGTATTATACTCAAATACTTTTTACTTATTTTAATCTGATAACATTTTGACAATGCCATGACCGAGTGAAACGCGCTACGCCTAGGAATAAATTTGAGTGCTCAATCTCTGAGTACGTAATAATAAGATTAATTAAGTTAAAATAAATATGGATTATATCAGTATAAACCTCGCTATAGATTTCCCACGTTAGAGTTGCAGCTTTTCATGCTGTTAATTTGTACATCGAGTGTTAGAGCTTGCAAAATCTAGATTTTATTATGATGTGCTGTTAAATTTCAAATAGAGGTGCTATTATCCTCAGAGATGGAGAAAAGGGAGGGGTGCATAGTCCTTTTATTTGCTATATATTAATCGCATAGTATATTAATGACGTATCCTTTCAAACAAGCAGTTTTCTGCTTAAATTATTAGTTTTAAACATTGTAATATCCTTTGTTTACCTACATTATTACTGAATAACTGTCCATTGTATCTTTTGACATTACAAACTGCATCACAAAGAAAGCTTTGCAAATGCAAGCTTATGTCAACCCACGTGTCGCATAACAGGCTTTCATGATGTTGCATGCAAACATTTTAAGTCCATAGCTAACTTCCTTAAGCTACACGTGTTCTATACCATAATATTTTTATAATTCTCATGATCTTACTTGTATTTTGTTCATATTAATGTACATTTGTTAACAAAATAAAACTTTCTTGTTTCGGTCATTATTGTTCATAGCTTGAATGTAGACATTTTTTATTATACACAGCCAAATTCCATGAAATGGCATGCATCATCATCGACTTTAATGTCACTTACATAAAATGAAACTTCGTGCCAAATTCCAAGTCTATAGGTCATTTTCTTCTCGAGATATCGTGCAGACAGACAGAGAGACAAAAATACAGACAATATCCCTCCCACTTAAGTGATAGTGTTCGCTAACATACTGCCAATTACGATTCCCTCTTAATCGTACCAGTGAAACTGGTATTAGAGACTAGGAAGTGGTGTGCCCGATTATGAAGTTAGCTGGATAGTTGTTGTCCTCTCGGTGGTAATACCATCGCTGCTGCACAATAGAATTCTCTTGGTGACGATTACATTGTGGTTTAACATGAGCATACCATTTATGTGTTCTGGCCACTGTTTACTTTGGATAGTACATGAACCATTCAGCTCGATATGTACATTGTGGTATTGCTGTATTGGTCATTAATATTTATATATAGTTTTTGCATTTGTGTTTTAAAGCTTTTTCTGCACTTTTAAACTTTATGGTGAAAAATAATGAACTTTTTAAATTAAATTTTGAACTTCAAAATAACTTAGGTATTTTTTTACGCCTTTTGTATTTATTCAGAAAATATTCTCAATAAGACAATATAAAAACACACATGTAAAGTGACGTAGACATTAAAACCTGGACTCTTTAATTAACAAGTATAACAGAAGTAATAGTTTTTCGAAAAAATAATTTTCATCCTTAATTACATTGATAACTACCAACATACTGCATGTGAACTATTATAATAAAATACCAGAAATTTAAAATATTAAAATATAATATTTTATGGTACTTGAGTAATCCTACCAATGGACAACGATGAGAAAAATGAATTAGAAATGTATAGCGTTAATATCTCTTAGGAAGGAATTTTTTGGCACGAAATGTGTTGTGGCTTAAATTTTTGGTTTTATTAAGAAATAAACAACTTAATTTATGCCACATCATGTCATATACCATGTGAAATGCAATATTTTTCTAGGATTTAATAGGAAAAATAGGGTGTACTGAAAATTATCCAAAGCATTATCCATTAATTTTAACATTACTTTAGGAGATGATTTGAAGTGAAATTAGACGTAAGTTACGTATTTTGAAATCATACCCACATTTCTACATTGCAGTTAAAATAAAAGCAAAGAGCTTTTCACTGTTTATACTGGAAATTTCATATTCTAAATTTCTGGTTGATAAGCCTAAAACCAATAAATAATATAAAATAGCAAAGTTCCTCTGCATTCAATATGAAGTAAAGACTATTGCTGTTCTATGTTGAATATTTTAATAAATCTATAACATATATTAAGATATAACCAATTTCAAAAACCAATATACTAAAAAGATAAAAATTATCTTAATTTCTGAAATCGAAAGTTAATAAAAGCCAATACTACACTTTTGAAGGTGGTACCAAATTGCATTATTATGTTTAACACTAAAACATTATTTTTTACCAACATTGCCACTTTCCTCATTGATATTTTGACATTATTAATTACAATTCATATAATGCTTTTCAAATCCAAACAAGATTGGTGTATGCCACTCCGCGTGTCGCATTACAATCTTCACTGACGTAGCATGAAAAAATGTAAGTCCATAGTTCACTTCCAAGATACATGCGTTACTATATCCAATGTTAGCATGTCATATGATTGTACTCAGTTTGTTAACAAATTTATTCATCTTACTATTTATCATTGCCATTATAGTTACCTTAAGTATTCACTGAATTGCAGGAAGTGACAAGCACCGTCATCGGACTCGATGTTGCCTGTATAGGAATGAATATCAATGCAGAAATTTCTGTCTATAACTCACGTCATTCTAGTGATATCGCATGGACAGGATACACATTTTTTTACCCACTACCCCAAGTGATCGGTTTCAGTGAAGCTCACTGAAGCTACTCAGCTAATAAGCAGTACAAACGATTGGTGTAGTTGTCCTTGATAATTCATTGAGTGAAAAATATTATAAATTCACTTTTAGATTACTCAGAACTCGAGGTCAGGTAGAGGTAAGTCAGGGAACGGGTTATAATTATCTGAGTGAGTTTAATTTAGACGTCGTCGTCAGGTCGCCTGACGTCATTCCAGATTATGTCGGTGACGAGGTGTCGTTATTAATAATGTACTGCAACGGAAAGTGCGTTAGGTCCTTTTTTAGATTTGAATATTTATATGGAAGTCTTTTGCATCACAATGCTATATAAATTTAACTTTAATATTAGTTGACTTTGAACAAAATCATTGGATGTCTGCTTCGAAACAATTATTGCAAGCTGGTGGTCCAAGTGTAACGAATAATGTCCTCCCAGCTGGGTTTTATCCATTCAGGGTTACTTTTAGTAGTAATTTTAGTGAGGTATATGGTACCAGTAATATTTCCAAGTCGAGTTAAGAATATTTCATTGCTTTTTTCCACGTTAATACGGGTATTTTCGAATAGTACATAAAACAAATTTGAATTACAATACGTAATACGTAACAGTATGTTGAAAACAACAAAAATTAAATATTTTTATAAGTTTCCAATTATATCTTCACTGTGAGTGAGGAAAAGTATTGGTAAAGAAAAGAATAACAATTTTAATTTAGCTTATTATACCACACAAATTCAATTTATTGTATTGCAAGTTGTGTAGCTTTGAGTTTTTTCTTCTGTAGTATTCATAATATTAAAAAGATCATTAGATTAAAAATTATTTTTATTATTTACATGCGTCATTTTTTCAAAATAGTTAATTATTAACACTAAAGTTATTTTTCTCTTGCACTTTTACCTACATGCCTGACTCCAAGCAATTTACGTTATTTTGGAAAATTCAGTATTTATTTGCTTTTTGCATATATTTATAACCTATAACCGAGTTCCTATAGTGTAGTGGAGTACTGTGCGCAATCTGTCGCTGGAGTTCTATTTACTTTTAGTAAATGCATAATACATAATTATATAATTGCTCTCCTCATAAGTGTCGAGATTGATTTTGGTTGGAAAATATATATTTAAAAATTTTTGAAGTAAAACGTGGTTACTGCTCTTTAAGATGTCTTTTTCGGAAGAATAGAAGAAGAATTGGTTATTGTCCTATGAGGAGTGATAGGTATTTGAAGCATAATTTTAGGATATTTTGTATCAGCCAAAATAAAAACTGTTGAAGGAAAGTATATACAGTTGTACCGTATGTCGACTATTACTAAAAGAAGTCGCATAGTTTTACTTGTAAAGATTGTTTATTTCCTTCAGAAAGAATTATTGAAATATATTTAATTCCCTGAAACATGAAACAATAAATTTAGAAAATATGAATCCCTTAAGTCTTAACTGAATAAAGCATCCCATTTCTTGAATCTGTAGCTCGTATACATACTGCGAATATTGCAAATTCTTATCGATTCAATACTAGGAACTTATTAATAATAAAATGAAATTAGTTCAAGTATTTATTATTTTTAACTTATTTTCTATTGTGCATTGTTATATTTCCACATTCTAAAACATTATTACTTTGATTAGAATAATCTTAAACAAAAATTATTAAACATAATAGTGTTCAAACTATATAGAACTTTATGGTAAGAACGTTTTTAGCTATAAACCTTTACAACCCTCATGTTAAACAAACCTGTGCGCGAGTGTGGCAACTGAGACCAACGGCTTGCTTGGACTAATTTCATTAAATTCTGTCAGCCCAACAACCAGCGGTAACTCACGTTGGGCCAGCTAACTCGCGCAGGGGCTGTGTAATCTAACTTTCCGCCGGTTTATTACGACGATAAACAGCACCAACATTATATCTCCTAACACCCAAAAACATCATGCTTTATCGTAATATTGCAGCAGTATATTATTTCTACAGAATTATTTTGTGTATTAAAAATAAAGTTATATATTTGCACAAGCTCATTAGCCATATACGTTACACAGAAATAGGCTTCGTTCTTGAGGAGTTTTTTTACGGATAAAGGTCTTAATGGCAATCGATAAAACGTAAAATCAGTTTATCAAGGATGTTAGGTATTTTCAGCAAAACTTAGTTTTTCTACAAAATGGATGAATAGTAAAACGTTATGTAAATAATAACAGTTTTAAGACCCAAAATATCTAGTGATATTTGTTCAATTTTATATTAAACTCTTAAAAACTTTGTCAAATTTTTCAAAACCTTCTGTGTTTATTTATTTTACTGTGTAAATCCACCAGGTATAAAATGTATTACTTCCTAAGCATCTTATCTTAATTGTTTCAAAACTTAAACTTTATTGCACCAATATTAACAAAACCTTTAATGAAACTCACAATCGCCATGTGAACGAGTAATATAAGAAATTATGTATTGCGCAGCTACAAAGTTTTATTACGAAAGTTCATAAATAGAGGAAATACGCTTCATTAACCTTTTCTGCGATATGAGAAATAATATATTATGTTAAAAGTATTAATTATATCCCAAGTACTATAAGTAAAATATCTGATTATGACCCATTCACGCATCTCCGCAACATCATTTCTATGCAGGCTTCTTAAACATTTGTATAATGTCCATTTATAAATTATGCTGTCTGAAATTAATATCGGCTGGTTAGATCGAATTTAAAAAGTGGTTTTATACATTTTTGTTTAAAGAATTTACAGTGTTTAAAAATAATCTTTTTGATCAATTGTTTTATGGCTTTATAAAAAACTTAATTGTATTTTATAACGTTCGGCTTTATTTTCGTAGTATTTTAAGGATTTAAAGAATATTTACACTGATAAAGTTGAATTTAGAGTACCATCTATAATTCTTGTATGTATTTTCCCCATATTAAAACAAAGTAAGTTGCTTTGAGGTAAAGAATTAATTTCATTACACGTAGGACAATTGCTACCATTCCACAATACAAAAAAGCTTGCAGTTTAATCTATATCTATGAAAGAAAAAGTCCACTCATCCACCTAGACCAAACAATTTAATTTGGTAAATTCTTTCCGCAATACGATTGTACTTCTGTAATACACCCGAAAAAACTTGTGTTGCTAGACCTTAAGGATCCACTCGCCCGTCTAAGCATGATGAAATGAATTAATATGCTATGAGCAACTTAGATTTACAGACATTGGTTTAAATCATTTACAATTAATTATAAATAATATTTATTGTTTTTTAACTTGTTATAATATATTCAATACATTTTAGATATTTCGTACTGCAGTATTTCAGTTTCGAGTGTGTACACTCAAATTTCTATCGCAGATGTATTAAATAATAGGAGTGTAATTACAGAATTCGTTAATTGTCGACACAGGTGATTGTAGAAATAATAAAGTACTAAACTAAGTGTAAAGTGAACAGCTTATTGGCAGGTTTCTGATTGTTACATTTTGTTATTTAGTTACTAACCATAACATTTTAAGCCTTTTTTTTGCTAAAAGTTCCAATTATGTTAAAAGGGTTTCCTGGAGAGTTATATTTTTATTATTCTCATGTCTATGTTTTTGAGTTACATAAAAATGAATCATTTTATCCAAATCTGTCTATTATATTTGTATGCCATTAATAATTAACTTTTCACGATAACTACTACAAGGATATGATATTTTCACTAATGGCGAAAAATGAGCTGTTAGTTTCATTAAATCTAAACAACTATTTTAAGTCTTTGGTTTTTAGTGTCTTTATAATTGTTTTATTGTGCTGAAATAAATTAAGTAATATTAAGAAATATAACACTGACTTTATGATTTAGTATCATGAAAAATCGTGTTAAAATTCTTAGGAAAAATTCCTTTTTCCAGTGATCGGCTTTTAAACACGATTTTCACTACGAAAAAGTTTCCCCACTAGTCGTGAAGTATACTATAATTAAGCACATTTATATTAGTAATAATTACTTTTACTTATGACCAGATGTCAACGGATATGGTCCAATTAATCACTGATATAAATTGTTAATTTTAAATTCTTCAAAAAAAAACATTATTAAATACTATCCCATATATCAATAGACTCCAGTAACAAATGCTGTTGTATTTTTAAACCATGTATTTTTTATGAGGTTCTTCATTTTTAATTTTCCTGTACGCTACAACCATTTTCTCATATTCAATACTCTAATAATAAACTTTGTGTTGCATAAGTTTGATTTACGATTTATTTTTCTTATTTTTCTTAAAATGAGCCAGGTTATTATCGTGTTATAGGATTTAAAGGGAAGAAATTTCCTCGAAACAAGTAAATCTGTTGAATGAGTAATATCGGAAAAGTGCTCGTAAACCCTAAAAAGCTTTTCACATTCCAGGTAAGCTACCGGGCTGAGGAGCTACTTTCATCTTTATCCTTTTGCAACAGACCACCGCCATGTAAACAAAACCGCTAACCGTTCTTCACACAAGCAATGTGTTCAAAGTGTCGTACATTAATATACTAATATCTGCGTAACACGTATCACAGGATATCAACTGATATAGTTCTAATTATGGAAATAAGTTGTTAACTTTAAATTCGTCTACACTTCAGTGACTTTTGATTGTTATATAAACATATGTAACAAGCAATCATGCTTAAGCAAATTTCAATTTAAAGTTTACAATCAAAATGTTTCACTAAAAATATTTTTTTTTAAAAAAATAGGAATTTAGTTACATTTTCATTGTTTATTATTACCCTGGTCAAGTCTATTCCATTCATATAAAAAGAGAAAGTAATTCAATAGACTCTAAATACACGAATTGGATTTGCTTAAATTACATTTCCTTAACACATACAACAAGCAAACACTACTCACTCAGTTTATCCTTAGATATTTTAAATAGATACTAGATTTCAGTGTACATTTTGAAGTGTATTATCTGAATTTACAGTTTTAAGCCTATAGACATAATAAGCTAGAACAGAATAGCCACAAAGTAACTGTGTCCAAAAGGTGTCACTTCCGGCTGTTTAAATTTACTCCCGGTCTAATTTATTTACGTTACCACACTTGAATTTATGTTGTTGCACTGAACAAGAAAATATAG
The DNA here is from genome assembly GCF_021130785.1 of Homalodisca vitripennis. NCBI lineage: Eukaryota > Metazoa > Arthropoda > Insecta > Hemiptera > Cicadellidae > Homalodisca > Homalodisca vitripennis. The sequence goes on along the minus strand of NC_060211.1, from coordinate 121,398,638 downwards.
TCTATTATATGTGGGTTTAGGAATCCATATTTAAAAATCATCTATTTCCGGCTACGACGTTTTGGTGTTAAAAGTGATTTTAAATTTTGACTCTGTTCCAAGAAAATATCTGCATACATAAGCTTTAAAAGGCTACTTTGGCCAAAAACATCAATGTCCGTCGCTTTGCTCTGGTCCTGGTATAGGTGCCAGAACCAGAGGAAAGGGCCACCACAGTCGCCATGTGAAAGCAAGATTCACAGTGTGCTACCATCCATTGGCTTTCCTTTAACTATAGTAAAAATTCCATACACAATGTCAAGGAAGCAAACCAGGTTTGATTCTCTTATGTGCAAACACTCACAGCTTAGTCCGTTATGGTGGGTTTTATAACAGAGATTTAATAGTATTTCTAATGCATTAGATCGTTTATACGTCACTGGTACAATCTAAATTTAAAAAAAAATATATAACTACGTCTTTGTATCTGCATTTCATTACTAATCAAGAAATATGTAATTGCTTAGTATTTTTTTAAATTTTAAAGCTGTTTACTGTCAGTTAATGTTCCTGTATTCTTAAATATTACTATTTAAACTTTCCCATTTTTCTCTTTATCAAAACCTTCCTCAGACTTCAGCGTATATTTTTAAAAAAGAATCAGTCCGAATTGGTCCAGCCGTTCGGAGACTAGCGCTTAACATATATTTATAAGAATTATTTTACTTTTATCGAATCAACAATTTCATAAATAACATTCTATAATGTTCTATTATAACGCGTCATGTATTCATTCTTTTGTAGACTGTATTTTAGTTTTAAATTATTCCGCAATAAAAGAAACTGTAACCACAAATTTTATTTTTTTTTATTTCAATACGTATGTGTATACTTATAAACATGTTTAACAAATAAAATGTGTCAAGTGCAAAGCTCACGCTTTTATACCACTTAGCAATCAAAATAAAAATATCAAGCAAGCAAGTATTATTTTATATTCTTAATTACAAAATTATTATTACTCACAAGTTATTCCAATTAGCCTGGACTTTCAACTATGAATATAAAACGCAGCCGATTTTACTAATTGACCTACAATTGTGTTTTTAATACCCCTCGTAGGGTGCTCGAAAAATTACCAAAGTAAATTAAAAAAGTGGCACTATATTCGAATCTTCTAGATGATATGGTTTTCCAGGAATAGAATTGTGCTAACAGACTTTATGTTACCACCTAGCTTGGTGGCTGAGCCATGTTGTTCACATACATCACTATAAGTACTACTTCTCTAAAACATTAGAAGGAAAATAACGAGGCAACATGTTAGTGTATTTAATTTATTTACAATGCTCTGTACAAAGCTAATACAATTTTCCTTAATTAGTTAATACAGCCTTACGAAGCAATTAGGATGACATTTTACTTAGTTTTCAGGAACTAACAGATACGTTACACATAGCCACATTGTTAACAATCAATATAAGATATATGAGCTACGATAAAATAGCTACCTCAATATGCAAGAAAATAACGATTACTTGTCGATTATAAGTATTATTTTATTCGTAGTAGTATTTGGTTTTTTTAACAAGCATCTTTAAATCATTTACATAAAAACAAACATTTATACTAATTCGATATACCTGTGTTAGATAACATAAGGATGTGATTCTTGATAAAATGATTATAATAATAAAGTTTGATATTGGATAGTACATTAATATATATATATATATATATATATATATATATATATATATATATATATATATATATATATATGTATATATATATATATATATATATAATATTACATTTTATATAATACTACATTAATATATTGTATTACAACCTGTATGCAGTAAATAGTTTAATGTGTTTTTTTTATTTAAAAATCGCATTACAGCTAATACTATTTTATTAAGCGTTTTAGTATATATTTTATTACGTCCAATGGAAGTGTGTAATAATATGAATATTTTACCGTTCCGTGATATCAACATTCATTTTTATTATGTCGCTTGATTAATTTCACTCTATGATGTTACAAACTGGGATGTATATAAACCAAAAGTAAATTATAGACTAATGTTTCACCGAGATAAAATTATTACAGCAATGTAATTTAATTACTAAACTGTTATAGTTAATTCCACGTTACTCTAAAAAGCACTATTATTGTGTTGTATTATTAAATTACAGAGAAATAAAAAATACTCCAAGCTGAGAATTCAATGTTTCCTCCTGCAATAAAAAAAACGAAAAACTCAATTACTTCATCCAAAAAACTATATTTTTTGTTTCTTGTGCAATTTTTTTGTTTTAACTGAATTTATAATGAACCTATTTAACTCCACATTTAACAGATAATAATCTGTAATAAAAATTAAGTTTAAGGAACTATACAGAAAAAGAAAGGTAATGAGTATGTTTTAACTATTAAGAAGTGGTGATTTTTTCAGTTTTATATTATTATATAAACATTTTTATTATTTGTGAACCTTCATCAAAGCCATTTGATCACAATATTGGTACACTATACAAGCAGTTCTTGTTCAGGAACACGGTTCTACACGGATCACAAAGTATTATTGGTCTGTATATATACTCTCCAGCCACGAGACACAACAATATTTGATTTGGAAATATTTGGTAAAACTTAAATCTTTATATAAAGAGCACATTATAAATTAATAATTAATATACTTAGCTATACATATTAGCTTAGTTATATTGTGTCCTAATGCAGAGAAGTCTGACGTTGTTAAAGAAGCACTTCATTCACCTAAACATAAGAAATGCATTAGAAAAGATTTGAAGAAATTAACTAAGAAAACAGCAATTTTACAGTATTTAGTGGTTTTTGGTTTCTAGATTGTTTTACAAATTTGGTTATAAAGTACATATATTTATATATCCACACCCATATAATTACATTTAAGTAAGATTCTCTGTAAGTAACTTTAAAAGTTTTACAGTAATAATACTTTATGTTATTGTAAAATACGACGGATCTTTATTATATTTTTAATTTCCTTTAACTGAACTTCTATTATTCTAAAACTACACAACACTATTTAGGAAATACTATATTTACCGTTAGCAAACACGACTATTGATACAATTCATTAAAAATATTTTAACATAAATGAACTAATTATCTAAAGTCTAAGTACTAGTTGTAAATAACTATTTTATTACCAACGACTGATATCCTAACTGTCATATTATAACACTCAATTTATAGCAACCATTTCTACCGGTATGTTAGTTAAGGTATCTCACCTGTTTGCATCACTAGCTTAAGTTCATTAATTTTACCCTTAAACTACCAATGGGAGTTATATCTACCCTTTTTTGTTATAAAAGGATACTATTTGTATCACTTCATTAGCTTTAGTACCCTATAATGAATTGTAGCGCAACACTATAATCCCTATGGTAGGTCTAAATGATAATCATTTTACAGTTAACGGGCAAATAATACATTGTGGATGATTCCACCTTTACCTACCAAACACATGTTAACATACTCGACAAATACGAGTTACATTATACATATTAAAAAGTAATGTCACACCAATAAATTTCAAAAATAATCAGATAAGAAAGAATTAATAAACCATGGTTGAGTAAACATAAAAGTTATGGTAGTTTAAGTTTCATCGTATAGAAGACATGATACCGCATTGTTTGAGAGGAAGGTCGTGATTAGAGTCTATTGTTACCTGGACACTGGGTGGGGCGGACAGGACGAAGATGACGGTGTCAGCGATGTCCTTGGAGTGGAAGAATACTTTGTTGAGGTATACGTCTTCGTTCCAGCCGACCACTTCCACTAGCTGGGGGTCTGATACGCTCGTGCTCACACACTGCAACACGACCCTCTGGTCAGTTCTGGTTCTTACCGGTACAATAGACCTCCTACAGCCAGGCTCACTGTCTCACCAATCTCTAGACTGAGTTCATAACTTATAAGAAATTATTCAGTGTCACACTGTCAATATCTAATGTATGTTCCACTTTTCAGGGTTCGTTGCTGAAACAATATCAAAATACTAAATAGGTTTTGCATAGTCTAAACCGTGTGGGAATAGTAATCAACTTAGTTAATGCAATTCTTACTCCATTCTCCTTCCCATTTGAGCCTCAATGCAACTGAAGCTCAAATGGACAGCTTCAGATGAAATGACTCCTGTTGTTTCGAAGCTCAAAGCAGACGGTGAATGGGGTAAGAAAGGCATCACTTATAATATCAGAATGGTATTAGCAAGTACGTTAAGATACTAGTGAACGCCTCTGGAATGTTCAATTATCATTATACAGAGTGTCCTAGAAATCTCTACCAATTATTTCAGGTATTCCTGAACCAAAGACAAACCAAAATATTATATTCAGACTTTCAAAAACTCAATAAGAACCCAAACATCCGCTAATTTTGGGTTTCTCATATATTTATTTAAAATTTGAGAATGGCTAGGTGTAATAAGTTGACATATAGTATAAATTACAAATTATAAAAATGTATCAGACATTACATTTTAGTTAGACAGTTTAATTACAAATCCTCGGAATATGTCTTTTTTAAGATATTTACGCGTATAAATCTAACAAACCACCATTTTAACCAAATAACCAAAATAAAGCCCATAACAAATATTATTTGGATGTATTTAGATCGTTAGGTATCTAAATATGAAACTTTTTACACAGAGCCTATCTCAAATTAAGAATAAATATATGAAACATACATCATGGCGGCTGTTTAGGTAATTATTGAGTTTTTGTCAGTTCGAAAATGATATTTTGGTTTCAAAATCGTCAAAAACACGATAATACTCGTAAACAATTTAAAGTCATACTTGACAAATGAAAAGGTTTACGGCAACAAATCTAAGCGCATCAAAAGATAAAGCCTTACTACAAACCACTGCATAATACGGCTCACTACAACAAAACATTGTGCACACACAAAACAGGAAATTGACGAAGGTGTGTTCGTCCTGAAACGTCTAAGAAAGTGGACAAATATCAGGTTTGGGTTTGTAATTCAGTTTTTGTAACACAAAACTAAAGAGAAAGTCCGAAATTCCACTAGCTTGGAAAACTAAAATAACCATATAAATAGCAAATCAACTCAATCAATAATGCCAATTGATTGGTATGCATTGCATGATCAATTACACACAAACAACCGTGCTTAATTGAATCATAACGGTCGAATCATTGTTATTCTATTGAAATTGCCTCTGAATCCCCTCAAGATATGCTTTCCCAGACTATCCTCAACTTTTCACTGGTATTAACTGACCGGAGAATACTTTATTGCAAAGCTGTGTTAAAACCACTTTGTATTACAATTTTAAACGTATTTATCGTAATTATTACTTTACCAATGTAATTTTAAAAGCTACTACTTGGCATAACAAAACAATAATTTTTATTCTTAAAAATGGTTGTCAGGCTGTAGAGGAATTAACTACCATTGCTTTGATATTCCAGCACCAATTATTACGGTTATAAGTGTATGTTTTAAATCAATGTTACCTTTATCTCTATTGGTACAGTATAGTCCTATTTTTGTTCCATTTTAAGAATAACTATCCTTTAATTTACACGGACAACTTATTTGGTTCTTAAGTAGTACTTTTATTAATTTTAAAAATAATTCTAAAAATTTACATTTTTAGCACATCAAAGCAACAGAAGAAGTAAATAAAATACTGTAGAACTCAATCGCACTGTTTTCAATAAACCTTGTCACTACACGATTAAGCGCCTTCCATATTAGTGCATACTATTACTTTGCATAATTGCTTGCAGATTTGCCTAGTATTGTAATCGCGGCTCTGTATGTTTATAGTATTTCTGTAATAAATCTAGTTTATTCATTTTAGTTATTAGTGTGCTTAAATTTTGTGTAGTTCAATATTTAATACTTTGTAGTTACGAGATTTTAAAGAAAAATATATTCATACCCACGTTCAATTCTAAACTAATTATAAGAATAATTGTTAATAACAAAATTTATGGAATTCACTTGTAGATAGATAAATTATGAAAACTAGTACCCTACACTGTTAATAAAACTCTGTGGAATGCATCGAGTTATTTTTGTTGGTATTGATTCCGTAAAATGTTAATTAAAAAAATTAACAAAGTTTTTGTAAATAAGTTTATTTGGGTTGGTTCACTGTGGAAACATTTGACAACAAAGCTTTTATAAATTATTAATACATAATAAACAGGTATTTAATAAGTAAATAGTACTTACTTATTGTTGTTATACGTGATTTATGTGCCGCCAAAATCTAATCCATCCGAAAAGTAACTCTTGCATCAGAGAACACGGTACTATGCATGGGAAAACACATCAAACCAATTTCATGCGGAATGAAAATTGTGTTATTATAACTTATCCAATTTTCACTGCGAGTCATCCGGCTGAACCCTGCAGAAGTTTCGTGTATCTCCCAGCTTGGAATTACTTTTGTAGTAGGCCAAGTTGTTTGCATACTGTTTCAACTTTTATAAACGTGGGGCAAACCTCATACAGTAGGTACAATTGATGTCAATGGATAAACAGACACGACTATATCTTTTAAATTACATAAAATTAACTCAAGAACAGCAGTTAATTTACAAACCGTTCAGCCATTTATTCTAATCAAGCCTTAGAAGTCCTAAACGTTGTTAAAAATGTTTTATATATGAATTAGCATTGATTTTCTACTCGTAGTGCATATATTTTATGCTAATTTATTAAAAATAAAATAAATTGATCACCCTATATCAAAAACATCATGCCCAGTATTTTCCTTACAAGTATGTATAAATAATTATGATTCATATACTATATTGATTAAACATATATTTATTGATAGTTTCAAATAATCATCTATGTTTAATCAATCGGAATTACACAATACAGCTTTGAAGCACGTATGTGTCACTATAAATAGTACAAGAAGAATAATAGGTCATTCACAGAGCTGATTCTAACTAATAGCAAAACATCCACTAACTAGAAGTAATCAAAGGTCGAGAGACAGATGAACGAGGTAGAGTAAACCTCCACCTACCCCACCCAGATAATACCCCGGTAAAGTATGATAATATTTCAGCAGGGGGCAGCAAGTCAATACACTTTATCATTTCAACGAACCTGTACCTAGCAGCCGATGCAGACCTTTTAAAATATCGTGTTTGTTTATTCGTACAACCAAAAAATAGTTCATTTCAATAACTATTCCTAGAAATAAAATGGACATATGTGAGAGTTAATAATGGTAGATTTATAACATAACCTCTATCTAAATATGCTATTTGTTCCAATAACAGTTTTTACTTTTATTTCCGAGTATCATTTGTTCATCAGCATTTTCTTATAATGGATACTATAAATTATCAAAGCTAATGACAGTATTGTATATAAACTAATAAAATGTTCTACCGGCAGTTACACACTGTGAGAATCATTACATTTACATCCCATTCATCGCTTGCATTGATCCAGCAGTGTTTTTACTATCTAATGTCTGCCGTTATTGATAAGATATCCGTTATCGGTTAAGCCTCACCGATTAGACACTGTTGCTTCCAAGAACTCTCTCTCCTGTGACTCTTGATGTTTTGAACGTTCCTGATGAGTGACAGTCAACCATAACAAGTTAACTTGTTACGTTTCACCGGTCCACAAGTTTGAAACCCCCAATAAGTTTTCATCGGAAAACTTGATCTATAGACAAGGTTATGAGAAGCATCGATGAAGCATCATCTGTGCAAAAACCACCTTATCTCACTGTAAAATGCTTTACTTTCAATACAAGTGTATTATGGAATCTTCCTTTACACAAAGAATCTTCCTTTGTGCATATGTACCGAAACTCAATAATATAGATGGAAAAATCTCTATGAGCAATCGGTTCAGAAGGGGACTTGAAAGCTTGTAACTCAAGACAAGACATTACAGAAAAGCTTTAGGTAACTTTGACGGTTATTATGATAAACTCCTTCAATTTATAACATTCTGAAGCAACTTTAAAATTTGTAATAACCTGTCGCTGCGAAAAGTCAGGAAGTTCAATGATTAAATTAGGGGGAAACCTGTAGGAGCACAAGTATTATACGGTAAAATCTCAAATAAGTCTTTTAAGAGGTTAATGATCAACACGTGGATAATCTCAGTTTCGTTACTCCAGCTCTGCAAGTACCGGGCTTCTAGCAAGCGTATCATTTGAAACCTTGATGGGATACATCATTGAATATCCCCGAGTTTAGTTGTTCATTGAATATATCTGAATAATAGGGAAAAAGGTCGTATTCGAATCTGAACTCTCGTATTAAAAAATCATCGATCCCATAAAACATTACCTTCGGAGGTAATCCTTTATTCTGTGCATTTTCCAGTCCTGTTATATCAAACGTGGAATGGAGTAGTTTGGAAAATGTGTTGCTTTGGCATCATTTTTATTGTTGACAGGAATTTTCAACTAATTTGAAAGTTCTTTTTTGAACGTTTGTTATAGACTAGGTATGGTTTGAAAGCGCAGTAGGATTTCGGTCATCGTTCCGAGGATTGAAATCTTCCCTATTCTTCTGGTGTTAAAACCAGTAATAACTATAATGAAAATAATAAATAGTTCCACAATAGATTACTACTCAAATAATTACTAAGTAATATCTGGCTGGTACACGAACAGCATGAAGTCCAGACTAGAGATAATGAACCCATGCAAGGTCACAGGACAGTAGCCACAAGCAAAAACACGTCACAACCGTACTAACGAAAGTGGGGCACTGACGAGTTATGGTATATATATATATATATATATATATATATATATATATATATATATATATATATATATATATATATATCATAACATTAAACCAATTATTTATTTTTGTTAAATTGTGCAAATGACTATATTTTTATTGGTGATTTAAATAACATGATCAACGTGTGATAATATGTATGTACTTGTTGAGTAAGGAATATGTAATTTTTATTTATTAGCTACTCTGTCAACTTGTGATGATATTCTATTGCAAATAATTCGATTTAAACCCAAATTCAAGTAATAAAGCTTTTAAGTCGTTACCTCTGACTTCATATAACGACTTAACAATAATTTTTTGTATTGTTTATATACTGTGGTCTGTATTAATTTATTAATATAATATTATTTATTTATTTAGTATAATAGATGTAAAGACTATTTACTTCCAAGACATGTTATATTTTTACTCGTTTTTTTAAAAAAGAAGAGTCGATTGACTCTTATTCAGATTTCAAAGAGATATGTCTAAAGACAAAACACGCTGAAGACACGGAGTAAATACTGGGTCCAAATAAATAATATTTCTCCAACAAACCAAACGTATGACAAAAGGGAAAAACAACTTTGTAAAGAGAGTTTGCTTATGGTAAATAGAGTGAATAGATGGAGGCCAAGCCATGCTTAAGTTCAACACAAACTAACTTTATTCTTCTCGGGCTGTTTTTGTGAACGCGGTTTTCATTCTTGGTTTGAATAGGTAATTGGTGTCTTGAAATATACGGTACTTGAAAGCTCAGTTAGTTTCATCGAAAAACAAACAAATAACTTATTTCTTTTCCGTTTGTGAGTGCACTTTCAGAATCAAAGAATGAAGTGATTGCATATGGTACTCTTATACGAATATATTATCCAATTTACTGTTTAATGATTGGATATTACGTTTTATTACATTATTGACATATGTTGTATAATGTATTGAAAAATCTTGGGTTTGATTTGCTATTACTTCATCATATTTTAAATATTTTATTCATACACATCAGTGATTTCTACTCTTGTGCTCTAACTATTCCGCATAACCTATACCTTTTACGGACAGATTTAAAAGTAAACCAGTTTTTTAATTTTAAACATATATTTTTTAACAAAAATTTCAATAAACACGGTTTATTGAATATAAACCATAATATTAAATAGTAAATATATTAAAACTATTGTTCAACAAAAGAGACTATAAATAACATTTATTATTATATAAAAATACCAATGGGAAACCAATGTTTTGTTATAATAAAGGCAAACATTTAAATAAGTTTTATTTTTTAGTTTTCCATTTATTATTTAACGGCCCTTATTCATTTTTTACTTTATAACTCATTAAATCTCATAATAGACACTTTATTCATAAATGTTATTTTCATAACATAACAATAATCAACATTAATAAAGCTATTTATAAAAACAGTGTTATAAAAAATGTCCACAAAGCAACAAATAATAATTGACTGTACGTTAGTGAAGCTTATCACTTAAGAGAGTGGAAAATTTTTATTTTTGCCTGTTTATTTACCTGTCTGATTGTATATACCAGATTTCGAGAATCAACTGAGGTATATTCTTAAAATTTTGCATGAAGCTTTATCTCTGTATTAGCAACATTTAGTTTAATTACGGTACGGGTGTCTCTTTAGGATTAGGCTAATCGTTAGCAAATATTTTTACATTATTTTATGGGTAACCATGAAAGCAACAAGAACATCGCATAATAAATAAATATGTAAGCAGTATGTAATATCATGATATATGTTATCATATAACATAGTAACACGTATAGCTTAATGAAATGAGCTACAGACCAAAGAATGAGCGAATGAAGATATTATTTCCTCAGCTATATTATTTTGGATGTCACCATATACAAAACCAGCCAGCAGCTCTCCCCGCCACGATTATTTACTATGGTTTGTAGATCGCCTGTAGCTACAGTACCAAAAACATAAAATATGACTCTAAATCAAGACATTATTTTTATTAGATTAAGGACATTTGGTTACCTAAGTATCGTATAGTAATAAAATAATACATTAACTTAAAATATCGCATAATATTTTAAAACATAATTTGTATATCCACCGCTTCCACAAGATAATTAATACAATTTATCTAATGTAATGTTACAAATAATAGCTCAAAATATATTAACAAATTAATATAAATACAAAATATTCTCTTTTTCTGTGTATATGTACTTGTACCCCTAATAAAGCAATAAATTTCAAGCGAACTACGAGCTATATAAATGAATAAAAATGTCAGGATCTACTGTCGACAGTTGCCTCAGTTTCAACGTCAAATTTAATCTCTGAAACATCCTTTTCACTTTCCGCGTCCTAATTCTAGCTGAGATTGTACAATAGTTTTTATTTGCTCATATAACACAATTCATATTTTGTTGTTGTAAAGTGTACTCTTTCGTTATGATTATACATCATTTATTTATTTTTTTTTTATAAAAAGATCTTAAAGACTTCAAACTTTGTACATATATTCCTCTGTTTAGAGAGGTTGGGATTAAAATGTCAAAATTAGAGGTAAGAATAAAATTATATCATGTTTAAGCTGTGCATAAGGAACAATCAAATCGCACAGTGACCAAATCATTTTACAAAAAAAAATAAATAAATACAACCTTATAAATTGTATTAATTGACATATTATAACATTTTATAAAGTTACATTAATAAATTTGTTGGTAAGCTATTCTATACATTCCTTTGGGTTATTTCATACTCCGTTGTATCTGTTTATTATCATTTAATTAATATAAAAAATAACTGACGCAGAGTGGCTCCCAAAGACCTTGGACCTTTACCTATACTCTTACGTACTGTCAATTTGATCGTGTAAAGTGGATTTAGTGTGGAGAATTGCTATGGTCCAGTATGAGTACACACATGCAGCACAATTACAGGATTCAAAGTGATTGTGTACTGCTAGTGAATGTATTGAGGAGGACCGTTATGGTCCAGGATAGGCACACACATAGTAGCTCAATTACAGTATTCAAAGTGATGATGAACTGCTAGTGAATGTAATGTGGAGGACCGCTATGGTCCAGGATAAGCACACACATGAAGCACAATTACAGGATTTAAAGTAATAGTGTACTGCTAGTGAATGTAGTGTGGAGGACCGTTATGGTCCAGGATAGGTACACACATAGTAGCTCAATTACAGGTTTCAAAGTGATGATGAACTGCTAGTGAATGTAATGTGGAGGACCGCTATGGTCCAGGATAATCACACATATGAAGCACAATTACAGGATTTAAAGTAATAGTGTACTGCTAGTGAATGAAGTGTGGAGGACCGTTATGGTCCAGGATAAGCACACACATAGTAGATCAATTACAGGATTCAAAGTAATTGTGTACTGCTAGTTAATGTAGTGTGGAGGACCGATATGGTCCAGGATAATCACACATATGAAGCACAATTACAGGATTTAAAGTAATAGTGTACTGCTAGTGAATGTAAGTGTGGAGGACCGTTATGGTCCAGGATAAGCACACACATGAAGCACAATTACAGGATTCAAAGTGATTGTGTACTGGTAGTTAATGTAGTGTGGATGACCGATATGGTCCAGGATAGTCACACACATGTAGCACAATTACATGGTTCGAAGTAATTGTGTACTGCTAGTGACTGTAGTGTGGAGGGCAGCTATGGTCCAGGATAGTTACACCCATGTAGGACAATTACAGGATTCAAAGTGATGGTGTACTGCTAGTGAACGTAGAATGGGGACTGACATGGTCCGAGATAGATTCAAACAGGATTCAAAGCCACTGCAAGTGGCTGACGACTTCCAAACATTTGGCAGAACAAGTATGTGTCAGTCCAATCAACATACCCCCTGAGGCAATCAAACAATTAGAAGCAACTCAAAGCTCGTGTGAAACGCTCTCTGATCCTGAATGAGTATTGCTTCATTAATGAATTCACAATATGTTGCGAATATCGAGAAACTGCACTATGAGACCAATGATTGCCGTCTTTATCTATCTGAATTTATGAGAGAAGCATCAAGTATGTAGATTAATATCACACAATAGAGATATATTGTTTTATTGGCTACTATCACCCAAGGGCTGGAAATATTCCATTTCAGTCAGTCTGTCTGTCTGTCTGCCCACATGATATCACTAAAACAAACTGACTCAAACGAGATGTATAATTTAAATTTTTGGTAATTTCTGACTAAACTGAGGCCACCCATTCAGAGCACGCTGCGGATGTTTTAAGTTCCAGACATCCCTAAAATTAAATCAAGATATTAAAATAAACTATTTGTTAAACGGGCTGACACTAATTCAATCAGCGCGGCCTTAAATATACAAATCTAGAGGGTTTGACCACAAATGATTGAAAGAACTAAAAATACAGATGAGAAACGTACGGTAAGAGCGAGTAGTAACAAACCACACGGAACGGTTGCTTATGTGTGCCGCTGCCGCACGGGTTCAATGATCCATCAAGTGAAGAAACAAATTCGACAAAATTTATATTAAATTCAACAAATCAAAAGAGCCGTAGCATGCTATGTATGGGTAGTCTCCGTTTAATCAGAATGTACCAAAGTTTCATGGGCGAAAAAGAGTTTTATAGTGGTGCACGTACATCCATTTGGATTTGGTTGGATATCATTTAGGCCTATCATTCAGTAGGCTGGCATAATTGCATTTCTGCCTCCCAGAGGGGAGTAATATTTCTTTTCTGTAGCATTGTCTATCCGTTTATTTACCTGAAGGATATCTCAGGAACGTAATTAGCTATAGACTTGAAGTTATGCATGCAAACTCAACGCCTATTATGTGACACGTGATGTGGCGTAATCCTACCTTAGACACATTTATAAGCCAGGCAAATAATTCTAATGGTATGAATGGGTACTTGCCGTAACTTTGATCCTAGACCGCGTGGCGGCCAGTTCTCGGCGGAGACCCTCGGTGAGTACCCGGGCTGCCCGCTTGGTGGCGCAGTAGACAAAGCTGCCTAAAGGAAACGGCGACAGCCTGTGTATCGTCATGCTGACGCAAAACACAAAACCTTAGCTAAAAGATGTAACCATTATTGCATATTAACATATACTACCATTTGGTGTCTATGGAATACAACTTGTACATTATATGTTTCCTTGTTCATGGATAACCTATCCTATCTGATGTCAGCGAATATTTTTTTGCAAAGGAATCCCTCTGCATGAAACCAAATTTCGGTTGGAATGAACGTGGACCTTCTGTAGGAGGATTACAGTATTAACATGCGGCGCCGGCTGATACGTAAAAGAGCCAGGCTAACCCTCTTCCCCCATCTACTTCCCCATCCTACGCTTTCTCTTTACGACTTCCCTGTTATTCATGACAGAATAAATAAATGTTTCCGTCATGTCTTTAGAATTATTTTCATTTATCTTATATAAACTTACTTATATGGCCGAACTTGTTGTTTAACTTAATGAATAAATTTCGCTAAAATTCAAATATAATGCGTAATTGTATTTGGGTGATAATGGTTGTCAAAAACAGTACAACTGAATATTTATACAATTATTTACAAAATCTGTATTATGAGGCAAATTATACTAAATCCAGCAGTTCTATAAAAAAGTGTATTGAAATGGTGTAGACAAATCATCAATCAACAGCATGGTATTAATAGTAAAGAGATATTTGATCCCAACCTAAATTTTAGGAGTTTACTTTACATTGAATCAGCAATTCTAAATTCTATAAATGCGATTTCAAATACTTTCAGCATGGATAAAAACTATGTGGCGTTTCCATAGCAGTTTTTTTAAATGGTTAATAATGATATGATAAAAAAATGTCATATTGAGGAGCGCCAAACATGTCACAGTTTAGAGGAATCACTTGTTGCTCCTGGCTTGTGCAAGCGTATCTTTAAATGGTCATGCTTGTAATGCATTGAGGGATTTACTTTTAAAAAGTACCGTTTGAATTTTTATACAACCTTCAAATATTTTGTTTCTAATATATGTTTTATCTATACTGGATATTTGTTGATTGATTTTTTAAACCTTCAGTAGACGCCATTTTTTAATAATAAAAAATTTACACAATGCTTTTTAATTTTCCTCTTATTTATTCAAACCCTAGTACCAAATTTGGTTTATTTTGCCCAATTATTTTTATAGATAATAACTGTTTTAATAAAAATACAAAATGGCGGCTAGCGGCTAAAACATTTATCGAGCTATGTTTATAAGGAATGTTTATTTAAAATGGAACGCCTCAAGAGTTTTTGACGCCCTTTTTTGAACGCCATGTAAAACATTTTTAGCTTTGCATTATAGATTAAGTTATGGTTTTAAAAATGTGTTATAGTTTAAAATGTATTCAAATTCAAATTTTTGATACAAGATATGTTACACAACTATATCACTTAGACTAATTTTACCTGAATAAAAAGAATATTTTCCTTACCTTGTGTCTTTATCGTACCGTAATAATTTACATGGGCGAGGCTTGCTCGAGTTACAAAATCCTTTCTGACAAGGACATACTAGTTATTACGCTGTGCTGGCGGTATGCAAGTAGAATGTAACAGTAATTACCATAATGTGATATCCTTCCTTAGCACTCCTGAAGTAATATTTGCTTACTTCATACTACCAAGCATAATAACTATTTGTAGGCATGTCCCTCGTTGTATAATGGTTTAATCGAATCTCTAAATAATTGAATCCATTAATAACCATTTATTAGCAAACAGTTCATACATTTTTATTGGTTATTTCAGGAGCCAAGAGTCAATTTGCATTTTATATCAAGAGAGAAAATTCCCTAAGAACGAAATCGATCGGCAGCCGCGTAGTTTTGATAGGCGTCAAAATGAGATTTATCAAAAGCATAAAGAGTATGAAATTATACAATTTTTATTGTATCACATTTTTTTACCTTCACACACTAAAATCAACCTTTACCGTCAGCTTACCATATACAGAGCCTTAAAGGTGTGAATTTCAGTATCTTTATCAAGATTTTTAACAATGGTATAACTATTACTCATCAAAAATTCCGGTCGGTGTTAAGTGTATCAAGCTAGGAAATATATGATATGAAATGGTTGCATTTATTAACCCTTTTGATAAACTTCCATTTCGACTTCCACCAAAATTAGAGTGGCTGACCATCGGTTACTTTATTGGAAAAAAGCTGTGTGCTTATATAGTGAAAATTAGCTTTTGGCTCTTAGCCCAAAAGAACAACAGTAACCAAGGTTGAACAGAATTTATCCTAGGCTGGCATTGGAAATGTGTTCTAAAGGTCAAAGGAAGAGGATTAAAAGTATCAAAAAATATTTTAGTTTTGACTAAATTGTTTAAGATTCCCACACTTCAAACCAATCATCATACACTTAAATAAAAGTAAAAATCACCTTCAGCTAGCGAAAAAAAGAGGCTGGCTTTTAGTCAAATAAATAGTTTTTTTAAGGAAGGCTAAATTTTATTTACTTATCTCAGGGTTGGTTCTAAGGTAACGGTAAATATTATATCTTAAAAAAGTTTGCATTCTTAGCTCTTTCGATATATAAAAATTCCAAACCACGTCCAGCTGACGTTTAATATCTTTCTTCGGGAACATTTCCTTATATACTTTACGAAAAACTTGGCTGTGTCTTTATATAAAGCAGCAATCTGTATATGGTCCGGGATTATAATATAGATCTTACATATTGACTTATCAGTGATTTTAGTAAGGTTCCTCTCACACAACGTTGTAAATTTTACAAGAATGAGACTATTGATTTTACTGCAAATAAATGTGTGTGATGATATAACATAAACTGGCTCTCAGTCTCTGAACTTAATTAATCATAATTAACAATAAAAATGTGTTGCAAATTAATCCAAAATTAAAGTCGCGAACCATACTGTTGCCACTGCTGAAACTGATCAACTAAATTGCTTCAGGTGTTCATGGAAGCATTCAGCCAAATAGCAATTGAAATTGGGTTTTCATTGTCTAGAAGATAAATATGGTCTGTGACAGGTCACGTGTTCAGTTACACTGGCATCGGAACAACTGAGTAATGTTCGATGAACACGATGGAATTCATCGGAGAGAATTGGCGAGTAATTAAACTCGCCTCTTGACACGACGTAATTGCTCACTTTAACTCTTAAACTTGATTAAATAAAACGAGACGAGTAAAGCAGCCATCAATCGATCACGTCCGCTATCAAGTCTGTGACCTATAAAATCTAACGGTGTTTTACAATATCCGCATTGTATTTCTGGAACTAGATTAGAGACAGTATCGTTGATTTATTTAAATCCTCTATAATTATAAGCAACCAAACTGAAGCAGATTGTTTAAATTAAAATGTTGTTAGTTCAAAAATACTAAAATAAAATACATCATATCGCCTGATGATGAAACTTTTGGTTTCGAAAGGCCTCGCCCAAAAAATAAATAAATTGGAAAAGTATTGTATTCTTTACATTTAGTAGTACTAAAAGACTGTTAGTGGTAACGAACATACAAGTATTATCTTAGGATGCCCACTTGCTAACATGGTTACATCAAAGAGGAATTTTAGGCCTAGCTGATATCAATTTTCAATAAAAATGTTAGACCAGTGCACGTGTGGTGCCAAATAAATATTGTTTATTTCCAATTTTCAGTGTGGCCTACTAATAGCTGTGTGGCCTACTAGATTCTGTCTACAATCTTTAATTAAACTTTATAATACAGAATATTTAAAAAATGTTAACTTTAAAAACTACTGTATTTAATAAATATTTTTAATATCTAAACATATATTTTATAGTTAGACAAAGCAATACGATAGGTAAACAATTAAAAACTAGAAGTTCGTCAATAATAATTTCTTTTGTTGTAGTTAAGTGCTTATAAAAAATAGCGCGGTTTTCTAAACGTAGTATCTATCTTAGTTTTAAATAGTTCCATACTACATGTTTACTGCTGTATTCGTGAAAAGTTAGAATGAGTTTTTTAGTCATTCTTAACCAATAACACGTTATGAATATATTGAGAGACATTAGCATTTCCGTGCAACTCTTAACCTAACTTTTTTTCTATATAAACCTAAATTGAAAAATAATTTATTCATGGACTCTTTTATATGTCAAAAGGCCATTCACAAAGTTTAGAAGTATGCAATAAAAATGAATCTTTATAACTGAATATGTTTACAAATATACTGTTGGATTGATGGTGAACATATCAAGTTTACGTCTTTAAAGCAAACGATTACGTATTTAACGATTTATATTTTCTAAGTTCTAAACATATGGAGTTTGTAAAGGTTTTTTGTGTTCTGAATATACTAACATGCCAACCTTTATAAACTTTACTTAATCAGCAAATGAAACTTCTAAACTAATAACTCATATTCAATTTAACATTTCGAGATAACCTCAATATCTGGTGGCTAACCTGTGAAATCTACCTTTTTTGTAATCAAAACGAAAGGGTTTTAGATAATAAATTGATGTTTTGAAATTTTCTTAGATACACTAACATGGAAGTTCATTGATAATTATGAGTAGTTGAATTAAATCTTTTAATAATAGAGAAAGATACGAGCTTTTCCAGTATGATCTCTTCACAAAGACATGGCACGTTTACACGAACGCTCATTTTAAAGTCACGAAAGAATTATTTTCTCAGTAGACTATACCTCACAAAAATTATGAATGACATAATTTAGTAACATTTTTTACTAATCACCATAAATATAATAGGGCAATACATTAAAAGATAAGAAACAGGAAAAACCCTTACATAAAAGTGGGATAGATAAACAACACGCAGCCCATATACCTCTGGTGGAAATATCTGAAGTTCTGAATGCATCGTTAGGCTTTCCCCGAGCACCTAAGACAAAAACGCCTAGGAACTTTATGAGTAATATCATAACCAAAAGATCGTTATAACTATATTTGAAACAGTATCATTTTTATTCACAGCCGCATTTAATAATTTAGTTATCTCAAATACTGTAAACTTCCAAAAACGCTTAAGACTTCAATATTACTCGTAGTTACACCTTGCTTGCACATTTGATATACCATATCGAATTTCAGTCCTTTTAGCAGTTTTAAACGTCTCCTATTCATATAGCACAGACTAATGCAAAACCTACAAAATTCATAATAAAAAAAATATAAATAAAATCAGGCGTGAAAAAAGAACATTGACTATCAAAAAAGTATGCTACAATAGGCCCTTAGATGCATGTTCATTTCATTAGATTGATTTCTCTTTTCTATAGATCAAACTCGTGGTGACTGTTTTTGAAAGTACCTATATGAAAATTGTTGTGCTTATACAATATCGAAAGGTACGCATTGGCAAGGGTACGCAAAATAAAGGAGTTCAAAATAGAAAATGAAAATTCATTTGTATTTAAAAATTTATATCAATTAAATACCAGGTAAATAAATTATGTAAGTGAACTAGACGTACGAGTACATTTTAAATCCTTGAATACAAGGGACATATTATCCCGTAATTGTAACCAGATATTAAAATACAACATTAACGTAGTTTTAACTTTAAATATATAGATTAAAAGAGAGAACTTGTAATTTATAACTATTACCTATTCACGTTGATAATTTGTCCGTCGGGCAGTCGACGTGCTCGCATGGACGCGATCGCTTCTCTGCTGCAGGATCCCAGTGCGATCACGTTCAGGTCGAACATTCTCTTCCACTCCGACATCCTACCATCTGTAATAAACAATGCACTTTCTATTATTTATTTTACACTATGATTTTAAAATATATGTTTTAAAAACCAATGGCATTATGGAATCAAACCTACAGCCATGTCAGTATATCTTTACAGAAATAGAAAATTAGTATAAAACTTAAACTCAACTAGCTAAATAGATATTTTCCGTTTAAAAATGTATAATTTATATTGGTTTACAAAGTGCCTGGCAGTTTTTGTTTACTTATCAATATGAAAACAAATCAAGCTATGGAACAGGAATATCATTAAGACCATTTAGAGTATTTCTTTTTAAGTGGAAAAACATTTAATATAAATTTTGAATGGTAATAAAATAACTTAGCGAACAATGAAGAATTAAAGGTGATGAAAGTGGCTTAATACACTAAAAAACAAGCAATATATCAAATTGCCGTGAAGGAAAGTTGCACTAAACCTCTAAGCAGAACGTCTTTAAAGAAACTACTCGTATTAAAGACGATACTTAATAGAACTACTTAATAGAAGTAAGTTATAATTTTTAATCCATGAACCTGAAAGACGTGCTTTGTTCATCTTGACGTAACCTCCAGTATACAAACAATAAAGTACAATCCAATATTTATTAAATAAAACATAATTTATAAATAGAATTGTATACAACAATAATTATTGTTTTAATATAAACACAAAAACATAGGTTGCTTCACGTGTTAATAACACGTAATTTAATTAATTTACAAATCTATATACATGTATTGCCATAATTATAAGTGATAAAATTGTTTCTTTTAAACTAAACCCGGATCAAATTTTATAGAAATATCAGCTTTGTTAAAAGAAATCCTCTAGCAAAATTATTATTCATTTTAATTTTAATATCATACTTCTTATTGTACTCTTCCCACTGGTCATAGCAAATTTAATGGCTATTTACAAATCACAATAAACAGACAAATAAAGAATTAAAACAAAAAGTATGTTACTAAAGGATTGAGGTAAACATGAAATTGTTCTTGCTTTTAAAGCAATAATTATCCCGTTTATATAACCAATAAGCGAGTTTGTAACATATGGCACAATATTTTCTACACTGATTGCCCCAAAAAACGGTCGTATATTCAAGTTGTGATACAAAGCACATCGTCCATATTCAGAAATAGATACGCTGTAATCAACTTCGATATAACACCTCCTATGTCAAAATCACAGCGAGTAGATAGGAACAAGATTTAGCCAGACATACTTATTTGTCTTGAAGGCAGTTCTATACCAAAATTGGAGAAATATTAGGATTGGTGAGTAATTTATCTAGAATTATTCTGCTGATTGAATAAAACAATAAGATTCTACAGTTATTAAATAACAAAAACTAAAAATAAAAGATAAAAAAGAAACTTAAATAACATATTCCACTATAAAACAATTTATTACTTGATTGTTTATTGAGTTAAATACTCAGTTTTAAGTCATTGGGACATTCTTGGGATCGCTGTCAATTATGGATTACTATTTCTGTTTATAGGTCATTAAAATATTCGTTTATGTTTTTTCCAAGTAGTGTACAATCCGTACTATGTTTAGTTGTAGCACTTCAGTAAGAAATGTGTTGCTATGTTAGTAACATTAATTAATTATAATCCTGACAGCCAACATTCTGAGATACCGAGGAATAATGGGACAGTGAGTGATTAGACTTACCAGCGACATGAGTAGAGATCGATATGTCGGCATTGTTCACAAGCACGTCCACACCTCCCAGATTCCTCTCGACCCAGCGAAAAGCTGCTTGCACGTCTTCTTCTTTAGTGATATCAGCTTTCAGAGGGAAGAGCTTGCCGCTGCTTTCCTTCAACTCGTCTACTAACTCCTACCAACGATAGTCAAAATGTAAATTGAAATAGATATTAACCAATAAACATAGATTAGATAATCAAATTGTTGCCTAGTCTGTCAAAGGTGTACGCTCTTACATGGTCCGTGAACTATTTAATTATTCTTGCACACATTTAATTACTAATGTTTCAGAATGATAACTAAAATTCTGATGACAATGCATAACTGATACATAAGCCACCAACACAAGGTTTAATCTTTTGTTTTATTCGAGTTTATAACCACAATTGTTTGTGCTCAAAAGTAATTCAAATGGATTTTATGTGCTCATAATGTATTATATTTAAGACTCCACATTCAATAATAATTGCGTTAATAATAATTAATTTACCAACCATCCCCATATCGGATAAAGAACATAAATTGCTAATAATCTACTTTTTAGGTATGTCTCATTAATTTATGATGATATTGTATGTTTTTATTACGGCAAGAGGCGTACTTTATAACGTTCAGACAAGGATCTATCCTGCCAATCTGGAAAAGTCGTTGTTTGCATTTATAAAGCGGTATACATACGAAATTATATCTTCATTTATCCATATATCTCCTTGTTTCATTAATATTTAGTCATGTTCACATGAAAAGTAAGGAAGACCTTCAAAAGTTTTCTTTAATGCTTTGTTTAGCGTAATTATTGTAAATTTCTAAATCGACTGCTAGTAAGAATTAACGCAAATTCTAAAATAAATATCAAATAGCATGCAAATAAATTGTAAAAATTTTTGAATGTGAGAAAGTATACCTTATAAAATTTTAGACTGATTTACTTTTTAAATACATTGTTGCCTTATTTAAACCAGTGTTCATCCAAATGATGTTTTAACTATTTAAAAGCATGATGAGGTAATAATCAATTTTGCAAGAATATTAAACAATTTTGATACAAGATAAAAATTTAACACTCAGATAAAATGTAACACGACGATGGATCAACAAAAACATTTCATAAGCGAGTACCAAATTCCTAGTTCTAAATTGTATATGAACACACAAATTATGATTTTTAACTATTGCTAACGATTAAAATATCTAAACAATAATATGCAGCTAAATAATAATTAAGAAATTAAGTTGCATACTTCTTATCTTGATAAGGTGTTACGTAAAGAATGTTCATCCTAAACACTGGACAAACGTGACAATGCTGTTAACTTAGTATGAGTACGGAGTTTGAGCTAAATCTGATATAATGAAAATAACGTTTATACAGAGTATGTGAGCGTATAATCAGATTGCAAAAACGACTATTGAAGTAAACTGAATGTGATAAAATCATCCTTTATATTATAAAATAATCGCATCATCGACCACTATCGTTAAACTCGTTAACCGAAACGGCAGTGACATGTCCCATGACAGCTTGGTTATTAGCTTGGTCCGTTTATTTCGCACAGTTACTCTCTCAAACAGTGCAATGTTGCAGTGCTTATCCCAGTGTGAAACTTAACTTAGTGCATTCCACTCGATACAGTTCAACATACAGTTGCATGCATGTGTACCCATGTGACCTAAAAATTAGACGTAAGCTTTAATTGGATTTTTTATATCAGTTTATATTTAGTCGTATGTTAAGGAATTTTTATGTTTAAACAAACGCTCTGATAGCCAGGCTATCACTTTAAAATATATATTTACTTAAACATTCATTAGGAAGCTTTAGTGTTCAAATGAATGAGTTTATAATGAGTAATATTAAGTTTATAAACATCGAGGATTAAATTATAAAATTCTATTCATCGCATAAGCCCTCACGTTATGAATCTTATCCAAATTGCTTTTCCTATCTGCTAGCACGATCGTCCTTTAATGAAGAAAATATCTGTATGATTTAAAGTGTTTAAAAATTTTAATAATATTCACAATTTTTCATTTACTGTATTAAAGGTAAACATTGTTTACCTCTGGTTTTTACTTTTATGTGTAGAACGTGACTCGTCCTTACATGTATAGGTTTTATGATCAGTCTTATGTCGAGAGTAATTACAAATGAAATTTGAAAATTCTAGTTGAAAATATTATTACGGTGACGTTTGAAGATATATATATACATAAACTGTCTTTTTCGAGGGCATACATTTGAGGCTTCGCTGACGATCGTCCATGTGTGTGCTGTATTACAAGATAGATGCTCACCAGACATCGAGTCAGAGTGTGAGTACGAGTATTTGGCATTATCTTAGGACATATTTCCTTTGTACTTAATACCCGTGTCTTACCGAAGCCACATGGTTAATTTTGGTAGGTCACTGGTAGGCTATTTTGCCTGTCATTGGACACCAGTACCGCGATCTCGGCCAACCTTGACCTTAACCATCAGTGCTTGACCTTGGCTCTGGCACGGTGACTTTATGTCCACAATGCAACGAAAGCGACCTTTCCGAAGCACTTTACAATATGTTTTTATAAAAGTACGCACTCTTTTTGAATTGCATTATAATATGAAAGTTATATTTAAAAAAGGACATCAGGGTCGTTTCTGAGATTTTTTATTTTGCTTGTACGGATATTAATAAAACATCAGAAACATACTTCACTCGCTTTTTGTTTATTTTTTAAGATAATTTGATTTCCCATATTAAAATATCTATTTATATTGTCCTCAGTGTTTTATAAAATACTGAAATCAAATAAAAAATTGTTCTTTTTATCTCATATGTAGAAATATATGTAAAAATTTCATGGACTTCCGGAATATTATCGATTAGTGTCTTTACTGGTTTGAGAGAATACAAATAATCTATATCCATAACAATTTGGTTTTCATTCTAGATAATGATTTCAGGTAACAGACATTTTTAGTGATTGTCCGAAAAGTGCGCATCATGATACAGTTCTATAACTTATTTCAGATGTTTCACTAAATTATACAGATTGCAATGCATAAATAATTATGCTGGTGTCAATAATTTTGGTTGATATTTACCAATTCATCGATAAAGTTAACTTTTCATTACCAATTGCTGTATGATACCAATTAAACTTGCATACTTCTTTTTCAAATGACCATTATCATTGTTAACGGAACGGGGCATTTTCGGCGTTCTCTATGCAGGGGAAACGATTGACTATAAAAATTCTCTTCTCCTGGTAACCTTCCTTTCACATACGCACATAATGCGTTCACCCTCTATCGCATGGAATATTTAGAAAGGCAGACGTCGAATATTTCTACAAACATGTACGAGAGAGGATGTTGCATTACAACAAAATGTAATGAATATATCATTATCAAGGATTATTATATCGTGTTCACCACCATTCTTAAAGAAGAAAACTAATTTCGTATTAAGACTGATTAGTGTCAACTTGGTAAAACGCAAAGGAAATGCATAATGATTAGTATGAAAGGTTTTAATGTAGTTTGTCCCAGTAATGTATTAGTAAGTATGACACATCAAGTCAGCCTTGAACATGTCACTTGCTTGAGTCATGTGTGTATTGTTATTGTCTTGGGAGGCTCAGTCTAGTGACAGCTCTGCAAGTGTATAATGGCTGCCATAAACTTGTCTGTCAGGGCGTCATCCGCTCATTCTTCTCCAGACTCCCCCAATTTACTACTTCCTTAATTTTCGTAAATACTTAGTTTAGAACTTCGATCAACTTAACGAGTTACTAAGTTCAGAACTCACTTGAGTCAATAATGTACTAAAATCTTTTACCAAGTTATTGCTTAAAATTTGTTTGTAAATTTTAACTTTCTTCTTTTTAAATTAACACCAGTCATATAATAGAGTTTAAGGTGCCGTTAAGCCTTAGTATAAGAAGAAGACGTCAATGATAAAAACCTTGGATCTTTCTCTGTCACAAAGAAAATTATTTGTTATATGTAAAAAAATATTTTTGGGGGTATCAATTTAAATTTGTAATCTGAAACTAATTATTGAATTGAAATCTTCGGGTGTTCAACATATATTAAAAGTGTAACTAACACATAAGGAAGTGTAACCTTCTACCGTTAAATAATAAAGTTTAAAAAAAGGAATGTAACTAGTCGATAAATAATCACGGTAACATATAGCAATCAGGTGAGTATAAAACTGATTATGTTTTCTTTTGAGAGAGTTCCTAGGGTTTCTTATTTTTATTGTAGGGTTTCGGTACTCTTTATTATAAATGAACAAGTGTGTATTTTACCTTCAATGTCAAAAAATAATTATTGTTTTTTTTATTCAAAAAATATTTTTGTGAGGCCAAAATGATTACAACATTGTACTAAAATGCATTTCTTAACACTTTTCCAACACAAACAAACAATAAAAAAATTCATATGAAATATTTACATGATCTTATATTATTTACTACGTACATGGTATCTCAAAAACGAGACTCTACTAGATAATCAACCTGAGAAACTAACAAAATCTCAGTATAAATAGTTATTAAGCAATATGTATTTATTTATATGACTAGTGTGTAGTAAAACTGTTCTTTGTCCAAAATAATATCTAGTGAATTATAGATCAAATAAGCATCATTTGCGTATAACAAAAGAATTTGTTCATTCTACCTACAGTAATAGAGTTATTTGTAAACAAGTAATTGAAAAAGCTGAATCCCTACTTCATTGCATATATAAAATACAGATTGTAAAATAGCCGAAAGTAATAACGAAAAATAAGATCTTGAACAACAATTTACACTTCAACTATAAATAGAACGCTGGTCTCTTTATTGAATTTTACACTCAATAAACAGCAAAGCCTTTGAAGCTCGGGTAATTTCCATTTCCTCCATTGTCAATAGCTTATTAAAGCTCTTCAAAAGGTCATTTAATTTTTATAAAATATTACGCAACATTGAACGTTTTTTAAAGAATTCATAATTTCGAAATCATAACTAATTTGCACTAAAAGTAATGTAAAATAATAAGAAATTGTAATAGCTAAAATTTATTGTAACTTCCTTTAATTACTTTTGTAGAGTATAATTACTTTAAATGAAACAATGTGCTGGCTAAAGGCTTTGTTGTAATAACCGGTAGGGTAGGGAGGGGCTCAATGTAAGCAATGCCTCGCATCAAGAGTTTATGAGCATCATAACCGGGATGGCGGGAATATGACTGTAAGTGTCCTGCAATCGTACCTGGCACTACCCGCCGTATCTTTTATGGTTATTGTTCCAGGGGCTCATTTGCATAGGCTCCGACTGGGTAAACTGGCATGAGAGGAATATTTTGGGCGGTAATACTCCTTCTGCTACTATATACTGTTATAAGTAGTTTTATTGTTATATCGTTGATATACTTATTTAAATTTTAAATATTAATCATGATATATGTATTTGCTTATGTATATATTTTTATACAAAATTATATATATATATATATATAGATATATTAAATCGTATATATTTGAGATGTCAGTGTAGAACGAACCATTTAAAAAGAAGTGCGGGACAAGGATGACAGGGTTCCCCGCCGCCCACAAATAGCCTACCCCAAAACTCGACCGAGCACAGACTAATCAAAAAACCAGACGACATTCAGAATAAAAGTAACCCCTCCCCACTGACAAAATTGTTTTAACCGATTATGTGCTTTTGTGTGACTAGAGAAGGGATGAGCCCTGCACGCATGCGCGAAACGCCATTCAAGCTGCATGGCTCGGTATGTAAGGAGGAATGAAATCTCAACATAACATTCTCCTTTTCTCCTATAAACTACTAGTAGAACAGTAGATTTTCAAAATACTAAGACAAATTACTAACTCACAATTCCAACTAGCAGTCAGTACTCCATTCCAACAAAGCACGACATAAAGAGTCTCTATACCCGACCAACAAGTAGAGGTAGTCGTATTTCAAAATGCATAAAATATTGTAGGAAAACTTAAAGTAATTATTAATTGAAAATAAAACATTTCACTTAAGATAAAAGTAAGTAAAAGTATTCTATAATTACTAAGTACTACCTTTTGATTAAAAAAACTAATTAGATACTTTATTTGCAAAATTTTGAACTCCATTATTTTTGGAAAATACAGAGAGCTTTCACTTTTGCTTGAATTTAATTACTAAAATTCATATATTTGCGAATAATATTTTTTTGTTACAACAGCACTGTTAATACGGCGAATTGAATCATGTTATGTAGGATAAATAATAAAATACTTAATAAAAAATATAACTGCATCTTTCATACACGTGTTTTAAATTTAATATAACTTGTTTTAGTTTATATTTATATATACATATATATATATATATATAATATATATAATATACATATATATATATATATATGTTTGTGTGTGTATGTTTTTTAATTATATACGCAAAGAGTGTTCTTTAGTAAAATTCTCAAACAAATGTTCTCTACTCAGAGTCTACTAAAGGCTTCAATGAACCGTGAAATTATGAAGTTTGTAGTAATTCTGCAACTGACAAGATATTCACGTCAAAGGTAACAGGCAGGAAGGAACAAGAGGCATGTAGCTCGAAGGCAGAATGATATGTTGTGTGATGTGATGTTCGTTGCCGTAACACAAAGTCATATCTAGAGGAATCTAATCTAAAGTCTTTACTGAACTGTGAAATTATGAAGTTTGTAGTATTCTGCAACTGACAAGATATTACGTCAAAGGTAACAGGCAGGAAGGAACAAGAGGCATGTACCGCGGAGGCAGAATGATATGTTGTGTGATGTGATGTTCGTTGCCGTAATGATGTTCGCGGCCGTAACACAAAGTCATATCTAGAGAAATCTACTCTAAAGTCTTTACTGAACTGTGAAATTATGAAGTCTCTAGTAATTCTGCAACTGACGAGATATTCACGCCAAAGGTAACATGCAGGAAGGAACAAGAGGCATGTAGCTCGGAGGCAGAATGATATGTTGTGTGATGTAATGTTCGCGGCCGTAACACAAAGTCATATCTAGAGAAATCTACTCTAAAGTCTTTACTGAACTGTGAAATTATAAAGTCTCTAGTAATTCTGCAACTGACGAGATATTACGCCAAAGGTAACAAGCAGGAAGGAACAAGAGGCATGTAGCTCGGAGGCAGAATGATATGTTGTGTGATGTAATGTTCGCGGCCGTAACACAAAGTCATATCTAGAGAAATCTACTCTAAAGTCTTTACTGAACTGTGAAATTATGAAGTCTTTAGTAATTCTGCAACTGACGAGATATTACGCCAAAGGTAACATGCAGGAAGGAACAAGAGGCATGTAGCTCGGAGGCAGAATGATATGTTGTGTGATGTAATGTTCGCGGCCGTAACACAAAGTCATATCTAGAGAAATCTACTCTAAAGTCTTTACTGAACTGTGAAATTATGAAGTCTCTAGTAATTCTGCAACTGACGAGATATTACGCCAAAGGTATCAAGCAGGAAGGAACAAGAGGCATGTAGCTCGGAGGCAGAATGATATGTTGTGTGATGTAATGTTCGCGGCCGTAACACAAAGTCATATCTAGAGAAATCTACTCTAAAGTCTTTACTGAACTGTGAAATTATGAAGTTTCTAGTAATTCTGCAACTGACGAGATATTCACGCCAAAGGTAACAGGCAGGAAGGAACAAGAGGCATGTAGCTCGGAGGCAAAATGATATGTTGTGTAATGTGATATTCGTGGCCGTAACACAAAGTCATATCTAAAGAAATTTACTCTAAAGTCTTTACTGAACTGTGAAATTATGAAGTTTGTAGTAATTCTGCAACTGACAAGATATTCACGCCAAAGGTAACAGGCAGGAAGGAACAAGAGGCATGTAGCTCGGAGGCAGAATGATATGTTGTGTGATGTGATGTTCGCGGCTGTAACACAAAGTTGGGTTCCCTTCCTGCTGTAACTCACCCTGCAACCTTTGTGTTATAAATGTGTTCCTAACGGCCAAAATATATTTTTCTTGTTTAATTTTAAAACCGTATATGTTCTTCAGCGGAAAAATTTACATTGGAAGATAACAGTTTTCATGAATAACACATGTGTATCTTAATCAACATTAACAATACATTTTTACAATTCGTCCTTACTACAGTGTAAATTTAAATATTTTCAGTATTAAGTTATAATGTAATTATTTCTACCATAATAATAAATATAAATCATAATCTAATTACTTTTATGAACTTCTGTAAATATGCATTTTTCTTAATCATACAAATAGTTTTACTGTTGATAAAGGTTCCGTTTTTGGTAATTAGTTGCTGTATTTTAGCTTTTTTAATTCTAAACTATAATTTTATTTCTTAAATTCATATAAAAATAAATAAATATAGTTATATTCATTATACTGTATATCATTATTCATCGTTAAATATCGTTTAAATGCTTATATTTCATTTCAATAAAGACATATTCTTCAAAACAAATTTAATTATATCAGTGCACCCTTGATGTAAAGCTTTTTTTTCATACAAAGGCTTTTTCTATTACTATGTTCGTCTCACGGCAAAATTTATATAATTTTGAAAGCGATGTAATCTTTCATTAAATGATTAAATGGATCCAATTAAAATCGCAATGTTTTGTCCTTATTTCTGAAATTGTCTGCATTATAACACTTTTTATTCGTATTAAAATTTCATTTGATTCGTAATTAATCTATAACTACTTTGTCTTGTGCTTTTTTAAACTATTGCAAAATTATAAGGAATAAAAAAACCAATGTTGCAAAAATTAAAATGTTACAACAGGTAATCTTCACCACAGATTTGTAAGAAATGTTTTTTATTTTTTAACCGTAAAATTCAAAACAGACATCGTAAATATGACAGTAAATCTATTTACAGTTGTATTTGTTGCATTGTGCTATTCAAGTTTCAAATATCTTGCAGGATGCATTTAAAGTTAACAAGGCAGTACTTTAAGGAGTAGTATCAGAACACTTTCCTTAATAAGGTTTTGCAACTAATTTTATGAGTAATTCTGCAACACCTATGAAAATATTAAATGTTTCAAGTTGAAAAATAATTTATTAAAACTTATTAAACATAAAGGAATAATTGGTTAGAACTTCTCAACTTAAAAAAAGGATAAAACATAAATAATTCCACAAAATCTTCTACAACAGCACCCTAGCCTTTAATCTTGCTGTATTGCATTTTAAACCGCTTTAATGACAGAATTCCTAATTAAATATTCTTAAATATTTTTAATACAATTCAAACTATATATATTCCAAACACATAGTGGGTTTAAACTATAAAATGAATGTGACTTAAAAATACAAGAATTTAGTATGATGCTGCAATAAATAAATGGGGAAAAAATTATTTTCCTACTTGCAACTTCTTAGTGGACTGACATGCATTATATATCTACTACTAAACTTAGAATACCATCACGTGATAATGTAGACATTAACGTACACGGACGGTGGTACTGATGGCTTCATTAAGCCCTACCTAAGCAGTGTGGTTATATATAGTTATATTTAGTTCCGGCGGAACAAGGACCTTTCATGATTCAATGTTTATTATATATATATATATATATATATATATATATATATATATATATATATTCACTTCGAGTGTATAAAAGCAGAATTGCTCTGTTATATCAATTATTAAACTTCTTGATACAAAGTTCCTTTAATATTTCGGCTTTTTGCCGTTTTCAAAAAGGTATAATACAAAATAACAATACAGCAACAAAATTTACAAAAGTAAATAAATAAAAACTGACATAAATAAAATATAATATATATAGTAAACAGTGTATGTGTGTGTGTGTGTGTGTGTGTGTGTGTGTGTGTGTGTGTGTGTGTGTGTGTGTGTGTGTGTGTGTGTGTGTGGTGGTGTGTGTATGTGTGTGTGTAGTATTACAGATCCAAAAATATATAAATATATATATATAATTTTTTGATCTGTAATACAATGTAATTATTCATACATTTAACAAGACAACTTTATTTTTTATTATGAATAATTAGTCAAATTATAAAACTTTTTTAATTTTACACATTAGAAAATTAGAATACTTATTTGGGGGTAACTGAAGTTTATAATACCATTCCATAATATATGCTATGGTGAGAACACTTTTCTTATAACTAAATTAAATAAACGAGTTATACATTTTTTATATCCAAAACTCAATGTAATATTTTAGTTTTTTGTTTCAAATATATGGCAAATATAAAATGGTGTTATTTTGACAAAAGTCCAACTCGAGACCATGCTTTTCCTACATGCACATGTAATGTAAATCTAAATAAAACTATGAAAGAACTTATCATTTGAGATAATTTATACCTTCTAGGTCCTTACACCTAACCAGTAATGAAAGAAACTTTAAATGTGTTGGCCTGAATTCAAAAAGAGAAATTCGACTGATATTATTATCATATTTTTAATGATAAGTTATACATTAATTACAAATAAGAAATTATTTTCAGACAGGTTCATGGCTGTTTCTTTGTTATTATTATTTTAATCTCTTGTTTTCACTGTGTTGAAAATAAAACAGAAATATTCGTTACTAATCTAACTCCACATTAGTTATTATTAAAGAAATTAAATAACTTACATTAAACACTGATAAAAAGTAACTGTTGAGTAAACAAAGAAACTCATATACGTACGTTTTTATGCATCTAAAAAGAGCTTAAAATAACTTTAATTTTACAAAATTTGTTAACAACAATGAGTATGTAGGTTTTTTTCAATTTGGGGAACGAAATTTGTCAAGCGTATGCATATTAACTTTTAATTTTTAGGAAGATATCCTAGAAATCTGTCTCTTGCAGTCGTTTTCATAACGGAATTTTCTGCATAGTTTTAAATTTCCTCTGATCTTGACCCCCAGAATCCAAAAACAACCTTAATCTCCATCCTAATCCTAACAGCCGTTAAAGTTTTCAAGGTGGTGGTCATTCACATTTTACAAAATTGCTATCTCATTTATATTACAACATAAATCAAAATTAATACTTTCCGTAAAACTGTTGAATAACTCCAAGAGATATTTGTTCATACTTAATTTTCGATTAATCGTTTCAAAATGATGACGGCCGTCGAAATGTTTAAAAGCATATAAGTTGTAAGTAATTATGTTTACAAACATAACACGAGATTGATTGCAACTAAATCAAAAGTCCACTTGTGCAAATATATTTAGAGGTTTATAAACATTTTTGTCTTGAAAGGTTTAAAGGTTGTAGGTTTTCTCAATATATTTGAAATTGTTAGAATTGTATTAATTGTATTGTTTAATTTACTGTTACGTAAATTAAACATATAAACTAGTAATACGCCTTCAGATTTACATTTAAAATTGATGGCCTCATATGAAATCTACATTTCTTCCAGACTTTACTATATTATCTAGATCTGGTTACATAAAATACTCAAGAAGGAAAGTAATATGAATTTTCACTCAGAAAATGCAAGATGACAATAAGTTAAAAATATCGTACATTCGTGTTTTGGACTAATACAGACCTGGATACGGACCTGAATGCGGGTATCCCGGCGCGCCACGGCGACCACGGTGAGTCCATGGTTGACGAGGGCACGGATGATGGCTGCCCCGGTGTTGGAGCTGGCGCCGGTCACCACAGCCACTCTGCCCTGCCAGCGGTCCATCTGGTACTCTCTCTCCACACACACTGAGCGACCCGCCCTCCACGGCCTGGCCTTCCCCTCTAATCGTTTTCTGATCAAATAACACACTCAATGACGTGTTCAATGTACCGTCCGATGTGCCAATCTAATCGGACCATTCTGTCGAGAGACCTCCCACGCCCGCTACGCCCTCGATAGCGTAACAGGTTACTGCTTTCCTGCCGATTGTCGCTGTTGATTGACCACCAACTTGCTTCTAAACCAAACACTGTAAACATCTTGTTGAAACTCTCACTATTTACATCAACTCACTGTAACCTCAGTACAGGGTGAGTAGTACTAATAAAGAGTGCTACAGTCTTATACAGGATATAAAGCTTCAGTATTGCTAAAATGGAATGCATACCCAAAACACAAGACTGTATGGCTCTGATTTTACAATTGGTTTTCTATGATTAATTTACAAAAAAGAATACATTTCTTATGAGGCATTTGTTAAAGGGAGACAAAATTATGAAGTGAATTTAAAGATAGCATTCTTCTCTTATTACTTTTTAAATGTTTCTATTCTTATCTCTAAACAATATAAAATGAATCTTATTAATCATATGTCGAAATGAACATAGTCTCTTATCCACGTTTCGGTTGTATGGACGTTCACTGTTTATATTATAATTTTTTATGCAAATTTGAAAATATGTATATGATATATACATATTTAACGTATTTAACGTTTTTTTCATTAACGTATTTATCATTTTATTATCATGGAAATTGTCCGTTGACTGTTTATTTTCTGTTTAATAATATGTATATATATATATATATATATATATATATATATATATATATATATATATGACGGTTAATTTACTGAAAGAGTTATTGCACCAACCAAGAGATAATTTATAATTAAATTTACAAAAGAAAATTTAAATAAGACAAAATGTAAGCGTATTTAAAGTTTAATAATTTTGACTATACTATGCTGTAAATACTTAATATTAATAAGCATTTTTGAATTGTGTTTCTAGTTGAATACAAATACTATCCCTCATACTTGAATGCTAAGGCGACAACAGACAGCTTTTTTGGGCTTTTGCGCATACTGTATACCAAAATACTGTAGCCTACTTTAGGTGAAACTATTCGATCGCAAAACATAAGAACTTCTTGTAAACATTATAATCATCAGATAAAATAACATCTTTAAATTTATTAAATATGGGTTAACACTTATGACCGCGAACTAAAAATACAATTTCGGGAAAAAAATCAGTTATGTTACTCATATATTTAACATCATATACAGCAAACAGAGCATTTATAGTGTTTGTCAGCATTTAATAGCTACCACAACTTTTAATTTGATTACACTTTATATATAAAAGTGATAAGTGAATATAGTGAGTGTGAAGTGATAGTTTTGCCTTTTATATTCAGTGATATATTTCATCAACATTTATTATATTTTTTTATTCTTTCCGCATTGTTCTGTCCAAGAGTATGTCTGTAGTTTCGACATCAAACATGAAATGAACGTTATTGATTAGGTCAAGTAGAATTCCAACTAAGTAAAAAGAAATCTCAGCAGCTGTCACGTTATTGCATTGCGTGGGAGAGATCTCCATTCCAGCACCCCATCGTTCATTTCACAAGTCTCAATCGTTCTTAATCTCAATTAGGGACGCCAATGAATGTAAATCATAACGTTCCGACTCTTATTTTATCTCATTGAAACAGCATGACCGTTTCAAATTTTATTCCCATTTATAAACCATGAATTATAATCCTTAAAAATCTATTATTGTCTTCAAAGAATAAATGTTAAAATTAGTTTGCAAATCTTAAGTTCTGTATTGTTAATTAAAATAAGTTAAATAAAAATGTAAATATTTATGTGTAATATAACGCAAATCTTTTTTGAGTATTCCAAATTTTGAATCGTGTACGAATACCAATACTATTGTTAGTTTATAAATTATTATAAAAAGTCAGTAAATAACACTTAGCCGGATGAATTTGCATTCATCAAACCTCAAATTTAAGAAATATAATCTTTGTGCTTGCGTATTAATACATTGAAGTGACATTTCAACTGGTAAAACCATATTTGTAGTTTTAGTTAAATATTTCTCTTGCATTTATTACAAACAAGCTAGAGGCTCCATTCAGATTTCTTGCAGTATAACTAGGATGCCATAGGAACATTCTATCAGGTGGCTTTACAAGCATTTCTGAGGTAAGTCATGATCATTGGGAAATGTCCCCTTCTTCAAAACTTGAAGTTAAAGATTAATACATTTTTGTAGAACCCTAAAATCAGCAAGCATGTCTTAATGTTGTAAGAGTATTTTCACATGCTAATGTACTCGTAGTCATTATTAAACCTATTCAATTGGTTGCAGCTCCGAATCGAAAATGAGCTAATTTGTTTAATTTTCTCTCCTGTTCTGTTAGTGTTTGTAAAGTATATTAAAACTTTGTATTTTGGAATGGTTTCCAATAATACTCAAATTTACATGTTTACACTACATTAGTTATGATATTTATAAATAAAAAAATAAAACTTTTAGGGCTGTTAATATTTAAGAAAAGCATATATAAGATAACATGGCATACATAAGAGAATATTCATCATCGGATACTTATATTGATATTTTATACTATATGATTTTAGCCTAAGGTTTTCAGATTTGTACGTGCGAGTTTCGTTTTATTATATATTCCTATCTGACTCCTAAATTTCTAGTTTAATTATAAAATATTCAACGATTTATTTATGAGTATTGATTAGTAAGAGGTTCAAGATTTTTACTGTGGACAGATTACTGGCTATTTTTGTATATCAATCAAGAAAATCGTTTATCATAACAACATTTTATTTATGTCAAGTCACAGCTTTAAGGCCATTCTTAGCTGCTTGCCCAAGTGTTAAACTAACACATTAGTCAACTGGCAGACAGAAATCCCGCGGATGTAACAGAGACGTTGTTACTAATTAGGCTGTCAATATATCTAACTTGTGCTATAATTTTGTTCGACCCAGTTCCAAAGCTCAACAACAAAGCCGCTAACTGATGTTGTATTTAGTACCCAAACACCGCTAACACTGACGTATCTACACGTTATGGGGGAGGGGGCGGAGAGGTAGAGCTGAGTTAGGACTTAAACTGTCAAGAGATATTACCGTTGATCAGAGGGAGGAACTACAGTAATGACTTGGCTCAGTAATGGATAATGCTGTCACTTAAGTGGATTATAGATGCATTGCGTCTTCTTAGATGTCATTAACTAGTTGATAAAGGAGTCATTGGTTACAAATTCCTTGTAATGGATTAATATTTGACGTTATTAGATTTTAAAAGACACCACTTTAAAGTTTTATAGTATTAAGAAGTTTAAATTCTGCTGTTTACTTCTTTCAAGTTCAAAAAATGGTGCATAAAACTAAAATGCAACAAGTAACGCGCGATAGCAAAACATCATGAAATGCAGTAAGAAGTAAACAAACCACACCATCAATTGAACATACATAAACAAGTATAAGCATATTAAGTACACCTTGGAACAATATTGTTATTCAATTGCAGAATGCTCATGTGAAGTATAGCTATAGCCTTCTTAACGTGCTACATAATAACATTTACCAGATTAGTGTTTAAATAGTATGAAACACACTCTGTAACACAACAACAACAAAAATGAACAAAATGAATTTTGTCAAGGATGACTAAACATCCTGTATGGGATCCACTCCAGTAGTACATTGACATTATAAACCACTGCATACATATTTTGAGGATGACGACTATAATAATCAGTTAGTTTGATTTAGAAAATGTTTCTTGCGTAGAGGTGATATGCATTTAAATATCCATTCCATCGTTAAAAGACAAAAAGATAAAAGTGGGAATATTTTGCTTATTTTGAGTGTATTGTATCTCTCAGCATATTAAGAAATATGCTATTTTCAAGTCTGTGAAGAATTTTTAAATCCCAAACTGATATCATGATGTAATTGGTTTTTATACATTTTAATAAGTTTGGAACGAAGATGTGAACAATTCATGTCTGTTCTCTGTCGAAATGTTATTTTAAATCCGTGAAGCAAACATAAACGAACTTAATCAAGACAAATGTGTGTATTGACACAAATAAAATCAGTGAGGGTAAAGATTTCTAAGGGGAAGGGAAGGAATGGTAGGAAAGGAGAAATACCCACAAAACCAATCCTACATTAAATGGCCCGATTTCCATCAGTTACAGTCCCTTTAGTTCTCGTAATCACTGTATTCTATCTTCTGAATTTAATATGTCGAAAAACCCGAAATGCTTTTGTTCCTCTTCACCACGACGCTTGATAATTTTGACACAACAACTTATGAAATCAAACAGCTTTTTAATTGGTTTTGAAACAGTGATGTACATTGCAAAATATAAATACTTCAATTAGTATTATGGTATACTATAAATACTATAGTATTCTAAAAAATAGTTTTTGAAGTAGTATAAATGTCTTTACTATTTATATATCTCATTGAATAACATTGGGACGAAGATGTAAACAATTCATATTGCTGCTGCCATTTTAATTAGATCTAAACGAGATTTATTAACACTAATGTATATATATATATATTCAAAAATAAAAAAATAAATAAAAGTAGTTAAAGGATTTAACAGGAAAGGGAAGAAATGGTAGGAAAGACGTGCAATACCAACAACTGAACAAACATTTTAGACTATTGCTTTAGTATATTCTTTTTATCATTTTGTACAAGCTACCAATTGTTGAAAAACGTTTACCATTCCCACCATACTATTCCACTTAATCATAGTGGAATACAATATTTATAAAACAATTACACAAATTTGCAATTGCATTTTTTATGTAGTAAAGAGGGACCTTAACTTATAGGTTTCATAATGAATTATGTTTATTCATGTTTTATTATAACAGCTACTGTAGATGATTGGAAAAAGGTAATATTTTCAACTCTGACAATAAAATTACAAAAAAACTGGCCTGACAAAAAAAGAGGCTTTATTGACGCAGAGTTTGTTATTGCTGGAAGCCATGCGTAATAAAGCTTAGTAGAAGTATACAACAACTGCAGTGGTCAGTTAATTTCGTTTTTTATGTTCTTTGGCTATCAATCTTCGAGGAAAATAACGTCGGTTATTTAAACTCATATGTTAAAATACTGAACCTGTATTTTATCTCACCGTTTTGTTTATGATATTTTTCACGTTGACTAAACAAACGTATGAATGTCTCAACCCATCTCTAATTTTTAAGAAATTAATATTCTTTCGTTATTTTATTTATACAGTGTTAAATTTAGATTTTTTTGTGGTTTTCAAAATTAAAACTCCCCCTCTGGGAATTTCGAAATCATTCGCAATAAGCAATGTGGTTCTAGTCTTTACCAATTCATGAGTAACCTTAAAAATATCTATCACATCAGAATTTATGTCAGTAATTAAATTACCTGAATATTTTAAGTATACTACTACTTTTTTTACTGTAAATAGAAGACCCATCCAATACTGTACGCAACACTCCATCCTTAAGGAAACCTTTTGAAAACCCAATATTTTCTATAAGATGATTTGCATTCATATAAGCTTGTTTTCAATACTACTTTTGTACTTATAAGACACATTGAAAACCTCAATTTTTCATAGACATTATTATTACGTAGGGTCCGACAGGGCCTTCATAAAATCGTGTTGTCTGTGAGTCCTCTATTCATCTGTGCGATAGCTCTTGAGGGACAGATCGTAGAGGCTTGAAACTTGGTTCATATGTTTTTATATAATAAAAAAAGAATTTTATTCATTTTGGGGACATAACTCACAGTTCGTCCTTTTTTGACCGCCTGTGTGATATATCGTCCATTACGTTCTTTGGCTCTTCGATACTCCAATGTACCGATTTGTTATCATTCAAATTTCGCCTGTGGATACTGAACTAAAATCAAAGGTTTTATATTCTACTGAAAAGGTCAGACAGCACAACGCATATGACTGGAGATATAAGAGGATTTGTCATGGAGAACTGCGCAACGCAATATTAAAATTGCCCCAATCATACGTGTCCTGAATGGAACGTTTTTCAAGCTCGTGTTATTAATGTTCTCCCTTTCTCTATATCAAAATTACTCACCGATTGATTTTTTTTTATTGATTAATGTCCTTTTAAGTTATTAATTAATATCTTACTATTTATAGCATGCGTTGTAAACTATAGTCAATCCAATATTAGCTCAACTAGCTCGGTATGCATATCGTGTATAGATTATATAAAATGTATACAAAATAATGGTGAATCGTACAAGAGGAATGAAAAAAATTTAATATTTGACTAATAGTGAAATTTTTAATAAAAATTAAAAAGTTGTAAAGTATTTATTTATTATTGAATCAAGTTATACTACTGTAGCCTGCATAAAAATATTACTACATTCATGAAACATAGATATGACAAACAAGTGCACTATAGATAATAATAATATATCATTTAGTAACTGATAAAGGGCAGAATTGATACCATACAAAATACAAACAAAAAAATTAAAAAACATTTAATTCCAATAATGTTTTTGTTTGTATTTACAGTTGGAAAAGCAAAAATATAAATACAAATCAAGAGTTTGTCGTTTACCATTAATTTTAATTCGTGATATTTATAAATTTAGAAGTATGTGTTTTTTTACTGATAAAAACTAAACAGTTTATTAAATATTGTGTATTCGTGAAATGTGTCTACTGATGAAAACGTTATTTATAAAACTGCACTGAATAATAACATACATTTAGTAGAATATTAATAGAGTTGTTGCTCAAAGCCGGGGGATGTTTTACAGACATCTATCAGGACAGCACAAGAATAATATTGCAGTGTTTTTCATGAAACCACAATATTCATCTAAAATTCAATGTTAGTGACGGAAAAATATACTTGCTGTGTGGATTAAATAGTTATATGAGCACATTGTTCATACATTATATTTTAAATTATAAGACAGGCGTACCATATCATGTGTTGCGTAACAAGCTTCATTGAGATTACATGCCAAATGTCAAGGTTACAGCTCATTTTATTCACGAGATATCCTTCTGACATTGTAGAGTCAGTCATGCAGAAAGTAAATGTTTACATCCCTCAGCAGAAAAAATAAAAATTATATCTGCCTATTATTCACAATAAGTAGGCTTAGAAGAATAGTGATAGGCTTCAATGGCATTCAATCAAACTCCATTGTTGAAAATATTGTTTTATAATAGAAATCACTCTTGTCTATGTCGAAGTGCAACATTTAGAGTCTACAGACAAAATCATTCTTGAAATATATTGTTACGTTTTTGTTCATTAAGTAAGGTTTCATATTAGAGTTAATATAATAAACCTCAACACGCCAAATTATAAATAGATACAGGTGTGATGTTAATATTATACTTCTGGGTAAAATAGGCTACACGTCTTAATAATATACCAAATATTATAATCTCATAATATTGTACATAAATTTATGTATACCGTTATTTTTTGTTGTTATCGTTGATACCCATAAGACCAATGTAAACTTGGACGATAAACCTCAGTCAAATCCCATAGAGTGACTCAGTGCTACCTATATAAAATAAAGCATCATGAAAATTTTAAGTCACTTTCTTCAAGATATGATTGAGACATGCACATAGACAAAAATTAAAATTTTCATCTCCTTCAGCTAAGGCCCTTTGTTTCTATTTGTTTTAACCAGTGATAAAGAACCACTAACTGAATAATGGAAAACTGGTAGGCCTAGTGTTTGCAGTTATAAAGATAATATCTAGGTTATACGTGTTATATCTGTATTATAATAAATGATATAATTTAGTATAATAACAATAATTATTAATCCATTAGAGATTCATACCTGATTCCGGTAATCTTACCACAGTCCTATAAACACATCTTTTATTCATGTACCAAATACAAGTTTAGAGGTCATTACTACAGCCAAAGGTATATTTACGTTTCTTGATAGAATATCTTATAATCACTGCTCTTTTTGCACAGCAAATAACTCAACTTTGCACATGTTATGTTGATGGTGTCCCAGCACTCAAAATACTACTTGCTATAATGCAACATCATAATACCTGGAATTGTTGGATCTGTCCTAACTAGCAGACGACTTTTTGCCTTTATTCTTTCCTTAGTATACCATTTGCATATTTAATCTTGTCAATGGTGTGTATCGCTCCTTTGATCGTAAGATCATTCAGAACAAATGCAATGCCCAAACCCTTCCGTCAGTTTGGTTCTTCCATTTTCCTTCGCATTGATGTTAAGAATAATAATAACACTTAAACTATGCAACCCACGACGGGTATACACGGTCTTATAAAAGTCTACCCCATGATTGGATCTTTCTCTTAATCACTTTTATCTTATTATTGAAATGTTTTCAGCCCTTGCAGAAAGTACCTCTGCGAGACAAGGAAAAGTCGAAACAGACAACACAATTCGCTTTTAGTACAGAATGGAAGAACTATCGCCTCTCATCTGTTTATAAACGTTTTATAAAACATGTATATCCACTCCTAATTATAGCTAATATCCCTGAAACCATTTTAACAACAAAATATGTATTGCCTGCATATAATTATTTTGTTACTAATATCTATTTTTCAATGGGTTTTGTATTTTAATCTAAATATATAATGGCGTTCGAAGAATGCGAGAAACATGTTGATATTTGGAAAGCAAATGTAAATAAATTATAATAATGGTTTAGTACATTCTTAGTTTTAGCTTAAACTTTGAAATAGACAGTTCTGATAAGTGGTGAAGACATAAGCTGTGTGTCTTATTAGACACATGTGACAATCTAATACAATTATTATTGTTCAAAGACACGTAAATGTGTAGAACATAGTCGTTAAATAGATTTTATTATATAATATTGATAATATATACAATTATAACTCCTGTATTAAAACAGAGAAGCTGTACAGCATACCACGACTTACAAAATGAAGGTCGCATTCAAAATGTCAAGTCTGTAGCTACTATGCCATATGTTAAAATTACATGAGAGTACTCAATTTTTTTACTGAGATTTTCTAGCTTCCATTATGGTTACCCGTAAGACCAATGAAAAACTTATCGACCGCCAAATCCCATCGAGTGACAGGTGTATTATTCGAACTCAGCGTTTTTGTATTTATTCAAATGAAGGTTTATGTACAATTTTGTCTACATGTGTGTTTGTTCTCAAGATATCGTGCGGACAGACAGACAAACATCCAAAAATTATATTTCTCCAGCCTCTTAAGTGATGGGCTACACTAACACACACCCAATTACACACCTGTTTGTCATTTCTATTTTTATTACACTATTGTCCAATCTTAATGATTTGAATAGTATTTTTAACTATTTGGACAACAGTAACTATGGAAGAGATACAAATATGTAGTATTAATACTTCAGACAATTTAAATTTATTGTTTTGTTTTTGGAAATGTTGGCATTTTAAGTTTTCCAATATCGCATAGGGAAGCATTTGCTCTAAAATGTGTCGCTAAGGACGGAAATTTTCGATTAGTCCTAACGCCATTCACAACTTCGGAGTACTGGAATTCCGTTAAGCCTTTACCTATTGAAATCGGTCGAGTTATTACTGGATTACTCCGTTAGTATGGAGGGGCTCTCTGCAAAAAACGACTTTGATTATTACACGCAATATATATATTGCGTGTAATATATGCGTATATATATATATATATATATATATATATATATATATATATATATATATATATATCCTCATGGTATATTTTTAATGTGACATCGCTTTTTCCCTATATCAGTTGAAACATATTTTAAACAGAATTTTGCTTAAATAAAGCATAGGTACCTTTTTTCTATTATTTTATCAAATAAAACTCAGAATAATCCAATAATTTTAATATTTCACAGTGTGTTATTATAAGAAGAGCTCCTCCTTCAATGAAATGCATACATTGTTTATAAACTTCTTAAGTATACGTAAAGAATTCTGAAATGTCTTTAGAAATATAGTTATTAATACTAATAATTCAAACTAATTTAAAACTTCAATTATCATCCTCATCTACGAAAAATAACAGGAATATCCATTTATACTGCATCTTAAATATGCAATCATGACGTTGCGGTATATATGTGCATACAGGTCAAGGTTTGTCAGAGATAACAATGGACGATTATCTACAGACTGATAAGTTACAACTCTTAAGCAACAGTTTGGTTTCATAACCGAAAAATACCATAGTATCTGTAAATACTAATGCGGTTGTAAACGTTAAATCAAGTCATTGCATTCGTATAAATCAAACACCCTCCTCATTATTTGGATCTTTGTACGAATGAGAATGTATTTATAAATTACATTCAACCTTGATTTATATACTGGCAATGTACCTTGTATGCTGATTACTAAGACTGGATAGTATCAAATATACTATAAGAAATAACCGGTATCAAAAATAAAACTCGAGTACTATGGAATACTGTGATTAAATAAGTGTTTCCATTATTTATATACTAAATTATAGAATTATTTTAAATTACGTAATAATATATCTATTTATAATTATTTAATTTGTTTACTTTAAATAGCGATTTAAGAGAAATTACTGGCTGAGCGTTAGCGAAGCCTATCTCTTGTAGGACTGGAACTGTTACATTTCTGTCTGTCTGTCTGTCCGCACTAAATCTCGATAACCTATCGACGTGAATTTTCCATGAAGAGTTCGATTATGGCGACACACTCTTTTTGATTTAGCTGAGCGCTAGTAAATATGTTTACATTGGTCTTATGTGTAACCATGATGGCAATG
Source organism: Homalodisca vitripennis (assembly GCF_021130785.1). Lineage (NCBI taxonomy): Eukaryota > Metazoa > Arthropoda > Insecta > Hemiptera > Cicadellidae > Homalodisca > Homalodisca vitripennis. The sequence continues at coordinate 121,354,809 of NC_060211.1, read as the reverse complement.
ATTAAATACCAAAATAAATAAACTTGTAAGCAATCTGATTAAAATTATATGAGATTATGTGCATATAAATACATGTAGCGTATTCATACAATAATATAGTTTCTTTGATTATGAAAACAAATAATTTTATAACATTACGTCTACTTCGATTCATTAAGATTTAACTGTGTGTGTTATTTGGATTGAAGGTAACAATTTAAAACTGCCTTAAAAAAAATATATATAAGTGAACTTTTGTTTTCTTTTTGTGTGTATATATATATATATATATTTATTTATTTATTTATGTATTTATTTATTTATTCATTTATTTATTTATTTCATTTTTGTTTCATAATTCCAACATATATAGGAGAAACTTCCATGAATCCGTTGAAAAACAGTTACAGTCAAATTATAGCGATCCTATATCACAAAAAGGAGATTACGGGTTTGTAATACAAGTTACAAAGGTATTAGTTATTAAATAATTAAGTATTAAATAAATACTTATTTACATTACGAGTTATGTCTCTCACGACTCAAGGTTTTCAAAACAGAATACAATAAGAGTTTGGATCATCATGTATAACTGCACTGTCATACTAAACAATATTCCGTGTCACTTACCTTATATCAGAGATTTATTACTTATTTTATGTACTCCATCAACTAGCTCGCAGCTGCTTTTCTTTCTGTAGCAATAACTTAAGTAATTTGTAACGTAGCTATAAATCATGTATACACCAAGAGTAAGAGATATTTATGTGTTTTATTCGATTATCATTTGTGACGCCATTCAAATACATTGTGTATTTAAAAATTAGGATGTGAATTAAATAGTATTTTAAACACGTGTACGACTATGTAAATAATTTTAAATTATATTATACATGTAAAACGTTTGTTTCTTCTTAATAAAGAATTGCTTACTCGTACTAACAAAAAAATTAAACAAAGTGCATCTTCATATAACTTCAGAAAGATAATTTCAACCTCAATTTGACAGCATTATTTATTTACAACTTATTTATTATATTAAAATAAGCTGTTAATGCCTACAACGAGACTTAAAAAGTTACACAAGATGAAATAAATGTATCAATCAAAATAAAAACGTAATATTTTATTTTTTAATTAAAAGGAAAACTTCTTTTTAAAGTATAAAGTAAATTAGGAAATTATTTTCTATAGATTTTGCCACTAAAATTGTAATAACTATCCTATTTTACAGTTGTATTTAGTTATCTCGGATGTTTTATGGTGTTTTGAAAATGATAGTATCAATTATATATCACTATCGTGAATAAAAACGTTTTAATGATTCAGCGCATGAACTTGATGTAAACGCAAGTCAAAATACAAATTAAAAACAAATACTAATAAAATAAATTGGTCAAAATACAAATTAAAAACAAATACTAATAAAATAAATTGGTCAAAATACAAATTAAAAACAAATACTAATAAAATAAATGTCAGTAAAACATTTACATAACAGGTTATCGAATCAAACTGCATTCAGAATGCAAATTGAATTCAATGTAAACTAGAGAATGATACCAAACGTTAATCGATTGTGCTGTCAACAAATAATCCATTATTGCAATGAATTACTACCAACCTAAAATCTATTTTTGCAGGCAACATCCTTTTTTGTTTCCTGACAATAGCCGAGATATCAGTACGTTATTGAAGTATACGTTTGTGAATGTTGTATACAATTGAATATACTGCATAGTATGTCTGTCTTTCTTACGAAATTCATAAGTTATTGGCATGTTAAATAATATAATTACACTCATAAATGATAAGTATTTCATAAAAGTGACATCAATTTTCATTTCTAAAATAATTCTTATATTTGGTTAGTTCTGGTTGGAGCCAGTGAGTGACCAATGCGTCCATCATTTGGAGCAATCTTCATCTCCTCGATCTAAGAACAAAACAAAAACAAAATTATGTATAAAATTTTATAAGAAAATATTCATAAACATATATAAAGTATAATGAATTTGTTATGGCTACATATTTGTAATGAGAACATATGTCTATATGAACATGACGTGCATTGATCATAGTTCTTTTTGGCTTTAACACATTAACATGTTTATACCAGCAATATTTTACACAAATATCACCGAAAATTACAGTACTGGACAAGATATTTACTCCCCACTATGAACATGACTCTTTTGACTGAACTTCATTTTGCCACATATACTGACCGGGCGTTCCTGACGAAGGTCTTGCTTGATTTGATTGGGTCCTGATTTTAATTTCAGACAATATTACAAGTGCCAATAATATGTTTTTGATGCTTTTAAAAACACTCAAAATTCCCAGACACCCTTGTTATTCAAAAGTAGTAGACTATGTATAAGTACCTAAAATCATGGATAACTACGAGAGACATGGATAACCAAGAAAGGCTTAGCTCCACCAATTAGGAACAAATTAAGTAAAATAATCGAAAATATATTTTAATGCCAAATTCAAAATTTAGTTTTACCTGTTTGAATTTACAGAGTGTTTCTGAAGTATAAGGTCATGAGTAAAATCTTGAAAAGTTTGAATGTAGTTTATGCCAAACATTCTAAAATTTATTTTATTATCATTATCCGTTTCAGTATGGTATCTAAAAGAACCCAAAATTAGTGCTTTCTATTTTACCGTTCCTAAATTAAGTTGCTGTTATCGTTCTGTTGGGTTCGGTTTGCTAATTTACATAGATATACCTTTTAAACAATTAGCGCACCAAGCAGGATCAATACACTGGTCCTCCTCTACTATCCATTTTGTAAAAATATTTGATCAAGTGTGTTTTTTTTATCGTTTCAGAGGAGCACCACATTCTGTTGATGCGACAATCAACCACACTCTTTGCCTTACTTTTTGACGAAAATCTGAGAATAGTTAGGTTTTTCGTGCAAAACAAAATTATTATACCGTTCCCCATACATCTTTATAGATGTACCTAACATAAAACCAGTCAAAATTGGATTTAGGTTTTGAATCTCTCAACCATGGAGACTGAAATAATATGTATCTGATATGTTTACAAAAATTGATTGAGAGCTCCATCACGTTACATAATAATGGCTTTCAATAAGAAGCGTATGGCCTTCCATTTTGGAAATTGCGTGTAAAGCCTCTTAGTTCTCTTATAAACATTTTTGGTTAATAAATTCTATCACAAAGTGCTTAAACTCAATTACCACTGGTGATTTTATTCCTGCATATAGACTATTGCTTCCTATTCTGGCGATATATTTTAGCATTGTTTCCAAATGAAACTTTATTGCATAGATGTCGATGTTAAGGAGTTTCTGAGAGTCTGTAAAGGTCTACCTAGTCTTAGCCAGTAATATTTTCTGAATTTATGAAGAGCTGCTAAAGAATGGATATCCCAGTATACCAAAGATATTAATAAAAACCATATTATGAGTGATATTCTTGAGTGAGATTTTCCAAAACGAGGAGACGTAGGTTATGTTAAATTCTCATCACCGTTTTTGCATCATCCTTTAATAATAAGAACACTATTATCAACAGTGAAATTCTTATAAAATGCATTTTCTGTTTATCTGGTACAGAATTAATGTTTTTTTTTCTTTTCTTGCCCTCATTTTAAAAAACTTCAAGTCAAAATTATCTCATCTCCTCCCTTAACTGAAGGGTTTTTGACAGTTGAATATTGTACTTGTAAGCTATCGCATACGTACGAGTGGAACAACTAAATAGAGACGTAACTTGAATATGTGGTCGAATCAACGGTGAAACACTTCTAAACCAAGTTACTTTACGATATAATTGTAGCTGACAGAGAATTCTAATAAATTAATAAAAATTTGAGTAATAATACATTGACAAACTGCAGTGAAGAAATAGCATTAGTTTTAACAATTTTGTATTATAGAACTGACAGTAACGTTACAAAAAGTACGTTTGGGAATTTATTGATGGTTTAATTAAAAGGAGAAATAGTGGCAGTAGAATGCAATGTTACATGAATATAAACTAGTTACTTAATTAATGTGCAAAAAGAGAAAAAGAACGAACAAAGACCACCTCACTTTGTTATTCAGCTCGGCATTCGGAATAAATTTGAGTTTAACGGAATTACACTGAATGTGATTCTGTAGCATTTATCCAATAATCGCTGCCTTCACACGTTGTTCTTTTCAGTATAATCATATCCTTTGTATTACTATCGTTCGTCCCACATAATCTGCTAATGTATTTGCTGTCTACAAATCTAGTTTAAACTACTCGTATATGTGCTTCAGCTGTAAAACTGTACACATTAAGTAAGTTTACGTACACGTTGTCAATGCAATAATTAAACAATGATTGATTACATTTTACAATACTTCTACAGCTGTTGTGAACAATATATAAATCAATATTTATTGTTGTTTGTGCAATTTTGTAAGTAAATTTTTGTATTGTTTAACTAGGATTATAAACGCGCTTAAACAGTGAAGTGAAAAGTTTATCATTTTGTGACTTTAACCAGTGCTGCGTTTCTTTAACGACAATTTAGTTTGAGTACTATGAATTAAAGTTCGTACAAAATTCAATGTACAGTAGTTGATTATTTATATATATATATATATATATATATATATATATATATATATATATATATATATATATATATTTATTATATTGTATATATGTGTATGTATATATATATACTTACTTTAATCCTACTTATTAAGTAAAATAAACATTATTGAATTATGTTTGATAATATTATACAGGATACTAAATATATTAGAACGTACAGACTAGCAAACAATTTAGGCCAGTCAACTTCAAGATTTGGGGTTGATTATTCGAAACTTAAGGTTTTCATTGCTTTTGAGATTTGAAAAGAAATTGCATTTTTTAGCCTGATAATTTAAAAAACCCCTTTTTGGATACATTTAACAAGTAGCTTTCAAAGTCAAATATAGGATTAAACGTAGCTTAATAGGGCACCGGAGTAATTTGGGAACAATTTTAACTCATTAATAAAGTGATAGTTTCACTGCATGTGTAATAATAAATTGATACAGATTTTATACAAACGTAAGTATTGGTGATGTTACAATTATTTTGATTGATAAAACAAAATTATAAGCACTAACATTATACAAACTTCTCAACTGAAATTTATGAACTTAGCAGAGGTATTAAATTACCTTAAATTACTGAATAAAATACTATAATTGTTTTCAACTATTTGTATAGAGCGGTTACGTATAATCTGGGCATTTTGCAGGAGGAATTTACGTATAGCTACAGTGTTCGATTTCAGGATTCGTAGCCATTGGCATTATGTTAATTTCCACTAAAATCTCTGAAACTACCATACTTCTAATAAAGTTCAACCATACGTTAACCATTAAGGTGCTCACAATACAAACCAAAGGGTGATTTACGAAGGTATGCGCTTAACTGTGCGTGCTCATTCATAATGTAAAAATAATCAAAACATTTTATTAAAACATGGGTTTAGAAACACTTTGTTAGCGAATTACGGCTAGTGAAATATTCGCCCGGATTTCAGCTCCCCTTGTGAAACGAGGTCTTCCTGAAAATCTGGCAAGTTAGACTAAAGAACGAATGGAACGAATTCTCTCTTAAGGGTTTTTGCCTGAATAAAACAGGTCCCAAAACTGTAATGTAAGTTTTTTTTTTTTTTTTTTTTTTTTTTTTTTTTTTTTTTTTTTTTTTTTTTAAATTCAAATGCAAAAATGGAGTAAAAAAAACATTTTCATCTTTGGGCAAAAATAACTTCGTTATTTCATGAAGAAATATATTAAATATTTAAATAAATAACACTTTTATAAACTTTTATTCTGAACAAAACTGTGTAAATAAAGTACACAGAAAGCGAATGGATGTTTGATTACGTGCATTTTTATTCATAGCAGTACCAAGTAAAATTAACCGGAAAAATATTATTTTAAGCCTATTCCACCAAAATACAGTAAATATTCAAAAGTATCTGCGACGACCTCAATGCATTTTTCTGCTCGTATAATTCAACACGGTTTTCCTTTAACTGCGTAAACACTCTATCAATACGTTTATGTAACCTATCATGGGAAATAATTTTTAAATAAGAATAACGTTGTCTGTATTCTTCAATAGCGGCCGTGGCACTGCCTTCACATACTCGTACACCATAAATAAACACAATATCGGCGTATTCTTCACTAGTAAATAAGTGTATCATTACTACTCCAATAATTCAATAATTACTAGAGACAAAACAATATTTACACGGACTGAAATTCAATTACAGAACAATACGCACAAGGACTGAAACTCAGTTGTTAGCTCTCATAATTATTTCAATGCTGCAATTCAAATCATACCATTGTTGAACAGCTGCTTATTGTATTGTCAACTTATAAAATCAAAATTTCCCTCAAAACATTCTGTGCTTTTAAATCAATTTAAATTAAACCGTACAGTATATCAACAACACCTTTATGCACTGGTAAAATCAATCTGATCCATTAAATAATTTTTCATTTATTTACCTAGAATTCCTACAATTTCTTAGTAGGAATTAAATTTGTTTAATGGCTAATTAAGAAAGTTAATTTCAGTAAAATATTAAAGGTGTGGTGTACTACTATGAATAACTATTCGTTTCACCAAACATCTATTCATTTTCTGTTTACTTTACTTAAACCTTTTTGTTCCGAATAAAATTGTCCACAAGTTTTATTAACTCTTTAATATGTTTACTAGTGAAATATCGAAATTATTGTTGCCCAAAGATAGAAAAATGTGTTTCTTGACTCCATGATTTGCATTTGACACTCGTTTTCTCAAAAACTACTTAACTTACAGTTCTGGGACCTGTTTTATTCACTTTGCCAGATCAAAAACCGTAAGAAACAATTGAATTAGTCCTTAAATTTACCTTTCAAGAATTTTAGGAAGACGTTTTACATGGTGGGCTGAAATCCAGGCGAAATCTTTCGCTAGCCGTAACTCGCTAACGAGACGTTTCTGGACCCATTTTATATATCAACTTTTTTTACATGTAGAATGAGTTCCCGCAGTTTCTGCATGTTTTCGTGAATCACCCTGCATTTAGATGCAATTACAAGGCTCCAACCCTCCCCCCCCCCCCCCCGTATATAAAAGTAAACATACAATGACAGTGGACGGTGTGGATAGTGCATATATAACAGCATCAGCCACGTCTGCTGGGCTGAGGGCTGCGTCATCCTTCCCCTCCTTGAAGGAATCTGCCTGCTCGGTCCTGGTCAATCCTGGGCACATGCTCTGTCAACAGTTGATTCTGAAACTAGTTTGCTAGATCATATGTAATAAAAACACATTAAATTTTGCGATCTCGGACTGTATTTTTTTTACATATACCGGCTTTTATTTATAAGGAACAATATGAAATATTTCCTTGACTTTAAATGGTTTAAGAGTTACATAGTAGTTAAAATCACACATAAAAATTGAAGAGGTGAGTGTATGAAGGAGTTAAGTGACATTTTTTAAGAAAATGAATTATCAACATGCATGAAGGGGGTAAGTGCTAAATTATATTTTCTATTTACTCCCAGCATTCTGTGAGTAAAAACAGCTGAGATAGCTAGTGTATGAAGGAGATTAGTGACCATGTGACATAAAGGAGGTAAGTTACTATGTATAGTACTTACCTCCTTCATCCACAACAAAGAGAACAAATATTGTAACATACCTCCTTCATGCACTTGTCAGTTGCTAAACATCAGATGAGAAGAACACAACAAAGGTTGTTAGGCTGTGTACAACTGTTGTGTTATTAGTTTATGTAATGCCGAAATAAGTAATAACTTTTAATACAATGACTTCTAGAGGGAGGTTTTTAGCAGATTTAGGTTTAAAAGTTAATAGTGATCGTGAAAGTATTGAAAAAACAGCAACTGAACCAGAAGAAGTAGGTGATAATGACACTAACCTAAAAAGTGAAGTTGAGAATGATGAAATGATCATCAATGAGGAAATAAATGAAGAAACCAAGTTAAAAGGTAGATATTATAAAATATAATATATAAATATATAAAAAGGTATATTATACCAATACAATGTGACTAGTAGTGGTAGAGAAACTATCGTATGCAAACGAGCTTTCATTTCGTTGTTTGGAATAAACATGAAAAAGGTGGACCTGATCCAAAAATCAATGAAATCAGGGAAAACTGCTCCTGAACCTGACAGAAGAGGAAAACACATAGTCAGACCCAACAAGACACCCGCTGAAGTTGTTGGCTTCGTCACCAACCATATTCCCAGCTGAAAAATCACACTACAATAGGCATTGCAATGTACATAACAAATATCTTTCACTTCTACTTTCGATCTACAACAGACTATGTCACTACCAAGGCTAAGTACCTCAAAAGCTTTTTATTTGAGACAAATGTGGTTCTACAACTTAGGAATCCACATAATAACAAAAAATTTAGAAAAACCGTCTTGAAATGAAATGAAATTAAATCAAAATTATTTTATTTAAACAGGCAAAGTTAGGGCCTCATGGCCCTTTCTTACACTTAACCTATCTACTACTTTTTTGTCTTCTGCTCATAGACCGAAAATCAAGCTTCCAGAGGCAGCTCTGAAATTTGTAGCTCTTTTATCTGAGCTATCGAAGTGGATCCAGCCCTCAAAGGGAAAGATCATCTCATTTTGTGGACAGATTCATGTTCTGGACAAAATAAAAACTTTTTGATGTTGTGTTTGTTTCAATATCTAGTAGGGAAAGGCATCTTCAAAACTATAGATCACAAGTTCCCAGAGGTGCGGCATTCGTATTTAGATTTGGATCGAGCGTTTGGACGCATTGGCATTGAGAAAAGGTTGAGGAAGCACCAAAACATTTATACTCCAGAGGAGTATCGTGACGTTATTGCTTCATCAAGCAAAATAAATATTGTGATAGACATGCAGGATCACTTTAGATACACTGAACACATTATAAAAAACATGAAACTAATGAATAGGAAAAAAGATCATGTTAATGAAAAGGTTCATTTCAAAACAGGAATTAAGTGGATTCGTGTGGAAATGTTTGGATCGTATCTTTTCAAGGAGTATTACGATTATTACATACCTTTCAAAATAGTATGTATTCTCAAGCAAAAGAATTCCCCATCCCATTTACCTGAAGACTTTTACATCCCAAGATATCTTCAAAACACTGGATCTCTATCCAAAGAAAAGATAGACAGTTTAAAAGAACAGATATGCTTCGTTCCAGAGAAGGATAAGTGGTATTATGAAGCCATCATTGGGCTACAAACATCTTAAGATGATGATCAAACCTCCAAAGTCTGCTTAAATGCATTTTGTATGTTTACAACTATCTTTTAAAAACAAAATATAAGTGTTTACCTGATACTCATGATGTTTTATTTTTGTATAGTTGTATAGTTCTTGATCAAAGAAATAAATACTTATATACTTACATTTTAAATATTTATATTAGATAAAAGAAGTAAGTGCACTTACCTCCTTCAGTTTTGTAAATTTAATTTTTTTTAAGAATTTTGGAAAAAGGAGGTTAGTACAATTTAAAATTTTGTAAACGACCAAAGAAAATTATAATAAGTCCTTGTTGTCATGAAAACATTTATACACAAGTTAGCAGTGTTAATAAAAAAAACCGGTCCAAAATTTCAATCAAAGAAAAAGTTCCAGTAATGAAACTTTAAAGACAAATTACTTAATAACTTACTTTTGTTACTTACCTCCTTCATGCACTCACCCTTCAATTTTGAACTACTTAAACACGTTAAATATGTCTTCTTTTGTAGTTAGAT